>NC_134655.1:13561432-14860331 GCF_030463565.1 Pelecanus crispus
GACGTGGTTCGGGGGACAGAAGCATCACCGGTGGAGCCACCGCTACCGGCGGAGATGCGGTGTTGCCTCACGGAGGAATGGAGCCCCGGAGGGTGGGGGGTTCACACCACGCAGTCTTGCCCAGCTGGGCGGGGGGTGCGGCGGGGTCCCCCGGCCCCTCTCCAGTGGCTCCCGGCACTGCCTGGGCTTGCTCCCGGTCACAGGGTGCAGGACCGGTGGGGCTCCTCCATCCTCCTGACCGCTTTACATGCAAACTGCTGCCTGGCGGTTGGCTGGCCGGGCAGCACCTGCCAGGGCAGGGAGGGTACGGGGTCAGGGTGCCTGTTGGGGTTCAGGGGGCTTGGACACACGAAAGCCCCCCCCCAGGGAGAGAGGCGATGCTCCCACTGCCCAGGGCTGCGAGTGGGCGCAGGGGTGGAGGAGGAGGGTTATGGCCGGGGAGGGTGAGCAGTGTGGTGCCGGGGGCAATGCGAGAGGCTGGGGAGGCAAGGCCGGGAGACATGGCTGGTGGTGCCAGCAGGAGAGACCCTGGGCTGAGCTGGTGCTGTGGGGAGCAGGGAGGAGAGCCTGGCCGAGGGCCCAGGGCCTAGGTGGGCGCGGGGCTGCCCTGTACCTTCATCCTCCCCTTCCTTCATCCTCCCCTTCCAAGCCACGGCTACCTGGGTGCTCACTCCATCGTCACCTGGACAAGCAGAGCGGGGAGAGCTGGTGGCCCCGGAGGCTGAGCCATGGGCTGGTCACATGGCTCCTCGCTGGGGACCACCTTCCCCCGAGGGGAGCGGAGGGGCCCCCAGCTTCTCCACCTCTGCCCACCAGAAGGAGAAGACCAGTGGCTGTAGCCCCATGAGGGTCCTCAGGGCAGCTCATTTCCTGGAGCAGAGGGACTGCGCGGGGCACTTTCACAGGTCACTGCTGGTTTGCACCTTCTCCCGTGGGACAGAGAAGCCGGTGCCCTTCATCCCTCCCCATTTTAATTTGGGGGGTTTTTTGGACCCCTTTGGCCAGAGGAAGTGATGAGGAAGCTCCAGATGGTGTCAAGTAAATCTCTTGACACCTGAGCGATGGTGTGTTCGTCAGAAGTGCAGGACGGTAGAACATAGCCAGAGCTGCTTCCAAGCGCTGCTTGTGCGGTGCGACTGCTCCGTGCTGCTGCGCGTCTCAGCCTCAGGGCAGGCGGGCAGCAGCCGGGGGAGGGGATGGGGATAGGGGGACACGACCTGTCCCCACACCCTGTCACTCTTGTACCCTACTGCCCCATCCCATGTCTGCTGTCCCCACGCCCCATTCACCCTTGCTGCATTGGGTGCTCCAAGCGATGCATCACGTGCACTGGGTGCTGCTCCGGGTGCGTTGCAGCACACTGCGCCCACCGTACGTTGTGCCACCAGCTGCCCTGTCGCTGGGGCGTACAGGAGGGCAGGGTGACACCCCACCACAGGGACGCAGGGCTCCCTACCCCCACCCCGGGGGCTCCCAACGCACCCCCGGGGCCTCCTCACGGCCAGCCCCAGCACGGCGGCCCCGCAACCCGGCTCCCCCCACATGCCCGGCCTCCGGACCTCCTTCTGCTTGGGGTCCTGCGGGTAGACGTCGGGCGGGCCGAGGCGCGGGCGCTTGAGCGGGCGGTGCTCGTAGCTGAGGACGCCGAAGGCCGCCATCCCGGGCCGGCCGGCGGGCACAGGCGGCCGGGCCACAACAAGGACCGCCGGGGCCGCACGCGCCTGCGCCCTGCGCCCTGCGCCCTGCGCCCTGCGCCGGGGCCGCCCGAGCGCCGCCGGAGAGGCCCGAGCGAGGCGCCGCTCTCACGGGCGCCGCCGAGGGGAGCCGGAGCGTCCCGAAGCCGGGCCGAGGAAGGACGGCGAGTCCCGAGCGCCGCCAGGGAGGGCCCGAGCCTGCGCCGAGCGGAGGCGGAAAGTGTCGAAGACGGACGGGGTGGCGCGAGGGGCGCGCGGCGCCCCCTGGCGGAGGCGCTGCGCCGGCGGCGCGCCGGGCTGACGTCACGTGACCGCCCGCCTCCCTTCCCACCCCCCGGCCACCTCCACCGTTACCCCCGGGGCCGCCCCGCAGCCCCCCGCCCCCAGCCGCCCCCGCTGCCCGCCACGCCTCCCCCTGCGGCCGCCCTCGGCGGCCCCACGGCCACCGTCCCCCCGACCGTCGCCCCGTCGCCGCCCCATCGCCGGCGCCAGCCCCAGCCCCCGCCACCACCTCCTGCAGCTGCCCCCCGCTCCCTGCCACTGCCCCCACCGGCCCCTTTGGGAGCGCCTCCCCGCAGCTGCCCCCCGGGGCTGCCCCGGCGACTCCCGGTTCGGCCCAGTTCTCAGGGACCCAGCCCAGGACACCCGCGGTCGGGCCGTGGGTCGGGATCCCCACGCTGGCCCTGCTGCTGGGGGGCAGCCCCGTGGGGGTGAGCCCTGCGCCCGGAGGGGCGAGCCGTGGGAACGTGGCAGGATGGACCTGGGGCGCCTGGGGGGGCAGGCGGGGGGGCCCCGAGGGGTGAGCCGTGGGGCCTGGGCAGGAAGGGCGGCAGGGCCCCGCTGGGATGAACCGTGGGGCCCCGGTGTTGCCTTGAAGCAGTGGATCTCGTTATGCTAATGAGATATAGTCCTCGAGTAGGAAAGTAATGCATATTTTGCTACGCTGAAGGAGGGAGGGAGGATGGCTACGCGGCTGGTTGCTGACCTTCAAAGATAAGGGGACGGTAAAACAAACGGGCACGCACAAAATGGGAGAAACTGGGCAAGAGGTAATTCGGGCAGGGGGAGATCGCGACTACCGACCCGATTAAGGACTGAAGCAAGTACCCCCCGACTCCTCCTGCGCAAGCGCGGCGAATTAAGAAGACGCTATAGCTTTAAAGACTTATGTGCGTAAACTGTTAACCAAGGAAGATGAGCGCACGAAGACAGCGCGTGAGAAGACGCACTACTACGTAATCACTAGATTGCGTATTAGAAAGGTGTGGAGACTGTATGGTCAGCGTATAAATAAGGGAATGGAATCCGAACTTGGTGCGCTTGATTTGTGGAATTCTTCCACCTTGCACCCTGCGCAGAATAAAGCAGTATCTCCTTTCAAAACCGTTTTTGGTCTCGGGAGCTTTATTTCCAGGTGACAGTTTTGGCGACCCAGGTGAGACCCTGACTTTTTGACTTTTGCAGTTTGCACCCACGACCAGGGATTGCAACGGGAACTCCGGCGCGCACTGGAACTATTTATCCAGGGACTTCCCTGAGCGATTCCCCGGCGTGGTGAGTAATATGCCGTAGCCAAAATTAAGAGGTACTGCTTAATATTGAAAAATTCCCCAAGTAAATCGTGACGATTGGAGCACGTGTTAGTGGAATATTGGTATTGGTTTTATTGGTATTGCAGCTGCATAAGGCTATTTGCGTTAATACGGTGACGACCGGAGCAAGTGGCATTGGTATCGGTTGTATTATTGTATATAATTGTTTGAATAAGTAAGAGCTCTTTTGTGTAACTTTGTGTAATTTTGGTTAAAGCTGTATTATACTATTTATAAGAATGGGAAATGTGCTATCCTCCCAGGAAGTGGGAATAGCTAAGCCTTCCCCATTAGGTTGTATTTGAAAGAATTGGAACAAGTTTGGAGGGGATCCGCTGACACGAAAGAAATTGATAGAATATTGTAATCAGTGGTGGCCTGTCTGTGTGTTAGAAGATCAGGAAAAGTGGCCAAAGAACGGAACTTTGCAATATAATACTATATTACAGTTGATGTTGTTTTGTAGATGAGAAGGAAAATGGGATGAAGTGCCGTATGTGGATTTGTTCTTTACACTAAGAAACGACTGGAAAATTCGGAAGGACTGTGGGTTAGTTGTTAAGGACTCTGATATTCTCGCTTTAGAGCACGTGAAAAATAAGGGACCAAAACAACGGTGCTCAACATGTAGCATCGGAAAGCAGTGTAATAAGTATAAGGAATCGGAAGGTGAGGAGGGTGAGACATGGTTATTGATGGCACCAGGGCAAGGGAATTTGAGTAGAAATCTAAGTGAGAATGAAAACAGAGGAGAGAATTTCAGGCCGGTAGCAGGGCGAACTAGAAGGAGGGGAGCGGCGTTGCAAGCACCCTTAAGACAGGCAGTGGGTCAAGTATGTGAAGTGGCTAGAAAATGGACTCATCTAGGTCCAGAAAAGGAAACTGATGCTTTGATGTTTGTTACTTTGTTTGTGGGTCAGTCAAACCCGGATATTAGAAGGAAGTTGCAGAAGGTAGAAGGAGCAGCTGCTAGATCTATAGACAGGTTATTGGAAGTGGCCTGGCAGGTATACAATAATAGGGATGAGGAGGAAAGGAAAAGACAGGAGAAAGATGAAGTGAGAAAGGAGAGTCACAAGGCTCAATTGCTAGCTGCTGCAATATCACAAGGCAATCAGAATGGTAACTGGAGAAATAATGGGCAGGGATCAAGAGGCCCCCCCCCCCCCGAGGAAATACAAAAATTCCCTGGGGGCTGAGGGAACACCAATTTTTAGGTAGAGATCAGTGTGCTTTCTGCAGGCAGAGAGGGCACTGGAAAAGGGAGTGCCCTCAAAATCAAAATCGAAACCCCTTCCAGAAAGAGACTCCTCGGGTAGAGGAACTGCTTACTTTAGGTCAAGATTCCGACTCAAGGGGACCAGGGGATGAGTCGAAAGTACCCCCAACAGAACCCCTGGTTACCCTGAAGTTGGGGAATGATAAAATAAATTTCTTAGTTGACACGGGGGCAACATACTCAGTGTTAAACACCTGTAAAGGTAAAACAAGTAAGCAAAGTATGCCTATTATTGGGGCAACAGGAAAAAGGGAAGTAAGGCCTTTCTTTCAACCAATCAACTGTGGAATTGATAATCGAATTTTTACTCACAAATTCTTGTATATTCCCGATTGCCTGATGCCTTTATTGAGAAGAGACATACTTAGTAAATTGAATGCCCATACTTAGTAAATTGAATGCCCGGATTGTGTTTGAAGGGGATAATATACAAGTACAAATACCTGAAGAAAAAGCCTTGGAGGCGCAAGTGTTTCTGTTACAGGAAGAGATACAAGAGAACTCAGAACCTGAAACTATTCCGGAAGAAGTACTGAATGCAGTAACCCCCTTGGTATGGGCCTCCAGGATACCAGGCCAATCCCATGCTGCGGAACCGGTAAACATCGTATTAAAGCCAGGAGCACGACTGGTAAGGCGAAAACAGTATCCTATAAAATTGGAAAGTAGAAAAGGTTTGGAGCCTCTAACAGAGACATTTGTAACCCATGGGTTATTACGGGAATGTCAGTCAGAATATAATACCCCAATTTTACCAGTGAAAAAGCCACACTCAGATGAGTACCGGTTCGTACAGGATTTGAGGGCAATTAATCAAATAGCGCAAGACGTCCACCCGGTGGTAGCAAATCCATATACCTTACTGACTGCCATTAAAGAGACAGATCAGTGGTTCACAGTATTGGATCTAAAAGATGCCTTCTTTTGTATACCTTTGGAATTTGAAAGTCAAAAATTATTTGCCTTTGAGTGGGAAAACCCTAAAATGGGTCGAAAAACTCAGTTATGCTGGACTGTCCTCCCTCAAGGGTTCAAGAATAGCCTAACGATCTTTGGGCATCGGTTGGCTAAGGAATTGGAAACCTGGCAGAAGGACAATAAGGGAGTGACTTTACTGGAATACATAGATGACATCCTCCTGGGAACTCAAACACAGGAGGAATCTGTACGATACACTGTTGATCTTTTGAACTTCTTGGGAACAACGGGATATAGAGCGTCAAAACGGAAGGCACAAATTGCCCAACAAACAGTCACCTATCTGGGTTTCACCATTACCAAAGGACAGCGGAGTTTGGGGACTGAGAGGAAAGAAGCGATTTGTCAGATGCCAGAACCCAGATCAAAACGAGATCTGAGGGCATTTCTTGGAATGGCGGGGTGGTGTCGATTATGGATTATTAATTTTGGACTGACCGCTAAACCTTTCTATGAAGCAGTGAAAGGAACGGGAGAAATCCTGGAATGGACACCTGAGTGCCGCAAAGCCTTCTATCAACTAAGCCAAGATTTGATGTCAGCACCTGCCTTGGGACTTCCAAATTTGGAGAAACCATTCGAGCTGTTTGTAGGTGAGAGGCAGCATGTCGCATTGGGTGTTTTAGTTCAAAAAGCTGGATCCTGGAAACGCCCCATGGGATATTTTTCTAAACAACTGGATCAAGTGAGTAAGGGGTGGCCCTCATGTCTATGAGCTGTTGCTGCGACAGTGCTACTTATTCCAGAGGCTAGGAAACTGACTTTGGGACAACAGATAACAGTACAAGTACCACATGCAGTTACGACCGTTTTGGAACAACAGGGGGGACATTGGCTATCCCCTAGCCGGATGATGAAATATCAGGCCGTGCTGCTAGAACAAGATGATGTGGAACTAAAAGTGACTACAGCTCTGAATCCAGCCACCCTGATAGCGCTGCCTGGAGAAACAGAATTAGAACACGATTGCCTAAAAACAATCAAACAGGTATATTCCAGCAGGGCGGACTTGAAAGATACCCCCCTGGAACAGGCCGAACTAAAGCTGTTCGTAGATGGAAGCTGTCAAGTTATTGGTGGAGTTCGGAGAGCAGGATCTGCTGTCGCGATTGGAGGAAAGGAAATGCAAGAATTAGAAGCTAAAGCTCTCCCGGCTAATACATCAGCCCAGAAGGCGGAGCTAGTAGCCCTAATAAGAGCACTAGAACTTGCAGAAGGACAGATTGTGACTATATGGACAGACTCTAAGTATGCATTTGGGGTTGTTCATGCACATGGGGCCATATGGGAAGAGAGAGGCCTCCTTTCATCACAAGGTACACCCGTTAAGTATGGGGACTTAATAGGAAAATTGTTGCAAGTTATCAAACTGCCCAAGCAAGTGGCAGTTATGTATTGTAAAGCTCATCAATTTGGGAATGCTCCTGAAGTAGTTGGAAATCGACGAGCAGATTCAGCGGCTAAGAGAGCAGCAGCAGAACAGGTCCTTGGAATATGGCCTGAAAAATACAAAAACCTGAAGGGACCACCAAACTATAATGAGGAGGACAATCAGTTAGCTAAATTGCTTAATGCAGAAAAGAATCAAGAGGGATGGTGGATTACAAATGATGACCGAGTGGTAGTGACCCCAACTGTTATGAGAGAATTCATGGAAGAAGAGCATAAGAAGACACATTGGGGAACAGAAGCTCTTATGGACAATGTTAAACTTTTTATTTTAAGTATAGGGATGGGAAATATAGCCAAGAGCATCATTCAGAAGTGTGAAATCTGTGAGCGAAACAATCCGCGAACACAACTTAGACCTCCACCTGGGAAAACTAAAAAGGGAAATGCACCAGGCGATTATTGGCAAATAGATTTCTCGGAACTTCCCAGGCGAAGCGAGTATCGGTATCTATTGGTATTGGTGGATACGTTTTCCAGGTGGCCAGAAGCTTTTCCCTGTCGCACCAACCAGGCTAGAGAGGTATTATTGCCCTAACGGGTATTATTGAAAGAAGTAATACCTCGTTTGGGGATTCCAACTGGAATGTCCCCAGATCGAGGACTGCATTTTGTAGCAAAGGTACTTCAAACATTAGCAAAAATATTAGAAATAAAATGGGATTTACATACTCCATGGAGGCCGCAGTCTAGCGGAAAGGTAGAAAGAATGAATCAAACAATTAAAAGACAACTAAATAAAATTTGTCAGGAGGCACAATTAAAGTGGCCAGATGCTCTCCCATTGGCATTGTTGAGAGCAAGGATTACACCGAGACCTAGAGAAAAGGTTAGCCCTTTTGAAATATTATATGAGAAACCTTACCAAAGTATAAACCATGAGCCAGGATCTATAGAATTAATGGGAAAACAGTACCTTAAGCAATATTTGATCTCTCTAGGAAAAGTTTTGTCTTCTCTCAACAGGCACCTACAATTGAGAACACCTTTGAACTTAGATACTGCAGTCCACAAAATTCAACCAGGAGACTGGGTCTATCTGAGAACCTGGAATGATGAACCTTTAAAAGAACGTTGGAAAGGACCCTTTCAAGTGCTCCCGACTACGTGTACTGCAGTCAAGCTTGATGGAATAGGACCGTGGATTCATTACACCCGGAACAAGAAGGGACTTCTGCCAGATAAGTGGACTGTGGAAAAACCAAGTGAAAGCTCTCTGTGGTTAAAATTTAAAAAGAACAATTCATGAATTGTACATTGAGTTCGTGGGTATTTAACTTGGAACCAGATTGTAAACAAACTCGGGCTTTTCATGAAATTCAGAAAGACGACACGTCCTTAGGGTTTGGAGAAGTTTGGAAATGGTTAACTTCCTGGATTCCGGATTTATCTTTGTTAGTTATGAAAAGAATTGGATTAATAATAGTTGTAGTGATTTTGTTAGTGTGCATTTATGTTATTATTCAACATGTCGTTGGGTTTTGTAGGAGCGGCGGAAGTCTCAAAAGAAGATTTTGAAACTTCCAAAGGGGGGAAATGTTGCCTTGAAGCAGTAGATCTCGTTATGCTAATGAGATATAGTCCTCGAGTAGGAAAGTAATGCATATTTTGCTACGCTGAAGGAGGAAGGGAGGATGGCTACGCGGCTGGTTGCTGACCTTCAAAGATAAGGGGACGGTAAAACAAACGGGCACGCACAAAATGGGAGAAACTGGGCAAGAGGTAATTCGGGCAGGGGGAGATCGCGACTACCGACCCGATTAAGGACTGAAGCAAGTACCCCCCGACTCCTCCTGCGCAAGCGCGGCGAATTAAGAAGACGCTATAGCTTTAAAGACTTATGTGCGTAAACTGTTAACCAAGGAAGATGAGCGCACGAAGACAGTGCGCGAGAAGACGCACTACTACGTAATCACTAGATTGCGTATTAGAAAGGTGTGGAGACTGTATGGTCAGCGTATAAATAAGGGAATGGAATCCGAACTTGGTGCGCTTGATTTGTGGAATTCTTCCACCTTGCACCCTGCGCAGAATAAAGCAGTATCTCCTTTCAAAACCGTTTTTGGTCTCGGGAGCTTTATTTCCAGGCGACACCGGTGTGGTGAGCCATGGTCCCACTGGAGTGACCCGTGGGGTGCCGCGTGGGGTGGGCCCCTTGGCGGTGGGCGGTGCCGTGGGGCAGGAAGCGGCACGGCTGCGGAAGCCGGCAGCCCTGCGCCCCACAGCTCGCCCCGCTATGGCGGTGCCTGGTGCCTTCCTCGTGCCCATCCTCCTCCTCCTCCTCCTCTGCGGGCTGGGCCCCTACCTTGTTGCTGCCCGCGACCAGTCAGGTAAGGGGGCACATGGGCCCCGGTGGGGGTGGGAGGCCGCAGCGCCCCATGGGTGGTGGGGCTGGGGGCTGTCATTCTCCGGTGATGGCAGGCAAGGAGGACAGCACATTGGGCTGTGCGGGCCCGCGAGCCATTGGGGCATGCACCAGAGACCCCGCGACCCCCGACGCACTCCGGGACCGCCGGCACCCACGTGGCCCCTCGCAGCGGGGCTGCCGGGGAGCTGGGCTGCGCCAGGGAGCCCCGCTGGGTGTCCTTGCTCCCGCCCTGGCGCTGGAGCACTGCTGGCACCGCTGGCCCCATGGCTACCGGCCCCACGGTTCTCCTGGCCCCGTGGCTCTACTGGGCCTACAGCTCTGAGCCCCGCAGCTCTGCCAGCTCTGGGGCTGCCAGCCCTCCAGGCAGCGCTGCCGCGAGGGCCCCTGGCTGTGGGGATCCCCCGTGGCGGGCCGGGGCAGGGGGCAGCGGCAGGATGCGATGCGCAGATCCTATCAGCCCCACGCATCAGCCGGGCAGGGCAGCAGACGGCGCATCTGCGCCAGCCGCCCTTTCCATCCCGGTCATGTCAGCGGTGCTGCGTGCAGGCGGGGGATGGGGGACAGGGGACAGCGGCTCCTCTTTCCACCTGGCACCCTCGTAGCAGCTGTCGCATTCCAAGAAAAAATCCACTTCTTGGCTGGCTGTCAGTAGAACACCAGCTTTCCGTGGAAACACAGCCTCTCTGCATCCCTGCACTTCCTGAGCTGCCGGGAAGGTGCCCTCCATCTCCGCGCACGGAAACAGCCAGAGCGCAGCGCCTGTTTGCTCTGTCGCGTTACATCACAAGCCGGGAAAGCCCGGCTGTCTTTCTCCCGCCCCCACAGTGCTGGCTGATGGGTTTGGACCTCAGAAGGGATGAGGTGTCCCATTGCCTGGTTTTTAGGGGGAAAAATCCCATTTTCTGGGAGCCTCCAGGACAGCTCTCAGCCACCAGCAGCTGGTTTGGCGCTTGCAGGGGCTCTGCGAGGTGCCTCAGTTCATCGGAGGAGCTCGTCCCGCAGCAAGCCGTGCCAGCGGCTGCTGGAGCGGACCACAGTGTGATGCCCGGCACGAGGACCAGCACCGCCCCAGTGGCCATGCAGCTCCCAGCCAGCCCAGGATGTGGCCTCCGGCTGCGTGGGCAGGACCAGGGCTGGCGCAACGCGGCGGAAGGAGGGGGTAGAGGCGCTGGCGCGGGCACCTGGAGCAGCTGCTCAGCCTCCCAGGGCTCAGCGGTGTTTCCTGCAGAGATCAAACCACTGGGGCTCAGCCCCTGGCCCTGTGGTGGAGGGGCTGCGCTGGGAAGCACAGCCCAGCACAACCCCCATCGCCCAGACACAGGGACACATGGCCACCTGCAAGCACCCAAAAGCATAACAGTGAGATGAATTTAGCCAGGGTGGAGACATCAGGCACAAATCCCGGAACCACCCCAATTTTCTCATGGGACAAGGAAAATGGGTTGGCAGGGAGGCGTTTCTGTGCTGTCCCACAGAGCCGGGAGCTGCAAACAGCAGCCACGGGGAGACTGAGGGGAGTGGATGGAGGAACTGGGGCAAAACAGCACGTCTGGAGCAAGAGGAGTAGATGGCACGGATGCGGGAGGGACAGCTGCTTGGCCAGCAGTCCTTTGGAGGAAGATGTGGGGCTGCTGGCAGCCCAGGCCTCACCAACACAGCGTGTGCGAACAGGATGGTGTGAGCCCGGCATTGCAGGCAGGCTGCACTGCCGCTCCGTCTGGAGGAGCTGGGCTTGTTTGGCTCACCCAGAGGAAGGCTGACCGGGATGTGCAGGGACCCCTGGCATGTGCTGCGTCTCCCCAGTGCACCTCTGGGCCCTGGTGCACCCACCCACCACCACGGTGCCCAGCGGTGTCTGTTCCTTGCAGAGGTGGAGTGTGTCGTCTTCAACGAGGAGTACATGAACTGCACATGGGGGAACAGCGAGACGCTCACGGCCAACTACTCCCTCTACTACTGGTAGGTGCCCCTGCCCCACGGCCAGCCCCACAAGCAGGGTGTCCAGCAGTGGGTCCCCGCACGGGAGGCTTCTGCCAGCATCGCTGGTCCCAGCCTGCTCCTCTTCTCCAATCCCAGGGTGGGGGAGGCTCTGTCTCCGGGACAAAGGGGATGGCATGTGACAGGGAGAGGGATTCCAGGGAGGGCTGGGGTGTGCGGGGTCTCGGGGAGCCCTGATAACCTGCTGCGGCACAGGTACGAGAACAGGTCCCCCGTGGTGGAGTGCAAGCACTACCTGCAGGACCGGGGCATCAGATTTGGCTGCCACTTCAACCAGAGTGAGATCATCCAGTTCCAGCCCTTCCGTGTCCTCGTCAATGCCAGCCTCGGCGGCAGGACCCTGAAGATCCCCAGCGAGCGCATGGAGCTGCAGGACCTGGGTACAGAACGGTGGTGGGCACCCACTCTCCTCTGTGGGGCTGCTGTGGGGCAGGAGTGGGGCTCTGGGTCCCCAGGGCTGCCTCATCACATCCTGGCTGGCAGCGGGGCCGCCAGGGTATGGGGACGGCACTCACCGGGCATCATGTGTGCCTTGCAGTGAAACCAGGGACGCCTGTCAACCTGACCATCCACAACATGAGCAGCAACCAGCTGCAGCTGACCTGGACCTCCCCATACCCCAAAGCCCAGTGCCTGGAGCATGCCGTCAAGTACAAGAGCAACAAGGACACTGGCTGGACGGTGAGAGCCCCCCGGATGCGGCAACCCTTGCGGTTGTGCCCGGGGACAAGCGGTGCACCAGCCTCCACGGCAGTGCCGGCCCTCATCGCATGGCCCACGTCCCTCTGCAGGAGCACCAGGTGAAAGGAGACACCTTCTCCTTCCCCAGCGTGGACTATGAGAAGTACTATACCTTCTATGTGCGCAGCAAGATCAACAGCTACTGCGGCAGCACCAAGCTCTGGAGCGAGTGGAGTGTCCCCGTGGTCTGGGGCAGCAACTCCACCAGCAAGGGTAGGTGCTGGGGGCTGCAGCGGGACGGGTCGGGCTGGGGCATGGTGGGGCTCAGCAGGTGAGGGATGGCCAAGCAAGTGGAAAAGTGGCCCAAGGCAGCAGCTGTAGGGGTGAGACCCGTCCAGGCGCCTGGGGCACAGGCAGCTGCATTGGCCCCTGCGTCCTTTGCACTTCTGGAAGCCAAACGCCCCCACCAGCAGGACCTGCTGACTTTTGCCAGGGGTTTCTTAGCCCTGGAGGGCTGCTCTGGCACGGCCACTCCAGGACAGGGTTACCAGCCAGCTGTGGTGACAGCGCGGCAGGGCTCGGGGATGGGCCCCTCCTCCATCCTCCGCTCCCAGCTGAGCCCTGCCACGGATGATGCCGAGCTCCCATGGCCATCCATGAAGAGCCGCCAGCATGCCCACCGCACTGCTGAGGTGGTGCGCCGGCCGGGGACCTGTGTCACCTCAGCTCTTTCCAGGCCCAGCGGAGGAGCAGCTGCACTGGTTCTGGATCCACACGGTCTTGATCCCCATTGCCTCCTGCCTGGTCTTGCTGGTCCTTGTTGTCCTGCTGGTGCGCATGGAAAGGTGAGTGCGGGGGGCTGGTGAGAGGCAGCAGTGCTGGGACTCTTCCCCTCTGACACCTCTCTCCTGCACAGGGTGTGGGTCATCCTCATGCCCCGAATCCCCAACCCCAGCAAGAATTTCGACGAGCTCTTCATCACCCACAACGGCAACTTCCAGGTAAGGCGGCTGTGGGCACACCTGCCCTGGCCTCACCCCCTGCCCTGGGGGGTTGGGGCTGGGCTGTGTGGTGGCTCCTCTCACCCTTATCTGCTCCCTGGAGGAATGGGCCGGAGTCCCCAAAGACGTCGTGGAGAGCTTCAAGCCCAACTACAGCGAGAACATCTGCTATGTGAGTGAGCTGCCCCCCAAGGACAGCTATGAGCCCCTCTGGGAGAGCAGCAACCACCCACTGTCTGTGACGGCTGGGGCCCCGGCCACCCTCCGCGAGCACAGCCCCTACAAGAACAGCTACGTGGGAGTGTGACACAATCCCGCACCCCTGTGCCCCACGCTCTCCGCACCCCCGCTGCTCAAAACCTCGCCGCACTGAGGAGCGCCAAGGGCCCGAGGGGCCAAGCCACCGTGTCGCCCCCAGCCCCGAGGGCTGCTGGCCTCAGGGCACTGCGCGAGCCCAGCTGTCCCCCCAGGGCCTTGCCAATCCTCTGCCTGCGCCCGGTTTCCTGCTGCAATAAAGCTCTGCTGCGCTGGAGACTCAGCCGGGCTCGTCTCACAGGGTCTGGGGGAAGCGCTGCAGAGCCCTGTGCCCTGCCGACCTCTGAGCTCAAAAACCCTGTGGGGCAGGCTCCAGCTGTACTGTCCCAGCCCCACTGTCCTGGGCCCACAGCGGCAGCACGTTCATCTACATCGAGCACGGGGGTGAGGCCCCTCCTGGCCATCCCACCGGCGCTGTTCCCTGGCACCGTGGCCTCACCGGGTGGCGGGCTTGGCCTCTGGGCTCTGCAGCCGCTGCGAGGGCTGCCTGCTGCCCTCAGCCACCACCGCTCGCCCTGCAGATGACCAGAGCTTTCTGTCCAACACCAACCGCGCCGTCCTGCGGCTGCTGTTGTACATCAGGAAGATGGTTCGGGACCCCGACACTGGTGAGCCCTGGCTGCAGGGCTGCAGCTCCCCCACCACCTTGGCAGCAGCAGCAGTGCTTCGTCCCATCTCCAGTGGGATGCCACACAGGCTTCCTGTGGCGTGGGCACAGCGGTGAGGTGGGGGGTCCCTGGCTCACCACTCTGGCAGCCCACACCCACACCCCCCCAGCTTTTCCAGATGTCATTGACCTGCG
The DNA here is from genome assembly GCF_030463565.1 of Pelecanus crispus. Classification (NCBI taxonomy): domain Eukaryota; kingdom Metazoa; phylum Chordata; class Aves; order Pelecaniformes; family Pelecanidae; genus Pelecanus; species Pelecanus crispus. The sequence goes on from NC_134655.1 coordinate 13,575,590, forward strand.
TGACAAGCTGGGCACCCCCAAGCTGCTCCAGCCTGAGGGAGAGGGCCAGCGAGTTCCTCCAGGCACATGGCACCTACTGTGTGTGTAGGGTGCAGTTCAGAGCACCTGGTAGGTGTCCAGGCAAGCGGAGGCCCCCAGTCCCTGGGGGCCCTGGCAGTGCATGGGGCAGTGGGGCACAGCGGGCAGGAGTGACTGCGGGGCTGTGCCACAGGGACCAAGGAGGAGCACATGTGCTGGTCCTTCACGCCACTCCTGGAGCACCCCAGCCTGGCACTGACAGGTGGGCGAGGGGATGGGGAACAGCTGGGTGGGTGGGCACAGGTGTGGGGGCCCAGTGCAGAGGCTCTGCAGCTGCAGGGCGAGCGCCTGCACAGGAGGCAGACTGGCACCCCAGAGACGGCAGAGGAGAGGAGGACATCTGACATGGAGACACTGCCCTCCACGGCGCAAGGCCAAGGAGCAGTAAGAGGCTGCCAGTGGCCCCCAGGGCACCTGGCTTGGCCTTGCCACCTTCATCAAGGCCACCTCTGCACTGGGGACAGGGGGACACTGTCAGCCACAGGCCAACCCTACCCAAGGGACCTTCCCACCCCTGGGCCTCCAGCACCTCATGGGCACGTGGCTTATGGCAGCAGCTGCCCCGTTGCCATGCCTGATGTCCCCACGCCCTGTCCCCCTCGTGCCCAGCTGCCCCATCACCATACCTGCTGTCCCCATGCCCATCACCCTCATGCCCCGCTGCCTGGTCCCCATGCCCGCTGCCCCCACGTCATCACCTTATGGCCCACTTCCCTGTCCCCATGCCCACTGTCCCCACGCCCATCACCCTCGTGCTCTGCTGCCCTGTCCTCCACCACCCTCAAGCTCTGTCCCCCTGCCCCGTTTTGTCCCTGTGACCACATCCCTGTGCCCAGCTGTCCCCACGACCCTCCACACCCCTGCCACAGCCCCCAGCACCATGCCTCTCCACACAGGGGGACGTGCAGGCAGAGCAGGGACAGAGGGGACCCAGCACAAGGTGGCTTCACCCTCCAGAGCACGGCCGAGGCCAGCCAGCGGGACAGGGAGCGCTGGGGCTCAATAAAGGCTGGGCCTGTCCCCGCCATGCACTGTCCGGGGCTGTGGCCATCACCGGGGCCGAGCAGGGCCTGGCCGGGGCGGGCGGGCAGCAGATCAGGGAGCGGACGCGGTTCGGGGGACACGGGGAGAGGCCTCCCCTCGGCCCCGCAGCGCCCCCCAGCGGCGGGCAGGCCCGCCCCCGCCTCCTGCCTCCGCGCTTGACGGACGGGTAACTTTCCACGCCTGCCCACGTGGTGCGCAGGGCTTCCGCCCCCTCGCGGCAGATTCGGGGGCGCGGCGCCGGCGGCTCCGCCCCCTCGCGGCGCTGATTGGCGGAGGCGGAGCGGCGGGCACGCCCCCGCGGCTCGGGCTGCCGCGGTGCCCGGCTCGGCGCTGCCGGCGGCCGGGACGGGGCAGGAGGGGGTGGGCAGGAGCGGCGCCGGTCACCAGCGCTGCGCACAGCGCGGCGCGGCGCGGGCTCACCATGATCGTCTGTCCCCAGAGCGTGGAGCACCCCCGAGGAAGCCCGTGCCAGCGGCTGCCGGGGCAGGTAGGACCCGCCCCGCCGCCACCGCAGCCCGTACCGGAGCACCGGGCTCGGCCTTGCTTGCCGCCACCGGCACGGCACGATCCTGCTTCGGCATCAGCAGGCCAGGGCATTCCCGCCGCCCGTCGGCGGTGCGCGGGGCCGCGCTCTCCCGATGCGGTGGCCGGCGGCCCGGTACCGGTGCCGGTGCGGCGGCGCCGTCCCTGTCCCCTTTGTGCGGGATGCGGGAGGTGCCGTGCCTCCATCACTGCCAATCAAAGTTGTTTTTCTCTCTCCGCCTGCACTGCCCGCGCCGCGCACCGGGGGCGCTGCCGCCGCTGCCGCCGCTGCCGCCCGCACAATGGGGCCCCGGTTACCGGCCGCCGGTACCGGGCCGGGACTGCTGTGGGGACCCCTGCCGCGGGCACTAGCACTTCCCTATTCCGTTCGAGAACCGGAGCAGGGGGCCAGGCGAGAGGTGCCCGCCGCGGCCACGGCCCCGGCCCTGGCCCCAGCGAGCATCACCGGTGGAGCCACCGCTACCGGCGGAGATGCGGTGTTGCCTCACGGAGGAATGGAGCCCCGGAGGGTGGGGGGTTCACACCGCGCAGTCTTGCCCAGCTGGGCGGGGGGTGCGGCGGGGTCCCCCGGCCCCTCTCCAGTGGCTCCCGGCACTGCCTGGGCTTGCTCCCGGTCACAGGGTGCAGGACCGGTGGGGCTCCTCCATCCTCCTGACCGCTTTACATGCAAACTGCTGCCTGGCGGTTGGCTGGCCGGGCAGCACCTGCCAGGGCAGGGAGGGTACGGGGTCAGGGTGCCTGTTGGGGTTCAGGGGGCTTGGACACACGAAAGCCCCCCCCAGGGAGAGAGGCGATGCTCCCACTGCCCAGGGCTGCGAGTGGGCGCAGGGGTGGAGGAGGAGGGTTATGGCCGGGGAGGGTGAGCAGTGTGGTGCCGGGGGCAATGCGAGAGGCTGGGGAGGCAAGGCCGGGAGACATGGCTGGTGGTGCCAGCAGGAGAGACCCTGGGCTGAGCTGGTGCTGTGGGGAGCAGGGAGGAGAGCCTGGCCGAGGGCCCAGGGCCTAGGTGGGCGCGGGGCTGCCCTGTACCTTCATCCTCCCCTTCCTTCATCCTCCCCTTCCAAGCCACGGCTACCTGGGTGCTCACTCCATCGTCACCTGGACAAGCAGAGCGAGGAGAGCTGGCGGCCCCGGAGGCTGAGCCATGGGCTGGTCACATGGCTCCTCGCTGGGGACCACCTTCCCCCGAGGGGAGCGGAGGGGCCCCCAGCTTCTCCACCTCTGCCCACCAGAAGGAGAAGACCAGTGGCTGTAGCCCCATGAGGGTCCTCAGGGCAGCTCATTTCCTGGAGCAGAGGGACTGCGCGGGGCACTTTCACAGGTCACTGCTGGTTTGCACCTTCTCCCGTGGGACAGAGAAGCCGGTGCCCTTCATCCCTCCCCATTTTAATTTGGGGGGTTTTTTGGACCCCTTTGGCCAGAGGAAGTGATGAGGAAGCTCCAGATGGTGTCAAGTAAATCTCTTGACACCTGAGCGATGGTGTGTTCGTCAGAAGTGCAGGACGGTAGAACATAGCCAGAGCTGCTTCCAAGCGCTGCTTGTGCGGTGCGACTGCTCCATGCTGCTGCGCGTCTCAGCGCCACTCAGCCTCCCCCTCACCCTGGGGTGCTCTGCTCTGTGCCCCGCAGCTTTGCTGTCCCTGCTGGTGCTGCCCCAACCCTCTGGGTCACCTCGTGGCGGCACACCGAGCAGCTACAGAAATTAAGGGCTGATGTAGCTCTCTGATTGGCAAGATAGCCGCTGACAAGGCAAGGTGCACAGGGCATGGGGGTTCCTGGTTGGGGTTCCAAGGGCCGTGCACGTGTCCTGGCTGGTAGTGACAACCCAGAGTCATGGTGGAGCAGGGGCTAGTTTGCAGATGTGCTTCTGGTTTGCTGCTGTGCCACCGTGGTCGCCATGCCCTGGTCACCAGCCTTCAGGTGACTGCACCAGCGAGACAGGTGGGAGGAAGATGACGGTGGTGTCAGCAGGGCCAATTGCTCCCAGGGGAGATTTCGGTTCAAGCCTGGGATGGGAGGTGCACCCTCTGCATCTGAGGGTGCTGCTTGGGCTCCTGTGCACGAGTGGGAGCTGTGACTTTCTGTGTGACAAGGGTTGGTGCCTGCTGCACCTGTGCCTCGGGACAGGTGGGCTGCGGTGCAGACCCTGCTGTTGGGTGGGAGGTTTGGGAATGGGGCTGTTGGGGCACAGCAGCTGCCCGGGTACCTTTCTCACATCCCCATCCTCTGCTCCCACCACCCTCTTGGGAGGGACTGGGGTGGTGTGACTCGGGGCTGTGCTTGGCTGGGGCATTTGTGCAGGGCTGGGGCAGGTGCTGCTGGGGATGTATGGACCCCCCTCGCCAAGTTGCCTGTCTGTGTTTTCACTGGTGGGCGCACCCACTGCCAGCTGTGCCACGCACCCATGTGCTATGGGACCTGCTCCCATGCCGTCTTCTTGGGCAGCGTGTGGGGAGACCTCTGAGCCCCTCCATGTGCTCCTAAGCACATGGTGGGTACCAGGACATTGCTTGCCCCTTGGCTTGCTGGGGCAGGAGCCCAGGAGCAGCTCGCAGGCTCCACAGCCCTCCCCGCTGTCCCAGTGCTGGGCAGGAGGACTCAGTGCTGGTGGCGTGGGGGCCTGGCGGTAAGGCTGATGGGCTGCTCTGTCCTGGGAGGTCTTTCATCTGTCATGTTGCTCCTGCTCTGGCCTTGCATTTGCTTCCAAGGCTGCAAGGAAACATCACTCCTAGTTTGCCCTTTGACTCCCAGGCAGAGACCAACCTGTGTTTCTTGCAGCCTGTCCTCCTGCTAGCAGTGACCCTGCCGAGCAGTGCTCTGCCCACCTCCCTGACCTGAGCCCGAGCCCTCTGCGGTGGCTTCTGACCTGATGGTGTCCCTCTAGGAGCACCAAGCTGGGAGAAGGGATCCCAGCCCCTTGCAGAACCTGGGCTTGGCTGGGGTGGGCTGCTTCAGCAGGGGCTGTTCAGGGAGAGCTAAGCAGAGCATGTTCCCCGCAGGTAGTGAAGATGGCTGGCAGCGACCCCGAGCGTCCCCAGTTCCTCTTCGTGAAGGTGCTGGCAAGCCGGGGGCGGCTGGAGGCAGTGACCCAGCAGATGGGCTACCACCCACAGTACCTCGACAGCTTTCTCAAGATGCAGCACTACCTGATGCACATGGACGGCCCACTGCCCTTTGACTGCCGGCACTACATTGCCATCATGGTGAGCCCTGCTGGGAGCTGTTGGAGGGGACAGGTGGCTCTGCTCAGCCCCGCGAGGCTCCCCGCTCTCCCTCCGCCAGACAGCCTCTGCCATGGGCTTCTCTGCAGAGGCCAAAATCACGTCCTGGAGGCTGGGCGAGAGGTGGGCGTGGGGTCCCAGGAGGCCTGTTATGCCAGCACGGTGCCAGGATGCTGACGTGCTGCTCTTGCAGGCAGCTGCCCGGCACCAGTGCCGGTACCTGGTGAACCTGCATGTGCTGCAGTTCCTGCGGGCAGGGGGTGATCCCCAGTGGCTGCGCGGCCTCGACTTCATCCCCCCCAAACTCCGCAACCTCAATGAGATCAACAAGATCCTCGCGCATCGGCCATGGCTCATCACCAAGGAGCACATTGAGGTATTGGGGGGGGCTATCAGCCAGGGACCAGGGCTGCAGCGGGGACAGCAGTTTCCCCAGGGGGTGCTGGAACCCTGCCTGCCTGCCTGCCTGTGTCACATTGCTGGTCTGTCTGTGTCCTGCAGAAGCTTCTGAAAATTAGCGAGTGGAGCTGGTCGCTGGCAGAGCTGGTGCACGCTGTCGTCCTCCTGGCACACTGCCATGCGCTCGCCAGCTTTGTCTTCGGCTGTGGTTGTGAGCAGGACGAGGGGCCAGGGTGCCGAGGCTCGCTGAAGCCCTTGTCGCCCGGGAACCAGTGCTTCTGCGAAGCCACTGCTGGCAATGGCTGCAGCCAGGAGCTGCTGCGCATCAACCGCAAGCGTGTGAGTCCCCAAGGGTGGGTCCACGGGGGGACGGGGGTTGTGGCCAGGACCACTGCCCTCACCCCTGAGCCTGTGTCTGTGCAGTCCCTGGACTCCTGCATGGAGCTGGATTCCCTCCGGGAACGCATGCAGCGGATCCACGTGGAGACCGAGGGCAGGGAGGAGACAAGGCTGCTGCAGCAGGACCGAGAGGAAGGTGAGGGGCAGGAAGCGGAGGTGTGCGGGATGGGAATTCGTATGGCATACCTGGGTGTTGCTTCCCCATGTTACATTTTCTTGTGATGTATGGAGAGGGGCTCCTGGGATGCTGGCAGGGGGGAAGAAGGCAGTGGCACTTCCCGAAGAGGCACAGCAAGGCCTGGCTTTCGATGCCTGGTGTGGCAGGGAACAGGGCAGCTGAGCATCGCTCTGACCTGTCTGCAGGGCTCTCCCCTCTCACAGATACTGACGGGGAAGTCACCGGTGCCACCAATCTTGCATGCTACATGCAGGACCCTGACTTTGGATACCAGGACTTTGCCCGGCGCGACGAGGATCAGACGCAGGTATTCAGAGTCCAGGTGAGGTTCCTGCTGTCTTGGTGGGCAGCAGCCCGGGCTGCCACCTTTCCTCTCCTCTCTGCTCCTGGTGGGGAGTAGACAGTCGCCGGGTGGCTGTGCAGCCCGGATTTGGTGCAGCTGCCTTTGCAAAATGCCCGAGCAGGGAAACTCAGCTCTGAGAGGGGACCTGCCCCACTAGGGTTGGCGAGAGGGAGGTGACCAGTGACTTCTGTCCTCAAGGGCTTTCTTCACATCGCTCTCATGGAGGCAAGGGTCAAAATAATTCAAAAGCTGCCTGATGAGGGATGTTGTGGTTTGTGGGGCAGAGTTGCCCCCAGAGCAAACCTATTGAATTCTGCTGTGTCCTGAGGTCTCCAGCCCTGGGCCCTGAGCATGCCCTGGGCTCCTTTTTGCAGTTGCAAAAGCCTCTTGCTGTGCTCAACAGGATTACTCCTGGGAAGACCATGGTTTCTCGCTGGTCAACCGGCTCTACTCTGACATTGGGCATCTCCTGGATGAGAAGTTTCGGATGGTGGATGGTCTGCAAAGCAGTGCCATGGCCAAGCGGCAGGGCTGTGAACCCTCTGTCTTCAAGCGGGGCATCTGGAACTACATCCACTGCATGTTTGGCATTAGGTAGGCAAACCAGCCTTGCAGTCCAGCGGAGAAAACCGAGCTGACCCAGGCCGGAGGAGGGTAGGACACCTGGGTTGTCTTGCCAATGGGCTTGGAAAAGAGACAGAGGTAAATCGCCTGCCTGGATGCTGGGCCAGGCAGGGAAGAGATGCTCAGCTTCTCTGGTCAGGGCAGGGCACTTCAGGGATGGGGCTTCAGTGCCTGGGGGCCGCTGCTGTGTGTCCCCCTGCCCTGTGGCTGTGCCATGCCCCGGGCAGACCACGGCTGAGGTGCTCCACAGGGACACGGTTGGTGCTGGCCGTCACTCACCCCTGTGCTCCCCGCAGGTACGATGACTACGACTACGCAGAAGTGAATCAGCTCCTGGAGCGAATGCTCAAAGTTTACATTAAAACCGTAACCTGCTACCCAGAGAAGACAAACTCAGAAATGTTTGACAGGTTCTGGAAGCAGTTCAAGCACAGTGAAAAGGTGGGACAGCTGGCCTCTGGCTCTGACTGGCTGTGGTGGGGCTGGGAGCAGGCAGGGACTGCAGGCTGAGGTGCTTCAGGGGGTGTATGGGAAACCTTTGAGCCATGAAACCAGTCTGAGACAGGTCGGGGGGAAGTGGAAACTAGTTTGCAAGCAGTTGGGCTTAGCGTGGCTTGGGGCTGCCCGCAGTGTGATGAGTGCGGGCCACCGGCAACACGGGGATCTCCAAGGCCGTTACCCCATCAGTGAGTGCCTCTAGGTGAGCCCTCGGTCCAGCGGTAGCTCACAGGAGCGGCTGCTGTGGGCGGGCAGCAGGGACTGTGCCGGTGCCAGCCTGGTATGTTGGTGCAAGTGTGCCGGGGACTCTCCAGCATGCAGCTCTGGGAGGCAGCCACAGCCTGCAGGTCTGGGAGGAGGGAAAAAGGGCAGCTGCCTGTGCTGGAAAAATCAATATTATTTTGTCCCATGCCAAAAGACTCACTAGCCCAGGTGGGCGCTTGCTTGCACCACTGCAGCTGCCTGAACCTCTTTTGCTTCTCCCTTAGGTCCATGTGAACCTTCTCATCCTGGAAGCCCGAATGCAGGCAGAGCTGCTGTACGCGTTGCAGGCCATCACCCAGTACATGATCTCCTAGACGGTGGGGAGCTGCGCTGCGGCAGGGCCGGGCAGCATCCTCTCTCCCTGGACTCTTGTGTGACCTGTCATGCTGGGATGGACAGCGAGGGATTACTCAATTTAGTTTACTTGACTGTCTTGTTCCTCCCCCCCTCCGCCCTTGTGGGGCTCGCTGAGTGGCCCCATTTATGTGCAATTACCAAACTGTGAGGCAAGTCCATGCTGCTGAGATGTTGGTGTGATGCTGGAGACTTGAACGTGTCCAAGGAGGACTGCCAAAGATGTGGGGGGAGAGGGAGGCGGGAGGGGACTGGGGCTGGTTTAGAAGGATACTCCCCAGTGAGCAGAAGCTCCTCACCTAGGCGCTGCAGGAGCCTTGGCTGCTGCAGGGAGGGCAGAGGGGAGAGCTGGCTTCCTTCCCTGTGCTGCAGTGGCTGCCCTGCTTGCAAGCCACCCTTCAGTGCCTGGCCTCGTTGGGGTGATGCATGTCACTTGGGAACAGCACAGGCAGCTTGTGGGTGCATTGCAATGTCCTGAGTTGTGTGGTCAGGCAGGGAGGAGCGCTGGCTCTGAGCGAGGGCCCTTCCCCAGCCTGGGACGGGAAGGGGATGCACTTGCTGCCTATGCATCCTCCCCTTTAGGTCTATGTGCCAAACACCTCTGGGATGGACAAGCAATGACCCAGGTGAACTCCAAACTGTGAAGCTCTTGCTGGCAGGGTGCCCTAGTGCTCCTGCCTTCTCTGACAGCAGTATGAGAAGGTCTCTGACAGTGTTCAGGCTCTGGAGGTTTCTGCAGGGGACTTTGGACAGTCCTCTGGGAGCTTGCCCCAAAGCCCTTCCTCTGCCTCCCATCAGCGGGAGGGCAGGAGGAACATGGGAGGCTTCCTGACTTAACGGGGCTCGTATCTTCTTACCACCCTGAGAAGGCTGAGGTCTGTGCCCAGTCACTTGCTGCTCAGCAGCCTGCAGTCAGCACAGGTGAGCTATGGGAAGCTTCTCCTTCAACCTGGGCTGGGGGGACTCCCTGGGCTGTCCCCATTTGAACAGAGGCAGCCTGTGCACCAGCCTTGCCCTCTGCCCAGCAGGCAGGAGCATGCACCACCACTTCCCCCTGTCCCAGGGCTGTTCCCTGCCCTTGCTGCAGCCCCTGGCTGGGGAGGTATGAGGGATCTGGCACACACTCCGGACAGCAGCCACGAAAGGGGAATGAGGCCACCTGTGTGGTAAGTGGGAGCCTGAAGCAAGCACAGCTGTCAAGTCAGCCCAGCACATGCTGCTTCAGTCAACCTGTTTACTGCATAAATGTACGGGGAGAAAACCTTGTGTATGGAAGCTACAAAAAAACCTATTTTTGCTATAAATATATTATGTTTGACATGGATGCATTGCTTTATTTCTGCCAGATGTTGGGAATGGGATCCAAACTTACATGGCTGCTCTGAAGACAGGACAGCAGTACCTGGATGACTGCAGCCCTGAGATGGCTCCAAGCTCCAGGAAACCCAGTGTTCCCAGCCATGGCAGGGTCCTGCGCTGACAGCTCTGGTCCAGGGCCAGCAACTGGTCACCGAGGCTGGACCCATCCTGTTTAGCTCAGCTATGTCCTCTTTCCATGCTCAGATGAGCAACTCCTGCAGCGTTGCATGTTCAATAGGAAAAGAGGGAAGATTTTCAAGGGGCTGTGTGCTCTGGCAAGGAGGAGGGTGCTGGAGGAAGGAGCTGGCTTCTCCCCTGCCAGGTACCTGGCCATGGGTGGGCGAGGTGTGGGTGCTGCTTCTGCAGCTGAGGAAGAAGCATTTTGCTTGCACTCACAAGCAAGTGAGCAAGGCCTTGGAGAGCAAGGCCAGAAACCAGGACCAGCTCTTTCCCCAGCCACACTGCAGGTGCCCTCCCTGCAGCACAGGCTAGAGGAACCCGTGCTGGGGCTGGACCAGCTTGTACTGGGCCAAGCTGGTGCCTGGGAAGTAAAATGCCAGGACAGCTGGTGCTGGGCAGTACTGGCTGAGTCAGTACTGGTGCCAGGACAGTGGCACCAGTGCCAGGATGACTGGTGCTGGGACAGCTGCCACCAGGCTTCGCTCGACAGTACTGGAACAGGCACTGCTGTACAACATTTAGCCCTATTGAGGGCTGGGCACACATCAGGACAGCTGGGTGTCCTGCTCACTATCAGGTGTAGCGCTCTGATTAACTGTAGCAGCCTGGCTGCCTGCCAGCCTTTCCCTGTCCCCTGCAGGGCTGGGATGAGCCACAACAGTCAGTTCTCTGCAGGGCTCACTGCTCCAGAAGCAAGCAGCACATCTGCAGCTCCACACAGCCTGGGGCTGGCTCCCAGCATGCTGCCAGCAGTGGCATCCTCGCCACCCACCATCACCCCATGCTGCTGGGGAGAGAGAAGGGAGAAGGCAGTGACAGCACAGCACTGGCTTGGGGCGAAGGGCTGCCTGTTCCCAGGAGATGCGAAGCAGGTTCCCTTTTGCCCCCTATCTATCTCCATTTGTGCACAAAGAGCTGGCCTTGCAGGATCCTGGGCAGCTGCTGCTGGCTCTGGCGTGCAGAACAAGCACCAGTCACAGCAGCAAGGTGAAGGGTTCCATGGACTGTCAAACCTGACCAGAAATGAGCACAGCTGCTGGCAAGGCCAAGGGAGACTGCCAGCCTCAGCTCCCCAACAAGAAGAAAATATCCCCACATGATCTCAGAGCTACAAAGAAAGAGATGAAGCAACTATCTACTCCCCTCCCTGCAGAGCCAGCAAAGTTCCTATCATGTCCCAAGTAGGTCTTGTAGCAGATAACTCAAGTATGGGAGCTTGTGTCACTGGAGAATCCTGTAAGGGTCTTCTTGACCAGGCACTTCAGGGCAGTTCTACACCCACACCAGTAACTACAGCTTAGCTTTTGAAACCCATGAGCAGGTCCTTCACCTTACCAACACCCCCTGCTCCTCTCCTGCACCTAGCAGGCTGTGAAGCTGTTGCCCAGGCTTTGAGGCTTCCTGGGAAAGGCAGCGCAGGTACTACACCATTCGAGGTAAGCAGATGACTCTAAGCCACACAGCACACCACGAGTCTGGCAACTTCAATGCTTGGGACCCTGCCCCAGTGCCCCTTGCACCCTTCATCTGCTTGGACTAGGATATTCCTGGCTATTGCTCTGTGGCTGGAAAGAGGAGAGCTGCCAGAGCCCAGGGTACCTCTCCTCTGCAGGAACCCTCCAGGATGTCCAGCACACCCGGGTGGGAGCCAGGCCACTGCGACCTTACCTGGAATTACTGAGGGGAAGATGCAGGCACACGTCTGACGCAGGCATATGTCTGATGCAGGCACCAAGTTTCTTGCAACGGCCTGTAGCAGAAAGGCATGCTGGCAGGCACAGCCAGGACTGCTTTTGTAACGGCCAAGCCATCCCCAAGCTGCATGGTGGGAGGAATGGTGTGTCCCAGCCTGCAGAGAAGAGCAAGGTACACTACAGCAGTGGTTACTATCACAGCTCCTGCAATCCACACATTAAAAGCCAGGCCTATGGCTGCTAGTCTTACCACAGCAGTGGAGGCGAAAAAAATAGTACATGGGAGCTGGGGATGGACTGTCCTGCTAGGACAGCTCTGGAGCAGGCAGTGTGCACCCCACCATCTCCCCCTTCCCCAGCCTGCCTTCCCCATGCACCGGCTACTCCACCACAAAAGCCATGTAAAGTAGGGCAACAGACTTCCCCTCTGTGCTTTCACAAGTGGTCCCATCACTGGCGGCACAGGAGAGGTGTTCATCAATCAGCAAACATCCAGGGCAAAGCAGGTCTCTGGCCAGAAACTAAGCTGAGCAGAAAAGCTGGTGAAGTTTTTGCACTGGCTTCAGGTATTGCTGCTCTGCAGGCAACTACTCCATAGGCCAAAATACTTATGGTGACAACTCAGGAGAGCTATGAGGTCTCCAAGACTGCAAGAATGGCTGACCTACTGCAAACAAGGTGCACTGAACCCACATAGCTATCAGGCCAGAACACAGCAGGACTCGGTGACACACAGCAGGACTTGTGGTGACTACTGCAGACGGTGTCACACGCATCAAAAGTGACCCTGAGGCAAAGCAGCCAGGTCCCAGGCTGGCATCTATTCTGCGCTTTGCTCTCCTTGGCAATGCTTAAGTGTCACAGGCCAATGCTCAAATTGGCATAAAAAGTGTTAACAGCTACTGGGGGGAATGCATGGTTCCCTGTTCTATGTCAAGTTTTGAATGCATCCACCCTGATCCAATCAACAACTGCAAAATACACCCTTGACATTTTGTTTCTCCACCACCACCTACCATTATGTGCCTGCAGGAAGCCCTAAGAAATGCCAAAGGAACCAATAAGGGACAGACAATTCACCTAAGGATCTACTCCCAATTCCCCATTTTTGGACACTGGCTTAAATCTTGAAGCAGGAGCCGTAAGATCACTTCCAGAGTTATTTGCATTAACTGTTTTAGCACTGTTTTTCAGGGGTATTCTTTATCAGATGTTATTGAATATTGAGTATCCAAGGCTTTGAATGCAAGTTTTCTGGCCATATACATACTGTGACTTTCTCCTCGGTAGTTTTAAAAACATCCCTGACTTGCTCTCCGTGTGTCTAACCAGGCCAGTGGAATCCATGCTCTACACCCCTTCAGCCATTTTTCTCTGATCTCCTTACCTGCCTCTACTCCAAAGCAACATGACTGAGGCCCTGAACCGATCTTGTCATCTGCAAGACCCCTCCTGAGCTGTGGGGCATGGAGTACCCCCAGGGCAGAGGGGGACAGCACATTCTCCAGCCTCATCCCAGCTGTGAGAAGGCAGACCTGCTGGAATGACATGCTGTTTTCATTCAAGGGCTCCATGACATTCCATGCAAGCTGCTTCACTGGCTCAGACTGTATCTACATTCCTACTTGCCTTATGTCAGGGAAGGACCCCTTAAGGTACCTAGCTGAAGCCTTCTCCTGCCCAGAGAGGCCTCTTACCCACTTACACACCTCTGAGCAGTCCCAAGGAATGACCAGCTCCTGGGTTCCACTCTGACATTCATGTCCCCTTTGATGGGCAGGTCCAAGCCATTATCTTCTAATATAACAAATGCTCCCCAGCTGTAGTAACCTTCCTTTTCCTGATGGAAGATTTAGGGTATGCAAGCAAAGATAAAAGCTCACTCACCTGTTCTAATTAAGTGTCAGCATCTGCTTGTGGATGGGGTGGCTGAAAGAAAGTAGCAGCAAATCCATCTCTATTCCTAGAGATAACTGGTAGAGTTGCTGACACTCAAAGATGTTTCAATGTAGCTATATAAAATCAATAGGGTTATCTTCTGCACTCAGGTCTAGAAGGGCAAGGAATGAAGGGGCTAGAATGACTCCAGACTAGTCCTGCAGAAGTGAAAACTCCCCAGGGTCAGTTTTAGGGCTTGGCAACCCCATGGGTCCCCACGCGCTGCTAGCAAGTTGTAACAAGGGGCTCTACACACTGCAGAGCACACTGGAGCCTTTGTGGGCTGTCACACTGCAACCCTACCACCTCCGGCCAGCTAAGGGCTTTTCACCAAGGGTTGCCCTAACAGGTGAGGAAGGCAGAGGAAAGAAGCCAAGGGCAAGGAAAAAGTAACTGGTCCTCAACAGGGAAACAGAACAAACCGCATGAGACACAGAGCAGAGGATTACAGGTTTTTATTTGTCAAACATTCCCCCCTAGTCTAGCACATTCTACAGTCTTGCTAGCACAGATGGTAACAAAGAGCCTGTAATGGTTCAGAAGTTACACTGCTACAGAGAGCAAACAAAAGCAGAGATTTATTATGTAAAAAAAAAAATATTGTGAGAAGTGGGTGAAAGAGTGCAGAGGGGATGGGATGGAAAGTATGTCAGCTAGTGGTGCCTGCCCTGTGTGGAGCAGACATCTGTGCTAGCAATGCAGAAACCCTTCCTGGGATCGCACTAGGTGAAGACTCCACTGTGCTGGAAGCATCATTTCACAGAACCATCCCCACTGCCTTATGAAGAAGGCTCCTTTCAGGAGAAGTGACCTATCTTCTACATAGTCAAACCTCTCAAGACACCTTGGGGAGCACCACAGAGTAGCACCATGGCACCAGCTGCAAACATCCCCTTCTACCACACACCGTAACGTTGCCTTAGCCAGAGAACCATAAAGGCAACACCATCAGCTCTTTCACCTTCAGCTTCTGCTGCCTCTTCTCCCTACTTTACACCACTATATTAGATTCAGTTTTGATTCCATCAGAGATTGTTTTCCATCAACTACAGACACATCAGGGTGCAGGGAGAGACATAAAGGCTACTGAAGAGAGGGGATCGCTTTCTTGAAGGGTGAGCAACTGTGGTGATGGGTTACCACATGCTACTGAGCTTTCCCATGGACAGATCTTTCAGGCTTCAGGAGTCACCTCTTGCTTGCTTTTCCTCCACATTAATTAGAACATGTTTTTCATTAGACATGCAACTAAGGCAAACCCTAAGCTATCCCTGTTCATGCTCATGTCCCAAAATTGATTGATTTGTTGTGGGGTTTTTTGATAATGGGTCCAAAACTTGCACATTATTTCAGTGACAGTTCAGGATACAGCTCCCAAGACACTCCAACCTGTGGCACCAGACAGGTTTCTCATTCCTGGAGCAAGGCTAGCCCTGAAGCTTTTGAGTGTGGCTATAAATAAGCAACTAAGTAAGAAAATTAACAAATTATTATCTACATAAAAGCTTTCTAGGCATTTCCTTTGGAAAAGCTGATTAGTGCTGCTTGCTTCTAGTATGAGCCTCATTTATGAATACACCTGGGCTCTGGAACACTCCCACTGCTTTCATTCCTCTCACTTGCCAGGTTGATTCGACTGCTGTTTTTAAAGCAGCACAGGGTAGGGGATGACATGTTTTTAGACACACCAACAAGGAAAATTAAGGGCTCCAAGAAGCTTTCAAATATTCCAAGCTCTCACAGGAAGCTGGGAGTATAGTAAAATATGCTTAAGTTACAAATAAGGCTCAAGCAATTTGCTAAACCCAGGTGTAAATAAAAGCAACAAGTCTGCCTCCTACTAGGCTCCATGGGCCTAGTTACCCAAATCCTCCACTGCCCAAAGCTGCATGGTGGCTTCACACTGTGAAAGATGGCATTTGATCTTCTAGAGATGAAGAAACTTGTTACCCAAGCTCAGAGAGGAAAAGGAAAACGCACACAGTGCAACGTAAGGCTTCATACCAAGAGTGCCCACTCCTCTCAGGCACTTACCCAGGAGCATCACTCCCCATCTCACTGGCCCCTTCCCTCCCCACCCAGCTCAAACATGCTCTTGAAATCCCAGCCCAATCCTTCATTAGAGGAAAAACTAGCCCACAAGTACAGGGCCTGTGGTGCTAACGCAGAATGAAGATCCACCAAGACACTATCCTGAATCCAGCAGCAGTCAGTAGCAAACACCTTGGGCAAGAATACAAGAAAACTAGACAAGTATTGAGCAACCCCCTGCCAGGTACAGCCTTTCAGCAAGCAGCAGTTTAGGAACTTTGAAGTCTCCTGTGTGCTATGAGAAAATATCCCTGGCTAGAAAAGCTCAAGGTTTATGAAAAGGAAGTTATTTGAGAAAGGGCTGGAGAACTCCCAAATTCTCTGCATCCCTGCCCTCTGTGCCCACGATCCAAGCTATCCTGCTACACATACAAACAAGAAGCTAAGTTGCCTGCCTGAGCCTGCAACATTACATTCATAGTTTATTGAGCACTCCTGGAGCATCTTCTGAACATCATCCTCAGCCCTAGTGCGCTCTCATTCTTCAACCACTGCCAGCTTCTGTTGTGTTGAGGAAACAGAGAGCACCTGCAGAGACTGCCACAAGACAGAGGCGTCACTGTCAGCACACTGGTACAGCAGGACTCCAGCCAGAGGTGCTCCTGTGTCCAGTGCTGTCCCCAGGACCAGCAATTCCCCAGAGTCTGGCCTGGGAGTGTGTGTGGGGGGAAGATAGGCGTTCTAATAATAATAGCACAGGGTCTCTTATGAACTCATACTGTAGTACACCAACCATGATGAGCCTTGGTGTACCGGGCTGCAGCTCCTTCAGCTGGAACAGTGTGAGGATGTATACTAGCTGCCAGTATGTCAGATCTCGCCGCGGCGCTACCCAAGTGCTCAGAGCCAGGCTCTCTGCAGCGAGAGATCAGGCCAGGTCCCCAGTGCTGTCACACCTAGGGGACACCTTGGAACAGCCAGAATACACCACTTCTTCCCCACAGCCACAGATCTGCAAGTCTGAAGCACTGGTTGCTAACATTGTCCTTCTATTGCTTGGGGCTCCCTTTTCATGAGAAATGAGAGATTCACATACAACATGACCACACACACTGGTGTCTTGTCCTTTGATACATGGCTGTGAAGCACAGGCAGCCAGTCAACTTGTTCTAGACATCATGGGATTCATTTCCCCTCAGGGCCCAAGCTGACAAAGTAGCATATTATGTGCCAAATAACACAAATCCCACCAGATCTATTAGCTGCAGCCCAGAATGGCCCATTCTTACGTGTGGCACATGCCATCAGGTGTTTGTGGAAACGGTATCTATTTGTGTAATGAACTAACTGCAGTGAGAATGTGCATCCATGACTCAAGTCTGCAAGACCTGGGATCCCCGCTTAGGATCTGCCTGTTTGTTTGTTACAATGAGGTGTGGCCAGACATGCAGATTGTGGGTAAGTTTGAAACATATCACCGTGAGGTCTGCCATGAAGACAGCCTTCAAAGCAAAGGTTATCAAACTACTCAAAGGCTCTGATGGCAGAGCATGCTAAAGATAACACTGTTGAAGATGCCTTCTTGCAGGTAATCAGACAAACCACTCCTGTTCCAATCCCCGCTCAAATGAAAATGCAATGAAACCCATGAAAACAGAGCACACAAGGTGGTAAAACAGTATGGCTCACTGCACTGCATGATACAAACCTTCTGAACAGAAGCTATCACCACTTTCAGAAACAACTGGAGAGGCTTTCTGCCAGACCAAGCCTATCAGAACACCATGAAAGCACCATGTCTCCCACAGATCCTGCCACTGCAAACACCAAAAAGGTGACAGGAACATGTCAGCTAATGCTCTGAACTAGCCTCTTGACTTATAGCTTCTGTCCTGCAAGAACAGAGCCAGGGCAGGATCCTAGGCACATCCCCAAGGCTGTGTCTACAGGCTTCAAGTTCCCCAGCAGTAGCAGAAACTTCAGCAACAAAAACCTTCGGAAACCAAAAAGCGAGCTACCAAGTATGACTGATTGTGCCTTCCATGAGGGCTACCCAGAGTGTCAGCAGGTCTAGCACGATCCAGTCCATACCATCTTCTTGGCAGACTAGGGAATCTATTGTATGTATCAGCTGCAGTCCAGCTACTTAAGGGATTAGCTGAGAATGAGCATGCTGTTAATGATTAGCATTCCCTAACATTGTGCTCTTGGCTTAGTGGGAGTGCCCTGTCAAGGAAACAGACTGAAGAGCTGTCACTGAATGCCATGCCACGCAGGCACCTGCTGCCTGTTCTGGGGATAGCAGCCATTCCCCAGTTACACTGTGGTGCCCTTCCCACTTTTCCAATGACATTTTCAGCTTCTTACCCCAAAATGCCTTAGGCCTGTCCCCTCCCATACTGTAGTGTTATCTGGTATCAAGCGGACAGATGCAGCAAATGTGGGTTGTTTGTGTTTTTTTTTTTTAATCCAATAATCTCATTTTCAATTAAAATATATAATATATATTTAAAAAGGTTTAGAAAAGCCTCTATGTAATTTGCAGCTACTTTTACATATAGATTACAATAATGTACAACTCTTCCCCCAGGTGGTTTGAAACCACAGGGGCCTGCCAATTCTTTCCCCTCAATCATAGACATTATCAAACATCAAATGTGTTTGTTCCTAATACAGCTCTGAAAAAGTCTGTCACTGGTACCTTCTCAGAGGGAGAGATGCCTAATATGCCTAATGGGGACACACTTAACATTGGCTTCATATTCACTGTAGAAAGTTCCCAGATTAGTAAAAAAATATTTCATCTATAGAAAATACCCTTCTGAAAAGCAACCAGGGCTCTTGTTAAGGCCACACCCAGGCTTTCCATTTCTCTGCTGTAGCAAGACAGATCAGAAACAAACTCAAAATGATGTTTTTTATGTCCCAGAAACAGTTATTAGCACCTGTGCTTATTTTACAGCAGCCTGGTGTATCAGGAAAGTGCTGAGAACAGCATAGGGACTTCTTGAAACGTGTCTGATTCAATGGGGCTCAGTTGGCACAGTGAAAAACTCAATACCCTCCTCCACTCAGGTGGACAAGAGGAAGCCTTCTACACCACGACCACCACCCTTCCCTGCAGAACGATGATGGGTGCTCTCAAGATGGGCACACGGGCACACTGAAACCAACCCCTGAAATAGCGCACCCTTGTCCCACAGGGCTTCCACCAACAAGTTCCTTCCAATTCCCCTGCGAGTCTGTGGGATACCAAGTGCACATCTGGTGGCTTAATGAAAATGTCCAACTACTTTGCCCCAGAGGGCAAGCCAAGTGAGAGCAAAGCCAGCCCTCCGCCAGTCCGAAGCACTGGGAGACTTCCTGCCACAGCAGAAAGAGGATAGCCATTGAGAGACTCCTCCAGCAAACCCAACTCTTCACATGGGAAAATGCTATTGCTTGGCACAGAGTCTTCTGGCTGAGGTTTCTACCAGGGCTCCTCTTTGGACACATACAAGCCCAGCATTTCTCCAGACGGTCCAAAGCAGGGTCAGGTTTGTAGGAAGAGCCGTGGCACATTAACAGGATTATTATTTTTAAACTCTTCCTGTTGCAGCCAGGTGCAGGTTGCCCCTTCTTCCCAGGTGGGCAGCCCCTTCTGCCCAAGGCGTGGTGTGCAGGGAAACCGAATCCAAGGTGCTCCATTCTTTTCTCTGCCAGGGGTGGGAAGTGAAGTCAGAACCCGATGTTCAAAACCTGAAGGACACTGGGAAGAAGAAAAATAGAGTGAATGGTTAGATCTCAGCTTCAGTGGGAATCCTGGATGCATAGATAAGGAGTTAATTACTATCAATCATCCCCTGCTGCTCAAAGGATGCCAACTTCCAGCAAGGAACAAACACAGGTCACAAGAGACCTTGATCAATGGAGAGTCAAGTGGAGGATGCAACTGCTCCCTCCACACTTCAGAGTATGATTGAGACAGAAAGACAAAACAAAAGCACAAAGGTCAAAAGTAAGCACTCTTCCTGTAAGCTGGCGGCACCAACAAAGCTCTGCAAGATAAGGAGGTTTAAAGAAGGACTTGGCTAACACCAGAGGCATTGCAGGAAAGCAGCAAGGAAGAGGAAAATTACTCTTCACCTTAAGCAACCACAAATATCAATTGGTAGGGAAAAGACTAAAAAAGGGATTTCTAGAGATCACACACTAAAACTGTTTATGCTCACCCACTTAAAGAAATCCTGTATCTACCTACAAATAATTAAACATTTCCATATATCTCATTGCCCCACAAGTCTAAAGATCCCTTCTCAGGTCTTCTGCCTCACCTCAACGAAGCTGCCACAACTCGTTCAAACAAGCCTTGGAATAGGTCTAAGCAGACTTAAGACACTGACATAAAACCTCCACCGCAGGTCTATGATACTTTTGGAAGGCAGAATAGCAAGATAAATGTAGGGCATCCAACAGTTGCATTCAGTAATAGTGAGCATGAAATAAACTTGTGGAAAGGGAAAGACGCTACAAGAGGGAATCAGCCCTGAACAAGAAAAGACAGAAGCCAGAGCAACAGGCTACTTTGGGAAACTGCAAGTTGATGTGGGTTTTATTTATTTATTAATGTTCTGGTAGACAAAAATACAGTGTTGGGACCAAAGGGAATTAGATGGAGCACAGCAAGAAAACCATGAGTCCAGACCAAGCTGGGCAAGGGATAAAGAGTTCTCTAGGCTATGAAGCTATAGGGAGTCTGAACAACTATCATTAACTAATGTCCACCAGAAGAGTGGTAGACTTTGCAATTGTCAGTGAGACACAAACTGTACCACTGTACAAAAGAGGCAACTCTATTCCCAGGTATTCCTCCTACTGGCTTGCAGAAATACATAACAGAGGTAGGTGATCAAGCCCAAAGTCCCTGAGCTGCTCAGAGACAGCCAGGTGGCCACCCACACTTCCCACAACTGTAACGGAGGACACTTGCATTAAGTGCTGAAGGCAAGAATGGTTGCCCATGATTGAGCACCTGCATGCCATGGTCTACCTCCAGCTGTGGCTACCCTTTTTCCATGACCTTGCTCACTAAGGCTCCCGTAAGTCACTCCATATGGCTTGCACATCCACTGCCTTAACCAGTGAATGACAGGCTTAGAACTAAGCCGCAGCTACCAGACAACAGCAGCAGAAATTGCAGAATTTATATTCTTCCTAGTCAAGGAAAGCATTCGCACACTGACTTTCTTCCTCTGTGGCAAATGGCTAGGTTTGTGGGTGATGCATCGCTGCTGGGCAGAGGCAAAGTTTCAACATTTGTCTCTAATCTCCAAGTAAAGAGACTCACGGTTCAGACTCCTGGCGAAGCTGTGGACAAGCTCTTTAGCATTTAACTTGCAAGAAGGGGATAAAGTCATGTCAGCTTTGAGCACCATGGGTAACATCAACTAGCTTGTGCCTTCCCAAGTGCTGCAGAGAGACTAAGTACTTATTCCTAAAGATCTTCTCTTGCCTACAAAGAGAAATGTTTGCCCAGCTCTACTTTCATTCTGGCTGTTCAAATCAGAGTGGGATCACTGGCATTTATTGATGAACACTCCTATTTTTCTCCACACGTGCCCTGTTCCCCCTTTCTTAAAAACCTGACCCACCTCTCTGTCTTGGCAGCATTTTACACAGTACTTGCTCTCCTTTGGGGAAAAAGTTCCCCTTCATCACTCCATGGATTCCAGGATACAGGCAAAACTGAAAAGCTTTGCAAAGCTCAGAAAAAGCAAACATAATCTAAGGCCAGAATAAAAGGCTTGAAACAAAAGCACGCTGAACAGGGCATCACTTCTCCTCCAAGTGCAGCAGTGCTGTTAAGAATTGTTCACCGAGAGGCATGTAGGAGCTACGCTTTCTGCCGAAACATGATACTGCTTCAGAACTTGTTCCACATCTCACTCCTTTCTTAGTGAGCATGGGTCCAGCGTATTTCCCGGGAAGTATCACTTCAACTTCATGCACTGAACAAAGCAAATCCAAGGTTTTTAACATCAAATAGCTCCTGTTTTGATTAAGCAATTCACATGCTAAGTATGGAATAATAATATGGAAAAAGAACATAACCATGCTGTTAAGACCTCATGTTCTCCCTCTTAAGCATTTGATTATAGCCACATCTTCACCAGTACCAGACCTTACCCTTTGATAAACATTCCCTCAGCTTCTCTGCTTTACACTCTTAAAAAAAATAATCTATGCCTGGTATTCTCTAGACAGAGGTCTTGTCTATCCAGCCCAGGTAATTAATGCACCCAGGACTGCAGGACAGCTTGCATATCTTTTGAAAACACTCCTGTGAAAAACATTTCACCCCTGCAAAGTCCATGTATTCCCCAAATATGATGGCCTGCCCTAGCACAGCATGAAAAAAAACCAAACCAAAACAAAACCCAAACCACAAAAGCTCAGAACAATATCCAGTGGAAACACTGCTCAAAAGGCCACAGCCTGTCACTAACTTGCAAACAGTCCTAACACGGATGAAGGATGACAATGTTTTGTCAACCAAATTTGTCTTTGAAATCAAAACTGAGTTTCCACATTCCACCTGAAGTTAGGATATTCAATTTAAGACGGCCACTCAGTGATTCAGCAAGAGCACATCTAAATGCACAGGACTATAAAAAGCCCCATAAGGAAACTGAAAAGCTTGATTGATCTTTCCTCTCTCTACAGTAAAGAGATCCTTTAAATACAGGCAGAAGAACATTACTAATAAATTACATCCTAAGCAGTGTGGTGGGACTTGGAATAAGAAGGAGTCAAATTGTGTTTAAACAAAATCAATATATAGTGGTGTACCAATCAATATGTTCACAGGGTTTAAGTACCACTGGCTGAAAAGACAGGATTTCACTTTGTCTAGACCCAAGACTCTTGTCTAGAATGGCTGTACTGGGGCAGAGCAGAAAAATATTTAATTTAGTATCTGGTCTCCAGCACGAACAGCAGCAGAAATCACCAGAAAATTTAGGTTGAAATGGACCTCCAGAAGTCACCTAGTGCAAGCTACCTCCAGGTTACTCAGGTGCCTAGGAAAGGGTATTAAGGTCAAGTACATGATAATTTCACTCCATCTCCATCATTTTGAAGCTCAACAACTCCCCACAACCAAAGCAGTATCTGCAGTTTGCCCTTACTTCTGCCTTCTCAGCTGGCCAGTATTAGGGGTTGAATTTGCACCACTAACAAATACCATTATCTGCCTCCTAAACAGGAAATACTCTTGGCAAGGCTTATACTTTCCAACCAATAGGCAGCCTATGGTCCAGTCTGGAAGAGAAACTGTCCATTTTCTGTTAGCTAACTGAGCTCCAAGTGTGAAATATGCCTTTAGCTCCATTTCTCCTATTCTGCCTCAGTGGTTAAAGAGCTTCAAATGAGAGTGTCACACCCTCAGAGAATAAGACATTTTTAACTCTTGTTCTCATACACACTATTTGCCAAACTGACTCTAGAAATTTTTGTGCAAATACAGAACATTGCTGAAGAGGCAGCTTTGTTGTGCATGGGATAGCACTAACACATCCTTCCTCCTTCCATCTCCATCCACACTGCATACTCCCATTTCCCATTCCAATAACGGGTACATAAACAATTCAGTAGTTAATGCTGATGAACCAGCTTACCAGACTTAACAGACACTATCCCAGATAAGGGAAGGGCAGAAGGTCTGATAACCAAGGGTGATTGTG
Organism: Pelecanus crispus; assembly: GCF_030463565.1. NCBI lineage: Eukaryota > Metazoa > Chordata > Aves > Pelecaniformes > Pelecanidae > Pelecanus > Pelecanus crispus. The sequence continues at coordinate 13,598,458 of NC_134655.1, forward strand.
CCCTGCTACACACAGGGCAAAGCAGGCAGTCATGACACAGCCACACTTCGCAACTACACATACTAGAAAATTTTGCAAGGGTAATAACAACCTGGATAGAAACACAGCATGTGCTTGGTTCAGTTCAACTGTTCTGTATATATAGCATCATGTCTTTATTTATGGAATCAGCATATGCTCTCATGTCAGCTTCAGAGCTATAGGCATTGCATGGCAGAGACTGAAATCCTGTAATGCAGTCATCTTTGGCAACGAGAGACAACAGGAGTTTCATTCAGGTTGCTGCTCTACTCCATAAAGGAGTTCACTACCTGGTAAGTCAAATCTTCCTACACAGGTTTTTCTCCTTCTGAAAGGGAATGTGGCTCTCCCAGAAGCTTTTTACTCAAAGAGCACCTGCACTTCCAAAGAGGTATCTTTAACAGTTGCAGAGTTGGGCACAGGAACCATCCCAGGCAGGGCTGTTCCCCCTATAGAGTTGTAGCATTTTACATAACCACACCTACCTTTTTGTGCTCCTGAAGTTAACTTGGTACCCAGGTATGGTTAGAGGCCTGTGAGGTGCTGGGATAGCTGGGAGTAGACAGAATGGGTTCAAAATTAAAGTCCAGTCCTTCTCCATCCATGAGTTCACTGTTGATTATGTAATCCATATCACATTCAAGGTTCTCCATGTACATGTCAATGTCCAGATCAATGGGCAGCCTGTCCTGGTTCAATCCCAAGGGAGCAGGGCTAGCAGAAGAAAGAAGCAGTGGACTGCCCAGCTGGACCGACTGAGCAGTTGTTGCAGAAACTGGAGCCTTCAAACTGGTGATGCTGGCAGTGTTTTGAGGAGATGTTACTATGGGAAGTGTTGATGGCAAAACACTGGCACCGACTGGTTCTGCCTGCTGCTCTGTAGGCTTTCCTCGTGGATTGCCTGAGCTCATCTTACTCTGGGTGGCTTGTCCACCTAGAAGAAGAAGAGTTCGGCTGCTCATCCTGTTACCAGTCTGTGGGAGAACTGGATCCACCTGAGTCATCATAACATCCCTTGGAGGTGGAGAGCTGGGTGTCAGAAGAGCTTCCAAGGTCTGAGGGGCAGAGAAATGGCTGACAGAACTTTGCAGCGAGATATCAACAGGGTTAAACAGGGAATTGCCAAAAGCAGTGGTCTGACCAGCTGCATTTGGGCTCTGCAAGGAGAAGCTGGAATCTCTCTGTATCTGACCACTTGAGGCAGATTGCTGGGTAGATAACACAGATGAGCTAGGAGACATCAAATTTAATCCATCGATGAGCTCAAGCTCCTCAGTCACAGTTGGTGGAACATTGCTGGATGCACTGGAGTACACTAGAGAAGGAAGCAGCTCTTCATCGTGGAGGTCATCCTGCTCTGTCAGGATAGGAGAAAGCCTGGCACTAATGGTGCTTGCATTGGAACTGGTTCGAGGCCGAAAGGTGTTCCACACATCAGAGTCCTCATTGCTTCTTGAGGACGGGCTCCCAGGCCACTTAGGGAATTGGGAGCCAGGACTGTCAGCAGTGGATTCTGGAGCAGACTGGAGAGGAGGCTTCTTTTTGGATGCTTTACCTCTGACTTTTGCGAGTTTGCTGCTGTTGTCCATGGAGGCAGCTCTTCTTCTTGGTGCTTTTCCACTTTTACCACCCTCAGGATTGAGCATCCACCAAGAGCTCTTCCCCGTGGCTTCATTATGGACTTTAATGAACTTGCTGTGCAGGGACAGGTTATGTCTAATAGAGTTCTGAAAAAAAACCAAACCAAGATATGAGGACCTGACAGTTGACACATCTCCCACCTAGGAAACTCACAAGCATAAACACATTCAGACAGTATCCAGAGAAGAAAGTTATAACAAAGACCTACCCATAAAAACCTGCTATTTCTGCTTGAACATACTTGACAGCGCTAGCAAGCAGTGCCATGTCTCACTGCAGCACCAAGGGTGAAACTACCATGACAACTAGCAAAATACTAACACAAAAGAACTTTTCAAGACCATACAAATCTGCAAGAACTAAGCATATCACAGAGCAAGTAAGCAAATTCCCAAATACAGCTTGCAACTTCAACATAAGCCTAACTGAATTTGAGCTAATGCTACTCCTACCCTTCTGCCAACCCCATTAGCCAGCATAAGCCTGGCTGAAGTTTTTAATTTTTATATGGCTAGCTTTCAGACAGACTCGAGCACAGCACAACAGTGAAGCAAACATACTGGGTGAAGAGAAATGGCAAAACACTTCTAATTCAGCAGGCCCATTACCACCTTCATCCCAAAACCAGAGAAACAATAGAGAAACTTTGTGGAACAAGAGTCCTAGTAATCCTGGAGCCTGCCAGCCTCACTCTGCAAGGAGGCAATACACTTTTCCACTGTGTGTGTTTCTAATGGGGTAAGATGTTCAGCAGATAGAGCACTCCCACACAGTACATGCCAGTTTTAGTCTCTCCCATTTTTCCGTTTGGCAAGGTACACATTCCTTGCCTCTCCCAATTCCTTTCTTTTGGTTTAGTTTTGCTGGAAACTGCAAGCTAACATATCTGTACACCATCAAATTGAATTTTCATCCTGCAACTGATAAACTCCCTGGTAATTTAGAATCAGCAAGGAATAATCTCATTGTTCGAGCAGATCCTCCGTAAACTCCCCAAGGCCTGTGTTGTGCATTTGTTTGATACTTGCATTTAATTTGTTCAGATGGTCAAATTACACATCATTAAAAGGTGCTACACTGGTAGCATAACAGCAGTCCAAGAGCAACATCTTTTTCATATAAACTAAAAGGTAAATAGCAGCCTTCAGCTTTCATGCATGCTCTCTTAATTCTGAACAAAATTAACTGTGCTTTTATCATCTTTTCCCACCACCTCTAAACACAGTTCTTTCCTGCCTGCTGCTTTCCTTCTCCCCACCCTTTTCCTCTTGGACAAGTCCTCACCATGCTAATTTTGGCCACCTCACCAAAAGTACTATCCTAGAACAAAGCAGATGTAGATAAACAATACAGACAAAGTGGAAAGTTTTCATGGAGAGGGAAGGAGATGTGAGAATCATTCTGCATTAGCTTTCATTTTAACCTTTGGCTGTTGAGGACTTGGAGAAGACTGGCCGCTTGTGATCGGTATCAAAGGATACATATGCTCTTACTCGGAGAGCACCCCAAGGGTTACTGTGGAGCCAGGGCCTGATGGAACATGTGTCAGACAATGCTCTTACATAGTTTTATTGAGTCATTCACAGTAATAGCTATAGAACACTCCTGCCTGGCATCTTCTCTAAATAAAGCTTTCTTTTCCTTCAAGTCTCGAAAAAGTAATTCAGACTGGTACCCTGTCTCCTGGAAGGCTGCTGCTTTCATTTCCAAAGAATCTCCCCTCTTTTCCCAGGTAAACGTGCATGACTTTGAATGCATACTGCTGCAGCAATAAGAACCACTAGGTTGTCACTAATTCTTCATTTATTCTCCTGAAAGTAATCTGTGAACTCATGATGACACCCAGTCCTGTCAGAAATGACCCAATAGCTCAAACACACAGTATACATGTGAAGTCTCACAACCACCCATTTTTTAGCTCCATTTACTAAAATGGAACTTTAAACCAGTAAGTTCTTCTCATGCATGGCTATAGCCAGGTTTTAACTCCTGTGCCAAAAGCACACTGCAGTGGTGCAAGCATTTCAGTAACACTGAAACATCAAGGCAATTAGCACCACTTCAGGTATCGTGACAATTTTAGCAACTAGTTTTCTAGTTTTTTGGCTGAAAAGCAGCTTGAAACGAGACTTGGAATAAGACTAGAATTCACATGAACACAGATATGTGAAGCCTGGTACCTTTTATGAAACAGTCTCAAAGTGCTTTTACATGTTACTGCTAAAGCAACATAACGGCTAATAGCTGTAGAAACAGATAATTACTGTACCACTCCTTCCTTCCTCATCTTCAAACTCTCCTCCTCCCATAACACAAGCATCTGTGACCCTATGAGCTGGTTCAGAGAGCTAACCCAACCGAAAAGCAGCCCTATCCTTCCTTGCAAATTACTTTTCCTGCTTCTTCTCTACCTGTTTTTTGAACTACCTCACTGTGGGGGTCAAGCACCAAAAACTAAGGAAGAGAACAGAAGGTGTGGTTGGAGGCAGAGGAAAAAACCTGAACACTTCTTATATTAGGGTTAACTGCTGTCAGAACTGCAATGCCTAAATTATCACTTTTGCACCTCTCCTGCAGACTTTGCCAGGCAGCTCACTCACCACTGCAGCCGCAGCACCCAGAGCCGTATCACACCTGCATGACTGAGCTCACCTGCGTACTGGAGACACAAGTCCAGAGAGTCCCAAAACACAACTGAACTGATGCACTATCAGCCTGGGTGCTGTGAGACAGCACAAAAGATTCACACTTGCATACTACACGCTCCCCAGCACAAGAATGCATCTGCTAGAATGATTTAATACACCTAACATATGGAGGGCACCCTCATATCTTATTGAGAAAGTGAGGGACAAATCAATTATGCTAAAATAATCACAGAACTCCAGGTCAAACCTGACAGGAGAGGAAATGACAGACTTCAGTCACCCAGGCAACCCTGACGTATTTCCTTTCTTGATGTTAAGCAACTCAAACCAGAAACATGTAGATGACATCGACTTTTTAGATGCTCAACTTCAGCAATGCAGGAGGATCCCAGTTGGTCTGAGCACCTGCAATCCACACAAGGTCTTGGCTCTGCAACATCTTTGACCATAAGGAAGTATGACCTGAAGGAAGAAGCACAGGCAGGAATCCTTCAAATCCTTAGGGACCTCTTCAACAATTAGGGGTGGTTATTGCTGTTTATTCAGATATCTTATAGAGGTTCTTATGTCTGTATATTAAGTATTGCAGTGAAAAACTGCCAGTCTATCTCTCTAATCCATCACAGATCAAAGATGATTCCTGTAAACCACATTCAGACAAAACCATACTGAAATTAATGACAGATATTATGCAAAAAATTAAAGTTTGTCTAGAGACATTTATTGTACACTGAAGGGTGGACCATTCACTAGGTCCCAACCACTGTGTGTACAAGCTAGGATACATGGACCAGCTATAGAAGTGTGGCTAGCAGCAGACACAAACTATTTCCTAAATCTCAGTTACTACAACATTAAATCTTCTTCTTTGATAAAATCTCCTAGCCCTATTTAAAGGACAGGAACACTCCTCACCATTGTACCAGGCCTGCCCCCACAGCAGCATCAGTGCTGCTGTGGACCCTGCCCAGCACTGAACAGTGCTTCGGTCTCAGGATGGGGAATTAGCCACGGGAGCTGGCAGCACAACCAAGCAATTATCCCGCCCAGTCAGCTTTCTGGACAAGTGCCATAGACACCAAAATACTATGGAAAATGCACAAGTGGGTCATACAGAAGACAGAATGCCAGTGACAGCCCTTCCAGGGGACTATAGGTTTTTGTAGGTAAGGCCGAGATTATCTGAAGTTTTACTCAGAGCAGGTCAGAACATTCAGGATGGTTTGTTCAGACTTTAAGGTCTGTCACACTAAAAACAAGCCTCAACTCACCCTCCTGTGATGTACTTTCTTCTAAGCACCGATGTGACAGAAGCAGAAGGAGGCTCTTGTGCCCTGCCTGGAGAAGCTCATCCATGCAACAGTGGTACATGAACTGTGCGCTAGCAGAGCGCTCCAGGCCAAGCACAAGCTATGCCGAGAAAGACACAAGAAACTGTAGCTATCCTTGAAAATTTTGCACTTGCCCACATTTGCCTGGATTTTCAACCACTGGTCCCTAGTGCCAGGGCCATTCTCCCAGGAAATGTCATGTTTCTACTACAAACCACAGAGGCACCAGATTTCTTAACAAAAAGTCTCTCTCAGGAACGAGGGGGGGGGGGGGGGCGGGGGGGGGGGAGGCAGATACACAATCACTGTAGCTGCCTGTAATGCACTCTCACTGTCTCAGAGGCATACAAAGAACACGGTCACATCCCAGCGCAGGGCCATGTTCCAAAGCCAGGCCTATAATTGTGCTGAATTATCATTTGCCATGGCATTCTTGGGAGGCTGCAAGGGCAGAACGCCCTGCCTGCTGCATTTGTCAGTGTGTCAGTGCCTGTCTCGGCATTCAGCCAGCCACTTGGCTCCAAAGGCTTCAGGAAAAAGTCTTCGTTGTAGAGATTTTGCAAAGTTACACTCCAGCAAGTAAACAACTGCTCCAGAGCCAGGGAGCCAAAACATTTCCCCAGCAATCCCCTTCCAGAAGGCACACGTGAGCACAGACGTCAAGCTCGGCAGATGGGGAGCTGTATCTTAGGAAGAACATTTTCCTTTCTGTAATCTTTCAATGGGAGCCCAAAAGAAGAAAATCCTAGCTCTAAAAAGCAAAGACCGAGGCCATTTACAAGTTTACCAAGACAGGCAGGCGCATACAACAAAAGCTGTTCAGGATTAGATAGAGCAGAAGAAACTTGTTGGAACAAGTAACACCAGCAACCTGGGAGCAGCCTTCTCCGAGGACTGCCTGGAAAATTAAGCTGTGCTGCAAGGAATAATCTTTCAGCAAAGTAGCTTTCCAGAACAAACTGGCAGGGAGCAGGAAAGAGTAACAGCAAAAACTTCAGGTAATTTGACTGGCATTGCACAGGGCAGACAGACTTTCACCAAAAGACAAAGAGCTCTCCCCCACTTTTGAGGGGGACAACTACACTCTGTAAGGCTTCAAATGAAAAAAATAATCTTGCACTTCCATACTTATTCAGGGCATTGCACCTTGTTTGGGAGAAGGGGCTGTTAATGTCACTTTAACGAGGACTAAGTATACATCGCTACATTGCGATGGTGGGCCCACACCATGGTTGATCACTCATCAATAAGTTCTATCCCACTTGAAAAATAGGACAGCTGGTGACCCCACACTCACACCACTGTCCTGCTCCTATGCACTGCCACCAGCTTCATTCTCCACATCCAGCACTTCACCATCCTCCTGTCCACAACACCCTGCCATGCCCAGCTGCCTTCCTCCCTCCTCATCGGGCCCTCACCTAGGCCAGACTACTTGCTGTTGCCAGACCATTTAAGGACTAATGGGATTAAAAGGTTAGAGATTCTGTTAAATGAAAGACTGGTGAACAAAAGCCCCCCATGCTCCTCAGGTTTCCATGCCAGACTCTTCACTACAGCTTCTGAACAATGGTTGTTCAGCTTCTTTTTATTATTTTCCCCTCTGCTTTAAGGAAACCCAGCTAGGTTGTCAGCCGCTGGGACAGAGAACATCTCCCCGCTGCCAGGACTAAACACATTGCTAACACCACATGAATGCATTTGGGGACATATGAGGTAATGGCAAGAGTCCAGCAGTTTCCACCCACCCCCAGCTATTCTGGATTCAAACAGCCAGACCCTGCCTCCCCTCGCACGGCAGCAACTTCCAAGAAACCAAAATAATACCAATTTAATAGAAAGCAGCACCTACAACACTGCTAAAGATTAACTGAATTTAAGTACCAACGATGACGGCAATGACATCGCTATTCCAATTTGATTTAGCATGCGCAATTCTTCATTTTTAGTGTAAGAAGGTTTATCGGGGAATTGTATCATTTCAGGCACATGAACTTAGGAGTAAACACTATGGGCTTTCCCAGCATGGTCAACAGAAAGTAGACGTCTTTCTTCGCAGACTGAGGTCGATGGCTCTGTGCAGCAGAGAGACACCCAGGCTCTAGACTGAGCCTCCCTATGCACAAACCTGCACCAGGCTGAAGGTCAGGCAGAATTATACTTTGCTCCGAGCCAAGACTCTGAGTTTTATGTTTCCTTTTGCTTTATGGCATCAAGTCAGTTATGCCTCAATGAGCAAAGACAGGGAAATATTTTTAATGTCCTCTCAAACCATCATCTTGAAATTATCATTACCAAAAGTCAAAAGCAAACCTGTGTAAAGCATTCCCACCAGATGTTCTTTTCCAGATAAAGGGCTTCTTTGTGAAATTAAAGCAAGCTCTCCTGATAGTGATTTGGGCCCTCACCTGTCCATGTTAAGAAGGTATGATTCTGACAAGTCTGGGCCAAAAGATCTTCAAGGATACAGGGACACTCCTGCACAGTCCAGACAGATAAAAGCAAACAGCTAATGTGACTATTTTAGGAACTGACCATTGCTTTTTTGTAGATTGACTACAGAAAAAAATACCAAAAGCTGGCTGAACAGTAGTCAACATGCCAATGAACGAACAATAAACTTTTCATCTTTACCAAAACAAGTGTTCAAGTAATTTTGTATCCACTGAACTGGAATTTATTTGCAAGGTGTAAGGATAACCTGGCAGAACCTATCAGCTGCAGCACAGCAGAAACAGTCCAGAAGATGGACAGGCTTGCTTTTGTCTGCTGGCCTATTACTCTTTCATGGAGAAGCCTCAGAAGGCCACAGGATGAGCAGCTGCTCCAACCTGAGGGAGCTCTGTACATGCTCTACCAGGAGGTGAGACATCCTCAGCTCTGGGAGAGGCCAGGGACCTTCAGAGCCAGCACTACAGCACTGGATGCCAGTGAAGTCTCTCTATCATCACAAACCGAATTGTAGGGTACATGCAAGGAAGCACCCAAGAGCCCTCAGCCAGGTCTCCTGATCCATTTGGTCAACAGCTAACATCAACTACAGGCAATATGCATGTAACACAAGCATGGAATGGAAGGGTTTAAGGCAAAATGCTGCCCACCATAATAAAGATTAAGAGCTAGCTGAGTTTCCAGAGGGATGACACCTTCTGTTTCAGACAAGAAGAATGCCTGGTAATTTTTAATTCCTAATACAGCTACTTGAGTTGTTGCACATATGTATGTGTATATACATGTACACATTTGAATCAAAGTGAATGCGAAGTTCCAGAATGTAGAGGTGTGACTTCAGCCTCCTACAACTAATGCAATATTGCAGAATCATTTGTTCTTTCCTTTACATTGCACACATAGGAAATGTCTGATTTTTGCTTCAGTGAGGTGTCTTTGGAGGGTGAAAAAGATGGGTTTAAAGTTAATTCTGTTCCTACAAAGGCAAAGACAACAGCTTTGGGAGAATACACTGAATGTTTCACTGAGAAAGACTAGTCCTTAACCTTGCCCCTCACTGTGTCAAACTTGCTCATACTCATGGATGCAAGAAATCCAACAACCAGTACAAACTGCTTCAGCGGGCTTTATACACTTCTACTTTGTTCGAAAGCCTCAACACCTTCCTCACCTAAGTAATCTCAAAGCCAGAAGGAATTATCCTCTAATCCACAGAGCAGCTTGCAGAGCACCAAGGGGAGGATTACAAAGAAGCCCTGCGACACACCCTTGCAAGGACACTTCTGCCTTTCAGGCTGGTTAATTCTTAACTTCAGCTGAATTACAGCAGGGAAAGGACAGACTGCACACCCAGCAAATCTGTCCTTTACAAAGTGCTTGAAGCAGTTCAAGAACAGCAAACACCACCCTCCTCAAAAACACAGATTCTTCCGGAATTCACAGAGGTTACACCCTGGCAGTCTGTAACAGCTGTATTTCCCCCAATTGTATAGTAGAGAAGGACAGCTGTAAACTAACTATGAAGCAACAATGATTTTATGGGGTTTATATTAACTAAAGTAGAATAAAAAAATGTTTTTAGAGACACGTTTCTTTTAATTGCCCACTTAAAATTCTCTATTAGAGCTACACTACATACAAATAGGGCATATTATCAGTACGGCTCTGCCCAAACAACACAGAACTACCAGAACTCTAGGAGCTATAGTACTATCTTAACAGGCATAAAACATGCTACATCAGCATTTAGCAGCAGCTCCACATTAATTTCCTTTATCCAAACTCATTCAGTTCAAAACTGAGAAATCAGTAAAGCTAAGACAACTCAAGAAGTTTTTCTTTTACTTTACAAATTTAAAAAAGATGCAAGCAGAGCTTCACAGCTCTAAAAATAACAAGGAACAGTGAAAACAAAAAACCAGGCAGCTCCATTCCTCAACTGAAAAGACATCTTTTGTTTATTCAATTTGTCTTAAATATAAAACACACACCTACTAAATTTACCCTAAGTCCACAAAATTAAATTGATTTGATTGATTCCACAGCTTTAAAACTGTGTCTAACCTGCCTTCATATAATGCACTTTGATGTAAATAAAGTAAAACAAACAAAACCTCTTGCAAATCTATATAACCGTATGCTAACATAAAGCAAGACTAGAAGTCAGAGCTCTGTGGTAACATGTGATGGGGCATGCATCCTGCCAAGCGCTGCCAACAGGATTTGAGAGTGTGAGCAGGGAAGAAAATGGAGCAGAGGGAATATACCACAGCCCCCTTTGCCCCTCCTGGGCACATAAGATTAACTGCATACCCCCTACATACCAACCCAAACTTTGACAATATTTGTTAAAAATGAAAACAAGTTTTTATGAGAATTTTCCCTGGCATTTAAACAGTTTCAACTGTATTTCTATGACGGTTTTCTGTTTGCTGGTTAAACTCAAGTGTTTTAAACTGCCCTGATCATAAGGCAGGCTGATTCCCACCACAGCTGCTGTCATTCTGCCCTCCCTCATCTTTTCTGGCAAGAAGTTTCTGTTCTCTTCCCCTACTACAGCCAGCTTGAGTTAGTCCATTCCCAGGCTGAAAAACTACAAATGAATTTCACACTGAACAGTCATCACACAGGAGCTACAGCAACAGCATCTAAGCAGGGACCTCAACCCTTGTATGTGGACAAATTCTCATCTCTGCCTTTCTGCAAGTTAAATCCAACTGTATGTTTCCCAAATGTGATATGTGATTAAAACACAAAGGAAAACCAAAGACTGATGGTCCCATTACACATCAATAAATGTAACAAAGAACAGCCTACAGAATCAAGCCTGAAGTCTACCTATTCCAGCATCCAGTCTGGCAGGACACTTCACTATTTTCCACCTTCCCCACGGTATCTGGGGATGCACTTCAGAAGCCACACTGAACTTTAGTCTCAGGCACTACTGCCAGATACAGACACACTCCCGAAGAGAAAATGCACCAGTTCCATAAACTGTCTACCAAAATAACGTGACTCCACACAGCAGCAGAACCAGAATAGCATGGCTAGCCTGAGGAAGCAAGAACTATCCTCCAGCAAGACCACCGTATCTCCTAAAGAGAAAGAAAATGCACCCAAGCACTGTCCCAAATTAGAATTGGTAAGGAGGATTCAACCTGCACAAAGGATTTAAAAAAAAAAAAAAAAAGTCAGTTTTAGCCAAACTACGTGCATTCTCTGGGAACTGTTAGTGGGCCAGATAAATGGGAAAGGTGAAAAGTTTTGTATCGACCTGTGCCAGCCTAAACTGTGACAGCTGCATCCCTCTCACCATGTTCCTACCCTCTCTCAAGCAAACATTCACACTCATGCAACCACATGGTGTGCCACTTCAGAGAGCTGAGCCAGCTGAAAGCTAACCTACCAGAAAAAGCTACCCATTTTCTTTTCTTTTTTTCAAAATTAACTCTCTGTGCTGACTTACTGCTCAGTCACACAGGCAGAGGAACACATGGCTGGAGTCACAAAGCCCCAGACCACGTTGGCTCAAGCTGCTGCAGAACTGCAGCATGGATGAACCACTAACCAACACTGTGAACGGAGAGGTACACTGCAAACAAGAGTATGGCATTAAGTGTAATTCCAGCGTGCAGCAAGAGCAATAGATCACACTCTTCAGATTCCAGTCATGGTGGCATCCACTGCAATACATCAGGACAGCCTGAGGGACTATTTTGCAAACCAGCTCTCACATCTCCCTTTCTCTTTGCCAGAGTTTGTTTGACTAAAGAGAACAGGAACACCAGGCTGCCACCTGCAGAGGACGGAAACGGAGTTTAGCTGCTTTAACAGAACTGCGCACGTGCCTATTTCCAGAGCAAGAGAAGAACACAACATTGAGACTTTATTGCTTTCCCTTTTCTGAACTCCAGCAGAGGTCCCCACTCCCTGCACAGCTGCAGCACCGGCACTGCTCTGGGACACAGCACCTTTTTTAAAGGGAGCCTCTTGAAAGCCAAGAATGTCTGCTATGAAACAGTCATTTATATTGAGCTTTCGCACAGTCAGATGGCAAAGAACCGTGGCCTTGTATTTAGAAACCCTTCAACTGATGTTTCGTCTTGCACAGAAGCTTAGCTACAGCCTTTTAACTGGCCCTTGCTCCTTTCCTAGAAAACTTTCCAAACAGAAAGGGCACAAGGAGCAGCCTCACAGGACCATGCCGCAACCACCCGTCCAGAGGAGCCTGCTCCTCTCTGCTCCAGCTGCACAGAGACGGAGCTTGGGCTGGCTCTGAGAAGATCCCATCACCCTGCACTCACGGGCAGACAAACCTGCACCAGCCGAGCAGCTTTCGGCAGAGCTGAACGCCAGGCCGCCCCGCTGCAGCGCGGGGATTAGGCGCTGGCACCAACGTCGAGCACGCAGAGCCGGGCTGGGGACGAGTAGCAACAGGTGAGCCCGGGGCTGCGCGGCGGGGCGGGCGGCAGGCCGGGGCAAGCGGCAGCACCAGCTCGGCAGCAGGGGCGCGGGAAGGCGCCTCGGGCAGCCCCTCCTCGCTCGGCCGCGCAGCCCGCCCCGGCCCCGGCACACCGCCGAAGGCCAGGCCCGTCCCTCCCGCCCCGTCCCGTCCCGTCGCGCACCTTCCAGCCGGCGGAGCTGTTGCTGTCGCCCTTGTCCTTGAAGTAGGGGACGGAGCGGACCATCCACTCGTAGATCTGCGCCAGCGTGAGCCGCTTCTCGGGGGCGCTCTCGATGGCCTGGCTGATGAGCTCGGCGTAGGACTGGTTGCCCCAGGCGTTGCGCCGGGAGCCGCCCTTCCGCGCCGCCGCGCCGCCCGCCCGCGCCCCCTCGGCCCGCCCGGGCCCCACCGCCGCGCCACCTGCGCCCTCCTCCGCCGCGCCACCCGCCTCCGCCGGCGCCGCCGGCAGCTCAGGCCGCGGCAGCGGCCAGGTGCAGGAGCGCGGCCGGCTCTGCGGCTCGAAGTCCGGATCGATGTCCGGCGCCGCCGCGGCGCCGCCTGCCTCCGCCATGGGCACCCGCCTCAGCGCCGCTGCCGGGTTTGAGCCGCTCCGCCGCCACGCATCAGCCCGGCCCACCGCCCCTTTGTGAGACCCGGGCCCCGCCGCCGCCGCGCCGCTCTGTTTACCAGGGAGCAGCGCCGCGCTCTGCGCCTGCGCGCGCGGGACGCGCTGGGAGCGGTAGTCCCGGCGGGGCGGCGGCAGGCGGCTCGGCCCACCCGGCGGACTACAATACCCAGCGTCCCCCGCACCCGAGGGGCGGGGCGGGGCGGGGCCCGGGGGGCGCGCGTGGCAGGCGGTGCGCCCGCGCGACTACAGCTCCCAGCGGGCACCGCGGCGGCGGCGCTTACATAACTGCCCCGCCCCGTTCGGGGCCCTGCGGGCCCGGGGGTCCCCACGGAGGGAGCTGCTCCGCTGCCCGCACCAGAGCGTGCTGCGGCACTCTGGGGGCGCGGGCCCAGGATCGCTCCTCCCTCGCGCCACCCTGTCACGGACGGGAGCCCGCTTCCGGGACGCTCCCTAGCGCAAGGCGTGATGGGCCCGCGGCCCGCTCCGGTCGTCAGAACCGCAGCAACCAGGTTCTGGGGTCCCGGCACTCCCCGCACCCTACACACACTCGGGGCGGGCCCCGCCCAGGACGCCGTATGGCGCAGTCCCTATGTACGGTTTTCGGCACCGCGCTCCCGTTTCCAGCCCAGGCGCCCAGCGCAGCCCGCTGGGCCTCGGGCACATGCGGCGCGGGGCAGCGTCGAGAGCGAGCCTGGCGTGCAGGTTCCGGGGCCGCGCCTGGCGTGCCCCGCGCCCTGAATGCCCCCTCCGCTTGTGCAGGCGGCGGCCGGGCGGCGGCGCTGTCGCGTACGGGCGGGGCGGTGGCTGAGGGGCCCCGAAACCTGGATGCCCGCCGTGTTATCTAGGCGGCGGGCGGGAGATGTCGCTTCGTGCGCGGGCGGGGCGGGCGGGCTGCGGCAGCGGGCGGGCCGGGCCGGGCGGGGCGGTGGCGGCACCACCACCACCATGTCGGAGGCGGCGGTGGCGGACACCCGGCGCCTGAACGCCAAGCCGCAGGACCTGACGGACGCGTACGGGCCGCCCAGCAACTTCCTCGAGATCGACATCTTCAACCCGCAGACCGTGGGCATGGGCCGCGCCAGATACACCAGCTACGAGCTCCGGATGCGGGTGCGGCCCCCGTGGGGCCTGCGGGCGGGGGGGGGCAGGCCTCGGGGGCCGTCGCGGGCTGCGGAGCCCCGTGTGGGCCCGGCCCTGGGAGGGGGGGCAGCGCTGGGTGGCCGGGGGAGGGGTGGTCTTGCTGCTCCGGCCGAGCGCGGCCTGCGCGGGCGGGACGGGGAGCGGCGGTGCGTGCGTAGGGAGCCCGGCCATAGCTCCTGGGGCTCGGCGTAGCCGGGCAGGTGCTGTGCTTGCCTGCGGCGGTTGCGGGCTGAGGAGGTGAGCCCCGGCCCTGCAAGCCGGGCGGTGCTGGGCTGGGACTGGCAGCTTGCCTGCGGCTCTTCGGCGGGGCAGGGCTCAAGGTCAGAGCGCTTGCAGCTGGTGGGTTTGCCGGGGTCCTTCGGCATCCGGCGAGGGCTGGTATGCACAAGGACAAGAAGGGTGCTGCCTCAGCAGGCTCCTGCTCCTGTCCCCTCTCTGGAGTCCCAGGCCTGGCACTTGGGCAACGTTGGGTGGTTCCTGAGCAGGGCATGGCTGCATGCAGCTGGTTATCTCAAGCGGGGGAGGAAAGCTAGCTAGCAGTATCTTGGGACCTTATCACAGTGCAGTCTAGCTACCTCTTCTGAGTCAGCTTGATCGCTTTACAAAGACCCCATGATCCAGGAATGTGTGTAGCAGGCTGAGGACTTCTTGCAGGGTTCTCTTTACTGGGCCTTAACCAAGCCGAACTGGGGACCTCTTTACAGCTCTGCATCTGATATATGAAAGAAGTAAAATTGAGCTTCCCCTGAAAAAAGCTACCTTTAGCATATGTTACAGTGTTGGCATTGATTTCTGCTCATAGTGTGATTTAACTGCTAAGTCTCTACCGCCTTTCAGAAGAATTGGGTGTTTGCTTTTTTCTGTTCTGACGCTTGGTTTCCATCAGCCTGTGAAAGGGCGCCTGGCAAGTGGCAATGAGAACCTCTTAGTCCCACTGAAACTAGCTCTTGCAGGGTTGCTTTGAAAGCAGCTGGTTTTATTTCGCACACCTCGTAAGAATATAGTTAAACATGTTGCAGCAATACCTGTGTTCATCTGGGTGCTGCTTGTCATAAGGTTTTGCTTCCTTCATGAATGTTTCAGGCTGCGTTGACAGGGTCAAGGTGAAGTTACTGTAGCTGGCAGTCTTTAGATGCTAGTGGCAGGGTAGAAGGGTGGGGAATTGCTGCACATTCCTCCGGTGACACAAGCCAGATATGAAAAAGCTGCTTGCCTCTTAGGGTAGGCAATCTGTTCTGAGAGAAGACTGTAGCACGAGGTCTGGCCTTGAACAGTTGCTGGGGCAAGATTTTCTCCCTTAGCTCTTCCATGGAAACGCTAATGTTGGGTCAGAGGTTCTTTTGCTCTGCAGGCTGCTGTGAAGCTCTTTTGTAGATCACTTCAAAATGGAGTGAACTCAGTGGGGGGGGGGGGGGGGGGAAATCAGCCTTCTCTGTATTGTGAGCCCTGGTTCCAGCGCATGCCCCTGGGAGGGGGTGTGTTCCTGAAATAGTCACTTGAGGGGGAGGGAATAGCTGGCTCCGAGTAGCCTGGCAAGTGCTTACTTGATTCTGAAGGGCTTCGGTGCTTCTGCTCTGTCCTGAATAAAGAAGCTGGGTGTTTTTGTAATGCCTCCTTCTCAGGGGGCTTGGTTTTTCTAAACGCAGCTTCAGGTTTCAATTATGTGTTGAAATACTATCTGACTTCCAAAGCAACGTGCAAATTAACTGTTTCTCTTCATTACAGACAAACCTCCCAATCTTCAAATTGAAGGAGTCGTGTGTGAGGAGACGATATAGTGACTTTGAATGGCTGAAGAATGAGCTGGAACGAGACAGTAAGGTGAGGCATGGTTCAGACCTGCCTATTCCTGAAACCAGAACATACCAGCACAGGTGTAGCAATAATGTTGAGCTGCCCAGAAGAGAGGCTGTGGTGGTGGGCAGCTGTTGGGACTTCATCTCTGTCCATGTAATGGGGCTGGAGATGAGTGTCAAATGGCAAAGGCTATCTGCTTGCAGGTGGTTGTTCTGCTGACAGGGTGATTCTGTGCTTTCAGATTGTAGTGCCACCGCTGCCTGGAAAAGCTTTGAAACGACAGCTTCCCTTCCGAGGAGATGAAGGCATCTTTGAGGAGTCCTTCATTGAGGAGCGGAGACAGGGACTAGAACAGTTTATTAACAAGTAAGCTTGATGCCCTGGGTTTGCTGTGTGCTGCCTTTCTCACTACTGCCAGTAGAAGAGGGCTGTGGGTTGACCGGGAAGGAATCTTGATGTGCTGCATGTAAGTGCCATGCTAAAGTATGGTGCCTGCAGCTGGGTAGTGAAACCATGGTTCTGAAGTAAGTCCTACCTTGAGTGTGTGTTGTGTTCAGTGGTCTCTTCTGAGAGTGAAGCAAATATTAGCAGAATAGCTGTGCTGCAGAGACCCACCAACAGGGTAGCAGGTAGTTGGTTCAGGATACTCATGCCGTGCTGCAGGGCACGGTGTGGGAGGGAACACCCTGTGCTCAAGCACCTCTTGCTGGCCCTGTTGCACATGGATCTGGTGACCTTGGCCTAAGCTCGGTGTGGCTGTGCTTGGTGTGCTGGCTGCCCATTAGTGAGGAGGTCTGCCTTACTCCCCACAGAGAGCGGAGGTGTGAGGGTCTCGGTGGCGGCTGTGCTAACCTCGACATCTGATTTTCTTCCAGAATTGCTGGACACCCACTGGCACAGAACGAGCGCTGCTTACATATGTTCCTGCAAGAGGAGACTATTGATAGGAATTACGTTCCAGGGAAAGTGCGCCAGTAGGAGCACCTGGCACCGTCTTCCTCCATTCCACCCTCCCTCCTGCAAAAATGACATTTATTTTTACACTAAATCTGTCTTCTCTGAACCAGCTTTTCCCTCTTGAACCTCCCAGTTTGTTCAGTATTTTCCTCTTTTGTAACTGGCAGCAGTTTGTTCTACTGGGCTGTGGTCTTGGCCTAAAAAAGTATGAAGATTTATGCAAGTGAGCGTGTTGTCCCACACCTAGGGGCAGATGTGAATAGGTGTGGAGCAGGAACTTGCTTATGGCATTACGGTGTAGGAGCTGCCTTTCTCCCTGTACAGGAAGGTATGAGATGACCTTCACTCCCCTGTCCGTGCAGCCCCAAGCATCTCTGCAGGAGACTCTGAAGAATAGCAGTTGTCATGTTGGTCAGTGATTGCATCAGGTATTAGAGTTTTAGTAAGGTGCCTGGGTGTGTTGGTCTCTCGTCCACCCCATTCACCCTGCATGAAACCCCCATTCTTCACCGTCTGGAAGTGCTGAGACCCAAGACCTGCTCTAACCCTGCTCTCAGCCCCCTACATTACAGACCCATTTGGTGTATTCGTGTTATTCCCTCTCCTTTCGAACGTGCTGCTGGCAGCTCGAGTGACGTGTGCTCTCATGATGCTCTGCATGGGCAGTTTGGTGTGTGGAAGCTGGCATAGCCTGGGCTGTAGCAGTGTGCGCTGTGATGCCTTGGCCCAGGGTTTAAAAAGCCGCCACAGCTTGCTCTGCCATGGGCTGGCGTGGCGGTGTTTCCAGCGGCACCCTGTTCAGCTGAGCCGTGGTGACCTTGTCCTGCGCCCCAGCTGCAGAGGGGAGGAGACGGGTCTGGCTGAGGAGGAGCAGGAGAGGGCTGGTGGGGGCTGTTGTAGTGTGCGGCGGTGATGATGGCTGCCACAGGAGGAGCCCAGCGGTGGGGCCTGGGGTGAGGCCACCTCTCCAGAAAGGAACAGCAGAAAACGGTCGGTCAGTGCTGGGTTAGACATTTGCTTATGAAGCAGGAGAAGTGACGACGGCTCCCGTGTTCTGCAGTGAGCTAGGCAGTTGCTTGTGTGGGAAGCGAGGACACAAGACTGGTCAGGGAAGCGTTCAGAGCTTGAGGGGGACCACGAGGCTGTGACTTGCTGTAGCAGAACTGTCCTTTGGAGGTTCCTCCAGCTCCACAGCTGCGATGAGTGAGGTTGGGCCTCAGCTCGGGGCTCCTCAGGTCAAAACTGGCTGGTTTATAAGCGCTTGGTCACTCTGTGGTGGCACAGTTGAGCCTTTCTTGGAGCATAGGCCTGCACTGACTGCCCTCCGGTTCCTGCCAAGCATGTCCATCCCCCGAGGCCTCCCTCACGTCTCCTGGGCTTTCTGGTGAGGAGCTGGCGCTGCTGGGGTGGCTCTTGGGGAGGAGAAGTTGCTGAAAGCGGGAGGGATCTGCTCCGGGGGCCGGCTCGGTGCGGGAAGGGCTGTGGGGCAGCGCGGAGGCTGGCGCCGGTGGAGGCGGCCGTGCCCGCAGCGGGGCTCAGCCCCCGGCCCCTCGCTGCTGCCGGCCCCCGCTTGGGGCGGCCCCTTCCTCCTGCCTGTCCTGCCGCGGGGCTGCCATCCACCCTGCTGTCTCCACCCTGTCCAGTGTAACGTCCCGGTTCCGTTCGCATTAAACCACTGTGAAGCCAAGTCTCTGCCTCGTCCTGGGGGCTTGCGGGGCGGGGGAAGCAGCGGGAGGGGGCACGGGCGGGGCGGGTGGGCGCGCACCTCCCGCGGCAGGGGGCGCTGCGCTGAGGCGGGAGCCGTGCGGGTGGCCCTCCCCGGCGGCAGGGGGCGCTGCGCTGAGGCGGGAGCCGTGCGGGTGGCCCTCCCCGGCGGCAGGGGGCGCTGCGCTGAGGCGGGAGCCGTGCGGGTGGCCCTCCCCGGCGGCAGGGGGCGCTGCGCTGAGGCGGGAGCCGTGCGGGTGGCCCTCCCCGGCGGCAGGGGGCGCTGCGCTGAGGCGGGAGCCGTGCGGGTGGCCCTCCCCGGCGGCAGGGGGCGCTGCGCTGAGGCGGGAGGGGGCGGTGGCGGCGCTGGGGCGAGATGTGGCGGTCGGAGCAGCCGCCGGCGGGCTCCGGCTCGCCGGGCTGCCCCGGCCTGCTGCGGCACGTAGGTGGCCCGCGCTCGCCGCTCTCCCCGCTCTACCTCAGCTTCTTCGAGGAGGAGTGCCGCGCCATCGCCGCCCGCCTGCGCCTCGGCGCCGCCGCTGCGGCGGAGCCCTCGCCGGGCCCCGCGGAGGGCAGCGCCCTGTGGCCCGACGCCGCCGGGCCCGTCACCTCCACGCCACTGCAGGACTCGCCGCCGCGCAACGAGGGGGCCCCGGGCAGCGGCACGCCCGCCGCCCGCCCGAGCACGGGTGGCTGCGAGGCCGTCGCCGCCGCGGGCCTGGCCCGCGGGGAGCCCCGGCGCCTCCCGCTGCCCGCTGCCGGCGGCTGCCCCGGCGCAGCGCCGCCCGGCTCCCGCCTCGCCCGCCCGCAGGCCCTGTGCCCTAAGGCGGCACGGCGCGGTGCCGCACAGCCCCGCTGCGGCGGGCCGGGCCCCGCGGGCCGCCCCCGCCCCCCTGCCCTGTCCCCGGGCCGCGGCGGCGGCAGGCTCGCTCTGTCCCGGGCGGGGGCCTCTCTGGGTCTGGAGCTCCCCAAAGCCGGCAAGGGGCTCGGTGCCCCGGGAACCAGGCTCCCCCAGCCCCCAGGTGAGCCGGGTGGCTGGAGAGAGCCCCAGCACAGCGACCGGCTCCCCGGGGCTGCAAACTCCCGTCTCTTCCCCAGGTAGCAAGCTGAAGCTGGTGCCGGCTGCCAAGTCCAGGCTTCAGCATCCCAGCGGGGCTTCGCAGCTGGCACAACCTTGTGCCGTTCCCAAACCCACCCCCCGGGACACAGAGATGAAAAGTAATTCTGCACCTGCCAGTTGCCTCACGCAAAGCGGGGAGGCTTGGGGGGACTGATGCTGCAGCGAGAGGGGAGAAGGGGGAGGGCCTGGGCTGCAGCATGGGACAGAGACGGAGCGTGGGGAGTGGGGAGTCCCTGGCAGCGGTGCGGGTAGGAGCCCAGGAAATGCGCTCGTGCCCCACATGCTGTATTAATTAGCAGTATGTGGCCTCCCGCTAACGTGGGCTAGCAGCCTGTTGGCTTGGAGCCCTCAGCCCCTGGTCTTGTGGGGTCGTGGGGGTGCTGGTGCCTGTGGGCCTGGGACAGGCAGCCTGGCTGAGCCCTGGGCTGCCCTAGGAGAGGTGCGGTATAGCTGCTTTGGAGTGGCAGCCTCTGTGCCTAATGTTTGTACGCTATAGCTGCTGTCAAGGTTGGGGGTCGCAGACAGCCCTCCCAGAGGCTCTCTACAGCAGTTCCTACCGTGGCTTCTCGCTCACGACTGCGGCCGCTGGGAAGAGTGGCTTCCCCCAAGCGCTTTTGCCTCGGTAAGGGTGAATCTGGGCAGAAGCCTTGGAGGCTCCAGTGTTGTGGGAGGGGGGAGCTGCTGCCCTGGGGAGAACATTCAGGACTTGGCTGCAGAGTTAAGGCTGATCCCAAGAAAGGTCAGGAGGGGCCAGCGTGTGCTCGGGCTCAGAGGAGGGGATGTGAAACGTGGAGCAGTAAGGCTAGGCGAAGTCCCTTTCCCTGGAGAGGCACCCAGCAAAGAGCCTGAAGAAATCTGGTGCTCTGCCTCATCCGTAGGACAGGGAGTGGCCCCGGTCAGCGCATGTTGCTGCCAGGGCTCTCTCTGAGCAGGGACTGGTGCTCTTCGCTTTCATTTCCTGGACCCCACTTCAGGATCGACTACGCAGGAGCTGGTGTGCAATACGACCCGAGAGCTGATGTGCAATACAACCCGAGAGCTGATGTGCAATACAACCCGAGAGCTGAAGGAAAACAGTGAGAGCAAAGAGCAGCTGGTTGCAGCAGGGACTGTCTTGGGAGCAGGTGAGCAGTATGGAGGTGTGGTCCCACGCAGGAGTGGGGAGCTGGAGCTTGCTCCCCTGTAGAGGGGAGCCCCTCTGGAGCTTTCCTGGCTCCTGACTGCCAAAGACCTGCTGAAAGCCAAGCGTCCTGTGAGTCTACCACGGTGAGGAGAGTCTACGTTTCTGCGTTGGGCTCTGGTGGATTCTCGCCTTGCGTCGGGGGTGAGCATGGGGAAACACGGGCACTTGGTTGGTTGGCAGTGCCGCTCCCCAGCAAGGTCCTTGCTGAACAGGCGAGCCTGGGGGTGCTCTGGCCTGCTCTGCAGGCAGGGTGCACTGCCTTCCCCAAGAACTGCAGCTGGGCGGCCCGTGGTCCCTGCAGAGAAAGAGGAAGCGAGGAGGCCGTCCTCGCTGTGCTGGGACAGCTGTGCCCTGCCCAGGGCGGCTGTCTGCCCTCCCTGTGCAAGCAGACTCCAAGCAGGGGCCCAGAGCTGCTGGGAGCTAGGCCGTGCGGGAGCACCTTCTCCCAGCAGCACCCGTAGAGGCCAGGCCAGCAGCAGCCGCTGGGCTGAAGGGGCTTGGAAGACTTCTGGCTCCTCTGGGCAGGTTGTGCCCCTGGTCTGGAGCAGCTCTGTGGCCTGGTTGGAGAGGGGCCAGGGCCGGCAGTTACGTTTCTAGCGGCGACACTTCTCTTCACAGGTAAGGCTGACCAGACGTGGGTGTGTGTGGGGTCCTCTTTTTCCAGTGAGTTGGCCCCTGGCCCGACTCCAGGGCTGGGGTTTGCAGTCCCTGCTGAGGAGGTAAGAGCCAACTGTGTCCTGGCACCACAGAGCACTGTTCAGCCGGTGGCTTGGTCCAGCTGCGACAGAGGTGGGAGGTGATGGGTCCTGGGGCTGCCAATTTCTGGGCTGGCACCTGAGCTCTTTTAGTCTTTCCCTGGGGTTTACACAAGACCTTGTGCATTTGCTGCATGGCTTTACCACCTCTCCAGTGCTCAGGGGACTGCAGGCTTCTGTCCAGTTGGCTTTTTTAAGGGGCTTTTGAAAGATGCACACCCCCTGTGGCTTGTGGTGTCGCTTTTATACCTCCCGACGTGTTCAACATGTCCCCAGGATGGGGTGAGCAGAGCCTGCAGCAAGGTGAGGCTCCAAGGTGTGAAGTCTCCTACCTGCAAAAGACGTTTGTGCATTTGCCAGCAGTTTTAGGGCTCTTCGCTATGTGGCTGTAGCCTGCCAAAGGGATCCTTGTGACCCACAGGCGCTGGCAGTTGCTTGCTGACAAGCGAACAGTGACTCCTTTGCCAGGCACCGCTGCTGCGACGAACACACCCTGGCAGTGGTCGTGCAGGTGCTAGGCTTGGAGTGCCGGTTGGGCTGCGCTACAACAGCGCCAGGCTCCTGAAGCAGGGCTGAATGTCAGAATGCATCCCTGCTCTGACATGCTGAGGGGGGTGAGCAGGGCTCCCCGAGCCCAAGAACCTGGGCTGGTGTGTGTGTGCTGCCTGCAGAGATGCTCCTCCACAGGAAGGGCTGTGCTGGGGCTGGTCTGCAGGTCACTGTGTGGGGGTGACCACCCCCTGCGTCACACTTAGGCACTGCCCTTGCCAGTCTGCAGGTGATCAGCTGTCCCAGGAGCTGAAGCGTGTAAAGAGCGAGCTGGAGCGAGCGAAGGGCGAGCTTGGTATGTGGGACTGGCTGTTTCAGGGTCTGCGGGACACCCGCAATCCAGGTGACACCCCCTGCACTTGTACCTGGAGCCCAGGGCCTGGAGCTCCGTGGGGATGGGGCTGGCTTCTTGTTCAGGGGTAGAGCAGGATCCCAGCTGCTGGCCCAGAGGGTCTGGGGGTGAGGTGTTCAGGACGGGCTGAGCACACGCCTGCTTGCCTCCTGCCTGCAGCTGAGAAGACTGCCCAGTGTGAAGCCTATCGCCAGATGATCTCCTCCTTGCAGGCTCAGCTCAGAGCAGCAGGTATGTTCCCTCGCTGGGGTGAGCCCTTGCCCCTGGGCAGGCTGCAGGGATGCTCCGGTGATCCCTTGCCAGTGTAACTGAGGACTGCCAGGTGGAAGGGACACAGCTCATGGCCTTCCGTGTGGGGCAGGTGCCGAGTGGCAGGAGCAGCAGTACCTTGATGCTGCCATTGCTCCCCAGGAATCTGTCCAGAAGATGCAGCAATGGAGGAGAGTGGTGACTCGGGGAGAGACTGACAGCTGGCACATGGGGACAGACCCACAACAGCCACTTGTCCGGCCACCTGAGCCACTGGGCCAGTGATACTTGCGGAGCTCTTGAATGAATTAACTTTTTAACTCTTTGTATTTAAAATAAAGGTGTCTTTTCCCAGTGATGCTTGCAGTCTGCTGGGGTAGGGCCAGTGCCTGGTGCCACCCACTGTTCTCCAGAGGGCTGTGGCTGGCTGTGGCTGGTTCTGCTCAGCCAGAGGCTTGAGGTCTGCTGCGTGGGGGAGGTGGGTGCTGGTGGATGGAGGCACCGCATGGCTCTGGGGAAGGCTTTCTGGACAAACCTGGTGCTTCCAGGCGGGATGCTTGGATGTGTGGTGGTGACAGGCAGCCGTACGGGTAGGTTTCTGCCTTGAACTACCTTCATGCTGGACGTGGGAAGAGCCAGTGGTGCTGGCTGATGGCATGTTGGGCTTCTGCAGCTATTAGCTGCTGCTTCCCATTTTATTAGTCCCATTAGTGACTTGTGTCAGTGTCTGGGGGTAGGTGGTGGAGAAGCCGTGCTTGGGACTCAGTCCCTCACTGTTCCTGCCTGCCAGTGCTGAAGCCTGCCCTGCCTTCTCTCTGTGGCAGGTTGACACAGGCACCTTACCGCGCTGCCTCACGTCTGGGTGAGGCCTTGGAGAGTCCCGCTGTCTGGTGCTGGCAGCACCCCGAGGCTGGGCCGGGAAGGCTGACCTGCTCCCACTCCCCTGTTATGTCCGGCTGCTGTTCCTGGCTGCCCCACAGTGCGGCAGGCAGCCCACCCCCCTTCCTGGGCGGCTGCCCTTGACCATGCGCAGGGGTGGCTGCACAGGGATGCTCCGTCCGCTGTCTCCCACCCCTGCTCAGCACTCAGTCGCTGAGGTGAGTAGCTCCAGTGCTGGCCCGATCTGCAGCGGAGCACTCTAGCGCAGTGTACAGGGGCATTCCCTGTACGTGCATGTTGAAGGTAACTTCTTGGTGCAGGTACTAAGGCAGCTGACCAGGAAAGGTGCCCTGCTAGATTTGTTGTTTGTAAACAGAGAGGGACTCGTGGCGAAGTGGTGGTTGGTGGCTCTCCTGGTCACAGCGACCACAAAGTAGTTGAGTTTCAAATCGGTGATAGGAGAAAAACTGCCAGCAAAACTTTGACCCTGGGTATGGGGAGAGCAGACTTTGGGCTGCTGATGGAGCTAGTTAGTAAGGTCCCCTGGGAATCTGCTTTGAAGGTATTGGGGTCCATGAATGCTGGTCACTTTTTAAGAGCCATCTCTTAAGAGCGCAGGAGCAGGCAATTCCAAGGTGTTGGAAGTCAAGCAAGCAGGACAGAAGGCCAGCTTGGCTGAGCAGGGATCTTCTTCTAGAACTTAGGCGGAAGAGGAAAGTGTATGGACGTTGGAAGCAAGGACAGGCGACACGGGAAGACTACAGAGATGCTGTCTGCCACTGTAGGGAGAAAATTAGTGTGGCCAAGGCTCGATTAGAGTTCAAGCTGGCCAGCACACTGAAGGACAACAAAAAGGGCTTTTTAAAATATGTTAACAGCACAAGCAGAATCAGAGGTAACATTGATCCGATGCTTGACGAGGTCGGTCACCTCACAAATAGGGACGTAGAGAAAGCAGAGACGTTCAATGCTGCCTTTGCCTCTGTCTTCAACACCAATGATGTACCCTGGGAACCCCAGAGCCCTGTGTTGGAAGACTGTGACTGGGGGCATGATTAACTCCCAGCCGACCCTGAACTTGTTTGAGGCTTGCTGCTCCAGCTGGATGTGCGTAAGTCTGTGAGGCCTGGGGGGATTTGTCCCAGGGTACTGAAGGAGCTGGCCGATGTCATCGTGGGACCTCTCTCCATTATTTTTCAATGGTCCTGGGAGTCTGGAGAGGTCCCAGTCAACTGGAAGCTGGCAAATGTTGTCCCACTTTTCAAGAAGGATAAGGAGGAAGACAGGCCTGTCAGCCTCACTTCAGTGTCTGGTAAAATTATGGAGACAGTTATTCTGGGAGTTACTGAAAAACACTTGAGAGACAACGCAGTCATTGGTCATAGCCAGCACGGGTTCACAAGGGGAAAGTCCTGCTTAACCAACTTAATTTCCTTTTATGACAAGGTCACCCACCTAGCTGACCAAGGGAAGCCAGTAGATGTGGTGGTTTTGGATTTTAGGACAGCTTTTGATACTGTCTCTCGCAGTATCCTTCTGGATAAACTGGTCAGCACACCGCTAGACAAGTCCATAATACACTGGGTGAGCAATTGGCTGATGGGTCAGGCTCAAAGGGTTATGGTAAATGGGGTTACATCAGGCTGGCGGCCAGTCACCAGTGGGGTTCCCCAGGGCTCAATTTTAGGGCCAGTGCTCTTTAATGTTTTTATAAATGATCTGGATGCAGGAATGGAAGGTACATTATGTAAGTTTGCCGACGATACTAAACTAGGAGGAGCTGTGGACCCTCTTGAGGGTAGAGAGGCCTACGAGAGGGATCTGTATAGACTAGAGAGCTAGGCAATCTCCAACCATTTGAAATTTAACAAGAGCAAGAGCCAGATTCTCCACGTGGGACAGGGTAATCCTGGTTATACATACAAACTGGGGGACGAGAGGCTGGAGAGCAGCCCCACAGAAAGACATCTGGGGGTTTGGGTTGATGGCAAGTTGAATACGAGTCAACAGTGTGCCCTGGCAGCCAAAAGGGCCAACTGTGTCCTGGGGCGCATCAAGCACAGCATCGCTAGCCAATCGAGGGAAGTGATTGTCCCACTCTACACTGCACTGGTGCAGCCTCACCTCAAGTACTGTGTGCAGTTTTGGGCACCTCACTATAAGGACATCAAACTATTAGTGTGTGTCCAGAGGAGGGCAACCAAGATGGTAAAAGGCCTCGACAGCAAGACTTACAAGTAGCGGCTGAGGTCACTTTGTTGGAGCTTGGAGAAGAGAAGGCTGAGGGGTGACCTCATCGCAGTCTACAATTTCCTCAAGGGGGTAGCGGAGGGGGAGCTGCTGATCTCCTCTCGCTGGTGACCAGCAACAGGACACGAGGGAATGGAATGAAACTGCATCAGGGGAAGCTCAGGTTGGACATTAGGAAAAGGTTCTTCAGTGAGAGGGCGGTTGGTCACTGGAACAGGCTCTCCAGGGAAGCGGAGACCTTTGGCCCAGCCGGGTCCCTGCCTGCTGCTGCAGGCAGCCCAAGAAGGAGCAGGAAGCACCTGGGCGCTGACAGCGAGGCTGCGGGGTACTTCTGTATCTTGGTCTTGAGCTTCCTTCCTGGTGGAGAGCGTGCAGCTGGGGAGGGGAAGGGGCGCTGCTGAGCCCTTGTTTCATTCATCTGCAAGGGCTGAGAGTGGGAGGAGAGCCTGCGTCACTACCTGGCAGATGTGTTCGCAAGATGCTGCATTGCTGTTTCCATCGCCTTGAGGTAATTTTGCAGAGTGGTGCCTTTCTGTCTCCCCAGCCCTTGTGTGTGCACCCCAGGGGAGGCAGGCTGGGCCAGGATCTCCAGGGAAGTGGTCGCAGCACCAAGCCTGTCAGAGTTCAAGGAGCGTCTGGATGATGCTCTTAGTCATACAGTTTAGGTAGTCCTGAGAGGAGCAGGCAGTTGGACTCAATGATCCTTATGGGTCCCTTCCAGCTGGAGATGTTCTATGATTCTATGTTCCAATCGTCGAAGGTGATGGGGCTCTAAGGGCTGATTCAGATCTGCTTCTTCAGGGCTTTTGCCCCCCTTTCTGGGCTGGAGCCACCTCCTACCTTCCTTGGTGCTGGTTACATGTGCCCTGCTACTGTCTGCCTTCCTGCTGCTCCTGTTGGGACGTGTGCTTGGCTCGCTCCATGCTGCTCCCAGCCCTTGGCCCGTGCTGCTGGATCAGGGCCCTGAATGGGGAGTGGGGAAGAGCTGTAGACTGGGAGGTGAGGATGGGGCACTGGGAAGATGAGTGTGGAGCTGCATGTGAGGTCTGGGAGCTTGGAGCCATGTTTGGTGCCCCAGTGCTGCTCCCTGCCCAGAACTGCCTCCCAACGGCTGCTGTCGCAAGAGGATTTCTGGGAACAGGCGAGTCATCCGCCATAGGGTGTCATCCACCCCCTCACTCTGGGTACCCAGCCTCTGCTTGGCTTGGCCGGAGTGGTCCCCCATGGAGCCCTGCTGTGCCCACAGTGCTGCCTGTCCTGCCCGAGAGCACCCTCAGCGATGGTGCTGCCCATGGTGCTGCAGGCAGCAGGGCTTTGGCCCAGGCAGGTCTCTGCCTGCTGCAGGCAGCCCAAGAAGGACCAGAAAGCGCCTGGGCGCTGACAGCGAGGCTGCAGGGTACTTCTGTATTTTGGTCTTGAGCTTCCTTCCTGGTGGAGAGCGTGCGGCTGGGGAGGGGAAGGGGCGCTGCTGAGCCCTCGTTTCATTCATCTGCAAGGGCTGAGAGTGGGAGGAGAGCCTGCGTCACTGCCTGGCAGCTGCATTCGCAGGATGCTGCGTTGGTGTTTCCATTGCATTGGGTAATTTTGCGAAGCGGAGCCTTTCTGTCTCCCTGGCCTTTGTGTGTACACCCCAGGGGGAGGTGGGCTGGGCAGGCTCGCAGCGCGGGGCCTGTAGCGCCCTGCCCGGTGCTCCTGCCTGCTCTGCTGCGAACGGCTGGAAGCCTGTTGCCTCTGCATCCTCAGCAGTGGTGCTGGAGCAGAGCCTTGCCTGTGATGCCAGAGAGGGGCTGGCTCACCTCCTGGCATCGCTGCCTGTTCAAATGGGTGCGGTGCTCACAATGTCGTCCAAAACGGATGCTGCTGTCGATGTCCATTGTAAGGCCCTACCCTAACTATGCTTTTGTTTGGTGAACAGATTGTCCGAGAGCAGAAGTCTAGGTGATGCATTACTGACTTGATCAGTAAATGATGAGAAGTTGCTTAAGATCTGCCAAGAAGGAAATGAGGGGGAAGGTAACTCCGGGAGGGGGAGATCGTGACCACCGGCTCATGAGCCCCCTACCACAATTACACCCCAGACTCAAACTGAAGGAACACTGAGCATGCTCACTAATTTAAATACTAGATGGAGAGATTTTAACGAATCGTAGCACTGCATATGTATTAGGGAATTAAATATGGTAATGAATGTGTATCAATAGATGCTGACTTGATGATTCGGTCTGCTAGCTTTGTGGAATTGCCACCTAGCACCCATCTGTGCACAGAAATGAAATAAACCAGTATCTCGCCTCAGTGTGTGAAGCTTGGCTTATCGCACACCGGGTAAACGAGCCCTGTTTGGGACAACACCACCACACGAACGCTGGATTGCATCAGGAGCAGGTTTCTGGGTGGCTGGTCCCAGCCTGCGTGCTGGGGAGAAAGGTGCTGGCTCCTGCCTTGCTCCGGGCTGCCGGCCCGACTGCCAAACAACTCTCCCGAGACTGGTGTTTCCCATCACTTAGAGCCGCCTGTTGCTCCCGGAGCTGAGGAGACCGTAGCGGAGCAGCGTGGGCGCTGGCCGGGACTCGCTCCCTGCGGAGCACATGGGGGTCGGGGCAGAGCCCCCCTCCATGCCTCGGGCTGAGCTCGGCCGCGCTCCCCGCGGCAGGGCTGGCCTCCCCCCTGCGCCCCGGCCCTCGCCCCGCTCCCAGCCCCGGCGGGGCAGGGCCCGGGCAGGCTGTGCCCTCCCGGCACGGCTGGGCTCGGGGGACCCTCAGCCGCCCCCTCCGGGGCCTTTCCCGGGGGAGCACGGCTGACGCCGCCGGCCGCACAGTCCCTTGCCCTGGGCTCGGCGCTGCCGCCCGACGCAGCCGCGCTCCCGGGAGCCGAGCCGTGCCCGGCCCCCGCCCCGGTGCCATTTGTTACCCGAATTTATATCTGTTTTTTTAAAATCTGTGACCGGGGGCGCGCCAGGGTGGCGGGGCGCGGGGGACGGGAACGGGCGGGGCTGGGAGGGGTCGGGCTTCCCCGCAGCGGCCGCAGGGCTGGTCCCGCCCGCCCGTCGCTTCCCCCGCGGCGGGGCGGGTCTGCGGGAGCGGGGGGGGGCCGTCCGGGAGGGCCGAGCGCCGGGGCTGGGCTCGGGGCGGTGCGGTCCGGCATCCGGCGGGCGGAGCTGGTCCGCCCTTCAACCCCTCGGCGGCAGCGGCAGTCCCGGGGCGAGCGGAGCGGAGCGGAGCGGAGCTGAACTGAACGGGACCGCGCCGGAGCGAGCCGAGCCGCGCCGAGCCGAGCCGCGCCGCGCCGCGCCGCGCCGAGCCGAGCCGAGCCGCCGGTGAGTCGCGGCGGGCGCCGCCGCCGGGCCGGGCGGGGCCTGGCGCAGCCGGTGCCGCGCTTGCATCAGCCGGTGCCCGCACGTGGGCTCCCCGGCGGGACGGAGCGCGGCTGGCAGCTCCCCGGGGCTGGAGATGTCCCCGCGGGGGCTGGGGTGAGGGTCCCGAGCGGGGGCTGACGGGCCCCGGCACCTGCCCCGAGCCGCGGCGGGATGCGGCGGGCACCGGGGTGCGGCGGGCAGCGGGAGCTGTCGCCCGACACGTTGCTTCTCCCGCCCGCAGCTCGCTGTGCGCTCTCCATTTCGGGCGACAGCCTGGCTGTCTGCGAGACGCCTCTCCGGCCATGGGCTGAGCCTCCCGGCGCCGGCCGACCCACCTGAGCGGCTTTCCCTAGGCCGGCTCTGGCGGGTGCTGGTGGGGGTCTGGGTGCTTAACGTGTTACTTTCGCCGGGCACGGCGACTCCCAGTGCGGGGGTTCGGAAGAGGACGCTGCCCCACATCTTCCTGCTGGGCACCGCTCGCGCTTTTTTCTCTGCACCGCTCTGGGAATAAGACCTGAGCGCGTTTCTGCTGCCAGCCCCGTGCTTGCAGTTTGCAGAGCTCACGTCGGGCGTCAGAAATCCTTGGAGCAATCGAGCAGCGCTGGGGGAGGCAGCCAGAGCGCTCTGGGCAGTGGCCGGGGAGGGTGCCAGTGCTGGGGCGCTTGTTGATCCCTTGAAACCTGGCTCCAAGGCTGCCCCGGGCTGGGATGGCTCCTTGGGCCAAGGCCAAATGTGGCATGTGCCAGCTCAGGAGGAGGTTTCTCCAGAAACAGGCTGCTTTGCTGGCTGTGGGGAAGCAGCCGAGCTGGTGGCTGCCACTGCAACCCTGGTAATCCCACTCAGTGGAAAAGGGTCGCAAAGTTATCCTTGTGTGTACTTAGTTGATGCATACAGCGCGGCATCAGTGCTGCCCCAGGTGCCTGGCTGGAGCGTGTTTTGTTTCCCAATGAAGGGAGCAGCCAGCAGGGAGAAGGTGCTGGTGGGCAGGTGGCCCAGTGTTGGGCACGGGGTGCCAGCCGTGGCTGTGGGCACTGGGCGCCGCTTTCCTTGTGGCTCCTCTCACCCTGTGCTGGCTGCCTGCTCCACAGGGTGCTCTTCTCCCAGAGCTTTTTGGGGATGGGTGGCTGCTGTGAGCAAGGGCAGTGGGGGTGTTGCACATTTAGGGTGATTGCAGCCTGCGGAGCATGCAGACCGCTCAGCAAGCGAGGGATGTGCGCTGGGGACCCACGCTGTGTGTCTGGCCATGCATCCCTGCCGAGAATGCAGTGCAGATGCTGGGAGCAAAAGGAGGAATGGCCGCATCCCACTGAGTCAGCCCAGCCTGCCAAATCCTCCGCTGGGGGAATGCTTTGCCTCCCTGCCATTGCTGCTGCGCACACCCACGTGGCCAGGCCAGAGGGATGCGCCAGCAGGCAAGTTTGGGCCGAGGGATCTCCAGGCTGCCAAATCAGTGGGGAGGTACTGGGAGACAGTGGGCAAGCTCTGGGACGTGCCCGGGGGTGCCGTCGTTGGGACCACACGGGGCTTGTGCAATGAGCCTGTTTCCCACCATGGACTTGCTGGGTTCATCCCTGGCTCGCTCTCCTGGTGCAGGGGCTGCGCAGGTGGGGTATGCACAGCCCCATGGTGCCTTGGAGGGAGCCGCCATGGTCTCTGCCCCACCAGCGTGGCAGGGGCTGCGTGCCAATGTGCCGGCCGGGAGCAGGCACAGCTCCTGTGGGCATCGCTGCCTGCCCTGCTCCCCGCAGTGTGGGTCCTGCTGCCTGCAGGACACTGAGTTTCAGGCTCCTCTGGCCCTGTCTCTTGCAGGGGTTTTTCAGCAGCTGAGCACCACCCACGAGAGGACAAGATGTTTGGGAGAAAAATGACCAGCATTGGGAAGAAGCTGATCCGCCGGCGCATGGTGGATCTGAGCTCCGAGGACACGCGTTTTGCTCGCTGCCTCTCCACGCTGGACCTCATAGCCCTGGGGGTCGGCAGTACACTGGGGGCCGGCGTGTACGTGCTGGCTGGGGAGGTGGCCAAGGAGATGGCTGGTCCCTCCATTGTCCTCTGCTTCCTGGTGGCTGCTCTCTCGTCAGTACTGGCCGGACTCTGCTATGCAGAGTTTGGGGCCCGCGTCCCCAAGACCGGCTCTGCCTACCTCTACAGCTACGTCACCGTTGGCGAGATCTGGGCTTTCACAACTGGCTGGAACCTCATCCTCTCCTATGTGATAGGTACGGGGCCAGGCAGGGTGCTGGCACATGTGCCTGGGCTCCTTCCAGCACCGCACTGGCAGGGTGGGGGTCTTGTGGGGGCAGCGTGTGGTGCTGCAGGAGGAGGGGGTGGGGTGGGATCAGCAGGGAGGCCGGGACTGGGGTGGGGGTGGCCAGTGCTGCTCTGCCATGGGCTCGGACTGATGCACAGATTTGCCATCAACCAGGCACGGCCAGCGTGGCTCGAGCCTGGAGTGCGGCATTCGACAACATCATTGGCAACCACATCTCCACCTTCTTCATGAACAAGACCACAGTGCACCTGCCAGGGGTGCTGGCCGAGCGCCCGGACTTCTTTGCCCTCATCCTGATTGGGCTGCTCACTGGTGAGTGCGTAGCAGCCGCTCCATGGCACCGCGGGTGGTGGCATGGGAGCCTGGCAGGTCCTCACTCGCTGCTTCCGTCCCTGCAGCGCTGCTGGCCTTTGGCGTCAGTGAATCCGCCCTTGTGAACAAAATCTTCACAGCGGTGAACCTGGTGGTGCTGGGCTTTGTCATCATCGCTGGCTTTGTGAAGGGAGACATCAAGAACTGGCAGCTCTCGCAGGAGGACTACATCAACCGCTCGCACCTGGACTCACTGGATGACACCAGGTGAGGAGAGTAGTTGTGCCGGGCCAAGGTCCAGCACAGGGCTGGCACCGTCCCTGCTGTCTGTGCACCCCATGGCAGCTGCTCTTCTCCCTCCTTTCCAGGAAAGAAGACTTCGGCTCTGGCGGGTTTGTCCCCTTTGGACTGGAAGGGATCCTGACTGGCGCTGCCACCTGTTTCTATGCCTTTGTGGGCTTTGACTGCATCGCCACCACAGGTACCGCCTTGGGCAAGGGCAGCATGGGCATTTCCCCAGCGCAGCCGGCTGCTGGCTGGGACCTGCCGGGGAGGATGCTCCGTGGCGTGGGAAACAGCCCGTCCCACTGCTCCTGGGAGGTTTTCCTGCAGTGGCTCTGTCCCCAGCTGGGCCAGCACAAAAGGGCTCACAGCATGCCCTGCCCCAGGAAAAGCAGCTCCCCACACCACGTGGTGGGAGTGGGGCTGCACCCTGCCTGTGCAGGCGGCTCCCGGGGCAGTGGGGAACCTTTCCGCTGCCGCGTTGAGGCTGTGACAGCACTGGGAATTGCTAGTGCCTCCTGCTTATGTCCCAGCCTCAAGCAACATTTTCCTAAATGACTGAGTTCATGCAGAACCGCTGCTCTCTAGAGCGCAGGGAGCCCTCTTAATTTCCTCCCATTCCCCCAGGAATCTACTTAGTGGGTGGCTGTTACAGGCTGTTCTGCCTGACCTCCCTGCCTGCAGGGGCTGCCTGGCAGCTGGCTCCTTCCCTCCTACACCAGCCACGGAGCCCCTTGCCAGGGAACGTGGTGCAGTGGGAGAGCACGCCTTTGCAAAGGCCGGGGGGCAGAGGGCACAGTGGCTGCGTCGCTGTGCCCATATGCACAGAGGATCCACCTTCAGCAGGCTCTGTGGGGAGTGGGAGCTGCTGGTGGGGGCAGAGGGCCGGTATGGTTGGGGGGGCTGCGAGCCCAGCTGCCAGGCAGTTGCATGCCTGGTAGCTGGGGCTGTAGCCACGCGCCTCCGCTCTCGGCAGTGCCAAAGCCTCTGCCAGCACAGCAGCACAGATGGGGACCCCTCCTCTCCAATAGTCCCTGCCTGCTGCTGCCCAGCCCCACACTGCCATGGAAAGTCCCTGCTGTGGCTCATCCCCCAGGACCAGCTGCCCCGTGCTGTGCCACAGAGCGGGGATGGACGCTGCCTCTTGTCTCTGCACAGGGGAGGAAGCCAGGAACCCGCAGCGCTCGATCCCCATTGGCATCATTGTGTCCCTCCTCATCTGCTTCGTGGCTTATTTCGGGGTCTCCGCGGCCCTGACCCTCATGGTGCCCTACTTCCTCCTGAACAAGGAGAGCCCACTTCCTGAGGCTTTCAAGGCGGTGGGGTGGGAGCCTGCCCGCTACGCCGTTGCTGTTGGCTCACTCTGTGCCCTCTCCACCAGGTAGGACTGGCTCCATTCCTGGCACTGCCTGGCACAGCATGGGGACCAGCAGCCCATGTCCCAGCTGGGCTGGGGGTTTGCCCCATCCAGCTGCTGTGCTACTCCCGGCACTGAGCCGGTCCTGTCCCCACCTGGGTGGTGGGCATGGACAGCTTGCCTGGCAGGCCCTGAGCCATGTCTCCCCATGGCAGCTTGCTGGGCTCCATGTTCCCCATGCCCCGTGTGATCTACGCCATGGCAGAGGACGGGCTGCTCTTCAAGTTCCTCTCCAGCATCAACAGCCGCACGAAGACCCCTCTGTCAGCCACCATCGCCTCGGGGCTCCTCGCAGGTAAGGCTCCCAGCTGCCGCCTCACACTTGGCCCTGCAGTGGTCTGGAGCTGTGCTCATACTGCATGTCCTTGTTGCAGCGGTGATGGCCTTCCTGCTTGACCTGAAGGACCTGGTGGACCTCATGTCGATTGGCACGCTGCTGGCCTACTCCCTGGTGGCAGTGTGCGTGCTCATCCTCCGGTGGGTGCCTCCTCTCGCGTGGCTGTGCCTGAGGTGGATGTGGCTTGCATCAAGCCTGGGGCTTGTGGCCACAGCTTTTTCCTGGGGGGACGCAGCCTGGGGAAGCTTCAAGCCCCCAAGATGGAGGCTGCTCACAAGAGCCTGTATGGTGTCTCTGGGCACATCTGTGGGGTGGCCATCACGGGGTCGCTGCTGGAGCAACATGTGGGGCTGGAGGAGCGAGAGGGGTATGAGGGTGCTGCCCACTGTCCCCCTGGGCTGGGAAGTTCCTTGGGCTCTGCTGCAGCTTGCCCCATTTGCTCAGGTACCAGTCTGGGCAGCTGAATTCCCCAAAGGCCATGGAAATGCTGGAGCTGAATAGGAATGAGGAGGAGAGGGTGATCATGAGCCCGAACATCACCACTGCCAGCACCCAGCAGAAAGAGACGCTGTCCCTGGCGATGCTCTTCAACCCGCCTGCGGGCACCCCCACCACGCTTTCAGGGCGCATCGTCTACATCTGTGTCTCGGTCATCGGTGAGTGAGTGGGAACCAGCGGCCGATGTCCCCTCCTGCCAGGGGCTGGAGCATTTTGGTGCATCTCTGCAGAGCCAGGAAGGGATGGTGGGCACATTGGGTGGAGGAGATGGGCTGGGCAGCACAGGCTGCCAGCTGCTGTTGGCTGGATCAACAGGTGCTGGACCTGCTCTGCCCTGAGCAGGGTGCCAAGCACAGGGCACGGCGAGGGTTTGGGGCACACAGGGGCTGATGGAGGATGTGGGCACTAAGCCAGGCATGTGCGGGTGGTCATGGGAGCTCCCTGTGACAAGCCTGGCTCAGGCTGGCCACCCAGCAAGGGTGGTCCCCAGCTCCCTGAGAGCGCTCGTGCTTGGCCAGCGAGGTTTGGTCCATCCATCAATGGCTTCGTTGTGCAGCCAGAATGGTGTGGCTCAGCCAGGTCTGGGTAAGCATCAGAGCTGGGTTTGAGCCCAGCCAAGCGCATGCTTCCCTCAGCTTGCTGGGCTGGCGAGTTCCCCCAGCAGAGTGCTTTCGTGAATCTTTGGGGTGGGTGTTGGAGGCAGCACATGGTGGACCCATACGTGACCAAGAGGAGTGGGTGCCTCAGCCCAGCCATTGGTGAGGCTTGGGGTCCCAGGGAGGCCACGTGCCATGCAGCCCCTCGACTGCCCCCTCTCTTGCAGCCACACTGATCACGGTCATCTGCGTGGTCCTGACCCTCAAGGTGACTGCGCTGAAGGACGCCAGTGTGGGCTGGATCATGGTCCTGGTGCTACTCCTCGTGGCTCTGCTCATTCCTACCATCATCGTTTGGAGGCAGCCACAGAGCAACGTGCGATTGAACTTCAAAGTGAGTGCAGCCCTCAGTAGCTCGGGATCTGCACCCCCGTGGACTCCTGGCAGGGTCTGGGCCATTGCAGGGTCTGCCAGGGCTCACTGCTAGGCAGTCACTATCCGGGAAAGCCCAGGGCCCCAAGATGCAGCTCTCCAAGGTGGAATCCCTAGCGTGGAAGTGCCCAGGTGCTCTCTGGGCTGTGGCAGGGGTGGGATTCCTCTGTGGCCAGGAGCATGCTCATGTCCAGCCAGGTCCCTCAAGGCACAGCTGACAGGGCACCTCTTGTTCCTCACAGGTACCTTTCCTCCCCCTCCTGCCAATCTTCAGCATCTTCATTAACATCCTGCTGATGGTACAGCTGAGTGTTGGCACCTGGGTGTTGTTTGCCATCTGGATGTTTGTGGGTAGGTGTCTTGTGGAGGGGAGTGTGGTGCCCACAGGGTCTCCCCTGGGGTGCTGTTACGCTAGCAGCCTGCCGTTGTGCATTTCATTGTGGAAACCGTCCTGCAGGTTTTATGATTTACTTTGGCTACGGGATTCGGAACAGCGTGGAAGGGAAAAATGCGGAGGAACCCTGTGCCACAGTAGAAAAGCCTCTGCACCACCCTGGGCTGGACCTCGACCCCGGGGCTGCTGCGGTCTGAGGGACTGGGCACCGGCACTCTGTGGACCTCTGCCGGTATTCCCACTCGGGGACAAGATCATGATCTGCTCGGTACATCCATCCCCTCTCCCATGGGGTGCGATTCCCAGAGTCAGGACTGTGGAGCTGGCTCGTGCGCTGCCCTTTCTCCTCGCAGAGCAGGGGTCACGGAGACAAGTCCCCAGGCTGGGTGGGAGCGTTAGTGGCCCAGGGCTGGTCTCTGCCATCCTCCCAACCCTGCTGAGGGGCAGTGACACCGGCACGGCCCTCCTGCCACGGAAGCTGCCATCAGAAATGCTGCTTTCCCTGCGCATAGGAGGCCCCACGTGATGGTGCAGTTGTATTTGTTCCGTCTGTCCATGTGGCTGTGGTCACCACCTCCTCTCCGTGCTTGCCAAGCGCTGGGTGTGTACATGGCAGCCATGGCTGGAGCTGTGCAACGAGGCTTGGGGCAGCTCATTCTGGTACCGCCAGCAGTCCGGTGCTCCCCTCTCTGTGTCTGGGATTTGCATCTCACACCAAGCCCCGTGCTGCCCCGGCCATGCTGCTTGGTTTGAGCATCTAGTTCGGGTGTCCATGAAGATGTCCACAGTGTAGCCGTACCAGTGTCCAACCTCATATGCCTTTGTATAATTGGTGTTTTAATGTCGACTTTTATACTTATTAAACTACATGGGTTTTAAAGTGCTTGGCTCTGTCGGTCCTGCCGCATCTCGTGTTAATGCCCTGTGGTCACGGACCCCTGGGCAGGACTCCATGGGCTGGGTGCCAGGCTGGTGTCAGCGCAGAGCAGGGCTCAGCCACAGCTGGGTGAGCTCCCTGCCCGAAACCTGCCAGCTGGAGCCACCAGCTCTCATACTGTCCTCTGGGACAGTGAGCCAGGAACCATGGAGTAGTTCTCCAGGCTCTCAACCCAGTGCTGCTGGTACCTGTGGGCCGGACACCAGCCTGCCATGGCCCCACCCTGCAGGCCCTGTGCTGCATGGGAGCATGTCACCAGGTCCCAGGACAGTGGCTGCAGTAAAGGCCTTGGAAATATCTCCTGGAGGCTCTAGCAATGGCCTGCAGAGGAAGTGTGGCCAGGAGCTGGGCTGCATCATCCATGTGCGAAGATGATGATTTCCCAGATTCTGGTCTGGTCTAAATCAGCCCTGACAAATTATTTTGCAAAATAAACTAATCTAGGGCAGATGGATCTTGCGTGGTTTTGGCATCTGTTCCTGTTTACTGGCAGCGGAGCAGGGTCACTGCACGGTCAATGGTGAGGGCCCCACACCATCAGCTCTGCTCGGCCCCTGGGCTGGAGCTGTGAACCCTGCCGCAGTGCTGTCCCCAGAGTAAAAGGGGCTGCAGCACCTGCTCTGGCCCTGTGTTGGGCACCACCTGCCCCGTTGCCCCAGGCTGGGGTGCCCTGCCAGAGCCTCAGGCTCCAGACCTCAGGCGCAACTGACACCTGGCACTGGCTCCTCGCAGGTGCTTCCAGTTCTCCCGGTCGTGCCAGTGCCTTGGTGTGCCACACTGGGTCCCATCACCCCACCTGGTGGGTATCTTCTGGCCAGGGACAACACATGGGGCTCTGTTGAGCACACAGTTGCCCTGGCACCCATGCACCCAGGTTCAGGTGCTGTTGCCCAAGCCTAGTGGGCAATGGGCCCGTGATAACAGCTGCAGCCCTCACCACCTGCCTCAGCACTGCTCCAGCCCCCCCATGCCCGTGTCCCCATGCATGTGTGCACATCCATGCCCATGGCCATGCGTGGGTCTGTTTGTGCCCATGGGCATGTCCATGCTTGGCTCCAGGCCATTCCACTGAGCACCAGTATCCCATCCTGGGCACCCACTGGGACTGGCAGAGCTCTGGATGTGGAGCGAGGTGCTGGAAGCCCTGGGCCCACCACAGCAGCCTGGCAGGGAAGCAGCTGTCTGGCAGCTGCCAGTGCGTGCCGGTGTGGTGTGGTGGGTTGGTGCCATCCCATCATGGGCACAGGTGCTGGCAGCAGTGCAGCAGCCCTGTCAATCCCCAGGCCCCGTGGCAGGCACCCTGCCCTTTGCTGCCTGCCTGGGGTGGGGTGGGGGGGGCTGCCCCAGCCCTGGGTGCCCACTCTGGGGGGACCTTGCCTTCCTCTGCCCACCACGTCTTTCTGGGCTAGCAGAGTTGCCAGGGATGGCACCGCATCCTCTGTGGGCAGTGCCTCTGCCTTTCCCAAGCCCTGCTGGCGTTACTGTACATCTCGACACATCAGTTGGTGGGTAACACCCAGCCAGAGCCCCAGCATGTTGTTGGCACCGCTTTAGCTGCTGCTGTGCCAGCCTGCGTGTGGCCTGCTGCTCTGATAGCAACCCGGGGCTCCATTGTGCAGAGAGGGGCCAGGAGGGAAGCATGTTCCTGGGCGAAAGCTGTCAGGTGTTGGGGGCTGCAGGGTGAGCGTTCCCCTCCCATGCCAGTCTGGAAGGGGCCATTTTCTTGTTTGAGAAAAATGCAGCAAAAAGCAGAACCTGGCTTTGCGGCTAAGAGGCCTGGTCCCCAGCCCTGCACACAGCTGCCTGTGGTTTGCCCTGTCAGGCAGGGAGTTTCCACCCAGACTCGGAGCACAGGCTGTGTTCCTGCCTGCCGCCCGGCTGTGGGCCTCCCCGAGGCGGCTCCAGCCCTGGCAGAGTGGCTGGCAGAGCCCTGGCAGGAACCAAACAAGCCCGAAGCTGCTCCCCTGCCTGTGGCTCCGCTGCTGCACGGGTGCGGGGCTGACTTGGCACAAGCATGGGCAGGGGAAGCAGGGCTGGCTCCTGTTTCAGTGCCATCCTGCTGGCTGTAGTGCTGAGGGGAGGGGCACTCAGGCAGGCCTCCCTGGGAGCTAAAGCCAGGGCTTGGTTTGTGATCTCCCT
Source organism: Pelecanus crispus (assembly GCF_030463565.1). Classification (NCBI taxonomy): domain Eukaryota; kingdom Metazoa; phylum Chordata; class Aves; order Pelecaniformes; family Pelecanidae; genus Pelecanus; species Pelecanus crispus. The sequence continues at coordinate 13,637,528 of NC_134655.1, forward strand.
GTTGCCATCCCCCCTTGATTTAAAGGCGAGCTGGAGGGTTGTTGGCTCTGGCTGCGTTTGGCCTAAGCCATGCTGAGGGGGCAGGCAGTTGGGGCAGCATTGCAGCGGAGGCCTGGCTCCAGCCACCGGCTGGCGGCACATGCTCTGGCCGTGGGCTATGCTGGGAATGCAGCACTGGTGGGTCAGGGTGCAGGGGATGCAGAGAGCTGGTGGCTCTCAGCCTCCCTCTCCACTTGGCTCTGCCCTGTCCCCTGCGGCTTTCATAACTGCATGCACTGCAACGTGTCCAGCGCAGACCCCAGCTGCCTTTGGGGGACATGGAGCTTTCCCAGTGGCAGCATCAGAGCACCTCTGTCTGCACACCAGCTGCTTGCCAAGGAAGAGCTTCCGGAGCGGCTACTGAGAGGGACCTGTGTGGGTATGCAGGCTCAGGGCACGATGGAGACAGAGGGTTGTGCTGCTGAGCCATTGGAGGGAGAGCTGGCACTGCAGAGCCTGCCCCTGCACTGCTCCCCTGCCAGAACAGGGGTGGCCCTGGCACGTGGAGATATAACGGAGGATTAAATTTTAAATTGGGTACAATGATCCATTTGGGAGTTAAAATAGGCTGGTTGGTCCGCATTGCTCTGTGACACCAAATACTTCAACCTGAGGCGCTGATGCGCCTTTTTCTTCCCTGTAGGACCAGCAAGCAGGTACCATCATATCCTCCTCCCCACAGGTGACCGACTGGTGGAGTGGAGCTGCTGTGGCTGCCGGGTGGGATGCATGTATCAGCGGGGCTCGAGCCCTGGAATCTGGGGAATCCATCCTGGGGCAGACAGGGTTACTGGCGCAAAAGAGCAAACTCATGAGCCTGTGGTATTTCTGCAGCAGCACTGGGTTGTGCTGCAGGGCCTCACCGTCCAGAAGAACTCCAGGAGATCAAAGCTGGTGCCGGGTGAGATTCCTATCGCTCCTTACTCACCCGGCTCTAGGCAGGTCCCAACCCTTCTGCTTTCTGTGGTAACAGCTTAAGTATGCATGACCCAGTAGTTGGCATGAGGCTGCGTGCATCCGATAATCCTCCCGGCCCTGAGCTGTGGCAGGTGGCTGACTCTCTAATTGTGAGGCTTAATGCTCTCCCTGCTTTGCTTTTGCAGGTCTGGCATGATGACTTGCTGCCAGGTGGTTGCTCTTCTCTTGCTGTCCTTTCTTCCCAGTGCTACAGCTGGTGACCTGGTTCCCGCTCTTTTTCCTTGGTCCATGCTGCAACTAGCCAATGGGTGGTTCTTGTCACAGCCTGTCCTGGAGCTGACAACACGCTGCGACGATGCCTGTGCCTGGCGGGAGGCCACCCTGGTCCCTCAGGACTTCCAGGAATCTCTCTCTCACGAGACAGTGTATCCCAATGGCACCCCCACCCTCACCACGGTGGAAGTGAGCCCCCAGGCGAGTGGTGCGGAGATGGCGGAGGTGGCGTGAGCCACCAAGTGGCAGATTTATGGCACAGACAGGCAGTTTCCCATCAGCAGGAACCACTTCCTGATGACCTACCCCTTCTCTGTCACCGTCAAGATCTCCAGGGGCTGCATGGGCGTGTTGGTGTCTGAGCGGCACATCCTCACCACTGCCCACTGCATTCACAACAGCAAAGACTAAGTGAAGGTGGCAAAGAAGATCAAGGTGGGTTTCCTGACGCCAGTGCGGGGTGCTGGCAACGGGATGGGGAGGCTGGCGATGCGCTGGTCTCTGGTGCAGTGGACGCAGGTGCCCGTGGGCTGGATCCGGGGTCCCAACTTGGTCAGCATGGACTACAACTATGCCCTTTTGGAGCTGCACAGGCCACGCCGGCACCTGCACATGAAGCTGATGGCAGCTCCAGCAATGGAGGAGATGGCTGGGAAGAGGATTAATTTCTCGGGGTTTGACAGTGACTGGCCAGGAGAGCTGGTCTACCGCTTCTGTGGGGTGGAGGACGAGACGGTCCACCTCATTTACCAGGACTATGATGCCAGGCCTGGTGCATCTGGCTCTGGGGTGTATGGCAAAGTGTGGGACCCCCATATGACACAAGTGGGAGAGGAAGGTGATCAGGATCTTCTCAGGCCACCAGTGGCTGGAAGTGGCTGGGGAGCACCACGACTATAATGTTGCTGTTTCCCTGACTGCTTTAAATTTTCCTGAGATTTGTTAGCAGATCAAAGGGGACTCTAAAAGCTGCTGCACTGAATGAGAACTACAGCCTGTCTCTTCCTCTCCCCAGTGTAGATGGCTTTTAAGTGTGGTGTTCCTGAGTGAGAGCATGGACTAGGAGCCTGAGGAGGAGCAGCATTTCCTGGCAAAACTGCTCTACTTTATTCTGTTCTCTGTCATGGAGGAATAGGGTCTCCACAGATCACAAGGGATCCAGCAGAAACTCACTGGTGTCCAAGACCTGATTCCCCAGGAAGCCTGAAGGGTTGTTTAAGCTCCTTTGGTTGGTGCTGGCATGAACTTGGCATCAGGATTCTTTACAGAAAGAGCTCGGCTGTCTGCCAGGGAAAGCGGCCTCTACTTCCAGCACATTAACTCCTCATGACTTGGAGAGGCAGCCACATGCTTGCTGCTAAGCCGCACCCAGTTTCTCTTGGGTCTCATCAGGTCTCTCAGTCTGGTGGCTGCACTGCCCAGCGTGGCACTGCCCCAGCAATGTGAGGACAAAGGGTTTTCTCTCTTAATAGGACCTTTGTGTACTGATGAAAGGTGTCTGAAATGCAGCCCTGGAGCCTGAGTCTTCTGGGCACAGAGCGTGCCATGGCCAGGAGCCCGGCCAGGGCAGGAGGGGCTGCTCCAGGACCCTGGCAGCCACTGCGCTTGGGAATACTCTTGGCCAGGACACCTCTTCTGACTGATGCAGCGTGGTGCCACGTGGGGTACCTACACGTGGCAGCGTGGGCTGGGAGCTGGGAGCTCCTACTGACTTGTAAACTTTCTCATCTCTCTTTGGTTCTGTCTGGGATTGCTATAGAAGGAAGGGATCCTGACATTTACTGCAGCTGTAGTATTTGAGGTGGATTCTTTTAGGCAAATACATGTATTTAAATAAAAGTCAGCATAAATCTCTTTGCAAAGGTTATGTTGAAAGAGGAACGGTGCATACATTGCTAGCCCTGATTTGGGACTTGCTGAAGGAGACACTCCTCCTCCAGACTGAAGTGAGTGGGACAGGGAGATCTGTGTAGAGCTGAAATCACAGTATCTTGCAAAAATAGGGACTGATGCCTTCTGCAGTCATAAAACAGCCCAGGCACCTGACTGAACAGATTTCTGCATGTTCTGTTACATACAGAGGACTGATGTGTCCAACAGGCCACACCAGGCTCTTCCAGGAGCAAACTGAAAGCTTGCTGTATGTTTCCCTACCTCATACACAAGTGATTCCTTTGCTAATCCTAGAGTTTCATGGCTGATACCTCTCCCCATCTTCTGTAAGTTTTCCCATTTCTCTGCTGTGTTTGCCCAGGCAATTATTCCCTCTGTAATTCATATTCTCCACAAGGGACCTCACGCTGATGCTGCTTTGCCAGGCTGGACAGGTGACTGCTTGTATTTTTTGCTTTTAAGTCAATGTCCTGCTCCTTTTCACTGCATCTTAGGGGCTGCCCACATCACAAGGCTTCTCAGTGCTGTCATTGCTTAAACCTGCTGAAGACTAAACATGCAGGTCCTTCAAGACCTGTGGCAGTTGTACAGGCGCAGCAACCTGACTTGCAAAACAAACAGGTAGGAGACATTTCAATAAAATAAATGTAACACTCCCTCCCGCTCAGTTATAAAGACTTAGAGCTAATGTGAATGTTATATTAATTTAAGTTGTATGCCTGGTCTGCACATGGGTGTGCGACAGTTTCTATTGTCTCGGATGAGATACTCCATGAAAAATCATGATTACATATTACTGGGCAGGGAGTAGCTGCTATTATTTACATAATACAAACCAAATTTACAGACAGAATTTATCTTGTTCAATGGAATTCCCTGCCCTAGCTGAGAGGTTCTTGGGGACAGACCAGAAAGGGTTTTTCATCTCCTCTGGTCCCTTGTTCGGACCCTAAGAACTAGTTAGAGAGTGTGAGCCATGCTCTCCTTAAAATGGGAAGAAAGCCTGTCATAAACACAGGGAAGGGAGTTCCTGGTTCCTTCCTCTCTGAAGTACACGCTGGGCCTTTTTTTTTGCTTTATACACTCCTCCAATTGTGGAACAGGTGACAGGATGGGGAAAGTTCTAGAACCTGCTGGTGTGAAACATAAGGACTTGTCTCATTCGGAGGAGCTGTGCACTTTATAAGCAACTTCCTTCTGACATCAGCTATCAGCCATTGCAAAACAGAAGAGGAGGAAAAGCCAGCACCAAGATGGAAGCCAAGAGAAACATGGCAAGACTTGTGCCCCCCTTCTGGTGCCCATCTTTGTGTTTGCAAGTCACAGCAGCTTTAATACACCAAGAGGAGACATTCCCCCCACCCCTATTTTGTGCCATAGACTGAGTGGTTTTGACACACAAACTGCAACAGGTACAGGACTCACTGTTATAGTGGGTTGACCTTGGCTGGACGCCAGGTGCTCACCAAGCCACTCTATCACTCCCCTCCTCAGCAGGATGGGGGTGGAGAAAATAAGATGGAAAAGAACTTGTGGGTTAGATAAAAGCAGTTTAATACGGCAAGGCCGCGCGCGGAAGCAAAGGAAAACAAAAGATTTATTCTCTGCTTCCCATCAGCAGGCGATGTCTAGCCACTTCTTGGGAAGTAGGGCTTCAGTACACATAGCGGTTGCTCCAGAAGACAAAAGTCATGATAATGAATACCCTGCACTGCTCCTTTCTCTTAGCTTTTATTACTTAGCACATGTCATATGGTAGGGAATCTCCCTTTCATCACTTTGGGTCAGCTGTTGTGGCTCTGTCCCCTCCCAAGATCTTGCCCACCCCCAGCCTACTGGGTGAGGGGGAGAAACATTGGAGAGACAGCCTACTCCATACTATTTGCGTCATGCTCAGGTCCCGCATAATTTAATACATATCTATCTCTCTTCTAACCATCCCATTGTATTTAATTCTTATTACTGAAATCCCTTCTTACCAACACTTACAACCTATACTACATACTTAATCCATCTTTATACCCAACATACAGATTTATACATTCTCATTAACTACTATCCCCTGTCCTTTAAGAGAGAGATATTATTCTCCCATTCCATGGGGTTCCTCCACTCCTCTGAATGTTCAGAAGAACAGCCTATGACTTGGACCCCATCTGTCAAGATGGGTGTTCAGGACAGGAGAAGCAGCAGGTTCGATTGTTGGACACTGTCCTGGTTTCAGCTGGGATAGAGTTAATTTTCTTCCTAGTAGCAGGCATAGTGCTGTGTTTTGGATTTAGTGTGAGAAGAATGCTGATAACACACTGATGTTCTTAGTTGTTGCTAAGTACTGCTTATGCTACTCAAGGACTTTTCAGCTTCCCATGCTCTGCCAGGTGCACAAGAAACTGGGAGGGGGCACAGCCAGAATAGTTGATCCAAACTGACCAAAGGGCTATTCCATACCATATGATGTCATGCTCAGTATATGAGCCACGGGGAGTTGGCTGGGGGGCAGCTATCACTGCTCGGGAACTAGCTGGGTATCAGTGGGCAGGTGGTGAGCAATTGCTTTGTGCATCCCTTGCTTTGTATATTATTATTACTATTATTATTATATTGTTATTATTACTACTACTACTATTACTATTTTACTTTATTTCACTTATTAAACTGTTCTTATCTCAACCCAGGAATTTTTCTCACTCTTACTCTTCCGATTCTCTCCCCCATCCCATTGGGGTAGGGGGAGTGAGTGAGCAGCTGTGTGATGCTTAGTTGCTGGCTGGGGCTAAACCATGACAGACACCAACACTGGCTTGGTTTGGGTCATCATTGAACTTGTCCGGTTCCTTGCAAAACTCACTCTTTGTCAGTTCAGGTTGTTCCTGCTACATCACTTCCTACAACATACAACTCACATCATAGATTGTTTTTCCTCCAAGGTTAAATGTCCCTGTGGCACACACCATGTCTCCCCATCCTTCCGCATTACGCACCAAGTACGCTCAGGTCCTTGAGCAAAAACAATCCCACAAATGGGTTTGCCTTTTCCCATGGGAGGAGCAACTCACACCACCTTCCCCAGCCACTTCCCTATGTGCACTACGGGGACCTTATCTCCTCCCACAGTATGTATGGGTTTTGTTTGGGCAGGACCAGGACAGTTAGCAGATCCTCTGGTGTTAACCAGCCAAGCAGCTTCTGCTAAATTTATATCCCAGTGTTTCCATGCCCCATTGCCCAATGCTCTTAACATAGTCTTTAACAGTCCATTATATCTCTCAGTCTTTCCAGAGGCTGGTGGGTGATAGGGGATGGGATGCACCCACTCAATGCCATCTTTCTTGGCCCAGGAGTTTATGAGGTTATTTCAGAAATGAGTCCCATTGCCTGATTCAATTCTTTCTGGGGTACCATGTTGCCACAAAATTTGCCTTTCAAGGCCTAAGATGGTGTTTTGGGCAGTGGCATGGTTTACATGGTATGTTTCTGGCCAACCAGTAGTTGCTTCCACCATGGTGAGTATGTAGCACTTGCCTTGGCATGTTCATGGCAGTGGTCTAACAGTCAATTTGCCAGGCCTCACCATACTGAAAACCCAGCCACCACCCTCTATTCCAGGGAGACTTTACTTGTGTGGCTCACTTGATTGTGGCACATGTTTCACAGTCATGAGTGACCTGTGTGATGGCCTCCATGGTCAGGTCCACCTCTCAATCATGAGCCCATCTGTATAGTGCATCTCTCCCTAGATGTCCTGATGTTTCATGGGCCCATCAAGCTACAAATAGCTCATCCTTATGCTCCCAGGTTCACCAGAGCTACTTCAATTTTGACAGCCTTGTCTACCTGTTCATTGTTTTGATGCTCTTCAGTGGTGTTGCTTTTGGGCATGTGCACATCTACATCATGTACCTTTAGAGCTATGTCTTCTACCCGCGCAGCCATGTCCTGCCATAATGCAGCAGCTCAGATGGGTTTACCCCTGCCCTGCCAACTGGTCTTCTTCCACTGCTGTAGCCACCTCCATAGGGCATTAGCCACCATCCAGGAGTCAGTATAGAGATAGATTACTGGCTACTTTTCTCGTTCAGCAGTCTCTAGGGCTAGTTGGATGGCTTTCATTTCTGCAAATTGACATGACTCACCTTCTCCTTCAGTGGCCTCAGCAACTTATTGTGTGGGACTCCACACAGCAGCTTTCCACTTCCAATGGTTTCCTACAACATGACAGGACCCACCAGTAAACAAAGCATAATCATCTTCTGATAACTCATTATATGGTGGTGCCTCTTGGGCACGAGCCACCTCCTCAGCTAATGCTCCAATATCTCTGCCTTCTGGCCAGTCCATGATCTCTTCCAGGATTCCTGGGTGGTTGGGTTTCCCGAGTCGAGCTCATTGCATGATCACTGCTACCCACTTACTCCATGTAGCATGATGAGTAGAGTGGATGCTTCCTTTGAACATCTGGTAGCACGGGCAATTGTAGTGCCAAGAGGAGATATGAGTCTGTACCAACAACTTCCGAAGTGGCTCAAAACCCCTCATATGCTGCTAGTATCTTTTTCAGTTGGGGTGTAGTGGGCTTCTGATCCTCAAAACCCCTGGCTCCAAAACCCTAATGGTCAACCTCGGGTTTCTCCTGATATTTTCTGTCAGAGGGTCCGGGTGAGACCATGCTCCCCAGCTGCAGTGTACAGTACATTTTACACACCTGGTCCTGTCTGGACAGGCCCAAGAGCTACCACACAAGCTATCTCCTGTTTGATACGCTCAAAGACTTGTTGTTGCTCAAGGCCCACTCAAAATAGTTCTTTGGGTTACTCAACAGAGAGGGCTCATAAGCTGACTATAACCTGGAATATTTCTCCAGAATCCCACAAGACCTAGGAAAGCTTGTGTTTCCTTCTTGTTAGCTGGTGGAGACATAGTTACTATTTTGTTGATCACATCCATAGCGACATGACGGCATCCATCCTGCCATTTTATTCCCAAGAACTGAATCTCCTGTGCAAGTCCCTTGACCTTGCTTCTTTTTATGGCAAAACCAGCTTTCAGAAGAATCTGAATTACTCTTTTTTCCTTCTTAAACACTTCTTCTGCCTTGTTGCCCCAGGCAATGATGTCATTGATGTATTGTAGATGTTCAGGGGCATCATCCTTTTCCCGTGCAGTTTTGATTAGTCCATGAGAAATGGTGGGGCTGTGCTTCCACCCTTGGGGCAGTCGATTCTAGCTGTGTCGGACACCCCTCCATGTGAAAGCAAACTGTGGCCTGCACTCTGCTGCCAAAGGGATTGAAAAAAATGTATTGTCAATATCAATTGTAGCATACCACTTGTCTGCCTTTGACTCCAGTTCATACTGGAGCTCTAACATGACTGGTACAGCAGCACTCAGTGGTGGCATGACTTCATTCAGGCCACGATAGTCTACTGTCACCCTCCACCCTCCATCAGACTTTTGCACTGGCTACATGGGACTATTAAAGGGTGAGTGAGTCTTGCTGATAGCTCCTTGGCTCTCCAACTGATGAATCAGCTCAGGGATGGGAGCTAGGGAGTCTCAGTTCATGTAATATTGCTGCTGGTGCACCATCCTGGTAGCAATTGGCACCTGCTGTTCTTCAGCTTGCAGCAATTCCACAACAAAGGGATCTTCCAAGAGGTCAGGCAGGGTATACAGCTGTTTGATCTTCTCTGTGTTCACAGTGGCTACACCAAAAGCCCATTAGTACCCTTTTGGGTCCTTGAAGTACCCTCTCCTGAGGTAGTCTATGCCAAGGATACAAGGGGCCTCTGGGCCAGTCACAATGGGGTGCTTTTGCCACTTGTCCCCTGTTAAGCTCACCTTGTCTATACTGGAGTAGACAATTCTTGGCATCCCTCTGGCACTCCAGAGATCCAGATGGGTTCTGTGCCCCTGTACCCTGATGGCACCAGAATATACTGTGCACCAGTGTCTACCAAAGACTTATACTTCTGTGACTCTGATGTGCCAGGCCATTGAATCCACACAGTCCAGTATCCCTGGTCATCCCTTTCCTCCTCCTGGCCAAAGGCTCCTTGTCAGAGTATTCACTGTCTGACCCTTGCAGTGCCAGACAAGAAGTCCCCTTACCAGGATCAAGGGAGGTGATCTCAGTCCTTCTATGTCTGGGAGATCGCTGATTGCCTTCTTGTGTCTCTACAGCCAACTAAGCTGCCAACCTTCTTAGGTGGCCCCTTCTTGACAGCTGTCTTCCCTCTCAGTTCGTGTACATGGGCTTCCAGCTTAAGGGTGGGTTCACCATCCCACTTCCTCACATCCTCCCCCTGGTCATGCAGGAAGAGCCAGAGTGCGCCACATGGCATGTGCCTGGGGCTCCCTTTCCCTCTGACTGAGGCAGGAGGGTACTGATTTCTTGCAGTGCCCCTGACAGCCAAGGCACTGGCCCATAGGGATTGAGGAGGGACAAAGATTTTCTGCAAAGTTTTGGAGCCAAGAAGACACTCTCTCCACAGCTGGTGTATCCATAGCCGGGCAAAACATCACTGCCAAGCTGTTAGAATATGACGCTGGGGCACTTTGAATCACCTTCCTCCATGTGGCCCGTGTGCACAGGACACCCTCTGGATCTTTGGAGACCTCATAATTGTCCAGACTACTGTAGATGACTTCGAGCACTGCTAATTCTCTCAGGTACTGGATGCCTTCATCTGTGGTAGTCCACTTTCCTGGGTGGAAGATCACAAGATCTTCCTTGAATGGATATCTTGCTCTCATGCATGAGAGGAGCCATCTCCAGAGACTGCAAATTGCTGCCTCTTTTCCAATTCCTCTCTCAATTCCCTGGTTTCTAGCAAGGGATCCCAGCTGTTGGGCTTCCTTACCTTCCAATTGCTGACTGTCAGCCCCGTTATCCCAGCATCAGAGCAGCCAGGCAGCAATCTGCCTACGTGGCTGGTGGCTGCAATCTTTCCGCATGTCTCGAAGTTCTGATGAGGTCAGGGACCGGGTAGTTTCTGCTTCTTGTCTGAATTCTCCCACTCCACTTCTCCCACTCCCACTTCCTCCAATTTCCTTGCTGAAGGACCAGATTCTTGATCAAACCCTTTCTCTTGTTCCTCCCCCCTTACTAATCGATGATATGGACCCATTGACCTCCTTGTCCACTGTTTCTTTTCCACTACTGGGGCAATTGTAGTTGTTGTTGTTTGGGTTCCTATCTCTACTATCATGTCCTCAGATGTAGTTTTCACCCTGGTCTCAGTCAAGGTATTCTCAGATGCAGTTTGGGTCCCTGCCTCAACCAACAGTCCTCTGAGAGTACTGAACTATGGCTTGATAGGTACAGGCCAGGCCCCAGTACAGTGCTAGAAGCTGTTGGTTTTCACTGGGGTAGGCAAGGTACCCTTCCATCAGGTGGCACATCAGTTTGCCAGGGTTGCTTGCCTGTTCAGGTGTAAAATCCCAGGTTATGGCAGGTGATAACCATCCTAGGAATCTGCCTAAATCCTTCCACACACCCTGCTACCCAGGGACTGGCTGCCTCAAGGGCACATTTCAGTATTGTCTCACCCAAAAGTTGTCTTCTGTTACACCAGGATGACACCAGATTCCACAAACAGATTCCACAATGCTGAACTGTCAGCAAATCTTTGATGTAAATCAATGGTCACAAGAGACTTAACTAGGAGGCAGACGAGGAATCAGCTTATCAAAAAGAACACTTTTTTGAAAACAGCTAACTTCTAGAAAAGCACCTTCTAATTCAACTATGTTGTGAATCAGCATTTATCAAAGGGTACAGAAGAACCTTTGAGATTGCCATGTGTGACAATTAACATATATTTGAGATGGAGAGGTATCATTATTAGATAACTATTATTTCAAGATAACTAAAATTCATTTAGGAAGGAAATTTGTACTGTACATTGTCAAATTGACTTAGTATCTTTAAAAGAAGAATATGTCTGTCTTTCATTTTGGGTTGTATCAAGAAAAGAAGAACAGAATCCAGGTTTTCTGATCTTCATGTTAGATGATTTTACAGGGACCATGGCCAAACCCCATAATATGCCAACAGTATTAATTAGTAGTATTAAACAGCTCACATAAGGGTGAACAAGGACTGTGGGAGTCTGCATAATAAAATCACCCACATCAATCCCAGGTAGGAAGAGAGAGATGTATTCCCTCATCCTCTCCACAAGGTAGCTCCCCCAGCACAGTAAGGCCATCAATTCCAGGGCAAAGCACATAGCCACTGTTTGTACTAACATGTTCCCAAGCTCAGCAAAATAAAGAGATAAGCAGCGCAGCCAACAAACTCTGTGACCTGCACAGAAGCTTGCTACTTAGTAAATACTATAGCTATAGCACGCTTAATACAAAACTGCCGTTGTCTCAGGCCCCACACTGGGCGCCCAAAAGGACTGTAGTGGACCCCAGGTGCCACCAAGCTGCTCTAGCACTCCTCTCCTTAACAGGACAGGGGTGAGAAAATAAGATAGAAAAGAACTCATGGGTCAAGATAAAGGCAGTTTAATAAAGCAAAAGCAAGGCCGCACATGGAAGCAAAGGAAAACAAGAGATTTATTCTCTATTTCCTATCAGCAGGCGATGTCTAGCCACTTCCCAGGAAGCAGGGTTTCAGTAGGTGTAGTGGTTGCTCCAGAAGACAAACATCATAACAACGAATGCCCACCCCCTCCTCCTCCTTTCCCTTAGCTTTTATTGCTGACCAGACGCCATATGGTATGGAATCTCCCTTTGGTCAGTTTGGGTTAGCTGTCCTGGCTCTGTCCCGTCCCGAGACCTTGCCCATCCCCAGCCTACTGGGTGAGGGGGGTAAGCATTGGAGAGACAGCCTTGATGCTGTGGGAGCAGTGCTCAACAGTAGCCAAAACACTGGTGTGTTTTCAACACCTTTCTAGCTACCAATATGAAGCACAGCACTATGAGGGCTGCTAGGGGGAAAATCAACTCCATCTCAGCCAGACCCAATACAACTGTTTATTTAAAAAATTAAAAGAAACTTTTAACAAAATCACGCCAAACAGTGAGGATCTGAAAAGCCAGGCAGCACTGGGGGCATCATAAAGAGAAATGCTCTGCAGGCACTGACCAACCCAAGGGCTAGATGTGCAAACACCTCCAAGTGGATGATAAGACCTTGTTCCACTTCTTCCATCCAAACAAACAGCGATACTGCTTTGTAGGCAGATGAGGTTGTAAATTAGAAACCTGAATCTCTTGTGCATACCCACAAGGTGCCCAGGCACCCGGACGGCTCCGATGGTGGTAAGCTTTTAAGAAGTTCCATTTGAGAGCAACCACGGCTGCAGTTGTAGCCTGGAGGAAGCCACCTGCTTAGCTGCAATGTGAAGAGAATGTCATAGCACAAGGTGTGTGTGACATGCTGCATTTCTTCTTACTCAGAATCCTGCAGAGCTGTCCATTTTTTTTCTCCCCTTGTTGCCCTGTATCAGCACAGAACATCCTCTCTAGCCCAGAAGGAAGGGGGAATGAATACATGTATATCCACAGTCCAAGGAGGGTCACCTTTTGCTGGAACTTGGATCTCACTCTCTACCCCAATCCAAAATGCAAGAACAGGGCTAGCTCTGGAAGGACAGAGCCCTCTATGAGCTAGGACCCACGAGGCAATTAATAGATCGCAGGCTGATGATTTGCCTTCTGCATCTGAATGATCTTGCCAAAGCCACCTCTTCCCACATCGTAGTCTGTCCGGTATTCATCTCGCACCTGGGGCACAGCAGTAACACAGATATTAGTATCCTGCACTGCCTGTCTCCTGCTAGACTTCAGAATCATCATCCCCTCCTTGTTCAGTTGGTGGGGAACTGAAGTTCAGGTTAGAAGCACTTTGACTCATTTGAAATCCCTTCAAATAATCCACCAAAAAGGTGGTAATGGTGGTGAAAATGATAAATGAGGATATATCTGATGGCTGAGGTCTTTTTAGACAAGAAGCAAAGCACACCCCAAAATATTTTCATTCAGCTTTGCAGTCCAGCTTTCTGAATTGCCAGGCCTCCAGAACATTTTCTCGCCTCCACCTGGGAAACCTGCAGAGGAACCTCACCTTTGCACTGGGGCAAACTGCTGCATTATGAGATTGGCCTAGCAGCTATGCTATCCCCCTCCATTCAAATTCTGCATCATTTTAAGAGTACTAGCTTGGGAACATTCTGCTTGCATTGCAGGAAGTTTGGAGTCCTAGACAGAAATGGCCTTAAGTTCTATTTCTAGCTTTTAACACCAGGCATCAGTTACCAAAACAACCTGGGAGTGGCTAAAGTTCATTATCAGGTCTTTATGGTCTACAATTGTTCTACACGAGACAAAACTAGCAAAGCAGTACACAGTCTTAGGGGGATCAAATTCAAGGTATGAACTGCTATTTCCTTTACCTGTCCTCCAGTCTTTCCTCTTCCATACTGTCGCCCCTCCTTAAACCCTGCATCCCAGTCAGTTCGAATGATGCGGTCATCTAGTCGCGTGCCGTTGATAAATCGCATTGCGTGTTCAGCGTCTGCTCTTGTGTAGTATCTGAATCACATTATAAGGAGAACTAAACATACTATTTTGATGGGTACAGGGAAAATAAAAAAGAAATATTGTATTCGAGAAGCAGAAAACCCCTGCTTTCCAGCCTTTTCTACTCTTCCTGCTCTTCTCTATGCAATCAAAAACTGGGCTCATATAAATCCAAGCTAAAACCAGTTCCCATTCAGAAAGGATTCTGAATGTAGTTCAGTTAGTAGCTGCACAGACAAGAAGTAGCTTTGGATCACTTATTTCACAAGCAGTTGAAACAAACATTACAGCCTTGCTAAGGGCAAGAAATCTGTATCATGCCTCTTTACACTACATGAAACTTTACTCAATTTGAACAAGAGGGGCAGGCCTCACAGGAGAGCTTTGCAAAGACAGCTCATGGTACAGCTTGTACAAGCATGTACCTTGTGCTTTGGAATAATGCCATGGCTTATTCTGCTACTTCATTCAGGTGTGAAGTTAAGGTGAGAAAGTGAACATGTACTCTGGCACGCAAGAGCTCAGACTGACGATTGTAACAGTTCTCATTTGGGCCCTAAAATCATTAAAGAAATTAACAAACTCAAGAAGCTCTCTGCCACCTCCAGAAAGTACAGCAGCAGTAGCACTTTTCACCTATGGCACCGCTGTACAGTCTTGTCTCTCAATTAAGATAGCGGTGGGGAGGTAGCAAGGTTGGAAGTGCTGGTAGAAAGCACTTGAATATCATTCCTTTTCAGGTTTTCCACAGCAGTACAGCTAAGCTTGCTGTGCAGAGAGGAACTAAAGGTGGCAACCACACACAGGCTGACAGTAGCAGGGAACCAGAAAGGATACTCAACAAAGCAGAAGCCACAGGGGGTTTTCTTGATCTTGTCCAGCCCCATGACAATCCTCTTGACGTCTCCGCACTTGGAGAAGAGCTCCTGGATCTGCTCCTCGGTGGTGTAGAAGGACAGGTTGCCAACATACAGCGTAGAGGAAATTTTCAGGGATTTCTCCTGCAGCTGCCTGCTACCCTGAGGGCAGAAGGGAGCACGCAGCGGGGTGAGCACGCCTGCCGCGCCGCTCCCGGCGCCAGGTCCCGGGGGGCATCTCCCGCCACCCCGGAGAAACGGTCCCCTCCCGTTCGCCGGCTCCTCGGACCGCCTTGCCCCGGCAACAGCCCTCCCCCTCAAGCACTGCTCTCCCCACCCCGCCCCGGCTGGGCCCCGCCGCCTCAGGCCCCGTCGCCCCCAGCCCCGCGCCTCAGGCCCGGGCGCACCCGGAAGTGCTGGTCGCGATACTGGCTGATTTCGCAGTAGGAGTCGCTGTTGAGCCCGCTCAGCGTGGTGTGGAGCAGCCCCGACATCTCGCCTGCGCCCGGCCGGGCCCTGCTGCCGGGATCCTTCCAGAACCGCCGCGGCGCCCACCGGACGGCAAGCGGGGAAGCCGGTCCGCCGCGCCGTCCGAATGGCCCCGGCGACTGTCGCTCGGGGCGAGGAGGCGGGGCGGTAGTGCCGGACAGCCAATCGGCGCGCGGAGCCACCGGGAGCGCTGGGTTCGGCGCGGTCGTGGCGCCGGTCCCGGCATGCTCCGCGACGGTGCGCGCGCTGGTGGGCGGCGCGCATGCGCAAGCGGCGCGTTTCACCCCCCCCCCCCCCCTCCCCCCCCCCGTCCTGGTCTCCTCAGGGTGCGCGGGCGGCGCTGCGGGGCGGCCCCGGCCTTGGCCATGGCGAGATCGCGGCTGGCGGCGGTGGAAGGTACCGCCTACCGTGGGGCGAGGGCTCCTTTCCCCATAAGCGCCTGGGAGCCGACCCTGTTGTGGGCTGTGTCTCACGTTCCCCCCTCTCGCCCTGTCTTACAGGGCTGGTGCGGGAGCTGCTGAGGGAGGAGGCCCCGTCTCGCATCGCCGCCCTCACCGAGGAGCTCTTCCAGGCGGCGGGGAGCATCTCTGAGGAGGATGGGAGTGCGGCTGAGGTAGAGCCCCGGCCTCCCGGCTCGATGCCCGAAGAAGTGGGGTTTCGCGAGGCTCACGCCACACAGCACCGCTCGCCCGGGTTGGAGGCTGCGGCTCTGCGAGCGTGTGCTCTTGCTTCCCATCTTTTGCGGTGAAGCTAAACGTTTAACTCTAGCGCTGTTGGAATGTAAACAGAACAGTTTATCTTTTTCATCTTTTAACCCGATAGCGTGAAAGTCCAAAATAAAGTGGAAGATGTTACATTTTAAAAGTCAGTGCAAAATGTTGATCCTGAATGTGTGCATCATAATGGGAAAAGTTACTGGTATCGTAGTGATGTAAAGGTTTTTATTATTTCAATTTTCTGGTAGTATGTAACTGTAATTTCAAGTAAAAATGCAAGCATAGAGTGCTGATGCATTAAGGGTTTGGTACTGGGTCAGCGGAGAGGTCCTTCTTGTCCTGTGCGTGGAGTCCAGTAATGATGGCAGATGCTTGAGGAAGAAGAAAACAAGCAAGCATGTCATTTTAACTGCCTGGGAAAGCCAGTACCTAATATTAGGGAAGTACTAATTTTCATACATTATAAAAGTGGATTAGGTTGTTGTTTATAATGTTTTTAATTTTAGGGTTTTTTTCTTCTGTGTATTTCTTCTAGAGGAGTACTTGTAATAAATGTCTACTTTAAAAGGCCATTTTCAAATAGAAGGCTGATGAGTAGTACATGAATTTGGAATAAAAACAAGACCAGCTGAGATACTGTCCAACCTTTTCCTCCAAAATGATACTTTGAAGGGAGATTTAACTCATAGTGATTATCATCTAAGGAAGACTGATTTTGAAAGTCCTAAATTTGTGACAAAGAGCAAGATATGTTAGCAAGTGTCACAACAGAAAGTACGTTTCGTGCAGTCTGTAAAGAAATACAGGAGTATAAAACTGGTATCCTTCAGTTCTTCTGAATCAGCTGGGCTAAATTATTTTTAAAGAAAGGAGAAATCATTAATCTGTAATCCGATCTATTCAATAAAAGGGGCCCTAAAACATGTCCTAGTTAGGCAAGAGCGTATTTGTAGGCAAGATCTGCCATGGAGACCAGGATTTGTAGTGATGCGAAGTGCAGCCCTTCAAGGTGGGTTGTTAAAGGAGCTTATTGCCTTTATGTAGGACTGTATCATCCTTTTAACAAGAGTATATAGTCAGTAGCCTTTGTTCTTTGTTTGCTAATATGAGAAGTTTCCCAACGTAGGTATTTAAGATAATTAAACTACTTAGTTTTCTTTTTGATAGCAAAAGAAGTGAAGCCTTACTATAGATATATTTTCAAATCTGATACAATTTTTACAGCTCACTTCCAATCCCTTCAAATTTTTCAACGTCTGTTTAAAATGTACATAATGTATTCTGAAAGCTGCCAGTGAATCAGATGTATTTTGGATGTGGTGATGTGCTATTGCACAAATTTTGTATCTATGAGTGTTTGTGAGAAAACTTCATCCCAGATGGATAGAGTAAGTGAGGTCATGTTTTGCTAAGTTTGGAAAAGGACTTGATAGAAACATAGGTTAGGACATTTGAGTAATATGACAGATTAATGGGATTTGTTTATGAACATATTTGAATGTTTCTGAAGCCCACCACTTCACTTACAGATTTTGCTGTTATGCATAATTTCAAATTGGAGCTGAAGGCACTGAGGGATGATGTGACGTGCTGTTGGTCATACGATTAATTAGTTCTTTTTAGTTTCAGGTCTTGTCAGCCTTGGATTTACACAGTCATGTTCTTTCTTACCTTGCTTCATCTTAGAAGTGCTCTCATGTTTTTAGAAGATGTGAAATAGTCTTTTATGAGACTGAATATATCTTATGAAATATACTTATGAAAAGAGTATGTGCTTCCTGCCAGCTGCTTATAATTCTTCTGAAATGATGGATCTACAGAAAAGAATGATCCATACTTTTAGCTGAAGAAATGCTATGTGGTCCCTTCAGCATGCCTGTTTTCAGGTCACTATCCCAGATCTCCCTGTGGGATCATGTAACAGTTTCATGGAAAACTCACACCTTTGACTCCCAACGTAAAAGGAAGTTGCACAAACATGTGGACAGGTCATTACTGTGATACACATGAGAGATGGTTCCTTTTCCAGTAGTAAATTTCAGTGTGACCCAAATCCAGGACAAAATTAAATCTAATGGAATTTTCCTACTCAGGTTGAAGAGGGTGCAGTAAGCCTGTGGAACTGGGCTGTGACCAAATACATGGGTTCTGTTGTCAATGATGAGCAAAGAGCTAAACGTATGTATGTGTTCTATACCTTCCTAAATGCGTGTTGTGTGCTGTAGCATGAAAAGGAAAAACTCTCTGCTGACAGGCATATATGTAGCGCTGTAGATTTGTTTGGATCTTTGCAGATAGGGTGTAGACAGAGGAAAATATACATCTGGGCTTGTATAAACAGTTCAGGAAGGAGCATCCTGGTGTAATAGTGATCTCCTTGTGACACAGAGGAGTAGGCATTCTTACCACTCCCCCTTTCCATGCCAGAGCATCAGTAAATAGGTGTTGTGACCAAAGGAAGCTGTAATTTGTCTTCTAATGCTATGGTTTTGATCTAAAAATGTATGGAAATAACACAGATGTAAATTTTAGACTGTTGGTCACTTAATTTATACCAAGTGAGATTGTTTCTTTAATGTAACTATCTCATCAATGTTTACATACAGAAAAACTCTAAATCCTCTTTTTACTTCTATGCTTTAGCCAGGTACACAGCTGGTGGGTTTGCTTGGGGCCAGGAGCAGGGCTGGGGGAAAGCATAAGTGAGCTTTTGGTCTTTTCCCTCAACCTGTTCTGTATGTGGTTCTGCAGGATTGCAATATCTGGCCTACATTTTTGTCTTGAGGCATTATAGTCAAAATTATGTGTAATCTGCATCATATATCAGGTAAAGGGAAAAGGGTAAGTTTACACAAAATAAGTAGTAATTGTAGAGCGTAATGTTCTCAGATCTTGTATTAAAGCTGAAGGGCCAGGGAGAGGCTATTTTAAATACATTGTGGTGTCTTTTCCATCCCTGATGTATAAAGAAGGCTTGAAAATATTTTTGCTTTTTACTTTGAAAATGTAAAGATTATTAAACTTCATTTCTCTATTTTGCTGAAGGCTATTTTGAGGCTTTCAAGACACGTTACTCTAAGCACCTGTAATGTAATTAAGTCTTTGAATACCACATTTTTAACTTAAACTCTCTAAAGTGTTTAATAGGTATTTTGATGAGAATATCTTTTTTTTTTTCCCCTACTGCCTAAAAAGCAGTTTTAGGCAGCTGGGCTAAAATTCAGACTGCTTTGACTCCTGAAGCTTTCAAGTTTTTCTCTCTTGTAATTTAAAATGGCAAGCAGTCTTTCAGATATGGCAGGGCTTGACTTTCAAAAAAAAAAAGAAAAAGAGGAAAGGGAACTTATGAATGTCTGCACTGTTTTCTTGCAGTACGGTTTGTTGCTTGCAGATTGGTGTGCCTTTGCGAAGGCAGTGATCCTTCAGAGGGAACTATTCGAAGACAGATTTTGGTAAGGCTAATGGTGGGTAAGCAATGAAGTACAGTTGATCACCAAGGGAAAGTTGATGACCTTCAAACCCTATTATGGTTGCTTTGGAAATGGAGTGAAATATACCTGTAGTTCTGGGGAATATACATGCTGAAGCCCCCTTCAGCTATATATATATGCTGAGCTAGTGCAGTTAGGAATTTCTGGACAGTGTGGTTAGCATCACATCTTTGTCATATGGTAAAATGCTATATGAACAGCATATTCATTTATGTCAGTATTTTACAATATTGTCTAGTAGGGCACCATAAGTCTTATGCTGCATCTAGGTGTTAAGGACTTAATTCAGATGTGAGAGGCGCTTGTCAGAAATTGAAGAGCTGAAATACCCCCTCTCCTACGTTAGATATGTGCATCAACAAGATGAGATCTAACACTGCCTTTCTTGAAAGTGACTGTATTTTCACAAAGCACTTATAATTTTCTCCTTCAGATGTCTATGAAAACTGGGAAAGCATGGATAGATATGGGAAAAGCTGATCTTGCCGATGGATTTCTAGAGATTGCCATGAGTGTAAGTTCTTTTCCAGTTTTAATTTATTATAAACACACCTATTTGTAAGTTCCACGGCTGATGCCTATGCTTTGTTTTCCAGAGCATAGAAAAACTCTATGCGAAGTTACTTAAGGGGAGCAGTAGTGAAGCAGATACTCATATGCACAAAGCTGATGTGGAGAAGAACCTCTTCAAAGTACTCTCTTATCAGGCTGAATCAGTATGTGTTCTTCCCAGTTTTCCTTATAAGTCACGAGGGGTACAGAGAGAAACTCTCACCCAGTTATTAGATGTATGAATGCTTGGCATTGAAGACTTGCTGAGGGATATATTTCCTTCACTTAGATGTAAGATGGCAGATCTCATGTTTGAATTCAGTGTTGCAATCATTTAATGATTTTTAATTTGCCTAATTTATCGCAGTAATTTCTGCTGTGGTGTTATATCTTCTAGTTCAGATTTGTTGCTCTATGACTTGGCTAGCATGGCTGTTTATAAAACAAACAGCTCGCTCTCTGAATCATAAATGTGTCAGTTTCAAAGGTGTCCTGTGCTTGACTGAAGAAGGGGGATAGGACTGGTGTAGAGCCTGGGTCCCCCAAACTGCATTTGTGTAACACGTACGCAGCAAGATTAGTCACTTTAGAACGCTCATCATACTATGCTAGTATGTGCAGCTAGGCTGATTAAAAGTATATGAAGGTAGTATTCATCATGGCTGCAGATAGCCAAGGTTTGTATCTAACAAGTAGATGCTATAAGCCACATATGCAAAGTCTTCTGTAACTTACAACTTTCATGACTCTGCAAACTCATGAACATCATCAAAGCTATTAATATTATATGCCATCAGACAGAGATCTTTCTATACATGAATACACTCTCTTCCATGACCTCATACATGCTGCTTTCCACATATAAAGGCTTTAAACAGTGGGAGAATCAGTATCAAATTACAAGATCTGGAAATAGTGAGTTCCATGAAATTTGATACTTTAAAGTCTCAACCTCTGGCATCATACAATGAGGTAAGACCCATGGTGATAATTTAAAAAAAAAAAAAAGCCTAGCACAATATGAAAGAAGTCTGAAAAAGTGCTAAAGGTTTTCTAGGGGATCAACAACACAAATTACAGTAATTTGAAGTATGTAATTTAGAAATCTAAGTTTTGTGAGGCATTGTTGTGCTTGACTGAAGTTTCTGAGTACTTTATCAGTGCTATAGAGTATTACAGACATATGAGTGTAAATATGAGAAAATGTAGTTGCCTGCATTTATTGATAACACCACTGACCTCAGTATCTAGGAGGGGAGTACTATCTCCAAAATTCTCAAGAGCTTCCTTAAACAGGCCAAAGTAGTGGCCAAAATTTTACTTTGATCATGGAGACAAAAGAGGACCTTAAATTATAGGAGAGGTGGTTTAAGATTTGCTGATCTGTATCTTCTTAACCTCTGAGTGAACTTGTCCCGTGTATCTGGCCTTTTCACACTACCTAAGGACTGCAGTGTTTTTCTGGATATCTTTATCATCTGGCAATATATAGAAAAATACAGAATTATTGTAGCACTGTAAGGACAGATATGTAATCCCAAACCTAGCTTTACTGAATGTGAAAAACCCAAGTCCTATTTTGGGGAATCAGTCTTTTAATGAATTTTAAAGACAAGTTGCTCACTAAGTTTGTTGGCATGCTCTACTGCTTTCTTAGGCAGTTGCTCAAGGGGATTTTCAGAAAGCAGTGATGTGCGTGCAGCGCTGCAAAGATATGTTGATAAAATTGCCAAAAGAGGTAAGTGAAATAATCTCTTCTTTATCATTCCAAACTTTGAAAATCTGCTTTCCTCTCTGTATGTTAAAGAATGACATATGCCATACACCATTTTGAAAAGTACTCTGAACTGTGTCTCTCTTCTGGGTCTGGTTGCTTCTTTGAGATTTTCTTACTAAAAATTTTGCATGAAAACGGCAGGTTTTTCTTCAAAGTTCATTTTTTTTCTTCTTTCTCATAGTTTATAATTCAAAATAGGAAGATAAACTTTTCCTAAAGAATGAGAGAAGACAAATCAGCAAGCAAAGCAAAAAGATTTCTAAATTGAATATGCCACCTACTCTCCTACAGAACCGGCTGCATTTTACATCTTGATCTTGTATATTGCTTCTTCACTTGTACCCATGTGAACTTTTGTCTGGAGACAGATGGGACAAGAGAAGAGCTGAGTTACTAAATTTTTGATATGCAAGTTTATCACTATCTCAGTACTAATATTCATGAAGCTGTAGAGCTATGGATGGAGGCTTCTCATTGCACTAAACTGTGTTTTTTGTAGTTCTTGTGTCACAGAACAATGTCCAAAGACAACAAACTCTAGCATATGCAGATTAGTTCTCTGTTTGCAAAGATAAAAATCAAATATGTTTATATCAGGATAAACTTCTCCACATTTATTTTCATTTGCTTACTTTAATGTTTTCCCAATATTTAGGAAACATTTTGCTTCTGTCTCTGTGGTACAGGCAATAAAATTCAAAGGGATAGATGTGAATTCTGAAAGGGAAATATGGGAAATACAGCTGGAGTTTAATATTAAACTCCAACCAATTTAAAATTGGTTTTTGTGATCTACAGGCCTTGTTCAGTGCATCTGAGTGACTAAGTCAGTTGCAGGGGTCTAGCTTTGATTTGAATCATAAGAGCAGAGCTTCTCACTGTGAATTGTTGAAAATGTTTACTGGGATCTTTGCATTACTGTTCCTCATTTCGTTTTAAATTATTTTAATTATTTCCGCTTAAACTTCTCCATTAAATAATATTAAACTTAGAATCATAGAATTGTTTAGGTCAGAAAAGACCTTTAAGATCATCCAGTCCAACCATTAACCTACACTACCAAGTCCACACTAAACCAATCAAGGGTAGACTAGACTAAACCATGTCCCGAAGTGCCACATCTACCCGTTTTTTGAACACTTCCAGGGATGGGGACTCCACCACCTCTCTGGGCAGCCTGTTCCAATGCTTGACCACCCTTTCCGTAAAGAAATTTTTCCTAATATCCAACCTAAACCTCCCCTGGCGCAGCTTGAGCCCATTTCCTCTTGTCCTATCATGATGAATGCTCTTCACAAGCACTGGTGCAGACAAGGAAAAGGTTTCTGATCATGAGAGAGACAATTTACTTCTGGTTTAAAGAGTGGTATTTAAACAACGAGAAAAAAGGAAAGAGCTAGTGATTGCTGAGTGACTTTGAAACTTTTGGACCACTAGGTAGCCATCAGTCCTTAACTCTTCCAGGCTTCCATTGTACCAGAGAGCACTTGCAGAATATCACAAAGAGATTGTTGCATTATGGTAATGTATGGTACCACAGATCAGCTGGAGAGGATTTGCAGCTTGTGGATCATCAGTGGTCTATGAACCATAACCGGGAACTCTTGGCCTACAGGGTGAAATGCCAGAATTGTTCCAAACGCTTGTTGTTCAGAGAAGTGCCAGGTTTATGGGGATATTTAGTGATACGCTTGACGCCTGGAACACAGTCATTCACTGAAATAGTATTTTAATTATCCTTTGAAATACTTCTTTTCCAAGCATGCAAGTAAATGACTGGGGTATGCTATGGTATGTCTACAGCGTTATGCTAAACACTTTGCATGAAACCCTCTCAATACAGTAAACTTTCTGTTCTGGAAAGAAAATGTTCACAAATGAACTTACGGAAAATAAGGGTTTCACATCTGAGAGTGATCTTTTTTTTTGTTCATGCATACTGAATCTGTGCTTTTGTCTCTGGATTGCAATGAGATAAACAATAAATTTGAAGCAATATGTGCTACCTCTCTCTCATTGTTGCCTGAGGATTTGAAAGCTGTAGTCACTTGCAAGAAACATCATTTATACATGGAAAAGAAAGTTACTGCAGAGGCAAAATGGATGTAAATATTGGCAGCCTGAGAAGATATAAAATGACTTTTCT
Source organism: Pelecanus crispus (assembly GCF_030463565.1). NCBI lineage: Eukaryota > Metazoa > Chordata > Aves > Pelecaniformes > Pelecanidae > Pelecanus > Pelecanus crispus. The sequence continues at coordinate 13,661,212 of NC_134655.1, forward strand.
GTCTTTTCTTTGGACGACATATGACAGCTGCAAATCATTTCAAAGGAAAGGCAAGTTGTTATGAACAGACATTGTCAGGGCTGAGTGATAAAGCAGAAAGCAACAGTGCTCTGAATAACCAAGCATTCAAAACCAACTTTCTCCTAAAACTTGTAATGTGGATGATCCTTTTTTAACCCTGAAGAGACATGCTGGGGAAGAAGCCTACTGTGGAAGAGTCCTCTTTACTTAACTATGTAAAAGTTTTTTGTCATTTTTAAAAATTAAGTTGTAATATTCCAGTTTTTCCTCTCAAGTTTTAATTTTTATTCTTTAAACAGTTCTAGTGCTTTCAGCGTGATTTCTTGAGGAACTATTCTACGTCATGTGTTCCAAGAATCCCGTTGTTTTGCATGTTCTGGACTGGTTAATGATGCTTCACTTTCCCACACAATTATTATTCCATTTTAGTCATGTTCAATATCCCCTTGTATAAGGCCAGAAGTGATAACAGTGGATATATCTTTAAAGTAAAATGCATTTTAAAGAACCTGAGACTGGAGTGCCATAGATCTAATGATGTTTCCACAAGAGTATTATAAAAGCAGGAGTCCTTTATTGCAGACCTGTTACCTGTCAATCCTCTGCTACAATTTTGGAGTGGAAACATATGAACGGAAGAGGTATGAAGAGAGCTCCTTCTGGCTCAGGTAATGTGCAAAGGCAAACAGAATAAAATCCTGCTTTTGAGATGTAAAAATATGTGTGAAGGAGAGGGGGGATCAAGGGAAAGTAGAGGTTTAATTAAAAATGCGAGAATACAAGATTTTAGCTGAACCAAATTAGCTGAGCAGATACCGACTGTCTTACTCGGTTGCCTAACATTTATGTCTGTTTTCCACATCGATTTACTGTCATTAGAATGAAAGTCTTCTTTCCATGGCTCTTGTCAATTGTTTCCCTAACACTTCTTCCAAAGAGATTATTTTTAGGAAGAGGCTGTTCCCAGTTCTTGTGCCATTCATAAATGATTGTGAAGGGATTTGAAAGCTTTGGAAAAGAGTAGATGAATTCTTCTGACTTGTTTTAAATGGATTTGTTTTAAACAGTATTTGAATTTCTTGTAAAGGAAGTGCTTCACTGAGAGCAAGTCCTTGACTGATGAAACACACAGACATCAAGGTGAAAAAGGAATAGTTAGAGATGGTTGGGGTAGGATCCAAATAAGTAATGTGGTACTGCTAAGGAAGAAAAAATGTAGGCTATTGGGAAGAGTATCCTCATGCCAAGGTCACAGCCTCAGCTCAGAAATTGGGGTTTTTTTTTTCCTTCTTTTTCTTTTTCTTTTAAATAGTCAGAAGAGAATGGCAACATATCAAATTCAAAATAGTTACAGTCACATATGTTGCCAAAGAGGATTTGTAGAAATGCTTAGAATGAATTACAGCTGGTGCTTTGGAGATTATTTTATATTTTATTCTTGTGGAAAATTAAATACTGAGTCCTGATGACAAAATTTGAGGAGGAAATAAACCTTTGCAAAGTGCAAATAATTATCTGGAGAAAGAGATGTAGCTCCATCTAGTGGGTTAAGATTTCCCTGTACTGAGAATATATTATGAAACAAATGCCCAGTTATTGTTTTTCTTTCTAGCAGTTCTTCGTTCACAGCATTTGCAATCAAATCTGGTTTTGTGGAATTACCACTGCGTTTTCTCCTGGGTGGTCCTTTGTGCTGTCATTTAACTTTTAGAAAAAGAATGGGAATCATGACTCCCAGGTTGTGTTTCTGTCTCTGCTATTGATTTGCTGTCATCTTGAGATCAGGTCATGTATAATTTTTGTGTATGACTATATTATATGTCAGGTGAGAATGAGAACACTAGCTTCTTCAAACTGCCTATGGTTAAAACTGATAAATCCTACTGCAATGTTTGAACAGAAGATGTTATAGAAGGTGGTGCAACAGGTTGAAGAAAGTGTTGAGTACAATTTTTAATGTGAGGATTTAGAAAGAAAACAAAATTTTCTGTTCTCTAGTAAGAGTGAGTACTGAGATTAGTTTGTGTGATTTATGTGGTTTCTAACTGGTTAAGAAGTGGGAAAGGGTAGGAGTGTTGCACATATCAGAAGACTGGCTGAATTTATCTCTGTCATCCCATTTAATTCTAACTTTCACTTATCGATAGCCAGAGTTATGACATTGGGAAGATGGACATGAAATATTCTGTTGCCAAAGAAATGCAGGTAAGAAATAGAGAAATTGCTGTTTACAAATAGAAGGATTTTGTTAACCTGACTCCACTGTATCATCTGCCTCTGCTGTGCCAAACCTTTGGCCTCCTCTTTAGTACTATGTCTGCTATGAAGTTTGGCAAAGTTGCAAGTTCAGTTGCTATGAGTATCAGTCTAAGAGTTCAGTCACTGATGGGTGCCCTTAAATCACATTTGAATCTACTATTTCACAGAAATTAAATTGTAGAAAGTAAGGCTGAAGTAGACCCTGAAAGGCCATCTCTTCTTCCATTCCTCCTCTTCTTTCAAGGCATCATCAGTTAACATCAGTGTCATTTCTGATAGATGCTCATCTGTCTCATTCATAAACCTGTTACTGCTTTTACTACCTTCAGTGGATATGGAGAAGATTTTAATCTCTTCCTCTTTATATATATAATTTATGTATTTGAAGGCCATTATCATGTATGTCTTTGTGTTAGGTTTTTTTTTCTCTCAGTGAAGTTTGTACGTCGTGTTCCTTCAATTTCTTCTTTCATTCTGTTTTTTCCAGATCTCTGATTTTCCTTGCTACCCTTCTGTTCTCCTCTGAACTCTAATTGATTCATGTCCTGTGTGAATTGCAGTGTTGAAGACTGGGTATGCTTCAGAACTGAGTAGTCACTTTATATGTCTGATACCAGGCAGGCATTCTTTTGACTCATAGAGCTTTTATTTTTCATTACCTTAAATTTTAAGTCTTTTGTATTCATATGTATGTTCATGTGTGGCGATTTTTTTTCTGCTTTTCAGATGGCATTTAAACTTCCAGTTTATTTTTCTTTCCAGGCTAAAGTGCTGCGATTGTTAGCTACAGCCTATTTCGAGTGGGATTGCAATCTGTATCTTGACAAGGCATTGAAAGCTATAAGCTTGGCAAATCAGGTAGTAATGTGCTACTGTACTTATGGTGTGCAATAGTCAAAACTCAAGCATTTATTAACATAATATTGTGGACCGCATTAATCGCGGGTGTGTTATCTTTGAAATCAGATGGAGGTGTGTTTGCTTTGCTTTGGTTTTCATATTCCTAAGTATGTTTTGGTGTTCCCAGCTTTTTAATAGAGAAATACTTGTTTGCATGTAGATGTAGAGCTGTCTTGCTGTCTCATAGCTATTAATAGTGAGGTCCTTTGATAATGATATGACTAAAATTTCTTTGACACGTATTCGTGAAAACTGTAGAAACAGAATAAACTACAGTGTGGTCCACCTGAGATTTACGGCAGCTGGCTTCTTATGCATCAGACCTTTTGTCTTGCTTTGGGTTATAATGGATATGTCCATACTACATTTTGAGTACCCATCTCATTATCTGTACAAGTATTTGAGCAAGCGCCAAACAGAGTTCAGTTTTGAAAGCTGTCTAGCCATGCTGCGTCAGTCTTATTTCAAACAATTAATTTAGCTATTGTACTTTACTAACATCACTGTTATTTCTTCTGGAACCTGAAAAATGAGCTGTATAAACATACCAGCTACCCTGAAGAAAGTTCGTATATCTGTAAGCAGTCACTACAGTGAGGTCTCTTGCTCTTGTACAAATTCCATTTGCCATATAAAGATGTGAATTAATTTTGTGCTTCTATCTTTTCAGGTTAGATAACTTAAGTTTGAAAAATATGTATTTGTCTTTGGCTGACCATTTTAAAATTTCAATTATCTGTTTCATACAAAACAATTTTTAAGTATGAAATCCTGTTTTAAATGAAAGCTCAAATTCAGTTTTCTACATGCTGTTAAAACTTTCAGACAGATGATGATGCAGGTGCTTGTGAGATCAGAATACAAGGCAGTGTATTTTAACCATTCAAATAACATGCTACTATAGTATCTAAGCCCTTTGCAGTTTTTATTGTATTTGCTTTTGCAAAACCTTTTGAGGTGGAAAGTAGTTTTACCATCATTTTTGATAATGTATGTTTTGATATTGTATGAGAGTATGGAAAACTAGGAGAAAACTTTTATTCTAGAGTCTGAAATGTGCAGTGTTTTAGTGAGAGCTGTAGTATACAGTCTTCATTATTTCCATTTGCTCCCATTGTTATTCTCTCCTAAATTTTGTATTATTATAAGCTACTTTGAATTCTGCTTATATTAATTCTAGAGTAATCTAGCCAATTTACACATAGAAAAGCAGGAAGTTTCTATGATTCAGTATTGTTCAGCTTCTATTTAAAAGTAGTGGAAGTGGGCCACAGCAAAATGAGAGTCATGTATCTCTTGCTTTCATTGTCCTCATGGTCTTTTGGAAAGAACAGAAAGAAGAAAATATTACCAGTTACCTACCTGTTGCTTCAGTCATTGAAATGGCACTGAAGAATACAGTGGAGTGTATGTGATTTCCTGATATTTGTCTGTGTTATGGATATGCTGGACTCTCATGGGATCTGTATTCTACAAACAGCTGTCCAAGTAATGTATTGTTTTTCATTGTGCAGGAAGATTTGCATCCAGCAGGGTTTTTTTTGAAAGTTAAAATTCTTCTTAAGAGTGGAGCATCAGATGAAGATATCAACTCAGGTATCACAGCTCTGCATAGGTTTCATAGTAAGGTTATACTACTCCATATCCAGGAAGACTGCCTGCATTGTAGGTAGAAAAAAAAAAAATCCTTTTCTCGTGCGTTTTAGAGGAATTTTTGTTAGCTAAATGTTGTTTTGGTTTTGGAGTGTGAGACATAGTAGTCAGTGTTCACAGAGTAGTTATCCAGGTGCTAATGTAAGTTTCAATTAAGCATGATTTTATTTTTGTTGAGAATTTAAGTAGACTTGCTGGAAATAGGGAAGGGGAAAGACTCAAGCCTGTTGGAATGAAGACAGTGAAAATGTAGCAATGTAAAGGTATGGTTTATTTTAGATATATGCCACTCAAAAAGGGTGATGGTGGATTGTCTCTTATGCAGTCAGCATAGAATAAAGACTTGTGAAACACTGCTGTTCTCTGTGTGTGATTTAGCAGATTTTGACCAAGAGACATCAAGTGCTGATCAGTGTATTGTTATAAACCTATGTTACCAGAGTTTATTTAGTTTGTCTAGGGCATATAAACTCTTTTCTCCTTATTCCTCAAACTTGTCATCTGAAGAGAATTGATTTTTCTATTGGCGTGAGAGAAGAAGGTTTTGGGGGGTACTTTAATATAGAAAGGGTAATGTATGAGGAGAAATTTACTTCCATAAATAATGAAATCTTAAGGAAGAGAGGCTTTGTACAATTCTTGTTTGGAAAGCATCAGATACATAATGAATGCTCTGAGAAATAAACATACAATAAGATGAGGAATTTCTTGGAGAGAGCTGAATGGTTTGAATGCTGCCAGACTAGCAGGAATGGAAACGCCACTTCAGATTGATCCTGGGGAATTTCAGCTGGCTTTCAAGTAGACAGTTATTCAAAACTTACCATTGCAATAGTTGGCTTCTGTTCTGCAGTTTGAATTGTGAAGCCATAGTGTTGCCTGTCAAAACACACTCTGCTTATGTTTAGTAGCACTAAGACTCCAGTCAGTTTTTCAAGGAAGTTTATTAATGAGTGGATGTCTGTCTTTTCTTGTATGGCTGGCAGAAAAGAGTGTTGTGTCCATGCACTGCAACTTGAGTGAAGGTACCTGCTAAGTTTTAGGCATTTGACTAAAATCTTGCATTGTGCACTTGTACACAGGTGCCTTAGAAATGCTTCCTTTAACAAGTTACAGTCATATCCCTATGTGTTCCTTCTCTGATCTCATCCAAGCTACAAATGTGTAAATCTTGTTATTAACCATCCAGCATGGTCTAGCAATTTTTAAACTTAATCTGAGTGGTCTAAAATTGGTACCTACTTATCAGCACCAGTCAATTCAACAGCTGATACTAAAGGCATTAGGCTTAAGTATTTCCTATTGCAATGTGATACCACTACACAGCCTGAGCACTGACCTCAGTCTTAAGTGGTTTCTGCTGGATAAGGATGAGACATTTTGATGGAAAGCAGCTTGAGGCAAAAGTTTGTGCTACTAATGCTTATGCTGTTCCTGTTTAAAGAGACAGAGGGCTAGAATTCCAAGGCTATCAGCCGGTCACCTTTCTGTAGTACTACATTCATTGTTCAGTGAAAGGAAAGTCGTAGCACAATAGACATGTTTTATTCTTCCTTTGTTTTAGAACTATTATATTGGTTGGGTTTTTTTTTTTTTTATCCCCAAAGAAGCTGTAGGAGGTAGATGGTAAATTGAGCAGTTAAATGCCTAAGTTGATTAAATAATCTCAACTGCTTTGTGTTCTGTCTAGCTCTTGCAGAATTCCTGCACCATGAGATGTCTTTAGACTTTTGTTTGAATACTGCCAAATTGCTGCTGGAGCATGGAAGGTATGAAAACATCACTAAGCGGGGTGAACACAATGTTTGGGCTTTATAGGTGTTCTTTTATAAGCAGAGAACATATATTATACAATGATGCTTTATTTTAAATAAAAACTCACAGAGGTAGGTAAACAGTTTTGAGAGGGAGCCTGTCTTTTCTATAGCAAGGTGATACAGATTATGGCAGCAGCAGAACAGGGTGTGAAATAACAGTGAGTGGCAATTTGCAATGCTGTACTCCTACTGTGGAATGTTTAATATTCTCCCTATGTAGTTTTAATGTATATCTGGAATAATATATATATGAGTATGGAATTACCTGACTGAAATCTGTCTTCCATATTAACTAACCAACCCTCAGAATGAAAGAGGTTGGAGTCTAGAATCATTCTTATGAAAAGCAGTAAAAGGATGAACAAGTTACTGCAGAATAAATTGAGGCATGAAATTTCACACTGTTGAATGCTCCATCATGATTACCTATGTATATGCTTCTATCTTGCAGTAAATTCTTACTCTTTCATTGTGAGGAGTAAACTCTCTTGTGAATACCGTGGAACAAGCATGTGCTAATAGGAAGTTACTACTGAATAGAAGAATTGCAGTAATTCATACCTTGACTCACTCTGTCAGTGTGATTGTGTGCTAGTAGTATTAATGAGAAACATGCTGTACAGTATGAATATGTTATTCTTTAGAATGGAAAATTATCAGCTCTTCTTGTGCAGCCTCTTAAAAATGCATCTGTGTGAATAGGGAATCAGTTGGTTTTGATTTTCTGAAATCTGTTTCTGAACGATTTGAATCTTCGCCTGACCTTGGAAGAATTACCCTGCTCCACATCGAGTGTCTATTGCAGAATAAGAGGGAGCTGCTTGCTAAGCAAAAGGTTGAAGAAGTTATTATAGGTCTGTATCTATCTTTTGCTGCTGTTTACTGAAAGCTGGATTTAGTTGGCTAAAGTCTTGAATTCTGATTTTCACTTTTTTGCTTCTTCTCATCTTTCTTTGTGTCTGGTTTTCCTTATGTTTCTTTTGCATGGCAACTCTCAACTTTCATAATGAATGACAGTCGTGGTAAAGCTCAGGGTTAAATTCACTTGCTAGAACAATTCCTCCTTCTTAGTGTATACTGTGTGTGACTGATACATGTGGGATTAGAAACATTTATCAGAAGTTCTGTGTAATGTTAATACTTTGTCCATCAAGCCCAATGTGGTTTTGTTTGTCAGTACTAAAAGAGGTTGCATATCCTTGTTAGAGCAGCTGAATAACAGTTTCTTTTCCATGTCTGTTGCACCTGTAGCACTGTAGTATTTTTTGACTGTGAGATCTGCTCGAAATCAGACCTTATTTTATGTAGCATTGAGCTAGGTGCAAGAGCCACATTTACATTTTTCAAGTGTGAAAATATTTATTCTCTTACCGGCTGTTTGGGGGGGGGGTTGTTTGTTTGTTTGTTATGGTTGGTTTTTTTTCCCCTCCCCAGAAGCAGGATAAGAAACACTGGCTCCTGGTTGATACTATTGCTGTGTCAGTGGTTTTTTGTTGTAGGCTATGGGACAGTCTTTCTCACATAGTTCTTAGGTGCGTGTCAGTGTGCTTCTTAAACTTCTTGTAAAGTGATGATTTGCAGTATCTTTTCAGGTCATTATACTGGGAAACAGCTGTTGCCTGAAGCCTTGAACCAGCTGCACATCATCTTGTGGGACAGAGCTGCCAAACATTATGAGGTTTGGGACCAAACAGTAGTGTTGTTATTTGTATCAGTGAAAATGAAGATCTGCTTTTTCTGACCTCTTTGGTATGTCTATTTTTGGTTAGAGTGCAAGCTGTTACTAAGATCCCTATTCCAGTTGGCACTATTTTTATTTTCATCCAGCTGGGTGCTGGTTTCCATTACAACATCAAGTTTCAGGTAGCTTCATCTCAAGGTTTGTACGTGGGAACAGTTATGGCCAGAACTGATCGGCCAAGGAACCTGTGCAGCCCATCATTCTGGTTCTATCCTGGGAAGGGTACAAAAACCTAAAAATATTCTTTACATTGAACTGTTTATTTTACAATTCCTGCATTCTGACAGTCAGTTGTTGCTTTAAGGAGTATGAAGCGGTGTTATTTGTACATTGATTTTCTTTTCAGCTTATAAAGTGTCTTTGGATGCTTACATTCTGTCTTAGTTCATACACATTCTGTCTTAGTTCATACACATTCGTATTATGAGTATATATAAGTTCTGTTATTCACAACCAGTTACATTCTTATTCTTTCAGTATTTGGAACAGATGAGCTCATGTTCTACTCTTGTATTTGTCATACACTCATTTCTTGAATATATAAAGAAAAATACATGTGCCATTTTGTTACCTTTTATCTGTGTAGTCAAGAAGGAATTTTGCTAATGACACAGCTTCCCTCTTCCTCATTTTAAATTAAATTCTCTCTCCAAATTGGAACTATAGTTCGGAGTACCATCTTCAGCATGGTATCATCAAGGTTCACAGTCTAAGTGGGATAAACACTTTTGTCTTTTTCTCTTCGTTTCAGTTGCTTTGTATCATGAAGAGAGAGTTTTTTTGAAATATTTCTGGTTTGTATTTAGTCATAAGAATGTCCTTTCTGGGTCAGACAAATGACCCCTCTAGTACAGTGTCTTGTCTTTTATAATGGCCATAAGAATAAGGGAAGAGTAGAAATAGGTAAAGCATCAGTTCTCCTAATGAGTATTACCCATGTTGTGGGACCAGTGATTGCTCTTCTGGGAGAAAGGTTGCACTAGAATATACTTGATTTTCTAAATCTTTCATTTTCTATGACCTTTTTTTTTTTAAATTTGAGAAAACATAGGCGGTTTAATCACCCAAGTAAGGGTGTGTTTGGGGTTTGTGTTTGTTTTTTTTTTTCTTTTTTATTTTCTAGGCAAAAAGCTATTCTGAAGCTCTTCACTGGTACAATTATTCTGTCAGCTTCTACACACCTGGGCAGATAGATCAGAACTTGGCTAAGCTGCAGAGGAACATGGCTTCTTGCTATCTTCATCTGAAACAAGTTGACAAGGTATATATAATATATATACACACACACACACATTTATTATTTATTTATTTACATTGTTTTTATTTTTGTGGCTATGTCATTGGGACTTAATTTACATCTTTGTTATTGTACCTCTTCTGCTTTGAGAGGGGGAACTGTCTTTGCTTATCTTGCATCATCTGGCAGAGAGATGTTGTGCATCATCTTAGCTGCTATGGGGGCCTCTTGTATCACCTATCATACTCATGGGGGAAAGTCCACAGGTTGTGTGACCATGCCTCAGTATATCAGGTTTCTTCTCAGATGAGAGGTCCTCCTCTCTTCAAGACAGATGAGCCCTGGCAGGAAAAATGTTTGATGTGTCTCACTAGAACGTCCCACAACAGTGTGTTAGCCCTCACCTCTGCAGAGAAGTGCACCTGCTTTACCTATCTAGGCCTTCTGGTGTGGGGGTGTTAAACTTCCCAGTTCAAAGTGACAGAAGGGAGTTTAATTTTTCAGCAATCTCAGGGCTTCTCTTGCTTTCTGATTCTGTAGCTTTAATTTTGAGGAATTGGCTTTTTCCTCAGTCTGGTCATTGTCAGTCTTTGGTGCCATCTTCTGTTCTTGTCACCTTACTTTTCTTTCCAGGGAAGATGTTGCCAAACCAAACTTCCTGAGTACTTATATAAATATCAACAATGTAACTATTAACATTTTGTGTATCTTTTTAGCTCTCTTCTATTGCAAATTATATTACTGATTTCAAGATGTCATTGTACTGATTTCCTTTAATCTCTTTTGTGAATAGGCTAAAGAGGCAGTTAAAGAAGCAGAGAGGTGTGATCCAAACAGCATCTTTACTAAATTCAGTGTCTATAAGATTGCAGTGATGGAGAAAGATACTGATAAAGGTAGAACTTGAAAGATAAAGGGTCCACTATGAGGAGCAGAAGTGCCAAATATATTAGAAAATACTAGGCAGATTTGGAGTGTTCATCTTGAGAGAGACACGATAGAGGGAAGCTAGAAGAAGGGTCTATAAAGTCAGTGAAACTGTCAGGCTGTAGATTCAAACTGTCAGAGTGGGATGCATTTTGCACACATTTGTAAGATGTGGAGTCCATTGCCATATATGATACTGTCTGGATGGAGCCTCTGGCTAGGAAGTCTCTAATCTTCTCATGGGCGGAAGCTATATATAGTAGCATCCCAGGGTGAGAATCATTGTATAATTACTGTTTCTAATATTCTTTTCTATGCATATACGATATAAAAAAGGATAATGAGCTAAATGAACCTTGATGGAATCATTATTGCTGCTCTTAATTTCTCTGGACAAGTGGAGCCTGAAGTTACCAGAAAATACATGAATTACTGAGATCACTTACAGAATGACGTATCTCTGTAGACTCTTTGTTCTTTATAATGAGTTCTGCCATTTCATATTTTAATGAGAATCTTAGCTCAAGTAATGAAAATTGAGAAATACAGTCTATACTTACTTAGAATACAGAGTAACATGCAGAGCTTATTTTCTGGTGAGTTCTGTGCCAATTAATTGTTCTCTATACATCTTTTCAATGGCCTCATAATTTGTTCACATAATATAGAGTGGGAACCACAGCACAGTGTGAACATAAAAGCAGCAGCACCCTTAGCATAAGCCAAGATGTGGGAGCTTGGAATCACGCCCAGACAACGTATTAGAGAAAGTCTTCTGTCTTTGGTGACAAACAGTTGTTTAGCAGAATAAAATTAAGGATGTGAGATAGAGTTTCATTTGTATGGCATCCTTGTTTCCTTAGATTAGTAGCTTGGAAAGCCTTTTGGCGCTTCTCTAGGAAGAAATGCGTAATTGTGAAGAAGTGCTGGTATGGTCAGGTTTTCTTGTCTTGGTTTTTCATATTAAAAAAAAGTTATAACCTTTCATAAGTCATTTCTAAAACCTCATTAAAACAGTAGAACCTTGCACCTTCCAATTGCTTCTATAAAAAAAATTAATTTTTCCTTATGTATATATATTTCAGCTGTGGAAACAGTTATTGAAATGGGGAAACTAGCAGAAAAGCCATCTCAACATGAAGACAAGCTGAGAGTGGATGAAAATACAGGCACTAACCTCCTGAGTTTAGCTGCCCAAATTGCTTTAGAGGTAGAGCAGATAACATTGTGTTTGCTTTATTGATATAAGTAGGACAGCTGTAACCTCTGTAACCTGGACTACTTTTAGTATTTCTATGTATTTCATGCATTTCTAAGTATTTCATGCTTCTGTGACCAAGGTCTCACTCAAATATCTTGTGTAATGCAAAGTAGAAATTGATTTAACATAAAAAGAAATTGTATTTTTTAATATTCCTTCAGGAAAATAACGGATTCTGAGTTATAAATGTTGGTATCTGGAAATGACATGGTGTATTTCTGTAAAATTCTCCTTAGCAAAATGTTACGTCTTTTTCTGCCTCTGGGATTTCATCTTTGACATGCTAGGGGGGATCTGTGTACAAAATACATGTAAGTCAACGATGAAAGACTGAAAAGTCACTTGTCCCTCCTATTTGCCTCTTCGTTGGTGACTTGAGTGATGTCTGAACTGGCTGATTACATTAGCATAATCAGAAGAGGCTTTTGGTTGCCTTTTAGGGCTTTGTTCATAGCACTGTAAGGCATGAAAGCCTTGCCAACCTCTACTGATCCCCTTCTTGCCATAGGCTCTTTGTGCATGGAATCGTATGATCTCTCCTTATGGTTTTCTCTTGACACTGAGGCTCTTCTGTGCAGAGTCCTTTGTTCTTTTTCCTGCTAGTAGACTGCGCAGATTTTTGGAATATGCTGTTTCTTTGTTGTTATGGGACTTTTTTTGTGATAACTGAGGTAGTGCAGTTTATACAAAACATGTTTTAATTTCTTTTCAGAATGAACAACAGGTTGTGGCTATCAAAGCTTTGGAGTATTTGTCTGAACATTTACAAGACTGCCGACAATTATTTGCAGCTTTAAAGTGAGAATTCAATATATTTACAAGGAATGAGAAATTTTTCTGGTTTCTTTTTCAAAAATAATTTATTATATTGAGGAAGGTGGAAAACAGTAGATAAAAGATTAGTTAGCAGTCTTTTTGGTGCTGCAGATGTACTTCAAGCCTGAACTTTAATATCTACAGATGTTCCAAGTCTCTCCCAAGCAAATAGTATTAGTTGCTCTGAATTTTATGATTACATTGTGATTTGAACAGATGACCGACAGTGACTCTAATGAGATTGCAACAATATATTCAGTGAAAATACCAGTTCGTTTGTGTCCTCTGATGAAGTGGTGTCTTCTTACTGAAATATTCTGTCATGTTTATAAAAACAAATATTGTAAGACAGATATATTTATTTCAAGATTTGTGTAAAGCCTTTGTTAAAGTACATTTATTTACTTACTATTACATGATTTAACAAAGTGATATACAAAATCAGGTAATAGGGTGGGAAATAGTATAATCTTATTCTCAGTTTGACACTTTGAATTCTTCTATGAATTCCAGGGGCTGATAGCATAAGGAAGAAAAGTGGTATTCTTTCTGGAAAATTAGGGCAAAGTACACCGTTGGAAAAAGATTTCTTGTTTCTTCATTGCTTGTTTTTCTCATATTTAGATGTTTGGTTCGTCTTATGTTGTCAAAGGTCATGGCAGAAGGTGAAGAGGAAAGGTGAGTCCATTTGCAAAAGCATTTTCTTATGGTGGATATGTTGTACAAGTGGTGTAATATTTTCTTGCTGGGTTTATTTTCTTGCAGAGTAATCAAGAGATTAGTTTTTATGCTAGTAAAAAGTCCACCGAGATGACTTCCCAACTTGATCTAATGACTTGACATAGGAACATCTTTTCTACTTGTATAACCTTTCCTTTAAATATTTGCTCTTTGCCTTCCTCTTTTATTAATGCATAAGACTGTCAGGTATTTTTGATGGAGAATGTGAGCTAAGCAACCTCTTAACTTTGACACTAGGATGTGATATCTTTCAGAAGTTCTGAGTGAGCACTTCAGAGTGGGACCTCCCTTGATGAAGACTAGCCATTTTGCAAATGGTGTGTTGGCTTAGAAGTAGGAGAACTGTACTGCTGGATTTTGACTGTCAGGAAAACAGCGTAGTGTGAGCAGGGTTTGAAGTGTAACCTGCAGCCCCAACAACTGAGAAAATCTCCCACTACACTTCTACAACAGTCTTCACTGCTGCAGATCAATAAAACTTTCTTCAGGCCTTCAACTTCTTCTGCATCTTCAAATGCTAGAAGTTGCTAATGACTGAGATGTTTGTCAGGGGAAGAATGATTATATCCTAATTATGGAGATGTTGTATTCCAACATAAATAATATGTTCTAAGAAAGTTAATCAAACATTTTCTAAAACTTATTTTTTCCTCCATTCTAGAGATGAAGATATCAACTCAATGCTGACTTACTTGACCTTGGGTATGCTTTTGTTTTATTTAAATTTTCTGTAGTTCTTCCATCTGTGAAAATTTTATTGTATGATTAGGTCCATACCAACCAAATGTTTAGACTCCTTATTTCAGTCTAGGTTCCCAACTTCCCACTGAAATCAGTGAAAATTAAAACTGTAGGTTCAGCAGTGTTGTGAAGTTGGATCTCAGTGCTACAGGTTTTTGCTATGGAAAGCTTGTAGGCTAGTGTTGGAAAAACTGTTTCTAGTAAAGCCTGTACTTGGGAGCTTCTCTCAGACAAAGGGGCAGTTTCTTCTAGGCAGTTTCCCTTTAATCCTTCATAAGGCCATGCATGCAAACAACAGATATTTGGGTACAAGCCACAGCCTGGGTGGCCTCAAATGGCAGTCTCCTCCTCTGACTGCATTGGCAGGAACAAAGTTAGTATCTTTAGTAGCGGGGCTACCACAAAAGGAAGACATTTGGTTTTGTAAACTGAATTAACAGTGTAACTTTCTACTGGCATTAATTAAATGCCAATGGTGGTCTTTGCTGTTCTAGTTGTTTAAAAGGGAGCATTTTTAAAATTAACTTCATGCTATTTTTTTTCCCCTGGAAGGCTTAGAAAACTGCAAGGTGTAATAGCAAATTGCTGAAAGACAGGAGAGGCTTGTCAAAATTGGTTCCCACTTTTAAGTTGTGCTGTCCTTTGAAAAAGAATTGTCTTGCTTGCATTGGAAAAGGTACAGGAGTTTTACAGAGGACTTTGCTCCATCAGAAGAAATACTTTCACTAAATCTTTTTTACCCCTCTCTTCCTATCTTGGACAAGAAAATTAATGAGATTGTAGAACTTTTTCTACACTAGCCATTCTTACTGGAACTAAGAGAAGAGAATGAAGACTAGAATTAAATTAAATTAAGGTTCCTTGAAGAAAGGCCTCAAACCTGTTACTAAATTTAAAAACCCTCAACTTTTTGTGAAATTAAGTAAAACTCCTCTGCATTAGACTTCGGTGTCAGTGAACTTTGAAGAGGAAGTACTTCTTGGCAGCCTTATGTATCTTATCTAAAATGCTCTTTGAGGCACCTTTTGATGTTTTTTATACGCTTCTCTGGTCAAGCATATTAGATTTAAGTTGTGAGAGTAACTCTTCATCAGGAATTATATGGGAGTTTTGGAAACCTGTTTTGTAGTGTAGTTACTAGACGTGGAAGTGCTTTTATTCTGCTCAGAAGGTGTAACTTATGTATTGAACAACACATTTTCTGCAGCTCACAAGAGACTTGCGGAGTCTTTCACAGAAGAGAAATTTACGGGGGACATGAGGATCCTTGAAGCTCACTGGTTTAGAAAAGTTGGTAGGTTGCACTCTCAAAATCTAAACTGAATCCCCTCCATATCCACTTAGCCAGACCTTAAGGAAGAAAGAAGCGTTTAAATCTATAAAACTTGTCACCTTTGGCAGTTGCTGCCTTAACTAGTCTTAAAGTTCTCCTGCATTTTCTGTCTTCTGAAACTATCTGGTATGGCTCATGTTTTAAGTCAGTTATCAAGACAAATACTCACACAAGGTCTGTTTGACTGATGGGATAGCATTATTCCCTTCACCGCAGGAATTGTTGTATGTGTCCATGATACAACTCTTCAGAGTTCACCATTTTTCTCGTAGTTAGCCCTTCACTACCAAGACTCTGTTACAGAAGTAAAATTTGAGATCAGGCAAATAGAAAGAATAATGGTTTTCTTCAATGTCTGAAAAAAATATGCTGCTAAAAAACCTTACTGCCGATCCTGAGTATGCATATTCTCATGTAGGCAAAATAAGAATTAGGAAGTTCAGATGAGTGTACTGGTGTGATTGGTGCAGAATGAGCTTACCTCTGCCACCCAGACTGTCTTCATTAGTCCCTTAAATCAGCAGTCCTGCAGTTTGCCTTGAACTACAGTATATGAAATCCAAAGAGCAGACATTATCATAGATAAAGTGTTTCCTAGTGGGAAATGCATCTCCCATGGAGCTGTCTTAAGCACTATCCGTAGCGTGTTTCTGGATCCTCATTTAGTGTCTTCGTTACACTGTTTTGGTAAAGGAATCGGTGCATTTGCTGTCTATAAATAAAAATTTAAGCATAGGGTAACGGGTTGAAGCAATTTTTCAGATTCTTGCTTCTGCCAGAGCATATGGGAGAGAAAATAGTTGAAATCAGTAACAGAAGACATCTGCCATGATGAGCTTTTGCACACATCCTCATAATGTAGCCATACTCCAATACAGAGTAGCAAAGGAGGGAGAGAAGCAGCAGAGGTCAAAAACAGTAACACGAGTGTGAATGGACTCTGTGGTCACCATGACCTTTCCAAGGCAGTATTCTCCCTCACAGAATAAACAATTCAGAGACTACAAAAACATGTCCTAGGGAATAAATTAACATGAAAGTTAGAATCTGCAAAGTCACTGTAGACTCTAAACATATAATTGGGCCAGATCTCATATGTAAATAGTTTGATTGTCCTTAGATGGCTCATCCATTTACTAATCAGAATTGTGTGTTTAATTGCTATGTACTTGACCCTGCTGGCTAAAATGGAGAATGTTTCAAAATGATGTGGTTTTTTTTCCTTTTTTTTAATTTGTCTTGGGAATATTGTTCAACACTTTTATTCAGATACTAGTTTTGTTTACTAACGTAAGAAAATGCTTCTTCCCGTTCATGCTGTTGTGGGTAGGGTATGTGGTAGAATGGATACTTGGTTATGTTGAAATTATTAAGACAAAATTTGAAAGCATGAGTAAGCTATTTTAACAAATCACTAATAATGGTATTTCTTGCTGTTGTTAAATGAGCTGTTGATGATATTTTGATTAAGAAACTGAATTGCAGAATCTGAACTGCCTATTACTAGAGACTAGATGGGCATACCTGTAACATTGAAGATTTTTATTCTAGTCTCCATTTTTTATGTCTTTGCTAGCTTGGAACTTAGCTGTACGGTTCAGGGGCTGCCCTGAAAAGATGAGGGATTTTTTCCTACTGTCTTTCAAGGTGTGTACTCTTGCTAATAGTATCTCTGATTGAGGAATATTGTCATCTGTCTAGTTCTGTTAGAAGTTACCTCCATGTATCAGGTATCTCCTTGGAGACATGCTTGTATGCTCTGAAGATGGAGCACTTTTGTCAGAAGGAGATTGACTTGTAATACAAAATGTAAGCTTTATTGTCATACTTTACATTCTGTTGCTTAAAAATATCAAAAGAAACTTAGGCTTCAATGAGAACTTTCTAAAATAAATGGATTCTGATGTTTGGAAACTCTGTCATTAATACAAACATGTTAAGTACTCGAGTCCTAATCTCCATACAGAACTCCTACCAACACTGTCAGTTTTATATGTGTTTGTAGAGAGGGGACTCCAATGCTGCTTTACACTTTATATTTAAATAATCTTCTTGTGTAATTGTACAAGTAAAATTGCAATATGAATATATACTATTCATGGCTGATTACTAAAAATGTCATAGAGGAGACAGCAATCATCTGTTCACAAGCAAATTGCTTTATATGGGCAGAATTCTCATTACCTTTTCCTATTTTTGGTGTCAGTTGTCCCAGTTTTGTCCTTCTGACAAAGCTGTTCTAATTGCTCAGAAGACATGCCTGTTAATGGCAGCTGCAGTTGATCTGGAAATGGGGAGACAAGTAACACCTTCTGAACAGGTAGGGCATTGCTCTGTTACCTGATTCTGTATGTATCAGTGTAGCATTTTTTTCTTTTGATTTTGAAGTCTTAGTTGTTTCACTCAGAACAGGATATTGAGAATATAAGCATGGGAACCTTTCATAGTTAATTAGAATCAATGCACCTAGTGCTTTCCAGACAATTGTAAGCGTTGGGTTTCTGTAAATTAGTTCTGTTGACTTCAGTAGATTTGAACAGATTTATATCAGCAAAGAGTCATGGCAGTACCTTCTCTTAGAGGAATTTCAGTCTACCTTATATAGTATGTAAGGAGTCTGCTGCTAAACATGGGTTGGTCAGGCAAATAATTACTGCATCTTTAGGATTATGCTGTTGCTGAAAGTAGTTACCAGTATGGTTGTGATAAAGCTCACAATTACTTTTGGTTTTTTTATGCATACATCCTTTTTTGGGGGTGTTGTACTTACTGTGGTAAGAAGATTAAGGAAAATGTACAGTGGTTATGAAGGAAGTACGGAAGTTTGCTGTACTGTGATTTAGAAACTTTTGTGGAGAGCAATGCACAGCAATTTGTGTTGTGGGATTTAGTGGCTTGTCAGTCTCAATAGCACTATTTTATGCTTGGGAGCTAAAATAAATGATGTCCCATAGGAACCCATATGGTTCTTTCTGGACCAATGGAACATTCAGTGTGAAGCGGCTTTGTCTGAGATGTGGAGGTCTTTGAAAAAGAGAGAGAGAAAAAAAAAATCCAAAACCAGTAACTGGTGTAGATGATGTACTGATTAGGCTGATTCTTAGTTTATTTTATAGTTTGGTGTAAAGAACCTGTTAGTTGTGACATGTATATTTCATTAATTTTTAAAACTATGACAAAAATACTTCTTAAATTTTGTAAAACAGATGGAGCTTTTGACTCAGGCCCTTCAACATCTCCAGGCATGCAAGGACATATGGAAAGTTCTGAAATTAACAGGTAAGCTACAAAGTGTGTCTGTTCAGCACATGAACTCTTAGACTTAGTCACTGTATTCATGAAAAATACAGGGTATATGGAATTGCTGTCTCAGCTGAAGAGTGTTGAAGCAGATATATAGCAATATGATAAATGAATTGGCAAAGCCAGCTATTGTTTTTTGTATGTCATTGCAGACTTCTTATTGTATAGGTGCTGTGAAGTGTGGAGCAATCTTTCAGAGTGAAGTTGGGTTGACTGTTCTGTCTTAAATGTTAAGAAACTCCAAGCTCTTTGCTCTAGAGTGGAGTTGCTCTTGCACTGTTTTAATTTACTAGCCTCTTCTCATATAAGGCATTTCAGAATACAGAAGGTCCTGCTACCATACTTTGAAGTGCCAAAACCCATCCTCTGTTCTGTGACTATTCCATATCAATTTAGGTCGGATATTACTGGAGACTGGCGTGCTTTCAGCTGACAGCTGAGATGCTGAGTGACTGTTAGCCTAGAGGATGCATGTTTCACTTTTTTGGTTGTATATTGGTAGAAAAATTCCATTAGGCATTCCTTGTCTGGCCTGTGGTCTGGTTTCTTTTCAGTTATAGGTTTGGGACACTGGAGTTTCCATTGTAAGGTGCATTAGTATTTAACTTTTGTGAAGAAATTTACTTGCTGGGGTTTTTTCCCCTTAAAATTTCAGAATGAAAGGTTCATTATATGGCCTGGATTTGGGATTCTGTTTGTCCTTTTGCACTGAAGGCAAGATAACTCAGGAAAACTTCTTCCCTTTTAATTTTCCATCCTTAAAATCCCAAGGGGTTGATTATCTTAGGAGAGGGACATATTGGAGTTTCTCCTGCAGAGGTTTGTGGAACGGTAGCCTGGTGCTTCCTTCATTTCTTCACTAGAACTTGGCTAATGTGTGGACAAGTCTGTTGCCCTGGCGGAAGCTGAGAATGTCTTTTAGATGTAAAAACAAAGGTCTTTGTGATAGTTCAGTAAAGGACTGTTTGGCATTTGTATCAGGTTTATACCTTCTTAGCAGTTCTACTGTTCTCCCACCCTTCTTCTGTGTTTAAGGATTTCCTGAAGGCTTTTCTACCAGAAAGGGGACAAGTCCTATAGAAAAATTTGAAGCTGATGATAACTTCTTTCATAGGCTGACCTTCTGAGCTGGTGGCCGCCTGTTATCTCTTTTACCCGTCTATGAAAATGGCTTCCCTAGTAGCTATTGTCTTGCCTAGGAGGGTTGCATGAATTTAGCCAATTGCAGACAGTCCAGATTTTTTTTTTTTTTTGGGGGTGGGGGCCGGGGAGGCGAGGCATGGTGCTTGGGTGGTTGGTGGGATTGTGCTTTGGACATCTGAGGTTTCTGTCCAAGACTGCTTCAGAGTTCCACTTGCTCTGCTGTTAAATCTGAGTACCGTAATGGTTTTCCTACCTGTTGGAAGCAAAATTTATACCTTATGGTACACCATGTGGCTTTAAGAAAATGAATCATTACATCCAGGCAGTTCTGTCTCTTCTGTAGGAGATTTTGCTAAAGACCCAACAGACACATTGTTGCTGCTTTATGAATTTGAAGCAAGATCCAAGCTGAATGATCCAACACTCCACAACCTTATGGAGTCAGTATGGGAGCAACCACAAATAGAAGTCAAGACGCTGGAGATCATTGCATGTAAGGACTGCATTTGTACTTCCATAGTTTTTCAAGTCATGAAAACCAGCTTTTGTTGCTCTTTCTTGTTCATTTGGGGTGACCAGGATTGTCATGTATTGTGCAGCATGCAGAAAATGGGTCTAACCATATATACTTTTTCCTGAAGCAAAGATGCTTAGGATCTCAGCAACATTAGGAGATCTGTATTTTGAAATACCGTATTACGTGGATGATGAACCAGAAGTTTGCGACATCCTTCCACTTCTAGACCCTGAGACATTTGTATAGGTTGTGAGTCTGGAAAAGATTATTCAGATAAACTTTTACAAGCTCCAAACTGGCAAAGGCCAGAGAATGATCCTAGCTGATTCATGCCCTAATACACAAGTTTTAGGATGTGGACTTTGGATAGATACGCAGTTTCAACTTAAAGTTAGTGTAATTAATTTGTAAATAGCACTTCTCTATACTGTACCATACTTTCATCACAAAGTTTAGTCATGCCTCCTTGAGAATCTAGAGTAGGATCCAAGGAAGATGAGTAAAATTTAGAACTACTGTGGCAAATCTGTGGAGGGGATTCTGTAGGATTGCATAAACACCTACTTATCTCCCTTGTCTTGAGGGAGTACACACACCTGGGCTTGGAAACAGCATACTGACATCCTGCTCCTGCCTAATTTTTCCATCCAAATTTTCATGTTCAAAGAGACAAACAAAAAAATACTCTTTACTTTAGACACCCTCCCCCCCAATATTTTTGGGTTACTGCATCAGAAGGAAACAGTAGTGAGAATACTTCTGAATTATGAAATCTGCTGTGCTTCTGCCTTGTAGTTATCATTGATGATGTGCACAGTAAAGAAGTAGTAGAGAAGCACTAGCTTGTGACCAGCCCACTCATTAAGCAAATCTCTTTTCAGTTGTTTATCACAAGTGATCTGGCAACATGCTGTAGTTTATTTTAGTGGCCAATGAGATTAAAGTCTGGGTCCAGCTATTTCTTTCTTCTTCTCTATTTTCTTTTGCTTTTAAGCATTAGCAATGGAATCGCCAGCTCGGTATCCTGTACTGTGTAAGAAAGCTCTCAAGAGTGCACTAAACCTTCACAGAAAGCAGACTGTCATTGATGCTGTGAAATTTAGGTTAGTGTTACTGCATAACTTTGCCATGAGCCTGTGACTGGAAATGCTGACAGGGAATAAAGCCTGCAATTTGAAAAAAGTGGATT
Organism: Pelecanus crispus; assembly: GCF_030463565.1. Classification (NCBI taxonomy): domain Eukaryota; kingdom Metazoa; phylum Chordata; class Aves; order Pelecaniformes; family Pelecanidae; genus Pelecanus; species Pelecanus crispus. The sequence continues at coordinate 13,682,811 of NC_134655.1, forward strand.
TTAGCTTATGTGTAAGGTTCCACTTCTTGTTGGCCAACCAATGTACCTCTTAAGTATGACTGTGTAATAGATGTGTTAACTGCAATTTGTTTACTTGGCATATTTTCTGAAACAGTCATATTTCCAATAAATGAATCTATTGAGGAAGGAAAATGGAAATGAAAATTGCATCCAGAAGAGGTCTCTGGCTGTTTCTTGTGAGGAAGGTGTTCATTTCAGATGTTACCCTGCAGTAGTGAACTAGGTATTTCAAAGACAATGAAGCAAAGAGAAATTAAGGGCTGTAAGTTAGTGATACGATGACATAGTACATATGTGATTTATTTTGCTGGGTAGGTGGCTCTGTAACAGCTGTACCTTATGAAATCTGAAAAACAACCTGGTATTTGTCCTTCTGTCTCACTTGTATCCCATAAAGAATATTTTTCCTCATTCCGAGTTCCTTACAGTAAGCACTGGGCAAAGGCAACTGTTAATATAGACTTTTCCATTTCACACTAAGACAGACCTGTTTTCAGATACCAGGTATTTGTTACTGATTTTCTGAGGATGCTGACTACTTAGCTCTTGTTGGTGAAGTTAGAAAAGGTACTTTTTCCCAGCTGTCATGTGTAGCACCCTAGAAATTATTATATCTTTCCTTCTGTGTTACTTTAGAGCCCAGCAATGAAAATAATTAAGTACTTGCTGTTCTCATCTCTCTTTTTGCATAGTTTGTATGAATGAGATCTGATACTAGAAAAATGTATGTTTCTGCTATAAGAATGTGAGAGTAGTAAGCACCAAGGTAGACGTGTCTGTCTGACAATCATAGAGACGTAAGTTAGTGTGCTGCTGATAATAAAAAGTAGCTGTTTGTGCACATGGTATTTAATGTTTCCTCTTTTGCTCTGTTTCAATTCTCAGCAAATGCTTACATAGTTTGATTAATCTTTCTTTGCCGACTGGATTAACAGACTTGGATGCCTGTGTACTGCAGGAGGTGTGGGACTACTTTGAAGATGCTCTGAGCATAGTCAGCAGCACAGTAAGTTGAACAGGAAAACAAGAGACTGGGAGATGATCCTGAGCACATTAAAAAAAATTCTCATCAGACTGAGAATAATTAGTAGATGGAACATTATATAGTGTTATATGTGGAGCAGCTAAGACTTCTTCAGTAAAAGATACACTGAAATCACCTCAAAAGAAAAGCCTCTTGGATATTTATGACTGAGTTATGAATTTCCCTGGATTTTGTAAGGGCTTTTTTAGAGACATTTAAGGCCAAATTTTCAGTGCCTATTTTAGAAACATCTTGAGGTAGAACATGCATCTTTCCTCCTCTTGCTTTCTACATTCTTACACTGAATATGTTTTTTTAAATGCAGATTACTTTTCCAGATCAGTTTAAAGCCACCTAAAATTTGGATACCAGTCTTGTTTTTTTTCTCAGCTCTGTTTTGTTAAATGTATTTGGGAGCTTACTACGTTGCTATTTTTTCCAAATGACCTAGAACTAGATTCCTGTGCTGTCAGTACTTGTGGCACCACATGCCTTGTTTCTGTGAGGACAGGTGTATGGAGAGTAAAATCTTTCTTTCAGTAAGCATTTCTGCTGCTCGTTTCAGGCCTGAAGCGTAACGCTGTACAGTGAAGGCAGGTGTACTGAGGAAGTCAGACATTTCTACTTAGAATTTCATAGATAAAAATCAGTTAAGGAGTATTTCTGTTCAGGACTAATGAAACCAATACTGTGTTTCATAACTTCATTCCATTGCATGGCTGTTTCTTTAGTCAGGTTTGAATGTCTCTTCTTTTATAAAAGTGGCATAAAGATATGCTGTTCCTGACTTGCCCAAAACAGAATATGTCCACATTTGTGTCCTGCCTTTCACCAAAGTTCTCACCTATAACTTTGATAATGTTCTTGTTGAAGGATATGAATGGACTGTTTATGTGGACTGATACTTAGAACAGCGAAATTTCACAGTACTAGAAGGTCTTCTTTTGCAGTCTTGCTCATGGCAGCAGGTACTAATGGTACCATGCTAAGAGAATGACACTGCGGCAGCACATCAGTACATCATCAGTTAGAAAGCTGGTACACCACTCATGATTTATACCTCCTATTCAGAAATGGATGCTGCAGTTCAGAAATTCACTCTGGGCCCTCTTACTTAGGATGAGAAGTATCTATCAAAGAGGGAAAAGTCCTTCCAGCCTCCCCTTAAGGATTTGCATGGCAAATAAATAATTGCTTGTCCTTCCCTTCCCCAACTGAATCAATTCCCCAGCAGGTTCAAAGTACTGTTGGGTACTCTGGCTTTTGTTCTGCAGTTAGAAGGGCAGCTTTCATTCTGGCAAGCCATTGCCACAGTGCATAGAGAAATTCTGAAGATGTAAGAACTGCTGCTTCTGATCTGTAGTGAACAACTATGTCCTGCTATTCAGTACTGTTTGGATAAACTGGAAAGTACTGCAGCAGCAAGTCCAGCCTGTCTGCAGATAAGCTGTTGGAAAGCATACTTCCATTCTAGCATCATTCCCAGTCCTACTGAATTGCATTTTCTGACCTACCAATAGGTAGTTGCAACATGACTTACCCATGTCATGCTGATGTAGTTGCCAAGCCACTCTCCATAATATTTGAAAAGTCATGGCAGTCAGGTGAAGTCCCTGGTGACTGGAAGAAGGGGAATGTTGTGCCCATTTTTAAAAAGGGAAGAAAGGAGGACCCTGGGAACTGCCGACTGGTCAGCCTCACCTCGGTGCCTGGGAAGATCATGGAGCAGATCCTCCTAGAAGCTATGCTCAAGCACATGGAAGACAGAGGGGTGATTAGAGACAGCCAGCACAGATTCACCAAGGGCAAGTCCTGCCTGACCAACCTAGTGGCTTTCTGTGAGGAGTGACTGCATCAGTGGACAAGGGAAAAGCAATGGATGTCATCTATTTGGACTTCTGTAAAGCCTTCGACACAGTCCCCCACAACATCCTTCCCTCTAAATTGGGGAGATATGGATGGACTGGTTGGTGGGTAAGGAATTGGCTGGGTGGTTGCATCCAGAGGGTCGTGGTCAATGGCTCAATGTCCACATGGAGACCAGTGACATGTGGAGTCCCTCAGGGGTCCGTACTGGGACCTGTGCTGTTTAACATCTTCATCAATGACGTAGACAGTGGGATGGAGTGCACCCTCAGCAAGTTTGCATACGACAAACTGAGTGGTGTGGTTGACACGCCAGAAGGACGAGATGTCATCCAAAGGGACCTGGGCAAGCTGGAGAGGTGGGCCTGTGTGAACCTCATGAGGTTCAACAAGGCCAAGTGCAAGGTCCTGCACCTGGGACAGGGCAACCTCTGATATCAATACAGGCTGGGAGATGAAGAGATTGAGAGCAGCCCTGCGGAGAAGGACTTGGGGGTACTGCTGGATGAAGAGCTGGACATGAGCCAACAATGTGCGCTTGCAGCCCAGAAAGCCAACCGAATCCTGGGCTGCATCAAAAGAAGCGTGGCCAGCAGGTCGAGGGAGGCGATTCTGCCCCTCTACTCTGCTCTGGTGAGACCTCACCTGGAGTACTGCGTCCAGCTCTGGAGCTGTCCGCACAAGAAGGACATCGACCTGTTGGAGCACGTCCAGAGGAGGGCCACAAAAATTATATGGGAGCCGCTCTCCTACGAGGACAGCCTGAGAGAGTTGGGGTTGTTCAGCCTCGAGAAGAGAAGGCTGCGGGGAGACCTCATTGCGGCCTTTCAGTACTTAAAGGGGGCCTGTAGGAAAGATGGGGGCAATCTTTTTAGCAAGGCCTGTTGTGACAGGACAAGGAGTAATGGTTTTAAACTAAAGAAGAATAGATTTAGACTAGATATAAGGAAGAAATTTTTTACAATGAGGGTGGTGAAGCACTGGAACAGGTTGCCCAGAGAGGTAGTGGAGGCCCCATCCCTGGAAACATTGAAGGTCAGGTTGGATGGGGCTCTGAGCAACCTGATCTAGTTAAAGATGTCCCTGCTCACTGCAGGGGGGTTGGGCTAGATGATCCCTAAAGGTCCCTTCCAACCCAAAGCATTCTATGATTCTGTGATGTTGGAAACAAGCTGTTTGACAGTAGTGTAGATGAACTGTGAAGTACAGGATGGCTCAGAAGGAATTGCCCTTTGCCTAGGAGGAAAAAAAAAACCCAAACCCCAAGTGTTTTCCCACTCTAAAACTAAACTCTAATGCACTCTTGACTTGTCAGGTTTAAAGTGAAGAGTCTATTTTCTCATGAGCTGCTGCTGCTTATTTGCTACTCCAGGATGCTTACCCGGAGATGGAGATCCTTTGGTTGATGACAAGAGCCTGGAATACAGGAATATTTCAGTATACTGTTGGTAAATACAAGGAAGCTGAGCAGTGGTGTGGATTAGGAATGCGTTTCCTCAGTCACTTAGGATCTCTGAAGAAAAGCTATGAAGGCCATGTAAGTGTAAGCAGATGGATTTGAGGATGTTGGATTGGGTGTCTGGCCTGAATTTGAGATACAGATCTGGGTGAAGAAACCACTACAGATGATCTTTAAAGAGTTTCAGGAGAAGCATGGTACCTAAATATTTTGGGGGAGCTTCATGCTAAAAGATTTTTTTCAAAGTGAGGCCAGAAAAGTTTTATTAGACAATAGAAAGAGTAACGTAGTGTCCTTTTACTGGAAGGATCATGTAAATGGCTAACTGAAAATAAACTTCTGACTATTTGTGGCCATGGGACAACCCTTTTACCTTGCCTGCTTTCACTAAAGTCAAGGTGCTGTACCAGTTTACTTAAGTAAACAGCTGTTCTATGAATACTTTCAAGCTTGGTTTCTAGTATAATCTAATGTCTTATAAACAGGCTTTAAGCTGATGTGAATAATATCATTAAAGCTCGTCTTTTCAGGTGTAGCTTAGCCACTTCCTGGGAGGGAAAAATTTCAGGGCTAGTACCTCTGTAGAAAGCAGCAACACTTTTTCTTGCTCTGTCACAAGTAAGCTTCTCTTTACAGTTTTGGGCTGGTGCTCCTACCTTGATTGCAACACAGTGCAGCCTGGCTGGTGTATGCAGTCATCATTCATTCTCGTATGCATGAGCTGGTACATCAGTTAAGACAATAAGAATTGAGATCACTCCCAACCTCAGCCATTCTGTGATTCTGTGAATAGGTTTATTCAATGATGTAAGACTCAGCTATAAACTAGACTTTATGTCAGTATAAATAAAACCACCTTTGTTAGGTTGCACTGATACAACTATTTTTTTCTTAAACCACTGTATTTAATTAAATCTGTACCGAAACCTTTACATCAATATGAAATTTTAGGTTTAGAAGCCAGTGGTAGTCTCCCACCTATTCCCTTGCTTCTGTTCCCTGTCACTTTGGTGTATTATCTAGTTGAATGATACAACTTTATCCATCCTTATTGACAACTGTGGTGCTTATATTCTCCAGATGATTGGTCTTTATAGTGAGGTTCTGGACAAATTGGACAGAGCAAAAGGGTTTCTTCCAAATGAAGAAGAATAACGTCAGCCACAACTGCAAAAAAGGAGGACAGCAGTCTCTCTTGGAAATGTTCTGCTGAATGAAAGAGGCCGTTAGCTCTGCAAAGGCATGGGGCCATGGGAGCAGCGGAAAAGAAACCAGGATCTCCTCCTTGTTGGCAATTAAGTTATGTACTTTTTAGGAAGTGTTTATTGAATAAATGTAATTGTTTTCCTCTAGAGAATAATCTTCATTCTTTGGAGCTATATATCAGTTAGAAATAAATACTGAAGTTTTTCATGAGATGTGTCTGCTGTTGTGTAACAGGTTGGTTTAAATACCTGATTTTAGTAGTAAGTGGCAATGAGAACAATACAAGTATTCCAAGACCAGGCATCTCCTCTGGATGTCATAGCTGCCTTGCTATATAAATATTTATCAGATTGTTTCATTTTCAGTCCATTTCAGTATGTACAAGAATTCAGAGCTGTTTGCCAGTTTCACAATTTAGTTAGAATAAAAAAGAGCAGGGTACTATTTAGCTCACAGAAAAAGCTAAAGCTTTGACTAGGTACTGCTGCTTATAGACTACTGTGACGGATGCACTCCTCCTGTTTGAACTGACTGAACTTTGGTCCAGGCAGATGCTCAGCAAGTAGGCCTAATCAAAGTTAATCCTATTGTGTGAGGCTGTCGGTGAGAACTCGGCACCAAACCCCAAAAAACTGTTTAGGCTGGAGACTGGGCTGATAAGTGGCTGAAACTGCATTAACACAGCAGGAAATCTGACTGCGAATCAACCACTTTACACTATAAATATCTGCAGCCATCAGCATCTGTTGAGCTCTCCCTCCATAGCAGCTGGCTGCATGGCGGTGATCTCCCCTTGAGCAGGGACACCTCTCAGGGTTACCCCTCGAGGCTGAGAGATCCCTTACCTGACACCAGGCATTGATGGTTTGGTAAGTGACATTTTTTGCATGCATGTAACATTTAAGATATGTATAGTAAGCTTAAGCGATAATCTTTGTATCCCATACCAACTTTAAGTGTAGTAAATAGTAGAGTGTTGGCTGCCAATCCATCTATACTTATTAAATATTTTACATACCTAAATTTACTGATTAGAACTCAATAAACTAACTACTAGATCAGATCTGTCTGAGTAATCTCTGACTCTTCTCCTGTGACAGCTACTAACTGTAACACACCAGCCACAGTTCAGCATGAAATCCCCCCAAATCCACATAAAAACACAGGCTGGTAAATGGATGGATCTCACTGCAGCTGGATTGAAGACATACCTCCCACCTGAAATTCAGGGGGGATAGTGAGGAGTGTGGAGAGGTGGAGTGGGGTTAAGAAACATAATTAGTTCTATACAACTGCTGCTGTTTCACCAGCAGGTGCAGAGGTCAGAAGAAAACATGGCCCAAGTGTTGTCTTCTGTACTGTAGCAGAGATATGCTCCATGACACCTCTTGGTATCCTAATTCCGGGGGATGAACTGTGGTTGCATTCTACCTGCATATGAGTACAAGGCCATGCATCTTCCAATGTGTCCAGCCCTTCTCTGGAAGGAAATAAAGGTGACTGGGCTGGGAGGGAGCAACAGTGGACTCCAATAAAGCCCTTTGAAGTGTTTGGGGATCAGTACTGTGGGGTCTAGCATAGCCTAGGTATACTCAGCATAGGAGTGTTTCTTTTTTTAAAAAAAAAAAAAAAGCTGATAGGGTGCTTGAGCAAAAAGCACAGATTCAGGCTGTCAGTTGTCTGCTTAGAAGATGAGGTAGGTATCATAGTTGGTAGATGTATACTGATTGCTTTTCAATTAGGGCTGCTGCACTATAGTAACCAGGTACAAGGCAGGTCAAAGTAAAGATTGTATATTGTGTCTTTTGTGTGATAGACCACATACACATTTGCATGATCTATAACTGAGCATACATCCTATAAGTGGATTCTTCTGCTGTTTCTTTAAGAGAATATTCAAGCACCTTGAGGAACACTGCTACAGTCATTTCATGTCCTCTGGTTCGCTTACTAGAGAGCTCAAAGTGCTTTGCTACTTACTTACTCTTCACAAGCATTTACAGAAGGCAGGGCTGATGGACAGCTGTAAGATCATCTGGTTTGAGATTAAGACTTACTTAATTTTGGTTTTAAAATTTAAAAATATATTTTACTTAGAACCAGATTATTAAAGCTCTTCAGACAGAGGACAGGGTCACTAACAGCAGGATGGTGGCTATAGAAAAGAAGAAATTGCATTAGTTGTCCATTCTGAAAGCCTGACAAGCTCTGGAAGAAGAGCTTAGTGGTGTGCTTAGTGCAGTGGTCAGGGCCAAGAAGTAATTAAAAGTCAGCTGCATTGCAGTGTCTATCAATGAGCCATGTCTATCTTCTTTTCATAGTCTGAGTAAACCAAATACTAGTGATTTCTGCTTTTTGTGTGCACCAGGCACCACTTTGCATCCTATGCCTGAAGCTAGAAATCAGCCCTTAGCGTAGCTGGCACATCCTCATGTCTGTTGTGCAGCTGGATACAGGGTCATTTCCTGAAGGCAGGTCCATGCAGCCACGTAAGTCAGCGTGGCATTTACAGCAACAGCAGGTAGGAACATACTGTACTAGATGGTTTGCAGTACTGCACAGGTTAATAGCAGCTTCTGGATAAAGTGTGAGAATGAGACTGTCTAAAGGAGTGAATTATATCGAAGGTGGCAACCAGGGAAGTATTGGGAAGTTTATGGGATCTGGTGCCTGTGATAGCAAGATACTGGACACTACAGCTGAGACTGGTGCTGCCTGAGCTGTGCCCCTGCTAGAGCGTTTGTTGCAAAGTGTCTTGTTGCTCTTCAGGCTCAGCTAGCTATAACTATGTATTGGTAGGAACAGGAAGGTACCTTTGTGGAAATAGTCAAGCAGGATGCAAAGATGAAAGCAAAAAAGTAATTATGTTCAACTGGAGGTTATGTACATGTTCTTATTCCTGAGGTCTACCACAGGGCCTTTATTCTTCAGGCTGTGGCTTCCACTGAACTTCAGTGGCATTTCGTTTATGGTACCCATACAAATCACCCAGGCGGCCTGGTGCAGGTGGCTCCTGTGAGACACACAAAGGTGGATCTGTTTAGAGTAAATTCTCCACCTGGCACGCTCAGTACACCAGGTCTCATTTGGATGTATGTGAGCCACTGCTTTCAGATCTTTAATGCACAATGTGCTGTCTGTTTAACTAAGAAACACCTTTGAACCCATAGAAAGCAGGCCTCATGCCACAGAAAATTCTTTTGGAGGCACAGTTTTGGAGATGTATGCTGCATCACATTAATGCAGGGACTGTAAACAATGCCATAGAGTCAAAGGTATCCATTGCTGCCTGTAGTATCTCCTTGGTGCCTGCCAGGCCAGCTTTAATTATTATTCTCAGTTCTGACTTGCACAAATACATAAACAGGTAAAGGTGTCACACTGTACCAGATGAGGAGGTCATGTTTGCCCAGTAAGTACAGCAGGTAATTACATACAGCCATAGAAGGCAGCAAGTATTAAATGTGGTTTTGCCTACAGCCAGAATTGTTTGAATTTTTGCCTTGGAGATGCTCAGTTTGATTTCTTTTGTGCTACAGACTTTGCTAAGAAGCCCAGATCAGATCAGTTACAGACTCTGCTGACAGTACTTCTCACTTCTTCTCTGCACATTTTTGCATTGTACATTTTATTCGAGGCTTAGTATTTACCATAGGTTTTAAGTAGGGCAAGAATTCCTCTTCTAGTTGAATCAGACCTTAATCAGCTGGATTTTCAGTCACCATTCCCAAGAGCTAGTTTGCGTGCAATCACTCTACTTTGCAGGTGTTTGTGCACTGAGTTTGCTAGTGTAGATGCAGGCTGGTCCAGTGTTTATTTTACTAGGCTGAATGTTGCTTTATAGTTCAGTAGCCCAGCTAGGATGACTGTGGGATATTAATCTTTTTAAGCCAGCAACAGTTGACCGGGGTGGGGGGTGGGGGGGTAATGGGTGCCGCTCCTTACTCCCCCAGTCTTCTCTTTTTATTGATCACTGTTCTGTTGTAGCATTGTTTCAGCTTAGAGTGTCTGGGTGCTCATCCTGCAATCTTAACAGATTGCTCCAGAGGGTGGTATTACAGCAGTAGTTTCTGATTTACACATCATTGTGGAAGCTACAGGGTGTGCTGGACACTTGCTCTGTAACTGCAGAGTTCCTCCTTGCTTCTGAGAACACAAATGTATCCTCTAGGGCAGTAGTTCACAAATTTCACCCGTTTCCCCAGCCTGTCTTTTATGCCCTGTCTTTTTTCCTTATCTGATAATTTCTTACCTGTTTGGGGAGCAGCAACAGCCTAGAGGCACAAGGGAAACACAATGTGACTTGGAGAATGGGTCCAGAGAGAGGGTATTTTTACCACCAAGCCACTAGGAATATGGCTGCAGGGAACCTGCCTAGGAGAAAAAAAGTCCTCGCTGAGAAGAATCTGGGATTGGGGCAGGGCAGAGCTGGTAGAGCCATAGCTGCTGAGCCCTGGAGCCCCTTCTGCCACCTCTCACCCAGCTGCACCTGCAGTAGGAACACTGGCTCTCTGGCAGCTTTCCACTTGGGGTGCACCTCGGGTTACCTCCCACCATACAGTTTGTGAAGAGCTTTGCTGCTGTTAATGTTGTGGCTGCATTGAGCATTCTGGAGAGGCAGTAGGAGGGGCTGGTCTGGCCACTAGCACTTGGCATTGAAGTGATCACTGTAATCAGAAATCAAGGTAATTGGAAGAGGGTTGAAGCTCATTAGAGGATTGGGCAGAAGATTTTGTCACGTAGTGCACTGGAACTAAGAGAGGAAATACCACTGTCGCCCCTGTGGTGAGCCAAGTGTGGCCCCAACAAGGTGTTGCTGCTAGTCCCACTGCTCCTGTGGGCTTGCACCATTAACAAATGCTGCACTGTCTGACCCAAACATCTTAATGTTTTGCCTTAGGGTTAAAAAAACTAAAGTCAAACAACATGACCCTCATTTTGGAGGCAAAGGACATTTAAACACTAAAGGTCAGGGGTACCTAAGGATTCTTCACAGGAAGAGACACCTTTAACACAATAACTTTACCTGCTTCACAGCAGATGCTTTAGTGCCATGAATCCTGCTGTGATAGCTTGAGGAAAGCAGAGACTAGCAGTCCTTGAAGGTTATGCTGCCAAGCATCATTAGCAAGAAAAGACATACCTAAGACAGCTGTCCAGGTGCATGCATCTCAGGCACCAACAAGGATAAAATGTTTTGAGAAAACTATTATTATTACATTCCTTTAAACCCCCTCTTCCAATAGCCTCTCAGATCCTGTGCTCCTCTGCTTAACAAGGGCCAAGACAGTTAACTAACCAGAGCTGCAGACAGAAGCATAGACATATTTCTCTATAGCACAAGCAGCTTATGGTCTCATTTTCTAGAAGTGTCTTAAGGCAGATTAGTTTCATACCTGTTGCAGGCAGCTGTCGCAGGACATCTTGGGAGAGAAAAGACCCCCCCCCCATCCCCCCTTACATTTCACAATGAGACAGGACCATTAACAGGACAATGCTCTGCTATGGTATGGTCTAGAAGGACTTTGCTAAGGTCCTGGTAGGCAGAGCAATTTACCCTCAGCCAGAAAAACAGCTCATTAAAAAGCTCATTAAAACCAGCAAGTTCTTCTGTCCCTTCATGCCACTGTCATTCTCTCAGCATGTGAGTTACTCTTCCAGTGGTTGTCTCCACCTTACAAGAGTGGCATGATTTATTTGAGAACATAACTCCGTGTTCCTCTCCCTACTGAAACCTTAATGGTTCACTGTCAGAGCAGATCAAGATGACCCATCAGCTCAGATACATCATGGATTGTCGAGGGAGGAGTGTCTGCAGATCCACATACTGCAGCTCAAGAGTTACTGGCAGTAACTCTGAGGACTGGACAGAGAAGCCTGGCAGCTACCATGGCAGCGTTAACAGGCAACGTTCCTGTGATGCTTTACATCAACAACTTCATCATTCCAAATCTGTCACTATGTAAGGAAACAGTTTGATTTTTTGGGAGTGGTAATGCCAGCATCAGATCTGCTTAATAACTGTTTAATCTTCCAGTATTTTATGGACAACCACCACCAGAAGACTGTTGATCTGATCAGTTAAAGGCGTTTCTAAACTGTTTTATTTGTCCAGTGAGCGTCCTAAACTCTGAACTGTCTGCAATCTCTATGCCCATGCTCAGTACAACACCCCGTTCCCCTGAAATCTCACTTTACTTCTCTTGTGTTCAGTTTGAAAGGAAAAAAACCCACAACATTCAAGATTTAAAAAACAAAACCCTTTCACCTTTCAGTTAGGTAAATGACAAAGCAGATTCAGACAGGAATGTATAACGATACCCCATTAACCACATTTGTTTTCCAGTGAACACTCCTATTCTCTGCACTTAAAGGTACTAGAAAAAGATACTAGTTGTCTTTACAACTCCTTTCTTGTTTTCTCTGATGCCTACACAGCATGTTAAACTGTAAAAAGATGCTCTAGATGAGCTGGACTATGTCTTTACTTTGCTGTCTTTATATCTAATACAGGGACAATTATGTAGCAGCATATAAACCCTATTATTTGATCTGCATTTGTAAAGCAAACTCCCCACAATTCAAGCCATGACCCAAAATACATTTATGGTGTCAATCATCAGACCAGAGTAAACCTGTGTTACAACAGCCCAAAAGAGCTTTTCAGTGGCTTGGTTATGGCTGTAAACCAACCCACTTTCTGTTTGTTTTTTTGTTTTGTTTTTTTAATTTACCTCTTCTTTTAGATGAGTTCTCAGTGACCACCTTATATTAAAAAAAAAAAGGCAATTTATTTTTTTTTTTTTAAAACCACTGTCAACACTTGTTTGCTGTAGAGAGACCATATCAATAGTTGCTAAGATCAGCACCAAAACCAGGTCTGGCACACAATGAAGGACTCTGCAAGAAGGTCTCAAAGACAGAGTTCTTTGCAACTCTCTGTTTATTAAAAATATATGTCTCCTTGGAAGAAACACTGGTAACCAACTAGTGTTGTCATGATCGATTCAATACTGTCAGCTATGCCATGGAGTACATCATCTTTTTTCTCCATATGACCTGATGAGAGGGAGACAGGCTATTGGGAGGGGGGCAGCAAGAAAAAGGGGGGGGGGGGGGAACAAAACAAAAAGACAGGAACAGCATGACCAGCACCTTAAGGACTTTTGTTTCACTTACTCCACTTCTCCAGGGACTGTTGTTTATAGCATCTGGAGCAGGACCAGCAGGGCAGGGGGCTAGATGCCAAACAGGAATCCATTGCCAAAGTTTGCTCCTTTAGGGTCAGTCCCACTGACAGCAGAATCCTTCCTGCCCTCCACCACGCTAGCGGCCGCATCTCTTCTGCGGCACTGCTTTCTGTCCCAGGAAGCTGCTTGGTCCCTGCAGGGCTCCTTGTGATGCAGGATGAGTAAAGACAGCTTCTCACCAGACAGTACATGGACAGTCTTACTTACAGCAGTTCTCATTCACACTGAAAACCATGGCCTGTGCGTGCCATGCGCAGACACACTGATAATCATTACCTTCAGGAAAGGGAACCGGCACCCCATACATTCACTTATCCCTATAAAATAGGGGGAGGGAGAATGGGCCAAAACTTACCTGCTCGTGCTTGTATGGTGACCTCCTTTGTTCTGGTGCGTAGCACTGTGAGAAACAGCATTCGCCAGGTTCTTTTTTTGTAAGGTGGGAGCGCTTCTACCTGTACTGTGAGTACCCAGCAACATAGCTCCTTCTCAAAGGCTGTGCGAGTCTCCTCCCCCTGCTTCACACAAGGCTCTGTTCCCATGATGGAGCCCCATTCAAGTGTGGAAGCCAAAGTGTCCTCAAAGACAGACATTTCTCAGCTTAGGGCCAACTGTCTCAGCACCAACAGTCACCTCAGTTGAAAAATCCCAGTGCACAGCAGATGGGTGCATCTCTGCATCCTCCTGCCACACAGACCCCATGGCACCCAATTCGGTTTTCTAAGGTGACCTTGAGACAGGGAGCCGAGCCCAATTTCAGAAAGAGGATTTATGCAGAGATGTCAGAGACAGAACCAGGCGAGGTGGCTGCACGTTCACCTGCCAAGCCCCAGCTCCCAGAGCAGCAAGGCAAGGAAGGATGGAAGGATGGCCTCTGGGAAGGCTACCACCACCACCTGCATGCAGCAGAGCTGGGAATTTGGCATGGAGCAGGGAAGAGAGGGAGGATGTTTTTTTAATTCTGTTACTGATTCGGAAAAGTGTGAGCATTCATCCAAGGCACAGCTGAGGGCTCTTCCTGCCAGTGGCTAATGCAGAAGGGAATGCCAGTGTGCTGCCGCAAGCTAGAATGGGTCATTTCAACCTGTGCCCACAGGTACAGGGCCAGTCCAACATCCCAGGTTTTCCACAGCAACACAGGACAGTGCGTACATTTGTTCCATGTGGCTGGTAGAGTATTTCCTAACTAAACACCGCAGATCTAGATTCTATTTACAATAGAGCCAGATTAAAAAATAAGTTAAAAAACTGGATTTTATACCCATTCAGTTCATTATTAACAAGAGAAAAATGGACTAATAAAAAAAAGCCAACACAGCAACACAATATGGTTTTGGTTTAAAATCAGCTTAAAAAAAAAATAGAACCAAAAGGAAACCTCTCATGCAAACACATAAGGTGGTGTGTAAAACAATGTGCAATTTAATATGTAGTATCATCCATTCTCTTGCTCTGCAGCCTCCTGCTCAGTCTCCGTCTCCCAGCCTCACTCAGATCAGCTACTGCTCCTTGCTGTGTTACTCTGGACCTCTGGTCCCTTCTGCACAGGCAGCATACCAGTCTCTGCTCTGCCTCATAGACCTGGGGTGGCTGGCAGGAGGCTGGCACCAACAGGAGACGCTTCCGAAGCACCTTGTACCGTTTTGAGCTCTTTCTGCCCAAGTGGACTTCCTACGCCCAGCGGTTGGGACAGAGAAACTGAAAGATCCTTGCAATAATACAATACCTTTTAAGAGAGGTCCCTCAGGTTTCCTGGTCCACATACATATATATATATAATATATATATAATACCTCTCTATATATTATATATAAATTACATATACAGATAAATAAAATGCTTTCTGCTGCCTTTCTGTCGCACTGTTCAGAGCTGCTAGACAGTCACACTTGGAGAAATGCCCCTGGAGCTCTGATACTAGCTCATGTGCTCAGAGTCCGTTGCTTCACTTGTTTCTTACGTTAGTCCTTAGCCGCCTCCTCCCATCTTGTTTCTTGGTTTAGTTAATAATAATAATAATAATAAAAAACGACCTTGAATGGGTTCTCATCTGTCTCTAATGGAGCAGTGGGAAGGTCCATGCAGGAACGGTGGGAACAGTCACATGATGAATGAGATGAGTTCATCCCAACAAAAGAAACAGGACTAGAAAACTCAATTTTGCGACGATCTAAAAAAGGGGGCAGGAACAGTTTTCATATTCCCCCCCCTTGGGGCAGAGGGCTTGGGTGGGGTGGGACTTCAGAGATTTTCTGCTCACAGGGAAGCAGGTGGGGGACATCTTCAGAGTTTCTCTGGGGACGGCACCCAGATGTAGTGCCCAGACTGGTCCTCAATGATTTGCTTGATTTTGCTGTAAATCTCTTCCAGAGAGTCTCCTTGTACGATGGCTGGAAGAGGAGAGAACAAGCAAGACCTTGAGCATGAGGCAGCGCTGCACCTTCCCCACCGCGACCTACGGGAAAGGCCTTCACTCTGCACCAAAGGGGCTGGCGTGGCACGGCCAACAACTAATGAACGAGATAACCCATGTCAAAGGAGCTGTAACTGGTGCACGATGACACCGAGGGTTAACCCAGCCTGTCCAAGGGGATTAGCAAGAGCTGATCCAGCACTGGCAGAGCTCCTCACGTGTGTGAGGTGCTAGCTGGGTTCTCCACAATGGGCTGCTAATCAGCTTTGCAAATCATGTCATGCCACCGCGCCGAGGCCACGGGCAGCTGGCTCCAGCACTGCAGCTACTCTGCTGTGGTGAACGGGAGGGCCTCGCGCGGATTAGCCGGTGTGCGCTGAGCGCGTACCCCAAGGTGCTGGATTTGTCCATCCCCTCTGGTCAGCTGCTGCAGGCTCCTCATGTTTGTTGCTTCCTCTGCAGCACTGTCAGGCTGGAAAAGGCCAGCTTATGGCTGTCGCTCCCAGCGGTAACTGTCACCCAAAGACCAGCGACAGTCTGGCTGCTTAGTACAGACACAACACGAAGCACTTCACTGTGCTTCCTACATCAGAGGAGGAAGATGCACATGGAGGGTCAAAGCTTTCTGGTAATTCAGCCTGCCTCTGTAGCCCAGCCAGGACCATCCTCCAGCATCTCTGTTCCCTCACTACAAGTTCCTGGCACAGAACTTGCTACAGTGACCATCTCTTTGCCCATTACCCACTTCTTTCAACAATGGGTTTCAGCCAAGAGCGTTCCTTCCTCAGGTCAACTTCAAACTCACCATCCAAGCGCACAATGGCATGGCAAGGGTCTGGCAAAACTGTGGCGTGCGCTTCCTTTGCACTCCTCCTGGAAGAGCAGCCAGCAGCTCTGGACCTGCTGCCGAGGACAGGAGGTCTGGGGAAAGCTTTTACCCTGTTTGTACCCATACATTTGCTCAGATGAGATCCATTTTTGGAAAATGTTCTGCTTGGGATTTTTCCTGGTAGCTTAGGTGGGCAATACACTCCTCAACTCAACAAAGAAACAGTTATTGCATGGGAGGAAAGATGGAAGACCAGTTTCTCTGCCTCTTCGCCTGCCCATGAGTTTCCAAAATTAATCATGTTACAAACATTAGTTCCTTAATGCACAAGGATGCCTGTGTCATGAGCAGCTCATCTCTGCAGGCAGAAAGTGCCAGGCAGCCCCTGACCGGCTCTTCAGCAAAGACTACTTAGGAAGCCAGCCAAACTTCCAGGCTTTTTTTGGGAGATGTTTTGTAATAACTCAGGACAGTCTCCACCATTTAGGTCACTAATTTTTTATTTTTCCTCTTTAAAATGACTCTTTTTTTCTTTTTAAAAACACTCTCCTTTCCCCCGTGCAGGGAGTTTTATTTCCTGTAGCCTTGTAGCACCCTGAATCTATGCTGTGCTTCCCCTGCCTGGGTTTTTCTTTCTTTTTTTATTATTATTAAAGTTGGCGATAAGCTTTCACAGGCTCGGAAAATCCTGCCTGGCAACTTGTCTCCTTCTCTAGAGCTGGTTTACTCTTATCCACTGATCTTGGAGCAGTCTCTTTGCAGAGTCCTGCTGGCAAAGTGCCATGTCTTTTTTGCTTTGATGAAGCTGGACATTTTCCCATGACCCTGCAGCAAGACAGTGCTGGTAGAGAGGTCACAGCTGCCAGCCAGAAAAGTAAAATAAATAAGATATTGCTCAGGACACTCACCTGTAAAATACTCTCCAAACTCTTGCTCGAGTTTCATGGCTTTATCAAAGACCTTGTTGGCCTGTTCGTATGTCTGTCTCCGGTTCATCTCCCTGCCATGTACAAAAAACAGAACCTTAGCTCTTTTTCTTCGCAATGAACAGAAGCAAAAATAGCCCACAAAGCTGGGGTGCCTGGGAAGCCTCTGCACACCAGGAATGGAAGCTGTGCAGGATGTAGCTCTCAAAGGCAGGACCCTTCCCCACAATCTCTTTACTGCCTTGGCACCTCATCTCAACTTCCAACAGTTCTTCCCATTGCCACCACACCCCCTCTTCACCATTGCACAGAAGTGGACTCAAATCCAGACAATACTCTGAATTTGCGAGACTACTGCAGAAGTCTCCCTGTTTTTCCACAGCCTGTCACCACCCTCCTTGCCTAGGTGCCCTCATCTTCATAGAACATCCAAATAAGCAGTTCAACCCCTTCTGGCCTGAGAAGTTTTCCCAGTCCCCTTGGTGCCAGCAAAGTCTCTTCTGATCTCAGAGTCCATCTCTAGCTACTGAATCTCCTCACATCTCTGCTGCTGCTCAGAAGAGTTGCAAGCTCAGCTCTTGCACCCTTTCCAGCCTGTGCTCCCCAGGGCCAGGAGCAGCAGGACAAGCAGAAGGTCCCCCTTAGGCACACAGGAAACATCTCCTCTCTGCTCCCCAGGGCTGTCCTGGCTCAGCCACCATCCAGCTGTGATCCACCACTATGGGCTGTCAGCAGTTCTCCTGGCTGGACTCAGGGCCCAGGTGAGCAGGTTACATCAGGCACATTTGGGAGCATTTTTGGATTTCCCATGGATAATCCTCTTTGGGGTGAATGAAGGGCTTTAAGCTGGAGCAATCCATGGAGCCTAGGTGCACCATGGCATTAGATGTGGAGGAACACCACAGAAACAGCAATGGGCCCAGCTCCTCTTAACAAGGGACAAGTTCAGCACCAGCAGCAACCTCTGCTGCTTTCTAAAAAGCACAGGCAGCAGACATACAAACCCCCGACATGCCAGAGCTGCTCGCCCTGGAGAGGTACAGAACATGGCGCTGCACTTACATGAGAGCTTCAATGGATTTTGGTTTGATGAAAATGGCAATGGGATAAAGTTGTGCTTGTTGCAACCTCTTGATAGCATTGCCAGACACATCCAGGATGCAGTGTTTCCCCTGAAAAGGAGATGATTGGGATCAGACCTACCCACACAGTCTACTCCCTGCAGAAAGAGCTTGCTCATACGGATATGCTTACAAAAGAGAGGAGCCACAGAGGTGAAACACCAGTCCCAAGACACAAGCCAACGCCCATCGGCCTTACATTCCCACCTGCTTAGGGCAGGACAGCAGCACTGCAAATGGACTGAATCTTTCTCTGAACACGTGAAACAATTTACAAGCCCTCAGTACATTCCTGTATTCCTGTGGAGGAAATGCCGCTGCTTCAAGAAGGGCAGCCGGGCACCTTTGCCCTGCGAGCTCCCAAGCACAAGGCTGGCGCCACCACTGCCGGGCTTTCAGGTGGAGTTCGGATGACACCAAGGTGGAGTAATGTGGCCGAGAAAAGCAGCCACGTGGCTTGGCAGGACTCCAGAGGGAGAAGAGGCTCGTGCCATGCTTGCTTAATGTGGTTACAGCCCTTCGTTAACACCACAGGGAGAGGAAGGGAACTGCTGAACGTGTCCAGGTTTGGGCTGGATGTGTCCCGGTCCCAGGAATGCCAACTGACACTCACCCTCTCTGCCACTGCCCGCACTGACTGAATGCTGGTCCCATAGAGATTGTCATTGAACTGCCCAGCCTCTATGAACTTGTTGTCCTGGATGTCTTTCTCCATCTGCTCACGGGATACGACAAAGTGGTAATCTTGTCCGTCCACCTCGTTCTCGCGCCGAGGCCTGGTGGTGTCTGGAGGAGAGCAGGCATCATGAGCGAACCCAGAGTGATGCATGCCAAACGTCCTGGGAGAGAGAAAACCCACGCGTGCTCCCAGCTCCCTCCCCCCACTGCAGGCTACACCCTGCAAGTAGCAGAGCCACCCTTCTCCCCTCCCTCCAGCAACGGCACCAAGCGCCAGCTGGGACTTACGTGGCACGCAGGAACCAAACTTGTGTGGGAATTCGGAGATGAGGTCATCGTTAATTCGGTCCTTTGTCGGCCCCAGGATGATCACCGGCCTCGCATAATGAACTGCGAACAAGAGCCACAACCTGAGGCTCCCTCTGTGCTGCGGGCAGCTGACCCTACTGCCACATTTGGCATCAACCTGCCCTCTACCTGCTGGCAGTGGGTGCTCCTGCTCATACGGGCACCCAAAGGTGCCTCCTTCGTGTGAGTTTATCTCCTCCTGGTCATGGTCAACATCTCCTTCCCATCTGACCCAAACCATCTGCGCGGCCCCGGGGAAGGTGCTGCAAGTCTCTGAGGTTGCGGATCAGCAAAGCTGCTCCCTTGCTCAGGGCAGGAGCCCGACAACCAGAACAGTGGGGCAAGGATGCCATGGGGCTGGGGGTGTGATGGGAGCCTAGGAGTCTGATTCAGATTCTGGCAAGGAGAGACCACCGAGGCTAGGACTGTTCAGCCTGCGAAAGGGTCTGCACAGACTGAGCATTGAGCAGGCTTAAATGCTGAGGGCTGTGGGGGTTGCTCTGCAGCAGGGACCTGGCCCAAGGCAGCGAGGGACAAATCCTGTCCTCAGCTGGGGACTAAAGCCTAGCTCAGTTTTAGCTCTGGATCTCTCCCTTGCTCTTGCAGACCAGGTCACAAGTCTTTTCTACTGATTAAAACAGGGCGATCAAGGCCAGGGAAAGCTCCGCGAGGCGGCATGCACGCCTGGCTCCTCTGCTGCATGCAACAGACAAGAAGCTCCACTTGTGTTCACCCAGCACTGTGCTGGTACAGCACAAGAGGCGGGGAGGAGGAGGTCGCACTGGTCACCCTGGCTCTGCCAGGGATGTAGGTGCCCACACTGGAGCAGGCACAGGGCAGCTCAGCACCAGCACTTACTTTCTTGCCGCGTCACCGGCTCATACGACAGGATGGTGTCCTCTTGTCCTTCTGCAACAGAGCCAGGGAGAGGCAGGTGAGCACTTGCAGCAGCTCTGCAGTCCCTCTGCACCCACGAGGAGCTGGCTCCTGCCCCCACCAGCCTCCTGCAGCCCTGGGGACACCTCCAGGCTGCCCCCGTGATGCTACCAGCTGACATGGAGTGTGACAGGCATGCAGTTTGCAGCCCTTGATCCACGTCAATTATTCACGTCCCAGCTCTGGGTCAAGCCTCCTCTTTCCCTCCCTGCCACTGCGGGCTCAGGGCCCATTGGGACGCACCATCCTCCCTGCAGGGTGGATGCATGTGCTGCAGATATTAGAGGACCCGCCAGGGATAAAGAGAGCATTCACTGCAGCTGGACTCCCCACGCTCTTGTACAGGCTTGGGCTCCAGGAGCCACCTATGCTATGGACCTGGTCTCTGGCCATTGCTTCCTGCAGCAGGCACTGAGGATGGGGGCCCACCATGGACTGGGAACCCATCACCCAGCCTTAGAGCAAAGCCCTGCAGCCAGGAGAGAGCAGGGAAGCAGGCAGGCTCACTCCTGCCCCCCAGCCTCTGCTCCCCCAGGCCCTGAGGAGGGAGCTGGCCACAGCATCTCAGTGTCACCAGCAGGAAGGCCCAGCCTCTGAACAGAGCCACCACTGGCACAAGACAAGATGGAAGTGCCAAAATGTGCACACACATACACACACACATGTACGCACAGGGGTGGGAAAGCAGGCGAGACACACACTTACTGGAACTGCTCTCGCTGTCACTGGTGTTTGATGTCACGCCCTCTGCAAAGCAACCAGAGAGACCCCCTTCAGAAGCAGCATGGGCAGAAGGCACAGGGGCACCCCGCCGTCATCCAGCACTACTGACCCAGGGCAGGGCAGCACTGGCCTCCTGAAAAACCTGCGCTGCACGGGCAGGATGGCATCTCTCGCCCTTTGCTGGGAAACTGGGGGTGTGCAGGGGGATGCTTGGCTACCCTGGGAGAAGGCAGGGATGCTGGGAGGGGGCTGCCTGGCAGGCGTGGGCAGGCATGCGCAGGCACTGGGCTTCCCAGGCTGAGGGAGGGAAGGTGGAGTGCATGGGGGGCAGGGTGCTGGTGGGGGGGAGTGGGTGCAGCATGCACATGGTGGGCGGGGGGGGCATGGCTCCACACCATCACAGGGACAGGGCTGGGGCTCGCAGAGACAAGACAGTGACAAGATGGGGCAGAGTTTGGGGCTTTGCTTGCTCAGACTGATCCCAGTGTTGCAACTGCCCCACAGAGGCTTGCTGGCCACTGCCTGCCCCTGGTCAGGCTCTGCCCCAGTCAGGCGGGGTGTGGAGCTTGGCAGGGGACTCCCACCCAGATGGGAGGACCGAGGGGCTCCTGCCATCATTGTTTTGCAGCTCTGGCTACATGGTGCCCCAGAGGAAGGTGGCAACACTTCAAAACACTGTCACCGCCCCACACAGAGCGACCCATCATGGTCACAGCCACCTTCCACCTGTACTGGTAGTGGCTCTTGAGTCTCCGAGCACTAAACCAGCAGCCAGCCCAGCTAGGAGCAGGAGGAAGAGGACAATGATGAGTTACAGCTCACCCTGGGTGCGGCGAGCAGCCCTCAGCTGGGCGCGCTTAGGGCATGGCCAACATCCCCAAGCAAACTCCCCTGTCCCCTCCCGCGTGCAGCAGCAGCACCTCCTCAAGCCCAGCAGCCCCTGCCAGCAGACGCGGGCGCTCCCCAGCAGAGGAGCAGCACCCATGGGGCTCCTCCTTCCCCACACCCAGAGAAGCACAGCTGCCCCGGCCAGAGCCCGGCCGTTCCCCCGGCATCACCAGGCATGCCAGCGACAGAAAGTGAATGATGCGCATCGAAATTTGACTTACTCAGGTTCTTTGCTCCATAATAATCGTCACTTAACCCAGGGAAGTCCTGATTTCACAGACAGCGAGACGGGGGAGAGGGGGAGAGAAGAGAGCGCAGGAGAGGGCAGTCAGAGGGATTGGGGAGACAGAGCCAGACCAGCATTAGTGACAGGAGTGCAGAATGGCCCAGAGCTGCAACTGCAAGTGAGGTTAAATGTTTTCAGAGCTGATGCCATCAGCCCGCTGCCAATGTCTCACCTTGTGTGGCCGGACCCCACCCCCCGAGCTCATCCTCCCTGCCAAAGAGTCCCCAAGAGCCACCCTGAATCTGGGGAGGGCAGGGCAGCCACAGCAGCATCTGCTACCACCGAGCAGTTGCAGCGTTGAGCTGCCGGCAAGCAGGGCTGAGGTGTTTCTCTGTGATGCCTCGCGGGGTGTACCAGCAGGGCACAGTAGCTCCGCACTCCCCTGGAACAGCCCAGCCGCTCTGGGGGTAGACAGAGCCCAGCCAGTCCTCTAACACATGTCAGGGAGGCACATTTTTCCCCACCTGTGTATGTTAGCTGCCCACACTCCAGTGCTTGCCTTGGCTGTGGAAACATGGGGGAAGGACCCCCTGCTGCAAGCTGGGATGGACAGTGGCAGAGCACGGGGAGGGAGCTGGCTGCGGGTCTGTGACATGGGCTGGCAAAGAGTGTTGCCTGCCCTGTCCCCGTGCCATATATCACTGCACTGCAGGGCTGTCCGAGAGCAGCGCCTCAGGGAGCCCCCAGCGCCAGCACGGAGCTGACTGAAGCCCAGCCACGTCAAGGCACTATGAGGGATACACAGACTTCACCTTCACCACAGGCCAGAGGCTCACGTTGGCTGCTAAGCTCACTGGAAGCTGGCGCCAGCCTGGCAGCAGAGGGATGTGGGCAGCCCCCAGAGCAGTCCAGCATCAACCTCCTGCCTCTGCATCACACCCAGGAGAGCCACCGGAGGGGAGGGGAATGCGCTCACTGCACTGGCACTGGGGCAGAGACACCTCTGCCTTGCCCACCCTCTCTTCCCTGAGGTGCAAGGACTGCGCCTCTCTCTCTGGGTGCTTGCTGAAGGAGTGGATGCAATTTAGCATCTGCAAGGAAGAGGGGCTGGGTTCAGCAAGCAGTTCCAGTGCTGCCCGCGTCAGGATTTGAGGCAACAATGTCCTGCTTTTGCTGGGAGCCCCAGCATGCTGCCAGGTGAAAGCTGGGGACCTCCCAGTGTCTGCAGCCACCTACCAAAGATGTGCCTCACTCATGGGCGGCCACCTCCTCCACCAGCAAGGGCATAGCTCCCCCGTGCCCACAGGGTTTAACTCAGATAGGAATATGTAGCTGCGAGTCACTTCCAGGGGAGGTGGGGAACACAGCCAGGACCTCCCCAGCCCCTCAGCCCTGACGGGGACAGGAGAAGCTCCGCAGTAGGCGGTCAGACCCTTGCTTGGAGGGGAACAGCCCTTGGCAGGCAGAGGGAGGGAGCAGAGCCCGCAGCAGAGCGGGGAGAGCAGGGGGAGGCAGAGCAGGGGGTCAGGTGGGTGTAAAGTTGGATGAAAGGATGAAGACATTGAACATGAGAGAGAGAAAGAGAGTGCCAAGCCCACAGCCGTTGCTTTGTTTCAAGCTCCAGTTTCTACCTAACTGCTGGCACGACTGTGGAGCACAGACCTGAACATGGGCAGATGCCAGGAGCCCTGGCTACGGAAACGTGCTGAATCTCTCCCCCCAAAGACAGGGGACCTGAGGGTCGCACGCTTGCCCTCTCTGGCCAGCTGCTACTTACGTTCCTGTCCGCCGCTCTCCTGGGCCAGGTTCTCTTTGCTCTTGTAAAATGGAAACTTTCGAGAGAGGCGGAAACTCTTTTTACGTTTCGTTTTGATCGACTGAAGAACATGGAGATGGAAGGGAGGACAGAAAAAAACAATGGTGTTTAACGCATGTGGGAAAAATTAAAATGACGAGACAATGAGGAGCTGTGTCAGGGCAGTTACCCTCAAATGAAATCATGGAGATTACATGAAAACTGTAATGCAGGAAAAAAATTAAGCGTGGAGAAAAACACATGGTAGGAATGCTGGGAAGCTGACAGGGCAATCAGCAGCTCTGCAGGGGTAGCCAGGCCATTCTCCCTTCCTTGTCCACTCGCTAAGCACTCCACACGAGGGGTGAGGGCAGCTACCTTCACCTACATGAGCTACCTGCAGTCAACTCCCAGCCACAGGCCGTGGTGGGACAGTCTCTGCTCCCCCACCACAGGGGTCCTTCCCCAGCGCTTTCGCACCATCCCAGGCTCCTCTGCTCACCCCCTGCACAGTCGCAGAGGATTCATGCCAAACAGATGCGGGCCTGGGGCAGGTCCAGTCACACTGCTCTTTGCTTTGGGATTGCTCCAGCCACCCCATTGGGAGCTCTGGCCGCTGGGACTCATCCTGCCCCTGCTAGCTACCGGCCCTGCTGAGCCCCAGCTTGGCACTTACCCTGTTGGACTCAATCATGCCAGTCCGGGCGTGGAACTTCACCGTTTTCAACCGCGCTCTCTCCTTCTTTTCCACCCTGATTGGAAGTTAAAGGGAAGAAAGAGCCGCTAGTCCTGTGCATGCACCCTCCATGCTGCCTGCTTGGCTGCCCAGGCAGCTCTGTGCACCCTCACGTCATGGCCCCATTGGTGAAGGGCAGCTCTTTCCCTGAGAGGGATGGAGGTGGAGCCGCCTGCCCATGGTCTGGCCAGGGCCAGCATCTGCAGGAGCAGGAGATGGGACAAGCCAGCCTTCCCAGGAGGGGAGGGATGGGGCTGGCTCTGCAGACCTGAAGGCAGTGGCAGCCAGCTCCTCTGCTCCCTGCAACTTCTCATCTCATGGGACCTGGCTCACAGAGCTGGGCAGGTTGTCAGAGGACACAAAGAGCAGCCCACAGCCACTGCTGTGACTCTGCTCTAACTTGGAGCCCCAAACTGGCTAACGCCAGCTCTCCATCCCCACAGGGACCACATAAGGGGCTGAGCACTCCCCTCCTCACCTGGAGGCTCACACAGCTTTGGATAACATCGCCCCAGGGAGACCTGCACACAGCCCCAGCTTGCAACTAGAGTGCCCTTCACGCTGCACAGCCATGGAGGGGCATGTGTACTGGGACCACCCTGAGCAGACCCCCGAGGGCTGCAGGGCTTGTGGAGGCTGAGGAGCTCCAGAGGTACTACGCGTGACAGCTCCTGCTGACGGACACTCACCTTTTCTTGCTGGGGATGACCCCGATCTGCTCGCTCTCACCATGGGGCGTGACAAGCCTGGCTTGCCACCACTCATCATCAGAGGCGTTGATGACGTGCAGGATGTCCCCGTAGGAGAAGCTGAGCCCCTGGCTGGGCAAGCAACTGTCCCGGGTCCGGTCGTAGTCAAACAGGGCTCTGCGGAGGAGCAGAGGAGTGTTGCCTTCACTGAGTACAGCCATGCAGTGAGGGCAGCAGCACTGCTGACCTCCTGGGGCACTGACACTTTCGTACCTTAAAGGATTTAACCCAAACTGCGGGGAAGCCTCCTGCCGAGGCCAGCGGTGCCACACAGCCACCAGCATACCCTTCCTGCTGGCAGGCTCAGCACAAGCCCTGAAGCGTGCAACGCAGGAATAACAGTGCTGGACCAAAACAACTTGCTCTTGACCTTAGCTGCAAGAGGCACGTGACCCACAGACACATTGAAGGCAGCTGTGGTTAGCGAGCAGACAAAGCTCACAGGGCCTCAAGAAAGCAGCAGCGTGCAGAAGGGCGGCAGGGGGCCAGGGTGTGGGGCTGCCCCTCACCATCCCTGCCCAGCAGCTGCAGGGCCCAGGAGCAGGATGGGGAACATCAGACCCCACTGCTGGTGGGCGGTCGCACCAGCAGAGACCACGGGGTGCTTTGAGCATGTACTTTATTTATGTAGAGGGGTACATTAGTCCAGAGCCTGTGAGCGAGGAACACATCTGAGGGTATGTATATATATCTGCTTCCACAACTGATCCTTTTCAGGCTCCTAAATACTTCTCCTGAGAACAGTTTATTTAGTTTAAAATTATGTTCAATATTAAACTAATCAGCTACAGAAAAATTTTTTTTTTTTTTAAACTAGAGGAACACTAATACCCTTCCTGCACACACTTCATCACACACAGCACTGCAGCCTGTACCCACAAGCTGCTCTCAGTGGCTTCACATGCAACTCATTCTACTAAAATCAGACCTCAAACCATGTCTGCTTTGATAGATCCACTTTGCAACAAACCAAACCAAGGGAACAGTAACTAGAAGCACCACTGCCACCAGCACAACCCCTGTGTTTGCTCCTGGGACATGGACCCTGCTCGCCCCCAGCCAGACACCAGCCAGGCACTGCAAATGCTGGCTGGCTGCTGGTTTAATCCTGGCACTAACGAGCCTTCCTCAACCAGGAGACACCCTCTGCCCAGCTCATTACCCCCTTCCACTGCAGGGACTCCTAAGGGGGTCTGAAAGCACATGGTGCAAATGGGAGGGACGAAGGACAATGCAGCAGGTCCTCATGGAGCAGCAGAGCTGGGAAGGCACTTCTTCAGCCAGATCCCTGCTCCTGCTACCAGGGGAGCACCAGGCGATGAAACCTATCGGGTCATTTGGGACTGGCTCAAGGCAGCCAGTCTCGAACGAGGAGGAAGAGAAGAGGGGCTGCCCTGTTGGTCAGGGAGGGATCTTTAGGACAAGACATGATGCAGCCCTATGCATCCAGGTACATCCAGCCACCAGGTTGCTCCCCCTTTCCCAGCCTTCTCAGGACTGGGCAGCTCTTGTGCTCAGTCCCTCTGTACCCAAGCATGGCCCATGGCATGCTGGAGCTGGCAGCAAAGCACCACAGGGTACTTTGGCTGGATGCAAGCAACCCTCCCAGGCAGCTCCTGGCTGAAAGATAAGGCTGCGCGTGGCTGGCAGGCCCCTGCGAGACCAGTGCTGTTGGGAGAAAAGCACGAGCCAAGGCCCCCGGGATCTGGTCAAGCCGGTTCCCGAACCGAGGCAGGCTGCGGGGCACCCTGCCCACACCCCGCACCCTGCGCTGCACAGCAGCGCAGGCCCCGTGGCTCCCTGCCTCCTCCCGCAGCAGCCACTGGCATTCCAGGGCAGGCACAGCAAGATTTGTGCAAGGGCTGAACACCCACAAAGCGGAGCCACAAGACGTTTTCTTCCTCAAGGTGCGATGCTCCTGGAGACCAGTCCCTGGCCCCGTCGGCACCCAGGATCCACTGTGGGTGGGTGCTCCCCAGGGTGCACAGGGTGCGGGGGCCAGATGGAAGCACGGTAGCTCTGCTCTGCTCTGCCCCTAGACCAACTTGCTGCAGGAACAGCCAGGAGAGCAGATGGTTTGGCTGGAGGGCAGAAGAGCAGTGCCAGGGACTTGGCACAGCCTGCTCCCAGTGCCCAGGCACAACGCCTTCCCGGCCCCCATCCCTGCCTGGCACAGTCCCAGTGCCGGTGGACTTTGCCCTGCAGCGGCACATACAGGCAGCGGGCAGTGTGTGAACCTGCTTCACCCCTGCCCGTGCTGTGCAGCTGTAGCTCTGAAACACATGGCGAGTGCTGATACCCCCAAATCAGCTCCGGCAGGCACTCAGGGTGCCTGGCTCTGCCCCCATTGACAGTACATGGGGTACAACGCAGCCTCACAGGGCTGACTCAAGCAGCTGGGTAGCAAGTCCTGTAATTGATGTCCTGTCCACAGCGCAGCAGCTCAGCTAGTTTCGAGTAAACTGTGCTCGAAACTACCACGCCCAGAAGGGTTGGGGCAGCCCGGGCGCCCAGCAGCTTTCGAAAGCACATTTGCGGGGTGCGCAGCTGCCAGAGCTGGGGAGGGTCAGGAAGGGCCATGCTGGGGGAAAGCTCTCCCCTAGGATCACCCCCTCAGCAAGGCGCTGCCAAGCTCCCATCTGAAGCCACCTGGGTGTATGTGAGGGGACACAGCGCTGCAGAGGCCACCAAAGCCATGTGGAGGGATGCATCAAGAGATGCGAGATACTACAAGCAGCCTGGAGGCAGCAGGGAGCTCTCTGGCTCGCGGGCATGCCCTGATACGTGCAGCACCTATCCAGGCAGGAAACAGGAGACTCACAGGCTCAACTCAAACTGGATGCAACCTACACCCTGCTCCACCCATGAGGGTGTCCATGGGACAGCAGGGGAGCAAGGGCAGGACTAGCAAGAAGGTGTTTATTCAACATAGCACCCAGCTCAGTGCACACCCGCAGCATGGAGCCCCAAGACTCTAAATCAAGCAAGATGCCTGCAAAGCCACACAGGAAGGTGTGAATTACAGGAACCCAGAGCCGCAGCTCTCCCCTCCTGCCAGGCTGCACTTGCACCAGGTCCAGCAACAGCCTGAAGCCCATGTGCATGGAGCAGCCATGCAGTGGGAGACGCAGGCTGAGGGTGATGCAGCCTCGGCCCTTGTCATCCTTCCCATGGGGAAGGAGAAGCATCCCCTGCTTCCGCCAGCCCCCATCTGCAACAGGCTGTGCAGGGTGAGGATTTACAGGATTATTTTAATTACCAAGTTAAAATTACTCATTAGCTGTCACCCCACAGGTGCTGTGGCAGGCAGGAGGCAGGCAGCGAGCAGGGGCTGCCCTGGTGGTGCACGACTTGCAGCAGTTAGAGCTGCATGGCTGCTTAACCCCTGCCTGCCCTGCACCTGGCTCTGGACCAAACGCACGTTGAGGGCTCAGAACAATAATCCTCCTAAGAGCTCATCTTCCCTCCAGCCAGATCCTGCCACAGGAATGGCGGGAGGAGACAGGGAGAAGCCTGTTAGCAGGGAGTGGTTCAAGGAGAACACCCCAAACGCTGCCCCGAGCAGAAGCGGTGCTGGATGCCCAGCATTTCCCTGTTTCCCAGTGATCCCTGGTGTTTTGGCCTGGCCAGCAGCCACCCAGGGCTCTGTAGAGACATCAGTGCTTTCCAAAGCGGAGCAGCCCTCGGAAGAGGCACTTGAGTGCAGAGTACCCAGCCCCAGCAAACCAGTGCAAAAGCACCACTCTCCCTGCTGCGCCCTCCGGACTTCATGTGGTATCTATCACACTATTCCCTGACCTCTGAAACACCCGTCCACAGAGGTGCTGCACAGCCCAGGCTGAACCATCCCACCCTGCATCCCGCACTGTGGGGATATACCATCGCACCCGCCTCCAGCTGCCTGGAGCAAGGGGGGCAGGCAGGGGGCAGGCAAGGGGGGCTGAGCCTTACCGGACATAGAGAGATCTCTTCTCGCTCGTCCGGAGTGAGCCGGAGCCGGAGCTCATGCTGCTGTTCATCATCTGCTCTCTCAGGTCATGGATCTTTGACTCGAAGCGGCTGTACTCTGCAGGGAGAGAGGTGGTCAGTGCAGGCAGGAGCTGCCACTGAGCCACCCCTCCGCACCAAGCAGGGCTCAACTGGTAAGCTCCGAGAGAGGCAATGACAGCCTGTCCATGGGGTGTCTTGCACGTGAGCCCATCTGTCCGCTGCACATGCGGGAGGATGAAACCGAAGAGGCTGCAGCACCCTGTGGGAGTTCAGGCAGGGCATCTGGAGCAGGCAGGGCACCGGCTGCTCCCAAACCTACCCCAAGCCCCTGCACAGGCAGCTCAGGCAAGGGCTGCTGAGACCACCGCTACTGAGCTGCGGCTCGGTGAGGCAACGGTTGGGCAGGGCTCAGCAAGCTGCTGACCTACAGAGCAGTTCAAAATGTGCAGAGAAAGAGAGCCCCTCCAGGACACCGGCACCCACTGGCTGGAGCAGCAAGGCATGACTGCAGCCATCGGGTCCCCACACAGCCCCCACCCACAGAAGGGGAGTGGGAAGGAGGAATTCACCTTTTGCTCACACATCCCGACAGCAGAGACCTGCAGGAGGAGCTGGGGGACCCTCCAGAAGCTGCTGCCACCCCTCTGCCAGGCAGCTGGATGGGAGCAGCCACCACCCCTGTGCCTGCTGCTGCGCCAGCCCGACCTTCAGCTGGGTGTAAAGGTCGGGCCGGCAAGCAGAGGGTGGAGGCATCGGCCCTGCTTATCCAGGGCCGACAGGGAAGGTTTGCCGGGCGGTGAGCAACCACAGCAGCGTGGCACCAGGAAAGCTGCGGGCACTGCCACAGCCCACCCCAGCAGTTCTCACCCAGTACCCTTGATTTTGTCCTCTGGGTGCACCCTGCAGTTACATCCCCATGTCCTCGTGAGAGGGGACCAGTCTCATCTCTGCTGTAAGACTTGCGTAGAAAGCCTCTCCACAACCCAGAGGTTTAGATGTGGTTTGGGTTTTTTTTTTTTGTGAACTGGAGCACAGCAGCTCAGCAGCGGAGGCAAGCGCCTGCTGCAGAGCAGAGCCCCAGCAGTGTGGGGGATTGCGCAGGCTGCTGCCTGGCCTGCAGAGCTGCATCGCACAGGGGTAGAGGGAACAACACACTGCTAAGAAATGCACTGCGGGCTGCGTTTGAGAGTCAGCCCCTCACCGTGCAAGGGGAGAGGCGACTCTCAGTGCAGATGCACATGGGGCTGGGGTTATGCAGCTGCAGCTTGGCATTTTCTGACTCTCCAGCCTTTCACTCTGCAGCCGGACCTGCCTGGGCAACCCCCTCATGCACCCAGCTGCCAAAGATGCGTTTTTACTTAAAGACTGAGAAAAAAAGGCGATACACACAAAAAATCTCCAAGCGACACACAGAAATTCCACATAAAGCCCCTTCCCCTGCCACAAGACATCAAGAGGTGCTGCATGCTGGGCAGGGTCAGCTGCTTAATGCAGAGGTCACCAGACCCACTGCTCCTGCCTGCCTTCCTGCTAGCAGGGGGAAACACAAGAAAGCCAACATGGGCAAGGCTTATAAAATAAGAAAACTGAATTCTGACATCAAAGCAGCACTTTTGCACTCGCTGACCTGCACTGGGGTTTTTACAGAGTTCCTGGCAGAGGGAGGCGAGCTTCATCCCACTCCGCACCTCTTGCTCCACACCAGGGTGGACCACAGCACCTCTGGCGCAGCTCATTCTGCCCCAAGGTGCCCATGAGCTCTCATATCCCAGAGGGGCATCAGTCAGAAGCAGGTACAGCTGCTCCATAAACCCTCTTTGGTACAGAAGGGCTATTTCCTCTGGAAAGCTGCTGAGCTGGGCGCTATAACCCCTGTCCCCAGCCGAGTTGTCCCAAACCCCACCAGGGGCACAGGCTCTCTGCATGCCTGGGATTGTGCAGGCAGCGAAGGGCAAAAGCAGGTTTAGCCACCACTGGCATCAGGGCACGGATGACGGGAGGGCAACCTTTGGGTGCCACCGCCCTGCCAGCAACTGCATCCCCTGCATGCAACCCAAGGGCAGAGCTCTCAAGTGCCCCTGCCTTGGCCAGTGCACTCCATGGAGTGCTTGCTGGAGTGGCCACGCTGCTTGGAGGGGCTGGGAAAAGCCCGCGAGCACAACGAGAAGCACAAGTCAGGCTGGATGCAGCAAACTGAAGGACACAGGGGCTGCTCTAGCTTTTTTGCCTGGAGAGCAAATGCAATCTCCCATCCTGGGAAGGGTCTCCCAAGGAGCTATCAACCTGTGCTCGCTCCGACTGCAGGAGGGCGCAGGGCAGAGGAGCAGCCAGCTCCAAAAGCAAACCTGCTACCTCCCTCCCAGCACAAGGGAGGCAAGGTTACCCCAGGAGTAAGCATGGGATGCTCCCAGCTGTCACTGGCCCCTCCTTATCTGCATGCTGGAGCAGCCTCTGAGACAATTGCTGGCAAATAACCCCCAGCGAGCAGAGCTCCTGCCTTTGCTCCCTGGCTCACGGCCACCATGCCTCCACATCCTGGAAGGAGATCTCCTGTGCAGCCAAAACTTGCCTGGGAAGCTTGCCTGTGGTGGGGAGGTGAGCCACGGCTGATCCCTGCCTCCCCAGCATTCCCACAGGACCTGGGTGCCAGACACGTTCAGGACACACTTATCAAAACTTAAAAATATGCAACAGGTGACCTGGCGCGTCTTGCCATGAGTGCCACTGTGGCGCTGTGCCATGTGCCAGGAGGGGCAGGACATTTGCTATTCCCACTCAGCAACTGGATAAAAACATCGCTCCACCCTCCCACCGCTCTTCCCTTCCCAGGGTGCAGGTGCTCCTGGAGCTGGGCCCGATCCTGCACTGCAGTGACCTCGGCGCCAGGAGCAGGATATGGCCCTGCACACCTAAGCGTGCACAGGTCGCAGACCATTAAGATCAGGCAGGGATCACCTGCCTGCACCAAGGATCCCCAGCACCGGCACACACTCGTGTGGTGCAGCTGCAAATATACCCAGCAGACCCAAGACGACGGCAGGTCTGCAGCTGATTTCTGGGCACTAGCAGACAGTGCAAGGGGAGAAGGCACTGGTAGAGAAGGGGGTTGCATCAGAAAGCAACTCCCGAGCATGCACAAGGCCTTGCGCGTGTGCCGTGCTCTCTCCGGCATCCAAACCCACCTGCCCAGGGCCAGGCCAGCTTAGTCGGGCCATCAGCATAGCCCAGGGATGCTCGGCCACAGCCTCCAGCCCAGCCACCTGCAAAAACTACCCCCAGCTCCATCCTTCCCCTCCAGCCTGGCATTTTATCACCCTGACCCCACACACCTTCCAGCTGCAGGGTTAAAGTACAGACACTTCCCTGCACAGGGCACATGTGCTGCAGGCCCAGGTGAGTGGAGGGGAGCACAGCCATGGAGAAAGCTTGGAGGCTTTTAAAAGTCACCATGCAGCCCTGGCACTTCCTTTCAGCAGCCAGCTCAGAGACATGCCATCACACAAGTTCTTGTATTTTCAGGTGAAGAATATCAAGGCTTTGTTGCATGGGGCATGAGGAGGTGGAGTTGCCAAACCCAAGCGCTGGCGATAGCAGCAGGCAAAGGTCAGGGGGAGAAGTGCTCAAAGAGAAGGGACCTCACAAACAGCTCAGAGGCACCATCACAGGGAGCAGCCTCCTCCTCCTCCTCAATGGCATGCAGCAGTGGTCAGAGGTGCTGCACCACACGCAGGTGCTCAGAAGAAAGAGGAGCTGCTATCCTGCCTTTCTATCCTTCCCTGGTTTTGCCTTTGCTTCTTTCCACTCCCAGTGCAACCCACAGGAAGGGCACCTCACTCCCCGAGACCTGCGCAAGCAGCCTCTCTGCTCCCTCAGAGCCCCAGAGAGGTCAGCTGCAGAGCACGTGTGCACCCTAGCACCCTATGGGCAAGCCCTAGCCACGCTCACATACAAAAGACAGGTGCCATCCTCCGCCTCTGCTAGCGGGGAGGAACTTCTCAAAGCCCCTTTCCACCAGCATCTCCTGTTTGGGCATTCTACAATCCAGCTCTCCCGCTCTTTCCACAGCCATGATGCACATAGAAAAGGCAAACATTTGGGAGCACACATCCCCTCAAGGGGACCCAGCCTCACCTGTACGTGGGGCTCACGCCAGGGAGACCTTTCTGCTCGGCTCCCAGGCCTTCAGGCCTCTGGAGCACTGAGGTCAACTCCCAAGACCAACAGTCTGTGTTTCACAGCAGCAACGCTGCATCCCAGGATGGCTGCAGCCTGTGTGCCAGCTGCTGCTGCCCGCA
Organism: Pelecanus crispus; assembly: GCF_030463565.1. Classification (NCBI taxonomy): domain Eukaryota; kingdom Metazoa; phylum Chordata; class Aves; order Pelecaniformes; family Pelecanidae; genus Pelecanus; species Pelecanus crispus. The sequence continues at coordinate 13,716,290 of NC_134655.1, forward strand.
AGTGCTAGGAGCCATCGCGGATCCATAAAGCCACCGGCTAGAAAGCACTGACATTTCAGCCTCAGTCCAAAGGCGTTTTGAAACATTTTGTCCTGTTTGACATTTAGGAACCACTTTTGGTTGGCGTCTTTGCCAAATCTCAAGTGGCAAAGGGAGCCAGAAATACAAGAACACTAAGTGCTTCCTGGAAAGAAAGGGAAAAAAAAAAAAAAAAAAAAAAAAAAAAAAGCCAAACCAAACAAGCCCCACATCCACAGCACACCCCTGAGTGGCACTAACGGCTCCGCGCCCCAATGGCCTCTGCCATGGAACAGAGGAGGAACAGCGGGGACAGGGGCCCGCAGGGCACTGCCCAGCGATGCCACCGAGGAGGCACACGGCAAAAGGCAGGCAAGGGGCAGCATGCTCGCCTTGGCAGAGAGGACCAGAGCTGCTAGGGGAGAAAAACAGTGGCGTCCAGGAGAGACACCTGCATCAGGGGACGTGAACTGCTGCTTCCCAGCACTGGCACGGTGCTGCCCGGGACACGGTAACAGCATGGCAGCAGCCCCGGGAGCAGCTCCCGGCCCCTCGCCCGCCGGCGGGATGGCCTCCCCGGCACTTGCCCTTCCAGCCCACAGGTGACACTTCAGCCCTGCCAGCCCGGGAGGGTTTCGGTAGGCAGCCTCCAGCTCCTTTCCTGCAGCTGCATGCTGCTAGCTGCCCCACGCAGGACCCAGCCACCCCACGGGGGACCACCAGCCCCCGACACCTTCACCGAGGGAATTAAAGCCCAGCGCTAACGAAAGGCAGCCGTTGGGGTCGTGCGGCAGGCGGGATGCTCAGTCGGGGACGAGCCCCCACCCAGCATCGAGGCCCCGGTTCCAGCCCCGCCGGCCCGGTCGCAGGGGGGTGCCCGGAGCCCTCCGCGCTGGCGGGGAGCTGCCCCCCAGGACGAGGGGCTGCCGCCGCACCCGTGAACCCCGCCGGAGCAGCCCTTCAGTGCCGGGCCCCCCAGCAAGGCCCACAGGAGCCCACGGAGCGCGGCCCCCCAGCGACACCCTCCGGCAAACAGACACCACCACCACCCCCCCCCCCCCCGCCACCGGAGACGACCCCGCTCCCGGCGAGGCCCCCCGCCGGCCCAGGCCCGGAGGGGAGGGGCGGTCCGGCCCGGCCCGTGTCGCCGGGCCAGCCGCAGGGCCGGGGAGGCGCGGGCGAGCTCGGCAGAGTCCCGCTCACCTGCAGGCCGGTGGGGGGCGGCGGCGCCCCCGGCAGCAGCCCCGGAGCCGCCCGGCCCGCACACAAAGCCGCGCAGGCACCGCCGGCGGGACGCCGCCGCCCCGCCCCCCCCGCCGCGCCGACCAATCGGCGGCCGCACCTCCCCCCGGGCCCCGCCCCGCGCCAATCGGCGCCTCGCCGGCGGCCCCCCCGCCCCGGCCTCCCGGCCCGCCCGATCCGCGCGCCAGCCACCGCCCCGCCCCCCTCATCTGCATGCGACGCCCCGCCCCCGGCCCGTTCCCGGCCCCGCCCCCGTTCCCGGCTCCCGGCGGCCGTACCTTCGGGCCGGTACTGCGCGACGATGGTCACCGTCTGCCCCGCCCGCTTCAGCGCCGCCGCCGCCTGCTCGTGGGTGGCGTTGCGGAGGTTCACCCCGTTCACCTGCCGGGACAGAGCGGCTCCGCTGGACCGGACCGAGCGGGGCTCGCACCGACCGGGCCTGCCCTGCGCGCCGGCCCTCGGCACCGCTGCCCCCGCCCCTGCACCGGTACCCGCGGTACCCACACTCCGTGCCTCGTCACCCAGCCCCTGTGCCCCCAGTACCCGCCCCCCCCCCCGACATCTCCAGTACTGGCATCCCCGGTAGCCGCCCCCCGCCGGCCCGGGCATCGGGGGTGCCCTCCGCCGGCAGGCGCGGGAGGAGCCGGCCAGCCCCTGCTCCGCCGCAGGGCAGATCCCGGGCAGGCCGCTGCTCCGATTCTACGCACCCAGGGGCCGTGTCCACACAGGCACTGGGGACAGACCCTACCGCGCTCTGTCCCGGGTGACAAGGGACGGGTGTCCTGCGGGCGCCCGCCAGGGGTTTGGGAGGCCGTGGAGGGGCAGCGGGCAGCCCCGCCGACTCACCGAGAGGATGCGGTCTCCCCTCCGCAGCTCCCCGCTGAGGTCGGCAGGGCCTCCGGCCAGGATGAAAGACACGAAGATCCCCTCGCCATCTTCCCCCCCGACGATGTTGAAGCCCAGGCCGGTGGAGCCTTTGTGCAGGATGATTTTCCGGGGCTCCCTGGAAGGACAGACACGGGACAGGGACACATCAGGGTGAGAAGCAGCAAAGGTGGTGACAGGGTCGGCCATGCTGGGGCTTCCTGGCACACCGGCGGGGCTGGAGTCACCCTGACTGTGACCCGGCATGACTCAGCCTAAGGCACCGAGGAGGCTGATAAACTGGGAGAGGTGCGGGCAGTTGCACAAGTGACATGAGACACAGCATGGACGGAGACAAAGCATCCGCCGTGAAATCACTCACAGAAACATCAGATGGCGAGGCAGCATCGGATGCTGCAAGCCTGGGCATCGAGGATGGTGCGGCCGTGCCGGGAGAGGGGGGATCAAGCCCCTCCGCACCCATGCAGCACGGCAAGCATGCCTGCAAACCCCATGCACCCCCATGCCACAGGCCCTGCGTGGCCCAACAGAAGTCCTAAATTTTTCAGTGATGACTTAATTCTTTCACAGCTCACACAATAGGCAGGCAAAGGCAGAAAGACTGCCTGGCATCACAAAAATCCTGCATCCATTTTTGGCTGGGAAAAAGAACCCAAGTCTGATGGGAACAACGGCAGCTCTCAGCTCAAGCACTGGATTAAAATAAGAAGGAATAAATGATGCTAGACAATTAGCACAGGCTAGTGGTGATTGTCAGCCAACATGACACTGAGGACCATCAGCGCATCCACTGCGGTGACTGGCTGGATCCTGGCTGCTCCAGCAGGTACCACAAGGACCGAGGACCTGCCAGTGAGCTCAGCAGCCTGATCAACCCCGCACCTGCTGCGGAGCAGAAGGAGATCTCTGGGACACGGTAGGAGAGATGCTGGAGCCCCAGGCATGGCACTGGCTCAGGGCACCCACAGTGGATCCTAAAATACCGGCAGACTTGGCAATGCTAAGGGGACTGTGGGGCACTGGGGGGGGAGGGGGGGGCTGGCCCAGCCGGCCCCCCCAGCTGCCGGTGACAGCTGGGGAAGGAGCTGGCCTCAAGGTGGCACAAGCGGAGGGGAGACCCAGGGGAATAAAGTTTGGCGGAGCAGGCAGCACGAAGCCAGCCTGCTCCAGGCCACTCTTGCAAGAAAACATCTTTTTCAGCCCCCTGGGCCAGGCTGGAGTATCACTGCCGTCACCTGGGCAGTTGGGGAAGATTTTGGTGCTTTCACGATGGCAGGTGGCAGGATTTACCTCCAGGGACATGTGCCAGCACTGCAGGAAAAGTCTCCCACCATCCTTCCCCGAGGCTGAATCCTGATGGGCTGAATGTCACTTAGCTCCAGGCAACCACCTTATAAGGAGCAATAGGAGCAGCAGATGGACAGAGAGAAATGCAGGACGCCTTGCAAGAAGGTCTTGGTGGGCTCCTGCCCTGCCCAGACCGTGGGCTCAGCACAGACTGACCCTCCTAGCTCTCCCAGCCGCTCCTCTCCCCGTCCCCACACTTCCCACCAGGCACAGCAGCATCCCGGTCCCCTACCTCTGGTAACACTTGCTCCTGTGGCCTCGCTGCTGCCTGGAAGGGGACAGGGATGGCTGTCCCCTGTAGGACATGGACGATGAGACATTGACGGTGAACATTGTGGCGTGGCAGGCTCTACTGGCGGCGCCGACCAGGAGGCACGAGGGGCAGGAATGTTCTGAATGCTCCACGCCACAGCTGCCCCGTGCTGCCTGTCTCTGCCTCTCTCCGGCTGCGGGGCCCGCAGCTTCCCCGACCCACACACAGAGTTTTTTATGGAAGCGCTGAAAGGATGAAGCCTTTGCTCTGCTAGACCCTCCAGACTTAACTCCTTCCTGCCCCTGCAGGCACAGACAGCATGGCCCTGACTGGGGGGAGCACCCAAGTGAGGACAAATTCACAGCCTGGCTCCCCATGCCTGCAGCTCCACAAACACCATGCATCACCACAGGCAGCCCCTTGCCTTCAAACGCAGAGGTAAAGCAGGGCTGTAACTCCAGCTACACATTTCTGATGGAGCAGAGACTGGACCTACCTTGTGGCCTCCAGAAAATACCTGCTTTACCCTTATGGCCTCTGGATGCGTTTGAGCTCTGAGCTAAGCAGGGCTCAGGACTCGTCTGGACTGTAGTGTGGGGCTGAGATGCACCAGGACCAGGAGGAGACCAGGGAAACACCATGTAAGTGCCATTGGGGTCAAAAGAGGCTCAACCCCAAGTCCTCAGGATGCCACCAGTCCACCAGTGCTTGGCTTGGGGGTAGTTGTGAGGGGGCAGGGAGGGCTGCAGCCATCAGTCCCTCTGCAGCAAAGCTATGCCTGGGGCTAGAGCTCTCCCAGGGGAAGAAATAGGTCTGATTTCTGGGTCTGTAAACCCTGCCTCCAGCCAGCTGATGAACTTGCTCTTCCCCTTGGGTGTTGCTGCTGCCCAAGCAGAGTGTGGGAACCACCACCCCAGCTTGGCCTGGTGGGAAGCATCCCCAGCACCCGTGAGCACTAGACAGTTTGGTGGAAGGTAGACACACTACAGGAACCAAGGAGATGAAATGAAGCCCCAGACAGGTACATCTCAGGTCTCAGTCATGACATGCACTCTCTGCTTCCATCCTCACCCCAGGAGACAGGACATGGATCCTGCAGGCAGATCCCATCCTGGAAGTTGCAGTGTTAACACTGGGATCTCGGCACAGAGTGACTGCGGGGATCCTGTGGGGCAGTGCCGGGTCTGGGTTGCAGTGGTGGAGCTCATTGGAAAACAGATGCTCTGGTCCCCGGCCCTGGGTGCTGCAGGATATGAGGGTCACTGGAGCCACATCCATGTCTAGAGCAGCACTTGTGCCCGCGGGAGGGAAAGAGGCTTGATACTGGATCCAGGCCAGGACCTCTGCTTCTCCTGGGGAACAGCTGGCAGGAGCCTCCTGGGAGACAGCTGCTTTTTCAGGGGAGTTGCTGCCTTTCCACACACCAGTAAGATGCATTTGGACCACGCTGGTCCCAGCGCACAATCTTGGTGATGCAGGAGCCAACAGACCCGCAGTGATGAAGCTGTCTTGGGGGGGTCAGGGATGCACATGAGGTTTTCAGCACTGCCCTGGGATGGATAAGGGAGGCGCTGAGCCCACCACAGGCTGCGAATCTGGCAGGGAGCAGGGAGCTATGGCTGGGGACCTTGTCCGAGTGGAGCCAGGCTGTCTGCAGCGGGGCCCTCTGCAAGGCAGCACCATCCTCTCGCGGCCACCGGCACATGCTGCACCAGGGCCACTGCCAAGCCTGCGCTGAGCCACTGCTGAGCCATCGCCGTGCCATTGCCACTGGGCAGGGTCCAGCCCGGGCTGGGCTGCTCTCTCCGCTTTCTGGCCAGCAAATAAGGACGTCGGCGCATGTAGGAAGGGACGCCCTAGTGGGACTGGGGTCCCTGGCGAGAGACAGATGGTGCAGTTTCCGAGTGCTGGGACTCAGTCCCTTCTGTGGTGCAATGCAATGGCAGAAAGCACTGCTCCTGCATGTGGCACCATCCCTGACAGCACAGGAGTTGCTACACCCGCCGAGGATGCAGTGCTGGGGACAGGCTGTAGAACTGGCATTGCTGGTGCCGACACCAGGTGGGAGAGATGGGGCATGGGTGGAGGCCAGTGCTGCACAGGTCACAGAGCACAGAGACACCTGTCCATGGATGAGCACCAAGAAGCGAGAAATCCCCATGACAAAGGTGAGTGCAGCCACTCTCTGGGAGGACAGCGGACCTGATGCCAGATGGCAAGTCAGGGTCTCCTGCTCCGGCATCCACCAGCGCCCCGCAGAATGGGACAATCCCAGCCGAGGCTACAGCATCTTCTAGTGGAAACGCAACCCCAAAACCTGCCTGTGACCTCGCTCCTAACTGCAAAGCCAGCCCTAAGCCTAACCCGAATGTCAGTCCTAAGAATATAGTCTGAGCCCTACAGCCCTGGCCCTGGGGATACCAAACCTGAGCAAAGTCAGCACTGGCCCCGAGGCTGTTGCAAGCAGAGGGAAAGCTGTGAGCCCGGGCAAACAGAGCAGGACCAGCCAGGCCTCACTCTCCCATCCTCAGCATGAGGCTTTGGAGGAGTTTTATATTGTGTTTAGGCTCAGAGCAATGTCTCCTTTGTGCTCATCTTTATTTCCTGGATTCAGGAAACAAACCTGCTTGTGCAGTGTAAATTATGCTAGTGGGGAAAAGGGGGCCATGCCAGGGCTGTTCAGGAGGGCTGTCAAGCCCGGGACTGGCAGCCGGTGAAATGGCACCCAGCTGCAGGCAGTTTGGGCTGCCAGGCTCGGGGAGCACAGGAGGAGGAGCCCTACCTGTACCCAGAGCTGTGCCCCACCAGCCCCTCACCCCCAGCACAGCTCCTCTTGGGGACAGCCTGCTCACAGCCTGGGAGCCTGAGGCGCTGCCGGCACCGGATGGCACCGTAAGGGCAGGGAACATCTTGTATTTCAGGTATTGTAAAATAAATAAGAGAATGAAGCTGAAATGCAGATGTGTAAGGCTTGGGGAGGAGCAGGAGGGGGAATGGGGAAGTGGGGGGATGCAGCGAGCCAGGGAGCGACACAGCAGGGCTGGTCTCAGGGGGGTGAACATGGAGCTCACTGTGGGGGCCCCAAGCTTTGCACCATGCACCCACAAACAGGCTTTCAGCTGAGGCTCTGCACCGGCAGCGGGGATGAGGGCAAGCAGCCAGGGAGGGAAAGAGTGTGGTGGTTTGACCTGGCATCCAGCCAGGGTCAAACCACCACAGAGAGGGAAGCAGAAAGAGCAGGGATTAGGGATGCTCATGCCCAGTACTCACCTGGTGAAGTCCTCGTCCCCGATCATGTGCCGAGGGATGGGTGAGTACCGGGATGGAGTCACCTGGGGAGGGACGGGGTAGGCAGGCTTGCCCTCAACACTGCCCAGGTAGCCCATACTGGAGTTATGGCTTATGTGGTTGTCAGCCAAAGCTGAGAAGGCTGCAGGGGAGGAGAAGGGCATCAGGAGCAGAAACCCATCTGCAACACGGACGTGGAGACCAGCCCAGTGTTGCCCACCGCCCCAGCACACTCCATCCCCCCTAGCCCTGTGGTGCTTGGGCTGCCATGCCAGTGGCCGGCGGCGTACGTACTGCTGGCGTAGTCGGGGGGCGCGTACATGTCGTTGAGGTGGATGTTGCCGGGCTTGGCCACTTTCAGGTACACCATGTCGGAGGTGTTCTTCAGGGCGGCTACCGCCTCCTCGTGCCGCACATCCTGCAGGTTTGTGTTATTCACCTGCCAGAGGGAAGGGGCTGGGTGACACGGCTGCTGGCAGGAGGGCAGGGGCCAATGCAGCCCTGTGGGAGTGGAGCGGTTTCCCTCAGGGTAGCTGCTGCCGTAGGTCCGGAGACAGGGTCCCATCTCCATGGGTTTGGCCCTCCCGCCTGCAGCCAGTGCTGCGCCTGCCCCTCTTACAGCACCGTCTCAGTGGGGACCCCAGGGAAGGGGTGCGGGACTGCCAGCGGGACGGGTGCTGGGGTTCAGGATCAGCACCGTGGCACGGTGGAGACTGCCCAGCTTTGCCTCGTGGCTGGCTGCAGGCATGGGGCTTACCGCAAGCAGCCGGTCCCCGATCTGCAGGCGCCCGTCCTTCTGGGCAGCGCCTCCCTCGATGATCTTTGTGATGTAGATGCTGTTGTCCCCGGGGATGTGCTGGTTCCCAATGCCCCCTGCGATGCTGAAACCCAGGCCTGATTGGGAGTGAGAAGGCAGGTGAGGGGTGAGGGACAGACAGATGGACGGAGCCCTGGGCTGGCACCACAGCCCCTCCGCCTCACTGGGCTTCCCACCCTGCCCCAAACCTGGCAGGCAATGGGCCACCCTGCTGCTGTGCAGGGACAGCCCAACCACCGAGCACTGCACTGTGGGGCTGTCCCACACCCTGTGCCCCATAGCATCCCACGCTGCTGGGCCACCCTGCAGCATCCCACACCGTGGCAGTGCCACCTTGCATCCCACACCCTCCATGACGCTGCCTGGCACCCATGGCATCCCACACTGAGGGGTCACCCCACATTGTCTGTGGGGCAGCGGGGCACCCCGGTTCTGCGAGCAGAGTGAGGGGTTCACCTTTGGGGCCCTTCATGAGGTTGACTTCCATGATGGTCTCTGGTGGGGGCTGCCGGCGGCGTACCACGAGCCGCACCACGGGGCCCGCTTCCTTAAGGGCCTCCACGGCTTTGCTGTGCACCACCTCAGAGACGTCCACGTCATTCACCCGCAGCACGCAGTCGTTCACCCTGCGGGCACAGGGTGGTCCTGAGCTCCCCTGGGGAACTGCCAGCCCATGCCACCCTCCTCTGAACACTTCTGCCACCCTCTTCTGGCTGCGCAGACCCTTGTGCGAAGGAGAGCTGCTCAAGCTGGCCAGATCCTGCCCTGCCAGGGTGAGAGCGGGGTCCCTCCTGAAGGGGGAAGGCAGTGGGGCTGGTCCACATGGTGCGACCCAGGTGGAGATGGGAGATGAGGGGAAAGGCTGGATCCTGCCCTGGGCTGCAGGGGGAAGGATGGGAGCTGGAGCCTGGCACAGGGAGGGGAGGAGAGGTGGCTGCAGATAGGAGGCTGGTGGCAGGGGACCGCAGGCATCGCTGCATTGAGGGGACGTGGCTGTGGGGAAGGGACCGGGAGGTACTGGGGACCATGGCAGGGGAGAGGGCAGGAGCTGCCTAGAGGGTCCCTCGGGAGATCCCAGGTGACACCCTGATGGAGCTGCTCCTCAGGCCCTGTACACTCACCCCAGACGGCCGTCCATGGCTGCCGCTCCCCCGGGGATGATTTTGGTGATGAAGATACCCGGGTCATCTGGAACGTGGGGGTTGTCGATTCCTCCTGCTATGCTGAAGCCAAGGCCAGAGTTACCCTGTGGGAAATCAAACACCGCGTCTTTCCCCCGTGGGCAACCGCTTGCTGCCAGCCCTCCCGAAGCAGTTCCCCGCCAGCCGTGGCTGCCTGGGGCGTGGAAGCCCTTACAACATCTGTTGCGCCCCAGGGTACCCTGCTCAGGGGGCAGAGGGCTTTGCGGCCGGAGGGGAGGCTGGCGCTCATCAGCCGAGGCGCTCGGTGCAGCAGCACAGAGCACCGAACAGATGGAGCGGGAGAGTGGGAGCCGCCGAGGACCTCCCTCGCCGCCGCGTCTCCGTTGAGAGTCTCTGAGGCAGGCAGTGAGCTGGGGGAAGAGGGGGTGGTCCTTGGCGGAGAAAACCTCCCCTTGCTGGCTGCTCCCCAGGAGGAGACACCGATGCTGCAGCCCACATGGAGCAGCGGGGCTTGTGCCAGTCACCAGCATCCCACCCCTGCCCCCCTGCACCCTGGGATGCAGTTCTGGCATGGAGCCAACCCAGGGACCAGCAGTGCTGATGCCAAAATTTGCAGGACTGGGTGGAGGGGGCTGTCAGGATGGAGTGGGATCTCCAGTTCTGCCTCCTCTTCCTCCCAGATATGCTTGGGGCATCACTTTGTCCTGCTGAAGTCTGCCCAGTGGGAATGCAGGGGCCCTGCCGCGTCTCCAGCCCCATCCCGGCAGCATCCCAGGATGAGTGGCCATGGCCTTGTACTGCCTCTCCGGCTTACAGGATCCCTATTAGTGACACACTCACAGGCGTTGCTTACAGCTCTGTGCTTGATGCAAGTGGACAATTCCTGCTTTTTCTGCTCTGCTTTGAAAATCAGATGGCTCCTCGCCTTGTTTTGTCATGCGGAAGAGCTGACACTTAGTCACATCCTATCGTGCCCACCTCTCATACACAAACAGACTCGGGCCAAGCACTCTCCCGGCTGCCCACAGCCCCAGTGCTCAGCATAAGGCGATGGGGAGCTCTGCCCTTCTGGGGGACCTGTGGCCAGGAGGGCCACACCAGAGCTCAGGCTCCCTGGGATCATCTAGCACCAGCAGCTGGCTGGGGTTTGCGCTTCTCCCCAGCAATCCGGGCTCAGCATCAGCAACGCAGAGGTCTCTGCTCTGACTTATGCCACTTATGACACAGCACATGGCATCTCCGGGAGCCACCAATGCCCCTCACTACAAAACGCTCCTGGATGCTCTCCTGCCAGTTGGGATTTGGCCGGCACACGATGAGGAGGCACTCAACAGTGAGAGGTCTGAGGCTGCTCTCCTTCCTCTAAGCTGGATTCTGGTTACCCTGTGCCCAGCTCAAAAACGCTGCTTACTGTCACTGGAGAGCCAGCCGGGCCCCAGCAAGGCAGGTAAGACTGTGCAAAATGGTCTCCAGCCATTCGTTGTGCCTGTCTATGGAAGGGTGCGCTCCAATGCTAGCTACAAAACCTGGAAATGATCCAGGAGGTGTTTATTTTTATTTTGATAAACCTTGAAATGGAGTTCAAAGGATTTCTTAGCTGGCATCGGGGTTGATGTAGACATGGGGGCAGCTCCTGCTGCAGACACATGTGGTGGGTAAACCCAAAGCCACGTTGCTCTGCAGACGGCGTTTCTTCAGTTATTGCCCCCAAAACGCTGCTGCATTTGCCCTTGTCTTTACAACAAGGACAAGGATTAATAACAGTGACAGACCAGCAATTTTGGGGTACACTGAGGTGAGCTCTGGGAGCCAAACACCCCAGCAAGGGGACAGCCTCACCTGCAGGCAGCAGGGTGCTCCTCCTGCGGTAAGATGGGGCTGTTGGATCACACTGGGGACCAGGTGAAGGGGAAGGACCTGGGTATGGTCCATGCTGGCCCTGGCTGCTAAGCACTGAAATTCCCTTATGGTTCCTTGCTGCTGGAGAGGGAATCGCTGCCTGGGGCTTTGAAATGGGGGCAGTAACAAGTGCTGCCTCTCCATGTGACCCTGCCAGCTCCCTCCTTCTCCCACTGTGGGCTGAGGACAGAAGAAGCTCTGAAGAACCCCTGAAAACAAGGCTTTTGTCTCTAAACTGGGCCTGGAGTGAGAAGGCTCAGCCCAGAAAGGAAGTATCTCCTGGGCTGGTTTCGTCAGGCACGCCGGGGAAGCGGTGGGTGAGGCGGCAGCCCCAGATAACCTTCCGTCCACCCACCTCCGTGATGCAGAGCCAAGGGGAGGAGGGAGATGACTAAAGGCAGAGAGGAACAGAATAATGAGCGATGCGTCTTCCCCTGCGATGCTGGCCACGCAGCAAGGCCGAGCCACCTGGCACGGCAGCGAGGAAGAGGCAAGGTGCGCTGTGGAGCGCCACGGGCAGCCTCCTGCCCCGGCCGTCCCCACTTGGCAGGGCTGTGCCCACCTCTTGGAGCAAACCCTGGGCCAGCTTTCCCTGCTCCCTCTCTGCCCCTCCATCCCTGCCGCTGCCTGGGCACCAGGGGAAAGCCCTCCCTGCCCTGCGTGGTGCTGGCTCGCCCCTGGATAAGCCCCATCTGCAGGGGGAGCTAATTTTAGCCATAGCCTGTGTGGTGCACGCCATCAGCTCTGTGTTGCCAACAGACAAGAAAAGGCTTGAGAAGAAACTCTCCCTGTTGCGGTCCAGTTTACTAGAAAACCTGTCCTTGCCGCTTAGCATCCCTGGGCTGTGTACCCTGGAGCGACGGGGAGTCTGGTGGTGGGGAGGCATTGGTCCCGCATGCCCGGCTGTGGGGTGCGCCCGCCCGCGCGCCTGCATGAGCAGAGCTCCCTGCGCACCTCCATTTTCCGGCAAAGGCGGTGACAAAGAGCCTCCCCCCCCAGCTCTGTGCTGGCGGGTTTGTGGGGGTGAGGGTGTGAATGAGGGAGGCGAGGGAGAAGCCTTCCTCCCTCCCTTCTGGAGGGGTCTGCGGGGGGTGGGAGCAGCAAGCCCACCTCTCCCCGCGCTGCGGGGGCCATGCAGGGAAGGCAAGCACAACACCCCCAAAAGCCTCTGGAGAGAGCGGGGAGTGGAGACCGACCTCTCCCATCAGCTGGCACAGGGATGCAGGGGGTGCCGGCTGCGCTGGTGGGAGGGCGAGTGGGAAGAGGCAGCAAAGGCTGCCGGCGGGCGAGTAAATAGCACTTACCCTTTCCAAGACGATCTCCTCATATTTGAACATCCCATCACTGCCATTCACCTGGGGAGAGGGAGACAGCTCGTTACAGCTCTGTGCCGGTCCTGGGGGGATTTGCTTTTCCCCTCTGAGAGCTGAATATAGAGAACCCAACCTAAAAGCTGTGCCATCACTACTGAAAAAACCTTAAACGCAATCGCTCAAGTCTGCCCTGGAATTAAACCATGCGCTGCTTTTCTTTCTGGGCATGAGCCAAAGCCCACTGACTTTAATGCACTTCAGTGCAAAGCCTTTATTCTCCCGGCTCATTTCTCCAGCCATGAAAAGGAACACAAGTGAAGGCACAAAAAGAAATAATGCCTTTGTTACACAGCATGTAATTAACCTCGGGAATTCACTGCTGCAGGAAGGAAAGGGGGTTGGTCCATTTAAAGGAAAAAAAATAATGTCTGTACAAAGTAACATAATAAATACCTTTAGCAGCTTATATCTTTTAAATCTTTTAGTAGCATGACTGTGTTAACGGGGAATTCAGAATAATTTATTCTACCAAATTCGTTGGGTGCAAAGGAAACGAGGTGTGAGTGTGGGGCACAGTAAGAGGGGAAAACATTGTGATGCCCTTATATAAAAAAATGGTGTAGTCTGTCTCAATGCTGTACACCATACTGACCCCCACGCTTAAAAATCTCCCATACCCAGAGTGCCAAAGCAGGGCTCTGGGAAACGTAATGGCTTGAAACAAAAGAGATGCAACTGTAGGCTCTAAAATAAGAAATGGTAAATGTACAGGTCAAAAACTTCCAATTTCCCCATAAGCAAAAATGCACAGGAAAATAAAGCAGCAGTTTCACTCCAGGTCATCAGGATCAAGCCATAAACAGCTGCTGAGGTCTAAAATTTTGCGGGACTTGCAAAGCAATTGGCTATTGGAACATCCAGAGCTGTTACACTCAAAACAGCAACGGTTTTGGAGGGGACTGGACTCAAACTCACAATTTGAGTCACTCTGGGAAACAAGGGATGGGACGCAGGCTGGTCTGCACGGCACGGCAGAGGCAGCGGGACCCAGGGCTCAGCAGGGAAATGCCTCTCCCATTGTGCAGCCCTGCCTGCCTGTGGCCCCTGGACAATGCGCATGTGGATTTTACACCCACCATTAATTGATGGCTTGTAGATTGTATAGAGCCACTTTCTGTACATGCTCTGTATCCCAAACTGGAGCTGCTGTGGCTTTGTTTGGACACAGGTCCCCTTATCCGGCGCCAGCACCAGTTGTGTCCAGCTTGCCCAGCTCCCTGCGATCCGCCCCCGTGGAGGCACAGCCCGGCCATCCTCCAAAACCTCACAGTGCTGGGTTGTTAGATGGAGGGGACAGCAAACATCATTTATGCTAAAGCCATCATCTGACACCACAGAAGGAAACTCAGTGAGGCAGCTGTGAGACCCTATTATAAATAGGTAGGAAGAGGAAACAGGAGTTTTTCTAGGTGGGAATAATCACATGCCCAGGTGGAAGAGCAGTTCTGCATGTCAGGATCTGGGATGGGACTGTGCCACATGCACCCCCATCCCCTGCCTGGTTCAGCCCTGGTGAGGCCAAAGCAATCCCACACCCTGTTGTGGGTACTGCGCTTCGAGAACGATGGTTGGGGAGAGTCTGGAGCAGAGAGACGGGATGGGGGCTGCAGGGAACAGGGGCTGAGAGGGTTGCCCCTTCTCAGATGTGCTCTGTGCCTGGCGCCTCTCAGCCATGGGAAGATTTCAGGGCACGGTTCAGGGTCAGGACATCCAGATGCTCCAATATTAGGATGCTCTGATCCTCCCAGCACATTGGGAAAGGCTTTGGTCAGCTCTTGAACAGGATCCCTCCACAGAAAAGCACTGGTAGTGGTGGGATTAACCCGCAGCAGGATCCCCGACAGTCTCAGAGGGACAGGGACGTGTGGCCAGTGCCACCTCCTGCCACAGCACTGCCCTGGGCCATGCTCCCGCGGGCGGCGGGGCATCGCTTCCCTTGCCACAGGTTGCCTTTCTCTCCTTGCATCCTACCGTACTGACTAATCCTGAGTGGAGCCGGCTCGCTGGCCTGCGCCGCCCTCACAGCCTCCCTCGCCACAGCCTCCAGGCTCATCGCATCTCTGCAGTTGGTAGCCCGGCGCGTGGGGCGCGGCGTCGCCTCTCCCCGGCTTTCCAGCAACTCGTATTCCTGGCACCCTTCGCTACTACACACATTGTCCTCTCTGCTTTGGCATTCAACACAGTTGCCACACAGCCAGCCATATGCACACCCACGGCCGCAGAGGAACAGCACATACATACCTACAGGATGGGGATGTGCAGAAAACTTTGACAATCTGTGAGCCGTGGAGAGAGCCAGCAGCACGCGAGCCCCGCCAAGCGAGCGGCTGCTGCCGGCAAGCACCCGGAGCGCAGAGACAACCCGGCATGCAACCCCATCAGGCACCCCGCTTCCAGGCAGGTGAATTTGGGGTATCCCCGCTCACCAAATCTCGGGGCTGCCAATGATGAGTGGTGTTTTGCATCGGTCCCTGAAAGCAATGGGTGTTGTTGCTTGCCTGGTGCCATGCATGCTGGGAGCAGCTTGCTCCAGCCAGGCACGCCAGGGTCAGCCAGGCCTGACCATGAAGTTTTAGATCTGTTTATATTTCCAAAATCCATGCAACAGAACACCAGTTAATTGCAAAAGGAAGCCAAATGGAGAACTTAATATATACCACGTAACCAAGGGAACGAGCCAACAAAGCAAACGTTCCAGCGTCAAAAAACTGAATACCAGTCACTCACTGACGGCAAAACCTCGCCGCGGCACCCACCGGAGCTGCTGTGACCTGGCTGTGCCGCAGGCTGTTCCCCCTCTTCACCAGTGCGCTCCTCCCCAGCTCCTGTTCGGGGCCGTCTCAGCGCCACCGGCTCAGTGGGGAGATGCCTGGCTTCATCGCCCCGGGGCAGGGACAGCACACCCCACTCTGCTCCCATCTCCCCATGTAACACCTGCAGAGCTGACAGGGGTGTTGGGGGCTAATTAGCCGTTCCCAGCGTATCCTGATCCTAAGCACAATCTGATTTCTCATGGAAAAGAGTAAGGGTTTTTTTTTTTTCCAAGCCCTTCCCAAGCAGCAAGCCCACCTGAGGGCTCAGGAAGAAGCTCCCTTCGCTGGCCTTCGCTTCCCTTTCATGTTTTGAGCAGCAGGGAAATAGTTAGTGATGATGACATTTAAATCATCAACAGAAGGCTGCAGAGTTAACACTCACTTGATAAACAGAAGAGCGCACACCTTCCAGAGCTACTGCAAGCTGTCTGCAGGCTTCGCTGGCCAACACCGCACCAGCGCATGTGGAACGCGCTTTGCAATTTGCTAGAGAGTTAGGATTTTTTTTTTTTAAATAAGAAAAGGAGGCCACATTTAGAAGACTAAGATGGGGTTCCTCAAATCCAACTCAAATAGCCCACCAGGCTGCAAGAAGAAATAACCTGCAGGAAGGATAATACTGCCTGCGGCCACTTTTGGAGCAGGATCTAGCCCATATCTTGTGGTTAGGACGCGATGGGGACAAGCACCGGGACCTGGTGGTGGAGCAGCCATGTACTGACATACTGAAGAGAGCCTGAAGGCTGGAGGGTCAGCCCTCGGCGGTGCCAGTGGGACCTGGGGGTGGAGGGCGCCTGGTGATGCCCCACGCCTGCCCCAGCGAGGGGAAAGGAGAGCAGCCCCGTGCCGGGGCAGCGGGTGCGATGGGCACCTCCCTGCTGGCACGGACATCAGCAGCGCTGGTGAGGGAGAACTGTCCTTACCTGTACATGGCAGGGGACCCAGAGAAAATAGGTCAAGAGCTCCCTCCCTTCACCTCCCCCCATCTGTGCATCCTGCTGCAGCACCGAGACCTACTGACTCGCTGCCAGCTAACCTCTGGCCTCCACCCCCTTGTATGCGTTGCCCACAGTGTTGGCCTTGCGCACAGAGTAAATAAATGCCGTATTTCTGGTCAGCCTTTTGCCAGAGGGCCATGGGGACCAGCCTGCTGGGCTCAGGCAGAGGGAAGGGGTTTGAAGCCTGACAGCCCCAGCATGCAGCTGGGAGGGCTCCACAGCCACACTGTCTGCGGGAACTGGCAGTGGGATGTACCAGCACTTGGGACCAAAGCGTGAGGGTGGCAGTTTCGTTTTGATTTTTTACTTTTTTTCCAGGCTTACAAGCAAATTTTACCCTGCCCAAAGGCACTGGACTGTGGTGGCCATCTCTACAGCCCTCCACCCTGCAGCAACCACAGCTGGGGACCTGGGCAGCAGAGTCAGTGCTGCACAAGGGGGTTACCTCTGCGCTCACTGGTGGCAGAGCCTGGGACTCCCATGGCGCTCACTGGCCGGGATCAGGCCTGGGAAGGAAGCACTTGGCTTCCTCAGACCTGGCTTTTAGAGATCAAGGAGGTGGTGGCACCTCGCTGCTGGGCAGTGGGGCAGCCAGGATATGAAATCCTCAAGGGCTTTGGAGTGACCTTCCCTGCACACTTTTGGACTGCCTGGCAGCAGTTGCCATGCACTCTGGGCAGCAAGAAGTTGTTTCAGCTTCAGAGAGGCAGCTCTGAAACGCAAAGACCCTGCCTGCCATGGGAACTGGACTTCCGATGCTCTGTCTCCCCGCTATGGACCTGCTGAGCAAAATACACAAAGGGGTGAAACCATGAGCAGTGACCTGGAGCTGGCACAGGTGATCCCCCCCGGCATCTGTCCTTACCCTTCAAGGGATGCTTTTAATACAGCAGGAATTTTATAAGGATTTATTTGGGTTTTTACACCCTGGGGGTGCTGCACTCTGCACAAGCTGCAGGGAGCAGAGCTGAGCCCCGGCCCCGGTGGTGAGTGGGACCCAGTGCTGCAGCTCATACCTTACAGTGCTGCTGGTGCCACATGCTCTTGGGGATGGAGGTGGGTGGACAGAGAGACTGAAATGTAGAGCAGACTTCTTGATAAACAGCCGGGGCCAAATTCAGCCCAGCAGCTAGTCCAATGCAATCAATGGAGCTAGAACAGGAAGGAACTAGAATACATCCATCTGTTTATCATTAAGGAAAGCATTGAATAGTTAAATAATTAAAGACTGGAAGATGTGACTTTAACCCTTCCAAATACATACTGTACCAACAGGCTTCAGCTTTTTGGTTTGTAAAAAAACATGCTTCCAGATTTGCTGTTTTGGTGCGCTCTTTTGCAGCAAGCCCCTGGTGTGGCTCCTTTGCTGACCTGGGAAACTGCTGAATGGAAGGTTTTGGGGTGTGTTTGCCCTGGAGCCCGAGGAGCCCGGCACCCTGGAGAAGGAAAGGATGGAGCAGGGCTCATTTCTGTGCCGGTATGACATGAAGTAGAAGGCAAGAGGGTTTCCAGGCTGGAGGTTGAGAGGAATCAGTCAGGTGTCTCCCCTGCCCCGGGCACAAGCTCCTCCAGGCATCCCACAGGTGGCACATGCCTGGCCAAAGGCTGGTGGTCCCCGCTCTGCCCAGACACAGCCCCTTCCTTTTGACCACCACAGGGCAGTTTGCCCTCCCAGCATGTGCTGCTGGGGTTGGATGGATGGGGTAGGTGACTGCCATCCCCAGGGTGATGCTGGTGCCTGCCAGGGGTGCAGGGCAGCCCCAAAACCCAGCCAAACCCACCCCAGGGGCTACAGAAAGGGAGCTCCCATCTAGCACGGCAAGAAGGAGCTGCAGCCAAGGCCCAGGGAGAAGGTGTGGACAGGGATATGGAACTAAGGAGGTGGAGGGAGAGGGGGCTGGAGGGATATGGTGTTAATCAGACAAAGTGGGGGAGGCAGCCAGGAGGGCAGGAAAGTTGAGTGCAGTGGGAGGAGGTGGCTGCTGGCCCCATGGGCGGGCTCCCTGCTGCTGGCTTCTGCAGGGCTTGGGAGCCTGCCTGGGGTGACAGAGCCTGTCCTTGGCCCTTGGGCTCGCCTCTCGTTGCCCTTGGGCACACAGGCAGGGAGCAGGAACGGGCACAGCAGAAGCCTGGCAAAGGACGCGGCGCTGGTGGCTGCAATGGCGAGCAAGCAAGGGAGAGAGTGTACAAAACAGACGTGAAAGCAGACTTTCTATCCATGAATACCTCACTGCCCTGCCCACAGCACACCCCTTACTCGCCCCAGTCCAACCTTGCGGTGTATCCTTCCCCTCCAGGAGACATCGCCCTTTTTCCATTTCCCTGTAGAACGGCACCAGCTGGGTGAGCGCAGAGAGCAGGCTGCAACACGGCACTGCCCTGCAGTAGGGGTGCCCAGCACTCTGTGAGAAACCTCCAACCCCACAAACACCCTGCCATGACATGCGTTTGAAGAAGGAAACCTTTGGGGAGAGCAACTGTCTTCTGCCACGTTCATACAAGGCTGCTGGACCCAGGACCACCATGCTGAAAGAGGCACCATCCTCTCCAAGGCCGGGTGGCTTCAGTTCAGCACCTGAGGCATTAT
This sequence comes from Pelecanus crispus, assembly GCF_030463565.1. NCBI lineage: Eukaryota > Metazoa > Chordata > Aves > Pelecaniformes > Pelecanidae > Pelecanus > Pelecanus crispus. The sequence continues at coordinate 13,734,952 of NC_134655.1, forward strand.
TAAACCATACAGCCAGGGTAGAAGAGGCCTCAGCTGGGCTTCCCTTCCTTTTCATAGCCCTGCTCAACCAGCCCAGCACAGCTCTGGTGCGCACTGACCCCACAACAGTCTATGGGCTGAGATCTGCAGTTCTTTACAAGGAAGGTTCAACCACCAGAAGTCACCTGTAGCCCTCCACCACGACTCCAAAGACAAATCAACCTCAGCTCTGAGTCCTGGTGCCGCTTCATTAATGTGGAAGGCAGCTGAAATTTGCTGTATCAGAAGAAAACCAGGTGCAAAGCACCCAGCCCTGGCAAGCTGTCAGCTGAGCTCCCTTTGGGGAAAAAAAAGGGGAGCACCCCACAAGCACAGAGCCAGTGCTGCAGAAATCCATGCTGGCCACCCTGCTCCCTCCATCCCTCCCAGCAGGAATGATTTGTAAATGTTCTGGGAAAGGATGCAGCAGCATGCAAACCCTCTCTGCAACAAACCGAGGATTATCTTTATACTATGCCAAGAATGCCAAATGCACCGTGGCTGCAAACACTCACAGTCACCAAGCACTGCTCAGCTGCTGGCAGCCTTTGCTGGGAGAGGAGCAGCATCTGATGGCTCATGCTGCCCTGAGGACCAACGGGCGTGATGCCAGCGAGCACCGAGAGAGCCCTGCCTCCCTCCTGAGGGGCCAGGGCTGCTGAAGGGGGCTGAGGCAGTGCAGGAAGATGGCATCTTCTGGATGCCCCAGAAGAGCCTCACAGCCACCCTGGATGGGAGGCTGAAGAAATGGCTGTGTGGGTAACCCTGAACACAGCCAGCCCCACTTGCTCCTCCTGCTCCTCCGATGCCTGCTTACCCCACAGTGTGCCCCTCTGAGTGCCTCCTGCCTTGTACCCTCCCTGTGCTGGACTCCCCAGCAGCGCCTACTGCTAGCCTTGGCTCTGCTTAGCATCACCCAGCCCCAGCGAGGTTTGGGGGTGGGATGTGCTGTGGGGATGTGGTGCAGGTATCAGGCTCCTCTGCCACCTCACCGGGGCCCCGTTGGGCTGGAGGAGCCTTTCCTGCACCACCAAGCAGGGAAAGCATACCCCTTGTTCAAAGGAAGTGAAACAAAACCAGGAGACTTACAGAAAGCCCTTGTTCCAGCGAGTCTGTGTTCACAATAATGGGAGCAGGGTTGGCCTGTGAGGAGAGAAAAGCAGGAGGTCACCGAGCTGAGCGATGAACCCAGCCCTTCGCAGTGCACTGCCTCTCTGCTGGCCGTGCCACCACAGGCAGAAGAGAGCAATTCAGGAAGGGCTCTGCTCTTGTCCCTCCTCCAGGTGCCCAACAACCCTGGGACAGGAGCAGGGCCACAGCATGGCTCTGGGCATCAGTCCCCTCCTCAGGCCTGGTGCGTCCCCAACACCCCATGGCCTCCGCTGCTGGGAAGGAGGCAGGGAAGACTGGAAACTCTCCCAGCCTTGGGCCAGAATCCCACCAGCACCAAAATTTACTTGAAATCCACATTACTGAGGGATTAGGAAATAGCAGGAGTAGGGAAGGAAGTCTTTCTGAAGGAGGGATATATTGCCAGCAGACCAGCCCTGAGGCCTTCACGCACCTTCCAGCAGCTGCTGCTGCCCCTCCTAAGCATGGGGCCACCATGTGCTGGGAGAGGTGGAAGAGTTTGGTCCCTCATCCTTGTTACCTCTGGGGTAAATCCTCTGCTCGGCAACCTCGGCTCACCTCCCCCCACACAGATGCGCATCCCCCCTCTCTTGCAGGGCTCCCCATAAACCTCTGCCCGGGTCCCCCTCCTCCTGGGCTGCCCTCTGCCCATTAGCTCGCTGCACATCGTAGGAGGGACACATGCACAGAGGGCAAGCGCAGGCAGGAGAAGGCAGGGACGAGGCCCTAAAGGGAGGGAGGCTCTCCCGGGAGAAGGGCGCGGGGGAAGCTGCAGCGCCGGCGGCCGCAGGGACGGGGCGGCCGGGGTCCCCCAAGGCGGCCCGCGGGGTCCCGCCGCGCCGGAGCTGTCCAGCGCCGCAACCTCCTGAAGGCGCGGTGCCCCGCGGAGCCCGCAGCGAGCCCCTTCCCCCGGGAGCAGCCCCTGCCCGCCTGGCTGCGGGGGCAAGGGAGCCGGGAAGGCGCCTGTCTCTGAGCGGGAGCGGGAGGGAGAAGCGGCAAAAACTGAGAAGCTTAAGACTAATTACAAGGCCGACATTCCTCACTGGCACACAGCAGCAAGTGGTGCAAAATCCGGAAGGTCAGGAGTGAGCCTCAATTCACATCGTCATCCCAAGGCTCATGTGGAGAACAACAGCCAGAGCGAGACTGGGAGACCTGAGATATGAGCTACAAGGGGAGGCGAACCCTCTGCCGTAGGGCATCAGAAACAGGGTCAGGAGCAAGCAAGTCAAGGGGTGGGCTAGCGCAGCAATTAACAGGAACCACCGTCTGTCCAGTAGCGTGGGTGGTTGGATTGCAATAGCCCAATGGCCTCTGTGAGTCTGAGATATTTTCAGAGGAGCAAGCTACCTCCTCATTGCCCTCCTCTGGGTTTATATGCCCCTGACAGAGACCAACCTCCTCATGCAACCCAGCATGGCAGTCCCCACCATCCCGTTTTAGTTGGTTGTATTTCTGGACTTTTCACTCCCCTCGTTTCATAGGTGGGAGAGTTAGGAATCAACCAGATTGTGGTTTAAATCTTGCCCTGAAAGGTTCTGCTCTCATGGACAGAGCAGGAGATAGTTAATTTGATTTATTCAGATGCTTTCTGATCTTTTCTGCAGCTGTAACTATTGGTTACAAAACCATAGTTTTTATGGCAATTAATTCTCTAGCTCAGGCAAATATGACCACTTCCAAGCACTCCTGCCAAACCCCTCCCACACACATAAGAGAATCGCAATTTTCAGGTCCAGTGTCTTGGGATCTCCATGGCCCAGAAGCAATGTTAAGCTGGGAATATCCCCTCTCTGGCAGTACACAGTCCTTGTATTTAGTCCAGATAATTTGTGAGATAGCATATATTAAACCTGGCACTGGCTTTTATTAGTCCCCAGTGCAATTCTAGGACGGGATTCCACATTTCAAGGCAAAAAAGCAGCACTTCTACTGCCAGCAATTAACAAACGGTGGATGTTTGAGCCTTGATGTGCCAGAGGCCAGCTCCTATTGGATGAGTTTCCAGGAAGGATACAGAAGAGGCAGCCTAAGTGAATGTAGCTCATCACGTGCCCCATGATTTATGACATGAATTCAACTCCATAAATGATGCTTTGGATCCCTCCCAGGGAGAAGTGCTCTGTATGATAATGTTATAGAGACTTTTGCAGGTCCAGCTTGAGTCCTCCACTGAGCCCCACTGCAGTCTCTCTGTTGAATTACTAATAGCCCACAAATTACACATCACATTGCCTCGCTCACACAGTGGTGAGCCCTAAGGACATATTTTGTCTAGCCTGCTCACTGCACACTGAGCATCCTTCGCAGCCATTCCACACTAGTGATTTTTACATCTCAAAATACTGCTAGGAGCACAATTTCCCACTCAGGCTCCAGATGGGACCCAGGAGATGCTGAATGTGAGCGGCTGCTTAAAACAAAGTCACACACGGTCAGAAGGAATTCAGACCAGGAAATCCCCGCTTGCCTCCTGTGGCCAGCTATTCCAGCTATGACAAAAAGGTGTTTGGACATTAGCTCTGACTTCCACTTGCAAATATTCCAAAATTAGCACCTTGCCTGTTCTACTGTAAAGAAAGACAAGACTTAAGACTCAGAAATAAGCAGAGGGCCTGAAAATGAAAAGCCTCTGCTTCCCTCCATCAGGCAGGCTCCTGTACCGAGCCTTCTGCCAGCCAGGGGAGGAGAGAGAGCGTCATCATTTTTTGCTGGGCAGCAGGAACGTGCTGGTGAATTAACCATGCCCTCAATTCTATAGGGAATGGTAAGTAATTTATGCCCTAAGGAGCAGGGGGTTGCTACACACAGGGAGGAGAGGGAACAGGGCTGTGCATTCAGGTCACATTCAATGGGGGCTGTTAGATCTCTTCCATCTAAACCGCTTCATCACACTATTGTTATTTACCAAGCCCTCTTTGTGCTTGGGGGGTTACAAATGGAAAGAGAAGAGGTCCCAAGCCCTACGGTGCTCATCCCATGGCAGCAGGACCACCAAAGCCCAGTGGAGCTGGAGGTGCCCTGAACTCCCTCCATCAGGCAGAGGTGCAGGGGGCTGCACAGATCCTTGGACTCAGGGGCTGGAGGCTGTGGAGAAGGTGGGACTCAAGGAAGACCTTGGGGACCGAGGAGGGGTCACTGCACAGATGCAGAGAGATTGATCTAGGTGCAAAGCCAGTGAGGCAGAGGACAGCTGTTGGGAAAATCTGTGCAGCAACAGGAGTCAAAGGGAATAGCAGTAAATGGAGATGATGTCTGAAGGTCAGGATTCAGGAGCTCTCTGGTCTCATGAGGGCTGAGAGAAGCAGAGCCTCGCACTCATCTGTACCAGTGCTCGAGCACTACACGATGGTCCTGGTGGCAGCCACAGCCCAGGTGCTAACGGAGGGAGCACTGCCCCGTGCAGCCCCCAGCAAGGGGGTGGCTCCCCGCAGAGGCCCCAGGAGAGCCCTGAGCCCATCTGAGGCAGCTGCCTCTGTGGCTAAAGCCAGGAGGAGGCTGCAGGTCTGCATGCAGGGCAGGAGGGATGTCACCTCCTGGACAGCCTGCAGCCCCCTCCCTGGGCTGAAGTGATTCCACTGCAGCATGTGCAGGGAGCAGAAAGACAGCCGGCAGCGCTCAGACACACCTCAGGCGCAGGATCCAGCCTTTCAGGAATACCTTTAGATGTCACCTCTGGGCAGTCATCTGAGAGGGACCGCTGCCGTCTGGGCTGTATTTCCAATGGGTGACTGGCCTTGGCAGCCCAGGGGCACTAACACAGTCACCTGAGGGCAGCCAAGCATATGTCTACAGGTATCACCCTTCACCTCTGTTTCTATTGCTGTCATCTGCTGGGGCAAAGGTAAGAATTGCAAAACATGATGATTTTCCAAAACTTCCAATGAAAAGAAAAACTGCAATTAAATGCAAACGGATGAGGTTTGTTAGCTTGTTTCCAAGGGCTGAGCCTTGCCCTGTGGCATTTCCCCAAGGACTGCTCTACAGGCTGGCACATGGGAGTTGAGCAGGGAGACTCTGAACTGGAAGTTCAAGATATTCTCTCTAGCACTGAAATCCTGAAGCTTTGCAACAGCTTCACATCCTCCACAGAGCCAGCACAGGGGCCAGCCCACAGAGGTCAGGAATTACATACCTCTTCCAGGCAAAATAAATGTGCTGCAGACATGCCAGGCCAACAGCAACTGCTTTGTGCCCACATATAAACCCATTTCCATCTTAACCAGCAACAGGACTCAAACAGGAGCCTCCAGAGCTGACAAACACCAAGCCTAACGCACAGAGCTGGTCTCTGCAGGAGGCTGGTGTGCCCCATGTGTCATACACCAAGGAATGCACAGGACAGGGTGACTATTTGTGATGCTGGGCTAGTGTATGAGAAGCAGAGTACTAACTTCTTTATTTCTGCAACTTTCCTGGACTGGATCAGAGTGAATAGCCAATCTGCCTTTTAATATCCTTTGCTGCATACCACCTGCGGTATAATAGTAACACTCAAAAGGAAATGGCTCTGGAGATAATGAAATTCGGTCTTTACATCCTTTTAAAAGCTCTCAGGTGTGGAGGCCAAGTGGGGAGATGCCCAACATCTAAACAGGGTAGGCACACTGGGCTGGTTGTAGTCTGGCTCCATCTGCTTTGATTTTTTTTTAAAGGGTGTTAAACCATGGAGAAAGCTGTGCATTTACAGCTATGAAAGCAGCTGCTCTGTGGCAGGACCCCACGGTGCTGGGTGCTAGCTGTGAACACGCAGGTACTGGCTCGGGGACGCCAAGGAGCGGTGCGATGCTGCTGTGGCAGCAGGGTCGGCTGTGGGATGCCCGGGCACCGACAGGCTCCTGCTGCCAGGGGGAGCAGATTCACACCAAGCTAATGAATTAATTTCACAGGAGCGAGCCCAGGTCCTGACGGCGCAGCACACACGGTGAGCCCACGCTCACTGCCACTCACCCCGATAAGCACTGACACGTTCATCTGCTTCGCACCAGGCTTCCCTGCCCTTTGCACAGATGCTGGTTTTCCCAACGCCAGGGCTGCCTCCTGCACCAACCCAGAGCCCAACATGCAGCTGCCAAAAACATCACCTCCCAAAGCACCTGAGATGACACAGCTCCTCCACAGCAATGTGTGGGCACTTCTGAGGTTGAGGCAGGCCAGAAACCCGCTCCTGAAGCTCCCTGTGCCCAAGGTGAGAGAAGGGACGAGCCCTGGCTCTGCCCCTGCCAGAAGGCAGGTGCAGGGAGCAGAGAGGTGCTGGCACCATCCCTCCAGGCTGCTCCAAGCCCCCCTCCAATGCCTGCACACCTACAGACCCCCTTGGCTTTCACTTGGCCGTGCCCAGGGAAGCCACCTCACGCACCTCCTGTTAAGAAACGATGCACGGCACATCCCTTCCCAGACTGAAGCCTGGCTCCCAGCTGGCCCATGAGATGTAGGGCTTTTCCTACATCTCAACACCAAATCCATGCTTTGGGCTTCCTATCCCTTCCCTTCTTAAGGGGAGAAGCACCATGCTGCCTGCCAGAGGCTGGTCCCCTTCTCACAGCTCCCTGTGCTCACCTCTTTTTGCCTTCATGGGCTCTTTACACCATGGACAGAGCTGAGGGTGCTTGGGAGCATCAGAGTGCTGCGGAGCCCCGAGGGAGAGCGGCATCCCTCACGGCTCCCACAGGCTGGGACGGGGAAAGGGGGCAAAAGAAAATGGAGGCTAGAAACTTCTGGAGGCTGAAGAATTTCATGACCAGAGATGAGTCTCCCTTCCCTTTCCTTGGGCTGGACAAAATAACTCTATTTGCATTTTTTCTCACCCACTGCAAGAGCAACCTGTTGGCTGACACCGTTTGGGCAGGGGGAGGCACACACCACCCAACAGTGTGCCTGCGTGAAGGGGAGCGACAGGCTGAGCCTGACCCCATGCCCTCCTTCTGCACAACATGGCATAAATGAGATAGGAAATGATGCCAGGGCTGACTGTGGAGCTTGCGTGTGCCCAGACCTTGTGTGTCGGTCCTGGCTAGCCAGGCACTGGCTGCTGCCCATGCCTCCATGCTTGGCTCCCAGCCAGCACGGTAGCCCGCAGGCGAGAGCAGCCCTGCTCTCCAGGCTGCCTCTGGGAGCCATCAGAGCTGGGCCCTTTTGGTGGCGTGAGGCTCTGGGGCCGCAGCGGCAGAGCCCCTGCCCCGCGGCTGCGCCTCGGCACCAGTTCAAAGCACCACGGCCATCCGGAAACAGGGAACGCAGGACTTGAAAGGTCCCTGGTCACAAGGATCTTTGGCAAAGCCACTGAAGTGTCCAAAGTGTAATGTGAACACAAGCAGCTACTGAGGGTTTAATCTTTGTTTTGGTGCCTTTTTTTTTTTTTTTTTTTAGAAAGAAGAGTAAGCTTAAATAGGGACTGGAAAAAGCCTTCACTCAGCGGGGAAGGAAGAAAGCTTCCCCAAACAGAAGCTCTGTGGAGTCTAAGTTTCCATTTAGAAACCATTAAGGCCAGCGTTTTCATACTTAAAAGTTAGACATCCTGTTCCAGGCTCAGCCCGCTAAAATAAGTGACCCAATTTGCAGAGGTGCTGGGCTCCGGTGGTTTCCCTCTGACCTGGTGGTACCAAATAAAATTGACTCAATTCCTTTTTTCGCAGGAAGAGTTATTATCATCTGAAAGACTCACGTGCTTTTTTCCTCCCCTCTCAGACAAATACATACGTACAGGGAAAAAAAAAAGAGTGAATAAGGGACGGTATTAAAATAAAGATTTCTTTGGTCCCTGGGATTCAAATATCCTGTTTTCTTCTCTTCAGTAAGTTCCAGTGCACACCTAGTTACAAAGTGTTAAGAAACATGTTTCTGTGGGACAATAGCAAACCAAGATCCATCAACAGAGCCTCAAACTAAATTCCAGTTAATAGGACAGTGACAAGAAGGTATTTAGGGCCTGGTCCAGGGTGCTCTGAAGCACTACATGTCCCGAAAAATAACTACACCCTCTGAGCAGTCCTTCAGTGAGCCCCGTCGAAGCGAGCTTTTGCAGACTAAACAGTGAACTTAATTTCAAATTCAGGTATTCTGAACTTGTTAAACACTGTATTAAAAATTTTCCTCTCTAAGTCCATGATATATGTTCATAGCGTATTGTTGGATTTGCAATGAGGGCCCTTGAGGGATTCCTGTATCATCCCATCTTTGCATGTGTTAAAACCAGCTGCAAGCATTAGCACAGCCCATTGCACCCGCAGCACTGGCACAACTTTACAGCAAGGGTTACACCCATCCCTGAATCGCAGCTGCGATGCTGAGCTAGAGACGCACTGTCCCTCCCGCCAGCATGCAGGGTTTGGGGTGGCAGACAAAGCCCCCACATCCCAACCACACTGTGCTCCTTGTGCCCCAGAGCAGACCAGTGCTGGACGTGCTCTCCCCCAGGACCCAGAGACCACAGTCCCCTTGGAGAGCATCCTGCATGGGGCTGTGTGCTGTGGGCGCCCAGCACATAGCCACGGATGTGCCTGATTATGGCCTGATTAGTCTTAATGACTTCCTCTCTCTAAATGAGCATCCGCAGCTAAGGAAGGAGCGGAAGCTCCTCTCCTCCCATCACGCCATACGACACGCTGAGGGGCTTACCCGAACGAGGCAACTCTCCAGGGACGGCGATGGCTTCTGCTTCGCTTCCACCTCCCACCCACCTCTGCACCCAGGATACCCAGATGGAACCTCTGGTATGGCCATCCACTGGGTTTCCTTGTCATGCAACCCTGCCATGGGACCCTCCTCCCTCGAGCACGCCTTGAGGACAGCCAGCAGATCCCCGCTGAATCCCTGGCACTGGTCAGAACTGGGCTCAGGCACATCCCAGCCATGTAACATCCAAAACCATGGGGGAAGAGCCAGGTGGAATGTGCAGCCATGGGGGTGGGGGGAGCATTCCTCCAGCAGGGGCGAGGATGGGTGCTGCCGTGGTGGAAGCTGAAGGTCTTCCTGCCACCCCCGGGTTCTTCACAAGGAGCCACCTCCTCCACATTGGCTACATCCCTGCTGAAACCTGCCCATGCTTGGCCCTAGCTGCCTCACCAATGCACTTTCCTTCCCTTCCTCTGGCAACGGGTCAGGGCCACATCCTCCCATTTTTGGCAGGTACTTTCCTCTTCTTCCACATGTTGTGCTGATGGGGTCTCTCCCACCTATGTGGCTTCAGATGCTGCCTTTACAGCAGCAGCTACATCTCTATTATGTCCAGTTTGGACACCAGCTCCAGTGCCTCTCCCTGTGCTGCTCCCAGGGCCCCTTCAGCAGCTCGACACCCAAAACCAGCAGCGGGTTGCAGCTCCGGGGCTGTGGTCTGTGCATCTGGGCTGGCGAGCAGGCAGCAGTTAGTAGCCCAGCTGGAGAGGAGCTAAGCTCAGTCCTTCAGCTCCCCCCTCTAATTCCAACATTATCCTTTACCGTATTAATGGGATGTGTCAGAAGGGTCAGCAAGCACAAGTGCACAGCCCCTGTCCGAGGGATTCACTTGGTCAAGGGAAGGGGGAAAAGTCTTACAGATGAATAAAGAAACCAAGGAGACAAACGTCCTCAGCTGTCCACTCCTAAATGAACTCAATATATTTTGGGAAGGAGCACTGAGAACATCTGACCCTCCTCAGCCCAGTCCAGGGGATGGGTGACAGCAGGACACGGGATGCTCCGGGGCAGGCAAGAGGAACCGGCTCACCTGGCATCTGGGTGTTAAGGCATAAGTTTCCCCAAGAGACACACAGGGAGGGGGAACGACTTTATAAAGCATTAACTGGGCCTTGGTGCCAGCTGGGCGGCATGAAAGGAAGACGACCATGAGAAATATCAGCTGCGTCCCACAGGGCAAGGGGATGAGGGTGGGTGCAAGGCTGGGTTTGGGGGAAGGAAAGCAGCTCAGTGCCTGGTTATAGCAACTCAACTGGGTGATGACGGCAGGATCACCAGACGGAGATGCCCAAGAAACAAGCTGAGAGGTGAAATCAGATGGAGGGAGATATATTAGGAACAGACACGCAGATTTACACATCGTGAGTGAGGAGGTGACAAACAGGTCTGTGGGATGGGAATCAAACTCTCACAATGAGGGAGTGGAGTGTGATGAGCAGTGGTGGAGAGGGAAGACCCTCCCGGGACTCCGGCTGGCAGGAGGACACGCTGGAAGAGATGCTGGGGATGGAGGGAGGGCAGGGGGACCACCAGCAACCACAGAGCAGGGGCCAAGCGGACACACAGGGTCAGGAACAGACAAGCACCGCGTTCAGCGACAGAGCCAGACGTGAAGGGCAAGTTTCACTACAGTTGTACATTTAGGTTGCCAAAAATACCTTTCACAGATTGGCTGTCTTTAATTAAAAGGATGTCTCCTGTGCTCCTGGAACGATGCAGAGCTCGTCCTGCCACGCGGGACTCTGTGTGGGTGCTCTGCAGGGGGTCTTTTCCACAGGGCAGCTCTTCTCTGCCTGTATCCTCCTGTACCTGGCCAGTGCTGGGCAGGTCAGGCAGCAGCACTTCCCCCAAATGCCCCTCCACGGTGCAGGCACAGAGCAAAGGAGGAAAACTTCACCCCTTTCCTGTTTTGGCTTCTCTCCTCACTCCAAACGTGGAGAACGCCTTCCTCCTCTCTCCTCCTCCACCTTCCAGTGCAAAGATTTAGCTAATTTCTTCTATGAATAGCACAGTAGTAGCCATAGCAACATCACCCTGCCAACCTCACCACCTCCACTGCCTCCATGTCCCCAGCACCCCATTCCTCTCACCCTCCCTCGCGCCTCCCCAGGGAGAACATCTGGGGCTTCAGCCATTTCCCACGAAGCAACCCGCTTTCGGCTTCCCGCCTGCCCCCTCAGCGCGCTCTCTCCTTCCTTTCAGCCATGCCTGCCCATTGCTCAGAAACCCAGCCCAGACCCCGACGGCCTCCCCAAGGCTCTTTCCTCGCCCCCACCATTCATGCCCCAAGAGCCAGGAGCCCCAAATCCAGCAGCATGCCAAGGCTCAGCAAAGGCTGCTGTTTCCACCAACACATGCCACCCTGTGCCTACCTACTCCAGGTAATTCCCCAGTGCACGGGAGGAACTATAACAAGCAATGTTTGTGCGTGGAAAAACACCACCTTCAGTGAAGCATTCACTGCTGAAGACAGGCAGGGAGGACCTGTCCCCCTCCTCCACCTGCCTGGCCACGAACAGCCTCTGCCAGGGGGGGCCACACAAGCCTGGTGTGCTCTGGGCACTTGCAGGTGGTCAGGGACTCATTGCGATGCTGCTCTAACCCCCCTCTGCATCCTCCTGACCCCCCAAAAGGGAGAAAGGGGCTGCAGGAAGGGGGGACAGAAGGACATCACATTTCTGGCCAAGCAGGGCCAGCAAACCTGGGGCAGCCCCGGGGGCAGAGGGTACTTCCCAACCACATGCTGAGGAACAGCACTGCCCCGGGCCCCTTCCCCAGCCATGAGAGGAGGTGCCCATGCCCCAGCCACCTCGAATGCACATGAAAACACTGGTGAGACCCTTGGGAGCCTCATGAGGGGGGCCCTGCTCTGGCCACCGTGCCCAGGACCAGGGACCTCAGGGCAAACTAAGACACAGGGCTGGACCTTTCCTGCAGGAGGGAAAGGTGCTGGCTGCTGCTGGACCCTCAGCTCAGCGCTCCTCTCCTGAGAGCCCGTGGGCGTCACTGTGCCGGGGAGAGGATGGGTTTGAGCATTCTGCTCCTCTAGCGCTGCACATCAGGGATGCTTCCCCAGATTGTGCTGCCATTCCTCCCCCAAAGCCGGGAGTCCTCCTCTCACCCCAGTCTCACAGGGGAAGACTGGAGTCCCCCAGCAGCAAGCAAGAAGGGATGAGGAGGGCGCAGGGCCAGCCAGAGGAATGGCGATGGGAACAATGGAGGACATCAATGACAGCAAGCACAGGGAGCAGGGACTAATGAACAGGGAACATGGACAGATAAGGGAGAAGAAATGGAAGAGATCTCAGAGGGAAGAAAAGCAAAGCAAAAAGAAATGAGAAACCCAGAGCTCAGAGATTTCCTCCCTCCCTACGGTCAGGATTAGGGGTTCTCAGTTACTGGCATTGCCTGAGCAAGCTAATTTGTGTCCTAGAGGCAGGAGGAGAGAACCGATGGGGCACCGGAGGTGGGAGAAGGTGTGGGTTGACGTTAGGACCATGCTGTGTGTTGGGCAGCACGTGCGGGTATGTCTCACATGCCACGGAACAACGCACAGGGTCTGTAAGTATGCATGATGTCAGAGAACACACACCACCATATGCAACCGTGAGCATGTTTCTGATGTCAGAGCATCCGCACATGCGGCCGCACCAGCGCGTGCAGGCGGTGCGCGTTCCCCTCTGCTTGCGTGAAGAAGCAAGGGGGGAAAAACCCACTTAAATGAGAGGTGGTGAAGCTCCCTGGGAGGTGAACAGATCCCTGCTTTTCCGGGGAAGCCTGCTGGCACACACACCCCTTCCCACCTCTGCTGCTGGAAGTGCTTCCAGGGACAGGGAGCTCATTTAAAGGGGCAGCCCTGAAAAATGGCAGCCCTGCCTCTAGCCAAGGCTCTTGAGGACACAGAGGCTGCCTCCTCAGCTCCTGCAAAGGAGAACGGCTTTGCATCCAGCCAAATCTACCCAGAGCCCAACATCTCCTGACCTCCCAGAGCCAAACCCATCTGCCTGGGCATAAGCCATGCCCAGCTGTTTCCATTTTACCACTTTTTGTCTCTCTGCCCACCACTGGACTGGTAAGAACATGGATTCCTGATGGCTCAGGCACTTTTCACCCTGTGATCAGAAGGGGAGCGTTACTGAGGTATTTGCTGCAAAGCTTTACTCATTGCATACATTTGCTACACACCAGGGAGCAATCTTGCCTGCTCTGATACAGGCAGTGCACATATCACACACGTCATACTCTACATGCAGACCCTGCTATGCTCACGTAGCCTCACACACTGGCATCCTCTGTCGCTTGCAATACCATGAGGAGCTTTTGAATTCCCGCCCCCCCCCCCCCCCCCATCTTCAGAAAGGCTAAGGCCAAGCAGAGATTCCCAACGTGGACTTTCAGAGCAGCCCAAGCCCTAGGGCTCCGTGGCAGCACCACAAAGAGACAATGATTTCTCTTCCACCATTGCAAAAACATGAAAGGCTCCCCTGCCCAGCCTGCCACGGCAGCAATGCAGCTGGCATCGCTTCCTTCCCAGCCCGCTTGCAATCATCTTACTAGGAACCCTGGGCCGGACCTTTCATGCAAGCAGGAATGGAAAGGAGGGAGCAGACATGCTTCAATTCCCTGCTCCTACCCAGCTCCCTGAGCTTGCTGCTCTGGATGGAGGGAAGGAAAGAGATAGCAAAGGAAAGATGGAAGAATGCTTGCCAGGAATCAGCAGGCGAGAGAGAGACAAGGCTGATTTTGATGCAAAGAGTGGCAGAGAAAGAGACAGAAAGCAGGACCAGGCTGATAGGAAGGTGGCTGGGGTTTTAGGTGCTTTCTGTAAACATCATCTGAGCGTATCAGCTTTGAATCTAATTATTTCAACCAGAGCTACAGACTGAGACAGTAATGAAGAAAAAACAGGGGAAGGGAAGAAGACGGTTGTGTTTTCCGAGGGGAAAGGAGGAGAGAATTCCCATTGATTCCCGCATATCTGCCTGCTACAGCATCTTGAAATAATAATTAGAAGGATCAATAAGAAATCATGTGAGGCTTGAAGATAATGAATGAAAGAGGCAGAAGAAGCAAATTGAAATGCCTTTCTCTAAAGCAGGATAAATTGTTTTTCAGGCAGGGTCTAGCCTCCATTTTAATGCTTTCCAAACAGCTCCAACCATTTTCTAAGCTGGCTTGTGGGTTCAAAACAAGACTGGTCTCTCCATTTAGGGGAGAAAGAGAGACACAGCCTGATAACGGGTCCTGGAGGAGAACAGTACAAAACGAACGTGTGTGGGAAGAAATGGAGGTAGTGAAATGGGGCAGAATGCACACAGCATGCCAGCGACCAGAGCAGGGTTACGTAATAATCTTGGGGAGCAGGGATGTAGCAGCAGAGCGAGGAAACCACAACTCAATGGAGAGCAGGTGCCAGTTTGGGAGCGCTGGCAAGCAGCACCGTGAGCCCACGAGGCTGCCCGGCAGGCAGCACGCCCCATGCCTGCTACACACAGTATGATGGGATGCCCTCGACACTACCGGGGCTCCAGGCAACGGCATCGTAAGCAGTGAGGACCTCGGGTGGGGTGTCGAAAAACATCACACCCGCCTTGTGCCAAGCGAAACCCAGCTGGCCCACCTCGGACCCAGGGAGGCTGCTCCGATGCAGAGCTCCTACGCTGGGCAGGACCACGGCAGCCAGCCCAAGCAACAGCGATTCCAATCTGAGCAACGATGACGGCCAACCGCAACAACGCCGGCGTCCAGCCCCAGCAACACCAGCATCCACCCCGGCCGCCCACGACGCCTCAGGGACGCCGCCGCACCCTGCCACGACCCCGCCACTCTCCCCAGGTTACCCCCATCAGCCACCCGCCCCGTCCCGCACCGCACCGGGGAGCCGCTGCCCGGGGCTGGCCCGTACCTGCTCGTACCAGTCGCGGCTCGAACACGTGCACTCGGGCCACCAGCCCGAGCCGCTCCCGTTCACCTTGGGCGCGCTCTTCCCCGGCGGCGGCGGCGGCGGCTTCAGCGCGGCAGGGTCGCGGGCGGGGGGCCCCAGCTTGGCCTTGCCGCGGGCGGCGGGCGCGGCCCCCCCGGGCGCGGGCAGGGTCTGCGAGCCGTACCCGCCGTAGCCGTACTGCTCGTGCTGCCACTCGCCGTAGGAGGGGGGCTCCATGCGCCGCAGGGCCGCCATCCGCGTCACCTCGTAGCACTCGGGGCACTTGCAGCAGTGGTGGTGCTTGTGCATCGCTGCCCTCACACCATAGAGCCGGCAGGGAGGGAGAGGGGGAGGCGGGGAGGCGGCGCGGAGGGAGGGAGGGAGGGAGGGAGGGAGGGAGGGATGCTCGGGGGGCGGCAGCGGCCCCCGCCCCGCGCAAGGCGCGCCTGCCGCCTCCTCGCCCGCTCGGCGCCCCCGGCCCCGGGTTACAGCGCGGTGATCTCCGCGGGGGCGCGGCGCGGCATCGCCCGCAGCGCCGCTCAGTCCCGGGGCCGCTCCCGGCGCGGGGCGCGGGGCAGCGGCTCCGCCCCGCTCCGCTGCATGGGGCGGCTCAGCCCGCTCCGGCGCGGCTCGGCGCGGCTCAGCCCGCTCAGGCGCGGCTCGGCGCGGCTCAGCCCGCTCCGGCGCGGCTCCGGCGCGGCTCGGGAGCGCGGCACCTGCGGCGGCGCGAAGCATCCCCCGCCCCCCCCCAGCGGCCAATCCGCGCCGGCGGAGCCTCCGCGCCGCGCCCCGCCCCGGCGATGGGGCGGGGTCTGGGGGCGCCGCGGCCGCGCCTGCCGCCGCCGGACGGGGCAGCTCCGGGCCCCGGGGCCCAACACCCGCCTGCGAGCCCCGGGCCCCGGGGATTGCCCGCGCTGCTCCCCGGCAGCCCGCGCTGGCGGCTTCCAGAAGGAACAGAAGTCCTCGGCGAGCCGCCGCGTGCGTCACCTGCGGCTGCCCTCACCCCGTCCCCATCCCCATCCCCGGACGCACCAGGCAGCTCTTGTGCAGCTCCGATCCTCTAGCCCCCGCACGGCGGTGGGCAGCCCGGCCAGCTTTGCGGTTGGCACCAGGAGGAGTTCGCCTCGCATCAACTGTGATCTGCACCGGACTAGGAAATAACTTCTCCAGACCTGAACCGTGGTCACTGGCCCGGCAGCAGCAGCATCTGTGTTGCATCCCTACGTCGGCTCTCACCCTGCTTTGCTGGAAATGTTACCACACGCTCCAGCACAGCACCCTGGGGATGCTGCCATTGCCCAGTGAGCCACGGGTGCATTGGGGGGTGTGGAAAAACTAAGGGCCTTTGCTGGGCTTTCCACCTAGTGCCATCAGGGGATGGTAAAAGCAGAGCAGAAATGCCCACCGGTGCTGCAGGGCAAGGGCACTGCTCCCAGTGCAGCTCAGGCAGCCCGTCACCTCTTGCACAGAAGTGCTGGACTGGAAGAGAGTCAGAAGAGAGTCACCCAGACAAACTGAAGGGTAGAAAAAACCCATTACAAAAAACCACATCTGACCAGTTAGAACCTGAACCCGGCCTCCTAATGCTTAAGGGTTGTAATAAACACTAGGGTGGGTGAAGAATTACTTGAAGAAATGGTACTTAAGTATGTAGAAGAGCAATGAGAGGGGCACAATAAGACTCCCGCAGGATACAGGTAAAGGAATGAGACACAAGCAGGAGGGGGCTGCAAGTTGAGCCACAAGACGTGGTGGTTCAGTAACCCAGTTCAGGCTGCAAGATCTGCAGGCTCCTACTGGCCTCACGCAGCCGGTGCAATATGGCCCTGCTCACAAGCAGGGCTGTGGGAGGAGGAAGTGTGTGACGGCTGGTCAGAAAAATGCCCCTGCCCACTCCTTGTTTATTTAGCTCTTTAAACTGCAGTACAAAATTGTTGCACTTCGCCACCACAGATGGAGGTGCTCCTGCAGTGTTTGCTCCCAAGTGGTCAAGTGAAATGGTTGCTTCTGGGCGAAGGGGAGGGGGGCAGAAGACACCCCGTAATTGGGATCTGTGTTGTCCCAAACCCCACGGTCCCCACCGTGCAGTGCAGAGCCTGTCCTCTCCAGCCCTGCCTGCGCTTCATTGCCTCTGGGCTGCTCAGATTACTTCTGTCACAGGATGGATGCTACGACCATGTGCTGCTCCATGCTTAATGCCATGGAGCGGTGTTGCGGCTCAGATATATTACACTGAAATTCCCCCAGATGCAAGCTTAGGACAGTCATAATGTTCCTGGACAAGCAAGTCTAGAGATCCTGTCCCTACTGTGCTGGCCTTGAGTGGCCAAGCACAGCACTGCTGCTGAACCCTCGGAAACAGCTCCACAGGTGAGCCCCACCCTGCTGACCCCAGGGGCTCTCGCTGACGAACAGTCAGTTATGGCACCTGGGTGCACTGTGGCACTGACCCAAAGACCCAGAGATGCAGCAAGATGAAGCCAACGGCTGCACATAAGTATGTACTTCTGCCCTGCAGAGCTCAGTGCCACAGAACACTGCAGACCCCAGGAGCTCACTAAGGCAAGGAAGGATTGGATGCCTGCATGCAAAGCAAGCTCGTTCAGAGTTATTTAAATCAATGAAAAACTGTGTTTGTGTGCATGGAAGGAAAGCATGCAGTGCTGGCATTAACAGACTTTACACTTCAGGCTTCAAGAAACTAGGATCACCTCCACATCTTCTACTGTTCCTTGTGCCATCTCCCAGAGCACACGGCGCTGGCCCTGCAGGAGGATGCTGGGCTGATGAGCCCTGTGCTCCAGGCAGATGCTGTACCTCCTCAACAGCCAGGGTGGACCTGGGGGCTGGGGGCTGTCATCTGCAGGGAGAGGGCATCTTGCAGTAGTGAGGGCAGAAGTGGGAATGAGAGGAGGGACTGGGGCAGGAATGAAGCTGAAGTAGGGGATTGCTGCACCAAAGCAGAGCAATAAGCCTTGTAGAAACAGGCAGGTGGCCAGTGTCTCCTGCATGAGAGTAAAAGGACATGAAATCCATCTTGGCTACCTACCGTCTCCCACCCTGCAGCACCTTTGAGATCTGAGTCACTTCATCAACAAGATGTGCCCAGAACCTGTAACACAACCGTAATGACTGCTCCAGCCCATCTGCAAACCTCTCTCCCATTGCATTTCCCACCCTAGGACGGCATGGTTCGGCTGCAGGGACCGTGCGGTGTGCTGAGCGCCACTGGCCATCCAGTGAGGCCCCCTCCACTACCATGAGCCTTCACCAAAGCCATCTTTGGGCCAAGGTCAGTCAGGAGACCCATGTCTGGAAGAGGCTGACTTGGGTGGGAGGAGAGCACCAGGGAAGGGCACATGTGGAGTTTGTAACCCCAACTGCTCGCACCTGCCCTGCTCCAGACACGTCTCCTCCTTTCACTCAGTCCTGTGGTGGGGGCAGGCAGGGACATGGGTATTCACTTAGGGGGGAAGTGCAAAAGCAAAGGACAAGACATGTCAGGGAAAAATGCTTTAATAAGGAGCTGAGTGAACAATTACGAGAAGCATTTGATTTTTTTTCCCCCTCCCATGGCAGACTGGAGTGCATCCTCCACAAGGAAGGTCTCTGGTCTTCTCCCTGCTCAGTCTCCGGCAGCCCCGCAGATGGGGCACCCACGCATGCAATGGGCATCCCCACATGGGAAACACCCTTGCTGCCAGCCCTGGAGTGCCAGCATCGCTGCCTCCACCCCACTCCACTTGCCATCTCGCAAACTCAGGTACAGCTCCACGATCTAAAGCCTCCTGCTGCTTCCCCCAGCTCTCTTATCTGTTAGTGCC
The DNA here is from genome assembly GCF_030463565.1 of Pelecanus crispus. Taxonomy (NCBI): domain Eukaryota; kingdom Metazoa; phylum Chordata; class Aves; order Pelecaniformes; family Pelecanidae; genus Pelecanus; species Pelecanus crispus. The sequence goes on from NC_134655.1 coordinate 13,753,522, forward strand.
TCATCACCACCTGCAAATGGAGGGGCCTTGAGCCTCAGCTGCTGCAGCTCTGATGGACCCCTTCCCTACCTACTTGCAGCTCCCCCCTGAACACCCACATGTCCCATTTTAGTTGCCACGAGAGTTCATTACTAATCATTTGTAGTGAACGTAGTGAATTTGCTGCCTGCTAGCCCCAATTAAAAGGAAAAAAAAAAATCCCTGTTTGCTGCTGCTTGCTTGCAATGCTCACTAATGCTGTGCAGGGCTTGGGACACGTTATTCAGCTCAAGAGGAGGCCAGGGCCAGCTGGGCAGGGGCATCTGCATCCTGTACTCCTCCAGCTTGCTTCAGTGAGTAGTGGTGTTTTAGCTATTGGGAGTGGCACTGCCGGAGCCCACACAGCGTGGGTACCTGCACTGGGGTGCCCAGATCTGCATCTGGCAGGGCAGGCGCAGTGCCCAGTGCTTTCAGGCAGCTGTGGGCATCTTGCCCCAGTGATGTGGCATTGAGCAGAGCTAAAGGAGCTGGGAACTGATTTCCAGGCAGGTGCCTTAATGGAGGGAAGTGATTCAAGGAAACCAAGACCTCTCTCAGCCTCTACCCTCTTCCTACCAGAAGCCTGCCCGTCTTATTTAAATTCAGCTTTGGCAGCTGCTCTTTTTACAGGTGCTAATTTCAGCAAAGTGTCAAGAAATCCCTGGAGATGGTGCTATTTACATGGCACAAAGGCAGCATGGAGCTAGGTTTTATCTGGCGCTGCCGGCATTTCAACCCCTGTTGTCGCTTCCTTCCTCTCACATGAAGTCCTGCAGGAAGAGGAAGGCAAGTGTGAGGGACCAGGAGCTGGGGGTTTGTTGCACCTACAGCCTTTCTAGGAGCAGAAGATGAAGGCAGCCAGCTCCTTGCAGAGGCAATAGTCACCCGAGCGCTGTCATGCTGCTCCCTGCCTTTAGCCCAAGCAGGATCTGGGTCCTGCCAGGGGAACCAAAGCCACGCATTAGCTGTGAGCCTGGGTGTAGATGGGGAAGGTGTCACCTTTGTAATGCTGGGGGAGGAGGCAGGGGACAGTTTTGCATGGAGGAGGTACCTTTCTCGACCACAGTCACCTGCAGAAAGCTACCCAATATCCAGAGCAGAGGGGAGGCAGTGGGGTCGGCAGCTACCCAGCTGAGAACTGGGGGTGAGGAGCACTGGGAGATAAATGCGCAGCAGGGAGCAGGCCGTGGAGAAATCAGCAGCAAAGGGAGGAACCAACCGAACTTGGCTCAGCCTGTCAGTTGGTTCCTTAGCAGTACCATAGACCCCCATCCAGCAGGGATTTGCAATTTGCTGTATCTGGGGCTTGTCAAATGAAACTTGAACAGGCACTCTGCAGAGCTGGCTGCACAGCTAGTGGGCAAATGGGGCCGATGGCTCCCGTGAGCATTGGAGGGTTTGCGCAGTCATGGGTGAGTGGGAAGGGGCAGGATAACGAACATCTCACACTGAGACTGTTCCTCCCTGCCACCGGCAGCGATTCACCGGGAAATGTGCAGCTGGGATAACAATAACCAGGCATACCAAGGGACCGATAGCTCTCAGCACTCTCAGGGCAGTTGCCAAATAAATTATTCTCCTCCAGGGCAAAACCATTTTCATTCTATTAATGATCCCTGATACGTTGCCCAGTGCCAGCATGCAGTTCCAATATCCTCACTTGTGGCAGCAACTGCGTGAGGGTCTTCAATAAACGCCACTGGCTGCTTTCTGCAATTGAAATTACGGCCAACTAAACGTCTTTCATGGCTGTGCTGGCGGGGGAGAGGAGCGGGGGAGAGGAGCGATGGAGACCTGCGGCAGGTCCCTGCAGCAGAGCCCAGGCTCCCTCCCTGTAAAGGAGAGCCTGGAGGCTCTATTTAATAGCAATCAACTGCAGCAGGCTTTATGGATTTCCTGACAGCCTCACAACGCCCACAGCCGCTCTCCCCATCACCCGGCAGAGAGGCTCCTGCCTTGCGCTGGAGCACTTGAAGCATGGGCTGGCCGTGGGCTGCCTTCCCGCAGCACCTCCCTGGGCACAAGGGGGGAGCCTTGCTGCTGCATGGGCACAGCAATTACAGCACTGCTGTGTCTTGTGGTCTGGGGGTGCCCAGTCCTTGTGTGTGCCTCATTTCCTTTAGAAAAGTACATTTCCAGCCTGATGGAGCAGAGGGAAGGTTTGGAAATATGACCAAGACACAACTTCACCACTCCAAGCCAGAGTCAGAGCAAGGTATTTTGAAGTCTCATGTCTTTAAGAGAATCAGCTGATACTTTTTCGGTCCTGTACCTTGATCTCTAGCAGGTTGTGCCTACTGTGACCCCACCAGACATCCTGTTTCTCTGCATCTTTCACTAGTCCCAAGCCATCCCTGCATGTGCTTACACACTCAGACTTAGTGGCAGCTGATCGCACCCCACTTGTGCTGTACAAGGCTGTTGGAGGTCTCCTGGCTGGCCCTGCCTAAGCCGATGTGTCCTTGGAGCCACAGAGCCCCACAAGTCGACTCTTGTGGGCTCCCCACCCGGAGCCAACCTGCAGGAACCAGTCCCATCCTTGGAGCGGGTCAACATGCGGCTATGAAAGTGCTGCAAGGACTCAGCACCGCTCTGCTCAGAGCTGGGGCTGCCCTGGGCATTACAGATCTGCCCAGAGGGACTTTTCCCCACATCCAGGGCCCAGGGATACCCTTTCCTCGATTATTCCCACCCTGCATAGGGGACAAGAAGGGGAGCTCTGTGGGTCTACACTTTCTCTCTTTAGTTTGGACACCCCTGCACCAATCTGCCCCTTCCAGATGGAGCAAAGCCCAGTCAGCAGCTCCCACTCTCCCCAGCCAGTGGCTCGTGGGGATACTGGCACCTTGTCTGGGCTGTGCTGCCCGAGGACATGCTTTCCGCCATGGGAACCTGCCCAACCTCGGGGAGAAAAACGAATGCTGGTGTCCCTGGGAGCCCCGGGCACCCGCGGTGGACGGGACGCTGGCGTCCGGCTGGCCGTGGCCATCCCTGCCGCCACTGCCCTGTCCCCTTTAAGGGAGAAAGTGCTGCTCGGAAATTTCTGAATGGCTGTCCCCGCCCCCGCCCCGCCTGCCGGCCGCTCGGCCAATCAGCGCGCGTGCCGCAGGGCCGCAGCCGGCTCCCGGGCCTCTCTTAAAGGCGCACTGGCGCTACCCGCCCGTCGCCTCTGCCACCTGTATGCCCGGAGAAGACACGACCGTTTCGGAAGGCCCGAGGTGACCTTCAAACCGGGTCCCAGCCGTGGGGCGAGGAGGTGTTCCCGAGGCACAGGCGCAGGCACACCCGTACACGTGTTCCTCAGGAGCGACACACCGAGCAACACAAGCCCTGGGTGACGGATGATGTCGAGGGATAACGCGCCGCTTCCCTCACCCTGGCTTCAGGTCTTGGCTTAGACAAGGGATAGCTGGGTCCCAGGGACTGGGCGTACACAGGGGCCAGAGCGCACCGCTGGGTTGTTTCACCCCAAAGGAAGCCCGGCCATGAGCTCTGCCACTGAGCCACGGTGCGGTGAGAGCAGGCAGCTGGGAGAGTGGTTTCATGACCACACTCTTGTTCTGAACCACAGCAGTGACGCAGGAGCGCTCCCACAGCAGCAGAGCCCCAAAGCTTACAAAACTAACCTGCAAAAACACCCCATGAGATTCAGCTATGCAAAATCTACCGCTGCACAAAGGGGAACGAGCTGCGTAGTACGTGCCAAGGCAGCGGGAATGAACAGTGCAGCAATGGGACCGCAACACGCTCACAAAGCAGCCGGCAGAGCTTGCCCCTGGCTTTAGCAATGAATCCAGCTCCAGGACCACGCGGGGTCTCCCCCTTGCAACACAGTGCAGTGCCCCCTTGCTTGGTCTGCCACAGCTCCTCCTGCAGTCTGCTGTAGCCTGGGCTATGAAATGATCTGGTCTAAAAATACCCCTTAAAAGGGGGGGGACAGCCGGGCAGGACATTGCCATGTTTCCTGGACACGTGCAGGTGGGAAGCTGGTTGTGAGGCTGGGGAAGCGACACCGGCCAGGCATGATGCTCTCCATGCCAGTGCTTTGGGCACAGACCTGAGCAGTGCCTGAGCAGTGCCAGCCCTGAGAGCTATCTAGGCCACAGACCGCAGGAGACCTTTGCCTGTGTCTCAATCCTTGGAATAATTTTTAGGTGCAATGCCAGCAAGGCTCCTGCAAGGTGCTTTGTACCTGCAGCCTGCGGGGCTCCAGCAGGTGCTGCCCTGGGGCAAACTCTCGCTTCCTGCAGCAGGGCACGAGCTTGGCTTGAAATGCTTGCACTGCTGCAGCCACACATGGTCTAACCCCCCCAGAGCAGGCAGAGCAAAGCAAGAGGAGGCAGCACACAGCAGAGAGCACCTTTCAAAGGGCTCACACTCAGATTCACAAGAGGGACAATTCCCAAACCCGCACTCATTCGCTGTCCTTCCCCTGCAATTCCCCTAGTTCCTACCAATGCCAAGGATAATGGATCTCTCAGCATACCTTGATATTGGTACTCCAAGTCCTAAAGACTAAAAACCTTCACAAGCAGTTATCGTGGCTGTTCTATTTATAACAGTGCCAGTATTGCCTCTGCCACCAGAATCCTGATTTCCGTCCAGCCCGATGCCATTAAGATGCAGCGACGTTCCCCCAGCTCCAGCACTCCAGATAGAAAGCAGCTGGCCTGCCAGGCTCTGCCTTCAAGCTTGGTTTGTTTCTTTAAAAACTGGTGGGGAGAGCCCATTTGTTTTGCAGAAACACACCCATGAGATTTGTCCTCAGCCTCCAAAGATGCTGGGGTGGCTGCGAAGGGGAGCAGAGTGTAGATGGATGGAGGTTGGGGCGGTACATCCTGTGCTGTGGGCATGGAGGCTCTGCACTTTGAGAGCCCCTGGTTGGTTTGTGCTATGGGAGACGGGCTCCAATGCTTCACTTCGGCTGCAGCAGAACATGGTCAGTCACCCAACAAGGCAAAGCAGGAGAGGAGGGACCTAGGTGCTGCTGTGGGGACCCTGCACTGAGGCTGCACCAGCTCATTTTGGAAACTTGATGGGCAAAGCTGAGACCCAGCGGGGACAGTGTGGTGGCTCATGGAACTCCTGGCAAAGGCAGTGATGGGGCTGGCCCCTGTTCAGTCCCCAATCTGCTGAGATGCCTGTGAATGGTCTCAGTTCTTGCTTTCAGAGCTACGCGTGAAACCCATCAGTGTGCGAATCGCCCCAGCAGCTGTTCTCCCCTAGGATCGGGCAGACACATGCACTAGATGGAGGCAAGTGAAGCTGGAGCATGAATCTGAAGGGATGGACTCCAGGCTCCTCTGGGTGACTCTGGAGCGTGGCCGTCTGTGGGACACTCCCCAAAGCCTCCCCCTCACTGTCCCCTTTCCACCACTGCACAGGGATTGCTGCATGCACTCACACCATCACAAGGTAACTTCAAAACAGTGACTATGACTTGGATGAACAGACGGACCAACAGCCCTATGTCCGGCAGGGCTTTCCTATGCTGCGCAGCCAGAAAAGCCTTGGGGGCTACTGAGGATTTTCCTTTTGCCACTGGTTTTAGACAGAAAGTCCCCAAATAGAGTAGGAACAGATGGCCATGCATGAGCCTTTGGTTTGACAGCCTGGTGGCTCTACTGACTTCTTCATCCTTTGCTGAAGCTGTGCTTGTTCATCTCTGCAGCAGGAATAGCAAGAGCCTCTAGTAAAGCTGAGGCCATTCAATCCCAAAACATCCCCTGAAGTGACAGCTCTTACTGACAGAGCCTGTGCTGATCCCCCTTTGAGCAACAGCATCCCAGGGACACAGGCAGCTGGCTGCCCAGCCGGGTGTCCATGCTGTGCAGGGCTGATGTATGGTTCAATCTGAGTGTGTTACTGCAGACAGACACCCTCTTGACTTCAGCGCTTTGGCGTTCAAGCCTGTGTCTGCAATGTCGAAACACAAAACTGCTGGAGAGCATCTGAATGCAGAGCTCTGAAGAGACCTCCAGGCACAAAGTGGCTCAAGTGACACTGGGGCAGCAGCCGGGGCCTCTGGGTTGTGGATTGCTGCTTTTCTTCTCTGCTTCTCCTAAAATTAAACATGCCCTCAAAGGTGCATGGGGATGCAATGGGGAGGGTGCTCCCTCTGGCAGCTGGCTGCTCCTCTGCTCCCATTGCTTGCGCATTAGCCACCTCCCAAGGATTTTGGGGTCGCAAGGCTAATGCTGCCAGGCTTGAGCTGAGACAAAGCAGTGGCCAGTCTGGTCTGCAGCAATGGCTTCGGCTGCCTGCCCAGCCAGCCCACAGAAAGGACACAGGGTGGTGGGGAAAGCAGGGCATGTGCAACCGAACAACCTCATGGGGGGCTTCTTGGGGCGGCTGCATTCATTGTCAGACATTTGCCCACATCAGGCACCTGCGTAATTTCCCTGACACTCCTTGCAATAGCGAACAGCTACTTGGTGCTTCCCCTCTCACACACCTTGCAGAGAAAATGAAGAGCGGTGGGGCTGCAGCCAGGGAAGGGGGGAGCGGGGAGCTCGCAGTGGGCATTTCTGCAGCTGCAGCATACGCCGGCCTCATCCCAACCCGCTGCGGGTGCCCAGAGCTGCTCCCACCAGGCAAAGGCGCAGAACACAGGAATGCCCTTCTCTTTGGCCAAAGGCAAAAGGGGAAAGAGGAAAAAGCACTTGAGAGAAGGATGGGAGAAGCAGACAGCTGGTCGCCACGCTGGCGGCACAGCCTTCCTTTCTCTGCCAAATCCCCCGGGGAATTCTATGAACCTTTTTGCCACTTGAGCTGTGGGTTACAGGGCAGACGGACGCATCTTCTTCAGCAGCAGGTGCAGCAGGGAGGGCTCCTAACACCCTGCCAGGATGTTTCTGCAGAGCTGGGCCGTGTCCCCCCTGGGACACAGGGAGGGAAGGGGACATTTTTGGCCTCAGCCCAGCAGGGCTAAAGCACAGCCTGCACCTGGCATGCTGCGGGCACACTCAGCGGCATCCCACGCACCCACAGCCTGCAAGAGCGGCAGCACCCCCTGCCAGCGACGTTTCCTATTCACTGGTGATTTCGGAGCACACACAGAATGTGTGCTCTGAAGCAGTCTCGCTCGCTCTCTCCATCACGTTAAGACCTGCTGTTGCTCCGTGTCAGCTGTTGGACTGAGCAAGGACAGAGCTGCAGCGCTGGCGTTGGGCAGCAAAGCAACGAAACCCTTGGCAGGCAGGAGGGAGGGAGGGATGCATGGGCAGGCGACCATGGGAGGGGCGGCACTGCACTGGCGCGATGACATGGATGAAGTCAGTGGCTGCAGAGCTGTGCTGGGAGGCAGGAGAGGGTGGTAGGGGAAGAGCAGCGCTTCCTCGCAGGCGCAGAGTTTCTGCTCATCAGCGGCATTGTTCCTCTTTCATTTATCTTTACAGCTGGCTGCTCTCTGCTCCCCACACGGAGGATGAGAACAGCGTTTACTGAGAGAAGCAGCTTTCCTGCCAGCCTGTGAGTGCAGGCGAGCGGCACTGGCCACGGGAGCATCCTCGTGGGTCTTCCTGCTGTGGATGCATACAAGCCCTGAGCAGCCCTGCTAAGGCAACCACAGGGCTCAGGGAAAGGTTGAAATGGAGGATTCAGTAAATAAAACCCCACAAACCACAGAGCTCAGGCAGGATTGTGCCTCTGAGCGCCTCAACAGGGCATTTCAGCTGGCCAAGTCCCCTTGCCCTTACACCACTGAGGGCTGAACATCCACTTTCCCATGGAGGGATGGTTTCAGCCCACTAAGCCTTGCCGTCAGGAAGCACATGTTGCTGCTGTATTTACTGGTCCCACTTCCTTTGCAGCAGCCATTTGCACACTGCAGGGCTACTCAGAGCGTACACACATCCTTGCCAGCAGACAGAAAATTTCCTGTTCCTGGAAGCATTTGTGTGAGAGGCAATTTATTTCTCATGCATCTTCCTGGCTAAAGCAGGTTATGGTGGCTTTTGCTCTGCTATGACCACTGGGGAGAGCTGCAGGCAGGGGAGAGGACAAAGCCAGGACAACAGAAAACTTATGTACATTGACGGATGCGATAAGACAATTGCACTTACTTCAGGCAGGACAAGCCAGTTCATCATCTTGCCTTTTATCAGTGGCAGGGTGTCCGCTAGAGCTGTTGTTCCTGGGCTGATAGCACCAGGGGGGCAGCTGCTCTGCCCTGCAGCTGGTGCCCTCCTGCCTGAGCATTAACTATCACCTATTATAAAAGCTTCCCCAGTTCTTCCAAGTGTCATTTGCCATCTCAAGTGTTTTCCTGAAACCCACTTTGGACACGCCCATGGCAAAAAGCATGCACCGAAGGCTGGGGAGCAAGAAGTCACCGTGGAGGCAGGCAGGAGCTAGGTGTGTAGGTGTTATCCAGCCCTGACACTGTCCTGCATGCTGGGGCTGTTGAGAACTGACACAGGAGGCGATGCTGGGCAGGAGCTGAGGTGCCTTCATGCAGGAGCGAAGGATGCGAAGCGGGGTCCGCGCTGCAGTCCATCGGCACAGCCTACCCCCAGGCACAGCTGATCCTGTGTCACGGCTGGACATGGAAATGCTGGAAATGCTCCCACTCTGCCGGGGCAAGGCCTGTTTTCAGTGATGACAGTGACATCTCAAGGGACCAGGCTCATTGCCGCGTCGAAGGCCTTCGTGTACCAGCACAGGGGCTGCGGCAGAGGAGCAGTGCTCGAGCCTGCGGCTCTCCAGCACTGCTTGGTCCCAGTTTCCAGGAAAGCTGCTGAGTCTCCACAGAAAGCTGAGTTTCAGGCAGGACTACAGGCATGGATAAGCCCAGCGCTGAACATGACCATCCCAGTGTTTTTTCCCCTCCAGGTCCCTGCTCTCCCTGTGGCCAGGCTGTGAAGTGGCCATCCTCTGGGATGAAAGAGGCTGCAGACGAGAGAGCCTTGCCAGAGCATAGCCCTCCCAGACCCCTGTCCTGCCCACCTGGGTCCCCAGTGCCCACTCTCTCCCGGGCAGTGACCCCTTGCTCTGGGCCAGCAGCGGCAGTCCCCGCAGATGGGTGACCCTGAAAGCACCAGTGCCTGGCACTGAGGACCAGCTCCTGACCCATACTGATGCAGGCTAGGAAAGGAGGAGGCTGAAAATAAAAAAAGCTTCAGAAAAGAATGACAGGAATTATTTCAGGGCTGGAACAACCTGCCTCACACTGAGCGAGTGAAGAAGCCAATCTGTTTAGTTTATCTAAGGGAAAGTTAAGAGGGAACTTAGACGCATCTATAAATACCTACATGTTGGGAACATTTCTGATTGCCGCGGTCCTTTATCCTAGCAAACAAAGGCAGCAAAATTTCCTGGGGCTGGGAGCTAAAGCGAGAGAAATCCAGGCTAACAGCAAAGTGCAGATTTTTAATGGAAAGGATAAATAACCATTAGGCCAGCCAGGCTAGGGACACAGCAGATTCCCCATTGCATGAAGTCTTAAAATCAAAGCTAGGTGGCTACTGCTAAAGGAGACATTGCAACTCAGCCAGACATTTGGGACTGGATGCAAGAGCCGCTGCACTCCACAGCCTGGGACAGTTAGGAAGAAAGTCTGACTTAAAATCTGACTGTTCCCGACTGATCAGGCTCTCACCCCTCATGCGTTTTGCCCTGTGACTCCCCCATCTGTGGTCATGATTCCCTCCCACTGGCGGAGATTGGCAGCAGAGCTCATCCTCCTGTCGTGTTCAGGAAACCACCGTCCCACCCTTCCAAAACTGCTAAAGATTTGGTGAATGTTTGAAAAGGTAGAGAGTAGCAAGAGGAAAGGGAGAAATTAAACAGTAAGGGAAAAAAAAATGGGGCATTACCCATTTTATTGCAGTCCAGAATAAGAAAGGAAACATTTAAAAAGGAGAGAAAAGAAGCAGTGCAATTTTCATATTTAAAATATTTCGGAAGAAGACTTTGACTTAGCAAACAAGCATTATTTCAAACTATGCCAAGGAGAACAACATTTTCACATCATTTTAAATCTGCGGTGAGCTCCATCCATCCCGGCCACTTCTTCCCTCCCAAAAGTGCATTTTGCCCTTCGCTCATCTCTAAACTCCCCTCAGATGTGTAGCCCGAACAATGCACTCGCTCCAGGAGGAAGCTGGGATTTACAATGCACATCCAAATAAATGGCATTTCCAAGTAAATAAGACAGCAGAGAAAAGCTCCTGGTAAGCTGAGGAATGGTCCTGCCATTTAAGAGCTCAGAGAAAAAAATACGGAAATCTGCAACGTGGGAGTGTGCCAGCGCTGGGGGCGAGAGGGATGGGGCTGGGAGGATTTCCAGCTCCACACAGCCTCTTTATTTCTGCACCATAAACACCTCTGAGCCCTGAGGGCTGACACTGGGCCATAGCAAATGCTAACGCGAGGGGATGATTTTGGTGTTGTCCAGCCCCTGGCATGGGTGACTGCTAGATTTCCTAGCCTGAACATCACCAGAATAGCCACGAAGAAACACTGCTAGCCCCAGGGGAGCAAAACACCTCCCCGGCACCATCCCCACGGTGCTACGGGCACACGGCCCCGCTGCTGTCCCCTCAGTGCCAGCCGCTGGCTGGGCTGGCAGGGCGGGACGCGGTGTGGGGCGCACGGAGGCTCACCTGGGGCAGGGCGCTGCGAGAGCCGAGCACCAGGCTGCAGACGCTGGCCGGTGCCTCCGTCCTCCGTGCCGTCACCTTCACCAGCCGTGGCGGCGTCCCTGGCGCGCTGTCCCCAGCCCCTGCGGGAAGCCTCCGCTCACCGTCCCGGGACGGATCCTGAAACAAGACAAGGGGTACACATGGTAGGGCAGGCCAGCTGCCTCCATGCCCCCCCCCACTGCTTCTGGAAGGGCTAAAATGAGCTTTATCCCATGCAGGGGGCTCATACTGCCTTCTGTGAGCATCCCACAGCCTGCCCTGGCACTGGCCCCGTGGGCAGCAGGGTCATTGCAGGCAATGGTGGAGGCTTGCAGGCAGGGGACTCCAAGACTGTCCCGCTGCCGGGCAGGGGCAGCTCCCTGTTGCATTTCACGTTTCAGCAACACAAGATACCTCAAACATTTTTTGGAGAAAGGAGGAGGGATTTGATGGTGTTGATGGGCTTGGGTTGTGTTCAGTGCCCTGAGACTGGCCGCTTTGCTTGTCCCCGCTGTGCGCAGGGCACTGTGGGTGGAGCAGGAGTGCCCCTCACGCCAGCTGCGCCAGGCCCACGGCTGCTTCCCCACTTATTTCCACATTGATTTTTAAATGTCCTTATTGACTGTCACATCTCCTCGGGGCCCCATGGACTGGCCTGGCTGCAGAGGCTGGCACCTGTTGCCAGCAGAGCTTGCCAGTGGGTGGATCAAGGCTACAGGAGACCCAAAACACTGAAGCAGGATCCCACTGCCTAAACATCACTAAAAATTCATTTATAAACACAGACTAGATCTGCAGGTTTGCCTTTAACTAGAGGGACTGTCAATGTGAAGGGGGTCAAGAAAAAACGGGACTAAAATGGTTCCTGAGTCAGAGGGACACAGATATCTCCTGCACTGACTGTGGGCAGTTTTGTCCCCCCTGTTCTTGATCATCAAACTCCTTTAAAGTGTTCTTCCTTAGGAGACATCATTCAGCTCCATCGTCCCTGTGTGCCACACAAATTTGGTGTCCCCACAGGTATGTGATAGGAAGCCAGTTCAGTCCATGAGGCAGAAATCTGGTGTTTCTCTGATATCATTATTTCACTGAAAGGAGAAATCCCTGGATTTTTGCATTTCTGCATGAATGTTCCCATATTCCTAGTTCAGGGGGATCCCACAGCACCCCTTGGCAGGGCACAAGGCAGTGAGAGGGTGACAGGAAGAGGGCCTGCAAAGGCACGAGGCAATTTTATTTACCTTGGTGCCTTTGAGGTAACTGAGACCCTACTGCTCAATTTCTGCCTCCCCACCTGGTGCTGTATCTTTCAAAAGGCTGTTGAAAATCAAAGAGAATGCAAATAAGAGAGACAGAAGTTATCTGAAAGCTGGAAAAAAATCCCAAAAAGGGAAACTTAAAAGACTCAACCTACTTCACTTATCAAAAGCAGCCTGCGAGGTGGCTAGATCAGAGTGCTGAAACACCTCTGTGGGAGACAGCGTCAGACGGGAGCAACTAATCCAGCTGCAACAGCAAAGCAGGAACCAGAGCTGGAGCTGAAGTGATTTGCATTAAGAGTAATTCAATTAACAGTTGTGAACCAGAGAAGTTGCCTCATTAATGAGACAAGCTATGACAGAGGAGATGTGGAAACACCCTGGGTGTGAGCTGGCTGGGCTGCGGTGGCCAGCAGCCTCCATGCCCCTTGCCCCCGCCTTGCTGCAGGAGCTTGTAGGGTCTGGGCCCGCAGCATCAGGCTGGAGCAGTTCTTACCTCGGGGAGGTTTTGGGGCTCTCTGAGTGTGACTGCAGAGCTGGACTTGCTGTCTCCATGCTGCTGCCTGGCTGTGCCGTGATGTGCATCTGGGCTGGGACGCTGCAGGGGTGCAGAGCGCAGCGTGAAATCGTAGAATTCATGGATATCTGCAAAACAGCATGAGAAACATCCACAGGACTGGGGAGGCAGTGCAATGCCAGCGTCCTGCATGGGGTGCAGCACCTGCACCCACCCACTCTTCTCCCAGAGCTTCATAAGTCTAAGCCCTCTGTGAGAGGCTGGCACCTGAGTGATGGGCTGGGACAGAGCTTTGTTGGCTCCCCACCCCTGCTGCGCTGCCCACCATGCCCCACCCTGCAAGGCAAGAGGTGCAATGGGGTGCCTGGCTCAGCGTGCAGTGCCCCATGGCTGTGGAAGGCATGGGCATTTCCATGGAGCAATGACCACACGCTTCACGGGGACTAAGAGCAAACTGTGCTCAGCAACATCAATCATAAACCCACCCCATCCCACTCTCATCCAGGCTGTGCCAGCCCCATGTGCGGTCCCATGTCCCTTCTGCTCCGAGAAGCCTCCTGCGCCAGGCAGCCCCTGTCTGCCCGCCCTGATGCTGCCAGGCTTTTCCCTCCCCATTGCTGCTCCCCCGTGCCCCTGACCCGCAGAGGGGCTCCCTTCCCACCAGGACAGGCAGAGAGGGCACAGGGCACCAGGACAGCAGGCTCACGGTGTACAAGCTCTAAAGCTGATGGCTATGGCAGTGTTATCTCCAGCTCCTTCCCTGATAAATTCCCTCTTCCCACCTGGCACGATACTACCTGTGCGCTGCCGCAAGCAGATGCCAGGTATCCTCACTCTGGGCTCCAAGGACCTGAGCCTGCTGCTGTAAATCATAGTGGCTCCAGAGAGAGGTGTGAGAATGGGGTGTCCCAGCCCTCGCTGCTCCAGAGACAGTTACGGGGCGGCAGTGGGACCTGATGGCAGCTGCTGCCTGGGTGTAGCTCCAGAGAGGCTGTAGGAGCCCAGACCCTCTCCTACCCCTGCCAGGAGCATTTTACCCTCTCCTGGTTACATGTGGAGGATTTCAGGGAGAAGCAGGGCTGCAGTGGGCTTTGCTCCTCCGTAAAGAAGCCCCCACTGCCATGCACTCAGGCAGCTGCTGGCCCCCAGCCAGCCCCCAGCTCATCCCCAGAGCCAGGTCAGACAGGGACCTCCAGATCCAGCACCTCCATAGGAGCAAGGAAAGCCAATATACCCATTGCAGAAGTGTTTAATTTCAGAAAGGGAACTACGTAAAAAATGAGAAGCTTTTTTAAGAAGAAACTGAAAGGGGTAACAAAGAGGGTAAAACATTTGTGGGAGGCACTGAGCCTATTTAGAGAGACCCCACTGGGATATCAGAGCAAATGCACAGTGCCTGGCCAGAGGATACTGTAAAGGCAAAAGGGAGGACAGCAAGGCTGGGCTGCAGGGGAAGGGAGGCTATTAAAAGCAAGAAGACATTCATCTAAACAGCTGAAGCTGTGTCCAAATGAGAAAACCAGAAAGGATGGTGAATGCTGCCAGGTTAAAGGTAAAGCTCCAAAAGGTCGGCTAAAAGAGTTTGGTAAACGCCTTGCAAAAGGCATAAAAAAGTAATAAATCCCGTCAAGCACCTGGGAAACAGGAAGCCTGGCAGAGCCGGCAGGGCCAAAAAGTCATGGTAGCATAAACAAGCACTTGGAACGGTGAAAGCTGCAGCAGGAACCTGAGTTAATTTTCTATACCTGTGTCCACTGCGGAGGAGGCTGGAGGGCCCCTCTTCTTCGAGTGACCCCAAGGGCAAGCAGTGGGTCTCAGCTCAAGGGGACCATGGCTGTTCCCCCAGCACTCTCTGGCAGCTCAGGGATGAAGCAGCTGCACCAGCCCTTCAGTGTGCAATTTCTCACCTGAAACTACGCCACATCGAGGCACCATGCAGTATTAAATGCCCACTTTATAAAGATTCCAAAGGAAATCTGGTGAGTGCTGGGCAGTCTAAGCAGGGACATGCTGAGCACTGCCCAAGGCTATTTCCCAGGGAGGGTTTCACAAAGCAGGATTGTACCCCCGGATGCAAGTCCTCATCCTCTCCCTGTGCTTAACCACATGCTCATGCACTGCAGCGGCACATCCATGTTGCAGATGGGACGGGGAGCAGCACTGACCCCCATCATCCAGCTCCCAGGGGCTGCCTGGTGACCTCCCAGCCACAGAGAGAAAGCTGCTATAAATCTCAGCTGCTGGCAGCGTGGCTTTGTGCCCACAGGGAGCCCAGCCAGGCCGTGTGGCCGCCCGAGCCCAGAGAGCACTGTGCCACTGCCCGGCATTGATGCTGCTTTTGGAGCTGCTGCTTCACACTGCATCATCGCCAGGATCTGTCCTGTGCCCTGGCAGAAGTGGGACAGCTGGCAGTGACCGGAGGAGTGGGAGTCCTGAGATCCACCCACTGCACCTGGGGCACCTCCTCCCCAGTCTCCCAGGTGCTGAGCGCACTGCTGGCTGCCCCCGAAGCCCTCCCAAATCAGACATGAGGTCACGGCAAGCAGTCATCACACAGCCAGACAAACAGGACTTTGTTTTCCTGCAAAAACATCTCTCCCTCTGGTTATAAAAATAGTCATTGTGTAATGGGATAGCAGGGGCCCCTGGCTGCGTGGATTACACTTGGAACGCAGAAAACCTTGCAAAAATGAAACCAGGATTTGAACAGCCCCATCGCGGGGGTGCACCGCTGCCGGCGTGCCCATTTGTCACCCATCTGCTGCAGGAACACAGCCTTGGGCAGCCAAGCTGGCAAGGCGCCTGTGGAGCCCTAAGCTTGTCCTCTGAAGCAGCCGCTCTCCACCTCTGAAACCCTCAGCCCATTTTAGACACTTGCCGGGAGAGGGAATCGTTGCTGGCACCAGGGATTAAAGGCGTTTCAGGATTGGGGGACGGGGTTTGGGCAACGAAGGGCGTGGCCATGACAGGACTACATTTTAGGACACACATGCATGTGACATTAAAGATAATTTAAATACATGCTGGTTTCCTTCATTTCTTATAGGCATTACAAGTTGCACAAAAGTCTGCCTCACCTGCACACTTTAAGAGCAGCGCTACCTGAAAAGCCTCAGTAAGCGGACGTTGCGGTAGCAAAAGATGATGCTGCATGTTCTGTCTTACAGCCCAATTTTGGTTCAATGACAGTGTTAAATCTGCTCTGGATCTAATAAGGAAGAGTAACTCAAGATTTACAGAGATTAGAATTTGTCTAACAATTTCCTCCTGGGGTCAGTACATTAAATAAATGTCATTAAATATTTCTATAGCACCAACATCCAAGGGCTAATACAGCACCCTTGTGCCAGCCGGCACGCGTGCTTCCAGAAAATGACATGTCTTCCCCGACGCGTGCACTGTCATCAGCTATGTCACCGCAGATTTACCCCAAGCAGAAATCCAGCCTCACACCAGCCCCCCAGCCATGGGCCCACTGCCTTAGGGAGGATTCACACCTATGGCCGCCACAGCAGAACTTTCAATCAAACAACAAGTTTCCATCTTTGGTTATGGGCTAATTTGCAAGAGGAGGAGTCCTCAGGGCTGGGAATCCTCCAGATTCCTCCAGTTTCCAGTGACTCCTGCAGCCACCCAGCGAAGCCATGACCGCCATCCCCACAGCACTGCTGGCGACCTGAGTTCCCAGCTAGAGTTTCGCGCCCAGAGAAGCACCGTGGGTTGGCAATAGCATGCCTCTCCTCATGCCTCTGCAGCAGCAGGGCTCTCCAGGGGGAACCTTTTTTGGGGTAAAAGGAGCCATGGGGAGGGTTGTGAGCCTGAGCCGCCGACAGGACCTCACTAGGGTCTGTGCCAGCCACTGCTTGGTCATGGGAGAGGAGCTGAGCCCCAGAGGGGCTTTCGGGAGGAGCTGTGCCCTTTGGGCTGCTAGCAGCCAGGGTGGCCGAGCACACACAAACCCTTCCTGTCCACCCAGCTTTGCCTGCTGCAAAGGGCACAACGGCCCCTTTCAGCCCTGGCTCTGGGAAGGAAAGGTCAGGGAGCTGCTTCTGCGTGCGAGCCCCATCCTCCCTGGTGGCACAAGACAAAGCCAAGCATTTCTCCGAGGGGCTCCAGGGAGCAGAGGGAAAGCAGGGCCACGATCGCTCCAGCCGCAGCGTCCCTGAGCACCCTTTCACTGGGCTGTTTCCCTGCAAGTCACGCGCTTGGCTCCATGGCCTCATACGCAGGGAAAGAGGGGCCAGGAGGAGGGAGCCAGTGTAGCCTGTTTTCCCTCTGCACCGCCAAGGAATTTCTTTTGTGTGGAGCAGGGGTTGGTGCATTCCAGTGCAGAGCAGCTCCCGCATCACTGCACTGAGCCAGCGGCGGGTGCCGGGGCAGGAGTAGTCCTGGCAGAGTCAGTGTGCCCTGGGGCACGGGTAGCTCCTGGGAGAGGGAGTTGAGTCTGGCGCGGTGGTCAGAAGGATTTAAGGGGCTGTGCTGTGCTCAGAGGAGTCTGGCAGAAAACGGTGCATGTGCGGAGCAACACTGGGCACGTTCACAGTGACAGATACATTGAGCCCTGGACACCACACAGGCTAGGATCTGAACATCCCAGCAGATCCTCCCCTGGAGCTGGGCAAACTGGGACTTCTGGAGTCCACAAAACAGCTTATTCTTAAAAAAAAAAAAAAACCCCAAACCATATGGAAAGCCATATCCCTGGCATTTTTCCCGTGGACCAACTTGGAAAACTGTGATGTTTGGCACTTCAGCTAACTCTACTATGGCATAATGCATTTTGGTGTTCAAACTCAAGCCAGCCAATGCATGTCTTAGGAGAGCATTACCTGTAGAAGCATGCAATCTGTGGACAGGGATCTACCATGCTCATGCATTCATGTTCCCCAGGGGCTGAAAAAAAAAGCAGGCCCATGTTTCTGAAACGCTGCAGGGGGCCAGACCTCTGCAGGCTGAGACCCCTCTGGAGTGAGAAGTATCTGGCACGGTGTGGGGCAGCGAGACGGAAGCCTCTGGGCGAGGAGGCGTACCTGTGGCTCTCCTTTAAATCCTCCTCCCTCAGATAAACTCTGAACCAGCTCCATGACTCTGAGCAAACTTCAGACAGAGACACAGCAGCCCACTGGGAAAAGTGGGGGGTAAAGAGCAAATAAAATAGAAATGCTCCACCACCCTCCCAGAGCTGTCACTACACTCCAGCGGGTCCACACTGCGGACACCGAGCCACCCTGGTGTGTGCCAGCTATGTGCAGGCACAGCAAGCACGCAGCCGGACACAGCATTACACGTGTTCACGCAGGGATGGAGGAATTCACAAACCCATGCTCCGGGAGGGCGGAAGTAATTAATGCAAATTCCTAGTTAGATAAACACATCTAGAGAAAGCTGCTCTGGCACAGGGGAACTAATATCCTGTTAAACCAGTTGAAAAGGTCACCAGCAATCAAGCGACACTCCCTCATGCCAGTGTTGACAGGACACCACGACAGACGGCTTAGAGCAGGGAGCTGGGAAGTCTGTGCAGCATCTGCATGCCAGCATGCAAACTGCAGCCAGCTCGGTGTGCACGTGGACATGCTCTGTCCAGCTCCACTCTCTCCACAACACTTCTGCACTAATATGGACAGCCTGGGGCTTTGGGAAAGCTGCTTCACTACCTTCATACAGCCCCAAGGAGGGCTGAGGGAGCACACAAAAGCAGCCAGGGGTGTTGAGCTTGTGTCAGGTTTGCCAAGGCAATCACAGCCCTGCTGGGGACCACTGCCTCCAGCATGGGACTAACCATGGGCTGGGGACTATTTTGAGAGTGGGTTGTATAAATGAAGAGGCAAGAAAGGAGATGCATGCTGGTCCCTTCAGCATGGGGGCCCACTGCCCCAGGGAGCCCTCCTTTGCCACGTATCTCTGCTGCTGATGGCACAGACGTCCCAGTGCAAGCCCTGCACAAGGACACACCGGAGCTGAAAGCCTCCAGGTGATGCTCCAACGAGAGAACAAGGAAAGGAGAGAATAAAATACCTCAAGACACACCGCTCATCCCATGATTGTATTTCATTTTCAATGGATAGCCTGAAGCACAGAGGAGCTGCTGGCAACTTGGGGCTCTGTGGGCATAGAAAGGGGTCTCTGGCTGCAGAGGTGCAAAGAAAAGGCGAGAGCTACTGAGAGAGGAGAGCGATAGCGATGGCAATGGCGAGCACCAGGGCTGAGACAGCCTCGGGTCAAAACGCACCAAGAATGAGGCACAGACCATGTGTGGAGCTCTGCACCCTGGGGCCCGGGTCCTCCTCTGGGGTGCAGAGCTTCTGGGGTGCTTTCCCTTCCTTCCCAGCAGAGAAACTTGGCTTCTCTCCCAGGAGACCTGGGAATGGAAACCCCCAGGGCTGTGCATACTTCCCTGAGACGCACAGCGAGTGGGACTTAAGGAGAGGAGCTGAGTGGGAGCTCCTGCCCCTCGCCAAACTGCACCTTCTCCAAAATTAGGGCCCTAAGTGAACCTGCACAGCCAGGATCTGGTCTGCTCTGGCAGGGAATGGAGCCAAGCAACTTCAGAGTCCAAAACTATCAAATTTTTTTTTTCTAAAAAATACTTTGCAAAGAAACTGCATTTCCAAATGACCTTGTTCAGCGAGATAGCCATACATCTTGCACAGAGAAGCTGCGTAGTCCAGTGAGACTCCAGCTGTGTTTATGGAGAACTTTACGCTGCACTCAAAATAGCATTTTCTGGTGCCCAGCCCCAAGACGAACCTCACTGTCAAGCCTTTTTCTTGTATGAAATGGAGCCTCTTGCACAGTGTATTATGTGCAAGCGCTTGCGGGTCTAAGCACAAAAAAGGCCAGGATACTCCAAAAGGAGCTGGGTACGTGTGGATTCTCTCTCAAAGATAGAAAAATTTAGTTTCCCTTTGGGTCTGCAGCAAGAATAGAAAGTAACAGGTTGTGATGAGGCTGAGGGGTGCAGGGAGGAGCAAGGCCCTGTGGTGGAACGTCCTTGGTACAGCAGCAGAGCTGGAAACCCAGCGGTGGTTGTGGACACACCACGCCTGCACGGCACAGAGGGTGCTCACGGCATTGCAGCATCCTTTAGCGGGTGCTGGATAGACCTGGCACGGCCCAGCAGCATCCTTTAGCAGGTGCTGGATAGATCTGGCATGGCCTGATGAAGAAGGCTTTACCCCTTGTCCACAATCACCTGACTGAGGATTCCTGATCATGTCGCAAACACCCAGCAACTCATTACCAACCCTCCTGCCCAAGCCCTGGAGGGGAAAGACAGCCCAGCTCCCTGGTGTTACAGGCACCCATGTGTTTGCACAAGACACACCCAGCCTGGTCAGTGCCAGGCACCTATGCAGGATGAGGCCCACAGGAGAGCCCACTGACCACAAAGCCCCAGGGATCACAAGGCAGGGGCTTACCCAGCAGAGCCTGGAAGAGTTCACTTTGGAAGATGTGCGAGACTTTTCCAATGGAGGCTTTTAGCTCCTGCTCCTCTGGGGACTGCAGGGTGCTTTGGTATCTGGTCAGAATTTCCACTGCCCGTTCAGTGTCTGCAGAGATGACACAGGAGTAACAAGGCATTAACACTGAAAGATGGACAGGCATCGTCAGGGAAGGCTCAAGTGCAGCCTTGGAGCAGTGCAAAGGGCTCACCTTGATAATGCCTCAAGTTGCCCTCCAGCTCTGGATTTTTAGGCATCAGCCAGCCACAAAAGCAGCCTCCTTACACATACCTGGAAGAGCTAACCCTGCTGCAAGGTGCAGAGGAGCCACAGTGGAGAGCTGGGCAGGGCCTGGAGGGGAGGTGGTTCTGCCTGCTGGCTCTCCTTGACACTGAAAATCAGGAGCTAAACCCAGGTTGACTCACCTCCAAACCCCGTGGCGCTGGGCAGCCTGAGCACCTCTGCCACCTCCCAGGCAGAGAAGCCATTCAGGAGCTGGACACATCCCAGTTGCACAGGGCTATGAGTACTACCGCAGGAGCTGCAGACTCCCACATGGGGCCAGATGGCTGCAGCAAAGCTGAGCACAGCCCCAGTCATGTAGCGCAAGATACTGCAAACAGCTCAGCTACATGAATGGCAAAAGTTGGGTTTTTACAGGATGAAGCATAACAATTGCTCCATGCAGCAAGCAGCCTTGGGTCAGCTGGAGACACAATGGGAAAGGAACATGATGCCTGGGGGTCAGGGAAGGATTGATGCTGGCCAGGAGGGGAGCTGGAGGCTGCCATGAAGTAATGCTTTGGTTCAAGACTAGGCTCACCATAGCTGTGAGACAACCTTGGACCTCAAATAGCGGAGCTATGATCTCTCTGTGCCAGGACACCTCCATGCTTCTCTGGGCAGACACCCAGAGCTGGCAGTCCAGCTCTAGCCCCAGAAGTGACCCATCTGCCAGGTGGGTGGGGAGCTCCCATGGGTCTTGAGTCTGTCCCAGCCCTATCAGTGAATATTTCCCTTTGTCACTCAGGCAGCCCACAAACAAAGGGCATCTGTGTGAGGAGGCGGGGGAGCTGTTCCACCACTGTTGGGGACTCATCTTTTAACCCAGGAACTCATGTAGAAAGGATGACCCTGCTCATCCCAGGGCTTTTGGCTGGGAATTCAGGTCATCAAACAAGGGGGCCTGTGTCTACTAGGGTGTGTGCCACCTGCTGTCCCAGCTTGCCTGGCCAGCTCCCCTCCCGGCTCTTCATCAGCCAAAAGGGGAAAGGTATCCTGGCTGTGTCACCGGCCCAAACTGACTCATTGTGGGAACAGAACAGAGAAAGGAACCTGGGGAAGTGTGAATAGTTCTTGCTCAGAGCTGGGCTCCACACTGGCTCCAAGAAAAGCAGGGACTTCCCCAAGCTCCAGATTTATTGGGCTTCATAGGCATCCTAGCCCTGTGTTATCACTAAGGGCTTGCTTTTCTGCAAGATCAGACAGTGGCTTCAGATACTGCCCAGCATCCCAGGAGCAGGGTTGAGTCATCTTTGCCTGGTCATTCCCGACCTTATCAGCAGAAGCTAAAGAAGCAGGTGGAGAACTGGGGCCACCACACCAGGACACAATGACTGCAAACCTGGTGTGAACATCCCACCCCAGTCCAGGGTGCACACAAAGAGCAGCACACAGTCTGTGCTGACCCCTGCGCTACTGGTCACCAGCACTGGGTAGCAGCCAGCTGGAGCAGGGGAGCCCTGGCCCTGGAGCACCAAACCCAGGGAAGTGCTGTGCCCCCAGCACAGAGGAGAGACCAGAGGACCCTTCCTGCAGCACCCCAGACAGAGCGTGTACTGTCCAGGGCCCATCTTGCCATGTCTCAGGGTGGAAATTGCACTTACAGGATATCCTTCCTCGCAGGGCCCGCACCCCCATACCTGCCCTCCCCACAGCACCCAAGGGTGCTGCAAGCACAGCACCCCATGGCCACCCGCTCCAAGCCCAAGTGGCACGAGGATGCGTCCCACAGCCCGGGGAGGGTGCGAAGCCGGGGCACCCTGTCCTCAGGTCTCAACCCCAGGGGTGCAGCGGGCAGAGCGGCCCGGCCCGTGGCGGGGAGGAAGGGAGGGAAGGAGGAAGGGAAGGAGGGCGGGAACTGCCCGGCAGGAGCGCGGGGCACCGGCCGCAATCCCGGTGCCGGTACCGGCAGGGCAGACACTTGTTGAGCACGGCGGGCCGCGGTGCCCGGCGCTGCGGGCCGGGCAGGGCGCTCCTTACCTTCCCGACGGATCATCGCTCCGCCGTGGCCGGCGGCCGCTCCGGTCGGTGCCAGCCCGCGAGCGGCCGAGCCGCCGCCCGCCCCGCGGGACCCGGCCGAGGAGCCGCCCCCCGCCCGCCCCCCGCCGGCACCGCCCCGGCACCGAGAGCGCACCCGCACCCGCCCGCTGCGCTACCCCGGGGCGCGGCTGCTCGGAGCCCGCCGGCCGGGGCGGCTCGGCCTGCGCACCCCGCCCCGGGAACCCCGGCGGGCACGCCCGGCCCGGCCTCCCCTCCCCTCCCTCCCCGCTGCGGAGGGCCCGGCCCGGAGGAGCCGCTCGGCGCCCGGCACCGCTTCCCCGCGCTGTCACTAGGTGGCACGGACGCGCCGCGGATCCCCGCCTGCCCCGGGCCGGTAGCGGCGGCGCTCCGGGCAGGCGGGACCTGCGGGAGAATGGGGGGCGGTGGTGCAGGGGAGAGGGAAAGGGGGAGGAAGCAGCTATGCCCAACTCACCCCTTGGGGGTCTGTCTATGTCTTTATTGACATAAATAGGTAGGAACAAGTAAAACTGACCCGATCCCCCGCTCCATGTTCAAGGCCCAGCTGCAAAGTGACCGATGCCGAGTCCCACCACTCCCCTCCCTTGCAGCCCCCTGTAGCCTTGCAGCAGCAGGAGCGTGGCCGTGGTCTTGCCAGCCCCAGACACCCTCCACCCCCAGCCCCTGCTCCCCTTCCCCCCCCAAGCAACAGGCGCTAACTGCTGCATGGGGCGCCAGCACCCTGGCCCACAAGCATGAAGCCAGCAGCAGCAGGGGTAGGACTGGTACCCAGCATGGGGGTGGGAGGAGCTCAGCTCCCCCTCCATCTTGGGGAACACCCCCCCCCCCCATCCTATTCCTCAAGCCATGTGGCAGGGCAGCAGCACTTTAAACAAGGTTTCCCATCACTAGCTGCAGACAGGCAGAGTCTGCCCTGCCCCTGCACCAAACAGCAACTCAAACACCCACTAGTCTCCAAACCCCAGGGCAGAGGTCTTAGCTCCAGCACTGCTGGGTAATTTACTCAGCCCCCAGGCACAAGCCAGCCTCGGGAAACCCCTGCAAAGGCTCTGGTTCCTGGCTGCCAGTGGGGACTGGGAATCCAGTTCCAGGTCTTTTCAGCTGAGGGCAGTTGTGCACCATGCAAGGAGTCAGGAAGGCTATGGGGGATGGGGAGTCTGCAAGGGAAAGGAGCCTCGAAGCTGGCCTGAGGAATGCTCCCCGCTTGAGCTGTGCAAGGCTCTGGCTGCCCTTCCCCATGGCTGATGCAGGCCCAAGGGGTCACTCTTGCATCAAGCTGTTGATCTTTGTGAGCAGCACGTCTGTCTCGGACTCTGGGGAGACAGAGAGAAACAACAATCATCGCAGGCAGTCACCATCCCGCAGCGACAGGCAGAGCGGCCTGAAAATCAGGTTTGAGGAGACTTAGGGACTGTAGGATTCCCCAGCTCTGTCCCACAGGGCTGTTTGCTGAGGGCAGGACAGGAACTCCCTGGGCTGGGATTCCCTTCCCTCCCCCAGCCATCCCAAACTGCTCTGTCATGTTCTGCTGGAGAAAGCTGTCTGTCTGCCAGGGACAGCCCCACAGACACAGCCCGACTCCAAGGGAGGGGAGCTCACATGCGTGTGCACTCACCCACTGGCCGTCTTCTCTGGGAGCATTTCCTAGGAGATGGAATAGGATCAATGTTAGCACGTCAGTCTGGCCTGCCCCATCCCTCCCCCAAGCTCCCAGCTGTAGACTGTAGTGCCCCTCAGGACACACAGTCCCACAGGGATCTGCTCTCAGTGCCTGCAGCAGTGGTAAAGGAGCAGGCCCCAGGCCCTGGGGTGCAGAGCAAGCTAGTAAGGGTGAACTAAGGCATCCAGCAGCTCAAGGAAGGGTCAGGCCAGAGTTTTAGCTGCAGCCCAATGACACAAGCTGCCTCCCCACACTGCTGTCTCACTTAGCCAGACAGGAGAGGACCCCCCAGGACCAGAGTCCAGACAGGGGCAGCAGCAGATATGACTGGGTTTGGGTATGTACTGGGCACCAGAGCACACTACAGCCTCCCCCAACAGACCTGACCCAGGAGGGGGAAAGGGATCAAACGTACTTCAGCAAGAAGAAGGCCCAGAGGATGGCAAGGAAGGAAGTGCAGTCTACAACAATCCAGATCATGAGGTACGTGCTGCTGGGCTGCAAGGCAACAGGACAAGCCATGAACACCAGCCAGGGGTGGTGTGCTGCTAGCGCAGGCCAGCCTGCTGTGCCAGCAGTCCCTTCTGCGCCAGCGGTCCCTTCTGCCCTCCCTTCCAGGCAGCTGGCTGCCCAGGGCTGCTGCAGAAAGGGACCCACAAGTGCCTGGGGCACAGGGCTGTGGGGCAGGATGAAGGATGGAAGGGTCACTTACGAGCAGCCAGATGGGGTGTTTCATCGCCTTTAGCACCTGGCAGGCATTGGTGGTGACAGAGCTCACCCCAGAGCACCACAGCACAGAGAAGAGCCAGGGCTGGTTCACCACATACAAGTTGACAGAGATGTTGTCCTGGCGGTACTGCCTGCATAGGGACAGCCGTGGTCAGAGCAGCAGACAGCAGGGTGCCGGCACACTCGGGTACAGCCAGAGAGGACTGTATGTCTGGGATGTGATCCAGCATTTGCAGCCACATGGAGCAACTGTCTGGAGAGCCAGACCCAGGGCAGATTTGCTGGCAAGGCAGAGGACTGCCGCTGGCTCCATCCATCCCCTGCACCAGCCCTGCCTGACAAGGCGTGCTTGTCCGCAAGGCTGTAGTGCACACCCTGCCTTTCCCAGCAGTGCTGCAGCACTCAGCCTCAGCCAGCCCTTGCCTCTCTTGGCCCCTGGGACAGAGCTGGTACAGTGTCCAGGCCCCACAGCTCCCAGACTCCTAGGCACAGGGCTCTCACCTGATCTCCTCAGGGCTCATGTCCTGGTAGGGCAGATTGACATGCAGCAGTGGCTCCTTCTCATTCTGGAGTCTCTTCCGGCCATAAACTTGCTGAACGCCTGGGGCTTGCTGTTTGACCTGTTCCCTAAACCCATCTGGCAACCAGAGGACCTAGGCAAAAGCCAGAGAGCACATGCAGAGGAGAGGTGCTCCAGAGAGCTTGCTCTCTTCCAATATTTCCTTGCAGGTCCAGGCACACATGGCCTGCTCAGACAGCTGCTTCCTGCCCCCCTCCATGCTCAGCTCCTCCATGAGGATCTCAGCCAGCACAGTCTCCTAAGAGCTTGTGCTAGCCAAGAAGTAAGCACAACAGACCCCACTCAGGGGAGAAAGCAGTTCCACCCTAAGAAAGCTGCAGCAGTTATGTCCTTTCTGGGTCCTTGAATGGATCAAGCCGTGCATGCTTTTGGCCCCAAACTCTGCAGCAAGAATGCACCTTGGATCAGTGCTACAGCACAAGTCTTTGTTGTGTCCCCTCCTGCTCTGCATTCCCAAAAAGCCAAGAATGGAAAGCGATTTGGGTGCTAATTCATCCCCTCAGGGCAGCACGTGTCCTGTGCTGCAGAGGTTGGATGAAGTGCAAAGGCAACACAGCAAGAGTCCAAAAGCTGCAGGGAGAGGTGTGGCACAGTGCTGGGAGGTAAATGCCTGAGCATTATTTTCCTGCTCTTGCAGGTCCCCTCCCTAGACTGAATCACTGTTTACGCACCAGAGTGGCCAGTGCTTCGGAACCAGAGTATTTAGAAGGGTCTGAAGCTGTAGGCATTAACCCTTAATTATTGGCAACTTCTCCCAGCTAGAGAATCCCACACCTGGACAGGGTTCCCCAGCAGGGATCGCATATGGAGATGTGGTATATGGGGTGGCAGGGCCTGGCAGTGGTGGGGCGGTGGCCAGCTCACCTGCTGTAGTGGGATGCCTGACAGCAAGATCACTTCCAGGGTGGCATTGACGAAGCTCTGGTAGTTACTGTGGTTCTCAGGCCGGAGGTCAAACATGATGGAGATATTGCTCTGCTTCGCTGCCTCTAGCGCCTGTCCCAAGGATGGGATCCTCTGTTTAGCTGCGTTGTAGCGATCGCCAGCAGAAAGACTCTGCACAGTGGGAAACGGCCTCCGCTGCAAGGGTGGGAGTTAGTCATCATAGGCAGACCCCTGTAAGCTTCCACCTCCCAAACTGGTGCACATCTCTGGCTCTCAGTTTCCTACACTGGCCTCTCCACATGCTCTCCAGTGCAGACAGGCACAGAGATCCTTCCCCTGCACATCCATGGGACACCTTTACCCTTCTCCCCACTAACAGCACAGTTCAAGCAGCCCCAACACCTGTGGGCATTCAGAGCAGCTCAGCAATTGGTTAGTCACCTTTTGGGAAGAGCCTGCCACAGCTGCCTCCAAGCCCAGGCAGGCTGTGCAGTTCAGAGTAAATGCATGAGACATCTCCCCTCAAATCAGCCTCCTTCATGACTCAGCTGAGCAGTGAGAACAAACCCCAGCTTGGGGCATAACCACACCCAAGGGATTCGGGCAGGCATAGAAGTGCTTCTGCACCCTGTCCAGGTGTCTGCCAGGACCAGTGCTGCAGAGGGAACCTTCCCCAGGGCAGGGCTCGTGCTTCACCCACAAATGCACCCATCCCTGACCAGCCACCCCAGGGGCATCCTGACCTCCAGGAACCAGCTGCCAGCATCCAGCTGCTGGAGGTCTGTCCAGTTGAAGGCAGTGCTGTTCAGGGCAGCCCTCTCAGGGAATACAGCCTGCACGTTGGTGGTCCTGGTGAGTTCCTCATCATGCATGAGGAATGGGACGCCGTCAGCACTGGCAAAGGAGCAGAGACAGAAGCTCTGTGTTGCAAGCTGTTTTGTTTCCTGTCCCTGCCCTGGCATTTCTGCCCCCCCCCCCCCCCCCCCCGCCACTCTTCTAGGGTAACCCCCACCCTTATGCCTACTTGTGGTCCTCTACACAAAAAGGTGAATGTCCAGAAAGCACAGAGTACCTAGAGACCCAGCCAGGAACCAAGTAGTTCCTGGCTTGCTGCAACAGCTGTCCCCATAGTAAGATTGCATGAGATGAACTAGAGGCAGGGTCTGTTTTCCAAGCAGTGCCCTTCCCCTGATGGTGCTTCCCTCCTAATGCCCTGGAAGGCAACCTGCGTGGGGAAGACAGAAACCCAGTACCTCTCCCAGATCAGTGGGACACCAAGCTGGAGCCAGTCCCATACTGGGAAGGTAGAAATGGCAGAGCCCTTTGAACAGGGCTGCCTCCAAATGCAGGCTATATCAGTCCTCCAGGTGTGTTCCAGAATGCCCTACGTGGGAGGCGAGATCACAGGATACACAGGCCCCTTCCTCCCTCTAAGTCCCTGCTGCCCCTTTACCTCACCATGACATCCGTCTCAAAGACTTGCACATCACAGTCCACTGCCTTGTACAGTGACATGAGGGTGTTTTCAGGGGCCAGCTGGAAAAAGAACAGTGTTAGTGCAGAGGGCACAGGCAGGAAGGGGCAGGAGGCACCCACTCACCCTGCCTGGCTGCCCCCAGCAGCTTGGCTGGGCTCTAGGGCAACCACAATGAGACTGGGGTGACCCTGGTAGGGTGGGGGATGGAAAAGGGCTGGGTGCAGACAGCCAGAGCTTGCCTAGTCCCTGCTTCCCAGCCCGCACTACACAGCCAGGCTTTCCACTGAGTTGCCTGCTCCTGGTTCAGCAGTGCTCAGCAAGCCGCTCTGCTCTGCAGCTGCCGCACTCACCCTCCTCACCCTGTGCTCACCCATCCTCCAGCCTTGTGCTGCCCTGGCTGGTGTGCAGACCGCTATCTACTGGGCTGGCCAGAGCTTGTCCAGGCCTGCAGCAGCAAGGGTCTGATGCCAGTGCCCCATGGCTAGGCATAACCTGGCTCTCAGTGGCAGAGCAGCCTGCCCCATCCACCCCGACCCCTGTGCCAGGACGCTGCCAGTGCTGGTCACTCACCATGGGGGCTCCTCGATGGCCAACCAGGGCTGGCTTGGGGGGCAGCTGGTTCTCCTCCATGATGCAAGGGGACGTGATTCCCATGGGAGCCAGATACAGCACGATCATCACCATGCAGTACACAAGCAGCAGAAACACCTTGAGACCTGCAGGCAGAAACAGAGAAGATAGAGGGGTGAGGTACAGAGGAATATTTTGCAGGCTGTTAGGAATAAGCCAAGGCTGCTTCACCTGGCATTAACTTATGGTTGCCCTAGGCCAGGCCTAGCATCCCCAGCTTCAGGAACATGCAGATTTATTCTTGGCCCACTACAGGTCCTTGCACCCCAACCCAGCACTTCTGCAGGACTTAGTCTGCCATCCATAGCAGCTGCAAAGCAGCGAGGGCTGAAGCTGCACCAAGGGCTGCGCATAAGAAGCGGCAACCAAGAGCAGGCATTACTACCAGACTGAGTCCTGGGGACCTGTTCCCGCTGCACCGATGCTCTCTGTGCACCATTCTGCCGTAAGTGCTGCTCAGTCGGGTGGTAGGAAGCATGGCACCAGCCAAGGAGGGAGGTGGAGACCTTGGAGGGGGATTACCTGTGTTGCGTGTGCGGTAGATGAAGCTGGCCAGGGGCCAGGCAAGGAGCGTCATTCCCCCCACAACTCCAATGTGCAGGAAGGGACCTGTTGCCTGGAAAGGCAAAGGCAGGGTGTCAGCTGGCACCAGTCCAGCCCCTGTCCCTAAAATCCTCATGCTCCAATGCCAGGGATCTGCCACTGCAGCCAGCACCGCTGGAAGAGCCACAGTGCCAGGAGGGAAGGGCAGGCTTCTGGGGGCACTGAACAGACTCCCCACTCTAGTCCAGCCACTGTTCATCACCCTGACTGCAGCTGCTCCAGGCAGGACTGCAAGAGCAGGAGGAGCACCTTGCCAGGCCAGACAGCAGAAGTTAAGGGCAGGGAATTAACGCCCATGGCACACAGCCATGCTGGGGGCTCCAGTCACCACCCTTCAGCTCATCCCCACAGGCCAGTTACTGGGTGCAGCGGGGGAGTCTCTGGTATCGAGGTGACTCACCTGCAGGGAGATACGTGCACTTCTCCACTCCTCCGCCCACTTTATTCCCAGCCCTGTGAAGGCTGCAGCCACCACCAAGGCAGTTAAGATCAGCAGGGTCTGTGGGGCAGGGCACAGGGCAGTTAGGAGAGCACACAGCATTCTGCCCTGGCAGTGCAGGCAGAGTCCTCTTCATCCCTTCCTCCTGAGCCCCTGCAAGTCCTGCGACCCCACTTCCCCCATCTGGGTTTGCAGCTGAGCTCTGTACCCCACGCTTGGAGCAAGGGAAATGTTCTCATCTCAGAGATGTGTGGCTGGGGGACTAACAGCTGCAGCCCAGCTCAGCAGTAATACACAGCCACTCAGTGGGGTCACAGCAGCCTTATGCAGCCCCAGTAGGCTGGTCACAGCTTCCCAAGGTTCAAGGGCAGCCAGGGCAGGCACCATCTTCCTGCACCCCCAGTCTCTCACCTTGTGCAGCCAGTGTAGCTTCAAGGGCTGGCCGCAAAGCTGCAAGCACAAAGCAAGGACCTGTGAGAAGAACAAGGAGATGTCAGAGCTGGGTTGTACCCCATACCTCAGCCCTCTTAAGGGCACAGGATTCAGCCACAGGAGCTCTGGCCCCCCGACGTAGGCAGGGTCTCCAGCCATGCTTGGGCTGACACAGCTCCCACAGGCCAGATGCTGCGGGCTCCACCTGGCTCTGCACAGGGCATGGCCGCCAGCCTGTGCTCAGCACAGCTCTGTACCCCCATTAGCCCAGGTGGGATCAGTGGGGCTCACCAGCAGCACAGCAGAGTAGGTGATCAGCACGGCTGTAGCTATGAGCAGGACCAGGGACCAGTCTAGCCACAACTTCCTCTGCTTGAAGATGAACCTGCCAGCAAAGGAGACAGTCAGAGGGGGAGGAGGGACATGGGCAGCAAGGCTGGACATGGGATCCTACTCACTCATTGAAGTTGTGGAAATCATTGAGGATGATGATGGCGAAGTAGAGCCACACCAGTGTGAAGAGGAAGACACAGAAGAGGAAAAGGAACCAGCTGCAGTCACACTGAAAGCCAGAGATGACAGCTATGCATATACCTGCAGGGCACCTAGCCCCTGAGACCCCTGGGGAGCACCCAGCCTGCAGCAGGGTGCACAGGGGGTCACAGCAGGCACTGGCCTCATGGGTTCAGGCACTGAACTGCCCCATGGAGAGGGAACAGAGCTCCCTGGGAGAGCTCTTTTGGCTGGACCCATGCTACAGGAAGATGGACCAGCATCTCCTACAAGCTAAAAAGCTGCTTATGCCAGGCTGGGGAGGACAGCCCCTGTGGCAGGACTGCATCCTTTCCCATGCAGCAGCCCCTGAGAGCAGGCTGGGACTTTGGATGCAGGAAGGGGCAGGGAGCCAGGTCCTGTTCCCTTCTAGCTGGGTGATCTGTGGGCTGGGCAGAGAGGGGTGCTATGCCTCAGAGCTGCCATTGCAGCAGTGAGCCTGCAGACTGCTCCTGCCTGCCCAGCCAAAACCAGGTCCAGCTTCAGGGTCTCCAGCCCCCAGCCCCATGTACATGGGGAGGTGAGGGGTGCCACAGGTGCTGAACAGTACAGCTGGCAGCCTGGACCAGCTCGTACATTCCAGGCAAGATGGGACAAGCAGTGGCACAGCCGCTCCCATGGGAGTTGAAGACCTCAGAGAATCCCAGGGCCTCACCCCTCCCAGATTACAAATTGCCGGGGACACCCCCTTCCAGCACCCCATCGGCGGGGGCCGCACCCAGCCCAGGAACCGTGCCTCCCACGTGCCTTGCCAGGCACTCAGCGCCCCAGGACTTGCCCACCATGCTCAGCCCTCAGGGAGCACAGCGCTCTGCTCCAGGCACGTGCGAACCTTGCCGCAGACACACGCTCAGCCAGGGAGGGGACGGCCATGGCTCAGCCTTGCTGCTGCCAACATGCTGCTCTATCCTTCTTGTCACCCAACGGGGACAGACAGCTCACCCTCTCACTGCTCCAGGCTAGGGCAGTCCCTGGACAGAGAGAGGGTGCCTGGTAGCACCCCAGCTCTCTTGGGGCTCAGCCCTGGGGAGCAGGACCAGTGGCAAGGGGTCAGCAGCCCAATGTCTGGGCTGAGCGCCCTAGCTAGAGCCCTTCCCCACCCCAGCCACCATTCTGAGCCTCCCATGCAGGGGCTGACCAGCCCCAGCTCAGCATCACCCGTAGTATCACCTTGGTGGTTCTCAGGCCCCTGCTCTTCTCCTTCTTGGCAGTGATCCACTGGCAGCTGTAGAGGCAGAGCAGGCAGGTGGCACAGGGGCGGCAGCAGCCAGGGGGATCTGCCATAGCGCCGGGCTGTCCCAGGCCAAAGGTCAGGTGTCCTGCAGGGGATGCACACAGTGTGTTGGCACAGACCTCCCAACACACACCACTCCCTGCCCCATGGGGATGGGGCACTGCAGCATCCTGGCTCCAGGTACCCTGGCAAGTGGTTGCCCCAGAGCCCTGGGACATAGCAGGGCTGTTGGCTGTGTCCCCAGGCAAGGCATGGTGCCAGGGAAAGCAGGAGCACAGGGTGCAGCCCAACCTGTTCAGCAGGCTGCCCTAGGACCCTTTGCTCTACGAGCCAGAGCAAGCCTGGAGCTGGCAGGGAGCAAGGCCTGCTCCCCAGCCCAGGGTTTGGCACTTTTCCTGGGAGCCAGGGACACTGTGCAGGCTCCATGGGCTGGCAGCCTCACCAGCCAGCTTGACACAGCCTTGCACCCAGGATCCCCAGGAGTAGCTCACCCAGCTGCAAAGACCACATAGCCCCATGCTGCAGGCTTAGGCTCCGGGCTGGGAACTACCCATCCTCCTCCCTAAGCCCACGTCCCCACTGAGGCAGCACCATCCTGGCAGCCCTCCAGCTCAGCTCGCACAGCAAAGGGTTTGGGGTCCCCAGGGGGACTGGAGGGGCTGCAGCTGAGCAGGCTCTGGATGGTTGTTGGTCCAAGCACTGCGGGGGAGTGGACAGCCAGGCTTGGTGCAGGGATACCCCTGGGTTCCCTACACACTGGGAAGGAGAGAGGGCCAGGACACTTTGCTGTGGTCCCCAGATTCTTGGTGCTTGGCTGGAGGAAGCAGGGAGCCCCCAACAGGGTCTCCCTTTATCCACCCTGAGAAACCCACGTTTATTACTATTTGCCCAGCTGTGGAGCTGCTCCCTCTCCTCATCCCAACCTCCCTAACAGGCCAGGCACCCCATGCAACACTATCACTCTGCAGATTAAGCCAGACTCTCACTTCACTGCGACCACTATGCCAGGCACGGGAGCCAGCCGACCACATCCTCCTAGCCCACATCCTCTCCAATATTGGGGGCAAGGGTGTGTGTAGCAATGCTGTGTCCCATCCCAACCTGGGCCCTGGAGAGGGGGAGCAGAGCTAGCACAGGCCCTCCCAGCCCCAGCCAGCCACATCAGAGTGGCTCTGCCATGCCCTGGCTGTGGCCAAGGTCAGCCTGGTCTCCCCCCATGACACACTAGCACCCCAGCACAGCACCTCACTCCCAAATACCATCTGTGTGTTGGTCTTCAGGGCTGAGGTGCAGAGTCTCCCCCAGGACCCACACAGAGCAGTGGTTGCTAAAGCACATGCAGCCAGGTACCAACCCAAGACTGGGACCCCTAACCTGCCCAGCTGGCTTCTGCAGGCTGGGGGCTGCCATCAGCAAGTCCAGCCAGGCAAGGCACAGGGGATGCTGAGCAGCACAGTAGTGCCCACATCCACTGCCCCCTCCATCTTCTAGGGACCAGATCAACAGCTGTGATCCACTCAGTGATCACACAGAAGGAGCCAGCCCTAACACAAGTGCAGGAAGCCGTGGGACCACACAGCTTCCCTCCCTGATACCCAGGTACTCTGGCTGCAGGCTCATACCCCTGCTGTCACCAGAAACAGAGGCACCACTTCCACCAGGGAGCAGCAGGCTCAGCCAGCATCCCCTGGGATTTGCTCTGTTCCCCCCCCCCCCACCACTGCTCACATGGGCAGAGCACCAGTGCCAGCAGCTGCTCAGGGAAACCCTGGCACCCCCCCCCGGCTGGCTCCCACGCAGGGTATAAAGTACAGTAGGAGTGGCTGTAGCCACCAGCTGAACTTCAGCACTCAGCAGCTTCAAGACACAGTTGCTGCCAGGACTGGAGCTTGGCAGAGCAGTAGCACAGGACCAGGCACAAATCTATGCCAGTGGTGCTGTCTGGAGGTTTGGAGGGAAAATGCCATGCTGTTCCCCAGCTCAGAGTGGGGCTGCAGCAGCAGAACCAGTAGTTATTACACAACACCCCTGCACCGGGCACAGGTCCCAAACAGAGCTGAGCTGGGCACACAACAGACCCTGCTCAGCTTCTGCTCTGGCTCCAAGGGGAGAGCTGCACAGCAGGAGCTGGGGGTCTGTCAGAGCTGGAAGGAGCCCTCCTTCAGCTCCCACCAAACAACCCCGACAGCACACCCCTGGCCCTAGTGTGGGGGGCACAGGGAACTTGAAGGGGTGACAAACCCGTTGCTACAGTCACCAACACAGCAGTGTGCCCTTGCAGCCCTGCAAGGACCTTTGTGCCCCAGGGGTGCTGGCACAGGACAACCAGGTGGCCATGGGCAGGGCAAGACCCCCTTGCCCTCACAGAGCTGAGCCAGCCCAGGCTGTGTGCCACTGGGCAGGTCAGCAGGAGCTGACACCCAGCCCTGCTGTCCCCTGACCTCACAGGAGGGAGGGCAGAGCTCCTGGGTCAACATGGGGAACAGGGTGACCCCAAAACAGCAAGAGCAGCACAGCCTGGCCCAGACGCCCCACTCCCAGCCTCACACCCCACATCTCCCCCATGCAGTCAGCCCTGGGCTTCCCACTCCTACTCTCCGGAGCATGGGGACAGCATGGGCAGCCCCTTTCCTTCTCCCCCTCAGCTGCACACAGGGTCAGGACGATCACCCCCCCTTGCTGCTCTGCCAGCTCTCCCGCAGCTCCTGTGGCAGCGCAGGATGGTGTCCCCGTGGCATGGGCTGCCACCCCAGGGCAGTGAGCCAAGTGGGTGAAATACCTGCTTCCTTTGGACGTCGGGTTCCTGCAGGTGGGATGCCGGCACGCCAGGTGAGTGCTGGGGCTGGGCGTCCCTGCGCAGCAGAGCCCTGCTCTGCTCCTCTGCTGCGTGCTCACACCCTCCTGGGTGTGTTTGTGGCCCAGCACCGCTGCCGATGCCGCCTGCAGGTCTGCACAGGCCGGCAGAGGCGGGCTGCCCGCAGCGGGCACAGCAGGCAGGGCCAGGGGTCAGGGCGGGCCCCCACCAGCAGCTTTGTGCCCCGCTGACCCCAGCACAGCCTCCGCTTCATGGCCGCTGGGAAAGCGGAGAAGGGGCCCAGGGGGGCGTCATGCACTGCAGCACAGAGGAGTTTGCAGGCAGCCCACACTCCAGACAGATTAAGGCTCCAGGGAGAGCTCCAGGGAGTGGGGAAGGCAGATGCAGGCAGAGCTTTGCGCATTGCCAGGCCAAGCAAGGGGCTATAGAAGCCCCTCTGTCAACGGGAGACTTTTCCCTTCCTTGCAGAGGAAGCCTGGGACAGACACATCCCAGGCCACCACAGCTGGCCCAGCCGACACTCACTGGGGCATGCTTTGAAGGCAGAAGCACAGAGGTAAAAGTGGTTTCTTGTCTTGAGCCAAGAGAAATGCTTCAGAGCTGACGGATCTGAACTTTGCTAAAGCAGCAGATGAAAGGGGGCTCTGAGACAGGGGCCTGATGTCACCTGCAGACTGACCAGGCGATGCCCTCCATGTCCCCATCTGTTTCCCTGTGGCACAGCACAGCTGTGTCCCCCATCCTCTGCTCCAGGTCTCAGCAGAGGCGCAGCCCCTGGTGAGCCAGGATGGAGGATGGGTGCTCGGAGCTTTCCATGTCAGTGACTTGCTCCATCATTACCTGGGATCTCAGGTGACCTCTGATCTCCTGCCACTTGCAAAGGAACCAAGAAAGCTGATTTACAGGGAGGTGACAGCATCCTGCAGTGGCACAGCAACTGTCAGGCTAGGCAGAAGGCTCGGCACTTACCCTCACAGCTGATACTATTCCACACCATTATTAACAGCTTTGGCACAAATCGTTGAACAGCTTCATGAAAAGTGCTGATCAAGTACATCTTCAAGGCCTTATCAGTGGAAGGTCTGGAGCACTGCAGGAGGGGTTGTGTAATAACACCCATTGCTCCACACCCAAAGGAGTAAGCTGAAAGCATTGCAATGGCCAGGAATGCCCCTGCAATGAGCCAGCAGCCCTGCACCCCAAATTTTGTCAGCTGTGAGCAGCTAGCAGTGAGGTTCACCTCCCATATCTGCATGCTCTGCTGGCTCCAGCACAGGCCAACCACGGTGTCACAGGGCAGAGCTAACCCATGGGCGGGGGTCTTCCCAGTGGGACTGTGCTCCGGGAGAGCCCCTGGGATGCAGAGAGCCTGTTTTACTGGATTAAAGATATTTACTGTTGGGGATAGGGTTGCAGATTACAAGGAGATGATGTAAGCACTGGGGAAGGGTGAAGGACCACTTAAGCCAAGAAACAGCTTAGGCAGCAGGGAGGGGAAAACCAAGCATGAATAGAGACCAAGGTGATACTGGACGATGGGAGGTTGGGGCAGAGCTCCTGGAGACACAAAAGGTGTGGATTTTAGGGGTGCAAGGCAAAGCTGACAGGAGAGGCGCCCCTCAAGCACAGGCAGCTGGAGCAGCAGGACCAGCGGCTCCCCCAGGAATCCCCCTTCCCTCTTGAAGGACAAACTGCGGCGCTCCGGAGGGAGCGAGGCCTCTGGGGGCCGCACCGGGCCCTACCCGGGGCAGCCCCACGGGAGACGGGCGCGCAGCCCCCACCGCCTGCAGCAGCCGCTTCTGCCCACCAGAGGGCGCTGCCGCCGGCGCGGAGGCTCGCGCCGCCCCGCACTCCATGGTTCCGCAGCCCCTCCAGCCGCGCGGGTGGGGCCGCTGCCGGCTCACGGCCGGGCGGTGCGGTCCTGCCGGCGGCGCCCGGACACGGGCAGCTACACAGAAGGGGAGCGGCGGCAGGGCCGCTATTCCCGTGTGAGTCCCCCGGCTACAGCCCCGTGGGAAGCGGCAGCCATTTTTTTCGTCCCCGCCGTGTGACGGCAGGGGGCAGCCGCGTCGCATCGGTGCCTGTAGGGGGCGGAAGCCATTTTGAGTACTGGCGCGTGCGGCGGGCGGCAGCACCGCCCGGACCCTGCCCGGTCAGTGCCGGCGCGCAGCCGCCAGTGGGCGCGCTCGGCCCGCGCTGCCCCGCTTCGGCGCCCGCTCGCTCCGGCCGGCGCTGCCGCCTGCCGAGTGGCTGCCCCCGCCAGCCGCTCCCTCAGAGGGGCCCGGCCCCCGGGAGGGCTCTCAGGGCAGTTCGCCGCAGGCCGCGGTGGCCACGCTCCCGCCGGCAGCTCGCCCGGGAGGCTCCTCGGACTCTCCCTCTCACAGAGGTGAGCCTCGGCCTGGGGCTCGCACAGCTGCAGGCCTCCAAAGCACAGCCCTTGCCAGGAGCTGCTTGCCACCTCAGATCATTTTGATGTTGTAAAAGGCCAGCGGAGGTGACATACAGTGACATCTAGTTTGCTTCTGTCCACGTTTTAGGTCTTCCTGTAGTCGATGTTCACGTAATAGGAGTCAGCAGCTCACCAAGCTGAACTACTGCTGCTTTGTGATGAGGGACATCTGCCCTGTGCCACCTCCCTTCAAACTGAGCCTGACTGGAGGAGTGGGTGCTGGCTGCCTGAGCCTGCTACAGCACAGGAACACAGGTGAGGGTTTCACAGAGCAGAATTTAGGGACACTTCGTGGCTGGGTCCATCAGACTGCCATAAACAGGGGCATCCTAGGCACACGCTGCTCTGCCAGCTCAGATGCTTGTCTGATCTCCAGGAGCCAAGTCACAGTTGAACAGTTAAAGCTAACAATCAGAATGCATAGTCAAGCTAGCTTAGTCTACAGCTGTTGCACCATGAAGTCAGAAGTGCCACAATTACTTGGGAAGAAGACAGAAAATAATGTCCCTCTCAGCACAGTTGAATCGGCTCATGCACAACATCACGTGTTTTATTGCTGTAGGTAGGGTTTGTGCCCTGTCTTCACTTGCAGTCTCATCTGTAAGTGTTCTTTTAAATTCTAGTAAAGGTATAAAAACAAATGCACATAGAAATGGTCTAAGTGAGCAGGGAAACTTAAGTTGATATATTACAGCTCAGCTGTACAGTTATCTCCCTAGACTTTTAACTTGGGGAGCAGAGAAGGTATTTTCAACATACAGAAGTGACATAAATGGCTTTGTGTTAGGTTCTTGTTTGTCAGCTGAACCAGTCACAAAACAATCTTTTCAGAAAAAGATGTAAGCCACTGTTTCAGTTACTTCTATTTTTCACTGTTCTGTGTGTAATGTACAAGAAATATGGCTTTCAAATTTGACTGTTTTAGGGAATGTTTTCCATTCATGTAATCTCCTATAGGACTCAAGACCTGGAATAAAAGGGTAAGACAACACAGGTTTCTGTAACCATTATTTCACACTCTCTCAGCTTGCAATGGACAACAAAAATTCAATGTATCACCATTCCTCTGCTATCAACACTTTCAAAGCCAGTGGCACAGACTGTGCTTCCATCCCAGCTAGTAGCTGGCCTAATAAACTGATAGGCCAAGGCAAAGATCTCTCCATCATGAATCTAAAAATCCCTACTTGCTGATAATCTGCAGTAATATAGAACTTGCTACATTTTGAAGCTATCTTGCATAGGCACATTAAGAAATTAAGTTGTTAGAACTACTCAGAAGGTAAAATGCCTGCTTAAGGGAGGGTATATGGATCATGGCACTAGTCTCAATGGTTAGGTTTACTTTTTCCTAAAGGCCAAAAGCTTGTAAGGAACTAAAGCTTATGGTGAACAAACTTTGGATCAGAGATTCCCCCCCAGAAGTAGGCTATTTAAGTAGATCAGGAACACAGATTGTGAGAATATTGTTCAGCATGAGAAAAACCTCTGTGGAGAACTGTATTTATTTCAGCTCTTACCACTGAGTTTGTATGATACAAGGAAAATCACTTGACCCAAACTTTTCACATGTGGTCCTTGTAGTTTTCATTTCCTAAGTATTTGAAAACAGCATGGGGCTGATTTTCAGAAGTGTTAATCATTCATTGTTGTAATTGAGATGCATGACAGGAGCTCCAAGGATCAAATGCTAACAAGTGTTAAGAGTTCAAGCTGCACAGTAACAGTGGATCTCAGATTGGGCACCGTACCAGTGCAGCATTTAGCCCCACCATTTTCATAGGAATCTAACACCCCTCAAGGGTTTAGAGAGATACATTTATTAATGTATGGAGAATACAGACTTTTCCAAGAGCACAGTAGAAATGCAGAAGGTAATCTGTTCACAAAGCATTATACTGTATACATACAGTTAAGAAATGATTTTTTTTGGCATAGTGTCATGGCATATCTAAAGTTGATAATAAGGCAAACAAGAATTTTCTTGGGCTGCCTGAAAAAAAGAATTCAGACAGGCAAGTCTTGCTTTCATTTAAAAAAATTAGTTACCAGATTCTGATATTTCTGTCAGAGACCTGTCCTGTAAGATTTGTATGCTATACTTCATTGATGATTTCCAGGACTGAAATAATTGTTTTTGTTTAGATGTAGCTTTTTCATTTTGGAACTTGAACTAGTCTAGAATTTGAAGATGTTTATCATTTGCCATTTCCTAATTGCCTTATCATTACATACTTAACTGAAACCACACAATAACAAACTGAAGCCAAATCTTAAGTGTTACATTTAAGATACAATAGAGTTGATGCTCACAGGGTATATGCACACGCAGTTTTGCATCTTAAACTACATATTTTTGGTTTCTGTATCATCTACAAAGGAAGCTGACTAATTTAATTACAGCAGAACTGTTTTTCTAGTTAGCCTGTTTCCTTTATAGGGATAGTTAGCTTTACTGGAAAATAAATTGTAGGCATAACTTACTGAATGGGACAACACTGATACTCTGCAGATCTGGTTCTACTTGCTCTGCTTTGAAAAAATACTTGAGCAGTGTCAGTGGTTTATGTTGTTTTCTGACCAATATTTGTGTTTTTTCCAGGAAGAATTTAATACTTCCCTTGTCAATAAGCATAAAACATCTTATCTGCCACTTACTTCTGTTGTTCTACTACAGAAACCCTTGTATTTAGCCTTTTCTTTGCTGTTTACTAACTTTTAAGACATACCATTATTTTTGCACTAGGATAAGCCTTTGCTATGGAGCGTTTGCTCCTGATGCATCTTTAACTTTTGTTCAGAGTTAGAGTCACTGTAGAACAGCATTTCCCCCACCCCTTCAGGATATAAAAGCAGCTGCAAGATCATTATGTTAAGACATGCTGTGGAACAGAAAATCTATTTGTTGCTTAAGCTACCTTTCTTTTCTCATTGTTTCAGAAGCTTTCCATGAAGTCATTACTACTCTCCAATGTTACTGTTAAGCCACATTGTTACAGCATTACTGAGAAGCTAACAGCAGTCCAGATAGGATCAGACTCTAGATCAGCATGTCAAAAACAAGCTGAAGTACTTAAACAAAAGCACAGCTCTCAAACTATAACAAGCACCTATTAGGATAAAGCCCAAGGTCCCAAGCATCTGACTTGTAAGTGCTTGCTTTGTATTCAACACAGTTAGTGATTCAAGTCAGTCCCTGCTCAAGAAATACCACTGCTGATCCTCTACTAGCCTTATCACTCATAGGATTTTATCCTCTCTACTCTATAAATCTAGACAAAAAGAACAAATCCCTCTTACATCTCTGTTTTACTATCACTTCCTTATTTTCAGATAGGTTATCTGAGGACAAATTACACTTGAGAGTCACAATATGCTGCAGCCAGTAATACTCATATTGTACTTGCAGTACTACTATACTTTTCCTCCTAATACCTACAAGCTATTGTTATCAGATAGCTTCACAGAACTATTAGAGCCTCTTCTATTGTCTTAAGGGAGACAATTCATTTGTATTAGACACTTCTATAAAAGCAGCTTTCCCACACATGTAAGTTATCTGCATCCCTTATTTTACAATTACCATAAATTATTAAACACTAAAAAAAAAAACCCCGAAACAAACCAAAAGGCCCCAAACTAGCACACTTACCAGACAGAAGCAGCAGCTCCTTGTTCCAAACTCCCTAGAATGCATAAGCAGCAGCTGTTTGCCATTGCCAAATTTATAAGACCAGCCTCCAGAACACTATGCTGAGGGTAGGTTTATATAAAGGGCCCTTGCTAGGGAGTGGTGAGTAGTCTGGGGGTGTTTGTATGTTCTTGGGTGGCTGGAGTGATAGCTGTGTTGTAGTGAAGTCACTATATAGAATTATTAACAGAGGGAGTAGTTTTTATTTAAAAAAAAAAATACTTTGGGTCTAGAATAGGTAGGTTTTTTGTTTCCTGTAAGTATAATTTCCTGGCCATATTCATTTATGACTTATTTTCTTGTACCTATTTAAAGCCCTTTCAGTCATAAATGTCTTTGAGTAAAGGCTCTACTGAATTGTTTAATGTAACTAAAATATTATATTGGGTAAAAAAGGCTTTAGTACATTCTACTACCTGTTTTCTTGCTTGACTATTACAGATACATACTGTGAGTATCTATAAGGGCTCTGTTTTGGTAACTTCTATGTGAATATTCTTCTGAGCTTTTAACTAGTGCAAAGGGCTGTGGGGGATTTCTAGCTAGTGGTCAGCATTTGTATTTTTTTCTCTGTATTTTCTCAGAGCTACTATGTAATCAGTATTTCTGTCTAGCTGCCTGTGGTTTCTCATGTTTGGTGTTTATGGACAAAATGCTTTATGTTTTTGGGAAAAAGTGCCTCTCAGACTACAGAAGGTGTCTGTGTAGTTGTGACAACAATGTTTTCTTGACATCACATGTTGGTTGGGAAAAAAAAAAGGCTCTCTCTGCACTGAAGTTAAGAAAGTGCAAGTATAATCTTTTTTTGTCTTGCCTCCTGTGGGACCTTCTCTGGAACCTAGACACTTGCTGCTTTTTCAGATGGAGTGGTTGACAGCATGGAGAGGCTTAACATTGTGGCTGAACTCTTCTGGTGAAGAGTTGTTACTAGCAAATATAGCAGAAAGCTATTTGGTTTTCTGTTGTTAGTTTTCTCACAACGGAAAACTGAATTTCTTGTGGTGGTGGAGAGGCTCAGCTGTAAGGCAGAACTTCAATATGTAAAAACCCTAGGCTGCCAAAGCCCCTTCCACACCACTGCTTTGGCTTCTACCTGAGAGACCTGCTGCAAATGACTGGTTTTGGCAAATTAGGGCTTGTAGCTTATGCAGGTACATACTGTCCAGAATCAGTGTTTCTCTGCTGTCACCTTGAAGTGGCTGTGCCTGTTTGAAGCTTTAGAATAGCTAAATACCCTTTCAGTGAGCAAAGAGAATGTACCGTGGGAATGTATTCACAGCTTAAATGACTTGTACTGTAGTATCTTGAGTCTGTGTATGTATGGGCTGTATCTGTTGGAGGTGCATTCTTAGCTGCTTGGGAAATTATTTTCAAGTAGGCATGTATGTGATCCTTTCTTTTAAGCTTATTAGCTCCCAACTTATCTGGAAGCCCACTAGCTTGTTCCTGCTAAGTTTTAATTGATGATTGGAAATAATGCTAGAATAAAAAGTTATACTTCTAGGTTGTTCTGCTTTTGAGTCAGTAAAAGCATCATAGATTCAGATATTACTAAGATGAGAAAAATAGTAACTTTGGAGGTAGTAGTACTTAAACCAGCATGTATATATCTTTGGGACTCGGTGGATTTGGGTAGGTAGGATATATAGGCAGGAATATGACACTAAAGCCTACCTATAATGAACTTTATGCTTAATTTTTTTTTTGGCTAGCTACTTCAATAGATTGGAGTATTATAAGCAATTAATTTACCCTTTGTATATATCTTCAAGGTGTTCTTTGAGCTTTCTGAATTATCACTAGCTTTTAGTTGTGTATTGGCTAACTGTCTGTTTATTAGGTGGTCATTTACCTAATTGGTTTTGCTTTCTTTTGTTAGTGTTAATTGACGGCTTACCATGGATCAGCTTGCATCCAGGCATGGATTTGAAGAACTTGTGTGATTTCCAAACAACTACTTGTTGTTCTGCACTTGTACCCCTTGAATGATGGTTGTTACTTTGGTCCTTTTTTTCCCCAGCTTGCTTATATTTCACTCAAATGCAAAGCTCATGCAGTTAACTAGCTTGTGCAGTTAAAAGACATGCCAATTGCTTCCCCCCACAATGTAGCTTATGATAAAAATCTTAATTCACTTTTATGCCTTTTTCTAAGTTATTCTTGGGTTTTGCTGTTAAATAAAGTATTTGGTCCTGTGTCCAGAACAGAATGTAATTTGCATTAGGAAATGAAAAGAGACTTGTAATTCTTGTCTCCTATGTTGCAGCAGACATGCACTAATACTCATTAAGAATTTCTCAGCATCCTTGTGATGTGCTCACTAGATAAGGTACTTATACAGAGATCTAATGTGTATTCACAGAAGTTACCTTTATTTTAAGAAGATGCTTGAGTGCTCAGAAGAGGTTCTTTTCTTGTTTGGCATAACTGGGCTGGTCCATGACTTACAAGTGCATGGTGGGTTTAGAATTTGTGAAGCTCATGAAGAGGATGCTCTGCCTTCTT
The DNA here is from genome assembly GCF_030463565.1 of Pelecanus crispus. NCBI lineage: Eukaryota > Metazoa > Chordata > Aves > Pelecaniformes > Pelecanidae > Pelecanus > Pelecanus crispus. Next base: position 13,796,365 of record NC_134655.1, read on the forward strand.
GATTGCTGTAGGGTGATGCTGATGTGGGAGAACTTGTTGCCTAAAATCTTTATCTCCAGCACTGGGAAGAAAAGAAGCATACCTGGAAAAAAATCTTAAGAGCAAGTTTGAGAGGACCTTCAATGGTTGAAATGGATATTGAGATGAAAAATGCCACTCTCTGAGTTTGCAGCTGTCATACTTGGAGCTATCATCACAGATTGTACCTCATTGCATTAGATGTTATATAGCTATAGATTAAGGTGATTGTTGCCTTAGGTACTTGTGCTTGCTTGCCTTGTCAGATACGGTTACAGACAGATGGTTATGAGGAACTGAGAATATGCATAGGTCAGCATGAAGGGCATTTGTCTTGGCACTCTAGCTGTTGTGTTGCTGTCAAGCTTTGTTTCTAGGTTCTGCAGAATTATACAGAAGCTGAGCAAGTACTGCATGTATTTGAGACAGTCCCCACATGTGAAGGCTAGCATGGCAGAAAACAAAACATGCTTGTTTGCAAAACAAAAGAAGTGGTGGGGAGAGTATAGGAGAATGCATTCAGGATGAATATTAATGGAACAAGCCCAAAATAGGGATGCAGCAGTGACTGAAGCTTAAGCTGAGAGTTCTAGTTGTGTGATAAAATGTTAGGAATAAAACTGCAAAATGTAGATGGATATTGCTGGGGCCTTGTGTCCAGACTGAGTTGTGTGTGACACTGGCATTCTGCTTGTGAATGCTGTTGGTAATCAGTGGTTTGGAAAAATAGTGGAAAACTTGCAGAAAGCTTTTGGGGTGCTTTACAGTCCTCCTGGGGACTTTTGGAAACCCAGGATTAGACACAGCTATGATCTAATCTGTGGGTAGCAGAGGCCACTGTGTGGTTCCCACTACTGTGTAGTCCAGACTGTCCCTCCCATGCTTTGTGCTGCTACAGGGGTGCTTGCTAGGTTCTCCTTATAATCTTTCTTCAGTTTTGTGATCAGGAATTGCTATGTTTGAACTGGACAGCTGAATAAACTTTGGGGAGTGTTAGACAGATTAGGCTAAGAATCACTTAAACAGTGCTAACTGCAAGATCTGATTTATTCCTGTTCTACTCTGTTGTAGTGCAAATACCTGTGCTAATTTGCACTGTTGACAGTCATTTCTGCAATATGTAAACTACTCTTTCAGATATCTAATTAAATACTACAAGTATCCTTACTAGATACGCTTTAATAAGAATACTACTTGAGGTTACTGCTACCAGAAATGTATTTCCTTGAGTTATTGAATAACTTTGATCTAATGACATAAACAGCTGGACAGCTAATGCTATTAATGAAACCTTTTTTCTAACTACAAGCATGTTGTCACACCAGTCCTACTCTAAATGTTGAGAAACACACTTTGCAAAAACAGTAGCAGGTGAGAAATTCAACTCATGTTGAATTCCAATAGACATTATCAAAACTCAACAGCATTATTTGAGAGAATGGGTTTTGCTGTAAGAGCACAAGTGAAAGTATTATTTCTTTGGGAAGCAGTACTGTCATGTCCTGGCTGGTGGTCAGGAAAGCTACTCTTTATCTGATTATGGAGCCTTGGAGTATTGCTATGGAGGATGTAAGTCTTAACCTTGATTTAACTGGCATAAATGGCTATGCTGTCCAAAGGGAAAAAAAATCTTGGGATCCTGCACTTAGGAGGGGTAAATGATGTAGATAATAGCTATGCATGGCAGTGTGAAATGAGAATTGCAGAATTCTTGGAGGAAGGCATTTGGGTTCTTTGGTTAGATTATGGCTAGCTGTACACAGCAGCAGATTCACAGGTTAAACTAAACAAGCAAGGTCAGCAGATCAGGAAGCCGCTAGAGGCGTGTCCAGTAATCCACACATGCAGTGAAGAAGCAGGGATAAGAGCATTGGACTTGTCTGAGCTGCTGTAAGAAAGGAACATCAGTGTCCATGATCCAGTGGGTAATCAATTCTTGGGTTACTGCGGGCTGTTTGGCAATAGGCTGATTTGAGTAACTGATCTTGGTTGTCCTAATCCCATGTTTGTTTTAGTCAATTATTTGCTTTGACAGATAGCTGATAGTCAGGTCTCTATTCCAGTTGAAAGCATTGTGCCTAAACTGGTGGGGCATAGCAAGGCTGCTGTGTACTCTGAAAACTATATAAAGATTTTCTCTAAATTATCTGTTCAGATTTGTAGTGTTTCAAAGTGAAGCATTTCATATGCTCTAGAGCAATGAATCAGTTTTGGTTTTGATGCCCACAGGTGCAACTTGCCTCCCCTAACTTTGCTGTCACTGAAATTGCCAAAGGTATAAGTGAAGAGTCCTGAAGAGCAGACAAGTTCTATTGCTAATAGTACAAATAAATAACTGTAAGTGCTCTAACAACTACTAGGCTGTGCTAAGCTTTACTGTACAAAAATAACTGTCCCAGTTGCATCTTTCTTGTTTCTCTAATAAGTTTAAGTGGTAATTAAAGATTCCGTTAAGAATGCCAGATCTCTCATCCTCTCTGTGTGTATACACACACATATATAGGGAAGGAAGAAAGTGGAACAAAGTCCTTTCTGCTGCAGATATTTGATTTACCTGGGAGAGGGTTTGCCTTGAAGGGCTGCTCAGAACAATGGGCTATGCAGCAACGTGATGTTCTTTTTGCATGTCACATCCTTTGTTTTAGGATTATTTGGCACATTTGCTTGAATCGAGCAAAACATGGTAGTCCCATCCCATCTGGCATGATGCATTCATTTTCAGCATGTTGAAGGCAACTCATGGGTTATATGCAAGTTTCCTTGTACTTCTCTTATACTTTGGGAGAGCGTGTTGAGTATGAAATTGAGTTAGACCAAATAATTCCCAGCTGAGAGCATCTGTAATGTCCAAAAGCTGTTGATATTCCACTCTTTTAGGCTGATATTAACTAATGCAGGAGATGGTTGTGAAAGTGAATGTGCACAGACTTTAAATAACTTGAGCATTTCCTTTGTAAATAACGTGAGCATTTCCTCACCCTATGAAGCTGCTCAACCACAGAGGTGATGCCACTAGGTTTTGGTCCAACCCCCTAAGGTACAAAACAGGACTGCAAACCAGCATTCTTAGGTTCTTTTCCTTGCTCTGCTCTGCTTTCTGGCAGAGGACATCTAGTTTAATTTCTCAGTGACCTCTGTGGGAAATGGATTTTACACAGCCTAAGTAGTTGCCTTCAAACATGGCCAAGCCACTTGGAAAGTGGTTTTGACTGGATAAGGAACAAAGCTAAAAAAAGGTTGCTTTTCATCTCATGGACTCCATCAGACTAAAAATGTGTCTTTCTCAGTGGAAGTTCCTGCAGTGTGTGAATCCAGCCCTGTACTTTTGAAGTCCAAGCTGCAAGATGTTTTGCATTAAAATATTCTTCTGCTACAGTGGTGTCTTACTACAGCTGCAAATTTCTGTGCATCATTTTATGGAAGGAGAAGTCTTGACAGGCTTCTTTCATAGGGTTGTTCTTACTAGATATGACATTTGCTCTACCTATAAAGTAGTTTATAATGTTGCCTAAAATTATTTATTAGTGCAGCTTCTATGCCCAAGAAGCAAAAATGTGCCAGAATTCTCTAAATAGGTTTGATTCTACTATGTTTATGAATACCATATATCTTGTTGTTACCTTCCCACATCATGCTGGAAGCCTGAAATGTTATTTAGTAGGGAACAGTCTCACATGACCTAAAAAAAAAGGCAAGGTAATATTTACAGTAAAAGGTTCCAATATATTTTTCCAAATTGTGTAGAAAAAACTATAGTGTCTCTTTAATGCTAAAGTATGTTCCTTCTGGAGAGCAAGCTAGTTATTGCCTTGATTTGAAAGTGTCTGTTTAGAGCAGGAAAGAGTCTGATATTCAAAGTATCCCAGAACCTACTATGAAGAAGGTGAAATCCCACTTCTTGTTTTAGTGCTGCCAATTGGCTTGTACTCAGGGGGCATTACAGTGTGAAAGCTTTGTGGCTAGAAATGATGGATGGTTGGATAAATCATTTCCCTTTATTTCCTAAATGCAGTGCTTGTTAATCTAAACAGGTAATACCTGTATGCTAAATAGGGTTCTGTCCCTTCTTTACCTTCTCTTTCCTGATGGCAAAGGTTATGGGAGAACAATTAAATGATATGGCCAGTTTAGGCAGGCAGAGATTCAGCAAGCTTGTAGGTTAATCTCATCTTTAGTGGACTTTCCTGACTTTCATTGTAGTAATAAAATTTTTCAGAAATGGCCAATCTGTTGAACAGTCTGAATCCAGTGGTACAGAGGCATATGTGGCACTGATAAATGTAGCTACAACAGTACGAAGAGGTAATTTTCTGTCCCATGGCTGGGGATGGTAGTCATCCATTAACTCAAACACAGCAGTAATATCAGTTTGGGCATTCAGGCTCTTTGTACTGATGCAATTTATTGTTTTCTTCTCTTCCTTTGTTCTAATCCCTGATCTGAAGTTCAAGTTAGTTGATGTTAGTCATTTCTTTACTAGTTATGTCAACATGGAACTAGGACTTCAGTGTTAAGGGTAACATTGGAATAGTGGAAATACTCTATACATATTTGCTTACGAAATCTTATCTTAAAACTGAAATGAAGACCTGTGAATGATTCAATGCCTTGATAGTTGTGATTGTGTGGATTAATTCAAATGATTGAGACGATTGAAGGCAAAGGAGGAGCTTCAGAACTGAAATTCTTGTAAAAAAATGTGGTATGGTGTTCAGCCTCTTCCAAACTTCAATATTTGAAAAAAAAAAAAAAAAAATCCTCTGTATATTAGTTTTGTCATTTGAGGCAATTTGTTAAACCTTTGATTGAAATACCTCTGCCAGAGCCAGTGGGTTAATGCTGTGCATGATCTAGGACACATGGTTGTATCGCAGGGAAAGCTGTTCTTGATGTAGTTAGAGTATGATGGTTCTTGAATGCTAGGAGGTAAGCACATACACTATGGAATTACTTTGCATTTCTAGTGTCCCTGGAGTAAAGGTAACGCTCAACCTGAATCTATTCAGCTGATCAGTTACAGGATTTCAAGTACATGCAAATGTCAGTATTTAGCAATTACTGGAGTCAGTAAATTATCCTAAGTGAAGGGAGGTGTATAAAATGATCAAAGAGGCTATTTCTGCCTTGACTCCTTTCACGGTAGGAGGCACCATGTAAGAGGTGATAATTTGGAAGCTAGCTGGGGCCCTCTTAATTCCAGAGATTACAGATAATACTTGGTCTTTGAGTCAGGCCATGGAGCTTTGCTCATCTGTAATGTTCTGTAGATTGGCATGTTCAAGGAGTTAAAGTTCATAAATATGTACTGTGACTTATGGGCAATGCTATTTATTTTGAATGTGTATTCTTTATGGTATGCCTTACGTAAAGTGCTTTCAAAATTCACTTAAAATTTATCTAAATGTGAAATAAAGGATTAGGATTCCAACTGAGGTGAACTGTTGGAACTTCAGCTCTGTGTTGGTTACCACCAGCCAAGTATCTCTTGATGCTTAGAAAAGATGATATGCTGGGACACTCTTGAATATGGTTTCCCCCAACTGAGGGAGTAAATCTGTTCCTGTCTCTTTGCCTACTCTAGAAGATGTCTGAAAATGAAAGGACTGAAAATAATTTTAAAACCCCCAAATCTCTCCTTCCTTATTCATTGTGCTTTTAGAGTTCCTTCCTCCTACATTTCTGGAATGGAAGAGCTAATTGCAAATATACAAAGGAGTCTGAATCCAGCAAAAAGTTGTGTGTTAGTGTTGGGGGTGTTTGCCAAGGAATGCTTTAACTTCTTAGATCAAGACTCTTGGCTAATGCACATATAGTTAGCTGTTTAGGAGGGTTTAATTAAGTAATAATGTATGTTTAACTACTTTGTGTGCATTATGTAAGTGTTATGTTAAATTCTGAATGAGCCTCCCAGGATGTTAGTCACTTATGTTAACTTTAACTAGCTCTGTTAACTGACCTTTAATTCTGTGCAATGTTCTAATGACTTGTTTCTGAAGGCTTTTTTCTTTGTGTGAGACCTAGATAATTGTGTTGTACTTTGTTTCTGTAAAAAAATCATCTCTGGATTGATTTTGTTAACAGGAATAAGTATATCTTATATTTCAGTATTCTTAGACCTATGCTTTTGAGATAAGCAGATGGAAGATATATACTGTGAAGAAATAGGGTATAACCAGGGTTATTTCAAAATGCACACTGAGCTTTTATTTAATATGTTGTAGCATCGTTGCCAATGAAAGATTGGTAAGGTTGATTTATATTGCTGATTGGCTGTAATATTAATAAGCTGAGGTCATCATAGCCATTTATTCACAGTAAACCACTTATAATCAGCAATCCATTCTTCTTGCAGGAAGACCAAGGCTTCTGTGAGCATATTGTGTCTGTATATGTATGTGGGAAAGAAAAGAGGAAAAAAGCAAAACCTTGAGTACTCCTACCATAGGGCCTTGCTCTAAATCTGTTGTGACTTAAGCAGAGGTGGCAGGTAACAAACAGCCTGACTGCAAATGCTACCTCAGGTGATTTTTTTTTTTTTTTCCAAGAACATAGTTGCATTCAGTCACAGAGGGATGAAGCATTTGGAGTAGCTTCCTAAATGGCAGGGGACTGGTAACCCAGATGGTTCTTTCTGGCTTTTTGTTAATTTCCTACCCCAGTGTCTTGTGTTAATGAAGTATCAGAGTTGTCCTTTCCTCTTCCCTTTGGAGAAGGGCCTGGCTATCCCTTTTACAGACCTTGAAGGGGATCAGTCCTATGAGGAGTGCAAATGAGACTGTTGAGAACAGAGGTGGTTTTTTTGTACAAGAGTGTAGGCCATTCCTGGTGGTGTTCCAAGTCAAGGGAGTGTTTTTGCTAACCTGTGTTGGCAGTGAATGCATTAATCTTCCCCTGCTACCTCTTGAAGTGTGTGGTAGGGATCCTGCCTGTGCACCAGGCACCTCAAATCTGTTAGGCAGTTGATTTTCACCTCTGTGTGTATAAAGCTGTGTGTGTGCGCTTGAAGGCCAGGGCCCTAAAAAGCAATGGCATCTGCATACTAAATTTCGATCTGTTTGAGCATATTGAAAGAAACTCGCCTGAGATTAAATGCGATGTGAAATAATGTTTAGCTAGGAGATATATGGATTTACTGCTGGTGATCAGAATGAAAACAATTTCTGATAATAAAAATAAAGTATTATATTGAGGAAGCTTAAACAGATACTTAGTGATGCTTCTGTGTACAATGTGGTATGTGCAAATGAGGTTGCCAGATGGTGTGAGACAAACTTGCATAGGTCCTAGTAAAATAAAGGACACTTCTTGCAGTGAAAGTCAACAACAAGCAGAAATACTTACAATGCATTCTTTTACAACAATAGAATATTCATAAACAAATAAATTCCAGGCTAATCTATCACTGCCAGAGGGAGGTGCCAACATCTCAAGTCTTGTCAAAACTTTTATCCTTGGCTATTTAATTTTTCAATTCATCATCAAGCAATAAGAATAATAACTCAAGCCTTTAACTTGAAGGAAGTTGTAACTCCAGTCTACTGTACCTGAATAGAAGCCCTCTAAACAAACATGGATAGGAAATTTCAGGCATATGTAACTAGAAAGATGTATAAGTAATTTTGGAAAGCTGCCAGGCCCTTAAATTAAAGAAGTTAAAGAACTAAGACTGAGATACCTATTACCTAGGCATCCATACAGCATCAAAAGGCAGATTATATTGATTCTTGTGTCTTTGAGAAAACATTTGCTCTTAATGATGAAACAATTTTTTATTCAAGGGTTCTGTACTTCAAGGACCAGTATTCATTATTGCTTGCTTTATTGCTTATATTATCATTTGATTGTCTGGAAATTAACAGGATTAAACCATTTAAAATTACACATAGTAAGGAGGATACTTGCTCAGCTCAGTTATTAATCTGTGTAAAAATAGTGTATTTTATATTAATAATCCTATATCAAAGTAATATTTTTGTCACACAGTGTGTGTGATAGGCTGGTGAATTCAATTGCATATTGGTGTGGCTTTTTTGAAAGAAATGAGTAATTGCATAAGTATTTGGTAGTCTCCACACACAAGTTAAAATCTTCCTATACCTTCCCACCCCATCCCTGCATATGGGTGTGTTGTACCATTTGGAGTTGGCAGGTCAGGTCTGCTGGAAAGCAGCACTGTACAGAGATACATGTGTGTCCCAGCTGAAGCTGCTGGAGAAGCACAAGTTGGGTGAGACTGAAACTGTTCTCCAAAAGGCTGGAGTGGCCTTCATGCAGGAAAGAGCAGGCTCCTGGGGAAAAGTGTAAGAATGAGATGGTTTGGCTGATACCGCAGGGCCAGGGAGGCAGGAGCTCTGAGCCAGACTCAAAACAGAGGAGAGCACTTTCTGTAGGCTCAGATGGACTCTTCCTCAGTCAGCCTCTAGCTGGTCTTGATTCTCCTATGTACTCTGAGTACTTCTTAGCAACTTTGAGATGCAAGTTCTGACTCATGGAGCATCATCATCACATTGGGGATCTAACTTTCATACTCCCTGAAAATATTCATGGCAGTAAATGTACCTTAAGACCCTTAAATATGAATATTTTTAAGGGAAGGACCCCCAAACTGGAAAGAGATTTTGTGCTAGGGAGCTGCTGTGTTGGAGACTTCATCACACAATTTTTCTATTCCAGAGTCTGGTATCTTAACACCAATTCAGTGTGCGGTCTTTACCAAAAGCAGATAGCTACTTCTTTCCTGTTATAAACAAGTTTCTATGCTTAAAGACTTCAGGTGAGATGAGCCTCAGCAACACATAATTAAACAAGTGTGCAGGCAATCTAGAGGGTCCTGGACTGCAGAGACCTGCTTGGGAGTACAAGCTGCTGCTGGTGGTATGTTTGTATGGGAACTACAGTGCCAGGGGGTGGCTTTTGGGAAGGATACTACTAGCAGGTGCAGCCAAGTGTCCTGCTGCAGTGGGCAGATGGTGGTGACTCACTTCACAGCTCAAAGTAACTGTTGGGGATGCAGGCATTATCTGGGATTTATGTGGCAAATGACCAAGCATCTGATCTTTAAATCTGTTTAAATACCTAAAGATTGAGTCTCTCAAGTGCATTTTAAAAATCCTATTAGAACAGTGTGAATTTTTTAGTCACTGAAACCAATGAGGTAAGTACCTTTTGGTATCTTAGTCTAGTCACTAGGCTGTACTTTTAGCATAGTGCTGTGCTCCTTTCCTGTGATCCAATTTGAAACAAAGTGGTGCTTCTTGGTACTGTTCTCCTTGTCAGGGGCTGTCATTCTTTTTCTCCCACCAGAATGGTGTGAGTGTGGAAAGCCAGAGTGAGCCAGATTGAGGGCACCAGCTGAATGTTGCATTAATGCCAATCTAGCTAGCCAGCCTTATGGTGTAACTGAAAGTACTAGTGCAGCTCAGCAGTGTGCATCCTCCTCTTCTGCATGTGCTGTGACAGCCAAAGCCACAGAATGATCATGCTTGGCTGGTCTCTTGCATCAGAACTGTTGTGTATGCATGGAAGAAGTTTCTCCACTGAATATCTCCATCCACACTACCTAGGAGCTAGCAGCTCCTGTGGAACCTCACTCTGAGATAGCAAAAGATTGAAGCTGTTTTGCACTGTTTCTGGGAAATGTGAAGACACAGGGCCAGAAATGGAAGCTGAAGGGTATGCTGCCTGGAGGGTGGCTGAGTTTTCCTGTGTTGCTCCATTTCTCTCCTTAGTTACCAGTCTTCCACTTTCCTGGTTCCTGTAGGTAGCACTATACTTGAGAGTGGAGCTAGCTGCCAGCACTACATAGTTGCTTTCATACTAAAAGAGCACCTTTCTAATACATGTCTATCTTATGCACCAAGTAGCATTGCTTTCTGTATAGATATGACAGTGTTGAGGGTAAGAATACCTCTTATCTCCTTAAGTTCCCTGTATTATCCCTATTGAGTGTACATAGTAGGCAAGCCTACTATACATAAGTTTTCCTGCAACACAGACCCTGTTCCTGGAGCATGTGGTCCATCTGTCATTAGGAGAATGACATAAGTGGATTACTAATGGCATACACTACTTTGAAACTAGCTGAGCCCTGAACCCAGTGCAACAGTTGCTGTATTACACTAGGGTCAGAACTTAGTGGTGAAATACACTGTGTATTTATGTGATGACAGTATAAAGGCTAAAAGTACCTGCAGTGTGCTAAAGCTCATAAAGAGGCAGCAGAGGAAAGGTAATAAACAGTAGAAGGAGCAGCCCCTACTTGTTCCTCTCCTTGGATTTGCTGTCAGGGTTGTGATGAAGCACCAGGGCTGGTAGTTACTGTTTTGCAGAGACATCAGGCCCATCTGAGATTCCCCACTGTTTTATTTTCCTTTCTCTTGGCTTTTAGTTGATTTGCCTCTTAACCTTACACGTGACACCTGCTATTATGCACTGTTGCTAAACTGCTGTTCAATTTGCCTCATTTTCTGCAAAATGTTTTGAATTATGTTGAAATTGTTCAGCAAAAGCCCTGTGTTATTTCTTAGCTTTTCAGCAGTGCAAGCTGCTCTCTGGCTTGCAATGGGGAGCCAGATTCAGGGCAGTATTGATATGTTTTTCCCTGTTTGCAAGGCAGGGAAGACACAGCCAGGGATTTTAACCTCTGTTCTATTAAGCCACTGTAAAATATCATAAATAGACAATCTTCAAACACCACTGGTGAGGCGTCTCAGGAGTTTCTGAATATATTGCTGTTGCAGGAGTCTTTTGAGTCAAGTGTTGAATAAATTGCATTCTTATACTGTGCTGTTGGACTACTGAATAAAAAAAGCATAACTATGTGCTACTTTGGTATTTTTATTAGGATTAGCAGGAGATTTGGGAGCATTTACTTATTTTTCCTTCTTTGTACTTTATTGTACGTTTGTACTGCATCATACTGTGCCAATTCAAAAATCCTGAAGTGAATAAAAAGTACTACTTTTGCTAGAAGAGTCATTGTATTAGATACTGGACTGCTCCCACCTGAGATGGTGAGTGGCTCTGAGTCATGAAATGATAATGGAAACTTGATGAAAGTTGCTGAATTTACAGAACTAGTTACACAGTGTTTGTAGCACTGTCATTTACAAGCCAGAATTTTTTTCCTCTTTAAACATATGATAACAAATGGAGAGGTTTTCTTCAGCTCTTCCAACAACCAGTGGTTAAATTTACAGAACTGCTTTTACATTTCTTAGCTCTAGCTGCCTTAATAAAATGTTTTATCACTGACTGGGTGGTCCCCTGTGGTATTGAGCTATATGACAGTTTTGAGCATCAGGCCAGCTGTGTTTTTATTTCAGACTGCATGTTCCCAAGGTGAGTAGTGTGTAAAATTAACAGTTTCTTGTCAGGGAATTTCTGAAGATTGCTTAGGTTTTTATTTTGGTCTTAGGGTGATATATAACTTGGAGTAGCTAGCCTGAGAACATAGTGATGGACTATCATGATTGATCATAGCTCTGCATCAAGAAGGCTAACAGCTGGTAGAGAACGTGCATATCCTGAAAGAGATGCTACCATATGTCATTAGATTGGGTAAGGAGGGATTTTTAAGTGTGCATTTTATTTGTATTTGAAATGTTGCTCTTCAGAGTTTGTTGTCACTAGGAGTTGTCTTCCAGAGATTCAAGATACCCCTCAGGATAAACAAATTCTGTCCCATCTTTTTCTCTAAATAAATTCTTGTTAATGAAAACTTCCTCTACCTCACTGTCACACGCAAAAGATGGAGCTTCTGAAGTGAGTGTCTAGAAGCTGGTGATAGTGGAGTATAACATAGCATAGTGTGTAGCATAGCAGATTCTCATGCTGCAAGTGCGTGGATTCTAGAGGGAATGGCTGAGTGAGTAGCTGCTCACATGATACAGTAGAGAAATGGCACTTCCTGGAGAGTGCAGGGGAGACAGCCATTCTTACAGTTGTGTTTTCTAGCTTTTTCACTTGTATAAGTTCTATTTCATGAAGAAACTGGAGTGAAGGGTGGCTGTAGGAGAAGGTCAAAGCAAGGGCAGTTGTTGTGGCCTGTCTAGCAACGTCTGTAAGCAATTAGCCTATGCTCTGCTGCTTCCAACTGCTTTGCTCTAACCTGTAAGCAGTGCTTCCAGGTGCCTGGGCTGTACCAGGACACCTGAGATCTGGTATGCCACATCATGCTGTACAGATACAGTCATGACTGTAGGCTAGAGCTGTTCTACCTTGAATCCTTGCAGGCACTACTGAAGAAACTCTGCTTCTTACAAGGTAAAATACCAGCAATCAACCATTGAGCAATATCCTGCCTCTGGCTTACAGCCCCATCTGGATGTGAACTTGGCATAAACTTTGTGTTTCAGAAGATCTTTGTGAGAAGCAGTGGCTTCTTGCTGTATAGGTCTGCTTGGTTCCCTACCTAGAGAAACTGAGCAGGTACTTATTTCTATAAGAAGTGTCTGTAAACCTGTAATTCTCACAGTCTTTGCAGAGGGTTGAGAAAGCTGAACAGGATTATGAGAAACTATGAACTTTGAGCGAAGTCTTGGTTCTGAAAAAGAACCAGAAACTTCTCAGGACTGAGATTTTTCAGTTACTTTATTTGGTGCACAATGTCTGTCTTTCCTGCTAACCTAAGGCAACAAGTTCTATAACCAGGTTATAAAAATCATAGAATCGTTTAGGTTGGAAAAGACCTTTAAGATCATCCAGTCCAACCATTAACCTACACTACCAAGTCCACACTAAAACAATCAAGGGTAGACTAGACAAAACCATGTCCCGAAGTGCCACATCTACCTGTTTTTTGAACACTTCCAGGGATGGTGCCTCCACCACCTCTCTGGGCAACCTGTTCCAATGCTTGACTATCCTTTCCATGAAGAAATTTTTCCTAACATCCAACCTAAACCTCCCCTGGTGCAGCTTGAGCCCATTTCCTCTCGTCCTATCACTAACTACATGGGAGAAGAGACCAACACCCACCTCACGACAACCTCCTTTCAGGTAGTTGTAGAGAGTGATAAGGTCTCCCCTCAGCCTCCTCTTCTCTAGGCTAAACAATCCCAGTTCCCCCAGCTGCTTTTCATAAGGCCTGTGCTCCAGACCCTTCACCAGCTTCGTTGCCCTTCTCTGGACACGCTCCAGCACCTCAATGTCTTTATTATATTGAGGGGCCCGAAACTGGACACAGTATTGCAGGTGCGGCCTCACCAGCGCCGAGTATAGGGGGACAATCACCTCCCTGCTCCTGCTGGCCAATCCTTCTTCCAAACACAAAAGAAAAAAAATAACTAAACCTCAATGAACAACAAAGATCCTCTGCTGTCCTTTAAGGTGTAAGTGCCCTTATGTCACCCTGGGGTAGTCTCCATTGCCCAACAGGAATTGGTCTGTGCCCAGTCCTTGTGGCATCTGCTTACTGCTCTGTCTGTCCTCCTGGCTGCTGGAGTGGGCTAGGAGTTGGACCCCTGGCTGGTCCCTTGCCCCTCTGCATTGCTATATTACAGAGCAGAGCAGATTCTCTGCCAGCTCCTTTAAGGGTCCCTAAGCCCCTCTACACACCTGGGGAACCATAAGGAACCTGCCTCCTAAGGAACATAACATTAGTCAAGTCAGAGTGTAGTCCTTGTAATAACTGCATTGTTATCCTGGTAGATGCATGCCTTCCTAGTGTGAAGGATGCAGTGCCATGACCAGGAGCCTGTTTAGGCACCTTGGTATTATGCACCATGTGGAGGAAAAGTGAGAAAGTTAAGTCAGTCCAGGTGCATGTCTGTCTACATGGTGATGACAGCTTTCTGTTGATTAGTCTGTGTTCAAAAGTGTGCAATTTCTAACCCACATTAACTGGCATCTGAAAAAAAAGGCTAAGGCCAGGGAGGAAAGCAGTTAGCTAATCTATGGCTTCAGTGGGAAGTTAAGGGAAAACTTACAGTTTGGGCATCATTCCAGGTAGATTCAGTGGAGACAAATGTTCTCTTTCTGTACCTAAGGCCTGTTTGTTTCAAAGGAAGGCGTCTTGCTCAAAAGATAATATATCATAGAATCATAGAATCGTTTAGGTTGGAAAAGACCTTTAAGATCATCCGGTCCAACCATTAACCTACACTACCAAGTCTACTCTAAGCCAATCAAGGGTAGACTGGACTAAACCATGTCCCGAAGTGCCACATCTACCCATTTTTTGAACACATCTGTCATGCCTAATAGGCAGTTTTGCCAGTGACAGTTTGGAACACTTCTCTTTGGGAACCCAGCTCTCTCTATGAAACTTTGTACTGAGTATCACCTGAAAGCTGAATTCTTTTACAGTTTTTCATGCAAAGCTTGTAAACCACACAAGCAAGAGAAAAATGCAGAGCCCCATCAGGAAATCAAAAGAAAAATACGAATGACCCACATCAGTCTCTAGGGAAAATGCTCTGATCCAGTGGGCCAGCTGCTAGGGGATGTGTCAGCTCAGCTTATGTGTGCACTGAGGTTGCAACTTGAAGGATGTTAAGGTGTCAGTAACCGATGTACATCTGTATTTGTGAGAATGGTAGAAGAGAGCTGACTGCACACAGATAGGAAGTCTCTCAATGTCACTTTGTAACTTCTTCCTTGTAGCCCAGTTAGTGCCCCTTTTCATACTCCTTTTTTCCTTTTCTTTTTAAAACATGCCCCCCCCACCCCCCAACACACACACTTTTCAGGTTCATTCTAAATTTTCTTCCTCTGCCTGTCTCCTTGATTCTTCCCTCTTGACTCTGTGCCACTTTGAGGTTAATTGTTCAGGTGAAGCCAAACATAGCTCCTCTTAGCACTGTTGGTTATTCAGGTTGGCTCTTTATGATCCTGAAATGTGTGGTGAATCTGCATCTCTGGTTTAGTTTGGTCATACATCTTCTACTTAAAGCTTCATGACTAACACTTCTTAAACTGTGTATTAAACCTTGCACTTTTAAAAAGATGAAATCACAGGGATAGTGAACTGGATAACATGGCTAGGTCACAAACAAACCCCCCCATATCATCAGATGAGAATGTGATTTATCACTGAATATAAAATGCAAATCCTATAATCTGCACAAAGTGTCTTTTACAGAACTTAGAGAGGAGGTCCGTATGGATGTTCAAACTCAGTGTATTGAATAACAATGTGGGGTTTTTTAACAATCCCACTACTTATCATAATTCCAAGCAACAGAATTTCTGTTGGCTGATGTGTGCACAAGTGGTTTTTCCTTTCAATTACATTTAATTGCTTTATAGGGTGTTTAATTCCTAGGTAACCTGCCTATGTGATTGAACAAAGGCTTGGGTACATATTTTGACCCTACAAGGGAAAATTACTACTTTGGGCATAGAATTTTGTACTAAGAATATAGAGGAGAGGAATTTGTTTGGAAGGCTTTTCAGGTCTCTTATAAAAACAGTAGGATAGACAAAACTTCAGACAGAAGACACCTGATATTATATGACTGAGAAGATTTAAGAGACCTTTCTTATCTGTGTCCATTGGATCAATGTTGCTACTTTCCTATCATTTTGAAGAATTTTTTCATTTGTTGCAGTGAATTCTCCATAGTACATTTTCCTACAGTTCACACTAATAGTTTTTGCTGTCCAGGAATGTAGGCAAGTTCACAGTAAAAATGAAAATCTTGCCCTTACTGATGTCAGCGAAGAAATTCATAGCACAGTAAATGCACCCTGCACTCTACCTGGATATGTGTATATCTCTCTGTTAAAACCCCTCTAGACTGTCTTCAGACTGCATGACTACCTGAACTTTTTGTGAGAGAAATAATCCATAGTTGAACAGTTTTGTTGAGATGCAGAAATCACTTGGCACATTTTTGTACTCTTGTTTAAACCAATGGTAGGCTCAGAAATGGATTTCCACATCATTTCATGTAGTTAGGTATGCATATAGCATTCCATGACTTGCTGTAACAGCAAATGCAGCAAAGCAATATTGAAGCTGGCAAACTTCCTAGTTAAATATTCACCAAACATATTAGGCCATAGTCAAGGACAGAGCTGGTGTCAATTTTCATTTGTAATTAAAACATAGTTATGAACATGCTTACTCAGTGCTTAAGTTTTATTAGTAGTGATCATGTTGGCTGTGACCTCACAGCAAGAGCTTTATGGGCAGATCTTTTGCTTACTTGAAACCTGCTGTAAAATTAGGGACATATTGATTAAAGATCTTATTCCTCAAATGACTTGAGCATGTGCTTTGCACTAGCCATGTGCATAACTCCATTTTTATTTAGCGTTATACGTACCTGAGAAAGACATTTCAAAAGCAGAGGGCACAGGCTTGTTAACTGCCCCTTATACCTATGGAAATTTCCCAAGTGATGTGCCAAACAGGATAGCAAAATCTGGGTGCATTTATCAAGAATGAGGTTTCTTTACTTAGCGTGAAGTGGCTATGCAAGTAAGCAGCTGCAGTCCATCAGGTGAGGTATTTCCAGTACACTGTAAACAAGGATGAAAAACTCTAAACTTTAACAGGTACAGAGAGATGACCAGGGGAATGGATTGTCTGTTTCATAAGTGACTGGAAAAGCTTGGCCTGTGGAACTTAGCAAAAAGAAAGGTGAGGAATATAGTTGCTTTCTTTGGTACATCAAGGAGTTAAGTACCAGAGACAGAAAAAAGCCAAATTAGAAGACAGCATTTCCACAAGTACAGGTGGGTACAAATAAACAAGGTGTGATTAAATCTTCTTCCCCTAATAAACAGCCTAAAAATAGATTAGCCCAAGAAGGTCTGGAAAAGACTTCTACTAAAGGCAATAGGGACAATTTTAACTGCTTTTGAGATGGTATTTGGGTAGCTCATGAAAAGAGGGCATGATATGGTGTCTGCAATAGCGGGGGCTGATTCTCAAGGTTTGGGAAATTCTGCAGCTCTTTACTGTGACAGCCAGTATCTGTTGGGGGTCCATAAGCTAAAATGCTCTTATTTCTTGATCTTTGGATCAGAGCTAGAGTTGAACTAAACTCTTCAGCTGGGGGCTGGGAGAAAAATGTGAAGATTTAAGTGCCTTGCAAATGCTTCAGTTACTATTAAAAGAGGCAGTAAAAGATTATTGTCAACCACATCTGGCCACAGCAACTGTGGGAGATGCTAATACTTCTCTCATTCCCAGTATTTTTTTGAAATACCAACACAGAATAACACTGCTTGGAGCTGCATTATTCCTCCCTCATTAAGCACAGCTGGAACCAGCTGAAGAGTTGCTTTGGAGCCAAAAAGGCTTGTTGTGTTGTCGTGGTTTAACCAGGACATGTGTGATGGCCCTTTCTGAAGTTTTGGCAGAAGAGAAACAGATTCTGATACGCTCCTCAGGCTCACACGTGCTCTCTGAGCATCTGACACCAGCACTGTGTGGTCTGTGAGGATGAAGGGGAATGTGGTGACTTGGCCAATTTGTGCATACTGCAGCCTGGGGACAACCATGCTGTCATTGACTGTTCAGGAGCTGTGATGTTGAAGTTGGCCTATGAGTGAGAGGTTGCTCCCAAAATTTTATGGTTGGATGTTGAAATGATCACAAGAAAAACTTTGGCCCTAGTGCATGCAGCAAAGGAAGGGCCAAGAGTTCAGGGGAAGAAGTACTCACAGGCTTCATGTATGCTGGTTAGAAATTGGTTCAACATGCACAGAGGCAAAGGGAAATGGCCCAAGTGCCAACAGCTCTGGACTGGCTGTGGCTCATAATGTTTTTTGAGCAGTGTGTTAAGGGTGAAAGCTCCAGGAGCTTCTGACCACAAAGTTGTGCTCTCCAAGGACATGGCTTCCTGCATGGAGAGATGAATTGTTGAAAATTTCAGCTTTTGTCAGCCAGGATGAGGAAACTACTTCCTTAAAAGTGATTTTGGGTGCTCCCTACCCACCCATTTGTGCATGGTGGGGAGTGTCCTTCGTTGTGGATTTCCTGGTTGGCTCCACAGCAATCGCCTTTTGTCCATGTTTGCCACTAACTCATTCTTCAGAAGACAAAGATTTTTGCTCCTAGCCCAGACCTCTGAAATTCCTTATGTAACAAAAATCAAGCAGGGGCAGAGGTGATTGAAGACTAACCAGGAAGTAATTTGAAAGTGAAAGGGAAGTATTGATTGACAAGCTAGTGAACCTTATACAGGATCCTTTTTGCTAATGACAAAAAACATTTGGCCTGATCCCATGGTCTTAAGTGGAGAAGCCGATTCATCCTAAACTGACTTGCTGTGCTTGAGTTCAGTTTAGTCTGTAGCTGTACTGACACCTGCAAGGCTGATGGGAAGGCAGGATTATTGGAAGATTGCTGTGGTGTGCAGCACAGGACCATGAATATTCAGTAGAAGTTAGCTAGGAGGTGCCAGTGCTTAATGCACTTCCCAGTTACTCTATGACAAAAAGACAAATACAAAAACTTTGGTTAGCTTAGGTTCCTAATTAAAAAGTGGGAGTTTTACAATGGGAAGAGAGATAATCAATATAAAAAGCTAAAAACCATTCCTATGGTCCAAGTAGTGACTTCTGCACAGAGTGGATACCAAGACCATGGCTACACTGAATGTGCTGCATGGTCTTAGAGGAGAATATCTTTCAGCTACTTTTGGCCCTGCTGATTTTAGGAGCTAAATTATTTACTTATTATTGAAGGACTTTTTTATGTTTTAAATCTTACAGGCTTATGTTTGATTCAATGTCTTAATTCTACACAATTAATGATGAGATGAAGTCATACCTGCCCTTCAAGGGCATGTGTGACATGAAATTTCTGGTTTTATAGCTCAGTTGTTGCATCTTAGCCATTAATTGCATTAAAACTGCATTTAAATATTTAAAGAGTCCAGATCCTACTTTACTAGTGAGATGTCCTTGCTGTCTGCAAACATACAGTTTCTCCGATTACAATGATTGGTCTTGTCTTCAAGACTAGAAGCTGCTGCTGTTTAAAAAAGGAATATACATGTATATATATTCATACAACTCCCCCATTCCAGTCAGACCACCATCATGAAACCTATTCAAACAAACACAGAGGGAATAAAGATAATATATTGATAAATATAACTTAAGATTTCAAGTTCATCCACACAAAATAATTTCTTAATGTATAATGTCTGTGCTTACCCCATACAAGAGTGTGCTGCTTCTCCCTGAAGGATTGTTGCTTTTTTTTCTCACAGCAGATTTTTTCAGGTACTTCCAAAGGGCCCCAAGCTCCCAGGATCTGGCAAGCTACCAAGTAGTGAGGTCTTTGCTATTCCATTGAATAGAGAGAGATATATTTACTGTTTGTGGCTTTTGCTTTTCATATTAGATACTGGCAGTATCAGTAAAGGTACTTCATGTAATGGAATGTTGTTTCACTCCTGAAAACTATTTGGGCTTACATACTCCTCTCTTGGCAGGTACACCACTTGTGTTAATACCACTTCAAAATGCTTTGCCAGGATTTGTGTACAATGCCAAGGATGTAAGCTTTCATTTTTTTCTTGATCTGATTTTTGTTTTCAAATGTGGCTAACATTTTTCTAATAGAAGTGTGTTCATATTGAATTTTGTGCTGAAGAAATCAGTTTGAAAGCTACAGTGTATTTCTGTGCATTCTAACAACTCAAGCTTTCTCACTGAGAATAGCAGAAAATAATTAGTAATCAGCAGTGGGAGTCTAACATAATTCTCTAGCTGTTGTGCAAAATAACTTTCTACATATCTGGTAGAAACAATTAGTGAAATAACAAGGAATAAGAATTATGCACCACAATTGCAGAATTTGTGAACAGAGCAGTAGGTAGAAATTGATGGATTCTTTTGGTTTGTTGCCACTCATGTAAATGAAAAATCTGAAAAATGTGTCAATGAAAGAATTGTGATTATTAGCCTGAAAGTTGTGACAAACTAAGTATAATAGGGGGGCAAGCTGCTCAAATGTAAGTGGAAGGAATGTTTTCATGGGGTTTATACAAGGTAGGCTGTTTTAGAAGCTTTAAGCTATTGTACAGAGGGCTGGATTCATTTAGTTGAATAGATCCTAATGCTTTGAGCTGGCAGGTATGTGCTGTAGAAGATCCTGCTGTGATATGGCACTCTGTCATAGCTCCTAGTAATGATACACCCCTTGGGCAGCAGATGGTTCTTTTTCCAACTCTTATTGGATATTTTTTGATTTAGTGAAACAGCTTCAGTAGCAGCATAATGTGGTGCTTTTTGATCAGTGTACTGGAGGGTTGTTATTGCTTAAATAGATTAAGATACTGTACTACAGGGCTCCTAACACAGTTTTCTCTTAACTCTAAGCTTGCATATATTGCAGATCTCTAGTCCTCTAGCTTTGTGGGAACACAGCTGAAACTCTATTTCAAACATAGCTGGTAGTAGTAAAAACCATTGCATGTGGCAAAGGAAATGGGATCAACAAATGAAGTGAAAAATATGTCATTTGTAAACAGAGTTGTGAAAAATAACTTGCATTTTAGAACTTGCTTATCTGGATTGTGCCATGTGGGACCATATGTCATTTGACCCTTATTTCCTTTGGCTAAATAGGTTCAGTTATGATGAAAACAAGTTCAGAAAATTGATTGGATTGCAACACAGCTTTGGTTAGAAAAATAAGCAAACTTTTTGGTTATTCTCTGAAATGTTCTTGTAATTGTATTTGGGCATTTTGCAATACCTTCTCTTCTATGGCTACATCTTTCTGCTTCACGTATATGGAAATCTGAAGTTATAGGTGCGTATTGGGCTACTTTGTTAATTAACTTGGGTTTTGTGTGGGCAAAGTGGTTGAGCAGCACCCCATGGTTAGAGTCCATGTATTTAGTACTTAGATGATTAAAGATATTTCTGTTATGGGATTTTATGGTTCAAACATACAGTCCCAGAACTGGGGAAAAGCCCATCTTTTATGGAAATGTTGCTTAAAATGTCTAGTCTGATGTGGCTTGTGAGAGCTCACTGAAAATTGTGCAAAATTCCTACTGTGCCCCTGACAATTTTGCCTATGGATAATGAACTGTGTGACATCTTGGCCAGGGTGTGCCCTGATGCGTGTTCTGTTCTCTGTGCTTCTGTGTGGATCATTCAGTTGTGCTCCTGTGTCGTGGTTTAGCCCCAGCCAGCAACTAAGCACCACGCAGCCGCTCGCTCACTCCCCCTACCCCGATGGGATGGGGGAGAGAATCGGAGGAGTAAGAGTGAGAAACACTCCTGGGTTGAGATAAGAACAGTTTAATAATTGAAGTAAAGAAAAATAGTAATGCTAATAGTAACAGTATAATAATGATAATAATAATAATGATACACGAAGCACGTGATGCACAATGCAATTGCTCACCACCCGCCGACCGATACCCAGACAGTTCCCGAGCAGCGATCACTGCTCCCTGGCCAACCCCCCCCAGTTTCTATACTGAGCATGGCATCATATGGTATGGAGTAGCCCTTTGGTCAGTTTGGATCAACTATTCTGGCTGTGCCCCCTCCCAGTTTCTTGTGTGCCTGGCAGAGCATGGGAAGCTGAAAAAGTCCTTGACTAGCATAAGCAGTACTCAGCAACAACTAAAAACATCAGTGTGTTATCAACATTCTTCTCCTACTAAATCCAAAACACAGCACTATGCCTGCTGCTAGGAAGAAAATTAACTCTATCCCAGCCGAAACCAGGACAGTATCCACCCCTTATTCTATACCATCTACGTCATGCACAGGCCCTCCCCTTTCCAATGTGTTCCAATTAATTACCACCGCTTTCCCTATCTTGATATACACACAGATATCATTCCCTTCGTCTATGGCCCATCCCTCTAAAATGTCCATTGAGTTCATTTAGCCCATGACTTTGGGTTCCATCTGTCATCACAGTCTTTCAGAGCAGGAGAGGTGGTGTGCAGTGTTGGACTGTTGCATGCTGAAGTCAGTTCTCATTCCAACATGGTTTCATCAAAGTTCATTTTCATTAAGCTGGGCAATTCTTACTGCAATACCATTGATGTGGCATATAGCAATCATAATATACAGTATTATATACTTAATATTAACCTACTATATTATTATATTAACATGCAGTTAAGAGATAACATACAGTTAAGAGATAACATACAGTATTATAAAGCAATTAATATCATACAATTCAGTTCATTGGCTATTTTCACCCAAAATCAAATTCCCTTGAGGTACGCATTGGGCTTCCCCATCCTTTCGCATCACCCACCAAGTGCACCCCGGTCCTTGAGCAAAAACAATCCCACGAATGGGTTTGCCTTTGCCAGAGGGGGAAGTAACCCAGACTGTCTTCCCCAGCATATTTTTCATGTGCACTACAGGAACTTTATCTCCTTCTACAGTACGTAGAAGTTTTGATTGGGCAGGGCCAGCTCGATTGGCAGATCCCCTGGTGTTAACTAACCAGGTGGCTTTTGCTAAATGCGTATCCCAATGTTTAAATGTCCCACCACCCATTGCTCTCAGGGTAGTCTTTAACAATCCATTGTATCGCTCAATTTTCCCGGAGGCTGGTGCATGGTAAGGGATGTGATACACCCACTCAATGCCGTGCTTTTTGGCCCAGGTGTCTATGAGGTTGTTTCGGAAATGAGTCCCGTTGTCTGACTCGATTCTTTCTGGGGTGCCATGTCGCCACAGGACTTGCTTTTCAAGGCCCAGGATGGTGTTCCGGGCAGTGGCATGGGGCACGGGATATGTTTCCAGCCATCCGGTGGTTGCTTCCACCATGGTGAGCACATAGCGCTTGCCTTGGTGGGTCTGTGGGAGCGTGATGTAATCAATCTGCCAGGCCTCCCCATATTTATATTTCAGCCATCGTTCACTATACCCGAGGGGCTTGAACTGCTTGGCTTGCTTGATTGCAGCGCATGTTTCACACTCATGAATAACCTGTGCAATACTGTCCATAGTTAAGTCCACCCCTTGATCACGAGCCCATTTATACATTGCATCCCTTCCTTGATGGCCTGAGGCATCATGGGCCCACCGAGCTATAAATAATTCACCCTTATGTTGCCAGTCCAAATCTACCTGAGCCACTTCAATCTTAGCAGCCTGATCTACTTGCTGGTTGTTTTGATGTTCTTCAGTGGCCCGACTCTTAGGTACATGAGCATCTACATGACGAACTTTTACAACCAGGTTCTCTACCCGGGCAGCAATATCTTGCCACAATGCGGCAGCCCAGATTGGTTTGCCTCTGCGCTGCCAGTTGCTCTGCTTCCATTGCTGCAGCCACCCCCACAGGGCATTTGCCACCATCCATGAGTCAGTATAGAGATAAAGGACTGGCCACTTTTCTCTTTCAGCAATATCTAAAGCCAGCTGGATGGCTTTCACCCCTGCAAACTGACTCAACTCCCCTTCTCCTTCAGCAGTTTCTGTGACTTGTCGTATAGGACTCCATACAGCAGCTTTCCACCTCCAATGCTTTCCCACAAGACGACAGGACCCATCAGTGAACAGGGCATATTGCTTTTCATTTTCTGGCAATTTATTATACAGTGGGGCCTCTTCAGCACGTGTCACCTCCTCCTCTGGTGATATTCTAAGGTTTTTCCCTTCTGGCCAGTCCATGATCACTTCCAAGATTCCTGGGCGACTGGGGTTTCCTATTCGAGCCCATTGTGTGATCAATGCAACCCACTTACTCCATGTAGCATCAGTTGCATGATGTGTAGAGGGGACCCTCCCTTTGAACATCCAGCCCAACACCGGCAGTCGGGGTGCCAGGAGGAGCTGTGCTTCAGTACCAACCACTTCTGAAGCAGCTCGAACCCCTTCATATGCTGCCAGTATCTCTTTCTCAGTTGGAGTATAGCGGGCTTCGGATCCTCTGTATCCCCGACTCCAAAACCCTAGGGGTCGACCTCGAGTCTCCCCTGGTGCTTTCTGCCAGAGGCTCCAGGTAGGGCCATTCTCCCTGGCTGCAGTGTAGAGCACATTTTTAATATCCTGCCCTGCCCGGACTGGCCCAAGGGCTACTGCATGAACTATCTCATGTTTAATTTGTTCAAAGGCTTGTTGTTGCTCAGGGCCCCATTTGAATTCGTTCTTCTTCCGGGTCACTTGATAGAGAGGGCTTACGATCTGGCTGTAATTTGGAATATGCATTCTCCAAAAACCCACAACACCTAAGAAAGCTTGTGTTTCCTTTTTGCTAGTTGGTGGGGACATAGCTGTTATTTTGTTGATCACATCCATTGGGATCTGATGACGTCCATCTTGCCATTTTATTCCTAAAAACTGGATCTCCTGTGCAGGTCCCTTGACCTTACTCTGTTTTATGGCAAAACCAGCCTTCAGAAGGATTTGGACTATTTTCTTTCCCTTCTCAAAAACTTCTTCTGCTGTGTTGCCCCACACAATGATGTCATCAATGTACTGCAGATGTTCTGGAGCTTCACCCTGTTCCAGTGCTGTCTGGATCAGTCCATGGCAAATGGTGGGGCTGTGCTTCCACCCCTGGGCAGTCGGTTCCAGGTGTACTGAACACGCCTCCAGGTAAAAGCAAACTGGGGCCTGCACTCTGCTGCCAAAGGGATGGAGAAAAATGCATTAGCAATATCAATTGTGGCATACCACTTAGCTGCCTTTGACTCCAGTTCATATTGAAGTTCTAGCATGTCTGGCACAGCAGCACTCAGCAGCGGTGTAACTTCGTTCAGGCCACGATAGTCCACTGTTAGTCTCCACTCCCCATTAGACTTTCGCACTGGCCATATGGGACTGTTAAAGGGTGAGCGAGTCTTGCTGATCACTCCCTGGCTCTCCAGTCGATGAATCAGGTTATGGATGGGAATCAGGGAGTCTCGGTTGGTGCGATATTGCCGCCTGTGCACAGTTGTGGTAGCAATTGGCACCTGTTGTTCCTCAACCTTCAGCAACCCTACAATCGAAGGGTCCTCTGAGAGACCGGGCAAGGTGGACAGCTGTTTAATTTCCTCGTGTATTTTTTCTTCTGTATAGGGGCAACTGATACCGGTGCAGGTTGGTTCTCTGGTTTAGCCGCAGTGTCTGTCACTGGGGTTTGAGTAGCCGCAGTGCCCATGGCTGTGGTTTGAGTAGCCGCAGTGCTCATGGCTGTGGCTGGAGTAGCCACAGTGCCTGGGGCAGGGGTTTGAGTAGCTGCAAGGCCTGTAGTGGGGGTTGGAGTAGCCGCAGGGCCTGTAGTGGGGGTTTGAGTAGCCACAGTGCTTGTTGTTTTGTCATCAGATCCAGAGACCTTCTCTTTCTTTTGAGGGTACTGATTAGTGTTGACCACGGCTCGATAGGCATGGGCCAGTCCCCAGCATGTTGCAATGATTTGTGTCTCTCTGGAGCTACCAGGGTGACAACATACTTCTTCCAAATACTTTACTAATTCTTCAGGATTCTGCACTTGTTCAGGGGTGAAGTTCCAAAACACTGCAGGTCCCCACTGCCCTAGGTACTTGCACATACGATCCCACACACCCTGCCACTCATAACTATCCAGCCTTGGGGTAGATCTCTGGATGATATTTTTAAACTGCTTACTGACCTTTATCAAAACGGAAACAACATTCCCAAGAATTATCAATAGAAGTATCTTAACTGCCCAGGGGTGTTCAAGATACTGGAAAGTTGTTGTAATGAAGGAGGAAACATCATAGAAGAAAGCAGCAAAGGTGCCATTCTGTATTTCCTCCACAACAAGCCTCTCAGAGTAAGAAGTATAATTGCTAACTCTCTCTATGAGGTAGTACCCGAAGTACAGTAGTGACTTCTGTATGAAACCCAAATACGAAAGAATGCTCAAGGTCAGGGTTTTGATAAGGAGCCTCCCAAGCAAAAAATCATGAATCACTGCAGAGCATAGCACACTACACAAACTGACAACAAGCTTTAACGCATGCTGCAAAAAAAAAGAACATGGTGCAGATCAGATGAACTAATATCGTGACCGGCAACTGTTAACAGACTCCTTAATACACTCTGGTTAATCTGTTGTTATCTCAAACCCTTCGTGCCCCACGTTGGGCACCAAAAAGGACTGTCGTGGTTTAGCCCCAGCCAGCAACTAAGCACCACGCAGCCGCTCGCTCACTCCCCCTACCCCGATGGGATGGGGGAGAGAATCGGAGGAGTAAGAGTGAGAAACACTCCTGGGTTGAGATAAGAACAGTTTAATAATTGAAGTAAAGAAAAATAGTAATGCTAATAGTAACAGTATAATAATGATAATAATAATAATGATACACGAAGCACGTGATGCACAATGCAATTGCTCACCACCCGCCGACCGATACCCAGACAGTTCCCGAGCAGTGATCGCTGCTCCCCGGCCAACCCCTCCCAGTTTCTATACTGAGCATGACGTCATATGGTATGGAGTAGCCCTTTGGTCAGTTTGGATCAACTATTCTGGCTGTGCCCCCTCCCAGTTTCTTGTGTGCCTGGCAGAGCATGGGAAGCTGAAAAAGTCCTTGACTAGCATAAGCAGTACTCAGCAACAACTAAAAACATCAGTGTGTTATCAACATTCTTGTCATTCTAAATCCAAACCACAGCACTATGCCTGCTACTAGGAAGAAAATTAACTCTATCCCAGCCGAAACCAGGACATCCTGACAGTTCCTTAACTGACTACATAAGTTGCTGACTGCCCAAAGCAACGAGTGTGAAGTGTGATGGAGCAGTGGCTTATCTCATGAATTATAAGAACAGTAGAAAAATAGGCAAACTTTCCTCGGTTTTGCCATTGCATTTTTTTCCTTACCAAAATGCTCATTTTCTGTCTGTATGTTTTTTTTTAACTCCACTTCATTCTACTTTGTTATCAAAGCAATGCTTGTCATAAGAAAACCTGATGCTGTATTAATACAATTTAAGTCTCCCAAAAGGGACTGCATAATTCTGAGCTCATAACTAGGCAGATAAGTCCTAATCAGTTTTGCCTAGTAGGAGAAAAACTCTCCCTGACTGAAAACCACAAGATCTCTCTTCTGGGGAAAAGTACTGTATAGGATGAAACAATGAAATTCTACAGACACATCCACAGAGACTGCATTGCCTCTGGATGTGCTCCTTCCTGTCTATTTGTATGAAGCTGCTGTTGGATTTCTCACTGTTCCTTGGAGCACTGTTGAATGTAGAGGAATTGCACAGATTCTCGGGGGCTGAATCCATCTCATATTCTGTGCATGAGTGTCATTACCTGTCGTTAACATCCCACTGATTATGCACTGAACTGCTGTGTCTGGATAATTATGTTCATGGGACAGAAGCTGTCACCAGTCATAAATACCTGGTGTTTTGGTGAAATAGATAACGCAGGTTCTTATGCAAGCTTAAAGCTGTGTCTGATGCTTATGGGTTGCTGGGAAGCAATTGAAATGTCAACAGAACTGTAGTTAGTAGTGCTGTCTTGAGTCTGCATTTGTGAGGCTAGTGTACAAGGTTGTCGTGGTTTAGCCCCAGCCAGTAACTAAGCACCACGCAGCCGCTCGCTCACTCCCCCTACCCCGATGGGATGGGGGAGAGAATCGGAGGAGTAAGAGTGAGAAACACTCCTGGGTTGAGATAAGAACAGTTTAATAATTGAAATAAAGAAAAATAGTAATAATAGTAATAATAATATAGAAAGCAAGGGATGCACAATGCAATTGCTCACCACCCACCGACTGATACCCAGACAGTTCCTGAGCAGCGATCGCTGCTCCCTGGCCAACCCCCCCCAGTTTCTATACTGAGCATGACGTCATATGGTATGGAGTAGCCCTTTGGTCAGTTTGGATCAACTGTTCTGGCTGTGCCCCCTCCCAGTTTCTTGTGCCCCTGGCAGAGCATGGGAAGCTGAAAAGTCCTTGACTAGCATAAGCAGTACTTAGCAACAACTAAGAACATCAGCATGTTATCAGCATTCTTCTCACACTAAATCCAAAACACAGCACTATGCCTGCTACTAGGAAGAAAATTAACTCTATCCCAGCTGAAACCAGGACAAAGGTGAAACTCATTTGTCATCTGCCTTGCTGAAAACTTTAGTGCCTCTCAAAAAGTTAAAGTGGTTTGCAATGCAGGCTGAACTGGTGTGAAAGAGTTGTGATGAGCAGCAGAAAGTCCAGCTGGAGGCAAGTTACTAGTGGTGTACCCCAGGGGTCAATAGTGGGGCCAGTAGAGTTTAGTATCTTCATTAATGACCTGGATAATATGACAGAGTGTGCCCTCAGCAAGTTTGTAAAGGATATAAAATTGAGAGAAATGGCTGGTACACCAGATGGTTGCACTGCCATTCAGAGGGACTGGGACAGGCTGGAGAAATGGGCTGACAGGAACCTCATGAAATTCAACAAAAGGAAATGCAAAGTCCTGTACCTGGGCAGGAGTAACCCTATGTACCAGTACCAGCTGGAAAGCAGCTTTGCAGATAAGACCCAGGGTTCCTGGTGGACACCAAGTTGACCATGAGCAAGCAATGTGCCTTTGTGGGAAAGGCCATTGTGGGAAAGCCCCTCCTGGGCTGCATTGGGAAGAGTGTTGCCAGCAGACCAAGGGAGGTCACCCTTCCCCTTTACTCAGCCCTGGTGAGACTGCATCTGGGGCAGTGTCCAGGACTGGGCTCCCCAGTACAAGGGAGACATGGACATACTGGAGTGAGTCCGGTGAAGGGCCATGAAGATGAAGGATTTGAAGCATCTGATATACAGGGAGAGGCTCGGAGCTGGGACTATTCAGCCTGGAAAAGAGAAGGCTGAGGGGTCTTACCCATGTGCATAATGAATGCCTGATATGGGGGAAGTAAAGATGATGGAGGCAGACTCTTCTCACCGGTGCCCAGTGAAAGGACAAGAAGCAGTAAACACAAATTGAAATACGGAAAATTATGTTTAAGCAGAAGATTTTTTGGTTGTTTTTTTTTCTTTTTTTTTCTGTGAGGGTAATTGGAACACTGGAGCTGGTTGCCCAAAGAGACTGTGGAGTCTGATCCTTGGAGGTACTCAAAACCCACCTGGACAAAGTCATGAGTTATCTGCTCTGGTTGACCCTGCTCTGTGCAGAGGGTCCAGAGGTGCCTCAGCCATTCTGTGCTTCTGTGGTCCTGTCTGCCTGGATACATCCACGTGCCTAAACTCTCCTGCAAAAGGTAGCAATCGAGTAGGTGCACTAACAGCTCTAATAGTCCTGTGAGTAATCATCTCTACTTAGATTTGTAGCCCTTTATGTTCCTGAGTGACATTAGCCTATTATTCTATTGCTAATTGCTTCCACTTAGTAGGAAGCTATGAAACTTATTTAATTGGTTACCAGTTAATGAGCATTGCAATTAGAACACTTCTAGCAGAAGGGAGCATAGCTTCATTATATACAATTGTGGTGAGCATGCGAAGTAAGAATTTCCTGAGATAGGCATGGCATGGAGGTAACTGTAGCTGAAACCTGATCCCTTTGAATTATTGTGTTAATGGATCCTGGAATTGCATTTATTCTTCTTGCTTTCTTTTAAAATAAAGTAATAAGATATTAAACTGCTGGTTTATATAATTCCCTCTACTTTTTAAATTAGTAATCACAGATTTTTCTGTGCTAGTGAAGAATTTTTCAAGGGCTTTGTGGATAGTGAGGAAGAAACTACCACATGTTCCTGGTCCTCTGGTTGTGATTGTAATTGCGCGTATAGGAGCGCAGACTCTTGTAGCAGGCTGGATGTGATGAATCTGCAGCACTTTCCACTAGGTGCCTGCAGTCTATTGAGGAGCCCAAAGAGGAGCAAGCACTTGTGCACTAACAGGTTATTTCTTATTAAATTAGGCTCAAGTGTTGCAGGAGCACTAGACTAGATGAGATCTCTTGGACTACTTAGTTAAAGCTTCTGTGCTGCCAAGCTGCTTTGTAGAATGTGCGTGTTTCTATTGTGAAGCTCTCTAGTTCTCTGGCACTGCCACTGCAGGTGTCTGGGGAAGTCTGTGACTTGTAGGCTAAATCTGGTTAGTTTGTGTTTGCATGGTTGTCTTCTGTGCTGTTCATTAGCAGAACACTGTTTAAACACTACACTTCCTTTCCTTGTGCTTATCTCCTGATAAATTTAGAGAGGTAAGTGTATTGGTTTACATGGCAAGCTTTTGCTAGGCTGAACAGATTGGTGTACACTGTTCCAGAAGTCTTGTGGGGGATCTGTACAAAGATTGCCTTTAATCCCTCTTCCATTATCTTAATTTCTTCCATTTCTTAATTTCTCCTGAAATTTAGTATGTTACTGTGGCTGCACTAGTGCCCCTATCACTTCTCAAATCATCATCGTACCTGTAGGTGGACCCACTGTTCAGATCCTTTAGTGTGAGATTTTAACACTTCTGTACTCTCCTCTGCCTTCATCTTTGGAGTTGTGATGCAGAGATGATCTGGTCACAGTGCTGAGCCTTGTAGGATTTTGAGCTCTGCTTACATGATGGATGCAGTTGCTCTCTTCAACATTTGTCTGTAGCCTTTTTCCCTTGTGTGTGTGTATTGTCCTTTACTGAAAACAGGACAGGACACAACTCAAGTGTTTGTGTGTGTACGTGTGTGCACACATTATCAGGCTGTGATGATGATTTTTCACTGCAGTTGTGAGGCGCTGTTGGTGATAATGGCTCTGGTGTTTTTTGCAGTTCTGGGATTTTAACTGAACAGGTAAGGCAAAAAAGCCTTTGTTCTAAATGATCATATACATTCCCACTGTGCCTTTCTGTTTCTTTTTTTAAAATTGCAAATCTATGTTGTTATTGTATCTTTTCTTTTAGAAATGATTTATGCATTGTGTATTGAAAATGAAAAGTGATTATTAATCTTGAAATTATTACACTAGCTTTTCTGTATATTTGCATTAACATTATACTGGTTTCTCTTGTCTCAGGAGCTACTTGTTATTGTCTGTCTACTTTCAGCACTGGATTTGTGGAAGATCTGATAATTACATCTTATAGATTTACTCAGCAGTGTGAAGTAACCTGAAGTTCTGGGTTCACTGTTCATTTGTTGACTTCTGATCTTTGTTTTAAATGAGTCAAGAGTACAAAAAAAAATCTTCCTAGTCTTAAATACCAGGTTTGAATATAATAACTCAAATTTAGTATTTAAAAGTGCTAGATGGAGACTTTGTTATTTGTTGTTCTCTAAATTATCTAGGAATGATGTGCAAGTCAAACATCTGACTCTCCAATCACTACTTGGGCATTCAGTCATCTGAGTTATTAATTTTGTCTGGAAATTGCCTCCTCAATAGAGCTTTTTAAGTAATGCTAATTAAATTGTTTTTGCTGTGTGCTAAATATCATTACAGATTTGAAGCTTGGGTCTGAACTTTCATTTTTCTTCCCCATTAAAAAGGACCTTTTAATCTCTCATGAGGTACATTGCCACCATCCAAATTACATTGGCTTTTAAAAATTATTTTTACTATAGTGGCTGGATGAAAAGGGTGTTTTACTGCATATAATAACCAATCAGGAAATAAATCAGATGTACTTTTAAGTGTGTTCAGAAGTTTTCAGAGTCTGTAAGATTACATAGTTTGTGTATTGTAAGTAAATACATATGCTCACCTTTTATGTTTTTTTTTAAATGAATCTTTACTGCTATTCTTAGCAAAGGCTCCAATAATTGAAAAGTCAGTGAACTTTAGTTAGTGAAAAAGTCTGCTAAATGCCTCAAAAAGAGAAGAAAGCTGCCATCCAACTTAGAAAGTTTCACTTAATTCTGATATGAAAGAAAACTCTCAACATTGAGAAATGTAATGGTAAGCTTATCTAATAACTTCCAAAAAAGTTTTGAATTTGTTTTCAAAAACTTCCAAGAGAGGCATTTAACTATTTTAACCTAGTGGTAAATCTTAAACCTAGATTCCTTGGGCAGAATTTGGTGTGTAGCTGAGTGATGCATCATCTGCTGTACTTTGTCACCCTGGAGAAAAATTAGGAAATGAGCTTGGTGAAGAAACATATTCCACGTCATCTTCATGCTGCTTTGTTTTTGTGCAGGTGCTGGACCTGGGCGCTGCTCCACTATAGTTCATCTGAGTTGTCTGGATGATCACACAGATGTTACAACAACCACAAGCACATTCACTGGGAGAGGATTTAGGGGCGAATTAATGTGCTTACAAGATAACTACCATCCCTCCTCACTGCTTAGGAGAATTGGCCTCAGTAGGGCCGGAATTAATGCTGGATGTGGAGATCTTCCTTCTAACCAGGGATGTAACCTTGTATTGTCTGGTGATAAACACAGCAGGAAAGCTTATTTTTGGTCACTCCTTCAGCTGGGATACATACCTTGTCATGTGTTACAAGACCTGGCTATCTGTTCACAGCTGTGTGTGTTCTTTCCCTCCAAATTAGGCTTTACAGTATTTCTTTCAGTATCCACTGAAGCACAAGGAGATAAGGTGGAGAACACAGCAGAGAGTAGCCCAAATCTGGAAATCAAAATGGGGCAGAGAAAGTGCTCCAGCAAGCAGGGAATGACACTTTCCACTTAGCTCAGTTATGTTGGGGTCTGAGGCTCTTCCTAAGCTTTTTTACAGCTGGGTGGCAGCATTTCTGCAGCTATTCATGTGTATGCTATGTTAATTGCTCAAAGAGGGTTTTTTTTTTTAGGTATCAGATGTTATGTGCTTATTTCTCTCAGCTGTGATTATCCTTTTTAGAGCAACATAAAACTCACCAAAGCTTTGTTACATGTCTGTAATAGTGAGTCCTAAAGATGCTCCTGCAAATATCAGTAGGTGCTGTAGTGCAGAGATTTGTCTACTGTCCATCTTCTGTCTCCTGGCATTTGGTGTCTTCCCTTACATTCACAGTCTGTGTTCAGGATTCCCCAACTCAAACACCAGTTTGCTTCATGTACACACATCTGTGAAGATGAAGTCAAATGAACTGACTGCCTCAAAGATCTGAACTGATACAGCTTCCTCCACTGCATTTCCCATGTATCTATGCCACTGTTCACCTTCTACATCAGCAAATTAAATCTTAACTTCAATGCTAAATTTTGCAAGCTTAAACTTTAAGCCATTGGATTTTGTTGTTTTCATCAGAAGGAAAAATTCCTCACCGTTATATTTACTTCATTGTGAAGTTATTGTAGAGTAATTGCATATACTTTTTACATCTCTTAAATGTTTTTTGCCCTTCACCATGAAATTTGCTTTTCTGGGTAATCTTTATATCTGTTCTTTGAACTCATTCCTGTGTGCCTCTGTTCTTTGTGTAACTCATTTTTTTGAATGGATGTGGTTTTCTAGCAACGTTTTACCAGTGCTGTATACATAATTGCTGTCATTACCCAGCTTTCAATGGTTATTCTCCATTTTATGAAGGGTGCTCCAGACATATCCTGAGATTAGGTTGAGCCAGTTACCGTGTCTGTGTGCTGTAATCCTGCCACCATTACCTGGTGCTTGGCTGTGTTAAAACAGATTTGTTTGGATTGTGACTGTTCAGTAGGCACTTCAGATAGTCCTGTATCAGTGACCTGTCTTCATTTATTACCCTGCTGAACTTTAACTGCAAACTTTTTTGCAGTTAACAGAAGATTTTTGTATCACTCATAACAATATTGAACAGCACTCAATCAAGCACTGATCTCTGGGACAACCACCAGTGATGTACATGTTAACTGAAGTTTTCCCATTAGCAACTTGATTAAAGACCTGATACTAAGTCAATTTTTAATCCATTTTATGTATCCTTTTAGTATTACTTGGTTTCTTTGAAAAAAAATCACTGAAAACCAACAAACTTGCATTATATAGATTTAATTCTAACAGCTTGAAGGAATTAAAATATAGTATGTCAAAATAGTTGCCTTGATCTACCAGATGAGTAATCTTGTCAGCTGTTAACAGGTTTGTTTGAGAAGACTTAAAGGTGTAGAAAGACTATGAAACCATATTGACTGTCATTAATTGCATTTTACCTTCTCATTCTTTGTTATTAGATTCACAGTAACTGTTCTGTGGGAGTAATATCATGTTATCCAGACTGTAACTCCCTGGGTGTCCATCCTGCATTTTTGTATCTTGAAACTACCCAGGGAGTCCTTCAAGACTTGTGAAATTCCTCAATTAGTAGGATTTATTAAACATAGGAGTCTAGAAGGCTGCTCTGTTCATCTAAGTGGTGCTTTATGGATTCATAGATGCAAATCTTTTGGACGCACTGATTTGAAAATGCATAGTCTAAGTGGGTTCTTCCTTCTGTTACAGACAATCTTTGTATTGTGTGTGATAGGCAGGACACGTGTCTGTTGGGGGTGGGGGGGGGGGGCCGATGAAAAAAAAAAAAACCAGTTAACAAGTATCTGCTGTACTTTTCCTTAGTTTATATCCCTGTTAAGGATTTTATCAACTGCATTTAGCAATAAGCTGTGTCTGAGATTCCTTTTGTTCTCACTGTATTTTAAAATGTTTTATTTCCCTTAGCTGCACCAGTTTAATTTTCTCTAACCATATTGGCTATTGATATGTTATTGGTTTGCTTTTATTTCCTGTATTGGTTACATATGTTTGAACTCATAACTTTCATTTGGCACTGTTAGCTTTCCTGTTCCACCATACTTAAAGGGTTTTTGTTGGTTTTGCTGTTTTAACATCCTCTGTCAACAGAAAGATTGAGTTGCCAGTTTCTCTCTTTTTGTACTGATGTGTTCATGGCTTTCTGACCCATCTTCTACTTTTGGGGTGTCCTTTTAAGACAAATAAATGACTACAGAAAAATACTGAATATCCACAACAAAACTGCTCAGCTGTCCTAAAAGAATTACTACTTTTATGCACAGACATATGATTTATTTTTTCTTTTACTAACCCAGCAGGCTAGGATTGTGCTTTCAATTAAAATGGCTTAGCTGAAGGAATTAGGATTTGTTGCAATCAGCAAGGATAAACTTGATAAAGGAGACTATTTCATAGGGTTTTGTCTTCACTGTGTTTTTGTTAGCAAATCTAGCTAAATAGCTTGGAGCCATTATTGCTGAAAAGCCAGTTAGTGGCTTCAAGTTGTGAATGAATACTGGCACTGTTTGTACAATATTTAATATGCTATAAAACACTGTTCTCTGTGATAGGCTGGTCATCCCACAGCCTGTGGTTCAATACAGGATACTTTCAATAATTATTGAATTAAATGTATGTTTTAGAGTGAACCTTTTGCTCTGTTCCCAGGCTGTGATTATGATTCTTTCTGTCTTGGCAAGCTCAAGTTTCTGTTGCTTTTTCCTCCTTCGTGCTGGCTGCTCAGGAATGCCCTCTGCTCCAGCTGCTTTCCAGTCATTCCACTTTTCCTCTGTGAAATGGCTAACTCACTTAACTCTTCTAGGCTCTCACCTTTAACTGCAACAAGGTGCTGGGCATTCACCATCTGCAGGGCTTGCTGTATCCATAAATGCACCCAGCTTTGTGAGAATGGTGGGACTCCACTGTGGCTGTGCAATGGCAGCTGTGGGTTTCCCTGGGTGGGCTGTGTGGTGCTACCAGGTGGCATGCAAAATCATGGCATTGCAGGCCACCAGGAAGATGCCTGGCACAGACTTGGAAAGGTCTGTGTGAGCTGTGGCCATGGCTTCTGTGGACTCCTGGGTACATAGCTGGTTGGCATGGTACAGAATGGGCAAGAGTCCTGTGGGAACACCGGGCATAGTGGCTAGCCTGCATTTGCAGGCCAGCGGGAACAGATACGCAGTGTGAAACAACTGCTCAGGCCTTGATGTCTATGCTGTATGCATTTCAGGTTGGATTTTTTTTAACTTCTGATTAGCTCTAGCCTGGGTTTGTGTCACACCTGGAGTGGATTTCTAGGCTACATTCAGCTGAAAGGGAGTCAGTTCATGCCACAGTGTGTGTCAGAGCACTCTAAGTGGGGATGTTTGTGAGGTTCAGTTCAAAAGCGCACTCCAGAGTCAAATGAAGCACAAAGGTATGCTCAGTAAAGTTCCTTGGCACTGCTGCAGCATGAATGATTACTGGGACTAATTTCTCAGGCTATAATAGATATCCCTAGTACCCCTGTGTGGCAATTACAGTGCAGCACTGAGACTGCTCTGAAGGTTCTTCTGCCAGGATCAAGTTAAATTGGAGTTTGTATTTGGTGGCTGTTATTTGAGTTCATAAAACCAAATTGCAGGAACTTTATTATTTGGGCATTGGGTGAAAGTTCCTCCAGTTTATAATAATATTTTAACCCCATGACAATCTGCTTAAAAGCATATTTGCCTCATAGATATCTCATTCTCCATCCTATTCCTATAGAGCATCATATCTAACATTCTCCTTTTATAGTATACTTTAGCTTGCAGCTATGCACACTAAGTAATGCATTATTTGCAGGTAGAATAATTCTATAAGAATATATAAATGAGGATGCGATTACACAAATGTTATTTCTTGTTTCCTTGCCTTCAAGAATGTGGGAGAACTGAAAGATGCAGGTAGTGGTAATTGTGCAATAAATTGGAGAACAACAAAAGGCCCTAATTCAAGATTGGCTCAGCCCTGTGCTTCACTGTCAGAACTGCAATCCTGCTGTAAACATACCATGAGACCTGGATTATGAGATGGTGTGGTGGATTAGCCTTGGCTGGCTGTCAGCCACCCACCCAGCCACTCACCCTCCTCAACAGAGCAGGGAGAGGAAGTAAGATGAAGAAGCTTGTGTGTCAAGATAAGGAAGGGAGATCACTTGCCAATTACAGTCACAGGCAAAACAGACTTGACTTGGAGAAAATTAATTTATTGCTGATTAAAAATAGAGTAGGATAGTGAGAAACAAATACAAAACTAAAACTACCTTTGCCCCACTCCCCGCATCCTCCCAGGCTTAACTTCACTCCTTCATTCATGACTCTTCTACCTCCTCCCGAACTGAGTGATGCAGCAGGATGCCACTTCTTCCTCATGCCATTCCCCTGCTCCAGCATGGGATCCCTCCCATAGGATACCGTCCTTCACAAACTTCTCCAGCGTGGGTCCTTCCCACAGGGTGCAGTCCTTCAGGAAGAGACTGCTCCAGCATGGGTCCCCTATGGGCCACAGCTCCTGCTGGAAAACCTGTGCCTGCATGGGCTCCTTTCCATGGGCTTGCAGCTCTTGCTAGGAGTCTGCTCCAGTGTGGGCTCTCCACAGCTGTAGCTTCCTTCAGGGCACATCCACCTGCTCCAGCACAGTGGGGCTGCAGGGTGGATATCTGCTCTGATTTGGTCCTCCGTGGACTGCAGTGGGACAACTTGTGTCACCATGGTCTCCACGGGCTGCAAGGGGATCTCTGCTCTGGTGCCTGGAGTACCTCCTCCCCTCCTTCACTGACCTTGTTGTCTGCAGACTGTGCTCTCACATTTTTTTTTTCCCCTTGCTTCTCTCTCACAGCTGCTGCACAGCATTTTTTACCCTTTTTAAGATATATTATCAGAGAGGTGCCACTAGCTTTGCTGAGGGGCTCACCTTTGGCCAGTGGTGGGTTCATCTTGGAGCTGACTGGAACTGTGTCCCACTAAGGGACAACCACTGGTCTCTATTTGCAGAGGCCACCCCTGCACCCCCTCCTATCAAAACCTTGCCACATAAACCCAATACAGGTGAGAAATAGCTAAGGTCATTGGAGAAACCCCTTGAGGCAAAGAGCATCTTGCATGTCTGTTGATGCAGGGTTTACCATTCTAATCACATTTATCCTCAGGGCTGACAACCCATGTGCTTTTTGTTTTATTTTTAACACAGCGCTTGAACACCTCCTTCCCCAAGAATGTGCCCACATGGATCTGCCTGAATCTACATACAAATACTCCTCAAATGAGGCCATATTTCTCTCTCTTTCTCTCCTGACTCTGCAGGGTTTGGGTTGTGAATTCCTGAATCTGATGGGTGAATGAGAGGAATACTTATTTGTATTTAATTCATTTTTAATCAGATGAGGATGAGTTATGCTTACTTGTGATGTTATCTCTCTATGCTCATAAGGAAAGCAGCTTTTGTCCAGTCTGGGAATTCCTGGTCATTAACACGCTGCAGAAGGGAGGATTTGATTTAGTAGGTGCAGTCTCTCTTTTAATATTTTCACGTGGTACGAGGTGTTGGTTTTTTTCTGTGAAGTGCCAGATTTTTGGAAATAATGTGCTTGTGACTCTCTTCAAAAGAGTCTAGTAGCCTTAGTACAAAGTCTAGCTTGAATATTCATTTCCTGCCTACCTAATTCTCCAGCTTTGAGTTTCAGCTGCATGTGGCAGTTGCTTCACTTTCTGCTAAAATTATTGTGCAGTGTTACTGGGGTGTTAAATACCATTTTTGCCCCAAAGGTGGCTGGGTTTCAATATCAGGATCTCTGTATTAGGATGTCTTGTTTCTGAAATATTTCTCTTTGGTGCTTATGTGCCTAAGTCACTGTGTTAAATAAAAATATAGCAGGCAAGTTATAATAGAATTAGCTTTAGTGACAGTTGAAGTTTTCTGTATTTTGATGGGAGATGAGATCTAGTCCCTTCCCTCTTTAATTTCTGTAAAATGTAAAGCTACCCTGGCTGGCTAGGGAGCTGGTGAACAAGGAAAGATTTATTGAATGCAAGTGCTGATAGAATTATCCCACTTGGATAACTTTTAAGAGTCAGTTTAGTTTCAGTAGGAATGTCAGCTTTGTCAAAATGTTATGTCAGGAATTGGTATGTCTTTTTTGAATGAGGTTTAATAAAACATGAAATGAACTTCTAGTTTTCTGCAGGTTGTTTCAGAAGTTGGATAGTACCATAGATAGCTTTAAATTCCTATGGGATTTTGTAGGGAGAATAGAAAACATCCTTTGCGAGAGAAGACTAAATTCAGTATCTCTGCCAGTATCCTAACTTATTTTCAGATATTGTGATATATCTTCAATATTAAAAAAATATAATCAACACATTGCTATAGTCATCCTAAATAAGCTTATTTTTTAAGAACTAAACAAATGTGCAGTTGGTGTAGCCTGACTGACACAATTATGTTGCAAATATTTGAGGCAAAAAAATACATATTGAAAGAGAAATGCAAAAGAAACAAGTGAGGTCAGTGACAGCACAATCAGGACAGGGAGAAAATAGCTCTACTAAATCATAACATACATTTAAATAATAAAAACTAAGATCAGTTGCTATCTATTTAAATAAAAAATAGGTGTATGGTGCAAATCTTTGTGACTATATTGGATAGGATGCTTGGCAAGCTGTTGAAATGCTCATTCCCATTGACTGCAAAACCAGCAATGAAAACAAAAGTAATGAAGTAAGGACACTCCTACTGGTAAGGATCTAACAACTTTTTTTGTTTAATCCAAGAGGTATTTATGCTGCTTTGTTGATGGAAGTGGTGGAATAGATATAGAATATCTTGCTGAAGAATCAGAGGCTGAACCTATCAACATTCTCAATGGTTTGCAAATGTTTTAAACTAACTACATCACGTAATCCTAACCCAAATATGAAAAATCTAAGGTCCTTTATCTGATATAAATAACAGGGTGGATTCTTCTTTCCCAAAAATGTCCAATAGCTTGACTGTTGTATACTTTTAAGTCAGGTTTCTTATCACGTTGGTACTTCCTGCACCCTTTATGCAAGGGAGAATCTTCCTGAGGAAAGTGTTTGAATGAGTGGTGCTGTTTTTCCTTTCACAGTTGCTCAGTCATGGATTTTTGAAAGCTTTTTACACATAAATAAAAAGTTTTCTTGTTTAAACTTTGTCATACTTTTGATGATGCAGCTTTCACTGTTGTCACAGGCTATCCACTGTCTTCTGTTATGAGATATCTCATAGTGGAGCCTTAAAGCTGTTACTGGGTGATACCAATTCTCAGACTGACCCTTTCAGCTTAATGGGAGATGCACTTTAACTCATTGATTTTCCAAACTTGTCTCAATTTCAGACAGCTACAGGATATCCTTGCATCACCATATGATTAGGATTCATTTCAAGAAGTAAAAGTATGTAGGAGTTCCTCTTGTTGACAGTTTAAAAATCAGAGCAGTAAATGTTGTCCTAATGAAGTGGTTACAAAACTGGAATAAATTTACAGGGGGGGAAAAAAAAGCACATGAAGTAAAAGCAGTGGTTCTGCAGAGAATATGTCTGATATTAAGCTGTTACCTCACATTGTGTTTCTCTGCAGTGTCTTTTGGCGGTATCTCAGTCCTCTGCCTCTGTGGCTCTGTCTTTCAAAATGTATTCTGCTCTGGTACCCCTCTCTAATTGCACTTGAATGGTATCAGGATGCTGTTGAGCACTAATGAGTCTTCAAAGCAGTATGTAGGGACTTCCACTTCCCTTTTGTTCATGCTAATTAAGTTAGGGAAATTTTATATTGTGCCTTGATTAATTCTGGGAATTTGTAAGAATGCAAATGAAACATTGTTTATCTGGGGCTGAGTTATCTTTTGATATGCAAACACACTTTGATATGCTGATTTTCATTACCATGATTACCTTTCTCTTTGGGAAGGCAATTGAATTACAAACCATCAGACTCCTCCCTGCACAGAAGATGCAACTTCTGTTGCTCATGTTTTTCATGGTTTCATAATTGTATACAAATTTCATGTTGTAGTAGTTATCTGAACAAAGTTCCTGTTAGTCTAGCAATATCAGGAATTTATCTTATTTTCTTTAAGTCTGTCTATGATCTATATTAATAAAACAGATGACCAAGGTGGTCCTGGATTCTTAAACACAGAGTACATTTATGTGACTGAGAAGTTAACTGATGAATGATAGTACATAGTCTTTGCTTATAGTAATATTACTTCTTGGACACCCTTGAGACTAAGGTAACTACATTCTGCCACATGCTAAAATGTTCTGAAACAGTAATGAATTATTAAATTAACAAAGTAGAAATGTGGGGAAGAATTCAGTATGCAACTTTTTTTTTTTTTTTTTTTTTTTTTTCAGATTTATACCTTTGAGAGACATCTCTTCTGGAACAGAGGTGTGTGCTTTGCTGACTGTCTGGACAGTTATTTTTTTATGCAGCTTTCTGCAGCTCCAAGGGATCATACCCCAAACCATGGCACTAAGTTCAGAGTATTTTTATTTCTTCAGTCCTCATGGCTCGTGCTTTTATTTACAGACTTACTGGAATCCCGATCTGAATTTTTATTATGAACTCAGGAAACAGTACTTGAAGATGTCATGTATAGGTTTCATTTGTACTGATTTTTAACTGCAGTTCTGCTCAATCAGCATAGCAGGGTTTCTTCCTAATGGCAGCTATCTCTTAATTCATTAAAATACTACTGTGCCATTTTTTGCCCAATATCCATCTTGCTACTGTTAAACAAATATGTCTCCTTCCTTTTTTGAAGTCTCCTGCATTTCTTCTTGTACCTTGAACTGTGCTCTAGTGCACTGTTTTAGTGACAGACACAGCTAATAGGGATACAGATTTTCACAATGCACTTAGTTAGGAGTACCCTATTATATGAGTCTCTCATTCAGCACTCATTTAAGACAAAGCCAGTTTAACTTAAACTTCCATGTTTTACACTGGAGCCAGAAATGGCTGTCCTGGTGCAGCAGAGAAGTGCCTGGCACCAACAGTTATTTGAGTTTCTGTGGAAGTCTGCAAGCCTGAAGAGGTGAAAAGCTCTCATACAATGAACTGAGAGGGGATGCTTCTCAAATGGCCCCTCAGGCTGCATATCTGTAGGTTGGAGCCTTGAGCAATTCCTGCTGCTGCAGAAGTTGCAATGGTGGCTTGAGTGTTGGTGCACTTTCTTCAGCTGCCTAATTGGGTAAAAAGTTAAGTACATGCCTCTAATACATGTGTATGGATGTGCCTTTAGGTGTTGGCATAGCAAGACAGTAACATGTAGGTTTGTTTAGAAAACCTTTTCTAAAATTTCTGCAGACCATCTGCTAATGTCAAACCTGAGTATTTTCTTTCAGATATTTGCCCTTCCTTTCTTCTTCCACAGCTGTCATGGTCCCAGGATACATAGAGATTGTCTGCATTCTGCAGGCCTTAATCTTGACTGATTTGGCTCAATTATGCCTAAGTCTTAACTAATTTTCTAGGGGTGTCTTTGAATAAAGTAGTCTATATAGCTATATTTAGTGAATAAACAGTTTTATAAATGCTATATTTAGCATATATTTGTTTTTTTTATGAGCAAGATGCTGTTGGAAGCTCTTAAGGGACCTGTTTAATGTATTTTCTGAACAGATAAGACAGAATTTATATATGAAAAATACGCACTTATTTGGTTTCTTTGTAGCTGACTTTCCTTTGCATGGTGCTTCTCACTGGAAACACATATGGAAAACTGTTCATGATGCTATTTTAATTTTTGGTTTGTCTTTTAGTGTATGTTGAGTGTTCTATTATAGGGTACAGAGCTGGATAATGTGTTCAGTGCTGTGGATATAATAAAGAAGGATCTTGTAAAGCTTTTACTTTCTAATTATATTCTGTCTTAGCCCACAATGTGTCCATATATCTCCTCCTTATCCTGAAAGACACCCTAAACACTAGAAAGTGCCAAGACAAATTAAAGCACCCCATCTAAGTAAACAACCACATGGCAGAGTCCATATGTTCTAAAATTGGGCTTATCTGTGTTTATAACAATATATTGCTTCTACATCTAGAAAGGGAAATCAAACCAATTCCCTTGTGTGGAAAGAATCCCATTGCATTTTGAATGACTATTAGCATATTAATCAATTCCTGTGATATTTTTCAATTTAGTCTTTTGAAGTCATCCCTGGGAGAGGATTTGCTCTAAAATAATAGTATCATAGACTTTAAATGCATACTGTTTTCAGTCATGCTGATGTACCTTTTAAACTGTCTCAAGTTAATGGGCTGCCCCAAAATGAACTCTGCATTTTGTATTAAAAACTGTGATCCAAGCTTTGTGTGCTTTTTGGAGGTGACCTGCTACAGAGTATGCTTTGTGACATGAGTGTTTCCTCATACATTCTTCTCTGCTGCCCTTCAGTCCTTCTGTGCTATATCCTTGGTGGTCCCAGACAGGGTTTTGTGCATTTACAGGGGACGAAACTGATGACCAGGGG
The DNA here is from genome assembly GCF_030463565.1 of Pelecanus crispus. Classification (NCBI taxonomy): domain Eukaryota; kingdom Metazoa; phylum Chordata; class Aves; order Pelecaniformes; family Pelecanidae; genus Pelecanus; species Pelecanus crispus. The sequence goes on from NC_134655.1 coordinate 13,839,407, forward strand.
ACCTAAGACAGATGTTCATTCTCCTTGTGTGTCTGGGGTTTTGTGACGAGGCACACAAAGGGATGTCATTGTGTTCTGAAGAATATGCTGCATCTTTGAAGACTTAGGGCTTAGTTACATCTGAGACATGGACATTTCCCAGGGCATAAATCTGTGCCAAACTTCTGTAATCTTTCTCTGTGTGGTTAAGAACCCCAATTGCTGTGCTAGTGCTATATTGATAATAGCAGAAGAAGGCAAAGTTGGTGTTGTACAGGTGGGAATGATGGATGTACATTGGTTTGGACTCCAGAAGAACAAAAGTAAACACTGCTGATAATCTTAATGTTCCTCCTTGGATGCCAAGGACTTGTGTGCATCTGGACTGATAGTAGCTAGGTGTGGTAGTGGTAGAAAACTCAAGGCAATGAAAAGTATGAACTTGGCTAATTATCTTGACCAGTTTTGGGGTTAGGAAGGCTGTTATATTTGGATTTAGCTTGCTTATTTTCATTTCTCTAGGAAAGCCATTTTCTGGCTGTAGGACAGAAGAGCAAGACAAGTTTGGTCAGAACAGCTGATGCCAGTGAACAAGTTGAGTGCTCTGGGATTTGTAGAGATCTGCCCAATACACTTAAAAAAAAAAAAAAAAAATCTAAACATGTACCTGCCTGTAAGCCTCAGCAAAATGTATGGAAAAATCCTTTGACTACTTTTATTTTTTGACCATTTCTATTACTGTGACTTCCATGAACAGCATCTACCTTTCATAAGCAGGCTTTTTGGTGGCCTGGTGCTCTTTGTCCTGTCTTGCATTATATAAAAAATAATCCAGCCACCAAGCCAGGAAACATGAAATTACTACTCTACCCTTAATTGGTTTAGTGGTAGACTTGGTAGTGTTAGGTTAATAGTTGGACTGGATGATCTTAAAGGTCTTTTCCAACCTAAATGATTCTATGGTTCTATGATATTCAAATTTTAGGTAGCAAAAGTCTCAAAAGGCTTTGGTTTGTCAAAACATATATGCTTGAAGTGAAATATCTACTTAGCTGTCTCGGTGAAAAGTGTTCTCACCCTAAACTGTGACTCTGTCTGGCCAAGGTGAGAAAGTAACAACTATTGGCCAAGGTCTTCCCTCTGGTAGCTTTTAGTTTTGGTAGCAAGTCTGACATTCTAAGCAGATGCAGCTGCTGGGCAGAAACCTAAGTAGCAGGGCAGTGTTTTATGCTGGGAAAATGGGATTCAGAGAAGTGGTTAACTAAAGTCTCCACTTGGAAATGGGAAAAGTATTGCAATTTTGTCTTCTGATGGCACTTACAAAGCCAAACTGAAAGCTCTGTTCCTTGTCCTGAGCTTCTTGTATATTTGCTTAAAACTTGTTTTTGCTGAGAAATGTTTACATAATGGGTAATAAAGTGTTAACCTTGTGGGCCTCCTGCTGTTCTTTGTGCATGGCAGTAGTGCCTGTAGGAGTCTGTCATAAAAGCCTTTAATAGCCTAATTTTCAGTTTTTCTTTAGACTGGAGAATTTGGGCCTGGAAATGTAGTAAAGGATAAAGCTTGTGGGTCCTAGGTGACAACTCTTGCATTTGGATGAATAATAATTTCTTAACAGTTAGTGTCTCAGGTGCACACTCTTACTTTTTTATGGAAAAGCTTAGGAGTGATGTCTTAGTTCTCCCATTTTTTTTCCATACTCTGCTCTGTGTATTAATTCAGGGCAAGTGAGGAATAACCCACTAGTGGATTATTGAGTCTTACTTCTGTGCGTAGCTCCTGCCTTCCCGAGTCTTTGGAAAAGAACTGAGAGCCCTGTGCTTGGCAGGAGGCAAACAGGAAAACGATGTCTGCTCTGCCCTCTCAACTAGGTGATGCTGTCATGCAAAATGCCATTACAGGAAGACTGTATTGGTCACAGTCTGACACAGCTTCCTTCAGGAGTGTCTAAATTTCTAAGACGATGACTCAGAGTGCTACAGGTTTGAACTTCAAATATATTTTCTAAAAATAGTTTCTGCAAACAAAGTCCTTAAAATGTTAAGACATCATGTGTAAACTGAAAGATATTCACTGAGATGACAAAGCAGTCACTGAGAGCAGCACAGATATACTCCAGTGTACAACTTGTACCCAGTCACTTAAATCACACTGACGGAAAACAAAAAATCGCTTGAAATAAGGCGGAGCTGTTATTCAAAAAGCAATTCATCCTACAACCAAATACCTCTCAATGTCCTTTTGCAAAACAATAACATAATACAAAGCAAGAAATACTCACTAGAAGGTTAAAACTTTTGATGTCAGTTTATTTTGAGCATGCATTTCAGCTTCTGCTAATACATGTCTAAAATGAGAGATTGTTTACTTCTATTCGATGTACTATATTTTTCATTTTAAGTTTGCTTTGTAGCACAATGTTGAAAATGCAATGAATGACTAAGCCTATACCTGCAAAAAGCTTTTTAGCATATTTAATCTCTGTCTGTTCAGAGGTAGCTTAATTTATGTGCTAAAATGCTTGTGTCGTGATATAAATTATGCTAAGAGGAAAAGTACAGTGGTTGGAGCAATCAGACTAAAAGTTGGTCTCTGTAATGGGTGCTCTGCAAAAAGTCATACTGTTTGAATATTTATGTGATCAGATCAAGATGATTCTTTCCTTTCTTGCTGAGGGCAGCCAGTAGTACAGTTGACTTTGCTACTTATGAGGTGATTTTCCAAGTGCCCAACAGAGATGATCAAAGCTGAAATCTAGCTATGTTTTCGCCACCTCATTCTTCCTGTGTATTTTTTTTTCTGGTTAAAAGGAAGGCAAGGTATAGGAACTGTCAGTGCTAGTGACAACAGTTGGACTTGCCACTTAAAGCCAGACAGGCAGAACTGAGTTTCTGAGCTTGAGTAGTAGGTTAGTAAAGTATGCAGAGATGCTTCTGGACCCACTGCTGCTCTGGCAAGAGGGAGTTACTCTGACCACTTCTTCCCCATATTTTAAGCTGCTGTAGCAGAGTGAACACATGGTTACTGTGTAAGTAAAATCCCCTGAGGACTGGGTTCTCTTGCCTTGTGTCCCCCCCTTATCGCCTATAAAATGTGCCAGGCAATCCGAGTTTACTCTCAGATTTCTCTTGTCTTCATCTACTCATTCCTTAATTGGTCTAGCCTGCCAACTGGATACTCAGCTACACTGGCAGCTTGTGTGACATGCATGATTATCCACCAAGAACTAGAACTAGAATTGCCAAATTATTTCATAGAGTTTGCTGATTAGCCACCTGCTTAACATGGCTTTCCTCATGATTGAAATTACTGTGGTGCTGGTGGTAGTACAAAAACTTCTGTGGAATAGTGGAGAAAACTGCCAGGACTGCTTGGATTTGATCTGTTGAGCTGTGGATACAGCACTGAACTAAAAAAATATTTGCTTGATGAATAGCACATGTTTTTTGTGACATAATGTTTGCCACTTGTTTATCTTCAGCTGAAAGATGTCAGTAAAAATTTGAAGTGGAGAGAGAGAGAGAAATGTTTGAATTCAGCCCCAGTTCTAAAGCCAGTGTAGGTGCTTCTGGGTTTGAATGCGTAATCCCTCTTGATTGGCAAGAACTTATGTAGTTATGGAGGAAAAAGCATGTTCATAGTCAAACATAGTGTTATAATAAGCAATGCTCCAACCTTATTTTCTTCTAGTTTATCTATATCCCAAGAAAATCCTTGAGGATAATCATGCAAAAGTGTTTGTGCACAGTATATTTACAGAAACATAAAATTATGTCTGCAGTGAGTAAAGAAATAGACATAGATTCTCTTTTATATTATGTGCAAGAAAGTTAAGCAAAATACTTGGTTGTAGCAGTCAGTATAGCAAATGATGCCATTTTTAAAGTGTGGTGATTTGAGAAGCAGATCACTGATACCACTTACACATTTATATCAGGGAGTGCAGGTGTGCTGAAGATGTGTGAGAACTGGCAGGCTGTGACGATGCAAGGAATGTCGCATCTGATTGCACTGTATCACACACCTATTGAGTAATGCGGCTAGAAGTGTTCATTCCTTCTCTAATGGGTCTCTGCTGATGGGGTGCACTGCTGTTTGGCTGGTTTGGGGTGGGATTTTTTTTTTTTGTTCACTCCTGAAACTCTTCCTAGAGCCTTTCTGTAGGTTTGTCAGAGTGGTTAGTGCCTCTAGAAGTTTACGTGCTATCTCCCTGTGCCTTAGTGAGCCACAGTGTGCTGTTTGTTCCTAATACCTCCTGTCTGCATTCAGGACCCAATGCTGTTATCTCTGAAATCAAAGCAAAAAATGGCATTTACTTTCAAGGAAACAGAATATGGTTCTGCTTTGTTTGGTTTTTAGTAATACACAATGTATAAAGCTAAATGCATAAGAAATATCTTCACATAGGCAAATGGGATTCAAATATAGATTGTACTACAAATAAGACAGCTTTGATTGAGATGAAATACAGGTAATCTCTTTTGGCTTCCTCTGAAAACTGCAAATGATTGTTCCCTACTTGAAAGGCATCAGCTGAAGAGCAACTAGAACAGAAGAATTGTTAATCCTGTCTAAAATAGAGAAATATTGTCAGGCTTTTTGTGATCATCATGAAAATCTGTTTTATAAAATGGTACAGCTGTCTAGATGATACACTAAGATCTTCTGCTTTGTTTTTTTTAAGGAAAGAATTTTCCCTTTTTTTTGATAACAACTTTTTACTGACAATACGTATATTTATTTTGTTGCTTTTTGCCTGCATTGCAGACATTAATGGTTTAATTCTGACCTTCCTTAATCTGGTTTTACGTGATATTGAGTAGATTTGGTCTCAGTTTACACCTGAGACCAGAAACTCATTGTTTCTCTGGGTAAAAATGAGTGTGGTGAGATTTGTGATTGAGCCTGTTGAGAAATCTGAATACTGAACCTGCCATGAAAGCAGCTGCAAAATTCATTCACCCTAATCTGACAGAAGGCCTGTCAGAGGCTTCAGTAGTCACTGAACTTGTTTGAATTGTATCAAAGTCAGAAGCCTTTCTGACTGAGTACTGTGGCAAACTTAGTCTGTGATAGAAGTGCTGCTGATGAACCAGTTTTTCTAACTTGAAAACAAAGCTGAAACATAACCAGTCCACAACTACATTTTGTTTCCTCATCAAAACTTATTTTTCATGTTTTAAGTGAGCATCTTGTTGCTGGGAATTTGGCTTAAGGTACACAGTGAGTTGTAACTGGGTTCCTCGGGGGAATCTGGTGTTCTACATGTGAATGGTAAAAATATTTTCAGAGAGTGTTTATGCCAGCACTGAAACTTTAATAGTTTATGCAGTCCTGGAAACAGGAGAAAACTACTGACACATGCAGTCATGTTCTCTGGTGTGATATTTCACAGGAAAGCAAGAGCTTCTGTTATATCTGCTGTATGTGAAGTAGTTTAAATGTGGAAGACCTATGACAACCATGTCTGCAAAAACTCTCTTTAACTTTATCCAGTTTCAGGAAAGGGCGCATTGCCACCTGTTCCCACTTTGTGCATTTTGGTCGAAAAGAAAATATTCTGTTAGTCTCCATAAGAGCCCAGAACAGTTTCTGAAAACCTGCCTGTCTTCCCTGTGCAGAGACAGAAGGATTCATTGCTACTGACTCTACTCCTGATGTGGCTAAAAATGAGTTCTTGAAGTCTTGGTGAGTTGTCTTCAGACTCTTGATCTGCTGTTTGACTCCCAGTGTTGCAGGCAAGCCTACGTTTCTCTTCCCTTTTTCCATTGTCCCAGTGTTTGATCCACAAGTTTAGTCCTTGTGCCTTTTTCTCTGGGGATAAAATTTTATAATTCACGTACTCTTAGTGTGAGCCAAGGACCTTGATAGCCTGTATTACGGTTCAGCCAAATCTTGCCTCCCCTGCTTATATCTTTTGAAGAGATTTTGACTAGTAGAGAATATCCGATCCTCTCAAAAGCCATAAATGCAACGTCTGGTGGATTTTTCATTACCTTCTAAGAATTATGAGCAACATATGATGTTTTTGTATCTGAAACCTTGCCTGATGATCACTTGCAAACTCAGGTTCTTAGACACTCACACTACGTTTCTGTCCCAGTTTCATCTTCCCTCACATCACTGCCAACTTTTTCTTGATGATATAAAGTCCTTTAAAACCTGGCAACAAATCTTCTGTCTTCCTGTTTCTGAGCTTTAATCAAACTTGGAAAGGTAAGCTAATTTTTTTTTTAAATTGTGCCCCTGGCATTAGTCTTTAAAAATTAACCTGTTTGTTAAGGAGTGGTTTATCTTGAATCTGATCTTTTCCTCCTTGTTTTCTTCCCATGGACCTCTGAGGCAAACCATTCTTACAACAAACATCCCATTATTGAGGAAAATACAGAGTATACAGGAATTGTTAAAGAATATTCCAAAACCTGACAGCTGTCTTAGTCATACTATGGTGCAGTTTTATGTAGAACAAAACTTAGTGTCTAACACCTTGAAAAGAAGACAACATGTTAAATTCAGACCTACACTGGCAGTTTGGCAGGTCCATAGAAATCTGAATGTCTGGGAAAGTATCTGGATATATTTTAGTGTAATCATTCTGCTTTTATTTCTGACATGGTATGTTGAAGATTGTTAAATCAGTTTTGGAAAATTCAAAGATGGAAAATAGACTTCCCCCCAGGCATTTCATGAGTGTTAATGAACCATGCTATAAAAACAAAGATGGAGTTCATATCCCATGTTAAACCAACAAAATAGGGGGAATTTTATTGTAACTGTAAACTGTTGGTAGATGGTTTTACCTTAGGACAGAAAATAAAATCTGAAATGGGGCTACCGATCATTGTTCGTTAGAAAGGGTCTGCCTGCATGGACTACAAGACAGGTGCCCAAAACCAAAGGAAAGCAAAGTTTTGTAGAATGAATAGTTTCATCCATGTACTATAAAGCCTGTTTTAAGCCACTCTTGTGTGTTTTGCTTTTTATGGCATCTGAAATTTTACAGACACATTTTCCACTGCTTACCAGTATTACTACATACTATAGGCTTGCTGTTAGACTGAGAACACAGCAGCGGCAACATGGGAAGGCAGTACTGCTGGAAGGTGGGATGATGAGCTGTATTAAGTGGGGTGTGCATGTAGAGCTGTTGACCTCCTCATCATCCTAGGTCATGGTCCTCCTGGGGCAGGGTGAGACAAGCTGGAGATGTCTGCTCCTGTATTATGCTTTCTAGAATTCAGCAAGCCTGTGTTGCTCAGGCTTGTGCAGGAGTTTCTATGTGGTTCACCTTCCAATAGATTTACACACTTTTTCAGCTGTGAATTTCATTTCCTCCCCTATCAGTATAACTTTTCTGTAGAGGACAACAGTGTTTAACTGGGCTTGAAAAGCAAAAGCAAACATACCCTTTTACTCTGTTGCAAGCTTGTATTACCCTGATGTCACTTGAAATGTTCATGCCTCTCAATAAAATTTTGATGGATGTCTTTGGATCTCCAATTTAGCAACTTCATGTTAGGTTATTAGTCTTCAGGCTTTGACAGGACTGTGAATATATTTTATAGTTCTCATCTGTGCTGAGATCTCTAGGGTCTCATGTAATGTCCACAGACATCAATAAAAAGACTGCTGTTAATGCTTCCTGTTGGATTTGGATCCTTACATTTGAGTGTACACAGATTTTTAGGCCTCATTCCTTGGTTTTAGGATTTTATAACATAAGAGTTGTCACATGAGATAAAAGCAAGGTCTCCCTATCTCTGCACTCTGTCTCTAGTGATAGTCAGGACCAGCTTTTTGAAGGGAGAATGTGGAAAATATTGATGGAGCAATACAAGAATAGCTTGCCCCAGAGGATTCTGCTTCCTCCTTACATCAGTGAGAAGCTGAATAAAGACTTGAAGCAGGAGAACTTACTCATCAAAGTTTTAAATGTTCTGATTACTAAAAATATTTTTTTCTCAGCTAACTGGGGATAGTTTTCACTCCACTCTTCCCCTGCTGCTAATTAAATCCTCTTCATCTGTCAATAACAGAATATGAGTTTTTCTTAGTATCCTACATAAACTGGTTTAATTCTATTTATTTTATACAATGTCCTGAATTGTGCAGCATCATTTACATTTATATCTAACTTGTTTTGTTATGCATACTTTCCTTAATTACTCTTTGGGCTATGTATTTTTTCATAAGCACATTTTTTATACTACTTAGCTTATATTTACAGAGCTTTGCAAATCACAACATGTTTCATGCAATCTGTCTCTGCTTCTGCTGAACAACAGTCACTGATTTGATAAGATGCCAGCACTTTTAAGGTGGGTGATAGTCAGGCTCTTAAATCTATATATAACAGGTGAATACAGGTTGGCTAGTTTCTAAGATATTTGTGCTCTCCTGTTGGTTTAGTGGTAGCTCTGGATGTGTGGAGGTTGAAGGACTTAAGCTCCATAACCTACAGGAGGACCAGAGTCTAGAGCACTGGAACAAAAATGCCTGCCCTTGGCTTACACATGGCTGTGTCTGAGAAGAAAACATTGTGCATTCTCACAAGCAGCTGTGAGAGAACTTGCAGCTCAATCTGTGTACCAGTGCAATAGGTCTTGTTCATGAACATCAACTGATGAATTAGTGTCCTGCATGGAAAAGAAGAAATTTATTTATTTGCTGCTTTGTATTTCCAATAACTGATCTTTGAGTGATCTGAATCCCCCATGTGCTTAATGGCTCAATTTACTGATAAACCCAATGAAACCTGACTAAGGTATGATTCACAACTGTAATTTTTATGCTGTAGAGAATGCTGATGGGAACCCAGTGGTGGCCCTGAGAAGATTATGTAAACAATACATAAGTCACTGTTGTAGCCACTGCAGTGTGTTTCAACAGGAGTCTCCCAGAGTGCTGCCACTCTTTGCATAGGTCATCTTCTGTCAGATGCTCTAGCAATGGGAATGTGCTGCTCATCCCTTTCCCTCCCTCCTTGCTGTCTGTAGACCCCTTCTGTGTTGACTTGCTGCCTGTGCTGCCATCTAGCAGGCAGCAATCCTGAGATGAGCCCGTTTTTCCTGTACTGCAGGCTGTTGTACATTCTGGCTATATACACTCCAGGTCTGCTGTGTCTGATAAGGGCACATCAAACTGGAGAAATATTTTTGGTTTTATGTAAATGAAATAACGTCTGTGGATTAAGACTTAAAAATAAGTCTTTTTAATCACATAAGAATTGACTGCACATGGTCGAATTGAAGGTTGATCTAGCCCAATATCCTTTTTTTTTTTTTTTTTTTATGGTATCCAAAAAAGGATGCCTGGGGAAGAGTCTAGGAACAGGGCAATGGTGCAATGAGAATCCCTCAAGGATACCTTCCCTGACCCTAGAGATTTGTGGCAACTGAGACTGCTAATTAATGGGTAGTCTCTTATTTCTATTTTGTTCATGGTTAAGTTGGTGCTGTGCTAGCCACAGAGGCTAGAGGAGCATGGTTTAGCAGGGAACCTCATCATCAAGATTGTTTACATATGCATTGATATACTGGTACTGGTATTTCCTACTATCAGAAGACCACCCTGTCTGATAAAACAAGGTGTAATTGTTTGCTTGTTTTACAGAAAATTGATTTCTGCTTCAGAGAAACCTTGGATCATATATTTTTCAGCTTGTTCAGAACAAATACATCATTATTCTCTTTAATCTTGTTGTCATAGGCCATGCAAATCAAAATATGTGGGCTTTTCTACAGGAAGAAAAAGCTGATCAGAAGAGCCTGAGAGGACTACTACAAGACAGAGAACAATGCTTTGATCATATATTTTGTCTCTCTTTACATTTGGACAGTGAATTTACCAGCCACCTGACTTTTTCTTCTTAATCAGAATGAAAGATTTTTTTTTTGTTGTTCAATTAAAATAATGTCTTGGAGCTACATGGCTTCAAAAAGGTCATGTTGTAGAGCCTTATGCAGAACAACCCTCAGCTGGTTCTCAATTAATTCTGTAGAAGCACGTGTTTTTAAGACAGGACAGAAAAAATTTTTTACAGCCTCACATCACTGACAGCTTGTGTCCTGTAGAGCCAAGAGTGGGTCATGGAGTGGATGGGCAGTGCCCGGTTTTCACTGTCAATGGCACAAAGTTCTTCCTCTGAAGAGTTCTGTTTCCAAATTTGTTTTGCCTATAGTATACAGCTCCTAGTATTTTCTACATGAAATCTGTGTGGTATGTTCACTTTTCTTGTGTTTTCTGCCAAGAAAACTCTTCTGATGAGTCTTGATCATCTCCATCACACAGGTTTCTCCTTCAGTCCAAGCTTTTTCTGGAGTTCATATGTGCTTCTGCATCACCCAGCATGCATGCATGCCTGGATTGTCTCATTTTACACTACTCAGATGCCAGCTGATAACCTTCTTCAGCCAAGTTCTGCTTCTCTTCTGCTGATTTTTCAGTCTGCTGGCATTCCAGTGAACTCTGAAGAGACTTCTGGATTGATGTGGTTTTAGGATTTTATTTCTTCCTTCTCAGCTTAACCTTTACTCTGCTTGTTTAGAAGCTGTAATTCAGTCCTGTGTGCTCATGCAAAGGGTCTGGCTGCCACCCTGGTATGAGTTTCCCACCAGAGGTTTCAGGAGCTGTGATCCCACTCCACTTGCTTTTCCATGCCCAGATTCCCTGAAGAGGTTGCTTGACACTGAGTAACTTGCCTTACTGCCAGAGGTACAACCAGGGGATATGAGGATGGCTCAGGCGTTTATTGCCTCTGAGCATCACATCCTGCTCTGGGCAGGAGTGCAGTGCTGGAAAGCAGCCTCAGCCTCTGGGCTGCTAAACCTCTGCTGGCTGCTCTAAATTAACCTTTGCCAGGGTTGCCAGGTAACTTGCAGCACCTCTCCAGGGTAAAACCAGGCTTTACAGAAAGATAATATGCTTACCTGGTAATGCTTGAATGATTAAACTGTTGATGTACTTTTTTTTTTTTTTCCCTTGTTTCTTCCCATTTCTTTTACAGAAGCACCATCTGACTGCAAGTGAATGGGTGTTTTTGTCAGGAGCTATTCTTTCACCAGCTGCCTGTGGCATTTTAATTTAGAGCTCAGCCCCATTCAGTCCTAGCTATGAGAGTCCTTTTAGGAAACATCCTTTATTTGCTTTGAGTATATCAAAATTATGATGTGTACTGTTTTCTGTAAATCCATGGAAACTGTTAGACTTAAGAGGGTGAACAAGGGTCAAATAGTAGGCCTGTTGCCTTGTCAAGCAGATTTAAAAATTTTTTTTTATTTCATTGGGTTTTTCCACAGGAATGTGAAGCATGACTTTTGCTTTCAAACTCTATTAGTCAGAGTTTTTTTCATTATTAGACTAATTCACTTTAGAATTTTATAAGATAGCAAAATAATGTACAAATAATTTATTCAGTTATCAAGTTTAACTCTCATAGGGAATTAATGAGCAAAGTCCTCAACAGAGCTGTGACTGTTTATTTTTGCAAGATAATAGGAAAAGAAGTCAATATCTTTTCCATGCTTGAGCAGTTTTGATTAGCAGCTTTCAGATGTGGATTATCTACACTTGACAATAATGGTTTCTGCCTTTTGCCAAGTTTTTGCCCAGGTTCATTGGGCCCTACTTCTCTAATCCAAAGCAATTGGAAATTTTCAAATGCAAAATAATAGGTCAGAGATCAAATCCCTAAGAAAAATGTAATTTTAGAAAGAAGGAAATACCTGTTGTGCAAAAATTGTTGGTAAAATGATATGTTGTAGATAAAATTGTGCCAATATGTGAAATAACAGTACATACTAAAATTTAGTGACACAGCAACTGGTTGATATTCTGTGCTTGATCACAAACATATTTTATACTATTTCCCTTGTTTCATTGCAATGAGAGTCTATTTGACTAGATTGCACATGTTGTTTATCACATTTATTTACCATTTCTGGCAGCTGAAGATATCAGTGACATTAAACTGACATGGGTAAATCAACAAGAAATAATCACCTTCCAAGCAAATTTATGCTGTATCTAGCATAAAATAAAATCCTCTGAAGTCTGAGTTTTCATTTTATTTGCCCCAGAGCTTTGATGAAATTTCTGGTAAACTTACAAGTGCAAAATTATGGACCACTGTAGAATAGCGGGTTTATTTTAACTTCCTGACTGTTATGCAGATAACTTAGAGCTGTACGTCTGGGTCTGCAGCCATTCTGTGGACTGTATGTCATAACTTTTGAATAGAAAATGTTTGCACGAAGAGTAAAAAACAATTGAAAATATTACTATATATTAGTGTATTATCATTAAATTCATTATCCCAGCTTATTCCAGTCAAGAAAAACTCAATTTCAGGAAATAAAGGCATGCATTAATAGAAGTATTATCAACAGGTGAAGTGCTGAGAAGTCAAAGTGATTAAGAAGAAACATTGACAAACAACTTAGTTTTCTCTTTTCCAAATTTTTCTTGTAACTTCTTTCTTAAATAGTCAGATATGGAGAAAAGATCAGTGGCTATGATGGAATTTATTTATATTCATAGGAAAAAAGGTGTTACATAGAGATATATGAATTTAGCAGCCTCAGAACACTGTGTACACTGTAAAGGTGATGTACAGCATGATGTACTTCCATTTGACACTGTGTGTGAGATTTACAAAGAAGTGTTTTGGTAGCTTTCTTAGACACCATGATTAAAAAGTTTGAGATTTTTTTTTTCTTAAATTGGTGCATAAAAGCAGTTCATCTCTCCAAGGTTTGCTTATGGAAAAGAAGAAAGTTTTCCAGTGAAGAAGCTGAATTGTTATAGACTATGGTCTCCTACCTGGTTAAGGGGAGCCAGCATTAATCTGCTGAGAGAGGCCAGTAGCTTGGTTTGTGTATTAATTTGCATCTTCCAGAGAGTCATTGCTTGTCCATTATTCTTCCAGGGCAATGAAGCACAGGCCTGGACTTAAGAGTAGTCTGTCCTTCAGTGAAAACTATTATCAAATAGCAACAGATTCACTCCCCCCCTTTTTTTATTTTATGTCATTTGACAAGTAACTGAGCAATACTAGATATCGGAAATGTCTGAGAAGGAGCAAGCTAGAATAGATCTGAAGATGGGTATTCATCTAGAGATGGTGACCCTGTTGGTCCTGAGGGGCTGATCACTTAAAATGCCTTCCTGTGGCCCCCACCCCTATTTGCTTGTGGTCTTTGAGATGTCTCAGTGTCATTATCTAATCTCCAGTGAACACCTTGCAAACTCTGCAGCCTGGCAAAAGGTGCTGCTTTTGTTTTGGTGACAGCACTATGAATCCTGGGTTTGACTAGCTTCTCCCCCACTGGGAGGATGGAGCTGGCAGCTGCTGGGAGCTGGCAATACTGTCATTTGCATAAAGTGTGCACTGCGAATGCACCCATCCTTTGGGAAGGGGAAGTGGGAGGAGAATGGATGCTGCTTGGAGAAGCATGGTTGGGCTAAAGAATTGTTTCTGTGTGACAGCTTTCTTTCAAAGTGTGTTTTCTAAATTTCCTTTTCAAGGGATGAATGAGGTAGGCTTGTACAACTCACAACCAGAAGACCAGCTCACTTCCAGCATCACCTCTGCAGTGGAAGCTGGGATATATCTCTACAGGGGAGTGGTTTGATACCTGATGTATGACTAGTCAGATTTCTGAGGTGCGGGTTTGGACAAAGATGAGTCTTCTGGTTGCCTCCAAGCAAGTCTGGAAATGAGAGGAAGGAGTGCTGTGGCATGGTGGAACTTTGCCACATGGGGCATCATCTGTATTCTACATTATGTCTGTAAGCCCAGCGACTCACCCTGTGTTCGTGCAGAGCATAGAGCTCCAGTATTTCTCTCCTTCCATCCCTCCCAGTACAGAGAGGAACTGGAGCCAGAGAATACCTGCACTGCCTCCTATGAGCCCCCCTTTGCCCTAAGGCACAGTGAGGACAGGGGCATGACATTGACTTTGTGAAGGAAATCTCACCCCCCATTCTAGGCATGGCCCATAATGCTATGGAACAGGAGCATGGCCTTTTAAACATTTTGGTTTTGTTGAATTGTCGTTTTCTTACAGAAACTAGAACATTTCTGAATCACTGTAGGTCCCTACTGCAAGCTCGGTTTGCTAACATTGTGCAAAACAAGTAGGAAATGTGATATCTACTGCAAATGACTTAGCCTCAAGTTTAATACAGTGTACAGTGACATGAGTTCATCTCTTAATGCGCTCTGCAGTGCTGAAAAATACTTCAGATGCCTGAATGTAGCATTGCAGCAAGTTCTGCTGACAAAAACATGCTGCTATTCTCATATATAATCTAATACTTCCTCTGTGACAGAAGGTTGCTTTTCCAAGCTGTGAATCCTCCTGGTCTGGAAAATAGTATTTTTACTGGAATGAGGTCTCCAAGACCTGCCAATAAATCAACTGGGAATAGTAATTGGATTTTTGTTCTAACATATTTGATCAATGAAGTGGAAAAATTCACTAAGTTTCTGTTTAGAATAAATAATTTTTCTCAAAAGCTTGACCTTTCCCTTGAGAAGATATTTTATCCTATCAGAACTTTCTGTGTAGGTGCAGTCCAAGTGTTCTCAATCAATTGCAGCAGTTTTTAATTTAATAGACTGTCGCTGGGTCAATGTCACATTTATAACCATTGTCTGAAGATGTTTCTTCCTCTTGTCATCAGAGGAAGAAGTTAACTTCATAATATTTACATGATTTAACCTTTTAATTTTTGTTGTAGTAACCCTGGATATTTTACCCCCCAAAAATCTGGGAACTTTATTTTGACTTCTGAGTACAGAGTACAGGACTAGAGTTGATGAAGCGTTTGAAAATTTTGTGCTAATTGATACAATCTGCCTTGAGGTTTTGTTTGTTCTAGCAGTCTGTTAGTTTTAATAAATTGGATAAGACTTTCTAGAGCATGACTGGTAGGGTAGTTCCATCTGCAATGTATCTTGAATTACCATTGCCCCTGGTGTCCTGTGTATCCTAAACAACTCCCTAACAAGCACCTGGTGATGCAGTATTGCCAACTTTTCTGGTTTTGTTCTCCTGATTATAGGTTTGCTGCATAGTAATCACAGCTTCTCATTGAAATTCTAGCAACTTTGAATAGCAGCAGGAAAATTTCTAGCTCTGCCTAGTACAGATCACTGGTGGCTTCCTAATGCCAATATATTTGTCTTTGGAAAGAGAAACTTAATACTTATGTTTAATGAATGCTTGCATTACTTTTCCAAATCTCATTTTTAAAAAAAAACCCAGAATGTGTTTAACAGTTCTTCCTAGTGTTTTGTGCTGTTAATTATTGCAAAAGCTATAGTTTTTCGTATATCTCTGGAATGTTTAATTGTATTCTGTGTTTTTCCTGATAGAGTCCAACAAAGCATGCCTCTATATAACCTGTGGGCATTCCTTGTACCATAAAGCCATGTGAACATGGTATTATGCCGCAGATGAAATACCATGGTTGTCACCAAGCACGCTAGCTTGGGCTAGTATGGCAAAACATCTTCCAGCTTTTGAGGCAGGCTCCTGTCCTGCCAATTCAGAGGAAGGATGTGGCCCCAAATAACTTCAGTCTATGTTTGCTATCAAGAAAATTGATTGCAGATTTTTTTGTGGTAAGAAAATATGAGTGAACAGAAAAGCATGTAAAGATGTGCAACATGTAGGCAGATGATGTATGAGCTATTTCTACCCAAAGGCAGGGAAAAGCCATATTTTGGAGCATTTCAGGGTGTGTAGAAGAAAATCATGGCTATTCATTGCCAGGAAAGCAGACACTATTTGAAATTTAAACCAATTCTTCCCCTCTATTCACCAGACACTAAAATGTCACTGTTAGACCAAGATGCCTCAGTGATGTAGGTGGACAAATAAAACCAAATGAAGAAGAACAAACATTCATGATCTGGAAGTTCCTGACATCCTGGAAGGAGGAGGGACCAGGTGATATAAAGTGGGGTGCAATCAAACCTTGCTGACAGGATCTAGCTAAGACAGAGGAATCACCTGCTGCAAGCTGACAGACTATCTCAGTAATTGGGTTCCTAAAAGTCTTCTAGTTAATACAAGGTGCCAGATTGTTTTGAACTTGGGGAATTGAGAGTCCTAGTTAATTTATACCTTGTCCTCTGTTTCTGAGGACTGTGGGGTCAAAGTACATAATTTTGACAGAAGAGGAGGAAAAAAAAGCAGTAAGATTAATATTCAACACCCATATTCACAGTATTTAATAGTAGATGATAGATGTTACATGCATGTCTGAGAGCTGATGTCAAGGACTCATTAATTTAAACTTCAGAAGGACAAGGATTTGTTCAAGCACATGTGTTTGGTTCAGCTTTTTCCTCTGTACTGAAGTAGTTGAGAGCAGACAACAATGTGGGCTGGCAAGCCTCTCCTCTCTTGAATTAGCACAAAATGAGTGAGAGCAGCTTCCAGCACCCCCCTCTCAAGTTTGCACTGAGAATTTAAATAGTCCTGAAGTGTTGGGAAACAACGCTGAAACAACGGTTGGGAAAGCTCATAAAGGAAAAATGCTATTTCTGGTTGTGAAAAACTGCTTTCAGCAACAGCTTTCCATCCCAGAAGGTGTTAAGGGTCAGTGTGGGGTGGATACTAATTAGGGTGGGGATTGTACTGGTACTTGTCAGGGGAAGTAACTTAAAAAAGCTGCTGCTTGCCAGGAGTGAGATTGCTGGTGGCTCAGGAAAGGTTCCTGTAACTTGCTCTGTCTGCAAGTGTTTGTGATGGTTCAGAGGGCTGTGTGTTTGGCTGAATGTGGAGCTCTGTGGAGCTGGAGACACGTGCCTCAGGTTTGAAGTTGTGTGGAGAAGAAACAGACACTAAAAGCAAATTGTGGGGGCCTGTTTTGCTGAGGAGCTGTGGAGTTTCTTGTGGATGGGGGAAAAGACTGTGTGTTGTTGAGTGAGCTGGGTGGGCTGAGATGAGTTACTGGATTGTTTATGGGCAGATGTAGGCACTAGTAGAGAACTTGTGTACTCAATATCCTGATGTATAGCCAAGAAAAGTATTAAAAGCACCTGATATATTCATTTAATTGAAAAGCAGTTTGCATTAACTAAGTACATGTGATAGGTATTTAGTGAACTGCTGTATTTCTCATTTAGATGATTCTAATAAGTTAACTGAATAATTTAAGAGAGTCAGAAAGCAGGAGAGAGCTCATACCTATATTTTTTGGTGCTGACACACCATCTTCTACAAGATGAAGTGTAATGATGGTAATTAACTTAAGTTGCCTATTCTGCTTTGCTGGAAGGCTCTGTTCTAGGAAAGGCTATCACACTGTGTGTTAATTAATAAATCAGAGCAGAAACAGTTGTACTCTGCAGCTCTATTAAGGAATGGGATTTTATGGTGGACTCAGGATTTGATACCTCTAGCAGCTGCTTTTACTTATACCTTAAAAGAAAATTGGAAATGAAGTGTGGAATGCCTCATTACTGTGCCTTAATGCATAAAGTGCATTATCCTCTTCCTCAAAGTGTGCTGTAGCTGTGACCTCAATCCCCTGAGCATGAGCAGACATCTAGTGTGGAGTGAGTGACTCCATGTTTGTGCAGGAGTGTATCCATAGATGCTCCTTGTCCAAGGTCTGTTGGACCTGGTGCAGTTATGGATCATAGTCTGGATAATTGGAGCAATGGTTGAAATCTGCTGGGGCTGGGAGAAGTAGAAAAGAGAATCACCAAGGTCTCTTTCTAAGAATTAAAGTGGCTGAGAAGTTTGTGATGAGCCAAGAGATACAGCATGAACTCTTTTTAGGGGAAGGGATACGTTTTTAGACTTCATTTCAGACCCTTCTTAGAAAACAAACTGCCTCTGTGGAAAAGAGATGTGGAACATCTTATTTTCTAGGCTGGCTTTGTCAGCTTGTAAAGCTGCAATACATGTGTCTATGAGCAATTGTGCAGAATACTGGGTTAAAGACTGCAGTTTTCCTCTAGGAAACCATGGATGCCTCCTGCGTCTTGCCATAATTTTAGCAGCCAGCTCTGGACTACACTGCTGCTGTTAATCCAGCCTTTGCCTGCTTGCTCATAGTTTCAGATGTTTCTACCTGAATTAACATTTTTGAGTGAAATGTTTCTGTAAATGGCAGCTTTATGGTCAGCAAAAGCGTGGACCGGTCTGCAGGTGTATTAGTTCAATGCCAGAGCTGGGCTATGGAAGTTTTGAAAGCGAAGCATTGCACTTATCCAGTATGTTTTCATTTTCAAGCTATTTGAATATGCGAAACTAGGTATTGCCTTATTGTTTGGGCGTTTGTTTGTTTGTTTTAAGGTAACAAAGTAAATTGTTCATTGTTTTTTAGTACCTCATGAACTCTGCCTTGTGGTATGTGTCTGTCCTCTTTGTGAACTTCTTGCCTCTTAAAATTTTGAATGAAAACATTATGAAAAATAGGAATGTTCTGAAAACTATGGTTCTGCCCTTTATTTAAAGGGGCAAACTTACTAATATACCCTAGACATTTACTGTTGGTTAACTGTAAGCTCAGTGTAAATCTGTCTGTAGTGTGCCTTATGGGAGCCTTCTCCCACTTTAAGATCAGGGCAGTGTAATTGTGTAATATTACTTAGAAAATAGACAGTGTGAGCTGTGATTCTTTTAAATGAATTTTAGACATTAACTTTATTTCTAACTACTTAGTCTACTTAGTCTACTTTACAAACCTATGTTCTATTGTACATGAAAGATGCTTGATTTTTAAATTTTTTTTTCCTTTAGTTTCTAGGCTTACAAAACCCAGAGAATTCATTGCTACCCCTTTTAAGCTTTGCTCAGCTCTATGATAAAGAGGTGGAATGGAGCTTCATGATTGAGGACAGTAGTCTTAGCAGTAAGAAGGTGGAAAGTTGGGATGGGGGGGGGGAGAAAAAGCATCTTTATTTAAAAACACTTTAACTGGAAGGCTGAAGCTGTTCATTGTCCTCTTAGTGCATTCCCACTTCCTATACATCATAAACTCCTGTGTGTACAGCTTTTGCCAAGCCTTTAACATTGCCTCATTGTTATTAACAACTGTGGCTTGTTAGTACATTGTAACTGCAGCTATTTCTTTAAAATTATAAAGATAATAGCTCTTTTGCTACAGCACACAAGCAGTAGCATAAGTATATATTTTAATGAACTAAAATTTCAGTGACATAGTAAGCTGAGATCAAATTCATTCAAACTCGCCTCTTGACCTCAAAAGAAGGACATTCAGTCCACGAGGTTGCAAGGGATATCTCAGCTCTCTGTGTGTTTGCTGTTTTGAGTGTCACTGATCCCACAATGCCCGTAGGGTTGTGGGGTCTTGTCTTACACCCACAGTGGCACCATGCAAGGTCAAGGGGAGGCTTAGTGCTGTGTGACCCAAAGGGTGGCCAGGTTTTGGTATTGGGCCTTGCAACTGGAAAACAGAGCCTGTTTGTTTTGGTTAGTAGTACGGATGGGTTAGCTATTAATGCTGAAGAGTGTTATCTTGGATTTGTAATAAATAATGATATGAAAATGCCAGCAGCACCCAAAAGAGCAAAGTGAATGCTAGGATTTGTAAGGAAAGGAACAGAAAACATGGTATGAGTGTACCTGTATCTTGAATACTGTGTCTTGTACTGATCCCATCATTGTTAAAAGGATATGATAAAGAATCTGTCACTGGAAGGTTTCCTCTAGAGAGGAGACTAGACAATGCCTGTCAGGAATGTTATAGACTTGGGAAATGACAAGGGAGGAGACATCATAGTGTAATTTTTCAAAGTGTCTTTCTACATGGATCCATGATTTATATTGCCATTGCAGGGATTTGTCTTAGTCCACTTAGTAACTATGGTTTTGCTTACCATTTACAGCATGCAAGCATGCGCCAGTATGTTCCCATTCTAAATCTTCCAGGTTGCCATCCTACTGCAATTTACTTCTGATCTCCAGCCTTGGGATTCCCCTTAAAAATCTATTTCCCCTTTAGAGTTTGTAATCCATTGGTTCAATTCTGCTCTGCTGCATAAGCAAACTTCACCCAGGACATTACCTAGAAAGACCTGGCAGGATGTGCTAGTGTTAAATTCAGTGACCCATTATGTAATTAGTTAAGACTTCTTTTGTATATGATTTATTACATTTTACCTAAATGTTAAACTCTCTACCAGGAATGAGTGCCTCGCTGGAAAAAATGTTACTTATCAGATATTGCATTTGTTACTTTATATCAGATTTTGAATTTAATGTAATATGGGATGAATGCTCAGACACATGCTTTTGTTATATGAACTCCTTGCTTTAGATTACCTTCCTGTATGTGAAAAGGATCTGTGTATCTTTTCGCTACCAAATACGTATCAAGAGCTCTATTGCCTGTTTTGTCATTAGATGATGTGTGGTATATGATCAGTGTAAACCCAAATATAGGTTTAAGTGCTTCTCCTGCTATAAAAAGGGGAAATAAGGATATGCAAATACATGTAAGATATGCAAATACAGAGGAAGTGAAGAACATTGGAAGAGCTGTGATAGCTCTTTGGTAGGCTGCAGCATATCGTACAGCTGTTACTGCCAGGGAGCCCATCTTCATTCCCGAGATCTTGTTGGCAGCCACCTTATGGTCTGTGTTGTTGGTACCTTGCAATAACCTGAACCTATTAAAAAGACCTTCTGTGTGTAAGAGTTCTGAGGAAAATCTGAGAACTCCTTTGGGAAGCTGGCAGCTGATTTCTGAGCTGCAGACTGGACTTCAAACAATTGGCCAGCATGACAAAGTCAATGGGAGAGTTGCAGACCCTGAAAGACTCTCAGTCTGGAGTCTGCAAAGATATATTAAGCCATGTTCTGCTTCATGTATGCTACAGTAAAGGAGATCACTATTGCTTCTATGAAAATGAAGCCATGATATGGGTGTAATGGGAAACTTGTCACCAGCCACTGCAGAATGCATCTTCCCACCTCTGCAGAGTGTGCAGAGCTCTCTGCTTTTGTGCTGGTTGCAGGGATTCTAGCATCCCACTTCTCTAGGGGCTGTTTTTGTATCTGCCTTTGAATCTCTGCCCTCTTATTTTTGCCTTTGATGTGGTCCTTTTGGACCTATGTTGTCACATATCTCAGTGTAGATCCAGCCACAAAGCCTTCCTGGTAACATGGTGTTGAGGAAAGCCCATTTTCAGTGTTGTAGCTATGTATCTTACAGCAAATACTGTGATGCAGCAAGCTACAATTTGTGATTCTTTGGCAGCAGTAATAAGAAAGGGAGAAGTAGCAATAAATGGATGAAGCAGTAATAATCCTGGTTGCCTCCAAAATGAAAAAGAATCTATTTTTTTTTTTACTCTATTCTTGATGTTTTTGTGTCTGGCAGTGAATGGTCACTGCTGAGAATCACACCTCTTTACTGTATATCAGTTATAAGAAACCTGGAACTGAAAGAAGAGTGATTATCTGGAGCACTGGAGTGACCCAACTGCAGTCCTGATCGCACTCTTGGTTCTTTCTTCTGCAGTCAGAGTTACTAGATTTGTGTGATAGCCTGTGTAAAGCCTTCTCCACAATTTCAAAACCTTCCTCCTTTAGCATGGCTTAGACACTTGCAACATCCAGGAATAGTTTAGAAATGGTTGCTGGGTGGACTTTGTCCTCTAACTTAGACATTAAGAAGTGAAGTGTGTATATTCTGGATCCCTTCAGAGAAACATATTGAATGATTAATCTCATAATTGTATTTCTTTTTTTTTTTTTTTTAGTATACATCCACTAGAGGATGGGATAAATCAGCCTCTGGAGATCTGGTGTTCCCTTTCAGTAAATGTGTTGTTGCACCAAATTATATGAATGTATGATGAGTCACACGTGCAATGTTTTCAAGGGTTTTCCGTTGGATAAGCTCTTTATAAACAATAAAGACAACTGCTCCCCTTCGAAAGGGCCTCCTTATCCTGAGTCAGGCAGAAATGCTGTCAGTAAACCATTGTGAGTGATGGAAACCTTTTCAGGCAGCTGTACTGGGTTTGCGTGGCAAGGTTTTGGTAGCGGGGGGGGCTACAGGGGTGGCTTCTGTGAGAAGCTGCTAGAAGCTTCCCTTGTGTCTGATAGAGCCAATGCCATCCTCCTCCAAGATGGACCTGCTGCTGGCCAAGGCTGAGCCCATCAGCAACGGTGGTATCACCTCTGTGATAACATACTTAAGAGGGGAAAAAAACCCCAACCTCTGCACAACTGCAGCCAGAGAGAGGAGTGAGAATATGTGAGAGGAACAACCCAGCAGACACCAGGGTCAGTAAGAAGGAGTGGGAGGAGGTGCTCCAGGCACTGGAGCAGAGATTCCCCTGCACCCTGTGGTGCAGACCATGGTGAGGCAGGCTGTGCCCCTGAAGCCCATGGAGGTTAACGGTGGAGCAGATATCCACCTGCAGCCTTGGAGGACCCCATGCCGGAGCAGGCAGATGTGCCTGAAGGAGGCTGTGACCCTGTGGGAAGCCCCTGTTGGAGCAGGCTCCTGGCAGGACCCATGGAGAGAGAGGTGCCCTTGCTGGAGCAGGTTTGCTGGCAGGACTTGTGACCCTGTGGGGGTCCCATGCTGGAGCAGTTCATGAAGAACTGTAGCTTGTGGGAAGGACTCACATTGGAGAAGCTTGTGGAGGACTGTCTCCTGTGGGAGGGACCCCATGCTGGAGTGGGTTTGCTGCCTCTGTGGAAAAGATCATAGCCAAAATGGTTTCTTGGCTTCATCAAACTATTCCTTTTAAATTATTCCAAGCTGGAAAGGGCAGTTACTGTTTTGGTGAAAGGAACCTAGAGATGACTCTTGGATTGAACCAGACTTTTAAAGGGGAAGAGTGGAAAGGACTGTGGAAATGAGCTACAGGCAAAAGACAAAAATCTCAGCAAGATATTTGTGCTGGGGATGAAGGCCTGCCATACACAAATATTTACACCTTCACAAATGCAAACAAATGTCTCTTGCCTGAGAAAGATTGTTTGTTTCTTCATTTGGCAGTGGGGGAAAGCTGGGATGTAGAGTGTTATAAGAACTTTCAAATATAAGGCAGTAGTGCCCGAGAACATTATATCTCAAGGGCAAATAAGGAATATTTTCTGCTGTTCATAAGGACCCATCCTGATAATGTGCCAGGGCTGCAAGAGGAACAACGTTATTGATTAAAGTTGAGTGCAATTGTGGTGTAGTGAGTGAAAGCAAGAAGTGTTACTCTTGCAAAAACAAGGCAAAGAACACAAATGCAATCCTGTGCTTCTCTTCTGTGCTTACTGATGCTTTTGCTGCTTTTAGTTTGGGGCAAACTGAAATTGATTGGACTGAAAGATTGTGGGGCCCCTTGGGGCAGCTGCTGTGCCATTGCAGATGCAGTAACTGCCCCACGTAGGCGATCATTTCTCCTGTCCATTGATCCACGCATGGTGGTTCTGCTGCAGCAGTTGGGCGAACTGGATCGGATCCTATCCCAGCCTGTGAGCAGAGGAGAGAAGCCTCTGTGAGCCATGATGGGCTCTGCGATGGCACACATCTGTGTTGTGCTGGAGATGCTTGTGTGAAACCTTTGCTGGGCTAGCTTGCCCTGTAACTTGACGCTGGAGGATGCCCTACAGTGTAAGGGTGAGTGCTGTGCCAGCAATGTTGGCCCAGAGGGAAGAGGGGGCAGCTGCTATCCAATGTGCAGCTCCCATGAAACAAAGAGCTGGAAAGGGGGAATATGGTCAGCAGTGCCATGGTTCAGCAGCTGTTTGCCAGAAGCTCTGTCGCCTGGTAACCATTTTGGGAACTCTTCTTCTGCACCAGGATTGTGAAAGTTGCTAAAAATTATCATGCCAAAGCTGTAGCCGTGATGCACTTTCTGACTAGATTCCTCCCCCTCCTCCCTGTGGCCTCTTACTTATCTCCTCTTTAAGGACTATAAATCTTCAGCCCTTTTAGAGTGATCGCTGCTCAAAATTGATGTCAGCTAAAAAGCATAGTAGTGATTTCTTCAGAAGGTGAAACCTTTTCTAATTAAACAATAGATCTCAGCTTTCAGATTACTTTAATTAAATACCACATTCTAAGCCTAATTCAGCTAAAAGCTGTTTCCCAGATGCTATTTAGCTTGAAACTGAAGGGCTATTCTTTTTTCTGGTTTTCACAAGAGAAAATTCTACCCTATGTTTCCCAAAAAACTTGAGGAAGTTCCTGGGATACGTCACCTAGTTCTGAATTTAAAAGTTGAGGGAATTTCATTGCCACTAGAAGTGGCAGCCCCTTTTCGAGTGTGTTGCACAAGGAGTGTAGTTCCACAAGAAGTCTTGATTATTAAGTCAAAATAAGTTTCTTTCCAAAATTTGCACTGATATTGCAAGACAACATTGTACTCAACTTGATAACTTATTCAGTCCTGCAGTGAGACTTTAATCTGCATGGATATTAAATTATATCTGAGCCATAGGGCTAGAAAGAAGCATGTTTCTGGGGTTTCCATGACTAGTTACCACTTTTTGATTGCTAGTTGGGCAGAGATCTGAAAGTATTTCCATTTTGAGAGTGGTGTTTCTTACCTGTTAATGCAAGCTGGAAAAAAATGTATGAAAAACATGACGCTGTCTTGATTCGCTTCTCCAGAAGTGGAAAAGAAACATTAAAATTAAAAAGCATTTCATGTTAGATTCTGTTAGAGAAGGAATTAATCAACTAATCTTCCCAAATAGAAACTGATGGATGAAAGTGTCTCTGGAGAAACCTTAGAAATTTTTGATCAAAAAAGCAGTACTGGCATTCCTTGTCAGGACTCTAGCAAATAGATTTCAGTGGTTTGTATTTGATTGAGCTGGGATATGTGCTTGCTTGGTGGCTTCCTTTAGAGCATTTTCAGTTCTGCAGTACTTTAGAAAATCCATGAACTTTTCAATCAGCAGATTTGAAAGCACAGACCTGGAGTTTCTCAGCAAAATGCTTTAAAGTGGTTTGTTTTGTTTGTTTGGTTGGTTTTTTTTTTAAATTACTTGAGATTTGTCCATATCTAAAGATCTTTTGCAGAAAAATTCTTTTGCTTACATGAAATTCCCATGAAAACCCTGGCAGGCTTACTTCAGCTTGTCTAGTGGCCTCTGGGTCACTGCTGACACCATTGTGGTCCAGACCTTGACCCAGCCAAATATAGCCAGATCTCTGGAGACAGCAGAACTGGGAGATGCAGGATGCACTTGTTCCTGGGAGAAGCAAACTGCTTCATTTTCTTGGAAAAGCACCTACAGTTTCGAGAAGAATAATAGTCACAATTTTGTTCCTGCAGGAAATAAGGCATCTTTAAAGCTTTATTCAAATTCAGAAATCTTTTGAAATATCAGAATTGCTCTCAGAAAATAAGTTACCATCTTTGTCTAGAAGCCAATGATAGTTGTCTGTATGGTTTATCTCTCTGCATTTGGAATAGCTTTGAGCTGGATATACTACTTGATTTTTAATCTTACTGTTATATAAAATATTGCCTTAAAAATGATAACTTCCTAGTGCTTCTTTCTAGTCAATACTTTGCTTAGGCTGGCTTCGTGCTTGTCATAGGACATCAGCCTTGTAAAAAACTTAGGACGACATAAAAAGCATCTTCATACTGTTTGGGCTTTGCAGAGGTAGGCTGTTTAGGGTATGGTTTGTGGGAGAATCAGTGGAATAAAGGAATGGTTCAATCTGATGTACAATTCTTGAGAAAGATTATAAGGGGTGGGGAGCCCAAGAGGGCCTCTGTCCTGAAAAATTTTTCTGATTTGCTTTTTAAAAAGAAAAGCTCTAAATACAAAAAAAGATGCAGTTCCTTCTATTAATGCACACTTCATTCCTTGGTAACTGTTTCTAAGCTGTATTGTTAATGATGAAAACTAAATCAAAACTCATTCGAGCCTTTAAAATTACTTGACAGTTTTCTCTCCTGTTTTAAAGCTCATATGGGTGGGTTGAATCAGTCTGGTTAATGCTTTTTCTGTAGTAACTCCAGTGGCAGGAAGTCTCATGCTGGAGTCAGTGGCCTAAATGTGCAGGGACTTCTTGAGCAGGGTTAAGCCTATCACAAAGACCAGACTCCAAAGAGCAGCAAGCTGTGCCCATCAACTAACTCAAGTGTTTGAGTCCCTCTGCTCCCCTGTGCCAGTGTCAGTAGCTCATGTACAGCAGCAACAGAGTAGGTGGTTGCACAAATTCCCAGCCATTCAATGGCATGTGTGCAGTGAGTTTGTAGGGGCTTTTTTTTGGCTTTGCCTGCTTCAGCTCCATCTGTGTTTCATATTGGAAATCTGCAGCTGTATGGATGTTTGCAAAGAATTCCTTGGCGGCACGCTGTCAAACATCAGCCAGGGAAAATTATACTTTGGATGGAGGAATGGTCCCATCTCTCTGAAATTACTTGTTTTCTTGATTTTATGGTGCTGAGTCCAGAAGGAGGAAAATTGGTGGCTAGCAGTGTTTCTGCTTTGGTTTAATTGAAGAGGTCACTCAAAAAAATCTTATTTCATTCTGGTGATTTTTGCATTTAAGTACATCTTTTCTTTTTCCTATTTCCCAAGTGCATGGAAAGCATTTTGAATTTAGTGCCAAGATTTATCTTTTTGCTAACACGCAGATGTGCACCTGAAAGTGAGGTTTTTGATATTCTGAAGGGTAAGGTAAGAGTGTGTTGAACAAAGAGAAACTGTATTTGACTGTGGATGAGTGAATTTGCATCAAAGTTATTGTATGTCTCTGTTCTTAAAACAAATTTTCTTTTTCTAAAAGCTGCTAAATTTTAAAAGAACCTTTACCATCTTCTTAATCTAGTGATCCACATTTGGAGTCAACTCATAATTATTCCCAAAATAGAGGCTTATAAAACAGACTAAAAACCTTTTCAAAAGCGAGGTAGGAACATGTTTCTGTCCAAATTCAGGTAAAACTTGAACTTACTGTTATGTAACAGCACAGATATTACATGTTGCAGTTGTGTAGTAGCAGAGATCTCTGACAGTACCATGGCACAGCAGAAATCATGACCACCTGCTCCAAAGATGATTGCAATTTTAACTTCTGACCAAGGATTTCTAATGGACAGGGTGACTCACTGCACTGTAAGTCTTGCACCTTGGATAGTCTCCCATACAAAATCTTTTTCTTTTTAGGAGAAATGAAGTATAAAAACAGGTAAAGACCGAGCTATAAATAAAAAAGCTTCAACAGCAGAATCTGATTAAAGGTGAACGAGGCAGACAAGTGTCAGTCTTTGTGTGCCCAGGGTCTCCTGAGAGCTGGATTATGTGATTTTTATCACAGACGGAGGGGAAGCTGCTGGTGTCTGAGCTGTGCCATGGCCTCAGCCTTCAAGGGATGTGGGAGCAGGACTGGAGACAAGCAATGCCTGCTGCGGGGGGGGGGCGGCCTGACTCTGCTCCACAGAAAACACCCGTTGCTAATCCTGAATGCAGTTCCCAGGCACCCATAATTCAAAATGCGCATGTATAAAAACCTGCAGCATAAGCCAGTACCCAGTCTGCAGCCCAAATGTCATGTTTTCAGACTGATACTAGGAAGTGGATTATTTAATGTGATGTTCTACTATCTTTTATCAAATCAAACATGTGGAATTTTGTATTTACTGACTGTCCAGCTTCCCTGGGCTGAAACACTCAGCAGAGAAATCAGGTTTGAATATTCTTCTGTAATTGTATTTCTCTTCTGTGTAATTGTGAAGATTAATTGACAATCTTCTATCCCATTGGGGACAGTTCACCTCCTGCATTTTGGCAGCACGTGTGGGTGAAGGGCCCTCTGAGTCCCCTCACAATTTTATCATATGATAGGGGCGTATGTGGTGTCTGTTTTCAATACATGAAAATCCACGGGTCTTTGAAGTTGTAGCAAACAAAGTATTCTGGGACATCAGTGGTGATTTCAGAACACAGAGACATGGGGGAAATCTTTAAACAACCTGGAGTTTTGCTGAAAACTCCTCAGTGCTTCAAACTGAGTCTTAAACTGATAATAACTTTTTATCGTGGTATGTCATTTGTTTTCCTTGGTGTGGAAAAAATATAAAACCAAGGAGGCAAAGCAGGGAGGAACAAGTGTGATGCTGAATATATTAATACCTACTATAGAAGCAGCTTTCCTTCTTCAGGATTAATTTTGCTGAGAAATAAATGTGAAGCACTTGTGAAATGAGTCATTCAATTTGCCCATGCTAAATTAGTTGGTTAAAGTTAGGAAAATGCATTTTATGTTTACTAATGTAATTGTAGCTATGAAGACTTTTGCTAAAGAATTCTCAGTGACATTACTGGTGGCTAATTTGGAAAACATTTCTATATGTGACTTCCATAAGCTTTTCTGTTAGGGAGGGGATATGAAAGCCTGATTGTGCAGGACCTCATTGTTTTGTCACATTTTTGAATGGATTGAGGAATATACTCAACTTTGAATAAAAAACTTCGTAGCTCTGCTGGCCGACCCTAATGTGCTTCCAGTATGCTGCCAAAGTGTTACTCATTGGGATTATTTATTATATTTGCCTCACTCATTCTTGCTTCCCAGGGAAAAGTGGCCACTTGCACAGAAGTCAGATGTAACTGTTTACGTACAGTTTTATCTCTTCTGCGCTAATCATGGGTGTTAAAGAGACCCTGCCAATAAATGCATGCAGTATGCTGACCACTGCTGCAGAAGGTCAAAGTTTTGTTGCTCTTTGCACTTTGGTACTGAAGAACTTGATAGAGAGGAAGAGATCGGAGAGCAATAATGCTGCTATAGTTTTCTCCCTTTCCCGCTCTGGAAGAAAGGGCATCCAAGATGCTTTCCTTTTGGCTTTGGAGTCACAGAGGAAAGGCAGTCTGAGCTGATAATTGATTCTTCTAGAGCACAGAAGGTCAAATAGTGACTCATAAACTAAATCCTGTTTGTAAAGCAGTCTTCTGACCTGACAGCATGACAAATGAATTGTGGCTGTATGACTTACCAGCTCCTCAGCACAGAAGTAGCATTGCTGCCAGTCCAGAATGGTTCATGGTGCTCCTACTCCTGAAACAAATAGGGTCCAGGCTTGGCTGAGCAGCAGGCTTTCTGGGATAGCTGACAGCTACCATGGCATGGAAATAAGCTGTCCTGACGTCACTGCACGTTTTAGTGCAGGTTGTACGTGCTTTAAGGACCTTGCCAATCACTGCGCTCATTTGTGCAGTCAAGAACAAAATTAAACCAAATCTTTTATCAAAGTATTAGTATTTAAAATGACTGCTCATGAAAATCACTGACACATAGAAACAGAAGCAACAAATTTGCTTTAATATGTTTAAAACAACAAAACCAACATGCTGATAACTACACTGATCAACTGAGCAGGAAGGTCAAAAATAAAACAACCTGCAGAAATTACAGATATACCCAAAGCTAAAGATCCTAATACAGAGGGGAAGGAAGCATGCAACAGCAGGTTGAGTATAGAAAGCTACCTGAAGTAAGTTGTCTACGTGTGCCTGAGTTTACAAGCTCAAGCTGTAAGTAACAAAACTAAAATAAGCTGTGTTTGTTATGAATCATTACTGACTAAATGATTTATATTGCAAGTAGCTTCTACAAGTGACTGCAAATGCAGGTGATTTTGTATTGCCTTTCTTGCTGATTGGAATAAGGTCACTTTGACTCCATGCGACATTGGTTTGGATTAATTGCAAACTTTCCATACAGCTCTCCATCCTTGAGACACATAGCATGGTAAGACTTTTGGAGGTGGAATGATTGATACCAAAGAATAACAAAGTTAATAGCAGCTTTTTTACTTCCATCAAAAAAAATCACACCCTTCTTCATTCTTCTGCTTGGCTAAAGCATGCAGATGGCCTGGAGTTTGGAAGAACAGTTTTAGAATTGATGAACATCTCAAATAATTATTCTAAAACAGGGTGGTGTTACTGTGTATTGCTGTGGTTGTTGGGCATGTGACAGTGGTCTTGCAGTACGTAACAGGAAATGAGAAGGGCTGGGGAAACAGTGCACTAGGCTGTCAGTTCCTTCATACATCCGAGTAGATCCTCGTTTCTTCAGGCCATCTCCCTACCACAGCAGTATTCCATGAGTAGTGGAGTTTGTGTCCCTTTTTGATTTTGCTGCCTAACAAGGGAAAAGGAGTAGGACCTTATTTTTGTTCCTGACAACAAAATAAAGTTAACATTTTTGAGATGATTGGAAAAAAAAAAAAAAAAAAAACAACAAACCAGCACTGTCATAAAGGACTTTTTTGCAATGTTTCTGTCAAGTATTGTAGAATCACAATATTTCATTATATTATTTCATTTCCAAAATAAAGCTGTTGCTTTTTTCAGGTCGGTTTGCTGTTTGTTATATGAAAAGTATTTAGCATCAGTGCACCAAAAAATTCATGTAAGCCATCCAAGGTATCAGAATTTCTAGAAAGGAAAACGATTACTAATGGTGGATTCTTCCCAACCTACAGAAAATTTTATTTTTGAATATATTCAACATAATTATGTAAGTATGTTAAAATGTACAACACCCTTACCATGTCGTCTTTCATTGAATGTCATGCTGTGAATTACAAATCTGTTAGTGTAATGTAGAACTTGCATATTCCAAATGCAAAGATCTATTTTCTGTTCCAAGTCTTTTATGAGACCATCTGTGATTGCCAGTTTGTAAGAAGTGGATAGGAGCAATACGCGCTTCCATGCAGGTTGTACATAAACTCTATACTCTTCCTAACTACTGTAACATGCAGTTTGTCAGCTTTAGAATGCCAACCATTTTTTTTGTTGTAAGTTATGATAATTTATGCAGTATTTATGTACTGAAGCTTTTCCATAACTGCCTTCTGACTAAGAAACCATTAGGAGCCCAAATTATAAAAATCATAATTAACTGGGTAGGTGGTATAGCTGTCTAGCAGCAATCTTTTTATGCAAGAGATGTGGTCTGCCTTACAAATGAGGATTTAATTGTCAGCTCTATATCAAATTAGTACAGGGGAGAGAATCTATCACTACAGGTTAATAAGGTGTAATGGGGGCTTTTGACACTGGAACTATCTCAGCAAGAAGTGTAGTGCTGCATGGATTAAGCTGGCAGAAACCCAGGTGTGAAGCAGAAGAGTCCTAGGGTGATAGAGCTCTGCACTTCAGTCCCTTTTCTGGGACTTGAAAGAGGTCAGTTGGCTGCACTGGGACTGCCGTCTTGCATAACCTACTTGTGCTGCAAGTGTTGTCAAGCAGGTACTGACATCAAACTGCTCAGCAACCAGAACTTGCAGAGAAACTGGTTCTTTTTTGGTTTTTTTTGTTTGTTTTGTTTTTTACTTTTCCTTTGCAGGACAAAATTATTCTTTTCAGAGTGAGACTGATGCTACCCATCAGTGTGGGGAGGCCAGTTCAAGGACACAGCTGGAGAAAGCGCTGGCGGATTCTGGCAAGGTTAGACCATGTTCTCCTTAGAGTCCATCGATGAGTACAGATGTGCTGCTTCTGTCGGCTGGTATTTATTTTTTTGTCTTTTCCACTTTCACCAAGTGACAAAGTTGCAATGATCCTGTGGATTGTCTTGGATTTATGAAAGTCAAAGTACCTGGAGAGTTTTAAAGCAAAGGATGGTTAGGCTGTGTCACTGCTGTTACCCACAGACCAGCATGTATGTGTCTTGGGGAAGACCATTGCATGCAATAGTACCTAAAGCTATCTGAAATTACGCTGTTTTGTTAGTTTGAGGCTTCTTTTTTTTCCTGTAGGACAGAACTGCCTGTGTCAAACAAGGTGTGCAATGGCACCCACGTTGTAAGACCTGGACAAAGTATGACGTGCTGGTCTGGGACATGAACTGCTGTGTTACCTGGTTGGATGCTGGGGAAGCTAGGGGTCCTGTGATGATTTAGGCTTGTGAAGACTGAATGGGTAAATAACTCTGGTCTGAGGCACATACATGCCTGGGACAGAGGCGGAGGGCAAAGCCCCGCTTTGCAAGAGCTTCCTGAGGAGGGGCAATGAGCAAGACCCATTGATGGACTTTTTGGGGTGATCACTGTTTTTAGGGCACCAGGGAGAATAGGAAGTAAATCCTTTCTCTGCTGTAAACTTTTTCTGGGCTTTGGGGAAGTCCTTCTTTGTGCTTCGGTTCCTCTGGGACTTAAGGAGTGTGGGGCCCTGCCATGCAAGGAGGACTGCTCAGATACTTGGGTGAGCTGCTGCAGAGAGTCACATTAAAAAATTCTTTCACATGAATGAGTCTTTTCCAGGCTCCATCTTGATTCACTGACTGGCTTGGCCATGGCTCTGTATGTAGTTTTTCATAAAAGTGTCCTTGTGACTCTTTGTTAAACTGAAAGTATAATTTTAATATTTTAAAAATAAATATATTCTATTTTTTTATATGTATAAAACTTATATAGAAGGAAGAAGCAAAGCTTCCCTGAAATATTTTCTGGCTTAAAAAAACAGGATCTCAATAGAAAATGTGACTCTTCTGGGTGTCTCACTGAAATTGAGCATTTTGGTTTTTAATCAGGATTTTTTTTTTTTACCTGTTCATTGTGTCTTTTCTTGCAGCTTGAGTTAAAATCTGTTTCTGGTCGAGCTTTCTGGTGCCCAACCTTGCAGAGAAAGAGCAATGCCCAAGAGGCAGGCTTTCATTCTGACTTACCAAGATGTCTGGAGCACAATAACTTCTCATGACACACACAGCCCAGCAAACTGAGTAATCTTCTATAAAATAGATGAAAGTCATGAAACTAAGCATCTTCAGTGCAGCTACATGAAAACATTTGAATTACAAGTACACTTTTGCAGAAAGATAAAGTTGGGTGGTTACAGAACACTTGGTTGACCTGCCAGCTGGCAGAAGTGGTATTTCTCCCCCAGCCTCTCCATCTGAATGCAAGAGGTCTCTGGTTGCCTATCATGGTTCTAATTTTGCTGGGAAAAAAAAAAAAGAAAAATCTGTGTCAATGATGCCATAGTCTAAACTATTATGAACTGCAGGTTTTTTGAGCATTTCTTGATCAGTGTGGGTTGTCATAGATAATA
This sequence comes from Pelecanus crispus, assembly GCF_030463565.1. Classification (NCBI taxonomy): domain Eukaryota; kingdom Metazoa; phylum Chordata; class Aves; order Pelecaniformes; family Pelecanidae; genus Pelecanus; species Pelecanus crispus. The sequence goes on from NC_134655.1 coordinate 13,872,418, forward strand.
ATAGTATCTTGCCACTTTTCCTCTGTGTTGTGCAAGATTGCTGTCAGATTCTGAAGACTGTCTGGTGCTTGTCAGGGGTTAACAAAGAAAATTAACTCAGTGCAGGCTAAATGAGGTAAAGATGAGCTTAGGATGCATTTTATTTGAACATTTCACCAAACTTCCGTTACACCTTTTTCAGGATTAAAAAACCTGACCTACCACCCCCTGCCTGTTCTAGACAATGTCCTGTCTGTCCATCCAGCAGTAGCTCTTCTCATCTGTGGGAGTGGTATTTGCTCTGCCTTCACCCCAAATATTTACGAATGTTTGAAGTGTTGATGGGTTTCTGTTCCCTGGATCTTTTTTTCTTTCTTTTTTTTTTTTTTTTTTAACAAAAAATTAACTCCTGAGCTCTGCATTATAGCTTGTCAGTGGGCCTGTCTTCAGAACTGATTATAAATCGTGCATCTATTTTAGCCTCATTTCCTGAGGCAATTAAATCTTATTCAGGCACATTGTAAGTCTGTCCCTATGTGTTCACCCAATAACTTTTTAACCCCTTGTCATATTTTGGTAAAATCTAACAGAGATAGATATCTAACTTATGGAATTCCTCCAGATTTTATGAAAACAGATGGCTAATTAAAGGCAAGCAACCATTAGTGTCCGGAAGGGAAATGTTTCATCATGTGCTTAGCCCTTGAGTTCTTCAGAGAATTTACATGAAAGAAATACAAATATCCCAAATATAGCAAAGCTTTTGCTAGTGCCAGCAATGTGTTGCACGTCAGGGAGTCCAACCACAAAGTACAAACCTACTGGCATTGTTAGTCCTGCAGCTGATACTTTCTTGTTTCCATTAACTATTTTAATGACAACAAACAAAACTAGTTAGGAAGTTGATTTAAGATTTGTGTTTCCACACCAGCTGTTTCTTTTATGCTGTTATTTTTGTACAATCGTAGTAAAAATAAGCTTGTATAAAGAAGTGAGGGAACTAATGTTGTGAACTGTCATGTTCAGTTTGGGATGGATTTTCTTAGTGTGAGTGTGCGTGGAAGGGGGTAGAGAGCTGTTGTCCTGGGCTTGGAATTGGTGTGGCGTTGAATTCAGCTTTGACCCAGCTTTGAGCAAGACGTTGGACTAGATGACCTCCTGAGAATCCCTTCCAAACTTACTTGTGCTATGGATTGTAGCTTGATTATTTTTTAAAAATCATAATTAGTCATTATAATTCCTACCCTCTTGTTACATCTCTCTCTGTCTCTCCCTCCTCATGCAAAAAAATCAACCTGTGTTTTTATACCATCCCCCTGTCAAACCAGCATTGTCCAGCATCTGTGCTCTCCCAGGATACTTCCGTGAAACTTGTGCAGCGAGGCTACTGCAATTTAAAGGCCTTTGAAGACTCTGTAGAATTACAAGGTATCATTTCTGATGCAGTTGCAAAGACACATTATGTCTGGCAACTACTAGCTAGCAAGAAAGAGGAACACTTTTTACGTTGTTTTATAGCGTGTGGTTTCAGTACTGATGTTTGAACCACCTCTCATTATATTTCTGTGACTGTTCTTGTACTGATCAAGCTGCTTTCATCTGGGCCCCAGATAAGGAGATGTCAAAGATAAATTAGTTCCTGTAATTAGATGCTGTATCTGGATGCCTGACCTAGCTGGCAGAACAGTAGCTAATGCATGAGGATTGTAAAAGCATGTACTAGTCTAAGAAACAAGTTTCTTGAAGTAACTGCAAATTGTTCACCTGACAGGGAGAGAAGCAGAGCTCGGAGAGGATATTTATGTGTACTTCTGGGGACATTGTGCTGCACAGCTTGCTGCTGTGCTATTTTGACAAATGAACTACTCAGAAAAGTGTAAGATTTGAAGATGCTCCTTGGAGCTGGGATCACAATTTTGCTAATCTTTTTTATGTTTCTTTGACAGTAGCTATAAAATTACATCAGAAGCCATAACTTTACTTCAGTTTTGGAATCTATAATAGTGATAAGACCAAGATGATGCTCTTCATTGCCACTGAAACAAAATGAAGTTTTTTGCAGAATTATGCCTAGTGATTAAATCTCTTTGGGAGACAAGGGTTTTTTTTAATTGATTAAAATTATGCTATATTATTTCAGAGAAGGCAAATTGAGTATAAGCAGAACATGGACCCCAAAGAAGATTGGGAAATATTGCCTCCCTTATTCAATAATATTTTTTCCAGTATTTGTTACAGTTGAACTGTACTTTTTGTCATAACTTTTATGACACGAAATACATCTTAAGCTCCCTTTCCAGGGCTCAGGAGATGTTCTGCATGTTTGGAAAAGTATGGTTAAGGTCATTTTAGGCTGGTATGGAATTAGGGGCATAAAACTGAACTGCTGAAACCATGCAAGTTTTGAAACACATTTCACTATTTTTGAATCTTTCATCAAATATTGTGAATGGCTTCTATGCTTTGCTTTACTAATGAAAAAGTCTTTACTTGGGATTGTACTGCCATAATGGCTCCAAATTTGACTCCTGGCAGCTCTAGATAAAAAAAAAAAAAGCACTAAAATAAATTAAACAGATTTCTAGCCAAAAAAGCACTAAACAGTCCTGCTCATTTTGTTCTCTGTATGTAAATCTATTTACGAAAGACAAACACAGCTTTTTTTTTCAGCAGACAGTTATTTAAACAAATATCACCGGGGGGGGGGGGGGCGCAAAAAAAAAATTCTTTGACCATTTTCTTACTGCTTTTACTGGAGAGAGATAAATCCATTAAGAAGCATCTCAAAACCAGGGGACTCTGAGACGATATTTGTTTTAAACAAAACTATTCTTTTCAGATATTTGCAGTTTCATCAAACAGTGCTTGATCTACAGGTCATAAATATTATAGCTTTGCTTCTTCAGGTCTCGGACCAGTCTCTGGAACAATGCAATCTACTAATCCACCACAGTTACCCAAATCTGATATCCCTGGATGCTATTCAGTGCCCTTTGCTCTTCTGGGAGGTTGGGTAGTAGTTCTGTGCTTCTCATGGCCTCTGCCTCAAATAGAGACTATTTTGACAGAAAAGGGAAAGTGGCACATTTGTTGAAGTGTTGTTTTGTTTCAGATGAGAAGGCAGTAAGATTGGGCAGTGAATTTAGAGAACAGTAGCATTATCTGTAAGCACATGTTTTCCAGTGCAGCCCATGTGTGATGCAGGTTTTCTGGAAAAAAGTAATTGCTTTGCTTTTCTTCTTAGCTCCTTATGCTCTTTGTGGAAGAACTAGATTATTTTTCTCTTTTGCCCACTGAAATAGGTAGCGTGAAGTCTCTAAAAGATCTCATGATAACTCCATCTCAGAAAAGCCCTTTTGCCTTTCCACCCTCCCTCCCCCTGCTTGCTTCCTTTGACATATTTGAGCACAGTTACTGCTTCCAGATCTTGTCTTGGTTAACCACATTTGGATCATCATTACCGGGTGTTTTCTACTTCCTCTTGTTCTCTGACTGCCTCTACCTGTGCTGGATTTTGGGCTTTCCTGAATATGAACATTTTTTTGTTCTGTCTGCATGCTTGTGTTGTGCGTGATTATATTCTGTATTGTAATACAAATAAATAGAATGTTAATAATTAGATTGGAAGGAGCCAAAGGAGAAAAAGTTATGAATAGGACTTCTTATTATCTTTCAGCTCTGTGATTTTGATTCTTTTCTCAACCTGCAGAACTACCTCTGCAATTAAAGCAGCCACTATGTTCAAGAAGTGTTTGAATGGAAAATATTTTGGCATATCATAGGAAAAAGTGACACAAGTACTGTGAAAGATTTGATGATGGTGCTATTCTGCAATGTATTCATACCTCCAAGGACCATCAATTTCTCTGATAAATGTTAGAACCATGAGCCTGTCACAAGAGAGCATGTGCAGTGCTAGCAAAAGTATTTTTCATACTAGGGTTGGTATCTTCAGAAACCGTTGGTGTGTCTTCCATGTGCCATACTTCACTGTTTGATGTGAGTATGCAGAGATTGTGTGCAAGGTTAAAAGAGACCATTGAATGTGCAAATTTTTTTAAGGCACCTTGAGAAAATTGTCTCCAGAGGTCTCCACTGACTTCCAGCCCTTGCTCCTCTAGGTGTGATGCTTTCAGCTCCGTTTGCTCTGTATGCGCCCCAAGTCCCAGCTAAGCTGGTCATTGCCCTCAGCAGACATTGCCAAGCAGCTGCAAGAGAGGAAAGGTGTTGAAGGTGGCAGAGCAAGGCTTGGAGTCAGAAGAGAGAACAGGACGATATGGAGGGACCCCACAATGTCCTGCCATTGCACCTGAGGTTGGAGTGATTTCCCACAAGGGCCATATTTGGGGATAAGTTTTGTGGTATGGCTGTCCATAACTCTGCTCAGTCCCTCCCTGCCACCTTGCACCTGTCATGGTGTCTGAGCACTGGTGTCCATTTGTTGTAAGCAACCATGAGAGCTTGTCATACGGACTGCTAATGAGAACAGCATCTGGGGGAAGAGTAGCTGGGGCAGAAAGAGTGTGGCTGGGCATTGAGAACAAAGAGGATAATAAAACTGAAGGGAAAGTTGCAATCTGAAAAATCAGGCTTCCATTCTAAAGAGGTTCTCGGAAACATTCACATGTATGTCATTAGTTTACTAGTGTGGTTCTTGTTGGTCAAAAGCAGTCATGGTTTCTGTGCTGTAGGGAGCTACATCTTAATATTGCACGTCCATTTGAGAAGGCAGGGTCTCAAAAGGTAGCTTGTAGATATTACCAGAGCAGATCACCTGGGACTCACCTGATAGAGTGTCTTCTTTCAAAGACAACTGCCGACAAAGAGGCCTTGAAGCCTGGGAGCTGATGTTTTCCAAAATTTGTCAACGTCTGTTGTTTTAAATCTTGCTGTTCTGTGATCCTTGCAATGCCCTGTCTCTCTCTAGTTCTTTTTAAGTTTCTAGTCTCAGTGATATCTTGGGATAATGTTTCACAGTTTATCTGCACTGTGTAAAGCAGTATTTTTGTTTATCCAGGTAAAATTTCACTTTGAGTGAATGTCAACTTTCTCTTGAGTCCTGGGACCTGAGGAACAGCAGACACTCATCCAAAAATACTTTAAATTGTCTAAGGTGATCTAGACATCAGGAAAGCAAGCCTATACAGGTACACACATTAGTCATTTTCTGAAGTGCTATTTAGGAAAATTTACTTTTATTTGAAGTTCTGCAGAAAATGCTTTAGTCAGCATCTGATTTCTAATAATTATTTTGACTAATGACAGCATAACGGTGCCTGTAGGACAGAATAATGAAAACATCTTCCAGCATCTGGTACCTGTCCCTTGCTTCAGTAGCACAACTTGATCATGATTCTTTTGGCATCAGTAGAATTGCAGCTCCTGTGTAACATCAGAGTGGAAAGTTGAATTGCTCTGTTGCTGCTTTGTTTTTTTTATTTTCTTTTACTAGCCTGATTCCTGAATGAGTTGGGGCCAGTTCTCCATCATTTTCATGTCCCTGTGCCAAAGGCAAAAAAAAAAAAAAAAAAAAGGCATGAAAGTGGAAGCTGTTCTCTTTAAATAGATAATCCCTTTAATTTGGACTCTTTGCATAGTTTTGAAGAGAAAAGGCTTTAGTGCATGTAAATATCTTGTTCTAGGTTACTCTCCTTTTTGGGGATTTCATTAAGTAATTATGTTAGCCATATATCTCCTGACTTCTGTTTCTGGCTTGCTCTCTTTCGCATCTAGGTAACAATAGTGAAGAATCAGAAAATACACATAAAGATTAATTTATTACTCTCTTGATCTGTTTACCCTACCATAAACATGCAGAAAATTTATGGCAATTAATTATATTGGGTTTGTTGTGGTTTCTTTTTTTTTTCTTTTCATGTCAAATAGCTATTAGCACCCTTGAGTTTGATTGTTTTGTAGGTTTCTTACTGCCTGTGAGATTTTTTTTTTCAGGTTTTCTTTTTTTCCCTCCCTTCTCTTCTGACGTGTGGTAGTGCAGAAGAATGGGTTAGACTTAATGCTAGTTATTTTCACAGTTTGAAGTGAACCCACATGCATGGAGTGACTGCAAACTGTTATGATGCTGAGAGTCCTCCTGTCAGGGTGGCTATTTTAAAACACAAGCCATAATGGCAACATGGGCATCAAACAGGTTGGGAAAGAGAATTTCCTGTGAAGTTAGCATCGTCATGTATTTTGCTCCTAACCTGCCTACGTGAAATACTTAGTTTTTCTGTGAGAGCTGTAAGATGCACCTCATCAGCTCTGAAATTTCCACCTTTAAGAAAGTTTGACAGGCATTTCTCCCCACCTAATTAACAATTCTGTTACCTCAAAATACTAATTTTTGCTTCTAACATTTATGTAAGTCAACAGTACTCAGGAGCCAGAAACCAGTTTATCATCATTGCTGTGCTGTATGGCTGCCTAAAGGTACAGAGAGCCAACAACCAGTCACTGCCTGGGGACAAGACTTTGCATAATTTTAGAAATGCAGTTTTAAGGCATCACAGCCTGTAGTTGTTGTGGGGATCCTAAAACTAGCTTTCCTGAAAAAACACCCTCAAGCACCTATGGGGTTAGGAACTGTATACAATAACTGGGAAAATGAATTTTTGTTATGGATGTGAACTCACTGATCTAAATAAATGTTAATACCCAGAACTAAAGATGGGGTGTACAGATATTTTTAATAGGAAAAGAAGATATACAGCCAGTACTGTTGTTAGTGGGCTTTTTTTTCTGTAGAACTTCTTATTAAAATAATTTAAAAAGTATTTTACCACAGAAAGCTAATAGATTCACCCCCCCCCAGCTGTCCCCCTCAACCCATGTATTCAATATCTTCAAAATAACATCAATCAAAATTTAGATTTAAAAGTATTGTGTACAGCTGCTCAGAAAATGTTTAACACATAGTATCAGCAGATTTTTCTTCCACAAAATTTCACTAAAACAGCAAAACAGAGCAATTCTTAAATGGAGAAGTCTGCCAGCTGAACGATGGTGGTGTTTGACTCCCATGACTGTACTTTTGCTGGTACTCCCTGCCATGCTTCTGTGCCCATCTCTTAGACTCCTTGTGTTTTTTCTGTCTTTAGTACTTCTGTATTGCTATCCACTGCATCTTTTACAACCCCTTCTCAGGCTAAGATTTTTCATAGTTATTTATGTGTCATACTGGGGGGAAAAAAAGTACCTACATCATGTATGTCGCCTGGGTTTATTGTCATTGATTTAGGTAGGGCTGCACTTGGAGGAGGATATTACTCAGATATTCATAGATTAATGTGATGTTCTGTTTTCTTTCTTTGTTGCATGACCCTTGGGAGAAGGGTCAATTTTTTTGGTCAAATGTTATGGCCAATTATCTTACCTCTTCTGTGAAGTGTATTTGTGATAATACTCTACCTTACACAGATGCAAGTAAGTACCTGTTGGTCTTGCATGACCTGACCTACAGCATCCCTCTACTGCAGCAATTTGTATGTCATTTCACTCACCTTAAGCTCAAAAATAGAATATTAATGACATAAAAGTAATTTTCAGAGACTGGTACCCTCAGTGTCAAACCTTAAATCATTGTTGCAGTAGCACAGCAAAAAATGGAAACCTGCGAAAGTGAATTCCTCATCTGAATTTGTTCTTTATTAAAAACAAAATAAAATTCTTGATCACTTAACACAGTTTCTTTCTACCTCTGTAGAATCCATGTCTGTTCTAATGACTTTCAGGGCTATTGGCTTTTTACTTTTGTAGTTCAGTCTCAGGTGGACAGGGAACACAGTCTTTTCAAGTCATTAAAGACCTACACTAGAAACAGTTTTCAAAGACTTGGAATAACGTCCCTGTTGATGTATTGCAGAACTGTTGTGAGCGAGGAACCCCTGAACTGAAAGCATCCATGGCTTCAGGGTGTGTCAGTTGCTGGATGTGTATGTACCTTGTGCATGCTGCCCTTCAGGGATTGTGTACAGTGACAAAGAGATGATGCCATTGGGTTGTTTGGTGCTATACAGAGAAGGTACACAGTATGTTTTCTTTATTGTTCAGGTTCTGTACTATACTTTTTCAGCTCGCTGCAGGCTCTGATGTGACCTTGGACACATTATTTCTTCATGTCCTGTACAGGGTGATAATTCTTCCTCTGCTTATTTCTCATCCACTTAGTTTGTAAGCTCTATGGGGAGGTAATGGCTTCTTGTTTTGCATGAATATCAGAGCAGGGTTTTGGTCTCACCTGTGACCCTAGCTGCCCTTATTACGCAGTAAAAAGTGCAGTCTCTATTGCAAGTGCTTTGCCTTTACATTTTTTCTTTATTTTTTCATAAAATTTTCCAAAATGTGTCAAAGGAAATCAGGAGAATATCAACTGGTTAGTAACTATTAAATATTGGGAGCTATGATGGATTCTCTGTTAGTGTGTATGTTTAAAAGGATTTTTCTGAAATAGTCTGATTCTTGAGGGAGTCTGGTCAGGAGGTCTGATGCTCTTCATTTGTTGCAGAAGCTGAGGCCAAGAGCTGATGGTGGTGCCTTTTGGATCTGTGCCCTGTGAGTTGGCGTGCATGGCAGCACCAGAGGCTGGATGGGAGGGATTATTTAGCGGTGGTTTCTCACTTATGCTGCCATAAACATGGGTTCAGTTCAATGCCACAGCAAATTCTGCTATGCTAATCCACCCAGCTATCCTGAGCATCAGAGCTTTGGGGGTAAACGAGAACTGGAGGTGACTTGGCCCAGTTCCCGAGGCATTCGAAAACCCATGTTGCACCCAAAGCACTATGTTAAGAGACTAGTATTAAGGTTCCTAATTCAAGCACTTAAAATTTAGTAAATGCCTCCCCCTTGTGCATGTGCATTAGGATACAGCTTGTATTGTGTGGTCTCCTGCTGTGTTTTGCAGAGGGGCGGTGTCTCACTCCTTGCTCAGGAACAAGTAACTTCATCTAGGGCCAAACTGGGGTTTTGCAGGAGTCTGTGGCTGCTGATTCTGAGTTTCTGTTGTTGCAGAACTCTGAAGGCATCAATGACTGTGGAGTTACAGAAGGAAAAGGGAGGACCTCAAATATCTCCTAATCTTAGTTGCAATTTTTTAGTTGCCCTGAGATTTCATGGAGAGCTTGATATTTGGGGAGCTGACTGAGTTTTAAAAATATGGAATGGAAGAAAAGTAAAAGACAAAGAGCAAATCTCAGCTCCTTTTTCTTTTTTTTTTCTGGTAGTATATGACGCTGTACAGTGCCTGGGTAGAATACTTCTCTTTATCTGGAATAGTCTTTATCAGAAGGATACTACAAATATCTGTAGAAGTTGCTTGAAACCAGACCATATTACTTCTGACAGAACAGCCATTTTTCTAGAATCCTATAAATCTCTTTAATAGCTGTGAATGTTCAAGGCAAGTATGATATGAAGGCAGATCTAAGCCTGGCAAGCTCACCAGAGCCCTCCTGGATCACCAGTGGATACCTGTATTTTCAGGGACAGCTGAATACACCCAAAGACTTTTGAAGTTTAAGAAAACCCATGCTTTTCTGCCAAAAGCATGTTTAAGTAACTCTTGTGACAGCTCTTTAAAACACACTAATCTTTAGTAAGAGATGAGAGGGCCTGAGAGTTTCTCATAAACCACTTTGGGTATAAAAAAGGCCACCCACCTGTTCCTCACCAGCTGCTCTTAGCTGTGGCCTGTGTGATAACCCTCTCAAACTCTGTTCTGTCCCATTTTCCTGTTTTAGCTTTTGTTCTTATAGTTAAATGAAAACTCTCTGAACCACATTTCACTTGCAGAGGAGTGAGAGACACTAATATTTTCTGTATGCCCTGCTGTATGGGACTGTGGCAATAATCGCATAGTTTTACATTAAGGGGAGCTTCCACAACCTTGGAAATATTTTAGAACAGTCCCTGGGCATCTTCAGCTCACTCTGGCTCTCTTGGCAACATGGATTCCTGGTGACACAAGTACTGAGAAACACGACTGACATGCTGTGGCACAAAAAACATTGGAGGCTTCTATTTCTGGATCCACCCAGGTGATATCTAACTCAACCGCACACATTTTTAGTATGCGTGCACATGTGTTGTAATGCAGTGATATGTCCTGAAAAATCAGAAAAATATTTTGTGCTGTTTCTTCTACAGTGATCATAAAAGATGTTTCTTGTGGTCTGGTCTGGTCTGTACATGGCCTTTATTCCTTTACCTTACTTGGCTCACCACCATCACTGATTGCTGATGACTGGTGATTCAACTCAGGTACTGAATTCTCTATACCAGTTGAAAAATCCCGTTGTCAATGATAAACTGGCTGCACTTATGCCCAGAAGAGCTGTTATCATGTGGAAATGTGCATTATTATTCTGACTAGCATAAAATAAGCATCTAAAACTTTAATGCAAACCCACTGTTCAGAGGAAAATCCCTCTACTTGCAGCAGGATGCCAAAATGATACAGCTGTTAGTTTATGTAGTCCTCTTCTTTCTCCTTTGCCCAATAGAATTGTTGAAGCTCATGGCTGTGCCCTTTATTCACCATTTCTACTAGTAAATTTTGTGTGGAAGAAAAGAAAACCCAAACATGTTTTGTGTTTGTGTAGAAAACGAGAGTAATATTTTCTCTTTTTTGTTGTCTAGCTAGAGAAATATATTTCCTTTCACAACTGTTTCCAAGGAAGAGCATGTTTCCATTATTTGCTCATAATTTCTGTTACTTTTATGTGACCTGTTTGCACTTCCAACTGGCTAAAGGTAAATTGGAGTTCTTTGGTTTTTGGGGCTGAAATTTGTACATACCTATTACACACACACACAGAGTCTGAAACTTAGACATGTTGATAGAAAAATGTGTTCTGAAATATAGATGTACTTTTTTCAGCGGTGCTTTTAATTTAGAACACATGCATTCAAGTGTTAAAGATACTTCATTTTAAAATATTTCATATACCCTTGAAATACTTTTCTTGTATCTGAAAATGTTACCACAGTGAAAATGAGTACAATTTAAATTCCAGAGTACTTAATGTCATTACATAAATAGAAACTTCCAAACATCATTGAGTTTATATTGATTCCATTTTTCTGAGGATTGCATTCACTGCATTAAAACTTTACAGAAGAAATCAGTCATTTTTTGCACTTACAAAGACTCTTTTTTAATTAGCTTTGTTTTCAATGTGACGTTAAGAAAAGACAGTTTCTTAGCTGCTTTGTAAAAACTGTTGTGTTTTCTCACTGTGATCTTTCACAAAGATCAATTGGGAAGGGCAAGAGTTAAACTGAGATACTGGACTTTCAAAAATACAGCACAGACTTAAATACATCCCCTTGAGCTGTCCCTATCCCTTGTGTGCACCAAACTCCTATTTTCCTGGAGTGCATAAAACCAGAAAAGCACATTAATGAGCCTGTACCTGTACGCATGCATGCTTCACAGTAATTTCTAGTGGGGTATCTCATAACTTAAATATGAATTTTAGTTTTATATCTAGCCTATTAAGGGGGAAAGTAGCATTTCATGTAGCTATTAACTTCTCTAATGCATGGTGACACTGTGGAATTTGCATGGCAAGCTGATCAGGGCTATTTTGCAACAGAGTTATCTATTTCCCCATCCTCTACATTCCATTTTTTTGCTTCTGTGGGGCATTCAGTCTGTTCAGAGCTAAAGAATTGCATAATTTAGGAAAAAGGAGCCTCAATGAGAAGCTACATCTCTGAGATATATATCAGAAAAGATGTTGCTGTCAGATCTTGTCACTAGATCAGAGGGGCATCAGCACAAAAATAAATCTTTGTACCCCTTGACCTCTGTGTTAAGAAGTAATCATGCAAAAATTAAGCTTCTGCTGCAGTGAACAGAGCTGATGTCTGTGTTTCCATTTATTCAAAATGTGACTTCCTGTGATGCTCGCATCCTCGGCAAGGCAAGTGAGAGTCACCAGCAGCCATTCTCCTGTCTTTAGCATTGGACTAGTTATATTCTTGGGGAAAAACCATAACTGCCACATAAATCTTTCCAGTTGGAGTTCAGTCCAGTTGCAGTAAGAAGCCTGATGACTTTGTCCTGACCTTTGGTAGTCTCAAATATGTATATATTTCTAATAAAAAAAAAAAGATGCCCAGCTAGGCTTTTGGCTGCTTAACATATAATTCCTATTTCAATAGAACCCAGAAGCACTAAAGTATTAAAAGGGCTCTACTCTATTTTTCACATAAATGGAATTTTCCTTTTTTTTCCCTCCCCCCTAGGCTGAAAGTTCATTAATAATAACCATCAGCACTGAGATTTCATAGCTCACCTTGGCTGAGAACAAGAACCTCCACAATAGTTTGAAGATCTGTAAAAATGATGCAAATTTGTCAGAAAATTCTTTTTCTAAGCATTACAAAATTGCATTACTGTTCCCTTTGGATGAAATCTTTCCAATATATTATATAAAATATGATCTTAATGGTTCATGATGTAATTAGTATCAAAATAATAGAAATGAGTGAATGTCACTGTTTCTGGGAATCACTCTTGCTAAAACTCAGTAACTCGCAGCTAGAACAACAGAATTTACAGTTTCTTTTTAATCGTGGTCTACTAGTGCCTTTAGCTTAATGTATCTGCCAAATGTATCTTTCTGCATCCTATTTGTTGTGGTTTAACCCTAGCCAGCAACTAAGCGCCGCACAGCCGCTCACTCACTCCCCTGCCCCCGCCTCAGGGGGGTGGGGGAGAGAATCAGAAGAGTAAAAATAAGAAAACTCATGGGCTGAGATAAAGACAGTTTGATAAGTAAAGCAAAAGCTGTGCATGCAAGCAAAGCAAAACAAGGAATTCATTCACTACTTCCCAGCGGCAGGCAGGTGTTCAGCCGTCTCCAGGAAAGCAGGGCTCCATCATGTGTAATGGTTACTTGGGAAGACAAACGCCACCACTCTGAACGTTCCCCCTTCCTTCTTCTTCCCTCAGCTTTATGTGCTGAGCATGACACCATATGGTATGGAATATCCCTTTGGTCAGTTGGGGTCAGCTGTCCTGACTGTGTCCCCTCCCAGCTTCTTGTGCACCCCCAGCCTGCTGGCTGGTGGGGTGGTGTGAGAATCAGAAAAGGCCTTGGCTCTGTGTAAGCACTGCTCAGCAGTAACTAAGACATCCCTGTATTATCAACACTGTTTCCAGCACAAATCCAAAACATGGCCCCATACGAGCTAGTATAAGGAAAATTAACTCTATCCCAGCCAAAACCAGCCCACTATTCAATGTCAGTCTTAAACTGTTACCCTAAATTTTACACTCTTAAAAAAAAGAAGAGAATTTTCACTAGTTCATCTGTGTCTTGCTTTTTTGGCAGGCCTATAACTTTACTTACAAACCCATTCTTTTCTGTGATTTCAAAAATGTTGGGTGTTCTGTCACTTATTTTGCCACTTCCAGTGTTCTGGTTCCAACATATATGATTTCCAGTGCTAAAATGATATATCTCAGTTGATTGGCATTCAATGCTAAAGAGGTAAGTTGCCTGCTTCTAAACTTTAATACCCTTTCGATGCCAGAATGTTGTTCGATAGGATGAAGCATTGTTCTTCCATCCTGTACAGCAACAGGGCCTCATATGACAGTTTCTGTCATTTTATGAAATAATATGGATGCGTTCTGTGAGACCTTCCCTGAAGACACACTAAGATCTATTTTATTGGCAGCCAGACAGCTGGCTTTTATTTTTGTTCCTGGTCTCTACTGTGTATGTTTTCTAAGATAGAATAATATAGGTTTCTTGATAAATCTTCTTTGCACAATGAGGAAAGCATTTTACTAGTTTTATGGTTTCAGAAATAAACAAACCCATCTGTTGTCTTTAAAGCATAGCAGAATTTAATTTTGTATCAGAAATAGCGTGGCCAGCAGGACTAGGGAAGTAATTGTCCCCCTGTACTCAGCACTTGTGAGGCCGAGTTCAGTGTTCAGTTTTGGGCCCCTCAGTACAAGGAAGACATTGAGGTGCTGGAGTGCGTCCAGAGAAGGGCAATGAAGCTGGTGAAGGGTCTGGAGCACAGGCCTTATGAGGAGCGGCTGAGGGAACTGGGGTTGTTTAGCCTGGAGAAGAGGAGGCTGAAGGGAGACCTTGTTGCTCTCTACTAGGTTGCAGCGAGGTGGGTGTTGGTCTTTATCCCAAATAACAAGTGATAGGATGAGAGGAAATGGTCTCAAGTTGCACTAGGGGAGGTTTAGATTGGATATTAGGAAAAATTTCTTCACTGAAGGGGCTGTCAAGCACTAGAACAGGCTGCCCAGGGAAGTGATGGAGTCACCAGACCTGGAAGTATTTAAAAGATGGGTAGGTGTGGTGCTTAGGGAAACGGTTTAGTGGTGGAGTTGGCAGTGTTAGGTTTATGGTTGGACTTGATGATCTTAAGGATCTTTTCCAACCTAAATGATCCTATGATTAATTCTTCATTGTGAGTAAAAGCTTATTGCTACTACAGAAGAATGTATTTTACAGATTTAAAATCATTTAATTGCAGGCAAATTCTGATTTTTCTTTTGTTTGTTATTGTTTGTCCTTTCATGTTTGTAGATACTGTGCTGATTTAATGTTCATCGTGCGCTGCAGGACAATAAAATGTCACATCTCCCTCCCAAACAAAATATGGCAAAGATAAGTTATTTACCAAAGTCCACTGAAGTTTGTGGAACTGAAATCACATAAGAAATTCAGTAGCTACATTTTCAACTTTTTTGGTGAATTTTCATAATTAACTTCTCATCACATGGTTGAAGGATAGGAATGAAGTAATGTCGTCTTACCTGCCAGCGTGTGCATCTTACAAACTTTTTTGCCTTTCTGTGGACTCGCTTTAGAACAGATTCCCTTTTTGGTTGTCAGCTCTGACAGCCTCCAATGCTGTAATCAGGGCTGTAATATTAGAAGTCCCCAAGAATCTGTACCACAGCTGTGCTCTGATAGCTGACTCCTATGCAAGAGTGTGCAAAATCCTCAAGTGGCACCTATGGAAATTAGTGGGTGTTTCAGGTGAGCACTAGCTTGTCCTTACACAGCAGCAGACGCAATAGGTGCTCAAAATCCATTCTTAATGTCATTAACCTTATTTTGGAGCATCAAATCTCAGTGGTGTGTCCTGAAAAATGTTACATATAGCAGAGCTCTGAAAGAGCAGGTGGGAGAGCTGTGCCTGCCTGGTATTTTCAGGAGAACTGGTTTTCATCTAAATGCCCTCCCAGCAACTCATGCAGTCCATAACCTCTCTGCTGCCCTGGACGCCAGGACAGGGAAAACTGTTGGACAGGAATGTCTTGGATCTCTGTAAATGAGTGAACTCTGGCAACAGCTATGTGCTTTAAGATGTTGAGCAATATGAAAGACTGCATAAAAAGAATGGTCTAGATGTGCATGTATGGTTGTTACACATGAAGATGTAGTAGTGAAAACTCACTGTAAATTAAATTTAAGTTTTAACACCAAGCTTTAGAAAATGCCCCAATCTTTTTTGCTTTTATTTGCATAAGCATTATAACGTACCATTTAAAGCAAAGATTTCTGTTGCTGAGTTTGCTTTTTTAAAAAAAATTATTTCTTTTTTAACCTTTCCAGTACAATCTTGTTGCAAAATTGCTGTAGCAAAATATGTCTCATAAAGAAGCTCTTTCCAAGATAAGAACTTGGTTATTTTGGAATAAGATTATCTTGTAGTTCAGTATTTCCATTGCTACTACAATAACAATGAGATGTCTCATTAGTTTAGTGACTTGGGTGCTTAATGTACTTTTTTGTTGTGGCAGAGAAACAACAGCTTAGCTAAAAACTCTCCTGCTCCAGGTTTCAGTAGGCACTTCCATAATGTTCACTGGACAGTCATTTAGAAAAATCTATTGGAATTGTATGCACTGTGCACCTGTGAACAGAGCCACTGCTTGGTTTTCCTATTTCTATAGCTTTACTAATGTTACCAGTGAAAAGTATATAGGCAGCTCTGCTTCTCATTTCTGGAAATATCCGGCTGCTTTTCTACACTTAGGAGTTGGAGCTGTTAAACTGCCTCTCTGATAAGACTTCACAGTCTGAGAAGAGCTATAGTCAATGCATGTGACAATAAATGAGGGGAAAAAAAGGTAGGAAGAGAATGGGCTGCTAGTCTTATGCTCAAGGCAACGTTTTCATGCTTCTAGATAACAGAGAGTAGTTTTGCTTTTCTGTAGCAGACATTCAGCTGGGGCTGATTGCACTGGTGCCTGTTTTCACTGTTGGTCCACTCCATGCAGCACCGTGATGGCTGGGGACCGAGATGCTCCTGGGGTGCTCCACTGCTGGCTGGGCACCAAAAGGTGCAACTGCATTTCTGTTCAGTGTCCTGACTTCTTTAGTTTTGGCACAAAAAGAAAATTCTTGTGTAAAGGCTGTGGCTTGTAGGTACAAGCACATAGCTTGCTGGAGTCCTGCAAATAATCTGAAACCAGGGTAATTGTACTGACAGATCTTTCTCTTTAAAATATGCAGTAAAGCAAACTGCATCCATTCTTTTATACTATTTTTTTTTTTCTGACCTTATTTCACACTTGCATTTCTCCTTAAGCAGTGTATCTGCATACTTTATTTTTATGGAGTGGCACTTTCACCATGTATTTTATAGCAGATATCTGCTTCTGGCCATTTCAAGACAAAACTCTTCCAGGGCCTATGGTATGTCCTGCATTGCTGTGCATTACTTAGGGCATACAAGGAGCAGCTGCTACTCACTTGAGAATGGATGAGAAACACTCATCTGATGAAAAAGCATCTCCCATGCCCAATGAGCACGTGCTGGCTTGGGGTCGGTTTGTGGGCTGCAGTGTGTTCCTGCACTGAGGCTCCTCCACAGCGCAGGGCCGTTGGGGGCTGCAGCTGGCGGGCATGGAGCAGAGCTGTCCTTGGGCTGCTGTTGCGGTCCTGGATGGACTTTGAGTTGGCTGCTGCTCAAGCAAGATGTCTTGGAGACCACCTGCTGCCTCAGATGTGTTAAGTAGTTAGTATGGTGAGCAGTAGCAGTTTGTCTGGTTTGTTGTATTAAGCCCTGATGCCCCTGGGGATTAAGAAAGAAACCATTTGTATGCCATGAGGCATCAAAGCTTCCTCCTTGTTACAATCCAATTTGGATGAGAGGAGGGTCTCCTTGCGTTCTAACTGACCTCAGACGAGTCTGGGGGCTAGGGGCGGCTAGACTGACCTCTCATTTCAGGTTCAATCCCTTAGAGCGACATTCAGACACAAATGAGGTCAGGTGTCCTAACTCCACCCGTTTATTAACCATTTGGAGAAGAGAGAAAAATAGTAATAGAGAAGGAAGGAAAACAAGAGAGGAAAATTAAGGAAGAGTTCGGGAGAGGAAAGTGCAAACAGTCACAACCATGGATCCATGGCATCCCGGGCGTCCCCACTTCTGGGCTCTTTGGTGGTGGGTGAATCACACTGGGGTCTTCAGTGGCGAGTGATCACGCGGGGGCTGGGCTGGGGGTGTCTCCGAGCCCCCCTATGCCCAGGCTCTCGCGCGCCGACCGCACGCCCACGCCCGATCGTCTGCTCCCAGCGGGCTGTTGCCAGGGCCTCGCTGCCCTCCCTGCTGCCGTGCGAGCGGGAGACACCCCGCACGCTTTCCTGCAAGGTCCTGCCAGCTTCATGTGGGCAAGCTGAGACAGATGTCTAGCCATTTCACCCCTTGCACCACCCCGTGGCTCAAAAATTGCTTCTTCAGGATCCATGGTTGGTTAAAAAAAAAGTAGCTGTTTAGAAAAGGTCAGAAAAGAGCATCTAGAGAATTCGCACTATTGGTGGCATGGATTCACACACAGCACGAATTTGTTTGGCACCATCGGGTGAAGGGGCGGTTACAAATTGCATGTTAGTCACAACATGTTGAATCAATTGAATAATACATGGAATTATACATGGCAAAAATAGTAACATTGATAAACCATGTAACAGGTAGAACAAAAAACTTTTAACCCACGGGCTGCCCGGGAGCCACGAGAACACATCCATGTTCCAGCCTTCCCATGTTTGGACAGGAATGTGGGCTAACTTCTGTGTTTCGGATGTGATCTGTTTCACAACTTTTCCATTGTCATCAATTTTTAAGCAACAGTTGGAATCATTAAGTTTGCCACAAACACCTCCTTCTTCAGCCAGTAGGTAATCGAGAACCATGCGATGTGAAAAATTGCTGTATGCATTTGGGTAGCTTGGTCTGCTAATAGATCAAGAGTGTCAGCTGTTTGGTTAGTGATAATCTCTAACATGGCTTGCAAATGGATAATACGATTTAAATTATAAATAGGTTCTTGAGCACCACTGATCAGCTCATTGGGGTTCCACGTTGTGGGTCCAGTTGTCTTTCCCCCACGATTGGCTGTTTCCGCTAGTTAAAGTGGTTTCAATAGATCATTTTTCCTGAATTAAATCATCATATACTTTAACACCTAAATGGTTACTGTTTGTTTCTGGAAGTAAGAAAAATAGGGGGCGTAACATACTCTTGACCAGTGTGCGGGTAGCAATTTGTATGCATGGTGTCCACAAATCCAGCAGTGTCCCTTTAGGGGGATGGAACCATTTGAGAAAGGACCTCTCCAATGTTCCCCACCTGGCGACGGGTCAAAATATGGAGTGGGTTCCAAGCCAAAAGGATCACTATTGGCACAACAATACAGTGTTTCCTTTGTAGCGTTCACACAACAAGCTAATGAATCTCTGCAGAGATGTTCCCAAGTTGTTTTCCAAAGAGCCCAATTTATTTGATAACAATATTTGCAGTTATAAGCTCCTGCTTCCAAGTACAATTGTGGCCTACAAGATTACCCTGAGTTCTGTTAGGTGTAAGAGTCCAAAATGTGGGAAATGAACCCAAGTGTCCTGTGTTGTTGTTTACCCAGGCATAATATGAAATAGTTTGATCCACAGATACATTCTGATATACCTATTCACAGGTACTATTTCCTACAAAGGGGCTGTCTTTTTGTACTCTAGCTAAACAATATTTGCCCTTTTCTGGAAGGTGTATGTGCCAGGGTGGGTTGTTTGGGTTTTCCCAGGTTTTGTCTTTCTTCACCTCACTTTCAGTGATTCAGCCATTTCGGTGATACTGATGTGGCTACCCAAGGCCAGCTTGCCAGACCAAAGGGTCCTCCGCATACCCAACAGCTTGTAAGATTAAATGATTCAGCCACTTGTTGACCTAATGTTATAAACTCATTCTGCCAGAATGAATCGAAAAGGGGGGTACAGGAGGTTCTCCAGCTATTAAAGGTGAGGATGGTGGCCAATCAAAGGGAAAACAAGGACCAAAACATTATTGATGGTAGTAGAACAGATATGCTATGAATATTAACAAAACAAATAACAACAATATTAAGCATATGGTTAACAGCGTTTTGATCCTTTAGTTGCAGTTCATGGCATTTACCTGAAAGAAAAAAGAAAGATGCTCTCTGTTCGTATGAACCGGTGTTAGACAAGGCTAGAAGGATGGAATAATCCATCTTGTATTGACTTTACGCTCTTTTCCATGAGCATCTTTTGCCTTCCAGGCATATTTATTTACTGGAATTTCTAGTACTAAAGGTACAGTCCCTACTGTGGGGAGTTCGACTAAAAGTGGTTGGCTCGGAAAATGGGATGGATTTTCTGGATGATTAGGGCCATAGGGAGCTGGTATGATAGTTGGGGCTTTTGGACAAAATGCTGTGATTTTCAGGCATCCATTGACTCCCCAACAGCTATTAACACTGGTTACCATGTCCTTTAGCTGTTCAGCCCATCCCAACATGCGAGGTTTGAGGAGATGCTTTAGCAAACCATTTGTCCTTTCCACAATTCCATTTGCCTGCGGGTAATACGGAGTGTGGTACACCCATGAAATTCCTTCTTGAGCTGCCCAGTCCCGAACTGTTTTGGCAGTAAAGTGGGAACTGTTACCCAGTTGAATCATTTGGGGTTTGGGAAAGATTCCAAACCACTTTTTTAATGTCTTTACCGTATTTTCCCCTGTTGCTCTAGCAAGTGCTTCAGCTTGAACCAGCCCTGACACTATCTCTACCCCAACCAACATGTAGTGTTTTCCTTCCGATTTTTGGAAAGGACCAATATAGTCCACTTGCCAAGCTTCCCACAGCCCTTTTCCTTCCCTCAGATGTAGGGGATCATCTTCCAGGGGATGTCTTTCTAAGCAAGTATGGCATTGGTCACAAGCAGATATACAAGTCTTACATTCTTTCTCTAGTGACTGGCCAACCCTGGCCGTGAGCCTCGCAATAAAGATCTTTGGCCCCTGAATGTTTTCTTTTCACATGTAGCCATTCCAGCAATCGCTCCCAGTTTTCTGCTATCGGGGTGTTCTGCAGGGGAGCAAATTGGGCTAGTTCGTCTGCTTTGTTGTTCCACTGGCTCATGGAGGTGCTATCCTGTTGGTGAGACGCTACCCCGCCCACTGCAAATTGTCTTTGTTTAGCAACGGCTAGGATATCCTGCCATTTTTCCTTTTGCCAGACAGGTATTCTATTGACTTCCCACCCATTTTGCTCCCCAAACAGAAGCCATTCAGTACAGCCTTTGAACACAGCATAGGAGTCAGTATAGATATAGACAGGAGAAACAGATTGAGACTCATGTTGAAAAAGACTCCACACAGCGATTAGTTCCCCTACTTGGGCACTACCTTCCCCCTCTGTGATGATTTGTTCCTCAGTGTCTATGCAGAGTGCTGCAGCTTGGTATCTCTAGGTTTTCCCTTCTCGCTTTGAGGAAGCGTCTGTGAACCATACGTTTTGCAGCTGCTCAGAAAATGGGGGAGCTGTTTGTATTATGGGAGGGAACTCACTTATGTCCTCATTTAGGCTCGCTTCCTCTTCAATAATTAGCATTTTTGCAGCTCCCTCAGATACCGCAAAAATGTCAAAATAATGCTCTACCTGAGCATACCATTTTCACACAGAGGCTCTCTGGGCCACCCCATCAGGGGGTGGGGTTCCTGCCAAAACTGTTTTGATTACTTTAAACGAGCCTCTAAGCACTACTGGTTGTTGCCAAATAGTTTGCTTGGTTTCTCTCAGAGCTACACTGACTACGAACAGACCTTTTTCCCAGACCGTGTATCTTTTGTCGGCATCCTTGAAGCTACGGGAATAAAACCCAGTAGGTCAAGTGGGTCCCTCAGGGCCTTTCTGCCATAAATGTATTGATAGCCCAGTTTTTGCAAATCCCCATTTGATGTGGACAGGGTCTGAGGGGTGAATGGGACTGACAGCCTGATGGGCAGTTGCCTCAAACACCAATAGCTGCAAGGCCTCTTCATGGGGCTCGGTCCATTCCCACTGGGCCCCATCGTAACAAATCATATAGGGGCCTAGCAATAATTGAAAAGTCCGGAATGTGTTTTCTCCAAAACACAAGTAACCCTAGTGCATGTTGCAATTCCTTTTTCGATGTTGGCATTTGGTCTAGTGAACAAAGAGTGTCCGGTGGGATACATGTCATTCCTCCCTTTCACCAAATCCCTAAGAATTTTACTTCATGTGAGGGTATTTGTCTTTTCTCAGGAGGAACAGTCAGTCACAACCTCTCTAGGTGGGAAATTATATTATTTTGAGTATTCCGAACCCCTTCTATCTCCTTCCGTCCCACAAGAATATCATCTATATACTGACAGATGCTAACCCCCTTCTCTACCTGAACCACCTCCAGCTCTCATGCCAAAGCATGTTGTACTAGCGTGGGGGAGTGCTTGTATCCCTGTGGCAGTCAGGTAAAAGTGAATTGCTGCCCTTCCCAGGTAAAAGCAAAATGATCCTGGTCCTCAGGCTGCAGGGGAACCGTAAAGAACATATCCTTCACATCTACCGTGGCCATAATTGGGTGGGCTTGGTCCTGTATAGTGGCTGTAAGCTCGGCAATATTTGGTACTGCAGCTGTTAATGGACCGGTATTTGCATTAAGCCTGCGGTAATCCAGACTTAACCTCCACTTGCCATTGGGTTTCCGTACTGGCCACACCGGGGAATTAAAGGGGAAGTGGGCTGGGATCACGATGCCCTGCCCCTTTAAATCCTCTAATACGGGTGTTATTCCCTCTCTAGCTCCTAATGGTATTGGGTACGGTTTGACATTAGTAATTTTTGAGGGAGGGAGAGGCAGTGCAGCTTGTAGCAGCTGGACGTCCAGTGCCTGGGAACCAAACGACCACTGCCTCCCATTATTGTCAATCCAGGTTCTCCCTTTCAATATGTCACGTCCCAAGAAGTTAAGTGGGAAGTCTCCCACTACCATAGTTGTCTCAATCTTGGTTTCTTCCCCAGGCAAGTGCAAGCCAACTCTAGCCATTGCCTGTGGCTGAACCTTACCAAATGCATCTACTACAAATACTTTTTGCTTTGAGGGGAAAATCCCACAGCTAGTGGCATCTTTTGTTTTAATGGCTGAAATCTGTGCTCCAGTATCTATCAGAAAGGTGACTAGGACTCATTTTGGCCCTGCAATCCCAGTGATAAGTAAATCTCCCTGATAGTTTTCGGTGAGCCACCTAATGTATGTCCTACCTTCGCCCCCCCCCCCCCCCCCCCCCCCCCGCTCACCATTGGAGGGCGAAGTGATACAAAATTCACGGATACTATTCTTCAAAGTCCGAACCTCTCTGTAGGAGGAAATGGAGTATTCAGAAAGTTCCCAAAATAAAACTCAATAGCAACAAAGTGACTATTAAGCAGGCATCCTTTATTGCAGCACTGGGCAGCACTGGGGATTGTTCCACCATGAGTGCTCCAATGATTTGGCAAACTTCCAAAGATTATATACTATACAGTCGTACATATTCACAGGATTTCCAAGAATTCATATACATAAACATGAGATTTCCTGGAAGTCATTAACATATGCAAATGTCCAATCTGCAGGCGTGGTCATCCTCTTTGGTGGTCTTCTGGGATCCTCCAGTGGTCTCCAATAGTCCTCCTCACTTGTCCACTGGTTGAACTTTGGGCCTCCTTTGTCCATATATGGTCATTGAATTAGCTCATCATTCCTTTGGCCTTGGAATGTTACAAAACCAGTTCCTTGAGTGCTCATCTTGGCACAGGTGTCCTGAGTCTATGTTATCAGTGCTTCAGTAAGCTTAACGAGCTTAAGATCCGTTTTAATTGTGCCAGACAAGGAGTCACATTCTTCGAAATATCTGTCCTATTTATCTACTCTGCTTCAGCAAATAACCAAAACTGAGTCAGGTATTGTCAGAGGTTTAGCCCTTTCAGAAGGATCTAATTGCCCGCCGAGTCTCGGGAGACATTTATTCCTAAAGAATTAATCTCAGACAGTGCACTATGGGTAATGGCACCTTTACAGCCTACTTCCCTACTTACCGGTTCATCAGGCCACCCCGGCACCAGCCTCCCTAACCTGTCTGGTGGCAGCCCGTCCCTTAGGTCGCCTGGGATCCCCTTTTGCCGGCCCTTTGCCCGCAAGCTATTGCGCTTGTTTGGGAAGTCCCTCCCCCAGATGGTTTTACAAGGGGTGGCTTTTTTGTGTCACCAAAGTGTGGGACCATTTTAACTTCGGTCCGCCTTAGATTTCTGGTGGTTGGACGGCCAACGGGGCCATATTTGCGCCCATAATTGATTGCTCTTGGGCTACTTCACCTCAAGTCCATACTTTCCTATCGGGGTCAGCGAGGCCTATTGGGAGCAAATCCCTCTAAAGCCACCTGTATTTTTGCTTGTATTTGAATCCCAATTGGTTTTAAAGAGTCAGGGAGTCCCCTTATAAAGGGAGTCATTCGCTCGTGATCCACTGGCATCAGCATTAGGGATTCCTGCCTAGGTTCTAATTTCCAATCGTACATCATTTGTAGGCAAGCCGCTTTCTGCACGCTTTCTACCAACTGATCGACAGTTCCCATAATTGTGAGAGGATCCCCCACTTCCAGGGGGTTCAACCCTCCTGCCCACTAAGCCACTCGGGTTAGAGACCAGGGGGCTCGGTGGGCTCCAGTAGTTAAGAATACTCCTGGCCCCCAATATCCTTCTGCCTCCCTTTCACTTAGCAAAATTTGATCCCCTCCTGACAGTGACACTCTCCACACATAGTCCATCTCTGATTCCCTTGGGGTTCGGCCAAAATCCTTTTTCAATTTTGCCAATTCAGTGGCAGTGTAGGGGATTTCTTTAGTTGTAACTTAGGGAAAATGGTCCTGCTCATCTTCATATACAATACAATAACAATACAATATCTTCAATACAGTTAGTATTCGGTTTTAACTAAGGGTCGCAGCGAGGGTGGTTCTGATCTCTCTAATTTTTCTTTCGCTGCCTGCAGATCATTAATAGGTTAAATAGTTTGGGGGGGTGCCTCCTCGCGGACGGCATTCACAAGGAGTTGCTCCTTACGAGCAGCTCGTAAAATTTTAACCTGGTCCTTTTCCTCTTCCAGTTGTTTTTTTAATTCACCAACTTGTCCCTGCAGCGTTTTAACCAGGGTTTGGAGAGATTCTACGGTCTGAGATTCAGCGGCACCACGGCGGCCTCCCGCCCCCACTGCCGCGGCTGGGCTGGCGCCGAGGTCGGCGCGAGCACCGGCTGCCCCCTGCCCAGGGCAGCCCCAGCGCCCTCCCGCAGGGCAACCATTCGGCCTACAAGGCTCCGCAACTGGTGCCAGCTGCTCCGCGCCCAGTCCATGCCGGGCACAGAAGGCTGGGCATTGTGTTTGCCCCCAAAATCAAACAGAACTTCCTTGCCCTTAGGGGCAGATGCTTTGTCACTCATCTCTCAAATAAAGAGGGGGCAGTTCTGAACACTTGACACTATCCCACCCGCTACTCGTTCCTGGGAGGTCCCACGTTAAACAAGGCAAAACAAGATCTCAGGTAAAGAGGGGGCAGTCGTCCCAGGGAGGCACCACTTCAGTTTGGAACGCTTCACACTGTCCCACCCCCTGCTCTTTCCCGGGAGGTCTCACGACAAGGCAAAACAAGAACGAGCGGACAATGCGACACTTGTGCTTCGAGGGATCCTGTCCGTGACGCCAATTAAAAGATGTTCCGATCCCATTTGGATGAGAGGAGGGTGCCCTTGCGTTCTAACCGACCTCAGACGAGCCTGGGGGCTAGGGGCGGCTAGGCTGACCTCCCATTTCAGCGTCGGTCCCTTCGAGCGAGATTCAGACACAAATGAGGTCAGGTGTCCTAACTCCACCCATTTATTAACCACTCGGGGAAGAGAGACAAATAGCGATAGAGAAGGAAGGAAAACAAGAGAGGAAAATTAAGGGAGAGCTTGGGAGAGGAAAGCCAGTCACCACCGGGCGTCCCCGCTTCTGGGCTCTTCGGTGGCGGGTGAATCACGCCGGGGTCTTCAGTGGCGAGTGATCACGCGGGGGCTGGGCTTGGGGGTCTTTTACAGGCTGCGTGCCTGAGGCAACAACTTCACGCTTGCGCAGAACTCCCTTGCATCCTGCTCGCCCAGGGTGACGGCACGTAGCCCGCGTCTCCGAGCCCCTCCATGCCCAGGCTCTCGCGCGCCGACCGCACGCCCACGCCCACGCCCGATCGTCTGCTCCCAGCGGGCTGTTGCCAGGGCCTCGCTGCCCTCCCTGCTGCCGTGCGAGCGGGAGACACCCCGCACGCTTTCCTGCAAGGTCCTGCCAGCTTCACGTGGGCAAGCTTTGAGACAGATGTCTAGCCATTTCGCCCCTCGCACTCCTGTGCTTTAGCAGAGCGTCCTCTGCCTTCCGGCCTAGCCTGGCATTGCTGGCAGCAGGGCTAACCTGCGTGACATACACTAGGTAAGAACTAGCAGAGGTTCACTGTTTTGGAAATAACATATGTTTTGGGGGATTCAAAGGCAGCCACCTGCATCTTCAGTATCAAGTTGTGTGTAATAATATAGTAATACCTGCCTAATAACTGCCATCTGCCTAGGCTTTATAAACATTAATATTTAGCTTCCTTACGTGTGGTGATTTAATTTCCTGCGAAATATTCTAGTACTGAGTGACTAAATGGGTCTGACTGCAGGAGGATACTGCCACACTGCTCCCCAAAGCCTATCCCTTGGCAGAAAGTCTTTGCTAACATGGATGAGCATCTTGCTGCATGGCAATCTGTGCCTGCAGACGCAAGGGACCTTTCAGCCAAGGGTGCTTGATGGGGCTTTTCTCTTCCCTTGTCCGTTTTCGGTGACGGATACTAGAGCTCTTGGACCCTCTGGCCACTGAACATCCGCAGGGACCTGGACTGTCAGAATGTGCATTAAGGTTCTCTGAGAGCTGACTTCCACCAAGCGCGGGACCGTGCAGCCCTCCAGCCCCGTGTCAGTACAGGGTCTGCTCCTGTCACAGCTTTCCTGGTAATGAGCCCGTGCTGCTGAGCTGGGTCTTGTTTCTTTGAGTGCTTCAGCATCTTCAGCAGCTGAAGAGAGCGAGCTATCAATAATGCACATTAATGGTATTGTTAGCTGGGGCAGGTCTAGCCAGCATGTTCGTTAAACAGCTCTGAGGTTTTCTAGGGCTCACTAAAATTTCCTCCTGATTCGTAGTGGAAGCTGGAGCTTAAGGGTCCTCCCCTAGAGACCACAATTGCTTTTCCTGGAGTACATGAAGGTCATCAGATTCCTGAGGCCTGATCCAGAGTTTCACAGAATGGCAGGAATTGTTTCAGAGATTCCAGGGGGACTCCTCAGCTCTTCTGTTTGCAAGTTTAGAGAGTTGCCTTTGTCAATCAGACAAAAAAAAAATTTTTGCTTTTTAAGGACTCACAAAACATAAGTATCTCAAAACCTCACATCCTAAATTCAACTGATTTGTGAAACTCTTGTAGATTAATCTTCAGTCCATTTCCTTTTGTGAATTTAAATGTGTGTACAGTGCTGTGTGCCTATTTTCTGTACTGTGTGTTTTTAAATCAGAAGCACTTGCTTTCTATGTAACTGAGGCTCATTATACTCTTCTCTCTCTGCTGACTGTACTTGTCTATCAGTGAAGAATCGGAATGAGGAAGTTGAGGTGGTTGTGGTGCCACAAACTATTTCTGCTTTTCTCCCCACCCACCCTATAACTCCTTTACTTCTGTCGATGTAATTTATTTTGCCAGCTGCAACTTAATATTTCTGACAGTAGTGCAAGTGGATTTTTTTTCCTTTTGCATACCTGTCATTACAGGCCTTTAGGACATGTTTGGGAAGATGATGAAAAACAAACCTGGAGAAGTAGTGTCAAAGAAACTTGTGAGCAGAGGTTCACAAGGTCTTGGAGGCTTATAACCAAAGTGCCAGATTTTAGAATCTGGCAGAGCATTTGCTGCTCTCCTAACAAATAAAGGTGAAACAATCATGTTGATTAAACAGCACTGTACTATTACAGCATGGTTACCAACCCAAAGGGACAGTTAATGAGTGCCGTGTACTGCACCATAATCATTCTGGGAGGATGTTTATATGCCTGTAATCCTGTCATGTCTAAAGAACGATACTTCCTTCAGAAGTCTGTGAGCACCATGATCCTTGTTTGAGGATATCTGGGGTGATTGTGGTCAATAAACAAAACAAACAAAAAAGCTGATAAATGTGAGACAGAATCTAGACCATTTCCTATGGAAGGCCTTATGGCTTGCAAATTTTGCAAGTGTTTAGGGACAGACACAGCATTTTTCATCAGAACAGTGCATCTGCTTTTAATGAAATTACTTCCACTTATATATGTGCATAAGTGTTTGCAAGATCTGAAGGTCCTGGGGACTGCGTGTACAGCAGAACACTTCCATCACCATCTAACATCTTGTCTCCATATAAAACTTCTGCTATAAAAACTGCCAAACAAGATCTATAGCGTTTCCTTTGGGTGGGTTCCAGTTTCCGTTCTACCCTGAAAACAAGATTCCAGCATCATGCAAGAATTGGAGGGCATTGCATAGCAAATTAGCACTTGAAATGCAGTGATCTGTAGGTCACTTTACTGCCAGGCCATCCTAACAAAGTAACTTGCTCCTTTTAAAGTATTTGTACCAAGATATCCAAGCTGTGAGATGCATGTTATGTATAGCACATCTCACAAAACTAAGTTCAACCTACTTGACCTTTTCCATAAAACAGTTCTTCACAGAGCATTTGATTTTAATAACAGTCCAAGTCACAATGAAGGGTCAGTAAATGTCATCTGCTTTCTCTGGTATTTCCTCACAGCACAAAATAAAAAGTGTTCATTGCTTATTTTTGAATATGGAGAGACAGAAGTGTGATAATATGTCTTGGAGAAGTTTTAAAAAAATTCAGTTGAGAGTGAAATTATGAATCTGTTAGGAGATTCTTTGCAGTTCTATATACATACCTGCTGGGTATGATTTTTTTTTTTTTAAGTTATAAACAGAGTAAAGGTTACAACTGGATTAATATTCTTGCACTTCTGTTGAAACCAACAAACTACCAGCTGTGCTTTGGGGCGGCAGTGAAAATAATTTTGAGCAGCACAGAAACTTCCTGTTCTGTGTGCAAATAACCCTGTACTATGTAGTGAAAAGTCCATAGGCAGCAAAGGTCTGTGTCCAGAGAAACTGGAGGCAGAAGCTGCTATGGGGACCTGGCAGCGCTTGGGGTTACACCACTGCATGGGAATCCAACCTCTGATGTTTCAGCCTACTGCTGTGCTGGCTTGCCTTTGTAACATGCCATAAAAACCTCTTGGCATGGTGACTCTTTTCTTTGGTGCCAGTGTCCTGTGAGCCACAGTTTTATCTTTTCCCAGAATTTTGCATCCTGGATTTTGGATATATGGGGTCCTAAGTAGTTTATGGCTCTGGATGCTGTGCATTCAGATTTGCCACAGCCCAGAAATATGCTCAGGCATATTTCTCTTGCCTGTGCTTAAAGCTAATTCATGGCTCTTTGCTTGCAGCGGAGGAGGACCAGGGCAAATCCAGACTAGATATCTGGGAGTGTGGCAGAACAGTCAGAACTTACCTGCCCATGCCAGAAGTGGAAAGATGTGACTTCACCACGTGCTGGTTTCAAGGGAGGAGCATCCTAGTTTTCCTTCAGACAGGGAGTTTCCAAACTTCTCAGAAGCTGTAGGTTATTTGAAAATCTGCATAAGTAACCTAGAAAGCTGCAGTTCTTTGCCAGCACATGAAACTTGTCATAGAGCTGGGGCGGCTGCTGCTGCCATTGCTGTTCTGCCAGTGATGGCACCCAAGCAAGCTGAATTTGGGAATCAGTTCTGCAGAGATGTCTCCTCTGGTCCATGCCATAGCATGCCTTTGTCTTTGGAGACAATGGAAGCAAATTCTGACCTTATCTGCAAGTATTGCTACTGCTGAGTGATTGAGATTGATAATAAGAGCCTGACATCTTTTCATGGTTAATTAGTTTAAAATGAGAATAGCTCTTGTATTCACTGCTGACTATCAGAGACAATAATTACAAGAGAATTTTGTATGAACAATCCATATCCTGTTCGCTTGGGCTGGTGCTGCTACCCAGCTAAACGTTCCAGAAAAGACTATTCACTTTTCATGATGATCAGTAAAAATAGATTTATGGGAGAGTTCTCTTCAAAGGGTAAAAGGAGGACAGGCTCCTCTGAGCAGTGCTTGTCAGATCAGTGCATATGCTGAGCGGAGAATGGTGCACACAGACTGGGGGGCGCTGCCTTTCCAGCTTTGTGACCAAAGAGTTCCTTTCCAGAAGTTGTACTGCAGTGCCTCGGCAATTCCTGGGTGAATCACATGCGTGTAATAGATAAAGCCCTTTTTCTCTTAATTAGATGAATGTTAGACTAGGGCTGCCAAATTTCAGGGGAGAAACAAACTTCATTAACTGGGCAAAACAACAGATGTCAGAGCCTGGGAAAAGGAAATAAAGCACAAAATATAAAATGGAAGGATGCAGTTTTCTATCCAGTCATGCATGCTTCCTCTTACCTCATTACTGAGAAAAAGGTATTAAAGCATGCAAATGAAGTGAGCTTCAGTATGTGCAATGATATATTTGAAAAGGAAAACATACCTTGGGAAGTTGTGATTAGGATCTGTGTAGCAGTGTATTTTGATGAGTTGCTAGTAAATGTCCCAATATTGGCATAAAATTAATGTAGATTAGCTAATAAGAATATATTTTCCATTCCCTGAATTGCTTCTCATATGGTTCCTGTGAGTGGTGGGTCTATTTATAATTCTGTTAAAGGACTCTTTAAAATGTGGTATTCTAGAATAGCATGTTTCAGTGCCAAGGGTTCCTGGTAATGGAAGTAACTTCTGCTAGAAATGCTATTTTACACTGAAGTAGGTCTCTTACATTATGTAAACAGCACCACAGAGGGTCAGCAATTTCAGTTGTCTATAAAACTGAAACAAAAATGTCAACATTTTTTATTATTGTCCAGCCTGCTAAAGGTGCAGGCATACGAGCTGCGATCATTCAGACACATTGATTGACCCTGCACTTGTGCAAGAAAAAGCCAATGCTCAGGAGGCAAGATGCCTGGCTGCTGCCTCGGAGAGCTGAAAACTTCATGGGATACCTAGGGGTTAGTGTAGCTGCTGCTGCATTTCTTTGTCTTGTCTTGGTGTAAGATCAGGGCGAGTGCCCTGGGCAGCAAGAGGAGGTGTGTTTGGTATCATGCCTGGCTCTGCTGATGTGTCTGCACACCAGGTGGTGCTCTGCCTAGCTGAACTTTCAGCCCCCCTTCTGAAATTCCTTCTTGTTTGCTAAGTCTTGCAACAGCAATTCCTCACAGAGAAGTCACAGGCTTGCTTTCTAGTATGGCATTACATTTTCTTTTTTTTGTTTGTTTTGTTTTGTTTTGTTTTTTCCTTAAATATGGTCAAAAGCCAGAGGAAACTGATGCTTTTTTCTGTTGTTGAGCCAGTTTCAGCCCTATTCTGTTCTTCACAGAAGAAATGTTCCTTAAACTATATTGTATCCTCAAAAAACCCTGCGTTTTGATTTAATCTAGCTTTGAGGAGTCTCTGAAAAGAGGAGGACCAGTGATATCTTTGCATAGAGTAAAGTGAGATAGCTGGGAACCATTGCCCTTTGAGAAGGGAAGAAAAGGAAATATTTGCCTCTTAATTCTTTACTCTAAGAGATTCTGGGGTTTGGGTCTTCCAGATAATGAGAGATCTGGGAAAGAGCCAGAGAATTGTAACCATCAGCGGTGTTTTTCTCAGCACTCGCTGCCTCTCTGGTTTCACATAAGCCGTTATCACAAAAACTAGCAGGGTTTGCAGAAAAAAAATGAAACTTTTTTTTAAGACTAAAAAGGCAGACTTCTGGCAGGCCTCTTTTCCCTGTCTCCACATTTACATTTGCTTTTCTTGGGGAAGAAATATAGGTGAGAGCAAGTGGAGAAGCTAATGTTTTTTAAGCATCTGTGAGTTAAATTTCCCTGTGTGTATGTCAGTTTTTTGTTTGGTTTGTTTTTTGAAGAGGAGGGGCATAATCTCTACCAGTTATTCAAAACTTACCATGCACTGGTCTTCAGCCTATCTGATATTCTGGATAGCTAAAACCCAAAGGTGTCATTTTGGTTAGAGTAACTTTGAAAAGGAGTCCATGAGACATAACATTGTTTTACTCTGACTGTGAATTACATCCACTGTTTTCTCAACTTCCTTCCCAGTTGCAGACCAAGCTGGGACACAGTTCTGTTCACTTCACAGTGATCCCACGGTTGGATTTGACCCATGTTTCAGTTTTAAGAAAAATATTGTTTTGACTCCATCACAAACTGTCAACTGGTAGATGATCAATGAGCCTTTCAATTCTTTCTTAAGAAATAAATAGGACAGGTCAAGGCTTTTTTTTTTTCTTTTTCCTTTTTTTTTTAAGCATAGTCTTAAGAGAGTTGGCAAACAGAAGATTTGTCAGAGCTGTTTTTTGGAAGAGATCTAGGAACACTTAAATCAATTTGATACATACTAAAATATACCTGTTCACACCAGAGTATCATTGATGAAGAATAAAGGATTGTATTATTCTTCATTTTTCAGAATTACTTGTGCCTTTTATGAACAAACATGGTTCAACGTGAACTACCTGCATTGGGAGGTAGGAATGGCTTAGAATTTGAACAGAATCTGAAAACCTGTCCTTTGATGTCCTTTTCCTGACTGCGAATCTTAACTGTAGAGACAAGAGAATCCTTTAAAAATATTTTATTTCGCAGACTATGAAGAGTCCTCTGAATATAATAAAAAGACTTCATTAAGAGCTGAACTGAACTTATAGAAGATTGTGTCTCTGCTGATCAAGTTAGGATTTGTTGAAGTATGAGAGCAGTTCATTGTATAAAGTAGCAATTTCTCTTTGTATCCTTTTCAGTGAGGCATTTGATACCATCTCTGAAGGCTAGAAGTAAAAAAGACCAACTGGTGGAGACAGGCAGTCCTTTTTCTGCAGCTCTGTGGTGTCCTGCTACCCTTTTACACTGGGAACAGCCCAAGAATTCCTCTAAACTTTCAGTCTTGGTCATTCATATTTAGGTTTCAATTTCTACAGCTGGAGAAATTCTGGTTTTATCCCTCTTAGATAGTGCTGTACGCACACAGCAAATACATTCAACTAGACATGATTTCACTGTTGATTGTGCTATCTTGGAGAGTAGCCTCAGTGTGCCTAACTTGCTTGGATCAAAGTAAAAGTTTAATATAACTTGCTCTTCAGCTTATTGAATCCAGAGTAATTATATGATAAATGCTCTGGCCAGTAAAACCCCCTCTTTAAATGCAGCTGGATGTTTGTCTTGTTTTTGAACACCAGTCTCTGTTGTCCTGAGACCTGGCTAATTTCTGAAGATGAGATCCTCCAGAATTTCTTGCTCCCTTTCATAACAGGGAAAGGAGAGATGACAAGTAGGGAATGGGGTTTTAAAAACTGTTACAGTATTGTCTACAGCTGTATCAACTAAAACTCGTAATGTACAAATCACACAATCATCAGTAGAATATATTTGCCACTGTTGGCTGTTCTTCATCCATTCATCTAGTGCACTTCATAATCTGCTGCCTAGATTTCCGTGGAGATTTGCATTCTGACTACCTATAAGCAGTGATGTCAAATCTTTTTCTTTTAGGTGGATGTATTAATGTCGCCTGACTGTAGACACAAAAACACATAGATGCATCTCTGGAGGGCCAGTTCAGAATTGAAGGACAGCTGTACAGCAATGTACATCCTCCTTTGTAATCACTCTTGTACATGGAAGGTTTTCAAATGTATTCTTTTAAAAGCAATTTAGAAATCAATAGAGTGAAATGGAAAAGCTCATTTCTTAGCTAGAGTCTGAAGAGGTAAGAATTTGGGGACAATGTGATATAAGGCACTGAGAGGCAGAGATGGAAACTTATACTGTATCCGCATCATAGTTCATTTTCAAATGTGGAGAGAGTTAACTCATCATGTGTCTGCTTTGGGCAATGCATGGTGACCCTTTATTTGTGCAAGTCTGATGTTGGAAGGTCTCAAGAAGTATCCCTATGTTTAGACTGGGAAGTTCGTCTCATGACTTCCCTTATTGCTGATCTACTGAGTAAATGTTACTGACAGAAACAAGATGACTGCATTTATTGCAGGCATACATGGAATGAGTCCATACAGTAACTGCATGGTGCATTGATCAGCCTTGGGAAGGGCTGTGGGTCTGACACCTGCTGAGCTCATGCTTGGCAAGTGGGTCCACACCTGAATGGGAGGATGCTCACTCGTGTGGAGTTAAAACTTCCAAAACTGGAACTGCAGAGGGTTCGCCTGTAGTTATTTTCAAGCTGATGCTTGCAGGGAGGGCTGAAAATGTGATGTGACTTACTGTGCATGGTAAAACAGCATTACTTTGTAGGAACAATATGGTTTGTGGGAATCCAAGCAACCTGAGGGTCTTTGGGAGGTTATGAGATTTGGAACTGCTTTAGGGCAAAATTATTCTAATTGTTTAGTGTTTCTAAAACTAACTGATTATTAGTCACTAGTAAACAGTGTTGTCATGTACTGAAAATCCTCTGGGTTACAGAAAGCTGTAAAGCCTTCTCTCTATTTCTTGCATGCCTATGGGTAATAGGATTAAGCAGTTCTGAGGCAGGTTTGCTATGTTTCTGGTTGAGGGTGTTGCAGTTCCCTAGCTATCTGTTGCTTTGACCTTCTCGCTGCCTCTCCTCAAAGCATGACTCTCAGACCTTCCAGTGCCACTTCTTGTTGGGTGGACTCTTTCCAGCAGCTCTTTCCATCCTGTGCTTTAAGATGGAGACTTCTGGTGTTCATTGCAGTCATCTCTGCGCGGATGGGCGTGCTGCCCCTCTGTAGGGGCAATGATGCAGTTAGGCAGCGACGAGCCTATCCTGGTAAAGCACAGCTCTTTATTCCAGACAAACCTATTTAGGAGGAACGTATCTTAGAACCAATAAGCAGTTCACAGGTATACTTAGGTGCCAGACTGCCATCCTTATCTCCACTGAGAACTGGAAAATTTAATGTCTTTTCGTCGGGTCTGCTTTGAACTTCTGTTTCTCATTTCTCAATTCAGACATGAGAGAATCGCCTTCCCAAGTCCTGTTATTATCTCAGCTCCCTTGAGTCAATTCAAACTTGAAACTTCCCCCTGCTAAAGGGCAAAGGGCATAAATTCCAGGAGACTTGCTCCCTGCTTTCTGTCAGTATGTGGGATTAATGTTACTTCTCGGTGACATTAATTACCAGTGAGTTAGGAACACAGACAGCTATGCACTGACCATGGTAGATAATGTATTTCAAAGGTGAATACAGTAATTCTTGACTTTTCCATGACAGAGAACGTTAGCCACGCTGGAAGTCCCTTGTCATTTTTAGCCAGCAAGTATATTAACAAATGACAGGAATAAGTATATTTATTGAAAATTCAGCTAGTGTTTTTTTTTTTTTAAGTAATTCTGCAAAGTCTAGCTGCCACTACATCACAAATATGCTTGTGTTGGAGCCCACTTTAACACAGATTTGTAGTTTCCAGGTTGCTGTGCCTTACAATTGTAAGGAGTGCTATATACTGCCCTCCTTGCAGTACTCGTATAAGACGTATGCCTGGATCCCCTGCCAAAGAAAGTACCTCAGTAACCTCTCTTGGCAGTTGCAGATCTATATTCCCTCCATCACTCCTCACAAAGGCAAAGTTGGTACTTATCCCCTTGGCATGAAAGGGACTTAAGTAATGAGATGGTAGAAAGTGTGGCAAGGACTTCACTCCGGAGGCGTGTCCAAGCTAAGAGGGTTAATTGCGGATGCTAGTACTTCAGAGCAGATTTACATAAAATACCTGATAAGCAATTTTAAAGTATATATAGAAAATGTTGTTGGCAAAATATTTTTCTAAAATTATGGTAACTCTGGATGAAGATGACCCAGACATTCAGGGTGGGACTCCTGTCACTCTGTGTCCTGGTAGGTGTCCTGGCTGCTTGAAAAGGCTGTAGATCTCCTAGAAGTCCTGTTTCCTGCAAGCCCCATGCAGGTATCTTGAATATAATAGGAAGTCTCAACCAGCACTGGACATGTGTTGACACTTGAATTTTGCCCACAGTTTGATCCAAGCATGTGGAATGTGTTGCTGGAGCTGGTGCACTTTCTGCCTTAGCTTTGGAAGCAGAGAGCTGTTAGTGGCACAGATTAGCTGGTGTCAACATTATCACTTGCT
Source organism: Pelecanus crispus (assembly GCF_030463565.1). Lineage (NCBI taxonomy): Eukaryota > Metazoa > Chordata > Aves > Pelecaniformes > Pelecanidae > Pelecanus > Pelecanus crispus. The sequence goes on from NC_134655.1 coordinate 13,908,060, forward strand.
AAACAGACTCGAATTAAGATTGTTACTTGCTAATACACTTGGGTTAAATCTTCTGTCCCAATGAGACTGCCAGTGTCTGAAAATCTGCTCTTAACCTGCGCACATTCTGCCTCTATCACAACAAATCTCCCTTCTGCTCATCTCTAGTTTTTGTTTCACTGCACTGTGAAACACTTGCGATTCATTTCTGGTGCCTTTGTTGGTGACGTGTTGTTCATTTTGGATGTCTGTGGCAGATGTTCAGCTGCTGAGCCTCTGCCCAGTTTCTTGTATTTTGGAAGCTCTGTGCAGTCTTGTCCATTCTTTGATTTCCTGAAAGCCGTGAAGTAGGGGGCCCTGCGGATGTTGCTTAATGCTTGCTTAATGCTTATTAAGCTTAATGCTTGCTTAATGGTCCTTGGCCATGCCTTTCCTCTGGGAAGGAAATCCTGCACTGCAGAGGGCTCTGGCATGCACCCTACCACTGGTATCAGGTAGATCCCTGACACTTGCTATGGTTCTGCATTGCCGCCAGACTCGGTTACTGCTGCGCTCTGCAGAGGTCCAAAGCCATGTTCAGCACTGAAAACCTTAGTGACAGCAGGGTGTAGGAATGGGCATGCCATTGGCTGTAAACCTGTTTCTGACCTAATGTAGATTCTCTGACTTTGATGTTGGAGTTTGTTGTGCAGAGTCACATTGGTCATAGTTTCTGTTTTGGCAGCTTTGCATTGAATGTAACCCAGATCAATGCAGAGTTGGGGTTTCCTAACAAAACTCGAGCCTTCCCAGAAGACCTGGCCTGGGAGGCCAAACTCTTTGAATATGGCTTTCAGTTTGCTTCCCTGAAAAGGCAGGGATTGTTGTGAAGCTGCCACCCATGTTGCATGACTGAGCCCATCTGCAGCATTACCAGAGATATGGTTTTATCCTTAGATTCATAAGGAAAGTGTTTGTAGAAGTCATCAATTTTTAGAGGACATGGACAGGAACCTACCTTAGAACAGTAAATCAAGTTGCCAATGCCAAACTCTTCTGAGTAAGTGTGTGTATCTTAGAACGGAATAAGTAGTCATTAAGCAGAAATGATTTTTTGATGTTAGCTAGGGCAGAGCTAGTGCTTTCCTGTCCAAGAATCTTGCAGACCTTCTGTCTGCAAGGGAAGCAGGGTCAGGGAGACATCAGTGCCACCTGCCCAGCAGCTGGTGGACAGCCCTGACCACCACCTCCATCAGCCCAGCTCTGTGGTCCCCAAACAAGTTTACTGTTCATGCCATTCCTGGCATCAGGAAGAACATAGGACTTCAGAATTTGGGCAGATCAATGTTGAGGATAATACACATTCTTCTGCAAAGGCCAAATATTAATGCGAGTCACAGTTATGACTAAATCTGGGCATTGAATCCCATGTAAAGACCTGTTATAACTGAAGGGAAAAAAAAGAGAGAGTGAGTCGGTTAGTTTGTTCATTAGGCTTTGTCAGATCATTTTCAGTAATGAAGTTGAGGAAGATCTCTAGGAAGCTTCAAAAAGGTGATTTCAAATTTTGGCAACTATCTGGAAAGTGAGGAGATCAGTGTTGTTATTTGAACTGTATTTGCAGCTACTATATTTGTGATATGGGAAATCTGTCAGTCTTATACATCTGCCTGGAATCCTGTTTATAACAGTGACAACAATTTTCAGGCTGAACAATTCTTGAAATTCATGTATATCAGAAAGATTAGGTTTTAGTTCTGACTGCTCCCTGACATCATTCTTTCTCAGTCAAAAGTTAATTGTCTCTAAATCAGCTGCTGCTTCTCCTGCTGCCTTCAAATGTGAGGGATTATCAAATTGGATGTCCAGAGATTCTGTGTTGTGCTAATAATGCTCCTGTGCAAAATGCTAACAGAACTTATTTCTGATTATGGAAGTTACATATCCCTATTATCTAATCCTTCAAACTAAATAGCTTCAGCTAAAACCTGTTCTGTCTGAGCATAAATGAAAGTCACCTACTGCACCAGTGTAAATTTGCCTACTATGCATCATGGAGCAAGTGCTCTGAAATATCACCCCTGAGAATGAATGAGCTGAAGTCACCATGCCAAATTCATTCTGGGTACAGCATCACATTAGGTTACTCTCATTCCTAATGTAGCAGTGAATTTGGTCCAAACTGAAATCCCTATAAATCAGAAGGAACAGAAAGGACAGATGCTGTACCTTGAAAGATACACTCCTCTGGAAACTGTAGCTCCCTCTCCTGCCTTTTCATCCCAAGGAAGCAGATGGTTTCTCACTCACACAGTTATGGTGAAAGCACAACGGGTAAAAATAAAAGCAGAGGGCTGGATTCCTTCCTTGGTTAATCTGCATGTGGTCCCATGAACCCTGGTGGGAATGCAGAGAATGGAAATGAGAGTGAAGCACAACCCAGAGACCTACAAGAGAATTTGTCCAGCATTTACTGTTAGAAGAGTGAAGGAATATGCATGTTCTCAAAAGGAAATATGAATGCACCCCACTCTTAGCATCTTCTCACTACTCTGGCAGACTGTTGGCCATGAGGAGCAAACCTTAGGAAGCTGTGATTCTCTAAGTGCTATTCTTCCTACTCCCCACGAATAAGCAGGAAGCTTGCTAGCTCAGATTGTAATTAACAAGAGACTTAATTAACTTTTTTGGCTCTTTGATTTAATGCCTAGATTACAGTATCTGTGGACATCCAGTTTGTAGAACAATAGGGGAAAAAAAAGTCTGCTTAGTCAAAGAACAAGCCAGCAAAGAAGGTCCTTTCTTCCTCATGTCCTTCATTTCTCAAAAGAAATATGAAGACCATCTGTTAGTATCTGGTGACTGATAGTTTAATGCCAACCAATGCTGAAGTGATCCATTTAATTTTTGTAGGATTTGGGAAAAAAGGTCCGTGGAAGCTTTCCTAAATTATTTTTTTGAGGAAATAAATTTCTTTTTAACATTGGCTTTTTTGTTCCTCTCCAATGAGTAAACTTGTTAATAATAATAATATAGTAGTGATTCAAGTAAACTGCTGCTCAGTACATTTTTGCTTTCCTGTTCTTCCCCAAAGCGAATCTGATGAATTCTTTCACATCAAAGTGGGGTACATTATTCATGTCGTCCTATGTCACATCATGTGTAATGGGATGTGACAACCCAAGGTAACGCATCAATTAGGATAAGGCAGGAGCAGAGATTTGTTGATTAAAGAGGGAATGTATGTCCAGCTTCGGGCATGGCTGTTTGGTGTTCAGCGGTGACAGGAAGTCTATTTTAAAACTTCAGAGCTGAATTTGGAGATCATGTGCTGTAATTTAGATTGTCTTTCAGCCCTTCTGTTTCTAAGTATCGTAACTGACATACCCTAATACTCATGCACTTAATGATATATGACTCAAAGCCTTTTACTTATTCCATCTGTCATTAGTCCTGTTCTGAGTGCACTTGGTCATATGCAGGTGATTGGAGTGGGGTGGCAGCTGAAAGCCAATGAAGAGAGGTGATTTGAAGTACTGCCTGCAATTCGGTGCAGGCATGATGTGTGTCTTCATGCTTCTGTTGATCTAAAAGGGATCTGATTTTATCTGAGCCGCTGGTGACAGTCTGTGATATAGTGGCTTGGTTTCATCCTTTTATTAGTTGGTAGTAGTGAACAAAATGTTCAGTCAATAGGTTATTGCTTCCAGCAGGTCAAATGTTTTTTATGGCTTTTCTAAGTTATTAATATATGGAGCCTTGGATTAAGAGTGAAGCATGAGCCTTCCTTTGGAAGAGAGGTATAAATTTGCAGGGATTAGGGATCAAGACAAACCCCATCAATCTGAGGAACAAGGGGTTTCTGGGAAAAGAAGCTAAATTCTGTCTGAGATCTGGAGGAATAGGAGCAGGGTAAGGAGCGAGGAGCAAGTGTTCAAATGACGTGAAAGCACAAGGGCTCTGCATCTGCAGAGATGGTCGAGTGCTCCCTGGGAACAACATCCAGCCTTCTTGCTCCCCTGCTCTCTTGGGAACTGATGTCACTTTTGGAGAAAGTTGGGAGTCCTTTAGGTCATGAAAGCAAGGACTCTCACTCCATCCACAAGCTCCCTTAAGATCCACTGGTGCTTGGAGCATTTGATCGTGAGACAGCTGTCACAACTGGGCACAGCACGTTGTCACGCTGACAGCAATAAGATGTGAAATGAATGTGTGAATGGAGCAAGAGTCCTTGCTTTCATGTCGCCATGAAGTATGTCCAAAAGACTCTCCACAAGTCATCTATCCACCCTGAGCAGGGTCACGTGTAACTATATTCTTTCAAACAGAAGTTTCACTAGCCTTTTCCTAAGGACCTCAGCGTGGAGTTTCCACAGGATCCCTAACTGTGCTTAATTATAATTAGTCTGAAAGATCTTCTTAATATCTGACCTGATCTCGCATTCTTCCAAATATTGAGGTTAGCTATTTGGAAGGGATTGTACGTGTGCTGGAGAATAGAACCAGAAATCAAAATCATCGTGAGAAATTGCAAATATGGTCTGAGACCAGGGGATGCAGTTTAGCAGGATGTGAAACACTACACTGGGCAGCAGTCATCGGCTGCGCAAACACAGGCTGGTGAGCAGCTGGTGGGGCAGCAGTGGCAGAGATGGGGTGGGATGAGCAGAGTGGGGGACAGTTGCATGGGAGCCTGGGCGCCTTGCTGCTCTGAAACAGGCAAACACTGTGCTGGGTGGATAAATGAAAAAGTAGCCTAGAAGATAACAGATATGCTCCAGCTGTGCATACCATGCTTCGAGAGAGTTGGAGGCAAACTAGAAGAGGTCTGGAAGGGAGTAACGTGAACTGGCTGATGACTAGGAATTATGACCATCAGGGAAAGCTGAACAAACTGGGCTTGTTTAGCATCAAGAACTGAAAATGGCTGGTGTGGCAATACTGCTGCTCCAAAGAAGATAATACTCTCCTCTCTGTGTTCCTTATAGAGAGGTCTTCAATTGTGACAAGGAAGGTTGAGGTTGGATGCTAGCAAGAAGCTTCCTAAGGGAGTAGTAGTAAAGCATCAGAATTTATTGCCCAGGGAAATTTACGGCCTTCATTGATGAAGGTCAAGTTAAACAAACACCTCCTGGAAAAGCAGAGATGTAGTGGGGCAGGGAGCAGCCCTCGACCCTCTGAGCAGTGCCTTTCAACCTGAATATTGTGCGTTCTTGTAGCAAGCAAGGCCATTTTAGCACCTCCTCTCCCCAGCTGTCTTCTCCCCCAATACAGCAACCCATGTTTTCTGGTCTTCCCAATAAGTTAATTTTTTTACTTTTCTGGCTATTTCCTCTGAACTTTTTTTCATTTGTTCTGGTTCTTCTTGAGCTTTGGGTGGTCTAGTTGAGTCCTTTCCTGAGCAGAGCAGAATGAAAGGATTACTTTTGGTGTGTCACCTCTGTACACCTGGCTTCTCTGTACATCTGGGCATGCTTTGGTGGCAGGGTTTGTTTGGGTTTTTTTAAGCAGTAGTATAACACCACTTTGTGATGATCTTGTGGTCTATACATGCACAGTATAAAATGCAAATTTAAGAAATAGTAAGAAGTGTGCAAAAAGAATCTTATTTGATTTTTGTGTGTGGTGGTTTTGGGTTTTTGGTTTTGGTTTTTTTTTTTTTTTTTTTTTTAATGCAACAGATGATTTCTATGCAGGATCAAGTCTAGATAGCAAAGGGATTATACTGTATATGTCAAATTTTCCTCCTGGGTATATTTATAGAGATATTTCTGAAGCAGAATGTCTCCAGTCAGAATATTTAAAACAAAGCAAACGTCTTCATTGAGAATTAAACAGTAGGATATGTGGACTCACATGTGTGCATGCAGATACATAGTATTTTGAGAATGGTTCATATCTCGTTTAGGGCTGTATTAGCTTTCATGGAATATTCTCTTGTTTGGCAGTAGTCAGATAAATAAGAAATGAAATAAAACTGCAGTGTATGAAGTATTCCAGTACTGGTGTTGAAGGTTTTATTAGATTCAGAGTGCATTTAAAGATCAGTAGAAAACCTCAGGCATTTGCCAATCAAATAAATTGGTGAGAGTGCCACTGCTCTGCTTTCCTCCTTGGAGGATGATAGGGACAAGCAAAGGCAGGTGAAGTACCAACCAACTCTTTGGGAAAACTAAATTTATATTGTAATTCAGAGCTTGGTGCATGAGGAGAGAAGATATAAAATAATAATTTTTTTCAGGGTGTTGGCTGGAGGAAGACAGATACAGAAGAGCAATGAAAGAAGTGCTCCCAGTCTTCCAGGAGACATATGATATTTGAGAGTAAGTACTGTGAGTGTATTGATTGGTAGAGTTTAATACCAGACTTGGTAATTTCAACTTTGTGACACTATTTATTTTCCTTTGCTTTCTCTGCTGAATTACTGAAGCTGTCTATGTCGGTAGTTAGACATGTGCATATTTTCTGAGAAGGTTGTTCATGCAATTCTACAAGTCACTGCTCAGTAATAGTTTTTCTGTAAGAAGCTTTTTGGGTGTCTCCCTGTGAAGCACAGTCTCTGCCTCTCAAATGCTTTTTGGTGATTTCTATGGGTTTTTTTCATGTTCCACCATTCTTTTAAAATTGTGAACTTCCTGATATGTGTGCAGCATTCCAATAGTAGTTTCACTACTGTGATGTAGGAGCTAAAACCAAATGTGCTCCTGGGCTTCCTTTTGAAATTGTCTTTCTTCCTTGAGAAAGAAACTTAATGCACCCTGTGTAGCGGAAGGCTGTTAGTGCTCTGCAAGCTTCTTCCCTGGTGTCCAGGTACAGCCTCCACTGTCTGTCTTGGAGAGAGCGAGCGTGCGGTGCCAAGCAGATCTGCCCGGTGGGTGGTGCTAATGATTTCAGTGCAGTTGCATATTTGCTCATGATTTAAAAAAGAGAGTGAGATGGGAGAAAGAAAACTTTCAGCATTGGCAACAAAAGTATTTCTGGAAACTCTCCAGCAGTTGAAGTGTCCTCAAGATTCTGCTACAGCTTTGGCATAGGTGTGTGCCTCTTTTAAATATTAAAAAGAGAAACCTTTTCAAAATACTTCAGACTACTTGATTGTTATTGCAAAAGAAAAGCACTTTTTCCCAAATGTCATTGTAATTTTCTATTAATTTCATATAGTACTGAGTAATAAAGTTATTAAATATTGACTGATTCCCTGCTCTCCCACTGCTCTCAGTATATCTACGAAGAGTTTCCCAGCGGAGCTTCTGACAGGCTTCAAACAATCAACCATGACAGTGTGGAGGAAAAAGTATTGTCTAACTTGCTAATCTCTTAGCTCTTGTGTTTTCAAGGCAGTTTTAGAGCATTTATCTTTCTGCCCCTGTTCCTGTTTCCCTTTATAACCATTGTGCTCGTTTTGGATGTTGACAGGCTTTGGTACCTCATGGTTGGATGGTCTCACTTAAAAGCCCTGACACACCTTGTTCCCCAGACAATAGAGAGTGGTCCCTGCCAGTTTCCCAGGGCCTTCCATACGTATGTAAGTTTTTGGGTTTTTCCATTGTTTTGGTTGGCTGATATTTTTCATGTTCCCATGCTCCTCCTCTTAACACACATCTGCGCACAGTTACTTGGAGCTTTGAATATTAGTCCTTCATCTTTTCTGTGTATCTCCACTTCTATTACTCTCCCCTTTCATTGATTATGACATATATGGAGACCAAGATATAATAAAGGACATGGGTCATATAAAAAGAATGCAAGAAGTTAATCATGTTATTTTTACCTGTCCCCTGTCTAATATCTCAATAAAAATGCATATATTAGACTGGGTGATTGCAAGTGGAAGTATTTCTCTGTGCTTTGCAAAAGGTTGCCAGACCTTGGTGGAAATAATTATCTTCTGCACAGTCGTGGTGATAATCATGTGCTATTATAATGAGTGCAGTTTTCTTGGAGTTGTTTAGCAACAGCCGTGTTGTCTTCATCTTCCTAGATTCAGCTGATTCACATTGATCTATTTTTCTTACAGGGATTAACTTTGGGGGAAAAAAAATCCATAACTTGAGATGTTCTACAAATTATGCAGTCAACTTTCCTGTGTGTGGGAAAATTGTGAGGTCAGAACTGCTAGAATGCGAGGGATTATTCTCACCCTAGGAAAAACAACTTTCTGGGCATGATATCTACCCTGCCAGACTGGTGCTTGATTCAGAAAAGCAGTCATGGAAATATGTAATTCCAACACTGCTTGTATGCTATGGCTTTATTTTCAGTGTCTTAACTTTTTTTGGCTAACCAGTTCAAAAATAAAAAAACCCCAAACCACCCAAAAATCCTGCCTGGCTTTAACTGATAAAAGCCAAAGGTGAGTAAAAGGCACTTTTCTGTTCTTTGTTATGGCAAAATACAAAAAACTTTTTCTGTACTAAACTTGTACAATAAAATGTATTGCATAGTGATTTGCTAACATTATTATTTGCTAGTAGAATGTGTTGTTGTCTTTACAATAGCAAGCCTTAGAAGAAAGAGCCAGCCTATGAAAAAAGGAGTTCTAAAAAATTAACTCTGAGAGTATTAGATACGTCATTGTGTTGGTTTTAGAAAACCTAACAGTTTAAAAGAAGAATGACTGAACAGTATGGTTTTCATGGTCAGCTGATCTCCATTGCATCCATGCATTTATTAAATGCTTTTTACTTTGTGCTTCATTTGACAGTAGATTTCAGTACATTGGATTAGGTAATTGCCTGGATGCAGCATAAACCTCGGCAGTTCAGAGAAAGCACTATGTAAACTCTAAAAAGTCTATTCTACCATTTCCATTAGCCTCCATAAAGTGTTGTGATAAGATCAAGATGCATAAGATATTATATGTTAAATTATGCAGCCAGCTGGCTGATAGTGCTGCTGGAGCTGGGGACTGACAAAAGCTATTGTTAGGGCCAGCCAGAGGTGCTCCTTCCAAAACCTTCTTTTCTGTTGTTGCTTTCTGAACTTTGCATATTAAAAGTTTTTCTGTTTAGTCTCTCCCCAAGGGCTGGAATTTTATTATTTTTTTCCACAGGATGGTTTCAATGAAAGCACTAAACCAATTTAAAACAGAAGCAGCAGTGGATAGCATTTCCAGAGAATTACTTTTCTTGGGTTTTATGCTTCTGTGGTGTCAAACAAGCTGAGTTTGGAAACTCAGTCAGAAGACAATAATTAGCTGGGGCACTGTTTGATAAAATCTTGAAGGAAAAGAAAAACGTGCTTATCTGAAATCTGGGGGGTTTAGTAATAATTAAGAATCTATAATGAAAACACCCTTTATCACAGTAGTTCTGAGTGGGGATTTAGAAAGAAATTTGCAGTGGAGGAAGAGTGCCACAGTTCCCTTCCTACCTCAGTACATTGCCTGAGGGCTGGGACTGAACCAGGCTGGGACAAGTAAGACTCCTTTATTGTAATGTAGTAAAGAATGATTTTATAAAGCAGAGTGAACAGAGGGGATATTTAAGAATGCAATACTGAAAAGGAAATGCTAAAACTCCTCAAAGGAATCTTACTAGTCCAGAGTCTGAAGTGTGGAAAAAGATGGCATAGGGAGGGATATGACAGGGGAGTATAAAATCACATGAGGAGGATGGGTAGGGATTGTGGCGTGCTCTCTCAGGCAGTGCTGGTCCAGGAGCAATACAGTGAAGGTATCAAGTGCTGGGTTTGGTGTAAGCAGAGGAGGATCTTCTTGCCATGAACAGTCAACCTGGGGAGCCCTTGCTCAGAGGTGTCATGAGCACATAAGTTTACATTGATTCAGAAGAGAATGGGACAAGATCTGATTAGGTTTATGAAATACATAGAAATGGTATCTGGCTTAGAAAGCTGCTGGCTTGAAAATGGTTGAAACCCAGTAGAGTATTAGGGGAATGTATCTGCTTGCCCTGTCCTTGGCATCTGCCTAACCTAGGTGAACTTTTGGCTTGGCCCAATATGACTGTTACGTTCTTGGAGACCTTGGCGTAAAGAAGTAAAAATGCATGTGTTCAGTGCATCTGCTTCGTGTCAGAAGCAAATCCTTTTTTGTCCCATATACAAGTAATTAAGTGCATGCTTCCTAAGTTATGTTGTATTAAAGTACTACCGATGTCTGGGATGCTCCCTGTCTAGGGATGAAAGAGAAAAATTCTGTGGAAAAATGAAGTAATGAGTCAATAATGATCTCCAAGGGAATGACGAAGGTGTTGTGGCCTTCCAGATTTGTCTTGTGCAAATCTGCTGGCTCACACCTAGAGAACTTCCTGGCTGAGCACTACAAAATTGTGCAGCAGGCTGAGGTTTCTGTCCTGGGCCAGCTGAATGGCTTGAAGGATTAGTGAATAGGAGGTAGCCGGAACAGAACAGGCATATATTACAGGAACAGTGGCAACATCTTTGGGTAGAAATTGTAGTCTCAGGCAGTTTGCATACAGCCTTCCAGCTGGGTTATACAGAAAAGGAAATGTTCTTTCTTCCTCTTTATTGTCTATGCAGCCCTAATCGTTCTTTTTTTCAAATGGTTCATTTCAGCCCACATTGTGGCTTAGGTAAAGCAGTCTCTGTGCTAAACCCAGCTCCCTTTGAAACTTAACAGGGTTTATGTTTTCTGCTTTGCTGCTGCTGCACATGAAGCAACGAGGTCCGTCGCTCTGGGTCCTGCAGCTTCAGACTGGTGTTTCTTTTCCTTGAGGACCAGTGCTGTTGTTTGCTGCAGATTCCCTCATGTCCTACCTGGCTCCGTAACCTTGCAGCATGCGTTTTCTTTTGTTTACTGCCTGCTGGCACCTGGAAAGCAATTATCTGTTTCTGTCCCCTGAGTCCCTACAAGCCCCATGCTTTCCTGCATCCCACAGTTGACTGCTTTTAAAAAGAGAGTGCTGTACCCATCAACAGGTGTTAGCAGCATCTGCTATCAACATGGCATCACCCTCTCAGCCGAGCAGGATCCTGCCAAAGAGCTGGCGCTTGCTTCATTATGCATACTCCCCATCTGCATGCAGATTCACTTAGCACCTCTTGCCCTAGTGGAACTGGCACGTGTCTCGGTGTGGGCCCAAAGCCACCCAAGCATATGGGCTCAGTCTGCTCCAAGTGTGTGCAGCAGAGATGGTGCTTTTTAAAAACAGGAACAGGATTCCCACATAGGAAAGGTAGTGCAGCTTTCGGGCCTGGGACTTGCTTTTTAAATCCCTGTGGATTGAGTATGCTCTGATCTGTGTTTCTCTGGCTCTTTTTTATATTATTCAGTGCTGTGACAAAGGTCTGTATCAGCTCTTTTTCTCATCTCTGCAGAAGGCCTAATCTTCAAAATGGTTTTCCTACTTGGTTAGGTTTTTTCAAATGAAAATATTAAAAATCTGATTGCTAATAATGTATATACAGAGGAGCCTGTTTCCCATGGGTAATATACTATACTGAGGATGTGTGATGGCTTCTGTTATCTTTCTGCCGTGTCTTTGTTGCTGTGCTGTGTCTCCCTATGGCTCTTGTAATTGGAAAAGGACTATGGAGTCATCTGCTTTAGCTACTGTTTTCCACAAATCCAAGTAGCTTCTGCCCATCACTCTCTCCTTGCCTATGGGTTTCTCAACACATCGTTATGTGTCCTTAGATCCTCAATTTGGCCTTTAAGCAGGCGTACTTGAACTTAGTACTGACCAGGGCTGCAGTGTGAGTTTGGCGAGACTCAGGTTGTTCTCTGGATGCCCCTGCTCTACCCCTTGTACAGGGCCATTCCAGTCCCATCTGAAATGCTGTAAGCGTATTTGTCGCCTGATGCAGGAAAAGCAGAATGATCCTTCTAATGAGAAAGCACATGGACTTGAACCACAAACCACTTGAATGACAAAGCCCCAAGCCCACAGAAGGGGCGTGCAAATGATGTAAACTTCATATTATGCCCTTAAATATTCCCAGCCTTTTCTGACTTACCCAGAGAGAAGCCAAAAAAGAATGTCATAGACATCATGGTCTGGCCCATAGGACCAGCCATTTGAATGGCAGTGAAGTTTTCTCTGAAACTTGTGATGAAGACATTGGAAAATATCCCCGGAATGACTTATCTTTTGCTTGCTCACATTTGGATGCTCAGCAAGAATCCGTTCCATCTGAACGCCTAAGCAGAGCACACAGAGAATCTGTGGTGCAGGGAAGGCTTCCTTCCTTACTTTAAAGGCAATTACCAGCAGTGCTACCCCTGCTTAGCCCTGCTAGAAGAGAAGTTGTCCTGTTAGATGCCACAGTAGTCCCTCCTGGGTTTCTGCAGGTAAGTGCATGGCTTGCCTCAATGCTTGTCCCTTCTCCAAGAACTTTTTTATTTTGTTTGTTGTCAAAAATATTGTTTGTTGATTGCAGTTTTCTTTTGTTAAATTTCGAGTGGAGCCAATCGCAAAAAATTAGGCAGGCTGTAATAGTATTATGTCTGATTGCCTTTCCTTTGGAATTAGTATTCCAGGAATCTTGTTTTAGTGATTGTACTGCTTAGCTACTGAGCAGAAACTTTTAACGGGATAATATTGATCCAGTTGGGACCAGCAGAGCTTGCAAGGTATGAGTCGTTAGGCAGCATTAGCAAGGGGTGGCCTGAGCACTTCTGTTGTTGGGGCAATTTCGGATCAGTCAGTTGGATTTCTGCTGTGACGTTTAAAATTGTACTTGTATTAAATATCCATCTGGGTTCTTGTAGCATGGTAAATCTGGAGGACTCTAATGGACTTTTAAAATATATGTGATGCATAACATAAGTGTTGCCTTCCCCCTCAGTTATTTGTAAAACCTCTTGCATTCTTAGTAAATTACCCATAAGAGACTAACTGAAGGCCATATTTTTCCCGTGGGAGATTGTGAAAGGAATTAAATGGAAGCATTAGTCTGAATTACAAAAAATAACCAGTTGATCAAACTGAACAAAAGTGACCATACTTAATCCTGAATGATTCACCAGTGCTAGTATAAGCATTCAACATGCTAGGTGGAGCTAGCATGACATTTTTAAAGCAGCAATAGACAAACCCAGTCCCTCTATAAAAGGACAATACATGTATATAATTTAGATCATTCACTACTAAAATTAATGATAGATTTCACCCACTTGCCAAAGCTTCTTAGTTGTTTTCATTCTAGCCCTGGTTCAGATAAACCTTTTTTAGTGCTCTTGGGTTAATATATTCAGGCTGAGCAATCACAACGCAGCAGTGAGTGTCCTGCAAAGGGACTGGAAGACAAAGTCTGCTGTTCTGGCCAGCTGGAAAATGCTGGATTGACACCTCAGCCCATGGCTGGAACAGCAGCTGTGGCATCCCTGCAGCCTAGTGCAGGGCGCTTGTGTGCTTGAGCAGCAGAGATAAGGACACCGTGTGCTGTGTAAATGTGCCGACCACTGGGCTCCTCTGCAATGTTTCCCCCCTTCTCCATCTGTTAGCCAAGGGCTAAGAGAGTGTGAAAGGGGAGCAGAGGAGAGGACAAGGGGCCTCCCAATATATCATGGGTGCAGAAGGGGACAGTGTCCTGTTCCCTGTGCTCCAGGAGGTCCCTTGGGTGCACGCAAGCTCTTCAAACTCCCAGGGAAAATGGAGAGTGCACAGAGCAGTCCCCAGCCATCCAAGCTAGGACAAGGCTGAGGTGCAACACTTCCTGAGCCATTTCAGAACAGGGTTTTGACAGCTACTGTATGAGAAACTGTCTCCTCAGCCCAAGGAGGTGCAGGAAGAGGAGGTCCCCCTTCAGTGCTGTGGGTTGTGGTTTGTCAGCTGTGACATCTTGTTCTTCTCTCAGTTTCTCCACTAGGATTTCTGCACTTTCCTGATGAATCCAGGTTTAAATAACTGGCTCCTTTGTGCTCTGACTCCCATCAGGTGCTGCCTGGAGCATGGATGGGCTCATGCTGCAGCTGAGAAGCAGAGAGACATCCCCAGCATGCAGGTTCCTGGTGTAGTTTTGTGTGAAGGAAAGGCCTGCTGCTTCCACAGTCACATAATGGCTTTCTGGTGTTAATATTGGTTCAGTTTTCACAAGGTCCTCACTGCCAATATGTGAGACCCTGCATATGGAGAGGTCTCGTAACTGGTATTTAGGGCAGCAGATTCCCAGAGAAGGGATGCTGCGTCTGGGAGTAGCCGGGCAGGGAACGGCAAGGCAAAGGAAAGGTGGAGATTGTGCTGTGGGTGCATATCAGAGAGATGATGTCCAGAGGTGGAAAAGGAGGGGGGAGGAGTGGTCCGAGTGTGGGCTTGACAGGTCTGTTCCATGTTGCTTGGTGTGGACCTTTGGGCAGAAACCAGATTTATCGAATTTTGGCAAATGTATGGGCTAGAATTCTTTTAGAATTGTTCCAAACCCATAAATGAGTAAAACAGGTATAAATAGAAAATTGAACTTGGACATAAAGTTTTATGAAATTATTGATGAAAGGAAGAATTTCATTAGGAAGAAAAATCCTGGAGGGAACATGAGGTGGGGAAGGGTGCCAGATGACCTCCAATGACTTTGGTGCAGCTCACTGTGCCACTAGGTGCTAGTGTGCTCCTATGGCTTTGTGGGTCCCAAGCCTGTGCAGCTCTGATCACTGCTGATGGCACGTGAGCTCGTCATTTGACACCAATTACAGCGTTTCTTCAAGAGCTCTGTTCACAATATTTCTACAGTATTTGTATCTCCCAGATGACCACAGATCTTGGTCATCATAGTTGTCTGGACAGACCTTTCTGTTTTTTTGAGTCTGTGATGTTGTAGGCAGACGCTGATGGGATCTATGTGGCATTGCCATTTTCCAAAGCACCTCCCAAATGTGTATGGAATCACCAGGGCTGTTTTAAAGGATGGGTTGTGAGCTTAAATGGTTAGCCCAAAGTAATTCATCATGCCAGCACCAGAGGTAGAGACAGAACCCATGTTTTCCAGCTTCCTGGTAGCAATAAGCATTACTTTCCTGTTTGCTCAGCAGGAGAGACAAGGGTCATGGAGCAGGAAAGTCAAGGGATCTAAAAGTAGCATGTTCTTCCTACGACTTATCAGCCATTCACAGCACATATGGCCAGAAAGGAAGTTTAAATAATTCAGTCTCACTCCTTTATAAAGCAGCTCAATTTAACCTAGTTATCCCTACAGTAAAGCTATTACCTGTGCTTACCTTCCTAAAATACTTCTAGCTGCATTTTGCCTGCACCAAGAAACAGTAGATCTACTGCTTGCAGTTTGGAGTTTGTATCGATGTTTAATCATTCTTGCTGCACCTGACTCATGAGAGTTTGTCTTTCAATTCTCAGGTGGTCAGTCTTGCCACACTTTGCTACAGCCTGTTTTCTATTTGGTACCTTTTGGTTTTTTTATTCATAGTTGTTACCTTTGTTTTGTCACTGAACCAGCAAGAAGCACCACCAGTCAGAACAGTGGCCCCTGATTGTTGAATGATGCCTTTTCTTCTTTGAGAACTCCATTTCAGGATAGTATGACTTGTACTTGTAGACACCATAGCTGGTTGTGGCTATAGGGTTCAGCCCAGATGTCTCTGACTGCACAGGATGTTCAGTATATAGAAGATTATTGTCTGATTAATTATTCCTGTGGTCCTATTTTAATGTTTCATTTTTCAAATACATTTGAAAATTTCAGAGAAATCAAGATTGACTTCTCAAGAAGAGTTCAAGAAGGAAGCCTCAATAAAGGTGAACCCAGCCAGCTTGTTAAAGGCAGCTGGGGGGAGTTTCTAATCCCAAGGTTGTCCAAACATGCTCTTTTGACTCTGTGTCAGCATGTTCATTGAATTCTGCAAACCCTTCTCACAGTGCAAAGACTTCCATTTCTAAATCACAGATACAAGGAGGGCTGTGAAATTCTAATTTCTACATACAATGCAATGCTGACATTTTAAAGATACATAAACAGTTATATCTGCTTCTAAACAGTCCAGGTCACAAGGGTGTTTTTTGTCTTGCAAATACGGTATTTGAAATATTTGAATATTTAGGTCTCTGATGTCCCTAGCTTTTTCCTCCAGTAAACTCCCATTCTGATCCACATGCATCTCCTTGGGTAAACACTGCAGAGTGGTCCTGTGATGTTTCCCAGTGAAGTGCTGTAGCCTTGCAGTGTGGCTTGAATGCTAATGACTTTTTTGAAGTTCTGAAGTTTTCCCAATGTAAATAAACCTCAGGATTGTCAACTCACCATGCCAATATGTGTGCAGGTGTTCAAAACTGTATATGCTTTAGTTGCTCCTTTTGTTAGCTTTGCTGGGAGTTAGTTTCTGAGAAAGCTGTACATTAAAGCTCAGTGCCATTACTTCTCAGCCTTCACACTCCGTTATCTGCTATGGCACCTGAAGCCCATCTCCAGCACTCTCTTCTGGCTGGAATCCCCTTTCTATCAGCCCAGCGTTTCCAAACTGTAGACATCTATGGGGTTATGGTAAGTGCTCAGTATCTGGTTACTGGTAGGGGTTGATGAGAAAAGCTGAAGAAGTGATCGGTGGTACAAAATGTTTGGGAGCTATTCTGTTAGGCAGCCTGGGGAAAAGTAAGTGCAGGAAACCCTGGGGTGAAAGGTTTGGCATATCCCAGAGTCGTCTTAATTTATTTGTAGCTAAGAGCTTGTAGGGAGTGGGCATTACTCTTTACAGTTTTTGGACATGTGTGTGAAATGTTCTTCTATGAAAAGCTTAGCTATATGGCATCATCTCACCATTTGGCAAGTTTTTTTTCTTGGAAAAAATTTTCAGTTCATGGTCTGTACAGGAGCTGTTCACTAAACTGAGTACGGCTCTTACTGCATGTTTCAAAAGTGGATGCGAGGCTCAGGAGGGACAATCTCCCTGCCTGCTGCTTACACAGGGTGTCCTGGCTCCTTCCAGTGCTGCTCTTCCCATCGTTATATGCAGTTCAGTTGCTTGCCCATAGCAGTGTACATGGTGGCCCTATGCAGTTGCTTCAGTGCATGAAATGCACAAGTGAAACTCCAGCCATGCCCCATCACCCTCCACAAGTCTGAAGTGATTGTGCTGACATTGATTTTCAGTACAGAAGCCCTTTCCTCCCACTTGTAAGGATTTTCTTACACATCGCCTAAAGGATGTGCTGGCAATACACGTATGAATCATTTACTTACCTGTTACAAACTGTCGTGGTTTAGCCCCAGCCAGCAACTAAGCACCATGCAGCCGCTCGCTCACTCCCCCTACCCCAATGGGATGGGGGAGAGAATCAGAGGAGTAAGAGTGAGAAACACTCCTGGGTTGAGATAAGAACAGTTTAATAATTGAAATAAAGTAAAATAGTAATAGTAGTAGTAATAATTACAAAGCAAGTGGTGCACGATGCAATTGCTCACCACCCGCCGACAGATACCCAGACAGTTCCCGAGCAGCGATCGCTGCTCCCCGGCCAACTCCCCCCAGTTTCTATACTGAGCATGACGTCATATGGTATGGAATAGCCCTTTGGTCAGTTTGGATCAACTATTCTGGCTGTGCCCCCTCCCAGTTTCTTGTGCCCCTGGCAAAGCATGGGAAGCTGAAAAGTGCTTGGCTAGCATAAGCACTACTTAGCAACAATTAAAACATCAGTGTGTTATCAGCATTCTTCTCCTACTAAATCCAAACCACAGCACTATGCCTGCTACTAGGAAGAAAATTAACTCTATCCCAGCTGAAACCAGGACACAAATTATGATCATATGCAACGTGGTTACAGTAGATTCCCTAAAAAATTCCCTAAAAAATGGACAAATTATTTCTTAGAAGATGGATTAGCCTTCATGCACTGTATGAGTGTAGTTGAAGAATAATTAATAAAGAGAGGTTAGATGTTGAATTTCAGGAGTAGGGCAGGTTGATTTTGTAAATGAAGAAGATTGAGGTCAGTATTCCAGGATTTCTGAGCAGAGATAGCCACTGTGTTTTGCAAGGCCCATGCAAGTGAGTTATGGGGTACAGCCGCATCTTGCCAGGCCTCTGTCTCCTGCCCCTGCTTGGTGGTGTTCCCCCTCCCACCCGCAAAGCAGGCATTTAAAGTAGTGTTGTTATGTCTTAATACAGTGCCAGTAGGGTGCTGGATGCTCTTGAATGTGCCTGCTGTCTCATGGATAGTTGCTCATTTTGATGCTAGGCATATCCTTCAACTTAGACATATCCGCCACCTGAAAGGTTTGAGTTTTCAAAAGGTTTTGCAGTTTGCATCATTATTCCTAGGGTATCAGGTAGGAATACAGTTTAAAATATGTTTCTAGATGTTTTGAATAGTTGTATTTAGGTTTCTGACTTCCAAGGTTCTCTTTTTTTAAAACCACTGTAATGGTGGCTGTTCTTCTTTAAGTTTACATTCATTTACTGAGCCTTTGAGAAAGGTTGGTTTGCTGTGTTTTTCTTTTTGTTAAGAGCTGTGTACTCTAATTGGAATACATATTTCTGGTGGAACATACAGTTTAGTACAATTACAATGTGAACTTTGGGTCTTGCAGTTGTTTGTAGACATCTTTAAAGATTCGGCTTTCTACAGTATGACACTCCATGGCATAATATCTTCCTTACAGTCAAATCTTTTTTAAAACCAACTCTCATATTGCCCTGAATCAAAGAGATAATGTACTCACTGCAGCCAAGTGTGGCCCACTTCTACCCTCACACATGTGCATAATTCTCAGTGACGGATCTGGTAGCTGACAGTAAAGGTGTGACCCTACCAGCCTGGGTTTTTCACACCAAACCATTCTATTGCACACAATGGAATAATTCAAATCAGCATTTGATCTTATGAATTTAATAGGCAATCCTTTCCACTGAATTTTGATTGATCAGTCAGGTCTTGCACTTTAAAAAACCAGTAATGCCTGTACATAGAATATTTCTATTCAATATGTTGCAGGGGACTGCTACATTTCAGGACAGATGCTTGTAGTGATATGGTGGTAGTCACTGTGCTGTGTTTGCATACTAATCAGATGAGTTCATGAGGCATTATGTTTAAGAAATCCTCAGCTATGCTCTGTAGAACAAACTTGATCTTTGATACTGAGGGGAAAAACGTCAGGAGTATAAAGTAGCGTATCTGCTACCATTTTGACCACTACTTATACATGTTTTGTAGGTCTGGTGTCAAAAAGACTTTCTTTAAGACATGTGATGCTTAATACAGACAAATTTAACTAATTCACTGTGGTATTTTTGCACAAAGCTGCATGGCCTGGAAGCAATGAAATTTGCATTGCACTCGTCTCATCAGGTGATCAGGTTTTAATAGCCCTTCTATGCTAGCACTACAGGAAAGCAGGTATTTATTATGCTGTGATGTACATTTGCATCAGTGGTAACTCTTCACTGATTCTGCGTTAATGGTATAAAAACTGTACCTTTTCTTTCAGGCTATTCTTCAGAGACGCCTGAAGTTAAACTATGCTTAGCTTCTTCACCATAGTAATTCATTTTGTCATTGCATGATCAGGCTAAAATGTCCGTGCTGCTAATTCCCTCATGGTGATGAAGGCAGGTATTGATCAGGTTAATGTTGGTGCCTCCAGTGGGCTTGGAGAGTCAAAGGTGTTAATGTGATGCTGCGTGACGCAAAGCAGTTTAACAAGGTCCAGGGCTTCACGCAGCGCCGTCCTGCTTGGAAAAGCACGTTGTGTATGGCAACAATCACTACTGAGAAAAAAGTAGAGATTTTTAATTGAGTAAATTCCCTGTTTAACAGACTTCTAGAGGGTATTTCAGATGCTAGCTGTTTCAGGGCAGGGGAGGGAAAAACTTGATGTGGGCTGGAGTTACTGGCATTGTTCTTGTTGAATCCAGGCTGTGACATGCTGAAGAACAAACCAGAGCCTCCCAAGGCACACAGAAGAGGGTATCTGGAGGAGCAAAGAGAGAACATGTGGCTTTCAGCTGGTGCAGAGCCCGCTGGCCACAGCGCTGTGGCAGGAGGGAGGTGGGTGCTACAGCCAGTCTGAGACCTGCTGAACTCATCACAGATTTAGCATGTGTGGCACATTGGATTTCAGTGTCTCACAGCTCCTGGCTCTGAGGAGAGTTGCAGAAGGGATATCCTTTCTGGGTAACATCAGAGTGCAAAACTGCACCTGCTGCTGCTGTAGTCCTGGCCAGCATCTCTGGCGGGAGCAGTGCCCGTAACCCGGCTCTCTTGCCAAGCCCAGAAGAAGGACACCATGCCCCCGAGGTGTGCCAGGCCCTCCTTGCCTGCCGGGGACGATGGCTGGGGCTGTGTGTGGGATATGGTGCGGCAGTGGCCAGGCTGCCCTGGATCTGGCTAGGATGCTGGCGGAGGTGCCAGTGACGGGGGTGAGCAATTAGGCTGGGTGACTGGGACTTGATTTGGCTCCTGGGACGGTGGTGGAGATGTGGGAGGCCTCGCTCCCAGACCCTGATGTGGGGGCTCTCCCACTAGCTGCCCCTTCTCTTCCGGGCTCCCGGGGAGCTCTCCTTCTCCTGACCTGGACAGGACTTCTGCCTGGGCTTCTTAGCTGCCTGCAGATGGGTGAGATGCCGGGGCTGGAGCTGTGGATGTTTGCATCTCCAAAAGGCACATGTGAGCAATGTGCCTTTAAGACTAGCAGGAGAGCAATAGTATCTCCCTCCCTCCTGTTAATTGTAGCATGTTTTTCAGCCATGCTTTCCAGTCACATTCGCAGGCTGTGAGAGGGAGCAGCGCTGAAGCTCGCTGGCTGAGAGTCGTCCGGACAGCGCGTGCTCGCCTGCGGCGTGGGTGCCTGCAGGTGATGGGCAGCACCTGGGGCTGGAGAGCTCTGTGCCAGAAGCAGGTGCCCTGTATGCCTGAGTTTTGGTGACGCTGCCGGGCTCACCACATCACTTGTGCCCCCACCTCCTCGCCTGCGTGGCTGTGGCCTCCAGCCGCAGGTCCAGCACGCTGGCCGCCCCACCCCAGCAGGCCCTTGCAGGGGCTCCCGTGTGAGCTATGAGCAGCGCTTTGCCAGTGCTTGGAGACCTGCAGCAGGAGCCTGTCTGGGGATGCTGTGGACTGCCGTGGGAATGCTCGGCTCCTTGAGCGCAAAGTGACTGCAACTAACTCGAGATTGGGACTACTTCTTGGAGGATGCCCTGTGTGTCTCCAGTCACACCTCTCTGGCCTCACCGCAGAATATTTGGAGTTGCTTGCTCACCCCTGCCGAGGGGGGACAGAGCCATAGGCCTCCAGAGGGTTAAAAGCATCTGCCTTTACGCCAAGTGTTCAAGCAGGAAATAATCTGCAGAGATACATGTGCAGCAATTCAACTGCTGCTGCTCTCCCAGGCTGCCGCTGCTGCAGTTCGGTGTGTGAGAGAAGCTGCGCTGCTCACAGAAGATGCCTTCTT
The DNA here is from genome assembly GCF_030463565.1 of Pelecanus crispus. Taxonomy (NCBI): domain Eukaryota; kingdom Metazoa; phylum Chordata; class Aves; order Pelecaniformes; family Pelecanidae; genus Pelecanus; species Pelecanus crispus. The sequence goes on from NC_134655.1 coordinate 13,929,336, forward strand.
GGTGTGTCTGAAGTGCTGGGCATGGCAGCAGAGCCCTGGCTGTCTGAGCTGGGGTAAATGTCTCCATCCAAGAGGAATTATGTTGACTTGCTGTCTCTGTCGGCTCACTGAGGTGGGTGTTGCTGCCTGTGCAATATGCCGTGATCTTTGCCGGGGGGGATACAGCCCTTTCCTCTGCCTGGGTTATAAAATTAAAGAAATCTTTCTGTGGGAACGGGGTTTAATTTGCAGCCTAATGCCGGACAGAAATGTGTGTGTGTGGTTTTTGTGTGTACAGCAGGGAGGAGAGAGCAAAGGATACCTAAGTAGTACCTGTCATGCCTGGCAATGAAGTTGTTGCACTTAATTGGAACAAACTTGCCTTGGTCTCTGTGAAATGCACCTGGGAGCTTTTGCTTCTTCCTGGCATATGACCTTTTGAAGGGGTTGGCTGCAGTATGCTGGGTATGCTGCAGTTCAGAAACAAGCACACAGTGCACTCTACAGGTCCCTTCATTCTGCTCCTGTGGACGTGGGGAGGACAGAGGACACCCACATGGAGAGAGAAAGTGCTGCTGACAGGGAGGTGGTGTTTTCTGGAGAAGTGAAATTTCACTAGAAGGAAGAAAAGAGGTGCTCTTCCCTGAGGAAGAGGAAATTTTAAGGTCCTAAGGGTTGATCTTGGTGTTTGGAAGTAGAGAAGGAAATTTGTTTTAGAAGCAGTCTGTGTATGAGTCTGTTTTTTGTGGTTTGCTTTCCCAGCTCTGTGGAGAGGACTTTTATTCATCTCTGCTAACTGCTTTACCACCTACAAGCTTGGCTTGGGGATTTTTTGCACCAATACCTGGGAGAGAAAAACTGCCAGTGCCATCAAATTTCCTCAGGCTTGTTTAGGAAGGTGGCTTCTTGGGAAATCCCTAAGAAAATCAGTAGCAGCTAATGCTGTTCCTTTCTCACCAGTGGGGCATGCATTTTTAGTTTGTCTTGAGACCTTCAGTGGGAGATTTACTCTGTAAAGGTTAAGCTGAAAGGGAAGTTTTCAAACAATTTCACCGGAAAAGCAGGGTGTTCGGCTTTGGATACCTATTTGATTTGGTTCTCCTGGTTTACCTACATGTTTGCATGTTGGCTCCTGAGAACGTGACCGCAGACCCTGCCAAGAAAACCTGGCTGTGCAGAATAGGTAGGTGCTGCCCGGATCACACGGAGAGAGGTTTGTGCACCTTTCTGGCATTGCAGATCTATTGAGATAGCACAGCCAACAGTGCCATTGCTGTGTAACAGTTTCAGAAGTGTTTCTGTGGCATCCTGGCAGAACAAATGTGTCAGTCATAACTGCACTCTTCAAGAAAAAGTGCAGGACTGTCATTTGCACTGCAAATCTTATTAGTCACTTCTGTTTTCTTTAGTCAGGAGTTCCTGACTGGAATGTGTTGCTACCTGAGCGCTTTGGTCAGAGCATTTATTATTGCCTCCTCAACTTCCCCAGGGCTGTTGTGCTATGCTTGACTCAACACTGACATATCTCATAGGCAAGGCTGGAGAAGAATCCCCCTTTTTAGCTGTAATTTGGGCCCAAATGCAGGCAAGAACATGTTTCCTTTTTTGCAAGAACAGGACACTTGTACATCTTCCTTTGGGATCCTGTAGAGAAGACCTCTGCTGCTCTGCAAGACCTCTGTGTTGGAGGTGGAGGAGCAGAAATGGATCTGGTGGATTCACTGCTGCATATGAATCAAGAAGCCACAACCCCTGACAGGGATGGAGGCTGTGATGATGCCTGGGGAGTAGCTGTTCCTCTCCATCCTGGGAAAGAGCATCTCATCTTACATGCTAGGTACAGCTGGACAGTAGTGCTCCATAACAACACTCATTTCTCCCACAAACAGGAGAAAAATTTCCTGGCTTCACTCAGAGAGGTGCAACACAAATGTATGAACACCCAGCAGAGTCTCACTTGTGTAAGGTCGTCTGAATGACTTCCTCCTAGAAGAGCACTTATAAAAGGTGGTGAGCATTCAATAACCCAATTGCCTGTGCAGGAATCACTAGAAAAATTATATGGTAGTCATCCCATTTACTGCTCTTTGCACACAGGTAGAATGGTGATTAGAACTGGCTGAATTAAAGTAAAATGCTTCTCATAAACATGCTTTCAAAATTAATTTGGTTCTTGCCAGCTAGCAACTGTTTTGGTCATCTTTGTGCCCCTATTCCAGCAAGAGCATTTTTCAAAAAGTACTTTTGTGAAAACAGCAAAATGGTAGAGCGTATTCACGTGTGATGTGGTCTGAAGGAGCGGATGGGAATATATGCCTTACAGCTGTACTCCCATCTGCTCAGGAATTCAAACCAGTACATTTAAATTACTGATTATTTCTAAGCAGCCTTTCTGGTCAGTAATAAAGTTTTGCATTAAACTCTAATTATGTGGAAGTTGATGGCTATTTGCTGGAGTTAATAATGGTAATTTTAAAAATTGTAATTTATTAAATGGGGGCTGGTCAGCATTGCATGTCACAATGCAGGGTGCTCCTTGGTGTGCCCCACGGGTGCTCTGCTGCAAGATGGAGCTACGTTTGCCATTCATCTGGGCCCAGCGGTGACCTGGCAGCAGTGATGCTGGGATCCCTGTGGAGTTTGCCTTTTTGGGACAGGCCAGGAGACAAATGCCTGGCCTTATCCATCAGGTCCCAGGCCATGTGAGCCACGCTGGGACAGCTGGCCAGTTGTGTGCTGCTCAGCAGTCAGTGCAGGGAACAGATAACAGACAAGTGCAAAGGGAATAAATCGACTCTTCAAGAACTATTTGCTAGGGAGTGATTTCCTTGGCTTCTGTGGGGAGGTAAACAAAGGCCAGTCATTAGGTGCCTGCAGTCTTTCAGCGACCATTGCATTTTTATGCTTTGGATGCTGCTTCTAAACCAGCTACAGGTGATCAAAGCCTGTGGTCCAGAAACTGTTGAGTCGGAGATAAAACTGTGCCTTTCTGATAGAGTGTGGAGTATCTTTAAAAAATTGTGCTACTGCATTTGAAATCTATCTGGCTTTGTACCACTTATAAAATGCATTCACAGTAGGTGGTGGCATGAGCCTCCTCTTAGTGAATGCAGATATTTATATTATGCAAAAGGTTTTCTCACTTTGCTGCATTCAGATGGTGACTGGAGATACCATTCTTATTAGATAAAAAATTGAGTCTGACTTTAGAGGTGAATTCAAAGAGCAATTTCTATTTAATATATATAGCAGCAAATAGGAACAAAGCTGCTTAAATATTACTTTAATGATGAATCATTATATGGCTCTCACCAGTCTGAAAAGCAATAAAAGTCAAAATGGAGTACTAGGATTTAGCCGCTTAGAAAATGCATAGAAAAGGGCCTGCATTGTAGAGAGGGTTTTACACCACATCAAAGTAAAAATGTTTTGAGGTGCAAAAGTATCAAGTGACTTTCCACCCCAAAGAAAAAAGGCAGCTGCGACATATTGTTTATTGTTCCAGAAGATTATTTTCTTTGGTTGTTAGTCACTCTTAATATTAATTTTTTTTTTTTCTTTTTTTAGACCCTGACTGATTTCCTCCCCCCCAGCCTGTTTCAGGGCAGATGCTGTCATAATACTTTTTCTTTTGAATGCTATCATTTTTATTACTAATCCTAATTAAATGCTGTAACTTTTGAAGATCAGATAAATTTGAACCATCAGCCCAATGCAAATGCTGTAATCGTCAGAGATCATAAAATGTTCAAGGGACCGTAATTTTACTACAGAGCTACAGTGGCATGCGTCCAAGGATCTTGCTACCTTTGTTCAGATGACATGGGTTGTAATGTGTGTGCTTCTGTGTAATGCAGCATGAATAGAAATTATATGTTCCTCAGCTGTTGAATTGCACATTCTAGCCATAAGTCAATAAACATTAGAGAAATGACATCGCTTCTCCCATCACTGAAATACTCTTTCCTCACTATGAATATTGTATGAATTCTGTGGTTTCTGCACAATAGATAAAGGGGCAGATAGAGCTGGGAAGTTGTTGCATACCATAATTGTGCTTTATTTGTGAGCTAGGTAGTAGTGGACATGATACAGGTAGCCCCACTCTCACCCAAAATGTTTCCACCCTCGGGCTACAGTCCGTGAACTCAGGTTGCACAGAGACTACTTTGGCTGGTTTGATCTCCAGCCAGGACACACGTTGATCATCACTTCAGTCTCCTGGACAGCAGGACAGATGCTGTGAGGTTCTGGTAACCTGGTTCCTTTCAGACCAATTTTTTGGTATTTTGGTCTTTTTTTGCCACAGATATTAGGAAGTGAATAATTTTGGTCCCAACTCAAGCAGTGGCAAAGTTGGTCTCCCTGCTCTGTCCCAGCTTTATTTCTGAGGTGGTGACATTAGGGAAGATCTTGATGGTCATTATGGAAGGTCCCTTCCAACCCAAAGCATTCTATGATTCTATGATTCTATGATATAATTACCCAGCACTGAAAGACAGAAAGGCATTAATCTGACACTGCAAACATTTACATTGGAGTTCGTTAGGCTTTCTTCACAGCAGAGGAAGAAGGTGCTTTGAGGGAGCCATTACCCCTACTTATTTTTGGAGTCTACAGTAAGATGAGATGAACTGCAGGCTAGAAATGCCCCGTCCTCTCTAGTCATGCAGATGGCACAGAGGGCTCGGGGGCATGGCTGCAGCACTAGATGAGATGAACCCCACCAAGCAACGGCAGCTGGTTTCAGTCCTCATCCAGCAAGCTGCTCAGCTCCACCTGGGCTGCTCCAGACTCCTTTGAGGGGTTTGGTGGAAAGGAAGATCCCTGTGGAAGATCTGACCCTGCAGGTTTAACTCTACCTTACTGAACTAGAGTCACTTTGTCAATCCATATTATTGAGTGTGGCTGTGAAGTATGTGCTGCTGTTTGCCCCTGAGCATCCCAATAGCAGATACCCCTTATGTTTCTGCTCACTGGGACCTGGTATTGCTACTTGATTGTAAATACAATCTCTTTGGTCGGTACTACAAGTCATGCTTTTTCCCCCCATGTTAAATAGTTTAGCAATAAAATCTTCCAGACTTGTACATTCCAGGGTTTATGGTGAAACTGAAGTGGGAAAATCTGTGTCAGTTTAAAGACTGATGTGGATGATACATGTTTGTGTCAGTAGACTTTGCGGATCTCCTGCTCCTGCCCACTTCCCCACCACCTTGATCATATGCAGGGAGTTACTATTGCAGAGAGAAGAACGGTAGTATGAGATCTGTCCCATAAAACGTTTTCTATTTGGGATTTAACCAGCAGGCTTGATTCAGCTGAAATGTGGAATTCAGGAGTGTTTTCATGCCAAGACTTGTAGCATTTGACCACAAATGCCTAGCTCCATTCTCCTTCAGCATATGCAACATTTAGGAAGCTCTGGGCAGACGTGTATGATTTTATAACAGCTATTGCTTGCAAAGAAAAATTAAAACAGATTGCAGAAGCATATTAATTATCGACAGTTTAATGTATATAGTGGTTTGCAAACAGCTACTGTGGACGTTGTTATCTGAAAGACCGTAATTTTAATGGTTTTAATGGGGGCTTGTCGTGGTTTAACCCCAGCCGGCAACTAAGCGCTGCACAGCCGCTCACTCACTCCCCTGCCCCCGCCTCAGGGGGGTGGGGGAGAGAATCAGAAGAGTAAAAATAAGAAAACTCATGGGCTGAGATAAAGACAGTTTGATAAGTAATGCAAAAGCTGTGCATGCAAGCAAAGCAAAACAAGGAATTCATTCACTACTTCCCAGCGGCAGGCAGGTGTTCAGCCGTCTCCAGGAAAGCAGGGCTCCATCATGTGTAATGGTTACTTGGGAAGACAAACGCCACCACTCTGAACGTTCCCCCTTCCTTCTTCTTCCCTCAGCTTTATGTGCTGAGCATGACACCATATGGTATGGAATATCCCTTTGGTCAGTTGGGGTCAGCTGTCCTGACTGTGTCCCCTCCCAGCTTCTTGTGCACCCCCAGCCTGCTGGCTGGTGGGGTGGTGTGAGAATCAGAAAAGGCCTTGGCTCTGTGTAAGCACTGCTCAGCAGTAACTAAGACATCCCTGTATTATCAACACTGTTTCCAGCACAAATCCAAAACATGGCCCCATACGAGCTAGTATAAGGAAAATTAACTCTATCCCAGCCAAAACCAGCACAGAGCTATTGTAGGTCTACTGAAACTCTTACAGTTATGGTTTAATTTTAATATGGACTCTATTTGGGTAAGCCTGTACTTTTAGATTTTATGGTACCCAGTATTATATGCTTGGCTTATGACAAGAAATTTATAGTTGAATGATGGAATGAATGTGAATGTATCTGTATCAAAGAGGTCTCTTGCCTTGATAACTTACCTATTTTTAAATGTTAATCATCGCCTTCTCTATTTTCTAAAATTTTGTGCAAATATAAAACTCCATGTAAGTCTGAGCATTGTGGTGTGGATATGGCAAATAGTGTCTAGCAGTCCTCAGTTCTGTAAGATATACCTGATTGTTAGGATCATGTTGTTTGACCTCTTGATAACACAGGCTATAGAAAAATTAATCCAGCAATTTCTCCTTGCCTTTCAGAAGCATGTTCAGCCTCATTTAAAGAGTGCAGATAACTGGGACTCAAAGGTGTCCTGAGGGTAGTTGTTTTAGTGAGTAATTATTTCCGGTAATATAAAAAAAAAATCCAATCTGAGTTTATTTCCTTGTTCCATATGTTGAATCTTCTGCCATTGTCTACTTAATTAAGGAGCCTGCTAGTAATGGAAATCATTTCCCATGATGTGGACAAATCATTGTTCAGCCTTCTTTTTGCTAAAGTGATCATATCATTTAAACTCTTGCCACACAACCTGTTTTCACGTCCTCAAATCCTATGCATTTCTCTCCCAGTTTTTCAGCATCTTTTTGAGCTGTGGACATCAGAGGTGGCTATTCTGGGACAGCAGAACACCACATTCTAATAATATTCTCACTAACACTCTACGCAGAAACAATATCACCTTTCTAACCATGGACAAAATTGCCTCTCCAAACATCAAAGTGTGTCATTAGATCCTGTAGCTCCAGCGTAGCCCTGGGGCCTCATATTCCATTTATCTGCCCTGACTCCCATATATATTTTTAAATCTCTGATTTCTGACATACAGTTCACCCCTCTGTAGGTGAGGTAGATCATTCACCATTGCATTCTTTGATCGTAGACAAGTAGACTTGTGTTTTCCTACGTTACAGTGTCTGATCTTTGACAGGGCTGGGCATATGAAGGGGACTGAGGTGTTTGGTTGTAGTCATCTGAGTTTGGCAATATTTATCACTTAAGCCAGTTCTGAGTTGCACTGGGCTGAGCAAGTTGTCTCTGTAGGCCCAGTTAAAAGCACTTCCATTCACTGATGGTTCCTCATTAAAATTACATCTTGTCTATTACCAGTGATTTTTAAAGTGTTCTGTAGTAATTTCATGTAATGATATTCTTACAGTCAGTATGTGGTGTGTCACTGAGCTGTTCGCAAAAAACAAGCCTGCAATGCTGGCACAGCTGCTATTCTGCCCCCACCCCCCACCACAACCTGCTTTATTAAGTGTATTAAAAATCAGTTCAGGATTATCCAAGAGGGCTGACTGAGGTTCCCATCACATGCAGATACAGGGTTTCCTGCAGTTGCAACCATCTCTACTGCTTTCTGTTTCCTGATGGCCATTGGGTGATGTTTTCCAGGAGAGACTGAACAGATTTCTGTTGCTGTTGAGGTATTCATAAAATCACCCATGACAAAGATAAAGCAAATTACAAATTTGGTGTTTGAGCACTCCTCAGTTTCCCCGTACTTTTTGTCATTTTTGGGTTTCCTGCTGGTGTTTAATTTAATCACTTCCTTTTTATTCCTTAGGAGTTCAGTCCTCTAGCAATTGCTCTGTGTTGTTGATCTGGGGCTTCTGTCCAGCCTGGATAACCACCTTGACCACTTACAATTGGTGGAGTAATATATCCCTTTGTGGTCCATCAAAAATTCTCCTGTTCAGCTCCTCACCCCACACTGCTGGTATCCTGGTCTTTTCCTTAGCTTGATCACCTTTTTCCATTGCTTCTCCCTTGAGGTACTTCCTTTCCAGCAGGAATATGGAGTAAAACCTTTCTTCCTCTGATCGCTGTGGTGTTGCTTTCTATTTCCCATCCCCTCAGTGCTCACCCTGGTGTTTCTTATTCATTTAGCACCACTTGTCCTTATCTCTGGGAGTCTATGATTCTACCTTGGTTACTTTTTTCTCTCTCTTTTTGCCATCTTCATTTTTTCACAGTTTTTTCTTGAACAGTCCGTTTGTTTCCTTGACATAACAATTACTGACAGCCTGGTATCCTGTCTCCAACAGTGGCAAATAACAGATGCTTAGAGAATAATATAAGAAACAGGGTGAGAATATAATAACCCTAATATATCCTGCCGGCAGTGATCAGTATCACATATGCCTGACTGTGTTGTAAATGTGTTTAAGCACAACCCAGTAGGCAATATAATGCCTAAAACCATGTGGGTGAGGAAGGAATAAGATGGCAAACAAGATGGCAAATTTTCTTGCATAACCGCCTGTCTCCAAAAGCATTGCCCTCTCCTTGCCTGGTGTGTCTTTGCTTAGCACAGAAAAGCCACGGCAGCGCAATGCCTGTTTCTGAGGTAGTCCTGGCGTTCATCTGCAGGGCTTCTCCCACCTGATTGAGTAGGAGCTTGTGATTCTCTTCCTTGGAGGCTCCTTGAGGAGATGATTGCAGTGTGGCAAGATGAAGGGAGAAGTCCTTACATTCATGAGCCCTTATGTGATGGTGCTGCCTGACAGATTCCTCTAGCTTTCAAGCTCTGGCTGGTTGTAACACAAGCTGACATAGCTGGAAGTGTGATGTTGCAAAATGTTTTGTGAAAATCATGGCCACATAGGGGAGAGAGAGACCCAAAACAGTATCCCTTGCCTCCAGAGTGGTTACAGGTGTCTGCCTTGCTTGCCCCATGGCAGGGCAGCCTGGCAGCACTACCAACATGCACACCGTGGCTGGGTGACTGGCAGCAGGGGCTGGCCCCAAGCTGCACAGCTGCTCTTCTCAATCAGTGATTCGGAGATGCAGGGCTTCACATACAGCACATGAGAGACTGTGAAGGTTACCAGGATGTGGACTTTACTATGGTGTGACACTGAGGTGTATTACAGCGGCCGAGGTTGTAGGAGGATGTATGTGGGGGACTTGGGGGGATTTTTCTGTCTGCATCTTCATGCTTACTTTGGCATTCATTCTTTATTTCCAGATTATTTGTTTTCTGAAAACTTCTTCAGTATTCCTCTATATCTGAAACAAGGTCTGAACTGTGTGAAGCAAGTAGAAAAATATATTTGAATCTTTTAAAATGCTAGGTTTGAAGTTGCATTTAAAAATATCTCTATTAGCAAGTAGAATATATTATCCAGGGCACTGAGCAGCTAAATCAGAGGAGTGTTGTTGCAGGCATTAGACCTGTAATTACTAGTTCTTCAGTTGTGTGCTTCCTCTGTTACCATCACTATACTAGCAGCCAACACACTTGCCATGGTTTGATTTATCCTCAGCTGATGGTCAGCTTTACTGATAGAATGATTTTATTTCAGAGTCGTATTTTCTTCATGTGATTTATTTTCTTTTGTAGTTGTTGCTTTGTTCATTACTATGTGCAAAATTTTTGGAGAAGTCCTTGGAACTTCCTTAGGATAACATGTAAAAGACCAATGGGGAGACAGAGGCACTTTATTGACATGACTGGCCTTCAGTACCCAGCTCTTCACTGTTTGACCTCACCAGTAAGGATAAGGGTTCTTCTGTTCATATAGGTGAGTCCCTAAGTCTCTACAGCTCTAACCGCTCTGATGCATGCCATGTGATTGTTGAATAAGATTGGACATTATTCTTCCTGTCTATTTTTTTCCCCCTCTCCTCCCAGAAGCAGAGGAGGGCCTATAGTGAGCTATGCCAAGTGATCCTAGCAGTGGCTTTAGGGGATGTTCAGGAGAACAGGGTGAAGCATGCCTTTCCCAGATGGAGGTTTCCAACTTTGTGCAAAGTTGTGTGTGCCAGAGCTCAGGAGTGTATGCATAAGTAAATTAGCTTGTTGTAAATTCAGGGCAGAAAGGCACATAATTCCTTTGATGCCAAAGGGAACTGTATCGAGAGACTCAGGGTAGAAACATGCCTACCGATATATGTTTCAGTTCTGTATAAATCATCTGTAAGTACAGCACACTTTATTCATTTAGCTAGTGACAGTATTATTTAGGGCTGATACAAAACAGTCACAAAGTAATAAGGACTGCCCGAGAAGAAAATATGTGCTAAAGCTCTTAGGTGTAATGCTAATTTAAATAAAATATGTGGTCTTCTGGGGCTGTGGACTATTTCTCTTAGAAGTCTTAATATTCAAGCCATGGATGCTTAAAAGTTGGTTTTCTTCAAAACGAAGATGCCATGATTATTTAAGAACATTTAGACTAATTTTTAGGGGGTTTGATTCATTCTGTTCTTAAAGGAATGTTTTACGGGTACCTTAGCAGTAGGGACACCTGTGCTTATCTAATATATGTAAATGCAGTCCAGCGGCGTATACCCCTAACCACAATAGAAAGCACAGGGAGCAACTGCTCATCATGCTGCCAAGTCAGACCATGTTTCAAGTTAAGCTGATGAACAAGGGTATGCTAGGCGGATATTACTTTAATGATTGCTAATGTTGATACAGTGCGTAGAAAATAATGTAACTCTTTCTAAAAGCTGAATAAAAAGTATTGCAAAAAGAAATCTCCTAACTTTGTATTAAAACAAATCATAAAGATGCTAAAGCCATTCTACCTGAGGGGAGGAGGGGTGTTTATTGCCCCTGCTCTTTATTTCTCTAAAGGTTATTTATTGTTTGTGTGGACATTATACTGTAAAATCCTTTGCTGAAGTGATAACCTTGTGCTACTTGCAAACAAAGTTTGGTTAGATTGGAGTTATTGCTGCCATCTTGCAGTGCAGATGCTTTCTAGTCCTGGTGCAAATATTGGAACAAACAAGTCTTACTAACTTTAAGTACACCTTTATATATATCAAAAGAGAGGTGTGCATTTTTTGATGTTCTAAGTATTGGAATGTGGATTAGAGCACAGTTGTGATAAAGGTTGCTATATGAACAGTATCAGCCCATTGGAGTGCTGGATGAGGTCCCCTTTTCAGCCTGAGAAGCAACATTTTTTTCCAAGGTGAGAGTAAATGTTTTAGTCTGTGGTGAACACTGAAAGTAATAAATGCTGTTAACTGGAGATTTAAACTTTGTCTGTGGCTGCTGCTGGCTGTAGGCTTTATGACAGTTCTCTTTTTATTTCTCCAACTTGAGTTGTATAGTTTGTGTTGATGTAGTCTGTCAAAGTAAGCTGGAGAAGCCTGGCTCATCTTAGGCTTCCAGTTAATTTTCTGAGGAGTTGCAGGGGATAAGGAATGGTTTTCCTCTGGCTCTTGCAGCTGTGGCAGGGCAAATATTGTATCTTCCTGTAGCACTTCAGTGAGACCTCCTGTGCATTGGCAAAGAGCAGATGTGGATACTGTGCTAATGTTGCTAATTTGGGAGAAGAGATACCCAGGAGGGCAAGTTTCCTCCCTCGCTGCTGAAGCAGTAAGCTCTGTGTGCTCATGGGTGTCCCTTCCATTGCTGTTTGGGCTGCTTGGGGTCATGTGACTCCTTTTCTATCTCTCCTCACCTCTCAGAAAATACAGTTTCAAAGGTCACAGGTTTTTTTAATGTATATCTTAGGGGGAGGAGATGGCTTGCAGCAATCGTTTTATTGTCCTGCCATGTAAACTCTTCAGTAAATCCATATGATGATGTGTGTGTGGCAGGGTGAGAGGCAGTTCTGCCATCCCAGGCCATGAGAAGACACCTGGGCATGGATAAGGAGACTGAGGAGGATTCTTATTGATTCATAACTGGAATCACACATTTTGGGTTTCTTTTTTTAAGCCGATGTTTTTAAGTCTGTCCAGAATTTAGGGTGTTCTTTCTACAGTAGACTGTTTAGCATCACCACTTTTCCTGAGGGTATAAAGAGTTTAACTGTCTGATTTTTTTTTTTTTTTTAAATAAAATACAGCTTTTTAATATTTACAGGTATTTTCATGTTTTTGATATCACTGTTTTTACAATATATTAGGGAAGTTCATACTTCACTGATGAATGCAAAGTTCAGCACATTGACTTCTAACTGTTGCATAGTGACTTGCAGAGCAGTGTAAAATGACTGCGCTAATCTCTTGGTGTTTATTGCTTCCACAGTACTGGCATTTTGTAGGGGGAAAAAAAAGGAAGGAAAAAAGAAAAGACTTCTGTTTCATGCCACGCAGCTGAGCTGATTATGCTGGTAGCAGGTCTCGGGTGGCTCTGTGTATTTCCTTCGAGTCTGCTGTCTGTTGGACGGCATGTGGGCATGTGTTATGCTGAATGAACCTGCCTGACCAGTATAGCCAGGGAGGTGCATTACATACATCCCTTGACTGTAACACTGGCTTATGTAAAATGGCATGATGGAGAGCTGAGCTGGTATCTGTGCCTAGGTAGGCAGCATTATCTGTTTAATGTTCACTTTGGTGAGCCCCTCCTGAGAGGGGTGAAGCTAGGAGAAGTGACCTGCCATAGCTGTAACACAAACAAACACTTACGTTTTTGTGTGATGCTTTCCAGAACGTCTCTGCTGTGCTGTCCAAAGGATCTCTTACTAAGGCTTTACAAGCTTAGCTAGTCATGTAGCTTTAATGCTCTGTGAGAGACTCTCCATATATCTGTGATAAACAAGCAAAGAAACAAGACCCAACCTCTTCTTACTCTCTAAATAATGTTGCTCTACAGCTGCATCCACTATATCCATCCATATATCCATCGTGTATAGGCTGTGTCCTGGGCCTTGGATTACAGAAGATAATTTTGATCAGGAGATGACTATCAGCCACATCACTGCCCCAAGCAATGATGAATTCAGAACTCTCTACAGAGTTTGCAAGTGGGTTTACAATGTTGTCTTACATTGATGCAGATGACTGCATCTCCCAGAGATGAGTAAAAAGCCCACTGGAAACACTTTTTGAATAATAATTGTAGAGCTGTATTCACTTCTGATTTTGTTTTGAGATTTCTGGGAGAAAACTGTGCACACTAAGATAGATAGAATTTTCTCTTTTGCTTTGTGTTTCTCAGGGACTTCTTTTCTGCTTCTGGCTGATTGAGGAAAAATGAGAAAATACTTAAATTGAACACTAGACTTCCTAATAATGTGGAAAGCATCCTAAGGGGCTGGATGTATGTTGTAATGGCAGCGGTTTCTTTGAAGATGGGTAGCTGTGAGGTCAAGCTTGAAAATCTTGATATAATTTTTGAAGATAGTTCAGTTTAGTCAGGATGATAGATTTTTGATTGGATAGGAAATAGAAGAAAAGAGTGAGGCCTCCTATTTTTTCTTAAAGATGATAGGAAGAGGTAGCTCCTTTTGAACAAGAGGCCCTGCTATCCCCTTTTTGTTTTGCACAAATATAGATGCTGACTCTGCAAAAGATGAAGACCCAAGGACAAATTACTGCCTGGAGTTGTTGTTCCCATCTTTTATAACAGCTGTTGCTATACTGCTATATAGAAATCCATTGCAATGGCAGTGTTGGCGTATATGTAGTTCTGGAAATGCATTAGTTTTTTTATGATTTCTGAAGCTAAATTACTTGTTTGTTAGCAGTTCTTTGGCTATCAGAAAAGCTTTTGAGAGTCCTCAGTGTTCACAGGTTCTGTAGTCTGTTTCCTGGGGTTTGGGGCAGTTACTGCCCATGGCAGAGCTCTGCAAAGGCTTGACTTTTTGGACGATGTGGTTAATTTCTGTACAATCTCTGAGGCTTGTCATATAATATAACATCTCCACATTAAACATTTTCCCAAGTTAGTGACTTTTATGTGGATGGTGATTGCAAGCAAGGAAGGAAGGGTATTAAAAAGGGAAGTTGTATGTGGATTTAGTGAATAAAAGCTACATAATATTTATGTAGCAGCTACATCCTGTAAATGCCTTTGAATGTCATACGCGACAACATGTCTCCAAATACCGATTAGTGTTTCGCTGTAACTGCAGTGGTTGAGGCAGACTGTGAGTCCCCAGATACTGAAGGGTTCCTTAAATCAAGACATTGAGTCTTTCAGAATAAATACTTTACTGCTCAGGTTTACACTGTGTGATTATTAACAGCACTGAATAAACGTGTGAGATCCTAGAAGCTGTGTGCAGTGTCTTACCCAGAAAGGTCCCTGGTAGCTGTGAAAACTGTGTTGACAGTCAGCAAGAGGTTACGTCCTCAGGAGCGGCAGTCTCCTACGTGTTATGTGAAGAGGAGGAAGGAAGGAGAGGGGCAAACCCTCAGTGCAGGAACTTCTCAAGTTTGCAGCTGAATACCTGCCAGAGCTGGATGGAGAAATACCTCTTTTGTCTCAAACTTACTGTAAATGTCCCTCAAAGCAGCTCTATCCCACTCTGCCCTATATCCAAAATCAAGATGATAACTTTGTTTTCTGTCTTCTGGTTGCACTCAATGAAATGCACAAATGCTGTCAGGATGAGACTGAATATCATGTTCTGAATGTGCAATAGTCTTTATTCTGAGAGGCTTTATTTTATGATTTAATTATTGCATGACAAGAGTTCATCTGTGCTCATAATAAGAAGGCAATTTAATTGAATTCTCAATTTTATGGGCAGGATCTAAACAAGAATTACTAGAAGGTGTTTCTCATAATGTTGACAATTATTTTATAACACTTATTTATAAGCATTTCATGGCTGACATAGATGTATGTACAGAAATAGTACATATTTATAGACTAAGACTATAGTCTAAGGCAAATAAGCAGGCCTTGCCTTTAGTAGAATATTTTCCTGCATAAGGACTCTGATTTTAAATAGTGTGGATAATGGTCTCTTTGCTATCTGAGGAGTGTATGGGTATGACTCACAGTGTCATAAATACTACGGCTATTACAGTGAGCATCCAAGTGAAATTACACAAAATTATATATTTGCCAGGGTTCTTTTCTCTAACGGCCAAACTTCAAAATAGGAAGCTTTATTATGCATTTTGATGCATTTGAACTACTGAATGTTCTTGCTGGCCCAGTAGACAGTTTAACAGGGCTCCCAAACATCATCAATAATTCATGCATCTATTAAGTATGTGGTATTTGTTCACTACAGTCTGAGCATATGATACTGTGAGCTACTATAGGATGCTCAGGGGCATGCTCAGTGCTGGCCCTTGACCTTAGGGAGGTGCAAGGTTCTTGGATTTGAATCCCCTGTGTGTGGTGCTCCCAATGTGCGGTCCTCCTTGCCCTCACTGTAACTGTTGCTTTTCCTGAAAGGGAGACAATTCTTGGCTGACGATGTGGTGAACTCCCTTCAGTGTGACTTGCCTAATGTACATGGTGTAAATGATCCCCACCTTATGACTGTCAGTGCTGGCTGGACCAAAGATGGGAAACTGATGGTCCAGGTGGAGAGGTGTGGAGGAAGCCTCGGCTGGGGTATGTGAGGGTGCAGGTAGCATTAGCAGAAGTGGAAATGAGTGTTAAACTGGCATGCACTGTTCCAGTTCAAGACAGAAGTGAAAATCCAGTGATTATTGTAGGATATGTTAACTGATATTTATGAAGAAACCTAATGGGATGTAATTTTTTTTCTTTTGAAGTATGTCTTTGACTTCATTGTTTTTATTCCTATTTTACAGCACTGTGACATCCCTTGTTATGCTAAATACCATGTCCAGATAGAAGGTTTTAGAATCAAAGAGGATGAGAAGGGCCAAGGGTGATTACAAGGAAGGCTATCCCCAAGGGCTTGTCCTCTTGACATGCCTCAGGGAGTTCTGGTGACAACACTTGCTGTCTTTGATCTCATTTTACCATTGGAGAACTGAGGCATGCAAAGCATTGAGGCATGATATGTCTAGGATGAGCATTTCAGTAGGGCTGAGAAATGGCTGTGAGTTTCCTGGTTAGCAGTCCAGTCTTTTCCTGCAAGAACCTTCATCCTTTAGACTTGTCACACCTGAGCCATGCTCATGTGTCTCTACAAATAGAGTAAGAAGTTACAAAGAGCTCAGAAATTAAGGGTGTAGTGTCTTGCACAGGTATTCCTGAAAACTGTTAACAGTGTTATTTTTGAATAAGAATTTGTTGCACAAAGAGCAGTAACTTGACAGATAAATGCAAGAAAACAGTACATATAACCATTCATGTGAGTTTTACTGTAGGTGGAATGAGTCCAAAGTCAAGACCTTCTTCTCTCTCCTTATTTGAACTTAATGTCCTTTATCAGGTTTCTAAGCAAAATCCCATGCTGACTTCCTGAGTTCTGTATTTGCTACCTGGATAACGGCCAGATTGTGCCCATCTTATAGAATCATAGAATAGAATCATAGAATCGTTTACGTTGGAAAAGACCTTTAAGATCATCCAGTCCAACCATTAACCTACACTACCAAGTCTACACTAAACCAATCAAGGGTAGACTAAACCATGTCCCAAAGTGCCACATCTACCCATTTTTTGAACACTTCCTGATCTTTGTTCAGGATGCAGAAAAGTGCGAAGAACTCCATGGCTATGCAGCTTTCAGGAGTCAAGCTACAACCCCAGGCAACCATGAGCTGTGCTGGTTTGAAAATAGCTTTTTTGCAGCTAGCTTAAGGACTGTTAAGGCAGCACAGTGTTGCACCCTGCCAGCGTGATGTCTGTGTTCAGTGAACTGGGGGAGCAGCAGGAGTCTGTTCAGCTCTGTCCCATCCTGATGTTGCTTAAGGCTGGGGGAGACGCAGTTTCACTGGCACTGGTGCTGTGTTTCTTATGCCTTAGGCATAGGGTTTCTAGCAAAAATGGGCTGGAGCTCCCATTTTTCCACCGAGACTGCAATGAGGTTAGTCCTAACAAAGTGCAGCTTGTTCTGGAAATAGTTTTCAGGTGGTGGGTGTGTTTGAAAAGAAAGATGATGGTTCTTTATTTGCTTTTGGCTGTAATGATGGCATTAAGATTTCAACATTTCTCTCTTAACTGCTGCATTTCAGTGATCCTTTTACTCTGGCTGGCTGGAGTGTTTGGGCTGAGAAGAGAATTCTGGCTCTGTGGTGAAAGAGCAAATGATTAAAGTGGCTGACGGTGATTACCAGCCATCTTGCGCTTATGCCTTGGAGCGGTTGATAGTAAGAAAAGGCTGGTTGTTCCATACCAAGGGTTACTGTGCCTTCTTGTCTGGGACACACAGCCTGAGCAAACCCACTTTCTCATTAGGCTGTCAGCAGGGCATCTGAGATCATAGCTCATGTTCCACGCAGGACAGTGTTCGTCATGCGGAAGTTGGAAATCCTAGCATTTGAATCTGCAGATCAAAGCTTGTTTCCAAGATGTTTGAATCTGACATAAAAGGGCTGTGAGTCCCCACTGATTGTGGCTGAGCTTTGAGCAGTGCTGCCTCCATTGCCGATTACATGTCTGAAGGTGCTGCTTATGCAGTGGTACAGGTTGCATTGCTGCTGCGCAAACTGCTTGTCACCAATGAAGTAGCTCTGAAATGTGACAGGATGATACCATTTCATAAGGAATTATTTTATCCCTATTTTCCTCTCTCATTGCTGTGACATGTGCTGGAGTCCCTCCAGACTGCCAGCAGGCTACAGCCTGGGACCCTCTTTTCAAATCTGTTTTCTGCTTTATTTCTTAGTATCATGTTTTGTTTCCATGGAAACTCCCCAACATAACTCAAATTATAAGACTGTCAGGTGCATAAACAATGCTGTCATTAAAGGCCATTCTCAGCTCCGGACTGTTGCTCATCGTGTGTCCTACCAGGCAGACAGTGTGGTGGCAGGAGAGGCTACATGGTCACCAAAACTTGATGGGAGCCTGCAAGGCTTTGGAAGTGCTGGTGAAGCCAGCTGCTGCACCCCTGGAAAGGAGTTTCCTTTGGCTGGTGCTCCTTTAAAGCTGATGTGCCCATAACAATCATATCCATAGGAAAGGAGGAATATTTTGCTTTTATCAAAAGGATGTACTTGGGTTACATGTAAAAGCCTGTTTGCAAAGTTCATATTGAAAAGAACAGATTTACAACAGTAGTAAAAAAGTTAAACAGAAAATATTTTGTTTCCAGGAAAAAAGGAGTAACCACAAAGTGTGCCTTGGAGGGAGGGGTTAACTTCTATCACTTAGCATGGAAATATGCCTGCGAGATATCCAGGCAATTTTTGTGTCCATAGTTCAGTGATGAATAGGAATGGTTGATTAGCATCAGTATTTCCCATCCTGCTTGCACCCTGGCATAACATAAACTGCTCATGGCAATATCTTACTCCATTCAGTCCCACCCCTACTGTTGTCACCGAAGGAGAACATCAGTAACAGAAAAAAGCTTACTTTAGTGATGCAGAGACAAAAGAATAGTTTTTCCCTTCCTGTCTTTGTCTTACAGATACTGTTATATTGGTAGCCACTTTTGGTAAGTGCCACATGAGCAGACAAAAACACAGTGCACAAGAGAATTTGCAGCCCTTTAAGGAAGAGCCATTAGACTGTGAGATAAAATGTGGCTCAGCATCTCTCTAAAAATAAGATATTTGCATCTGTATAAGGACTTCAATTTTGGTAGCTGGGAGTAGTCTAGGCATCTTCATAGTAATTATTAAGAATTACTAACTTGCACAATTACTGCTTTGAGAGAGCTGTGAATTTACATGGTATTTCAGAGGACATGGAGAAATGAAGGATTTTTATTGCTATTTAAAAAGCTGGAGCAGTTTATTGTTTGCTGGCAAACAGTATAGGAATTCAAGAATTGCCAGGCTGGAGAAGGCTTCAGGTCCATCTTGTTTGGCATCTCTGCTCTGACAGACACTAAGGTCAGAGAAAGGGAAGAGCCTTGTCTTAGGAGCGGTGAGATAATTTCTTCAGCCAGTGAAAGCCAGTAGGTGGAAGCAGGACAGCAGAGATGATGCAGGTATTACTTTTCTTACCACTGCTTTTTTAATGACTGTCACTTTACATTTGAAAAACCCTAAAAGAAAATCATCAGTTTGGAAAGTGGTCAGTGCCAGGAGGTTGTTTCACATAAATCAGCAGCAACTCTAGTTTATGAACGTGAGATTTTGGTGCCCAGAAGCTCCTTTCTATATTGCCAGTCACACAGCCATAGCCTGAGGACTGTCCCTGAACTCAAGGAAGGGGGGTCTCATTACTCAATGGGTCTTGGATCATGTTCAGATAGCAGAATCGGGCCCCCAAGGCCTGCAGCCTGGAAGTTAGGAGCAGCAGGAGTTTCTGCAGTGTGGGGTGGGGTGGTCAGGTCATGGATTTGCTGATCATCTGCTTATATGATGTAAGGACAGTAACTTTTTCTGGAACTATTGCAAAATGCCTGCAACTCTGCATCTTAGAACTGTTTTCACATGCCAATTAAAACATTTTACATTTTTCTTCTGTAAAACTGTAGCTGTGTATGGTCACTCTGTAACAATTCTGATGGAATCTTTCCATTGGGCAGTGCAGATCAGCTCTGTTCTTCTGCATCCTCTCTGTCAGGTTTTGTGTTGGCTTTTTGTTTTTCATTAACTTACTGCATTGATTAAAATAGATGAGATAGGGTGTACTCTTTGCATGAACACTGCCAGAACTGGAAGCCTAAAATAGGGCTGTACTAACAGGTGTAGATATTCCTTGTCTAGAAATAGTGTCGGCTCGGTGTTCTTGATTGCTTCTTTCGTCGGTTGGGTTGTGAACGCTCCTGCTGGGTCTTGGTGCAGACTACCATTTGGCTATCATTTTGGCTTCGGTAAGTATTTCCTGCTGCAGAATGCTATTGGAAAAAGCTCTTAACACGTCTGTCTTCTGGTCCTTGGAAAGCCCCATTTTTCACAGCACATTTTCTTTTGAAGTCTGATTCAAAGCCCATTGTAATCGGTGTAGTCTCCTATGCATTTTAATGCAGCCAAATCAATGGTCATGCATTTAGGAACAAACAATATCGCTTGCATCTGCAGGGTGGGAGGATTCAATCTTAGAGTGCCGTGATGTTGAAAGGGACTCGGGTGTCGTACTGAAGCCCAGCCATGTGTAGCCTCCAGCTTTGTGCAACTGAGTGTGGCCTTGGATGTACCTGTCAGGGGAAGAATTATTGCTCCTGTACACCCTGGTGATGACATGGCTGCCTAGACATTCAGCCCCACTCTGATGTTAACACGTTTTAAAAAAAGGATTATAGCAAATTGTAGAGGGTTCAGAAAAGTTCTGCAAAAATGACTGGATGTCTGTAAAACCTGCATTTTTAATGAGAGCCTCAGTCTAGTTAAAATTAGGTTAAGAGGATACTTATCAGAACTATATAAATACTACAGCGGGAGATTTATGGTCACAGGAGGCTTTTTAAACCAATAGGCAAAAGTGGAACTATATAAATCAGTGGACGGAAGCTAAAATTAGGCTAATACATGTTGGAAGAAGTATAACCATAAAAAAATCTTACCTAAGAACAGAGTGGCTCTTTATCACTAGAAGTCCTTAGGAATACACCAGTTTTGAAGGTCAGCACATTACTGACTTCCTGGGTAGCTTCAGGAGACTCTGATTAAAGATTTCTGGGTCATACTATGTGCAAGACCACATTAAATGTTTAGACTCTCTACTATTAATATTAAAGCCTAAGCACTTGGCAGTCATTGACATGAGTGAGCTTTGGACAACAGTTTTCAAAATCACACTGTTGGGTGCTAATTCCCATAAGGATCCAGACTCCATTGGCCAGGATTGCTCCAGGACACAATGATTTTAAAAAAGATTCTTTTTCTTTGCTGGTTTGATTTAATTTTTTTGGTTAATGTCCATTATTTTAAATTGATATTTTTTAGCGTATCTTTTTGCTGGATCAGCTTTTAAATACAATGTTTTTAACTATATATAAAATTATCTTGCTGACGCTTATGAATGTTTTCTCCCCAAAGCAAAATCTCTAGCTAAATATTCTGGGCAAGTAATGAAACTGTCTTTAAAAAAACCCCTTTGAAATGCACATATTAAGTAAATGAAGAAAGGAAGGATGGGTGAAGAATTTTTTTTCTTTCACAACTTTAATCTGTAGTGATCTTAGATGTTGCTCACAGATTTAATAGGTATGAAGTTATCAGCAAGATTTTCCCAGATTTTGCTTCCCTTTAAACAACTATCATCAGATTTACAGGTCACTACATATGTTGCAAATAGGATTTTATCCTAAGATCACAGTTTTGAGATTAAAGCTACTTTTTTAAATACAGTATTTATTGTGGTAAGACTGAATAAATGTTCTATGCATTGATGTCCTTTGAGTAGCACTCTCCATTTTTCAGTTCTTCCAATACCATGCTCAGCTGAAAGCACTATCCCTGTAAGGGTCTCATTCCAACTCCACACAGACAGATCTCCACCCACGACTATCGGGCATCAGTTTATGTCCTGCATCTTCCTTAACTCTTTGTAAATTATATGCTTTGGAAAGCAGAAAGTGATTCTGATTTTGAAATACAATGTTCTCAAGGCAGACCAGCCTTGGGAAGCTGTAAGCTGCATTCTTGCCTTGGATATTTTTTAATTCACTAAAAAACTTAAGCTTCGGTAGAAGCAAAGAACATGGATCAGTGTGGCAGCGTCACAAAATCCAAATGGATGACATTTTAATGCCAAACAGAATTGCACTTCTGGAAAATAATACTATATACTATATACTAAAATAGTACTTTACACTGCTCGGTCTGCTTCAAAAGGTTTCATTTGCATTAATAAAGCTTTGGGATGTCCTTGTGTGGTTGATGCTATTAGTATTGCAGACCAATGCTTTTAATGATAGTAACATGTCTGTTGAAGTACAGCATTTGGGTGATATAGGAGTAAGAATCATATAAATTTAACTAAACTGGCTTAATGTGCCCCCTCCTGCTGGAAAAAGAACAATAAGCAGAGATGGAATGAAGAAGCAAAGAAGCTCATCAGATAACAAAAACACAACATGCAATCAGTTACACTGGTCTTTGCAGAGAAGCTGCCCCAGGGATGCTTCCAGAGAATGAGGTGGATGCAATCCAAAAAGGCAAGTGGGAATAAAGGAGCCCGTGCATTTAAAAGAAAATAGCAAGCAGAATTAAATCTTAGAAGATGATGATCATGCTTATTATTTTTAAGTTGCACACTATATAATGTAAAGCTGAATAACAGCCACTGGGTTATTGGGAATGTATCTGCAGCTTGAGCAACAGAATGGTTCCTGAGAGCCTCCCTGCTGCCCTGGTGGCGGCCGTGCCGCGTGAGTGAACGAACCGCTGGCCAGGGTCTGTGGCAGTTTTATTAGGGGTGTTTAGTTAGTTCCCTTTCCCCTTTCCATCCTTATACTTTCCATTATGTTTGAATAACACCTGCCCTTCCCTTGACAAATATTTCTTCCTTATGTTTATCTTGACTTCTTTCATAGGCAGTTATCAGTCTTGGTGTTTTTTCTCAAGTATTTGTTGCAGGTGCACTTCAGGGGTTGTGTTGTTCGGGAATTCTTTTGAGGCCAAAGAGCTCTTTCTAATGTTTAGCTGCACTTACTGTGCTAAAATCTTGGGAGCTGTTTTTTCCTGAGATTTCAGTAGGTAATGGTAGCTTTTGCAAAGATCAATAGCCATTTATCCAATTGTGTTTAAAATCTGATTTTTCCAAGATTTTTATAATTTTAAATCTGAAGCATCTAAAATAAAGAATTTTGGTGGTTTTTTTCTTCACAAAATTCTACTTTTTTTCTACTTTACATAGCTGTCAGCCTTCTGGGAAGATAAGGTTTGTGTGCCTAGAATTGGTAATATGCTATTCCTGGCAAATTTCAGCTCCACTTCAAGCAGAAATCCTTTTGATGTGGGGTGTCAGTGTAGGGCTGTATGGCGCTTCATCCCTAGGGTTAAGCTGTATTGCAGACACCATGCAAACATTTATTTGGTTTAGTGCTAACACAGGAGTATTGTCCTTTTACTGGATTTTTTGTGCACATTTTATAACTAAAGCATCTGTCTGAAGTCCTTGCTGCAGAAGAGAGCAACATAATTTTCCCTGGTTTGTGTACTGCAATATCCTTCCATTGTATGCTCTGTTCTTAGTCCACAGCTTCCGTTTGTCCTTCATGTTTTGTTTTTACCCAAGTACATGAGGCATTGCTTAGCCTGCAGACTTTGTGCAGCTGCTGTTCTTCAACTGCTGTTTTGTCAAAGGGACTGTAACACAGAGTGTATTTCTACTGTCAAAAAATAACATCTTCTTACTGCCAGTCACTAATATGGTTTGCTTTGTGCCTGAAAGTACATAATTCAGAAATTAGAGTCGTCACTTCAGGCTGAAATTTGCTGTGCTGAGTGTACTTCCACTTCAGGGAGTGTATTTTGCAATTGAAAAAGGAAAGACTTCTTGATTAGGAATGTTAATCGTTAAAGATATAGGATGCCTCTATTCCTTTATTTTGAAAGCCTTTTTCTTAGAAAGAAAAGTTTGCAGGTGGCTAATCTAGTGTGTGTGGTGTTATTATCATTGTACTGTGTGTGCTACTGTTGGGCTTGTGGGTTTGTAATTTTTTGGAAGCATATGAGAGTCAATGTTCAAATGGCCATTTCCTACAAATAAAAATAAATAAAGTAACCTCTGAAGAGGGCAGCCCCAGGCAGTACAGTCCAGGCCTTAATCTGAAGTCCTTGCAGAGTGAAGAAAAATGTGATTTCTCAAATCATTACTGTTTTGCTGGTATTCTGTTTTATTCTCATTGACTTGTTCTTTAACTGATAATGTCTCAAATAATTCCTTATATTGATTTGAATGAGTCATCTGCTGTTGTGGAACATAATTGCTGATAGAGAGTGTGATGTGTAATACTGCTATTTATTTTTTGTTTCATCTTTTGATAACATAAGCCCCACCTCCTTGTGACCAGCTGAATCTCTGGCAATTCACTGACAGCTTGGCTGTGGCACGGGGAGCACGCGATGGCCACCATGGGAGCTGGGCACTGCCTTCCTGATTGTCTGCTGCACTAACTGGGGCTGAGACACTTGCAAGAACGTGCCAAGGACGCAGAATAACGGAAACAATTTCTGAGGTTTTGAGTCTATTTATAACTTTTTTAAAGACAAAAATTGCATGAAATGTCTCCTGTCAAAATCGCACTCATCAACGTCAAATTCTCCTGACATTGACAATAGCTATTTCTGCATGGAAAATGTGACAAAACTGAGTTTTGAATTCGCTGCTGACTTTTGTATTGCTGCTTTCCTTGGAGTTAGCTCATTTCTCTGGGAAGGTGTTAATTTTAAGCTAACAACTCTAAAAAATAGGTGACTTTTCCCCTCAAAGTAATCTTGATGTTGAGTTTTTATTAAAACTGTAGTTTATGAAATATACATCACAGGAGCCAGGAGGAGAACTGTGTATAGCAAATTGTACAGCCAGGTATACAAAGCAGTAAATTCATGGCCTCTTCCATGACTCTGACCCTGGAGCCCCTAAAGATGTCTTCAGCGCCATCAATGCAGCACAAGGGAGAAGCTGTTGCCATATGGAGTAAGGCAGTCAGTTTTTCATGATAGTGTTGCCCAATACCTGACATGCTTGTACTTAGAAGACTTTCTTAAGTCTCATGAAAATTTCCATTTGTCTTGCTCAAGGGTAGGGGAGAATAAGTGTGAAGGACAGTGGAAACCAAGTATGTATGAATGTTCTGTGGATGTGGTCCAACTCTGCATTGATATTGATAAAAAAATAAAAATGTAGGTTATAATCCTGACAGACAGTAAATTACAGGCAGCTATTTGTTTCTGAGCCCAACCGCTTTTGCATTTAATTTCGTATCCTAAGGGAACATCTCTATAGCAGATCAAAAATGTTCAGAAGTTAATGGCCCTTCATCTGCAAGATCATTTCCCTTTTAACCACGTATCAAAAGCTGCCCCTTTGGGATGCGACATCCTCAGCTTCTGTTTCAGAAGTCACTATGTGGAGGGGTCTGGGCCCAGTTTCTTCAAGAAAGAAATATCTCAGGACCTGCACAACCACAACTTTCTGCTCTGCTTCCCTCCCAGACTCACTGGAATCAGTTGCTTCTGGCTGACATTCCTCTCAGGAGAGGCAGGACCTGCCAGGGAGCTGTTTGGAGGCTCTCCCATGCTCACCCTGAGGCTGGTTTTTATCGTTCTTTTGCAGACACCTGTGTTTGCTTGCTTGTCTCACAGGTCCTATTCAGAAGCCTGCTTTATTTGCATATATGGTGGTTTTTTTTTTTTTTTTTTTTTATTTTAAATGCAGGCATTGCAATCTGTATCAGTGGTATTCTGGGTTTCTTTTTTCTGTTCTCTCTTGGCAGCAAGCCTCTCCTTTTGGTGAAAAGGGTGCTTCATTAATATTTGTCACGTAGATCAGGCAGGTAGAGGGGTGAGAAAGGTGGGTAAACGTACGCTTTTCTCCCCAGTAAGTGTGCATGCTAGTGCAGGCTCTGCAGATTCACTCATCTGTATCATGTGCTGATGTATGGCTCCAGCTGGGGCTGTAGGTATGGCCCTGGACCACCAAAACTGACCAAGGATCACACTCACAGTGTAGGGGTTGTAATTTTAAAAGCTGTGACCCTGAACATCTTGAGAGGGCACAGTGAAAGGCAAATGGAAGTTAAGTTTTGGTGACAGTGTTGCTAAGATGGCTCATCTTGTCCTTTGATGTGTGAGCAGAGTAGGATGGAGTGGGAAGGTGGTAGAGGATCATCAAAAAGGATGGTGCTAACAGGGCATTAGCTGGTTCCAAAAGGAGGTACATGGAAATTAATTGCTGGAGAGTAGATTTGATAAGCATCTTGAATTCTTCTGGGCTTGACTGGGAGCTGGTAATATTTAAGTATACCACTGAGAGGTTCAAATAAAGTTTTGTCCCTTACACAGCCTTGCTGTTTACACAGATATCTGTGTTTTGTGGCTATCAGTGGGAAGAAAGCAAAGTGAGCAGATGATGCCGAATTATACAGGCAGTAGTGCATAATCATATTTCTCATTCATGGCGGAGGTGGATGAAATGTCTGTAGAGATATATTTGAAGTCCTCCTTAAATATGTTTAATAAAATCATGACTTGCTGATTTCAAAGCAATCAGTTCCTCAGTCTGTTTGATTACAGGTGACAATACAAAAACCAGGACATTTTCAACATATGACTGCATACAAGTTTTGCAGCTCCAAGTTTTATTGTAAATAGCATAGATAACCAACAGGCATATTAGTATGTGAATGAAGATACAGTCCTTCCTTCTGCATATTATCCATTCCTTGTTGATTAATTTCTTTTATATGAGGAAATCCAATCTGCTGCAGAACACTGAATCCCAGTAGTAGTAAGTCTGGTACAGACATGTGTATCTAGCATCAGCCCCAGAGCAACCTATGGATTTTTTTATACTGTAATAAAAGCAACTTTAAAAAAGAGGAAAAGCCAGATCCTGTAATCCTTCGTTCATCTTGAAGTGAAATTCTCCTGTATTCTCTGTGTGTGTGTGAGACAGCTGCTCCATCAGGCACTAAAGCTTCACATGCTTCAAAGGAGGAAGTGCAGAGTAAATATTTGTAGCTGTCAGTTGAGTCCTGTTGGTGTGCAAACAGCCAATGCCAGGCTCTTCCCTGCTTGTTTTGAAACTTTTGGGCTGCATGGGTCCCATGTGCCTGGCTTAAATATGCCCTGATGACAATATAAACTAACCTCTCATTTGAGGTCCGTGGTGCTTTGTTTTAGTGATCCAGCTGTGCTGTAGGTTTAAGTCTTCTTCCCAGTTGTGGTCCTTGACTCACTGCAGGCCTTTGCAGACCACAAATGCGGACTCTGTGGTCTTGTCTTTAGCAAACTGAATGGCTTGATTGGAAGGTAGAGGTCCCATACACAAGACAGGTATAACAAGATAGGCAACCTCGTGAGTGCCTTTTGCATTGTATGTGCTGTATCATAGTGCCTTCATACTCACTCTCTCACAGCGTGGCAAGGCTAGTATCACCATCCTCCTACAGCAGCAATGAAAGGTTGAGTTAGTTGCCCGAGTTTGTGCAGTAGATCTAGGACAGAGTGGAGAACTGAACTTGCTTTCTTCCATGGCTGCTGAAATGGCAATGAGCAATGGATGCAGCCCATTCCAGGCACTGAGTGCACCCACGGTTGCAGAGCCCCTCAGCAGTACAGTTTAGTGCTGCAGCAGTACCAGCTTTGCAACTGAGTTGCCTTGCAGTATCCAAGATTGGAGCATCGTGGGTTCACAACTGGTTTTAAAGGACATTGGATAACTGGGAGGTAAGGATGTGAGAACAAGGAGTTTGTGCTCCTAACCTTCATGTTCTGCTGTAATTTTTTTTTAGAATTCAAAAAGGGCATAACCGCACTAGGAACAATTTACCTGCTCAGATGGGCTGTGTGTCAGATGTTTTTAAAAGCTACAGAAATTACTTCTTGTCCCTTGTGTGCAGTGGATATTCCATTTGTGTGTGTCATTCATTACTGGTTTGCTGCACTCAGTTTGTTTATCCCAGGTGATGGGTCTTCTGTTGCTGTCCTATAAATGCTTATAAGTCATATGGAACTTTTCTGTGATTACAAAAAAGAAAGTTTTTCATATTTGTTGCCAATGAAATACATTGTATGCTTACATAGATACTTTAAATCCATCGTTATTTTCAAGATAATTGTTCTTTTATTTTGGTGTTATCACTTTTGATAATTATACAGTGTAAAGCTGTCCCTTAATTAGGGGATAGCATGGTAACTCAGTTGCCACACAGAAGTTATGCTGAGTTTTGAAATATGCTTCACCCCCCACCCCCGGACTAATTTGGTACAAGCAGAGCTCCAAAATAACTTCACAATGCTGTGGACTTGAGCCTATAAAAGCTCATCTTTTATAACTGCTAGAGCAATAAAAAGCACAGCTAAGCACCCATAATAGAAGTCATCTTCATGACAGAGTGGTAAAACTTGCTAGGACTTCTCCCACTGATGACTATATTTAAATGGGTGTGCCAGTGCTGGGCATTTAAATGATGGCTGGCTGGCTGTATATGGTGCCAGTGCTGGGTACTGAGGAGTTGAGCTCTAAGTAGGAAGTTTCATCCACTCTGGTATTCGGTTATCCATTAAAAATCAGATTTTAATTGATATACATTTGAACTGATCTTTAATTCAAGTTATGTTTTTAAGGAGAGAAATAATCACATTCAGTATATTTCAATGTGGCTTATCCGTTGCCATGCCCATTTAAACCTAAGCTTTTCTGTACAAAGATGTTTAGATGTCTAAGAATGTGTCCATGCCTCTGGCACCAAGATCCTTCCTTTATTTGCTCATATTTACAAAAGATAAACATTTATAGATCCTCCTGCAAGATATTTCCATATTGCAGACTGCTACGATAATATCTGTGTGAAAATGCATGTTTGGAGTTCTTTGTGATGACAAGTTTAAAAATTAAATTACACAGTTGTGTCCATCTCTTTAGGAAAGAAGCCTTGATAAATTATTCAAGCCTTTTCAAAATTAGTGTTTAGTAAATACTGTCATATTCTTGTATGAAGTTAGTTCTCTTACCTAAGGTTAAACTATAAAAGGATATAAACCATGAAACAGAGTAGAACTGATGCATTCATAATATCCACTTTAAATGCTAGCTCAGATTTGTTCAAGCTATTGTGCAAAATATGCTCATCTTCAATGAACGTTGCTCTGAATTTGAGCAGCAGCATTACAAAAGCTTGCATACCAATGTGATTAATAATACCGGGGTAAAGTGAACATTTAATAAATCAACCTGTACAGTTAAGAAGGGTCCACTCTATCTTTTTTTATGGTTTCTTGAATATTGGAGGCCATCATATTCCATCTCCAAGGCGGGTATCCCTATATATGAAAATGTCAGAATTGAGAGAATTTGATGCTTCTTTGGGGAGTTGGTTTCAGTGGCTGGTTATCAGATTTGCGTGGAAGGGAATTCCACCAGGCTGGACGTGTGTGTTTAAATCCATGTACTTGTCAATGCTGAGCCAGACTCGGACTGCACAACAGCAATGAAATGGGTTTGGGACAAAAAATGGAAATGAGGAAACAAACACAGGCACATGCCAGAACTGGGCAGAGAGAGCTCCAGCATATGTGGAAAACCAGATATCTATCAAATCTACATGTCCAGTT
Source organism: Pelecanus crispus (assembly GCF_030463565.1). Lineage (NCBI taxonomy): Eukaryota > Metazoa > Chordata > Aves > Pelecaniformes > Pelecanidae > Pelecanus > Pelecanus crispus. The sequence continues at coordinate 13,958,648 of NC_134655.1, forward strand.
ATGGATAGTCAACAAATCTGCATAGCTGCAGCACAAGCTGGGCATGAGAAAGATGAGACCAGGAGCCTGATTGTGAGGTAGCTCCAAGCACTCAGGAGTCGGGGAACGGAGTATAGCCCTGCCTCGGGCTTTGTCCCACGGCGGCTCCGACAGCTGGCTTTGTCCCACAACCAGCAGATTTTGAACTGAACAACTGGGAGCAACACACTCCAAACATGGTAAACCCGAGACTGAGGAATGAGAGACTGCTGATTCCAGTTCATTTATGTAACTCAAAGGCTTCATTCTCAGCATATCATATTGAATGTTTTGCCTTCTTAAATGTCCATGGAACAACTGGACAAATAGCTGGCTGTGTGCCATTCTCCATGTGCCCTTCTACCGTGATTTATTTTGTTCAGCTAGTCCTCTCCCTTGTACTTTTGCCCCATAGTTACCATTTGTGTGTGGAAAATTGAAAGAAATACATTGCAATATGCTGGATATATAAAAGAAAGTATTGGCAATGGTTATGGGACCTGAATTTCATTAATACCCCATTTCTATCCTTCCTTTTTCTTTGTACACATACTGTGTAAGCGGACTGTAAATCTTTGGAAAATACTTGTTCCCCATGCACAGTAAAAGGAACTACCAGGGTGGTTTTGAATGTCAGCAGGTGGCCTCAGCCTTCCTACTACTACAGGGAGTGTCCCTCCTTCATCACACTGGAGACATGCTTTTGTTTTAATAGTTGCACTATGCCACACTGCTGACTCTTTCTCCTTCATGTGGATGTTCTTGCAGTCATGTCTCACCTGTGATCCATCTGATCGAAATGATGAAGATACTTAATAATCTAGAGTCATGGTGTTTTGAATGGTTTCTGTTCCTGATATGGTAGCATCCTGACCAGTCAGAAAGTAAAGTAACAACCTGTATGCATTTTGCTTCATTATTCTTCAGATCGTCACCTTCTTCTTAAATTCCTTGGTGAGAAATCTCCTCTTCTTGATATTAACGTAAATTAGCAGAATAATAAAAGGTCAAAAAACCCAGCTTGGAGTGTCTGCTACCTATTTTTAATCTGTGTTTTATTCCTCCTTTCTTGCCCAAGGCTTGTTTTCTTTTCCATCATTGTAATGCATTGAAAAACAATGAATATAAACAATTGCATCCAGCACTGCACTGAATATATCCTGACCATAGGAATGCCAGGTTTTTAGGTGAAAAATAAAATAATAAGCCACATGCTTGTGTGAGGTATTAAATTCTTGAAATGCTTTATCTTTTGCTTGGTCTAAAATGTGTTGCTTTCTGAGGAAACTCTTGCCACTTCTATGTATTATATTCTGCAAAAGAAACTCCGGAACTAAAGTTAGTAACAGTATATCAAACACTGATTTTTAGTTGCTTATCGAAATCTTTCTTTCTGGACTGCTACAAAAGCGCTTGGCTTTACTTGCAAGAAATCCACAGTAGATTTTGGGGAACTTCTAATAAGTTAAAGTGATGCTGGAGGTCTACGACTATGCACAGCAAATGATGTTTGCTGAGGAGCTGGTGATATCTTTAAAGTGATCAAATAACTATTAAGCTTTTTTTTTTTTGATTGCTAATGAGATATACATTCACTTGTATACCTATAACTTAGCATTTTATTTTGTTATTGCACATCTTGTTTACCAGATAAATTATTTTTATTTCAGATTGCTCAGCAATAATTATTTTAACTTTAATTAAACACAATTTTTTCTTGTCTTTGCTTCTTGTGTTCAGCTGGAAAATAGAACGGCTGAAATGTACTGATCAGATATTCTTTGAGAGCTGAAAACATCTTTATTTTGGCTGAATATGATTTTTATAAAATCATTTAGGACTTCTTCAGAGGAATATATTAAGTGTTTGCTTTCAATTTGTCCTCTTGGTCACCTGTTTGTGAGGGAAAATGTCAGCACAGAAAGAGATTGTATATTGATTTATTTTCTTTGAAAGAAAAGGGGTTTTTTTTTGGAACAGCAATTTTTTTTTTTTTTAAAGCTTCTGGCCTTTCCACTTCCATCTAGACTGCAAAACTCTGAGGTTACAGCTCATTAGATATCATCAATATCTATTGTTCCTTCATTTGCTGACAGGTTTTCTTTTGATGCTTCTGATATGTATAGGTGGTGACCATGCAAAATTAAGCTACAGAGACTGGGTAAGAGAAGCCAAAGCTGCTGTCAGTGGATGCGAGATCTCTGCTCCCTGAGGAGCAATGTGAGATGCAGTAATACTGTATACGAGGCTTTCCTCACTGCATCTTTAGATTATTTACTGGAATAGATGTTATGCATAGATGCAATAGCATCAGTAACTTCATCTGAACAGGTTGTAACAACCAAATATGCCTGTAGCATTCACATTTAAAATCAGCTTGCTCATCATTACAGTTGCGATAGCTAATATATCAGCCTTGCAGCTCTTTTGACGAAGGAAAAAGGGAGTGTCTTGGTGGCTGGAGTATTGCAAGTGCTCCTGTAGTTTAACTGAGGCTGGATCACTAGGAATCAATTTATCTGCTGGAATAAATACCGTCAGTGCTTCCTGGAGTATACCCTAGGCTCCTCTCCACAGGTTACTCAAAATATAATGAAGGGTGGGAAAATTTATTAGTCCAGCATCTTGTTTGTGAAGGGAAGGGAATTCTTCGAAGGGACCTTTTGGATCGATCCTGTATTGATGTGGCAGCCTTGCAGAAGACCTGGTTAAATGCAAATAAAAGAGATAATTTCCAAGAGAGTAAACAAGTATTGAGAGACTGATGTTATGATGTACTAGTTAAAGTTTGGGCATATTCTGCTTTGTGGCAGTTGACATACTGCACTATTTTCCATAATACCTCAGTGTTCCCTCCCCTCTTAGAGCAAAGATCCAGTACCAGTATGTTTCAGTATTGGGACTCATCTAATCTGAATCTTTATGGTCTATATTATGTGGTGCTTGCTGCTATGGTCCAAAGAAAGTGCTAAAGTTTAACGTTAGTTTATATGAATAATGCACCTTTCCTGATACATGATCCTTGCTTCTTCTTTAAACAGCATCTCCCACAGGTATCTGGACAAAGTTCTGTAGTAGTTCTTGAATATGCTCATGCCTTGAAAGCTGGGAAAAGCATTGCCCTGGCATTGCTTGTTTTTAGTAGAATTGTTCACCTCTGAATACTTTGTCAGCAGGCGATTGCATTCCCTTAATTTAGGGAGGTGATTGCACTGCACCTGGGCCTGAGGCTTCCATTAGAACAAAGGGGCTGCTGCTGGGGTGGTGCAAATGTGTTCGTTTGCACTCTATGCATGTACAAATGAGACACAGCCCATGGGTGAGCAACTAATCCAGGTCTGTTTGAATGTCTGCAACTAGAAGAATTCCCAGTTTGGCTTATTCTAAGGAAGGTACATGAAAAGAGTCCAGATATCTGCACAGATACATCACTACTGCCTTATCACAAGATCATTGTCTGTTTATGAAACTTCTAGAGAAAATATTAATGCAAAATAGAAATTTCCAATATGACGTTAACTTCTGCATACCTGCAAAAATGTGTAATTCTAATTGTACCCCTTATTTCTGTTTTCTAGGAGAAGTATTGAAATAATACGTTGTAAAGTAGATTTATTCCTATGCAATACAAATTTCCTTTCCTTTTCACTAAGCCTATTATGTATTTAGTAATTCACCAGTTTTTCATAACAGTGAACACATTGTATAGTATGGATAATTTTATTGCCACTGTATTAAGTTTTAATAATACTTTAAAATGAGCATTTTTTATGACATATGTAATTTCAGTGTCCCATAAAACCAGTTAGGAGAATAGAACAAATTAACGATGCTTACCAATAATGGATCTTGTCAAAATTCATTTTAAAATAACAATGATCATAGTAATTCATTGCAATGAGTTTCTTGTGTCAAGCACTCTCTGTGCAATTTACATTTGATAAGAATGACGATTGTTCATCAGAACCCGTCTTGTGATCTTGCCTAGATTTCAGCTTTATTTACCCAAATAAATGTGAAAGTAAGTCCACAGAACCAGTGAATAAACCTCATAAAGTACAATCAGTGCAATGTTTATATAATCAAATCCACCTATTAACAAGAATATTTTAAAAAATCAAATAAGTATCATCCCAGGAGCGAAAGGCTGAGATATACACTTTATTGATTATTGAGCTCAGCTGAGATTTTTTGTATTGATTCCAAAACTCACTTGCTTTGCCAAGAGCATGAATTATGAATGTGATCTGTACACAAAGTATACCTCTTCTTAATGTGATTGCTGCAGACACTCTGCTAGGCTCTGAGAGCAAAGTGCAGGTCAAATAGGGTGTGGATGTGCAGCGGTGACTGTTATCTATGATAACCGCTTGAATATGTGCTCTCGTGCCTCAGGACAGCTATTGCAATAAGCAGCTAACATGCTGTACATCTACAACTTAGTTTATGTTGCATTGATTTACTTTGTGCTAATTTATACCTCTAGCCACAAAAGGTGCAGACTGTGTTGACCCAGTCTACAAGCCAAGGTCTGAATGGTATCTCCCTCCCATTGCTGGTCTCTTGTTTGTTTTGTGGTGTTGGTCAATGTGCTTCCGATTTTGAATCTAGGGATTTGTAAATCAGTGTTTTGGATATCTTCTCAAAGTTCTGCTGTAGCACCTTTTTCTTCTTTTTTTTTAAGTTGCCTCTAATAAGCAAATGCCAGAATCAAGCTTGTGTTCGCTAAATCATATAGTCCCCACATTATTTTTACAAAGGACACTTCACTTTTTAGAGAGGAAAAGTGAATAATATTCAGCCCACCGTAAAGGCAGTTGTGCCCAGTGGCACTGGAGGTCCGATGCTATCATTTCATCGTCCTGGCTGGTACAGGGGCTTGCTCCCATTTCCTCCTTCTGGGTACAGCACTGAAAGCTCAAGGGAAATTCCTGCTTCATGGGAAATTATTTTTTGCCACTTGACCAATGCTTTGCTTTTTGTGCTTCCTGTAGAATAAATGGTGTTTAAATCTCATACTTCGTACAGCAACTGCATAGTAGAAAACAAACTTGCAGCATTTTGCATGTGGCATGTATTTTATGTAAGGAATAAGGATTCTCTTCTACTGTAGGCCCTGAAAGAGAAAAGCCTCTTGAATTAGCAAACACAGAGAAGTCCTGTGGGACAGAAACTTTAGTGCTGTGCTGGCATCTCACAGGATCTCTGTTCATGTCTTCAGTGCTTGTACAGCAGACCCAGAGAGCATTGAGCATGTGTGTATTACTTAATGCCAGATATATTTCATAACAAACAGTTATCCGGATTTTAATTTTTATATGTTGAGCAATATTTTATTTTATTTTATTTTTTAATTTTATTTTTCTGCAGAAATATTATGTGTGCTGTTGCCATTCAGTGTGTGGTGACTAGGCACAGAGCACTGCCACTCCTCGGTACCGTGGGAAGGTCCCCTCTAGGGAGCTAGTGTGTAGAGAGCAGGATGTGATGGAAAGCTGGGGGCAGGTACTGAATAAGTTGTGTACCTGCTGAGACATTTATTGTTACCAATTAGTTGTTACAATTACTGGTGTTTTGCCACAAATTTAAAATTACAGTTTCAAGTAATAAAACCCTAAATTCTCAGCATGTTTGAGACAGTAGGAACAAACCAACTGTATCACCTTCCAGAAATGCAGATATTTGTCCACATGCCAGACTTTAAAATGTTTTAAACTGAATGTATCATATCCTACGGACTTCTGGAGAGCTAATCTAACCACATAATCTATTTCATAAGGCTGGTGTTTAAACTTTAAATCACTGTTTTCAGGAGTTGTTTGTTTGGCTTTATAAATTAAAATGCATCTGAAATTTGTCATGCAAAATTCAAGTCGTAAAGCAATTCTCTGCACTGAAGTCTTGCAAAAAAAAAGAAGGTAAGTAATTTTCTTCCAAGATGTTTACTATGAAGAGAAGAGCTTGTTGCTATAGAATCAAAAATAAGTTCTTCAGATTTGATTTTTGAATGGCTTTAGCTTTTGCACTTAAAACTGCGGAATGAATTATATTTGAAAATGGAATACGCTGCAGGAACAAAGAATCTACCATTTTTTAGAAATGAATAGATACTGTATTAACGCACATATTAGGTCAAACTCTCATTGTCTGTCATAGTAATTGATGCAAATTACCTTTCCCTGAATGACACAACTGTTTTAGTGTACTGTGTGACACCCAGCAGAAAAATGAGTTAGTCTTCTTTTGGAGACCTGTTATCATCCTGGCTGCAGGCTCTGAGTGAAAAATGAGGCTTTGAGGAAGACTGGAGGGTGATGGAGCTCGTGGGTCAGTCTTGAGGAGTTGGTGCTGAGCTGGCGCCGGCTGCAGACTCAACTGAAGCGATGGCTTGGGGGAAGCTGCAAAGGCCCCAGCATGGTGGTAGTGTGAACTGCAGGTAGAGCTGTTTCTTCTGAAGGACATCAAAACCTGAGACCCAGACACGGGGTAGTTATTACAGCTTTTGTGATGTTCTTTGGCGGTATTCACCAAGCGTTTATTTAAACCCTGATATCAATAAGCTAATATGAATACTCTTGTTAAATTCTAGTCTACTTAATTATATTCTGCTTAGCTACCTTTCCATTGATACAGTTTCATTCTGCATTTCTTATCCTAATTTGTTGTATTGCATGAGCTCTTGTAGCAGACACTGAGTATTCAGCCTACCTTGATTCAACCTGTCATCTGACTGGTATGTGAGACAGATTTGGATTCTTCTCCTGTAAGGAGCTGCTGGACAGAAATGTAAGGTTTTGCTGTAAGAAAACTTACCAAAATTTATGATGAAGGAACATTTTACCTCCTCTGATGCTCTGAAAATTCATTTCAACAGATGGCCCCATGCTCAGTAATTTCTACTCTTAGCTTTGATGCTGTTTACATATATAATCTTTAATACCTAAGGGAAACAAAAATCCAGGTCTGTCTGGGCTGAGATAAGATGCAGAAGAATGAGTGAAGTATGCTGGTAAATGAGTTGTGGGTGTGCCTGCTGACCCTAAAAGCACCATCAGTTACATCTTCAAAATAGAAATCACAGTAAGAAAAGAGCTGAATACTTGAGGGAATACTAAAAAAGGAGCTGTCTTGGTGATCAATGGATGCTGCCAGCTTAAGCAGAGCTCTTCAGAAGCTTAATAGTTTAACAAAAGCACCTTAAAAGAACTTCTTTTATAAGAATCTTTTATATCTACTTCATAATAAATGGGCAAGTGGTTCATGAAACAAATACAGCTGTCTACAATACACTAATTTTTCTAGCCCTGTATTTTTGAACAGGTGTGAGTTGTCTGAGGTAGACATTAGACATGTGGAACAGCATCCATTTAGCACTGTCTTTGGATATGCGGGTGCTCTTCCCTCTGGTTTTGCTATGAGAGGGTGGAGTTTATAACATTTCTATGGTACTGCAGAGATACTGTGAAGTTTTTGCCAGTTCTTGACATCTGTACTCAGTTCCTCACAGCAGCGTGGCCCTGCTGCAGTTGTTGGCTTTCTGTGGGAGGTGGAGCAGGCACCAAGGGCTGTGCATGACACCTTGGCCAGCGATGACGGTCCTGCTTGACTTACTGCCTAGTCTGGCACGGGTGGGAGGAATCCTGTCCCCAGAGATGATCGGAACAGCCTGGCTCAGCACTGGGCTGGGAAAGTCTCAGAGAGGCAGGTCCCATACTGTCTGTATTACAGTTTTCTTGCAGTGGAGGGGAACTGAAATAAAATAGCATTCTCTGGGCGGATTTTGACTTTATAGATTCTGCTCCTGTTGATGGTAAGTGTTTCAAACCATAAGTGTTGCTTTCCCATTAGTGTAATTATCTCATACTGGTAGAGCTACAAACAAGTCAAATAACCCAGTGTAATTAAAGCATTGATGAGATCTGAATTTGTGGTTCTCTCTATGGGGTTATGTTCTTTTTTAGATTAAAACCTTTAGGCTGATTGACTGAAATTCAGAAGGAGCTTAGCATTGCTGTGCAAGATGTGAGGGAAATAGTGATGCCTCTAAGGAGAGAAGCTGCTGAGGAGCCTCAAAGATGGGCAGCTGCAGCCTGGCTCCGAGCAGCCCTGACACCTGTGAGCAGATGTCAGCCTTAGAGGGGTGCATGCTGAGGGTTTCTATTTTTATTTATGTATTTGTTTTAACAGCAGGCAGGAACTTGAATTAAGAAGGAGCAAGCTGGGTTTTGATACGCATGGGAAGACTTTTGGTGGGTGATGCACTGGGATGGGGACTTTGGTGCACTTTGGGCCCTTGTGTGTACCAGGACCCATCGAATTTTCCATATGGCAGGTCCCTCAGCTCATACAGTCCCCAATGTCTCTGCAGAGTGCTCCAGAGCAGTTTTTTGTTTAAAGGAGTGGGTATGAAGCACTGTTCAGAAGGATGGGGTGTCCCACCATATAGTGCCCCATGCAGAGATCAGCAGGTGAGGCTCATCTGGAAGTGAAATCTGTCTGTGCAGACAGAGGCTGGACTGATGCCCTGCTGCAGGCTCAGGAACTGAGAGAGGTGCTAAGGAAATTGCCTTGCAAGTCAAAGTCCTGTATTCACAGATGATGTAGCACTAACAGGTATTTTTTCCCCTTCTTGTTCTATTCATGTCTTTGGCCCTGACTTCTGTGTAGAGGTGAACAGGTATTTAATTTCTTTCCCTGTCTGCCTCTGGCCTCCTGCTCTGACCACTGTGGAGAGGGTTGGAAAGCACATTTTACCTTGAGTTGTGACCCTGAAGTGATCTGTACTACTTCTGGCCTGTAGTGGCCTGGAAAGGATGGGAGGTAATAAGATGACCCATCACTTCCACCTCTGATACACTGAAACCTAGCATAAAGGGCTGGCTAAGCATCACTGCCTTGCAGAAAGCATGGTGAGATCATGCTGACACTCTGCAATGGTCTTTTAAATGGGGCGATGACTAGTAAATGTGGGCTGTACAGGTTTCTATTTAATTTATTAAATTTCTTAAGGGATGAATCCTCTAGGCAAGATTATACATTACTACAGCAAATTATCCAAATGTACATGAGTTATTGAGGAGTTAAATGCATCTGAGTTATGGAGTGCCAAACATCCTGGGAGCAGACAATTCTGATAATGTCCTTTGATTGTGTTAGAGCCATTTTATGGGTAATATGTCTAAATAAATCTGAAAATGTCAAACCTATACATTAGCAAAAGATTTGTCTTAATGCTCCACACTACTGAACAGTGCGGTGCACAAAAATTGCATTTGTCAGTGTGAAGGGCTGGCTATGTGAAGGAGAGCTCATCTGAAGGGACAGCACTGCTGTGCATCTCTCATACCTCTGCCTAAAACTGCTCCAAACCACGTCTCTGTGTGTGTGTGTGACCATTGTGATCCTGCTGTTTTCTGGGGGATGTTTTAAAAATGTTCCTGTTAGTCTGAATGACTGGCAAAATGAGCAATGTGGTCAGTTGTAATTCACCTCTTGCACTGCCTTTATATTCCAGCTACACACTACACCTCTCACAGGCTGCTTACCTTATCTCTGGTACTGGAGCATCAGGATGCCATGGAAAACAGAGCTAACACTGCTGTCTTCATACAGATATGCTGACAAGTGAATGCAACAGGTGGTTGCTATTTGTCTTTTATTTGAATAGAAGTGATCACTCCTAATACTAGCACAAATGAAAGAAAAAAAGTAATTAAAAAACAAGTGATCAGCGTAGGGGTTTTTTGTGCGTGTTTTGTATTTTGGGATTTTTTTTTGTGTTGGGGTTTTTTTTGATGGATTCTTTGTTGGGTTTTTTGTTGTTGTTGGGGATTTTTTTTCTTTGCTTTAAGTTAGTATCAATACAACTGTGCCTGAAGGAAAAAGTAACCAGATGGACTTCCAACAACTACCTGCACTAACAACGGGACAGCTTTGTGAGGTGGAAGCTGCTTGCTGCATGCTGGTGAGATCTAAAGAGCTCCTTGCTCTGTGGGAGTGCTCCACTGAAAAAATTAGCCTTCTGAAAGGCCTGTTGTATGCATGCATGTGTATAAATCACATCACCAGAAATACTGAACAAACACCTGTGGTAGTAACACTGAAATATTAAGTGTCCCTGCTGTTTTGGGAATAGGTAGCCAAGAGAAAAGCTGGATGGCCTGTTCCAGGGAGGCAGGGCAGTTCAGGAGACTCGGTAGAATGAGGGTCTCTGATGCCCCATAGCTGTGCTGTGGTGGGAAGATACGTGGGGTAAGGTCTATCCTGCATACAGGGCAACCTCTGAGTAGTCTAGTTCCCGAGGTATTAAGCAGCCTTTGCAGCACATAGAGTTTCTGCCACATTCTTAAATTAATCAGGCTGTAGAAGTTATGTGAATGCCTCCTTATGAGAAGGAGCCTGTGACCAAATTGCATGATAGCTTCACTGGTATCACTCACAGATATGGATTTACAGAAATGCTAAAGACAAGAAAAAGGCAGAGGAAATACATGTCTCAGTAGAAATGAGACCAGCTATGTAGCTGATTCACCATCTCCTCCATTACAGTGGAGAACTTTTTAGAAGGAGAAGTTATGTCCTAGGCTATTACATACATGGCACTAGAAATCTGGGCATACCATACTATACTGCAGTATCTAAGGCTTTTAATGAAGTTATTGCCTTATGGGCCTCTGTTTTTTTCATAATTGTAATTAATAGTGTAAGCTAAGGAAAACAATTGTAAATACTTTTAGTGTGAAAATAATACAGGAAGCAAGTGGGGGAGCTACTTTTGTTTTAATGGCAGATCAAATCACCAAATTCAACTGGGCTTGATATGTTTTGTCTAACAACATATATTTGCTTTTACTTCTCTTCTGTATAATGCAGCCAAATGCTAAAATGTGCACCATACACAATCTAAATAAGAAACAGATGAGGCATTTCAGAAATTATTTAGGGAGTGGTCGGGGTGGATGGCTTTACAGAATTACTTTTTAGGGCTTGAGTAATTTAGCAGCTTCTGATAAAGTAACTCTTGTTTCTGTGGATAGGAAACCCTAAGAAGAGGCCAGCAATCCACAGGTAAGTTTCATTTGAGGTTCCCAGGCTTTACTGGTTCTTGTAAGAGGAAAAGGATACAAACTGCAGAACGTTCGGGTTTGAACCCCTGCTCTCAGTGCTGTTTAAATATTTAATTTCCTGCATTTAAAACTTGCCATCAGGTAATTTTTTGTTTGTTTAAATACTTGTATTAACAACAGGCTCCTCATTGAAATGTATCTCCCATAAAAGTAAATGCAGAAAATATTACAAATAGATCTATGAAGGAAGATTACGCCGACAGTGTTTTTATTGCTCACAAAGAGAATTATGACTGCACAGTAATCCTTTTGCAGTGCTAATGGAGAGCTACTTACCCAAATAATTTTAAAATAACCTCCTGCACCAGGTTGCAGAATCATCTCTTACCCCAAGGAGACATGGACAGTGAATATCAGAGACTAAGTAACTGATGGCACCATACTCTGGGGACAAGAAATCAGGAGTGCCTGGGTTGACGTGCTATGCCAAGTAGATAAAGCTTGTAAAAGAAGAAGCTTATGATGAATGAACTGTAAACTGGGAACAAAGACAGTTATTTTGGTTTGTGTTTGTCAAGTGTTTAGAACTGGAGCCTTAGCACATGTTGGTGACTCTAGGTACTGTGGTAATATTGCTACTTATGGAGAAAGATGATGAATATGGGCATTCAGGATTATGACTAATTATGGCAATATAACAGTGTTTCCTGTAACACAGTGAATGTTCCTGTGTGAGTGTTTGGTTATGTATTTTAGAGTCTCCTTTGTTAAAGGGAGTCCTTGAATAAGTAGCAATATTTAGAGCATAATTTAAGAGAAAAAAAAGCTTTCATTCCAGTGAATATCTGTCCATTTACAGATTTAATTGTGCAGCTAAATAAGCGCCCTCAACTTAAACAAAGACTCTAAAACGTGTCAGGAGGCTTTGCCAATGTGGAGTCACAACATGCAGAGCTGTGATCCGTCACCTGCAGAGCAGCTGTAGCATATGCAATCCCATTGATGTGTAAGAGTAAATTGCCTCTTCTGAATGAAGATATTGTTGGTTCTTAAAGCAATCCTCAGTGGTTCTGTTTTCCAGACTAACACAATACAGGGTTTTTTTGTTTTTTGGGGAGTGGGAGACTGACATTTAATTAGAAGCCTATTTCTGACTGGGTGTCCATCAGGACTGTTGGAGAATTATTTCTCACTAGTCTAGAATATGGTAGAGTATGTTGACTCTTTTCCTTTGCTCTTGTTCCTGTTCTAAACCATTTTTTCCCTGTTTGTCTGCTTTTGTTTAAACAGGCTGATATGCAGGGAGGAGCAGTTCACTCTGAGTAAATTACAGGCTCTGCTGAGCCCCTCTCAAACCTCTCATGAAACCGCCTGCTCTGCAGCAGGCTTCCCAGCCTGTCCTGCTATAGGAGTGGAAGGGTCCCTGCTCAGCGCACAGCTCTGCATTGCCCTCCCAAACTGATCACCTCTTGGCTAGGCCCTGTAAGTGCGCCTGGAGGAGCACCTCTGGAAGGCTTGTTGCATCTGTCTTGGAGACCTATCTTGGCAAGGGATAGATTGGCTTTTTCTTTGCTGACTGTCCAGTGAAGCTAGAGCACCAATATAGATTTGGATGCAAGTGTTTCTCCTTTGGGCTTCCTGTTGCACCATGTTCACTAAAGCAGAGAGAAGCAAGCAATAGCATCGGGGTTCAAACCTAGAAAGGGCTGGGTAGGATTGGGTTGAGTTTGGTTTAGTTTGGTTTGGTTTAGCCACCCTTGGCCCTGGATTCTGTGTTCCAGTCCTGCTGCTGAGGAAGTCCAGTTTACTGTGTCCAAAGTTTCCAAAGAGACACTGCATGTTTCCAAGTAATAACAAAATTCCTACTTTCATACTTTTTTTATTTGGTTTTTTTTTTTCCCCTAATGGGAAAATATGAAATACCTCAGAGAAACTTCACTGCTTTTCATTTTAAAAACTTTTTTTGGTATGTTTCCTACTTGGGAATAAACAAAAAAAAAAGCCATGAAAGTACTTCAGCAGTTGCTCATGACATGCAAACGTATTTGCATGCTCTTTTTTTAACCTTGTTTTTAAGCCTGTTCTTAAAACATCTGATTTCCAACAGAAATGAAAGAAAAATTTAAAAATATTGAAAGAGGAGGTAGAAATGCTGTTGCTTTTCTGTTTTGCCGAGGCAAGATTTCATTCCTCTGAAGACAGAGAGTAGGCGATGGAGAGGACAGCTGTGAGTCATTCATCATTGAGACCTTCAGTTGTTTGAGGAGATGCAGGGCCAGCACATTTCAGCTCATGGCTGGTCTTACACCCCAAATCTCCATGCTCTGGAGCAGCCTGCACCTTGGGAATATGAACAAAGAGTAGGTTCTTGAGGGAGAAAAGCAGCAAAAAAATGCATCTAGTTCAGGTTATCTGTGTCAGACCTGTGTTACCAGGCTCTCTGAGAAGGATAGCATCTAGCAGATTTCTTGGCTAAAAAAGTGGTAAAAATAGGCCAAGACCTTTCTTTTTTTTAAAAAAAAGGTAATCATATGAGTCGGCAGAAACCTGGAGTATCTGCCAGTTTGCAAATAGCACGGAGAGTTCAGCATTTCCCAAGGCATTTTTTTGGCAGTTCTCTGAAGCTGGATGATTTGTATCTGAGTCTGATCTCCCTTAGTGTCTGAAATGGCAAAAATGCATCTGACTAATTGATGACATTGGCATGGCCTTCTTGTGCTTATAAGCATATCAAGGGACTTCACCTCCCTGGCCTTGAGATCTGCCTTGTGCTGGGAGCCTCATTGTTTCACCATATTGTGGAGTTGTTTCAGTGCTTACAGGAAGCATCAGAATTGCAAATTCTTTAACTTAAAAGGTATCTTAAAAAACCCCACCAACCAACCAATGAAAGCACAAGTGTGGCTACGTTTGGGGTTTTGGTTTTTTTTTTTTACCAGGACAGAAGAAATCAAAACTCATCTCAGACCCTGAATCGGACGCTCTGACCCATTGCTTGTGCTGTTTTTGTACTCTCATACCACTGTACCAATCTAAACAGCTAGTTTATCCCATCCTACGCTGCTTGATTAGTTTTCATTTTATTGGGCAGGGGATGTTTGTGTTCCTGTGTGTCTTCTCAGACAGAGGGATGGGAGCTGTGAATCATATGCTGCTCAGGCACAAGGCTTATCTCCTGGATAAGCCCATGTGCATGCTCTAGCTCATCCCATGGCCAGTGCCGAGTGTCTGCATGCTCCTCTGCCTCTCCACTGTAGTCTCCAAAGGGCTCCTCAATGTGCAACTGCAAAGGTTTTGACATACTTCCTCAGTCACTGGGCTGCTGAAGTTGGGAACATTGTGGAAGGTGCTGTGCAGTATCAGGGCATCCATATGGAGCACCGCAGTCATCATGAAGTATTCTTTCTGAAAGTGTGATAGAAATATCTCTGCCTGGATGGCCCCTGCTTCTGCAGCTGTTCTCCAAGCTGCTGAGGCAGTGAGCAACTGGGCTTTTGTTACTGGGATGGTGCAGACTCTCAACATCTCCAGAGTCCATAATTACACTTTAGAGCCTGGCCACCTTTGTGGGAACCCCCTGCCAAAACCATTAAGCAGGCTGTAGAGTGAGGTTCAGAATGATACTTAGTATCATAGTGCTTCCCATTGCTTGCACTTCATGGCCTGTCTCTTTAACAGCAGTAAGCTGTCAGTTCTGCTTCTGTTAATCTTTCTGAGAAACTCGAAGGAAATATTTCCTGATTGAGGCAAGAGGAACCATTCAGGCTCACACAAGCTGCAGCTTATTTTGGGTAAACGGATATAAATTCCTAAGGGGCTCATTCATCCTATATTAACATTTTTCCTGAGACTGGACAAACTCAAGTTATTGTGACCCTAAAGCAGCAAAACACTGAAATGTTCTGGAAATACAGTACCCCCAAACATGTATGAAGTTGTTGTGTGGTATTTTTTTTTAATTTGAAAAGTCCTTTCTGTGCCAAATATGGGCGCTGCAGTGTTGAAATGAAGCTCAGATCCGGGCTGGTGATAACTGTAGCTAGTTTTAAAGTACAAATCATCTGTATTTTGTATATTTAAAAAAAAAAAAATTGCAGTCCTATTTCTGCGTATATGGTCAATGGCAGATTCTCATCTCATGCTAATGTGATTCCATCAACAAGTATGGAGTTACTATTGCTATAACTTCAAATGTAATGAGACCAGGGCTGGGCTCTAAGCATTCAAGTGAATTCACAATAACAGACAAGCTGTGTGTGCCTGAAGTGGCAAAGAGCTATCTTCTGTAATGAATTTAGTGACTGTCTGTTGTGACCAGTGTCACCTACCACCACCTCACCTCTGTAACGGAGAACAAAGCACAGATGCAAAGGCCTGAAAAATCGTAAATCGAAATTTGTACCTGTGCGGTTACAGGGCATAGCAGATAAGTTAAAATACTAAATATTACTGAGTGAAATATCTATAGACCTATGAACGGATTAACAGTCTCCACAAGGCACCAGCAATACTGTATGGAGGAGGATGTACAGACAGGGAGATGACTAAATATAATGTTGAAAGACACATAGCATGAACTAAATGCATAGCACTACTAACAATTTGAGTTTGCGTGCATACTTACCATATGGATGAGACACTCATTAAAATAAGTACATGATAGATAATTTGATAGAAGAAATAATGAAAAGGAGTGCATGGTATCATGTATAAAGAGTGCATATAAGTGCTTATAAAGGAGAGAAAGGATCCTTTGGATAATGATCACAGTGTTTCTGCCTTTTGATTGATGGCAGACCAGTTTGGTACTGCCCTAACAAGGAAAGCTGAGATCTGGAATGAAGGCAGCTAGATAAGGCGATTCTGGAATCAGTAGTTTATAGAATTTAGAGGAGCCAGTTAAAATGAAATGCCAGCAGCCAGATTGTTTCCCATCATGTAAGGCATTGCACACTGCTGAACATCACCTTCCCAGAGACCTGGGTGGGAGAGGGAGGCAGCAGTAATTTGCTGGAGCAGAAAATCCTGGGAGTGATGGCTTGCAGGAGGAGTCGGAAGGACTGCACTGATGAAACCCCACATTTTTGTTGGTGTATGTCATCACAATTAGTCAGTTAGTATTCGCTCTTCCCCCACCCCATTTTAAGACCTGACCTAATGCATACTTAATTTAAACACTTACTGATGAGTGGAGTATGCTCTGCAGAGTGTTTGTGAATCTGAATTACTTATGCATTCAGGTCTAGTTTCTTTTATCCTACATAGATCTCTTCAATATTTCCTCACTGGATGTTGTTGGTTTGTTTTTCTCTTGAGCTGATGTTAGAGATAAAAAGCAGTGCTGGATCTTACCTGTAGCCCAACAGTTTCTTGTCTGCAGTAGTGGCGGGTGCAAATTAGATGGTTTATCAGTAGCTAATTTGCCATTCTTAATGTCATTCTGCAGATGGCTTCAGGAAAAGCACATTTGCATACAAGCAATGCCTACATCTTGATTAATTCTCGATGAGCTCAAAAAAAAGCTACACACCCTTTAATGTTGGGGGGGAAATACAGCCACGCCTTTAAGCTCAGCAGCATATGCATAGTTTGGAAACAATGTGTGTGCCAGGCTTGTATGTGGCAACAGGATGAAATCTTCTCCCTTCACAGTGTGAGGGTATTAGGGCCCTGTAGGCTGTTTTTTGAGTACTGGGGGAAAGTGCTGAATGATGAGATGGATGGAAAAGATGTGGCACAACTTCTGTAGGGCAGAGAAGAGGCAGAGGTCCCTGGGACACCACCTGAGTAACATGCATGGGGCAGGGTCCAGAGAGGAGTGGAAAGGAGTAAGAGAAATCCTGGTCCTGTTCCTCACCCCGTATCTCCCAACCACCTATGGGATGATGTCCAGGTCTGGCCTCAGCTCGTCGCTGTCCTCATGGAGGTGCCTGATGCCCTGGGCTGGGCCTGCCCCCCGGCTTGCACTGCTCCCTGGCTGGGGTGGTGAGAAGTGCCCAGGCCCCCAGGGAGCCCTTAGCCCTTGATGCACCCAGACAGCAACTTCTTTTAAGTTGTTTTTGTGTCTGTAATTAAAACTCTAAATGACTTCTGGCTCTTCATCAATGCCAGGAATTGAAAAGGAGAGAGAAAGGCAACTTGTGGAGTTTGGTATGAAACCTTCAGGTCATCTTCTACCAAATGTAAGATCAGATAGGTCTAAACCTGAGTGATAGCTTTGAAGAAGCAGTAGATAAAAGCATCCACAGTCTATTTGAAGAAAAATTGCCATGAAGAAGTTACAGTATGGCCAAGACAAATAAACTTAAAATTATACTTTGAAGGATGGTTTAAGCTAGAGGAGGAAGGAAGGAGGAGAGGTTTGAATGCCAGAAGCAACCTGCAGTTATATTTGTGAAGTCTCTGCAAAACCATAAGGAAAATATAAAGAGATGAACTTGAAACAATTTCAACTGTGTCTATGAAAAAAAGCTTAAAAGAGTGGAAACATTCAAAGGAAAACAAGAACAAATCAACAGTGCTAACCAGTCTGGTATGTAGTGATTGACAAGAACAGGACAGAAAACCCTATAAACAGTTTTTATTTGGGATTATGCTTCATGTGGTGTAACTGTTGCAAACAAGAAATATTAGTGTTGTTTGACAGACTTGCCATCTAGCAAAATATTTCCTAGCATATGAATAGTAGCTTAGCAATATGCTCATGAGTGAACAAATCAAGGTGATGTGGTGGTAGTTTTCCAGTGAAAGTAAAGGGAATGTTGCTGGAAAACCTACTGAGTTCAAAGAGTCATCTTTCTATGTTGTAATTTCTAAAGAAAGCTGGCTTAGCAACATGGTTCCTTCTTGCTAAACAGCAAAAATGAAGATAAAAACTTGATGGCTTAAAAGGAAGAGGCACGCTTGCTCTTAAGCAGAGGATACAGAAGGGAGAGCCGCAGGTTTGTGTGCAGGGGCACCTGGCCAGGTTCAATTGATGCCCTCACAGGGTTTTGACTGATTTGTTGAGACTGTGCTTGTGCTTCTGACAGCACAAATGTTTACGTGCTAAATAATTTGTATAGCATCAAAATTGGGGATGAGAAAAGACCTTTTGGTCTTTCTCCTGCCGCATAAAAGGCATATCTATATGCCAGTGGGTTTTTTCCTGTTCTAATTAGGGAGATTATTTCACCATTTCCATTGAGTGTCTCTCCCAGGGGTGGGAAGAGATAAACATCTGTGGCGTGCCTGACATTCAGCCTCCATTCTTCTTTGATTAATTTTCCCCATTTTTGTTCATCTCTATGTATTCTAATTCCTTTCTGCAAACCCCTCAAAGCATTTAGCATCCACTGCATGATTACTTGGTCCACACATATGTGCTCTTGCTTTCTTTGCATAGAATCTCTATAGCCCTGTAATCTCTGTGGCTGCCGAAACTAAACAACTAATTGTATTCATCTACAAACTGCTCTGATGACTTGGTCCACTGAAAAAGAGCATTAAGAGCAGGTGGTGAGCTGTGATTGCTGTTTCTGATTGGAGATTTTTATTATCTCTTTCCTCTGTCTTCCCACCTGCTGTTGGGTCTGGTCTTAATACTGCAGCAGAACCTGCCTTTTTTCCACTTAGACACAGAGGTAATGCTACAGAGGGGCCCTGGTTCTCGGCTGCCCTACAAATTGCATGACTGAAATTGAGGTACTAGGGCAAAATGTTGACTGAGAACCAGGGGAAGACATAACTGAATGAATTAATGATGGAGGGAAGGAATTGTGCTCCAAGCTTCCAGCCATGCAAAATATTTTGAGAGCAGTATTTTAACAAGAAGAATGAGAATAATGCTAAACCACTGAGGTGCCTGAAGGGCTTGGTGGTTATCTCAAGACTGGGTATGGTCCTTCCCTTACAGGGAAACTCAGCTCTCTGGGCTGGATTTCCAATGTCATCTGTTCCAAGATGCGAGTGGACAAGACTCACTACTTCAGAGATTACTTGCTGGGATGCTCTATATCCACAGGAGAGCCAAAGGTCTGTGTTCTTTGTGTGCTGCTGAGGTTTGGCACAGAAGAGCCTGCTAAACAGAGGTTTGGCCCTTGGTGTGCCTTGGTGTGCCTGCACATTGCTGAACATGTGCAGCTCTTGCTGCTCCTGCTTTGGTTTGGCAAGCCAGGGCTTGCCACTGTGTGTGCAGTTACTTTGTACAGATGGGAATCAGAGAAATGGAGGGGCTCTTGTTGGAGGTGTTAATTTCAGTGTTTTTTTTCTCTACTTATAGAATCATAGCATCGTTTAGGTTGAAAAAGACCTTTAAGATCAAGTCCAACCATTAACCTAACACTACCAAGTCCACCACTAAAACAGTTAAGGGTAGAATAATAATTAATTTCATGTTTCCTGGCTTGGTGGCTGGGTTATTATTTAATGAAAGTAAAACTAGAATAGAATCGTTAAGGTTGGAAAGGTCCTCTAAGATCATCAGTCCAAACATCAGCCCAACACCACCATGCCTACTAAACCATGTCCCAAAGTGCCACGTCTACACATTTTTTGAACACCTCCAGGGATGGTGACTCCACTACCTCTCTGGGCAGCCTGTTCCAATGCTTGACTATTCTTTCAGTAAAGAAATTTTTCCTAATATTCAATCTAAACCTCCCCTGATGCAACTTGAGACCATTTCCTCTTGTCCTATCGCTAACTACATGGGAGAAGAGACCAACACCCACCTCACGACAACCTCCTTTCAGGCAGTTGTAGAGAGCGATAAGGTCTCCCCTCAGCCTCCTCTTCTCCAGACTAAACAATCGCAGTTCCCTCAGCTGCTCCTCATAAAACTTGTTCTCCAGACCCTTCACCAGCTTTGTTGCCCTTCTCTGAACATGCTCCAGCACCTCAATGTCTTTCTTGTACTGAGGGACCCAAAACTGAACACAGTATTCTGTATTCAGTTCAACATTCACTGCCTTTGTTTTGCTCCTGTTTCCAGTTGGTGTGTGCAGAAGATGATGGTGGTGTGCAGGACAGTGAATCCACGAGAAGGGGCACTCCAGGTACCCCGGGGCATCCACAGCCTGGGAGCATCCTGCAGGTCCCAAAGGAAGCCTGCAAGTACTCAGCATGATGCACTCTCAGCATCCAGTAATACCAGTAGTGAAGGGGTTTTCTGAGTCACAGGATTATGTGTAATCCCAGTTTGGGACAGAGGGCGGCTGTGGGTGCTCTGGGAAAGAGCCACGTAGCTTTTAGAGCATGGGAGATGCTGAGCTGGATCAGACCTCCGCTCAGCCTGATCCTTGTCCTGCTTGGCATCAAAGACCTTTGCTTCATGGGGAGTAGCAAGAAGCTTGCTGCTGGTAAGGATGAAACAGGCCACTTGAGGCTGAGCTAATGGTCCCCTGCAGGGAAATCAGGGGCTTGCAGTCATTGGAGCATCTTCCACTGAAACCTAGCTGTTCCTGTAAGCTGATATCAGTGCCCCATCCTCTTTTGAAACCCGCTTCAATCTTAACCTCTGGTGTTTGCCACAAAGTTCCAGTGGATTAGCTGACATTTTATGTTTAGTTTTAAATTGCTGGCCCTTCACCCCTCTGACTATTATTCATTTCACAGCACAAGAAGGAGAAGAAGCCTAGACATTTTTGGCCTAGTGTCTGTAGGCTTCTCACTGCTTTATACCATCTTTTATTTTTCATTGCCATCTTTTCAAAGCTTCCTTAATCTTTTTGTTTCCTATTCATCTAGCGTTTCCCCCTGGTTTATGTCATTATTATTGTGCTCTCTGACCTTCATCCTCTCTGTCCCTCATTGCAAATATTTTTCTTTATAGTAATTTTAGGATTACTAAACACAGTTTCATTTGGTGTATGATTAGATTTTTATAATGCAGCATATTAATGAATGTGTATGACTGATGTTCCGAGAAACTGTACTCTTGAACAAAGACCTCATTGTGCTAGCAACTTTATAAACTCACGATGGAAATAGCCTGTGTCTGGGAGAGCTAATAACTATCAGACAAGCTGGTTGCAGGCAGGGGCTGCAGCAAGTGAGGGAATGGGGTCACTCACAATAGCAGGGTGTCATTGAGCCACAGCTATCACTATAGCTGCCTGATTTTGTGATGGAGGTGTAACAAGAAGTAGGTGGTGAATGAGCAAGTATGGGTTACCAAAACTTCTGGCTTGAGAGACATGAACAACAGCAGGAGTGCTCCCAGCTCTGTACCTTGTCCCACATAGCAGAAAGTATGGAAACAATCTACATGAGATTGATCCTCTGTACGTCTTGCCACTGCCCGCTGTCAAAATCAGACAAATGCAACTTGTTTTATGGT
This sequence comes from Pelecanus crispus, assembly GCF_030463565.1. Taxonomy (NCBI): domain Eukaryota; kingdom Metazoa; phylum Chordata; class Aves; order Pelecaniformes; family Pelecanidae; genus Pelecanus; species Pelecanus crispus. Next base: position 13,980,050 of record NC_134655.1, read on the forward strand.
ATTCATCAGACATAGTAATATTCAGGTTCTAATTTATGAAATTAATGTGCTTTGTAGATAAATGAAAGAAGGTGATCTACTGAATAACGTACTCATTCTCTATTGTGTTGACTCATGCTCAAGAAAGAGGTTTCTCAAACTTTTTTGGTTTGCTTCCTCAGATTCATTCAGCATATCTGTCTACAAGAAGAAATGTCTTTTGTTTGAATCGCAAGTGTGCATATCAGCTGCTGGGCTAAGCAGGGCATTTTTGCTATGTTGTGAGCAATGGATGTAAAGAGGGGTTCTGCTTCAAGATACATGTGAGTATGTGTGTCGCTAATTCATTAGCAGTTGGTATCTTCTCAGTTCTTATTATGGTGATCTGAAGACCACAGTTAACCTCTGAATCAGTGTTGTTTTGGACAGCCATTTTTTTGGAGTATCCTCCAAGAGAAGTCTGCAGATGTGAACAGCGTGAGATTTAAGTAAAATGTCTAGAAATGTCAAAAATGAGATGCACAGCCTGTGCAGGGTGGGAACGAGCTGAGAATGAAACTGGGTTGAGCCACAGAATGGAAACTTGGCACCATCGCTGCTCAAGGAAACCTTCTTGGGCCACCGTGTTGGTGTGAGCCCAGTCGATCCTACAGCGTCTGGAATTTTTTCTGTCTAGAACTGACGTGAGAAGGGAAGATCAGGATTCAAATGCTTGCTGTACTGTATCTGTCTCCAGGCGGACTTTCAAGAAAAGGCCAGTGACGCTGGCTGTCCCATAAGCTTTTCATTAGCTGACTCACTTAGCACTGGGAATAAACAGGGAACTGAATCAAGCTGGGCCTGTCTTGGACTTTTCCTCTGAATCCTATTTTTAGCTACACAAATGCAAATCAGAAGTACTTTGCTGAAACTGGTGAGGTACTTTATAATTTATTTGTCAAATTGGTGTGAAATTTCTTAAGCATGCAGTTCCAAAAGAATAAGCTCTGTTGCTGCAAAATGTCCACTCCCTCTGGACAGTGAAGGCTATTCATCTGTGCCTGAGGATGTGATGAGCTGCCAGTACTGGGAATGTCAGTCAGCGATGCAGACATGAATAGCGTGTGCTTTCCATGAAATGTGAAAGCAGAAAATATTTAGTATCATTAAAAGAACAAAGTTAACATATTAAATAATCAGCTTAGGAAAATCCATTTTACAAAGGGTTTGCTTCTGCAAATTAGGTGTTAGCATTTGGTAATACAAAGGCTAAATGTGGGAAAATCATGAAACATTGCTGTGAATGTTGTGAAAGAAAAACAAGCAGTGTCTGTAAAGTCAGCTACAGGCTATAGGTTGGCACTGACGCTGAAATAAACAGTCTCGATATCCTCAGGTTTTCATTCCTGTTCATGCACTACTCCATCCTGTGTGCTCACACAAACAGCAAACTGAATTGAGAAGCTGATCAACATAAAAAATAACTTTTTTTCCATGGGATGCTTGGTTGGTTTTAGCTTACTCCTAAAGCTCAGAATGAACCTCATACACATGGTGCATAATGCTGTATATTTTGGGAATGCTGTTGGCTTTTTATTTTCATATATGGGTGTATTTAGTTTTTCTTAGGTGTTTGGCAGATGCCTGGTACTTCCAAACAGTGCTTGTTCCCAGCACCCTGTGTGTGTTTGCCTCCTTAGCTGCGGTTCGGAAGCTTTCTCAGAATATCCAATAGATTCTACTCTGTTAGTGAAACACAAGTTGCTCTGGAAAGCATATTATTCCATGAAATAATACTTCTTAGCAATTCTCAGTACTAAGTCTTTTACAAGCTGTCAGTATTTAGGATTTGTCTGTATGTAGAGGCTTAGTTTTATCTGTGAGTGAGGCCAGAGATGAAGATTATTTGGAGCAGGAGAAAATGAGTGGGCTGGTTTGTGTGCTCAGAAAGGTCTGCAGTGTCCGTCCCTGCTCCTGCTTGCAGCACAGCACCAGGTAAGGAATGAGGTTTTCCCTTTGTCCAAAGCAGTTGTAAAGATGTTTTGAGATGCGAGGTGACTGAAAGAGGAGGCAAAGCACAGGTTAGTGTAGCACAGAGTGTAGCAATCACCTGCTCAGGATCTAAATCGGTCATGTTATTACCTCTCTGCCTACGCCTGCATAGTTTTAACATGTGGAATAACTCCTTTTTCGGCTACTGACTCATTCGGGATTTTTGTGATACAAAGTTTGGATTAGGAATGGAGAAAAGAAGACTGACATCTTGCCTTTTGTAATTCCTTCTCTGCAACTGCTTTTATGTCTAGCTTTCTGGTGTTTGAGGTCTTGCATCTTGATGTGTAACCTGGCAGAAGTAGCCCTCCTATTTAGGCTTGCACCTGCAGGATTACCTGTGTTGAAGAGATGTGTGTAGGAATTGCACTGTCCTGAAGTCTGCTCTGTGCAGAAACTTAGTTGCTCGATCTTCATCCCCTGGCTCCTGCAGGCTGTGGACTTAAAGCTTGTTATAGCAGTATGAGGGCCATGAGCCTCAACGGGCTTTGGGGTGGCACATTGCAGCCAGGAGTGTGGCAGCAGCATCAGTTGTGCTTCCTTCTAAATCAGAGTAAGCCAATGAAACAGAAATTCTTTGTGAACAACCTGCCCTCTGAATTTAACTGTTTGAGGGCTAACACCTCTCCCGTAAGAGATCTATTTCCCTACCTTTGGTTGAGCCTTTCTGGCTTTTTAAGGTCAGTAATTTTTTACTGAAGTGTCTCTTCACTTCATCATCTCCTATCAGTTGTGTTGAATCATTTTAGTCAGGTGCATTTCTGACAGTTATTATACCTAGCTGATGCCCTTGCAGTTATTAATTTGGCTCTGTATCTTTCAACGTTTCACTGCTTGCTGAAAGGCTGATAGCTTCCCACAGCCCGTACTGTCCTCTCCTTGCTGCATCTGTAATGTTATTCTTTCTACCTTTTACAATATCTATGCCTGTGGCCTTTTGCCAGAACACTAGTACTGACACCTGGTGAAACAGGAGAAAATAATTACAATTCTATGAAATAATAATACCTGTTTTATATTTCTGAATGTAAAATGCACTTACAGGCAAACATTAGCACTTTGCCTACTTATAATTGATGGCTATACCAGTTATGGCTGGCTTTCATGTGATAGGGAGAGATTAATTGTCTGTTTGTGCAATATAGTTCTGGAGAGAGCAGGAGTTACTGGGCTGCAGGGCAAAGCCCAAACAGGATTAAGCCACACGGGATGAAAATTATGCTCTCGAGGGGAGCAAATGTGGAGGTAGGAGGGAAATGTGGAGGTAAGAGTGGAAAGTTGCATAAAAAGTTTCTTATAGATCATCACTTGCAGGGATGGCACCTGCACATATCCCATCTCTTTAGTTTGTCACTGAGGTGTGGGCTTAAAAAAGGATACACTGTTGTAAAGAGCTGTGCTACAGCTGGAGGACTGCATCTGTAAAACTCAGGGTGGAGAGAGATCCACTTAGAAGGGTAAAGGCGTGGCTGTGTGTGCTGCACCTTGGGGAAAGGCTATCAGTTTTGAGGTAACTTGTATCTGTCAGAAGAAAAGCTGAAGCAAAACTAGAAAACTGTCCAACTTACCTGATTGCAGCCCTGTAGAAAAAGCAAAACAAGCGTACTGTTGTTAAGGAGCGCTTTCATGACAGGAGGGGAGTGTCGATTAACAGCAGAACATCTGGATGAAGATGACAAACCTAACACTGGTGCTTCCCATGGTTTACAGAGGACAACTGAGGCCTCCAAATGTTTACAGAGGTCTGGAGATATGTAACTGGCTTGGCACAGTGGAGATAAAAATAGGACAAAGGCTATCTCCTGAAGATTAATTAATTTTCATTGTCATAAATCTTGCTTTATTAAAAAATGTCTGAAATTTTGTTAATCATAAAGATATGTGTTATGAGACATGCCAATGCTACATCAGGGATGCAACCTCTGCATTGACAGCTTTGACAGGTAATGAGCAGCTGCCTACACTGATCTTCTGTCTGAACAGTTTGTGTTGAAATGGGTGAAGAAGCACCGAGCGAGCTCAGTTAATAAAAAGGAAACGATTGAAGCTGAGCAGGCTCATTTTTGCTGAAACAGTTTAAAGACTGTTCGTATAAACAGCTCAAATGGATGGAGAGGAATATAATCTCTGGTGGGAGGCATGGTGACAAGCTGTTGAGGCAGTGCTGGGGCACAGCTTCAGGTGGGAGAGGACATCGCTGTACTGTCAGAGAATCTGGACTATCGAGTGCCATTTCTGTGTCCACCGCTCTACTAATAGCAATCCTGTTTGTAGTGTTCCTGCTCCTCTTAAGACTATTGTTTATCACAGTGATGTTAGTGGATCCTGGATGTAATTCTGCAGCTTGTTAGAACAGGGGTTGGTGTCTTTTTATTGTACTGCACGTTTAAGCAGAAGCTCCTTGTAAGCCACATACCCTTCTGACATTCACTTCATTGCTTTTGTTAATGCTCCTTGAGAGCAGTCACTTCAATTTTACATGATATGTTGTAGTCAAAGTATAAATATCTATATCAGTCTATGTAATTGCAGGAAAAATTGAGCTGTAGAACCTCTGGGGGAATACAACTCCATAGGGACTCAGGGTAAATATTTCTTGAAGTCCATAGTTATTTGACTGCTCTAATCTAAGAGTCTCTTCTCATGGGTTTCAAGAGTTCTGCCAAAAAATCACAAATCAGCATGCCTGTGATCTTGGAGTGTCTTCTCTGGCCTGTTGGATAAGCAGCAAGAGGAAGATGCTAAGCATTAGTATTTATAGCTGCTGTGTTAACTTGCTGTGTTTTTATGGCAAATTCAGCACTGCTGTGGGATCCTTTTTACATGGTGTTGGAATATCTGCTGTGCAGCACCTTAGCTTTTATTTTTCCCAATGACCTGGTTTTTGCTTGTCTGCATTTACTACCTGAAATACTCTTTAGCTAGTGTAATTCTTGCTGACTTTTCCTGCTGCTCTCTGGTGGTCCTTTCCTCTGAAAAATGTAATGCTGAAATTAAAATTCCTCATTTCTGCTACCTTGGGGGAGTGCTGTTCTGAGATACCTTCCTGAAAGTAGTAGTGGAAGAAACTGTGCCTTTTTATTTGGTCTGTATTGGTGTTTTGAATTAATTCTAGCAACAAAAATGAGCCAGCATGTCAAGGAAGCTATGCCCCTCTTGTGCTGGCTTGTGGAAGTGGGTAAGAGCCTGATGATGCTGCTGGGTGATGGTTATTCTTTCTGTGCAAGGGAACCTGCTTTTATTTCTGTGTTGAATGAGAAGACATTGCTGAATGTGCACAGTTGAGGGTGGATGGGGTAGAACAATTATAGTTAAACCTGCTGGTTTAAGCCTGGGGCAGGCAGTGAGTATGGCCACTGTTTTCACAGCTGCCACTGAAATAGAAGATTTAGTTTTCCTTTTTGGATTCCAGCTGGACTTTGCATGGCTGCCTGCAAGTGTATCATGTTTGAACTGAATGGTCTATGACCACAAAACTTTATAACGCAGCTCTGTATGGTTGGCTGAACTTTACATAGTTATGGTTGGCTTAACTTTACGTAGTAAATGTTTCAGCAGTGTCCAAGAGGTTAGTATAGGGCACAGCCTGCCGTAGAAGCCATCTCCAGGGTGAAATGCAATGTTTGTTCAGTTACTGATGTTTCTATTGCGTTGTTTTGGAATACCAGGGCTTATGTGTTGTCTTATAGTACTGCATAAGCCACAAAGAGAAAGCAATAGAGCAGCATGTAGGGAGCTGCAGTAGGAAGCAAGGCCATCTGCAGAGAATCAAATACTTGAGTAATTCATTAGGTGATTCATCCTGTGATGGTTCTTTGGATCTGTAATAAGAATTAGTATTTCTCCTTATGCAGAGGAGGGAAAAATTAATTCAGAGTTTCTAGCAAAGCATAAGAAGTGACTTTGAAGCCTTGTCAAATGTTCCTATGATTCAGGGATCCAGCTCATGGGACCAGTTTATCAGTCTGGGCCAGCTGAGGGACTGCCTTGAATGAAGTCATCTTGATCAGCACTGGAGTCTGCTGATAGAAAGATGTGAGCAAAGCCAAATATATGCCTACTTGTAGTTTCCTCTTCGATGCTGGGTTCAGTAAGATGCTCAAAAAATACAAAATATAGTAGTCTTGTTTGTATTAAAACAGTCAAAGGACGCAGGTTGACTTCAGATGGTGACCTCTTCAGCTGCTGGCAAAAGATGTTGCATTTCTTTACTAGAATAGGCAGCAAGGTAGATAAATTAGAACACAGCTTTCTACTTCTGCTCAAAAAGCAGAAACTGTTATGTGCACAAGAGAAAATCTTTCCAGTTCATTAACAAAGAAAGCAGAGACGTCTTGGTCAGACTGTTGGATCACTCCACCTAATATTGACTCTCTCACCAGTACAGATTGGGGTGTGTTGTCCTTTCATCCCTCTTATATCAGGTCTGTACCTTCCTCTTCTGCCTGAAGCCGTGGTTAGAACCTTTCTTTCTCACTTTCAGGAGGTCCCAGCAGAATCCTCGCCATAATTTCAGATACTTTTCTGACTGTACTACTTAACCTGTCACTCTCCTCCATGTACACAGGGCCTTACTTCTGAGGGTATCAGCACTCATTGTCTCGAGTTCACAATTTGAGACTTAAAGGTTTGTAGTTTTTGGAAAAGTGTCAGTGAAGTAATTGTGTGCTTGAACAACCATTTGAAAATATAAGACATCCTCAGTCAGTAACTGTGTGCATGCTTTTTGTAATATATTTGCAAAGTAACTTTAATGTAGCTTCAACAGTCTCAGGATTTTATACACGATGATTCTGAGTGAGTTTGGTCAGTGGCTCTATAGTTTTATAGACTGTTTTTCAGCCTTTTTTTCTTTTTTTGGGTTGTTTTCCTTAATTTTTGTTTGGTTGGGTTTGGTGTGTTGTGGGGTTTTTTTTTTTTTTTGAGGGGCTGTCCATTTTGTTGGTTCATCTTCCACTTTTATTCCTACAGAGCTTTATTCACACCTGCAGCTTCTTTAGCTGTTTCTGTTCTGTGTCTCCTCTGCAAGTGCTGTCTGACACTACAGGGCATCCCGTCAATGCAGCGAATGCAGCGCTCCTGCTTCCTTCCCACAGCCCTGCCGTGCTGCTGCCTGCCCTAATGGTGCAGGCCTCTGGCCTTGAACATATCTCGGTCCTTTCTGCCCTGAATCTGTATAAAGAGGCAGTCCTTGAATCCTCCTGCTTCTTCAGAGAAGCCATGACTTCTGTTCATCTTCTGGCAGGATTTGTGCTCCCTGCAGCCTGACTTCCTAGCTGTTGCCCCGCTCTTCATCTCTTCTGCCTCTGCCATTCCTCCCTGATGCCCTTTTCTGCCTCTGTCTTCACCTCTCAGGCTGAGGTCCTTCATCTCTTACGAGTCCTCAGGAAAGGCAGTGTGGTTGGGCTCCTCAAATATAAGTGCCTTGATTTTAATTTATTTTTGGCCAAATGTTTGCTCCTCATCCTCTTTTACTTCCAGCTTCTGCATTTCTGCTCATCTGTCCACAGCAGGCCTGGGCTCAGAGCATGTGTCAGAGGCATCGCAGTCCTGTCTCGGACTCCTTGCCTGAATCCCAGCAACCTGTTGCACTTCTCTCCCCTCAAAGCTGGGGCTGCTCAGACAGAGGGTTGTGGTGTTGTCCTGTGATATAATTCATTATGCCTTTGCACTCACATCTTACATAGAGAGATGCTATCTCTCTCTGCTGCATGATGGTATTCAATGCACTGCTCTCACCGTAAGGCACTGGTGGATGTTGCTTTCAGATTGGGCTAAACCTGTTTGTTTTGGGCAGTGTTCACTGGAAATTGTGTGGTCTCAGCCAGCTTCCCCACCAGTGGTAAAAAGTCAGCACACTGCTTGAACAGCACAGTGTGGTGGTGGGTTACGACTGTTGGGATCTGCTTTCCGAGCTGTTCTAGGCATACTTTATCTTTCTAAAACCAGTCAGTCTTGCGTCCTGTTCTAATGAGATTTGGGGGAGAAAAAGAAGAGGTTTTATAATGAAGATTTTGAGGTATTAAACACATTAACACTTGAAGCATTTTTTACCTGTTCAGCTTTCAATCTTAAGAAAATTTTCTGAAGATGTTAGCTGTTTGCACAACAAACCTATGGTGATAATTTCTGACCAAGGAGGGAACAGATCTAATATTTGCTGTCTGTGATTGTAACTCTGTGTGTGACTTGCATTAGATTTTGGTGCAACTTGGCAAGTTTTATGCTGACTCACTTCGGATACAGGAGGGCTGAAAACTATTCATGCCAACCTGAGTGTGCAGGATGGGAGTCATTGCCTGATGGTCATTGCCTGGTCTGGCTAAGAAGGATATGTTCCATGAACTGAGTCTGTGCATCTTTGAAAATTACCCTTTTACATATTCATGAAAATTTACCTAAATTCACTGCAGCTTTGCACTGACAGGGAATTGCATCCTAAGAAGTGCCATATGGCCTGTGCTTTTATATTTAAACAGTTACTGCATCAGAAATATAAAGCCCCAAAACCTGCTCTCAACCCTTTGGAAGAATAAATCATTTAACTGCCACTGTGGACATGTAAGAGCTGCATGCAATCCCCTGCAGGCTTCTTGAAGTCTCTGTTCAGGAGCACATCAACATGTGGTCCTGAGCTGCTGCCTGGGTGTAAGGAGCAGAGTGGGTCAGCTTGATTTTTGTGGGGAGCCAAAAGTAGGGGCTGTGAGATGTTCAGTGATGGGCCAGTTCTGGGGATGACCCACTCTGTAACACTGGAGCCACTTATTGCCCTGGAAACAGCATCTAAATCTATCCTCTCTGCTTGCTCCACGCAGTCCTGCTGTACCACCAGGCAAAGATCAGTTTTAGCATGCCCAAGCCCATGGGCAAGAGCCTCTCAAGCCCCTTCTGGCTGCTTCGAGTAGGCTGCACACAGAGCTTTTCAGAAGCACAGCTATATTAGCCATCAGAGAATATTCCGCCTCAGGGATATGTTAGGGGTAAGTCTCCTCCTGATAGGCATGCAGCAATGTTTTCTGACAGCAAGACTATAAACTATATCAACACTTGGCTGGAAAGTCACCATGATAGATGCTGCTGTGTATTCAAATGTGCTTGAATTTAATTTAGACCTTGCTGGGGAAAAAACATCATCATCCTTAAAGAGACACTAGACTATGAAACTAGTTTCCCTGAATTGACTTAAGGGAGCTCATTTCTTGTTGAACATCTGGCCTTTTAGGCGACTGGCAGTGGTTAACTGTGATACACTGGTTTTCAGCGAACACTGTCTTCATAGAAAGTGTGGGGCTGGTGCAAACCTGCAGCATCAGGCCCTAAAATAGCATTCCTGTTCTCTGGTAAAGAAGTGAACATTTTGTAATTGCAGATTGGCATGGGATGGTGCACTTTTTTTTTTTTAACATTAAGGAAAAAAAAATCTTATACCTCTGTGTTGAGAGGATTAATTAGTTACTGGATGCAAGCCATTAGTATAAAATGCTAAATATTGTTCTCCTGGAGAGTATATCAGTTAGAACTGGCCAATTATTGGAGTGTACGTTTGCCTCTTCTCCCATGGACTAATTCATTAGAGTAATTACTATTTGAAATCTCCTACAGAGATATATGTACATGGAGGAGGAAAAAAGGTCTTTGGCTAAATATTAGCTTTGTGGAAATCTTTTTTCCAGCTGGCTCTATTCTCAGTTCTTCCTTCCACTCAGAGTTGCTCCTTCCCTTTCACAACCGATACTGGTAAATCGTTCAGTAAAAGCACTAATGTTCTGTCACAGCAGAGACAGAAGATGAGAGAAAGGATGTTTTTGCCTCTCCCTGCTTATCTCTGCTGTTGCAAGCTAAATAGCTGCCTCCTTGCAGGCCTGCAGGGAGCTGAGGAGAAGTGGGAAGGGGAACTATCACCCGGCATTCCCACTGTGCCCGCTCAGCATGGGCTAGGTGATGGACAGCTGCAAGCAGGGTGTCCTGCTAGTTTCTGTTTTCTCCTGTACTGGCTCAGGATGGCTTGTGGTCACCTCTTGCCTGACTCTCCCAGCAGTTAGCCTTCTCTGAAGCTTTTTCCTCACCCCAGGTAGCTGTTTCTACCCTTGAGTTTTGGTAAATACTAGCTTCCTTCCTCTCTCATCCCTGTGCAGCTGTTGGACATGCCTCCCCAGTAGCCCACCAGGTTGGGATGGAGTCCTTCCATCCACTTTGAACTGCAGCTTGAAAGATGGAGCAACCCTACCACATCCTTTAAAGGACATAAGGAAAGTTTGTGAGTAATTTTTAGATTCTAAAAACTTGCCACAAAGCCATCCTTGGTGAGACCAGATGTGACAGGTGTAGCTGAGGATGGATGGGGTTGAAGTGTTTCCCTGGCGTGAGCACTGGACACGGTGGTCTCTGCCATGGGGAGAAATGCTGCTGTTGTCTCCCAGGAGTAGCTCTCCATGCATGCCGTCGCAGTGGGAACACGTGCCACTCAAAATGGTGCAGGGGCCATACCTGTGGGACAGGCTGTGCTTATATATATTTAATAGGATCTCAGGCACCAAGTTTTGCTCTGTGCTGCCTCTTAGGCTCACCTTTCCACCATTCATTTTTGCCCTCCTCCTCCCACCACCCTCCTCTAGCCTGCAGACCAAGGCAGGGCAGGATCTCTGGTCCCCTCTTCCATGTCCTGATTTCAAGTCATGGTAAGGGCTGGCTTCTGTACTGCAGTTTTTTGTGTATATATTTGTCTGAACAGCTTTCTGCCTCTGCGATCCCGGAGCTCAGCTCAACTTTTCCACTCAGGGATGGGAACTGTTGTTTGGAAAAGTTTTTCCCTCCATTTCCATTATGCTTCAGGCTGGCTGGAGATACCTTCTGCCCACTGCTGGGTGAGCTTTAGAGGGTGAGGACTTTGTGCCCGTGGCTGCTGCCTGCAGTGGTATGAAGGAGTCTGTGCCCAGCAGTTGTCTTCTCAGCTCAGGACCACATGCTGATGCAGCAGCTTTGTGCCCTAGAGCTGTACTCTTGCTGGGACACTTCCCCGTCCCTGCTCTCATTGTGCCTCTGACAGATGGTGGCAGCAGCACTCTGTTCTTATTTCTGATGACATCTTTTTTAAGTTTGGTTCACCAGTTCTGATGCTCTGAAGCCGAAGTACTTGGTAACAGGCTATGACAGGAAAGTGTTGTGTGTTGTCTTCCAGTGGCATTTGCACAAGCTTGAAGTGAGCTGTCCTGAAGAGACTGCCAGGGGTGCAATTCCTTATGCTCAAAGGTGTCTGCAGCTCCTCTTCCTACCGTCTTGTTGATGTAGATAATCGTGCGATTCTTGAATGTGTATCAGTTCAGCATGAGGGAGATTTAGTCTTAAAAATAGCAACAATAGGCTATGGTTGGCTTTTCCTCTGATCAAAGCCAAAGCAGGACCTGGATCTGAAGACAGCGATGGCGTAGGGCTACCTGCTGACAGTGCTAGGTGAAGCAAACCCTTCTCTACCATGGGCTCTACTTCTGTTAATGATTGAGTCTGGAAGATGTGATTTCACTTTTGTCAGCTAATTGATTATCCTGAGGGTTGCAGACTCACAGCTTCATTTTACAAATTGGTACTAAAGGAATTTTGACCCTGAGAAGGTGGCAAGCGACAAAAGACCTCATTTCCCTACTTGCCTGCTTCCCTAGCCACGCAGGCACATAAGAGGCTCTCTCTGCAGGAAGAATGCTAAAATATTACTGTTTCAGTTTAAAGAAAACCCAAACTTTCCTTTCCTGCTTTCATCAGACTACATCTTTTCTTTTGTGGGATGCTTAAACTGCCACCTAAAATGGCAAATGCAGCTTGTGTCCAGATTTTCTCATGTACCAACAATAGCCTGGTCTGCATCAGGTCAGTTTTCAGCTTGTTACAAATGGAGTTCAGGTGTAAATACCCAGGTAAGTGAACACACCTGGGCAGGTGCTTGGGTAGGTAACTTGTATTGGCTGTGAATTTGGGTTTGCCCAAACCAGCTGCAGCTGTGCTGGAAATGCCACCAGTGTGTGTGAGAGAGGGATGGAGGCTATACTGAAAAGCTCACAGGACACCTCCTGCATTCAGGATGCTTTGGGCATAATGAATTTTTAACAACAGGCAATTTAGGAAGAAGAGACTTGAAGTAACATACCCAGCATCTAAGATGATGGATCAATGAGCAGGTATCTAAAGGCTTTTTACATACTCCCCCCGCCCCCAGCTTTGTGTATTCAGTAGCAGTAGCAAAGTTGACTTCAGCAAAATCCTGTACCAGGTCTATGTGATCCATAGCAGAACTGTTTTCAGTTGTGTGTATTATTTTCTTGTGTGAGTGTATCTCTTTCCTGAATATCTCTTAGGATTTAATAATTAGGGTTGGGAAATTGAGAGGTTTTGGATATCTAATGTGGCTTAGTAATGAGAACTGACGTTTCTGTTGCTGCTCCAACAGTGATCAGGCACCTTAAGAACAGTTCTGGAATAGCTCCGTGCTGGGTGAGTCCAGGTCTGCACTTAGGTCCTGTGTAAATGGTTTTCTGCTGCAAAACCATCTTTTTGTTTGTGTGACTGTTACTTTTTGAGATGGTATACCCTAAACAAGCTAAACCTATGTAGCAAAGTGAATTCAGAAAGCTTAGTGCTTCTTGTATTGGAGTAGCGCTAAGATTAGAAAAGCCATTTATTGGATAGGCTTGACAGGAATAGTCAGTTAACATCTACATGTAATTTAAAATTTCGGTCCCTTCTTAGGTGAGGGATTTATATAAGTATAATGTGACACTACAACAGGGAAGCAGCAAAATACCCAAAAGTGAGTTGGCATCTTTGCAGCAACCCGCAGGCAAGAAGTTTTGGTGGCATGAGGTGCCAGTCCTGCGGGCACCACATTCTGTTCTGGCAGAATCTGCTTGCAGAAATTGGCCGTCACCCCTGACCTGCCATGAGGATAGGCAGGCGGATGGATCCACAGCGGTGAGCCTTCCTTGCCCTGGACTTCTGTGCTTGCAGATCCCGCAGCATTGTTAGGAACCTCTCTAATCCTGCAGCTATTTTGTACCCTAATCAACTTTTCCTTGCTGCTTGGAGAGCAGCAGCTGTGGGGGTTACTCACTGAGTGAATCATAGCAAAAATTAGTAGTTGTCTTTATGAATTATCCCCTCACCCTCTTTACCAGATTTCTGGTTGGAGTTTTTTGTGTTGGGTTTTTTTTTGGTTTTGTTTAATATTAGGTTTTAGCTTAATGTGAATGTCTGGGGAAGTCCTGGTGATTTAGTTGCTTGTATAAAGTGGCCCTCCTCTGGGGTACTTCAGCATTTTGCTGAGTTACTGTGCAGTGTTTAAATGAAATGTGTTCAGTATTTTTTATGTAAAATAGACTGTTCTGTTACAAGAAACAAGAGCATAGCAATTCATTTTTCTTTGTAACACCTCTAATTTTTGCCAAGCTGTGGCTGCTTTTCTCATTCACCCTTACTTTTTCCTAGCTGGCAGAGTCGCATTTGGACCTGGAGCAGATGGCAGACCCCCTGCTACTCAGGTGCTTCTCATTCTAGTGGCAGACAATGATTTACGTGGTTGAAGGTGTAACTTCCCATTCCTGCATAGCCACAGGAAGGGACCTGTCTGACATTTGGTATGATCCTTCAAAGGGAGCACTTGCATTAGCAGAAGTGTAGCGTGCTGCAAGGACTTCTATTACGCTTCTGACAGGGAAATGTTGCTGTAACAATGCACCAGCTGAAAAATTTCAATGACTTGTTATTGGCCAGCTGGATTTTCGAAGAGCCACCACCCTCTGGTTGATGGTTTCTAGACCTGAGGTCTAGTGCTTGAAATCAGTAGATGTAAAAAGAAAATCAAACACTGATCTTGTGCTTATGTAGGCTAGATAAATATTAAAAGCAAAAAAATTTGCTGTGTTTTTTTATTACAAAGGACTTTGAATTCTTAATGTTCTTCTTCTTTGTCTTGCTTTACACTTAAAAAAAAATTTATTTTTTTGTTTATTTAATTTTTAAAGTACGTTTGAAAGTCTTGCCCTTGCATTTTTGCTTCCTGAGTGTTGCTGCCCTCCCTTCCCAGATCCATTAGAGCAGTGGCATTTCTGGGTTGACTTGCAGTGCCGCCATTGCTTCCTTCTCCTCCTGCAGCAATGGGACTGCTGCCTTCCCCTTGCTGCCATCACCTCCCTTCTGTCTTCTGCTGGGGATGGCGCAGGCCCAGATAACAAACCTGGCAGAGCTATTAGCCTGGATGCTGCTTTGTGCTCACTGGAGGAAGCTGACCTAAGGAGAGAGTACAAACCAGTGGGATTTCTAGTCAACTGCCTATTTTCATCTCCTGCTGAAATGTTTAGTTTTCAAATTGATCTGCAATTCAGTATGACAACAGATGCCTTCTGTAAGAGGTTAATTACCTCTTAGAGCAGAACGTGCTATGCCAAGTACTATGTTGGCTGTTTCCAAGGATCAGTTTTGGTTGACCATAATCTCTCTCAGAGTGAAAGGGATTAACAAAAACTGGTTAATTTTTTTTTTTTTCCCAGCATTTGGGCCACATAAGTAAACAGTTAATGTAGCTTTTCTGAGAAGTGTGAAGTGACGCATTCACCTTCCCATGCAAGTCTTGAATGTCTGGGATGTGGAGGTAGGTCCTTTTACTGAACCCTGAAGCAACACAAGTACTCCAGGAAATGTTCAAACACAGCAAATATGGTGAGCTGAGTATTGCTGTTACCCACTCTGTGGGTTTTAAAAAATGAGTATCGGAAGCGTTTGTCTTCCCTGCCAACTACCTGAGATGGCAAGATAAATGTAACCTTTTAAAGGTATCTTGCTTTCTTTTGGGTTGATGGATTATTTTTGTTTGTTTGTTTGCTTGCTGGGTTATTATTTATTTATTTTTAACAAGGGAAAAATGATGATGCTAAACTAATTGGTGGTCAATGTAAGTAGCTTCAGGAAGAAAGTCCACTACTTTTAGTCTCATAATCTTGCCGTGGGACACTGAATTTTTGCACATTCTGCAATATGAGACAACTGGAAAAAAAAAATCCAATTAGGACCTAGAATAATACAGCATGATAGCAAACAAGTAGCTTCCCACAAACGCCAGTGACAGCAATACACATTTCCTTTTCATTCTTATCCATGGGGCTGCAAAGTAGAGGAGCAGATCTGTAGTCTGGGAAACTTTCCAGAATAATTTGTGAGCACATGAGGGATGCAGCACTGCCTTCTCTGAAGAGGTTCTTCACCTGCCCCTGTTCTGCTACCAGTGCTCCCAGTTACTTGTGTGTCCCCCAGTGGATGGGCTTGCTGGAGTGCCTCACTGGGATTTCTCAATTGTCAATAAAGTAGCAGGCCCCTTGACAGACCTGCTGTCTTTTAATAGGAAGACATTTTCCTATTTGTCCAGATGTTGAATACATTTTTATAGACAATACTTCTGTATTAGGATTTTTTTTTAAATTCAGATAAAACAGTGAAAAGTGATCTGTTGCTTCTCAGTATTACATCAGGTGGGAAGAGGACAGTGCTGCTGCAGTATGTTTTGCTGTTCTTGGAAATTGTCCTACTGCTGTAGATGCTGAAGTGATGCACAAACCACAGACACTTACATGATAATGATGATGTTTTCACCTTGTGTCGTGGGCTTTAATCAAACTGAGTATATGTGGGAAAGCACTGGAAAGGGATAACCACTGAATCTTATTTTTTCAGATTAAATTTCCAGGATATGAAGGTAAAGGGCTAGGATTTTCTGGTTCCACCATTTTCTTCTTTTTTTGGGTGGTGGTGGGGCAGAGAGGGGGTGTTCACTGCCCTATAAAATTCTTCTCAAGTATAAATTGTAACTGTGATTCACTTTTAGATACACTGATATAAGGGTTGAGTCAGAAGTGGTCCAGTGCTTTTGCCTTTAATTTCTACACTTTGTACAATTCTTAATTCTAGTGCAACTTAATTTTTTGAGTATGTAAACCAAAAAATAGGGAACAAAATTCCGATGAAGTTTTGACAGAAAAAATTATGATGTTTGATCAATTAAGTTTCAATAATCTTCAGATATTTTAAAAACTTACACACTAAAAAAATAAAGCAACAGAATTTTGAAGTTTTTAGCACTGGGTTTTCTACATTTGATCCTGCTTAACTTGCTGAGTTTACAAAAAGCACAGGATCCATCTGCAAAGCCTTCAGTCCCTTTGTGTCAAAAGATGGCCAGTTAGTTGGGCATTAGTCCTTCCCTTGAGAAGACCAGATGCTTAAAGGTTTGGATGTCAGCCTGGGAGCTCTGAGATCCAGAATCAACCTTCTCTTTTGCAAAAACTTATGCACATAACCTTGATCGAGCAGCCAAGTTGCCTGGTAGCTCATTCCCTCTCTGGAAAATGGGGATGATAAAAGTTTTCCATCACTCAGCCAGGACAAATTGCAGAATAATGTAAGCTGTTGCAGAAGGCAGGAGATCAGTATGTTCCATCAGCTTGTGTCTTTCAGTTCAGAGCTGTCTGTTCCTAAATGTTGTTTAAAAACCAAATGAACAAAACTCTTGTTTGGGGAGAAACAAACAGAAAGGCAGAGAGCAGCAAGGCAGGAGTGGGGTGCATGGGTAACCCAGGGCTTGGTCTGCCTGGATGGTTCGTCGTGAAGCAGCAAGCAGGAGATACGTTGGCTTCCTTCCCAAAGCTCTGGTGATCCCAAATCCACTGTTGGGTTTGCAAACTTGTGGGTAGTTCAGGGCTGTGTCCAAAGTGCTTAGCAGCTCTTGCCCCATCGCATACACTGTATTAGGGACACAGGTCTCTTGCTGCATGTCCCAAGCCTATTTCATTTTACATTGACTTCTGTTGTACTTTATACCCATGCTCTGTTGTTGTAATGAGGTACTGGTGTAACCACTCAAAATCCGTACAGATAGATTTTGCAGCAATGTTGGTCTTTTCTAGTTAAAAGGCTGGAATTAGTCAAAAGGCAGGCATTACTCTTAAGTAATAAGGGCATTAAATGAAATTTAATTCAGCTCCAGATTTGAAATGTTCAAAACGTTACTTTGACACTGCAAAAAATTACTTTAGCCAATGAAAAATGCCAGAGGAAATTCCACCCTGGATGGTTTGTGATTTGGGGAGAGAACATCTTATCTTAATACTGATGGTGGTCTCTATCATATTTGTTTCCTTTTTTTTTTCCAATGAAAAAAAAAAAACCCAGAAACCAACCAACTGCTCAAAAATCAAATACAATTACTTTCAGTAACTGGGAAAACCAAAGAACTGCCTTAATTTTAGGAAGGTTACGATCACTCTTTGTTCTACACGTAGCAGAAAAAGCAAACATCAGAGGAAGGTGTTAAAATAGTACCCTGCACCTCTCTCTATGAATATCAAAGTCTTTTCTGCTATTCAGAAGGGAAGCCGAACAAAAACATTGTGGGCAATATTTTATAATAGAAAAATGAGCCGGAATAGATATATTTTAAACCCCTTGTTTCATAAATGTTTAAAAGAATCTTCACAGATTTAAACTTCATTTTTTATCATTGTTTTCCTTATTATGCATCAGCTTTTAAGTTCCATGATACCACTGCAAAAGAAATAAAATGTCAGATGTGAAGGATGTTATTATCAGTATGCAGTGGCACTTTCTACTGATTACAATGAAGCTTCTTCACATCATTTTCCTTTATCATTTTTATTTCTGCACCTAAAATGAAAAGGAATAAATGTGCCTCTTGCTCAAAAAATACTTTTATAAGATCAGCAATTGATTGCTGAATGTCAGGCTGCATGGGTTCTTCTGGACAAACCCAGTGATGCGTGGTGAATAGTGGAGAGCCACATCCCTCTTTTTTTTTAAGCACATCTGTTCTCACAAAGGCACCTGTAAGGGAACTGGGCATGGTGTGGTCAAAGGGCACTTGCTGCAATGTATAGTTTTTCTGGTGTCAATATTCTTCATCCTTTCCCATTCATCTTGTTGTAATAGCATTTGGTTCAATGCAGCTACAAACTGCACTGATGTTCTGAGACTGCAGTGGTCTCGGGATTTCTTGAGTGGCAACCTCTAGCACTTTTTTTGATAACGTTGGACAATGCTGAAAAACAAACAGCAACAGAAGAATACACTGCTGTTGAATATCTTCAAAACAGCACGTTATGACCTGCCACTGAATCTTGCATGCAAGTCTTAGCAGAGGTAGCACAGAAATCTAGCTGAGTGGTAGGAGAAGATTCTGCTGTGGAAATCTGTTTCCCAGGTACTTCAGGGAGTGAATAATCCCTTTTGGTGATGTACAGTAAAAGAATGGTCTAGCTTTATCTTCATCCACTTTCAATCTGATTATTTCCTGTTATTTACAATGTTATGTTAATTGAATTTTCTTCATAGTAATAAATAATAACTAGCCGCATGTTGACTTTCACAACTTTATTGTACAGTTGGCATTAATGCAGCATAGCTGATTAGAGCTTTCATACCTCTGTGACACAGAGTGTGAGGCTGGAAGAGTAAAAGCATCAATAGTTCAGCTCCTTGTGCAGTCTTCTGTGTTAGAAAAGATCTCTTTAAAACCAAAGTAGGGGTATTTCTGCAGTTCTAAAACATGCCAGGTACTTTCAGGCATCCATTTTTGGCCTATTGCTTAGAAACAGACTTAATAAATATAAATGAAGTTGAGCCTCATGCTTTAGGCAGATCTGAACTACTCCCTGTGTGACTATAAAGCTGGTTGTGCCATTCCATATCCCCTCATTAGATGGACCAGAAAGGCTGCAGAGTCATCTAGGTTTCAGATTAGGACATACTTGCTTTCCTTTAGCAGGCTGAAAACAATAACAAGATTTGTTATTTTTGCCATTCTTTCTTGGGGCAGAGCTGTGCATTTGCCATCAGAGCAACCATGAGCAGTAGGTGTGCACTGTTTTTTCAGTTTTTTTCCTGTAATATTTTAATACTAGGGTGGTTGGGGCGGGTATTTAATTATTTTTAATACTTCTGGCCTGTTTTCTGAGTGGAAAGGGCAGTCTATCAGCTGGCAGGTAGTGTGCTCACAGCATCAGGCCCTGTGCTAAAACATCACATCTCTGGGAAGGGGGGAGGTGGGTAACCACCTCAATCCACGTTAGATGTACTGCTTTCTTACAGCCACTGTAAATACTGCTTTGGTTGGCATGGTAAAGGGTTGTATTTTTGGTACTGCAGGTATATACAGTGCTGCAGTTTAACATAATCACGTGCTGCTGGTTTCCAAATGAATGATCCTCACCTTGACACTTGAGTACCTGCAGCGCAGCTGCCTGGGACTGCAGGGAGCACAGTGGATGGCGGGCAGGTGACTCTTCCACGCTGTCCCTGCCTGCCTTGCCACTGGGACTGGCAGAAGGGAAGGTAGGTAGGCTCCAGAGGAGGTATGAACATAAGATAAAAACCTGCCTGTGTGTGGGGTATGTGCTGGAGAGGGTGCCGCTTCTGTGGACTGCCACTTTCGCTGCACTGGGTGCCCTGCGTGCCTCCTCACAGATGGGCACTGGGAACAGATTCAGAAATACTGTTTGCCCAGCTTCATCTCTGTCTCACTCTGCATATCCATCTCCTGTTCTGTATTTGGTTCACTAATCTGATTTATCAGCTATCTCCCTGTAAAGTACAGGATTAACTTTTATGTAGTATTTTGAGGATTATGCTCTACTTATATTCAGGATACTTTGTAAAGTAAATAAAGCATGCTCCAATATCAGGTATGCATTAATAGCCCCTGGTGCTTTCATCTAACAGCTTTTTCTGTAAAAACGTTTTTCCACTGCGGTTTGAAGAAAAACCTTTATTTTGTACAGCTTTTTAACATAGTAACTTTCAAGATCATCTCCATGTAGTTCTGGTCACCAAGCTGCATCTTTGACAGTCTCCTCCTGTTTGTGATGAGAACGTATTTTTCCACAAGATCGAGCTGACTGAAACCGTTTCATGTTTCCAGTGGTGTAGACATGTAACAGGCTGGAGATTGCTTGATAATTCCCTTCTGAGTGAAATTAGAAAAAAAAAACTTGCAAAATTAAAAGATCACTTAAATTATAGCCCTTTGTTCTACCTTGTTAGTTAACATTCCAAACAACGATGTACAAACTGCATAATTAGTTTTGCTAAAATGAACCCAGTGTGGAGCCATCTGTGTAATAGTTGACATTATTTATATTCAAAGGGGACATTGAGATAGCTAGAAGAGCCCCGAGTCCCAGCTAACCATTTCCAGTGTGACTCTAAATTATTGATTTACATTCATTCTCTATTAACCTATTATGAGTTCACCTGCCACTTTCAGCTCTCTTATCATGTTGATGTACTTCTAATTTTCCAAACTGAATAGTGATTTACTGCAAAGACGTTGGGATGAATTGTTCTCCAGTGAATATCTGAATGCCTCTTATGACCCAGATAGCCTCTTTCATCTGAAACCTGCACTGGGAGCTCTGGTACATAACAAGGCCAGCAGCAATGCCTTGGCAATCCTGGAAATGTCCCTTTCCTTTTTGTCTTTCCTGATCCACTGAGTATGCTTGTATTTCCAAAAAGGGTATTTATGAGAGAATATGCTTGGTGTCTTTGAAAATGGAATGACCCTTCTAGTATTTTTGGGCTCCGCCCAGGATGCTCATGGGCAGTGTGAGTTGGTTTTCTTGACTGTTTAGGAGGGACATCCCATCTTCTGCAAAGTGCTTTGAATTTACTGGGCACTGTATGCTATGCAGTTGCGCTTGGTGGCTCTTTCATGCTGAGTGGGTTTTATTCTGTTCTGAAAGATGTTTTTGCATATTGTGTAACCACTAGGGAAACCGTATAGCTATACAGGAATGAAGTTATTGATAAATGTGCATTTTTTCAGTTAACTTAAATGGTAAAATAAATTTGGAGAATGTTTGAATTGGAAGCTGTGACTTAGAAATATTTTTTGAGAAAATTGTAAAGCAACAGTAAAGTCAAAGTTATATGAATGCCATGAGAGAGAGAAATTGTATGTTCTAAGATTGCCCAGTTTTGAAGAGATCTGGTTTCATCAGTACTGAGTACGATGTAGTTTTTCAGCTTTTCACTGGAATTATAAAAGTCTCACTCTGAGACTCTGCTCTGTGGTGTTGTCTCGTTAAAGGTGGTTTTACCAACACCCATGAAAAACGCAATTAGTAACTTAACCGCATTTTGAAATGACACATATAGTCATTGTTATAGGTGCCGCAATTGCATGGCAGATAGATGAGAGTCAAGATGAAGGACCCTTTTCAGTCCATGCTCCTGCAGTGAGCTCAATGCTGCAGCATTAGTGCTGTCCCCACATCTTCAGTGAAATATATGGGCCCTCACCTGCCAGCAGCAGTGGCTTGGGTATCCAACTATAGTGCTTTGGTGTTTTCCTGCAGTGCTTGTACGGTTGTTGTACCCCAGTCAGAAGAGTCAGAGTTAAAATGCACATTTTGTGCTTAGAGGTGCGATAGCTCGGCTCACAGGGAGGTGGCTGGAAAGCCTGTTCCTACAACTGGGACCAGTCCCTCTTCCTTCTGGAGTGAGCCCTAACCTTGCTCTGGAGTAAGGGTGCTGAGCCTGCAAACCTCCTGCTGTTTCAGGGTGACAGTGGATAAGTTGCATGATTAACTCACCATTTAGCACTTATTTCCTGGCTGAGCCAGAGCCTGTTTTTGTGGATGGCCTCATGTTTCTTTTTTCTGTGGCTGTATAAGCCACTGTGCTGAAATCACAGCAGTCGCTTCCTAAAGTGGATGATGCCCACATGGCTCCTGGAGGGGATCCTGTGGGTTGTGTGCTGTGATGTGGGAGGGCCCTGGTGATGTTAATGGTGATAACCACCTCTTTGTGTACCCACAGAAGTGTCAACTGGCAGCTGTAAATGGTGACATGGGACAGTTGTGCAGCAGCATGCTGTACTGCTGCTTCAGGGTAGGGAGAGCCTGAACCAGGAATGCTGTTGGGATGCCAGGACTGACTGACCCTCGTGAGTCCCTGCAAGCATGGTAAAGGCTGCCAAAGCTGCTGGCCCTGTGGGAGACGGTGCTTTTGGGCTCAAGCCTTCCTCTCCATGGAGAGCTCGGGGGGAGCAGGGAGACCCTGTGATTCACCAAGACATGATCCTCTCCTTCTGGCGTATGGAGGCTCCTTGTGTTCAGCCAGGGGCTGCTGGTCTCACTGGGGGGGGCTCCTCTCAGGGCAGAGGACCTGCTGAGCCTAGCCCTGCAATCCCATGTTCTTCATTTCTAGCCTTGGGGTCCACATGCCCCATCTTGCATGTAGTCATCAAGAGTTCCTCAGTGCTGCTCCTGCTGTAGCAGTGGTGCCGCTCTGTGTGAAAGGCTGCTGCCATTGCTGAGGCTGACTTGAGGCTGGTTTAACCTGCTGATGTGAGGAGACTGTGAATCGGATCCTACCGTGCAACTGCACTAGAATAGAAAGTGTTAAAAATAAAATGTGCTATCCTTTTCCTCCCTGCCTCTCCCATCTTCACCCTGACCTCCAGGAGCACCATGCAATGTCTTGTGAGTAGTCAAATCATGAGAAAAGGATCTTTTCTAAGTACTGTAGCACCATATAACCTAACTCAAGTATGTACTGTAGATCAGAGGCAACATCTCAGCTTGTTCTATTAAAGTATATTTAATTACCATTTCAATAGTGCTACTAGGTGTACGTATTCATCCAGTGCATTGAAAAATAACAACAAAGCTTTTTATTATCTGACAGATGATATTATACATTGTGGATGCAACCTATTAATATGGAAATACTGACACATTCATCTGGAATAATTTGCATGGTGTATTTCCTGAGCTAATAATGAAAAAACTAGGTCAGCTTCCAAGTTTTCTGAAATGGGAATTCAAGCTTTATAGCAAGAAAGTCTTTGATAGTTTCACACAAATGGCTGAAACTTGCAAACCTTGCATATTCAAAATGGTTTGCCCCACAATGATGACTTGGAGATATTTCTAATTAATTGTCGTAGTACATCAGTACTGGATTTCCATGGCTTTCCCATTATGTCACTGTTTTTTACAATTTGATGGAATTAAAAAGCACTGAAAGACATAGCTTACCAAACATGGTATCATGTGAGAAAAGGTGGTTTTAAAAGGAGATTTTATAAAATGTAGTTTACAGAAGCTTATGCAAAGCAGTCTTTCTTCTTTAGGAAGCATTTAGTTCAGCATTGAGCATTCCAGGAGCTTCAGTTTTGCTAGAGAGTATGTAGCACGTGGTGCCTGTAAATATTGAACTGCTAGGTTCCTGGCTAGCATTTTGCAAAATGTGTATTTGTGAAGTAGCTAGTGTATTTATGACCCTCTCCAAGAATTATTTCAGTGTTTAATCAGTGTCTACCCTAACCATCAAAATGACGATATTCCTTCTGGAGCTTTGATTCTTTGCTCTCATAAATGCGAGATTTTGAGATGTGTTTCAGGAATATAAAGATTGCCATGTTGGATTAGAGTTGACGTCCATCAAATGCTGTGCTCTTAGGGTGCATCTGCACTGCAGGCAAAGGTGTGACTGCATTGCGTGCAGGGATACTCCATCCACTTCAGGTAAAGGCCCTGTGCTGTGGCTGCTCTGCCAGTCCCCTTGCCTGTCTGTCTTTCCTTGATGAGTGTCATCCAGCTTCCCCAGCTGATGTGTCCCATCTTCATGTTGCTCTGGCTGAAACATGGTGGCAGATGCAGACTTGCAATGAGAAGGCAAAAGGAAAGACCAAACTTGGGCAGTGTTGCAGGGAGTTTGGTGACTTGTCCCAGCCATTGTGACGTTTGGGGAAAGGCACTGAGTATTTGAGCCAGGCACCTCCATCTGTGTGTGGAGCTTTATGCTCTGAAGAAATGCAATTTGATGGACTTCTCTGTGTGTTGCTTACTGTCATTTTGAATTTTTCAGTGAAAACTCATGCTCGAGCTCTCCTGTTTCCAGGAATAGATTTTTTTTAAACATTATGCACTTCCCCAAAGCTTTCACTATTCTCTTCAGCTCAATTTCACAGCCGTGGTCTCTCACTCAGCAGATATCCTGCTGCTAGATGCTCAGATACTAACTTCTTTAATATAGCACACATTGTTAGTAACTGGTTGTCAGAACAGTCATGCTCTGTAGAGTATTTTCTGAAAGAATGGTTATTGTGGATGTGAAGCTTTATTTTAGGTCTTCTGGTGTTTTGCTTTGCCCATTTAATATCTGACTGCCCTCTACATGTACAAGATGGCACATAGGTTCTGCTTGAAGAGCAGAGACTTTTTCCTGCTTCTGGTCTGTTAAAGCCTTGTCTCCTGTACCGAAAATGGAGAATACTGTAAATTCTGCGTCCTTTTGTTTTGACTCATGAACACCCATGATCCATGAGCTGTGCTGAATCTGTCAGATACTGTTTTTGAGAGTAGTAACTTCTGGTGGAGTCACAAGCCAGATTTCAGATGGGGGCTGAGCATGCTCTGGTCCTGTCTGTGTGTGTATTTGTGAAGCTGGTAGAAACTTTTTATTGTGGGCCTGTTTGCTCCCTGTTTGTGGTCACTTTCTGTGAGAAGTTCTTGATTTCATATTAGAACAAGAAATGTAGCTGAAGAAAATGAAATCGGGGTATGAAAAACATGCTGTGACTGGAAGGAGTGGCTGCTTGTATTTGCCTGGTGACTTTGTGAGGCTTTATAATGGTTAATAGAAATGTTGGGGGCTGGATAGGCCTGGTAGCTAAGTAACATATTTTAAATACTTGTCTATTTTTAGAAGTGAACTCAAACTGATGCTTTGTAGTGTGATGAAATTATTTATGCAAAAGTTGCTTTGTTTTTAGGTCTAATGAAACCCCAGAAAGAAGACAAAAACTATTAGGGACCTGGCTTCTGTGGAATTTCTAATGAGGCTTGATAGCACAGGAGCTTAGGAAAAAAAAAAGTTACCTGAAATCCTGTTTACTCATAATAGTCTGTTCACATTCCGTTGCAGAAATGAGAATTGTTTTACCATTCCCAGTCCTCGTTATTTAATATTTGTTTGCAGAAAGAAAATTAGATTGATCTCAGAATAATCAGTTTTCTTTCTATTTAATATGACAGTATTTTCTATGTGAAATGACATGTTTTCGTAAAAGTAAATGTTGGGCTACTCTGAGTAGTCGCATCTTCTAGAGGACGGTGCTGTCTAATACGTGTGTGGGCAGGTAAGACAGCTGCAGAAGTTGGAAAGAGAAGGAAGTGCAAATGTCTTTGCATCCCTGCTCCCAGGTGATGGATGCAGTGCTGTGGGCTGGAAGGCCACAGTGTGGCCTTGGGGCATGGTTAAACTCTTCTCTTAGGGGGATAGCTGGCTTGCACTCCATCCCAGAGCAGATGCCACAGCGCAGCCCTCCAAGTATGCCTTGCACTGGTTCAAAGAGAAAAAAATGCTCCCCCAAGGTTTGGAGACCAAGCTTGTCTATCGGACTGAGTGACAGGCTGGGCATGACCTCCTCTTCAAAGCTGGGTTTGGGGATTTCTGTTGCCAGAATGCTTTAAAGGGTAAGGAGTGTTGCTGCTCATTAATTAGTAAAATTGGAGGTGGCTCAAGTGGTGCTTGGAAATATTAACTATTAGACTTTGGATTCATGCCCTGGAAGAAAAGTGATTTTTACGTTAGTTTTCCAGTTTTCATTAATAATTCTCCTCTCTCAAAATAATTTTTCAGCTCAGGAAGTATGAGCAGCTTTAAGCAGATGGACCACTCTGAAGGTCAGTGCTGTACAACAGGAGTCTTTTAGGGCCATATTAACAGCACAGTGTAAGTGCTGGGTCTAACAAAGAGATGTGGCGATCAGTAAGGGCGAGCTCCAAAAACCCTTGGGAGCCCATATCCCTGCCATCACTGTACTAGGCAGAAGATCAAAATGACCATCTCGGGATGGTTTTCTAAATACTGTACTCCAACAGCCATCTTGCAGTAGCCATCACCAGCTGTGAAGCATTTGCTGGCAGCACCCTTTGTCACCTTTCCCCTGCCAGATTGTATTTTTCTCCCTGCATCTCCTCTTTCACCATGGGTGAGAGATTTCAGCCTTCTCCTGGTCTTCTGGATCCTTTCACCCATGCCCTCACACTACCAGTTTTTTAGAGGTGCTGGAGCTTTGACTTTCAGCTGAAGGTTGGGATGTGGGTCTGAGATACCTCTTTGGACCTGTCTGTAACCCAGGGACCCCTCTCCAGTTGCTCTGGGTACAACTGCTCCCTGCATTTGAACACAGAAACCTGACAATGTGCCACATCTCCAGTTTTGGGCTGGTAAGTCTACTTTCCAGAGGCCAATTGCTGGGCACATGCCAGGTATATATTGACACACGTTGATATGCAGTGGGCTGGAAGCCTTTGAGGTTCTTCCTTATTCTATTGAATAAAATGGTCAGTGTCCCTATAACATCGATAGAGCTGTTCAGAGAAAGAAATTGTGTGAATGCCAAATGCTGTTAGCAATCTGATCATGTGTGCTTGATGAACAGGTTTGAGAGAAACAGAATGGTTAATCTGCCCTGTAGATGGATATGCTCTTTAGATATAATAGAAGACCTGCCTCTTTTATAAAATTAGAAACTGAATGTGCATAGGTATTATATAACTGAAAAGCTAATACTGTATATGGCAACATGACGGATTAATATATATTGAAGTCCTTGAGTTGTTCTCATTTCTGTCCTTCTGGTAGTTTATGGAAACATATGAAAAGTTTTCAAATGACCTTTAAAATTAGCTCCCAACCTATATAGTTTATCATCATTTTCTCTTCCATGAGCCTGAGGTGTTAAAGGATTCATAATTCAGTATTTCAAAAATTGTCGGTGACTTCATTATATGAAATTTTAAATATTCTGAATGTACTTCTGGCATTTAGTGGTTGTATTTGTTCATTTGAATGTAATGGATATTGAATAGGACCTATTATCAGCTTGATATAGAAAATATATTTAGGTAATTACATATGCCTACGTAGACTTGATAGAAATTTCAATCTTTTCTGCCAAGACGGCTGGTAAAAGAGAACACCATCTTTTTTGCATTCTATGAAGATGCAGTTCAGAATTTTTGAATTCATGAGAGAGAGGTTCCTGGGGGAAAGAGACAGCAGCTTCCCTGGTGCTGGCGCACAAAGTGGGGTATCAGTTCTGTACCTCTAGCAAACCTTTACTGTGTTCTTTGAATCATCTTCTGTATCTTATTGACTTGCAGAGATTGCAGCCTCTGTTTATTTTAAGCATGTGAGCCTTTTTCTGAAGGATATACAGAAATGGATAATGTAGATAGTAATGGGTTCTTTACAAATTTTTTTCATTTTAGGAGTATGGATTTTAGCTGCTTAATTGATCTAATATAAAAAATTGACTACCTTGTCTAATAGTATAAGTCTGTATGGGACTTTGACATTATAAAGGACAGATGCTCTCTGGTCTAAATGCTGTGCACTACTAACAGTTGTCTCTACAGTAAGCTGATTCTCTCATTATGTGGACCAGGTAGGTAACTGTAAGGATCAGTAGCTGCTGAAAGGAGGCTCCGTTTTGGATTTTCTATTTTCTGCAGCCCCTGGCAGAGGCTGCCTTTGAACCAAGAACAGGCATGGTTCCAGCAAAGGATATCAATGTAGGTAGCTGTTTTGCTGAACACACGGTACACATGAGACTGGTTGAAACTCCGGCAAATGTCACTTTTACAATGGCCAAGCAGTTCCTTTAGGTGAAGAATAGGAAACTTGCACTTTTTACTCTGTTTGGTGTGAATGGAAGAATTTGAATCTGACTTTATTTATCATTCTGTGAATTAATGCTTGGAAAGAAGAATCGCATTTTGGAATCTGACCGGATTCATAGAAACTGCTATACTATATCTTATGCTGCCATAGCAACATATGAGTGCAATGAGTTAGAAATCTCCCAGTTATTAGAAAAACTGAATTAAACCAACTATTGAACAAGATTGCATTTGCATAACAAAGCTGGGTTCTGCTTTCGCTCCTGCAGTTCTGACCTTGTTTCAGGTAAAGGGGTATCCTTGACTCTCAAGAAACAGGCTCAATTGAGATAAACTGCTTATACTACGATGAAGAGTATGAGAACAGACGTGCTGTGTTATCATATGGGGACTCAGATTTGTGAACATATATTCAGACTGCTGAGTGTGCTCGAAGCTGTCTTGAAGAATATTTAAAAAGGTAGCGAATGGTAAGAAAAATTAAATTCTCTAACTTAAGCTCCTCATTTGTGAAATAAAGATATTTATATGTTTTTAATTTATGTAATGACAGATTAAAAAAATGCTGTGAAAAAGGAGATTTCTGGAAGGTGAGGAAATAGCAAGAACCTAATATTAACTACGAAGAATCTTATGAATTGTTGTTTGTTTCTGACCTGCTCTCCTAATATTCGAGGAGAAGACTGTAGCTGGCAACAGATGATGGTTTTGAAAATATTGTGAGACTAAGAATACTGTACTGCTTTTTGTATGACATACCTCTCTGTTAGGACAAAAAAGGAGGGGACTTCCTAGGGAGCATTAATGGGAGGAAATTTCTGGAAAATATTTCTTTTATGAGGGTCATTTCATTTGGAAACCACCCTGCCACTACCCTAATGCCAGGAAGAACAGTTCTGTGAGCCCTCGGGGCATGTGGAAAATCTCATCTTTCTTGTGTTGTCAGTGACAAAGTGAGAGATGGAAGAAATGCGTTGTAGTATTGCTTTATTTTTAATCTTATTTTTGGTTATCTTTTTTTATTTTAAGTTATTTTATTAATGTACCTATTGCATTTTAATGTTTTGTCAGAGATTGCTAGTATGTCTCCAGCCCATCTTTTCTACTGTGATTTTATAAAAACCTAGTTACAATAACCATAAAAACATCTGTGGGCTTTAATAAAGAAAGTTTTATAGTAAGCCTGAAGCACAAAGTTCTGAAAGTGTACATCTAGCACTGTTTTACAAAAAGTTTTGAAATACTCTGCAGGATTGGGAGAATTTTTTCATGTTTTGCAGAGTGTTCCTAGCAATTAACAATAATGCGTTTTTAAAGATCCATGTACTAGAACAAGTGTTTTAAAAAAAACCTGCAAGTGCAGCCATTTTTAAAACTTCTGCTTAATGCACTGATAAATCTGTTAGCTTCCAGTAACACCGCGGGACCATTAGACTGATATAGCGATAATTGCAATTAAACTTAGATTATTTCCTGTACACTTTCTTCTTACAAGGCCTTTTTATGTACTACCTTTCTTTCAACTTACCAGATTTGAAACAGTTACTTTCCACTACAATTCAATTGTTGGGGTTGCTTTTGTCTACATCAACTCTTCTTCCAGTAGAGATCAGTTCCCAGCACTGCTGCAGTGCTTGGGCCACCAGACACTGATTTTCCTTTATGAAGCAACTTGCTGTGACCTCTCTGCTCTGGCTCTATAGTGTCCTCATTGTACATGCTGTGTGTATTTGTCACATACACAGCGCATGCAATGTGGACATAATAGAGCTCAATTTACGCCTGAAAAGGAGATTAAATACCTGCAAGAAATGTTGTGGGGGGGGGTTGTTTTGGTAGGATTTTAAAACTTGTTTATTTGGTATGCGCACATAGTATTCTTATGTACGAAATGGGGTCCAAAAATTATGTTGTGGATACAGTTCATCACTGAAAATAAGGCAGTGGCAAGAACTTGCGGGGTCATTGCAGTTCTCCAGACCTCCACAATGAAATGTATCAGAAGGATTTAAATAGCGCAGGAATCTAATTTTGGTCCCCGATAGCGACGTGATTAATTTTAGGTTCGTATATTCTATTATTGACGTTCTTGTCCTGTTTTGTGTGGGTTCCCCCCCCCCCCCCCTTTTTTTTTTTTTGGCACATTCTGTGCTTTGTTCTATCACTTAGAGTTTGGGAAAAATTGCCTTTTTCGTATAACAGGAAAATGTTGTGTAAATCTTGTATCAACATTTACAGTTTGTGGGTTGTTTTTAAAGCAAAAGAGCAAAGCAAAACTGAATCTTCTGATTTTGTTTTTAATAAAAAAACCCTATCATTTTGATTCTCATATTTTGAAAATGTTATTTCATAAGAAGCACTTTAATTGTTAGCTTTTGTTTTGGGCAGTTCTAGACACCCATCTGCATCAGCAAATGCAGTGCCACGTTCTGTTTTTTTTTTTTGTCTGCCATGAATTGACTCTCTTAAATGATCAGGTTTTTCATTAACTGATTTTGACAAACTGAATGTTTGTGTGAATAGTAGTTACCCTGATAAGTGCTAAAATACAAGGAATTGGATATTTAAAAGCAAAAATTGTTACAAGGGCAAATGCACCTAAAGTGACTTGTGGAGGCTGCAGAAATGAAAGTCCATTCTCAACTGGATGTAGTCTGAATCTGTAATGGGCCAAAAACTGCTTTCTAAACCTGAAGTCCTGTTCAAGAACAGGAACTGCATTAGAAAACTGTGATTCTTTCACTGCACTGAAATGAAATTTAAAAGGGTGGTGGTGGTATGGGACATGTTTTCAGTGACAGTGAGGAAATGCTAACAGCTATCTCGGGGGAACTGCACTATGTATTATTCCAGTTGCTACGGAAAGCATTATTTCATTTAGTGGGAGTTTTTAGGAGCTTTGCCTTTCATAGGATTACTTCTGATGATGTTTTGTATTATTACTCGTTTGTTTTACACTGGGGTGAAGACTGAGTAAAGTGGCTGAAGCTGCTGGCTGCAGGAGATGTATTTTCTCCCCTAGACTTGATGTTGCTCTTGCTGGTGTGCAGTGGGCTGTGTGCTGCGGTCTTTGTGTACAGCCATGCTATAACCAAGAGTAATGAAAGGTGCTCTCCTGCATCAGATTTATTGCATAAATGATGGTGATTATAATATGTAGTGCTTTGTTTCATTTACCACACTTGCAAGGTGCTCCAGGAGCTGCAGACCTAACAAAGCTTGCTTTCCTCCGAGTTTGTTCTGTGACCCCTCATCAGGCTTGGTATATGGTGTCCAGAGACATCACTGTGAACAGAAAGAAGGAAAAAAAAGAAGTTTCCTAGGCTATGGAAAACTTGGATGGAGCAGCAGTTTTATTAGAAGATGGTGGTATCAGATCAGTAGTCTTGTCTCATTGCCTGCCTTGAGTCTACATTAACACAAATAATACACCTGACATGAGATGATGAAAAATAGTTTCTGATGTTTGGGAGGGGAAATGTATCCAGTGCAGAGAGTACCATGAGAGCAGTGCTTTACTTCAGGTGTTTTTCCAAGGGGACCTGGGATGTAACCCCCTCAAAGCTCAGTCCTGCAGATGTTGGTAGTGGCTGGCGGGAGCTGATGAAGCTCTGCTCTGACCTCGCTCCGTGAGTCCTGCTGTAGTGAAGGGCTCCTCGAAGGCTGTGTCTCTCCTCTGCTGGGGTGGTTTTGCTTTCACAGGATTTCCACCCCCCCCCTCCCCCCTTCCTTTAAATCGCTATTCGTGTTAATCCAATTGCTGGAAAGGATTATAGACCCAGAATAAAATCCAGTCGTAATTAAAAATGTTAAAGCGGCTTATGTTTTTAGGCCAAAGTTATTAGGGGAAGCTATCAATGTACCAATATTAATACCCCAATCTCAGCTGGGAGGCTGTTGTCATGATGAGAGTGTCTGATAATGGGCTGGTTACTGAATATTTTATAGTAGATAACTTCTGCTCGTGTTTGCCCCACGTCTATGTACGTCATAAGCTACACACACTGGCCTGCCTCTCACAGGCTTTGTGGGCATCCTGTTTTTTTCATATTTCTGGAAGACTGTTTTTAGGAACTAATCTAGCTATATTGCAAAAGCAAGAAGAGTTTGTAAGTGGGTGTTCAGGGCACAAGGACTGTGGGAATTGCCCTCTCTAAGAGCGTTGGGGCATATTCCAGTCTTCAACATCTGCATCTTAAGCCATCTTTTCATAACAAGCACTCCCTTATCAAATATCTTCTCTGTGTTTGTAGTTTCTATCAACCCCCTATCTGGATAAAGGAAAATGGCAAGCTGGAACAGCTCTCAGCCATCCTATTATTCATGCCATGTACCTGGCTTTCTGGCATGCGATTGTCTGGATATTCAGTTTGCAAGCCTGCTTTGTAAGTCTTTCTGAGTAGAACGCTTTTTAATTACCTCTTTAGAATTAAATCAATGTAGGGGATAGAGCTACTTATTAATATTAGTTTTAATCCAGAGATTGAAACTTTCTTTGACCTTTGCTTTCTTCAAATGGGAGGTGTTTCATTTCATCTCTGTCATTTTGAATTAAATGAGTTTTCTGTAAAGGAAAGGATGCTGAAATACTTACTTTGTGACAAAGGATTTAGATGAAAAATTATGGACATGACTGGCTCTTAAACTGCATAGTTCAGAATCTCCTCCACCTAAATTGTGCTGAACTTCCTAGACTTGAACATCGTTCACCTGACAGTGCATAGTGCTTGGTCCTCTGATGGCAAATGGGGTTTACAACTGAAGCAGTGAAGTCTTCTAGAGCATCAGCGCTAAACTGCTAAGGGATAAAAACAAATACCCTCCCAAATGTCAATTTATCAGCTTGTGAGCTACAGAGAGTTTTCAATGAAGTAAGATCTTTCCAATGTTTCTTTCTTGTTTAGGTATTTTGATGTTTTTGGTTTTCTTCTTCTTTTCTTGATTTGCTTTCCTAGTTCCTTGTCAGGAAGACATTCGGATCTTTTGTTCCAGTAACAGCATATTTGTGATCTTTTTTCCTTCTCTGAGTGGCCCCTTGTAGCTTGTGCTCGATTTTTTTTTGGATGTCAGAAGCAATGCTGACTTTCCTCTCTGTCTTGTTTAGAGAAGCTTTCCGTTATCTATCCAACATTGTCAGTGTCCCAGGCAAGTGCTGAGGTACTGGCTCTTATGTTTCATTTGGCTCTTCTGGGAGCTCATGCTCTGTGCTGGGGTTCAGCTGCTCATGTTCAGCCTGGCAGTGGTGGTTGTATTCTGGGGTGCCTGATGGCATAGCTCCAGCAGCTAGTCCAAGTTATTTTGAAATGTTTATTTACATAAAATAAATTTAGTCTCTAGGTTGCACTGAGGAATTCTCTGTATCTCTAGCCTGTGCTAGCAAGAAAGATGCTGTGCCAGAAACTCAGAGATTTCACAAGAGGCAGCATTAAAGGACTACATGTTTTTACTGCTGTGTACAGCTGAAGAATTCCAAATTTAGTATTGTCTGCATGTGGTGGAAAATACAAAGTTGGGAAAAAAGACTAAAAAAAGAGAAATGCCAACAGTCAGCAGAGCTTTCCTTCATGTATTTCTACTGTAAAAGTCATGAACCTCAGTGAAGTGCTGATTTTTCCTCTGCTAACACACTTGCAGCTCTACTGTGTACAGTACGAAATTTGCTTGTTGCTGTCAATGGTTCCAATCGGTTCTCTCTTGTTTGTGGTAGCAGCAGCATTTCCTGTGTGCAAGACTGGTGGAGGGGAATGAGTGCTGGGGAGAGAAGCCTGTTATAAGGTATCTCATACAGGAAGAACTTGAGACTTTGCCTCCTGCCCTAAATAACCACTAATGAACAGTGCAAATATCTACTTTTCAGATGCTCCCTAGGGACTCTGGTCCCCTTTCCTAAAACTGGATGTGGAGTAAGCATCTGAACTACCAAGCACTGTGGGTTTTCATAATCTGCTCCCCTTGTAAATCACTTGTACCAGGGAGTGAGACGTGCTGCCTCGTGCCCTGGTTCACTGGCAGCTGTCGGTGCAGGCAATGGCTCAGCTGAAGCAGCAGTGTTTCGCTTTCTGCCCGTGCTCTGGCTGCTGTATTTCTGCCAGTGAGCCCTCTACAGAGGGAGGACTGTTTAAACCTGTCACAATGGGCTATGCCGGGTCATTTGTGAGTATGCACATGTATGCATGCATGCTGTTAGGAGTGCTTTGTTCTGCATCCTTCCAATTGCTTTCTCTTGCTGAAGATTTGCCCTGCTTTGGTGGTCCAGTGGATCAGGAGCACTGAGCAGAGGAAGGTGGGTCTGTGTGAGAAGATTTGGGTGTTTGCTTGGTGCTGGTTACTGTCCTGTTGGTGTTTGAGAAAACAGCTGTGGAGCTGTGTGGTGGTGTGCTGGGAGGAGGAGCTGCGTTTCATCTTTATAATGCTGTACATTTTCTTGATGTAAACCAAGCTCTGGAGCAGATACATGCTGTAAACCTTCACTCTGTACCATTCCCTGAGTATTAACTCCCACCTTGGGTGCTGTGGAGCTGAGGTCTGCCACTGAGTCCCATTTGCAGTAAATGAAACTTCTGCAGGTTCAGGTTGCAGCATGTGGTCATGTGATGGACGCACAGGCAGCTAAACATGGTGCAGGATCTGCTTGGAGGGATGGCACTTGCTGTAGATCTGCCTCCTTGGACTGGAGACTGGAAGGGTTGAAGCTACTTTTCAGTATGAAGGATGGAAAGAAATGAGCTGCCTCTGGGCAGCTGCTGAGGCTGACCTTGTCTAGTAATCCTCATATCCCCAGGAGTGTCTCTGGGCAGTGTGGTCTCCCCTCAAAGCAATCCTCACTGGCCCCTTTTCTGCCCTTGTGCCACGTGGATCAGGAATGTCTGGGACTGCCTGTGAAGGCACATGGGTGGGGCATGGGGTCTAGGGAGAGCCTGGCTTCCAGGGCACCATCCTGCAGCTCTGCAGAGGGCGGAGCTCTGCATTTGTTTCCTCCTCTTCCATTAATTGTTTTCAGGTAGTTTCTCCTTATTCATTCTGTATTTTTCTTACAGTCCATTTTCTTTCCTTGGTTTTCCTGTTTCTCCATCATTTCTTTCATGTGATACTGGACCTGTTGGTCACCAACTCAAGTGAGCTAATTGGTGATGTCAAGATTAGAGGCAGCCTGGGCTGCAGTGATGATGCACTGGTGAAGTTTGCTGTCCTGAGGGATATAGGTCAGGTGAAGAGTAAAGTCAGGACCCTGAATTCTAGGAAAGCAAAATTCCAGCTGTTCAAGGAGTTAGTTGATAGGCCCCCTGGGAAACTGCCCTCAGGGTCAAGGGAGCACAACAGAGCTGGCAGATCTTTAAGGATGCTTTTCATAGAGTCCAAGAGCTCTCAATCCCCAGGTATAAGAAATCAGGAAAGGAAGGCAAGAGGCTGCCATGGCTGAACTGAGACCTGCAGGTCAAACTAAAGGGCAAGAAGGAAATACACAGGCTGTGGAAGCAGGGACAGGTATCCTGGGAAGAGTACAGGGATGCTGCTTGGTTGTGTAGGAATGGGATCAGGAAAGCCAAGGTGCAGCTGGAGCTGAACTTCGCAATGGATGTAAAGAATAATAAGAAGGGTTTCTACAGGTATGTCAGCCAGAAAAGGAAGGTCAAAGAAAGCATACTTCCCCACCCCCCGTGAACAAGACTGGTGAACTGGTAACAACAGATGAGGAGAAGGCTGAGGTACTCAACAACTTCTTTGCCTCAGTCTTCACTGGCAACCTCTCTTCCCACACCTGTTGAGTGGATGGACCACAAGATGGGGACTGGGGGAGCAAAGTCCCTCCCACTTTAAGAGAAGATCAGGTTTGTGACCACCTGAGGAACCTGAACACACAGAATTCTATGGGACCTGATGAGATGCAGCCCAGAGTCCTGAGGGAATTGGCTGCTGTAGTTGCCAAGCCACTTTCCGTGATATTTGAAAAGTCATGGCGGTCAGGTGAAGTCCATGGTGACTGGAAGAAGGGAAACATTGCACCCATTTTTAAAAAGGGTAGAAAGGAGGTCCCTGGGAACTACTGACCTGTCAGCCTCACCTCTGTCTGGGTAGATCATGGAACACATCCTCCTAGAAGCTATGCTAAGGCACATGGAGGACCAGGAGGTGATTAGAGACAGCCAGCATGGATTCACCAAGGGTAAGTCTTGCCTGACCAACGTAGTGGCCTTCTATGACAGACTGACTACATCAGTGGACAAGGGAAAAGCAATGGATGTCATCTATCTGGACTTCTGTAAGGCCTTTGACATGGTCCCTCACAACATCCTTCTTTCTAACTTGGAGAGATATGGATTTCATAGACAGACTGTTCAGTGGATGAGGTATTGGTTGGATGGTCACACCCAGAGGATAGTGGTCGGTGGCTCAATGTCCAGATGGAGATCAGTGACAAGTGATGTCCCTCAGGGGTCCGTACTGGGACCGTTACTGTTTAATATCTTCACCAGTTGACATAGTGAGATTGAGTGCACCCTCAGCAAGTTTGCAGATGACACCAAGCTGAGTGATGTGGTTGACACACCTGAGGGACAGGGTGTCATCCAGAGGGACCTGGGCAAGCTCAAGATGTGGGCCTGTGTGAACTTCATGAGGTTCAACAAGGCCAAGTGCAAGGTCCTACACTTGGGACAAGGCAACCCCCGATATCAATACAGGCTGGGAGATGGAAGGGATTGGGAGCAGCCCTGTGGAGAAGGACTTGGGGGTACTGGTAGATGAAAAGCTGAGTGTGAGCCAACAACGTGTGCTTGCAGCCCAGAAGGCCAACTGTATCCTGGGCCGCATCACAAGAAGCGTGGCCAGCAGGTTGAGGGAGGTGATTCTGCCCCTCTACTCTGCTCTGGTGAGACCTCACCTGGAGTAGTGTGTCCAGCTCTGGAGTCCTCAGCACAGGAAAGACATGGACCTGTTGGAGTGGGTCCAGAGGAGGGCCACAAAAATGATCTGAGGGCTGGAGCCCCTCTCCTGTGAGGACAGGCTGAGAGAGTTGGGGTTGCCTGGAGAAGAGAAGGCTCCAGGAAGACCTTATTGCAGCCCCTTTCAATACTTAAAAGGGGCTTATAAGAAGGATGGGGACAAATTTTTAGCAAGGCCTGTTGCAATAGGACAAGGGATAATGGTTTTAAACTAAAGAAGAATAGATTTAGACTAGATAGAAGGAAGAAATTCTTTACAACAAGGGTTGTGAGGCACTGCGGCAGGTTGTCCAGAGAGGCGGTAGATGCCCGATCCCTAGAAACATTCAAGGTCAGGTTGGATGGGGCTCTGAGCAACCTGATCTAGTCAAAGATGTCCCTGCTTATTGCAGGGGGGTGTTGGACTAGGTGACCTTTAAAGGTCCCTTCCAGCCCAAACTCTTCTCTGATTCTATGATTATGCTTTGCATGAGAACTGTTGTGATAGAACTACCCAATATTTTTGTTTTGAGCTTTTTCCTATCCAGCAATTACAAAAGCTGTAGGGCATTTTAATTATTCTGACACTGAGGAACAAAGTTTCTTTTGGTATTTTTTGTCATGCTTCTTTGAGTAACTTTAAAATATTTGTAATATTGTAACTTTTACTGTGGGCTTTTTTGCATTACACTGATAATGTGGATTTGAAGTTGCATAGCTATGTTCCAAAGGCTGTGCACGAATGAATTCACTGCTATTGATGGGCATTCAATACTGATAAAAACAGTGACACCGAGAGTTACATGTTGAAAAAGGCCGTAGCACAAATAATTTAAATATTTTTCTTATGTTTGAGTATATTTGTGGTGTCTGATCTAGCTGGTTAGCAAAATAAAGACAGATGGCAATGAATTCATTCCAACACGTTTTCATTATAGTACAGCTATTCTGACTTCTTGCAGCACTTGTGCAAATGATTTTCTTGTTTAAACTTCCCTTGCTGCTGCTGTCCACACCCTGTTCAGGGAATTCAGAGGTAGTGTGCTTATAATATGTATGGAGAATTGATTTTTATATAAAAATAATAAACCAAAAAAAATAACTGGAAAGAGGATCTGCCTGTAATTAACCCATATACTCAGTGCTGCGAGGAGTAAGAATTTAACTCCTCCTTTAAAGTCCATACCAAAACTTAACAGGATTAGAACAGAGTTTATCACAGTTGAATTTTAGTCAGGCACCTTTCAAAGTTTGAAGATGACACAGTGATTCACAGTGCTGTCTCTGTCAGGAAGAGCGAGAACATTGCTGTTAATGCAAGCAATGAGCAGCAAGATGAGGCACCTGCCCCAGTCTGCCTGTGCATCCCCCAGCAGCTCACGTGTTTGTCTGGACACTGCCAGGGTGATGCGACCATCATTTCTGTGCGTGTGAATGGTCAGCAAATATGTTTTGATGAAAAGTTTTAACAGTTTGTAGGTCATAGCAGAAGAATAAAAGGGGAGGAAAGGGAATGCTTTGCAAGGACTGTAACCACTTGTAATTGTTTGATGACTGGGATGTTCTTGAAGCTCCTTCCCTAAACAAGTACAATCTTTAATGTTTTTATCTTAATGCAGTAATTATATTGTCTAATAAGCTTATCTATTACTTTAAATGAATACTTGCACTTCAGGAGTTACACTAAACAGTCACCACCGTCTCTTGGGCACCTTTGCAATATGGCAAAAGAACATTATCTTTGTACTTTCCTTATGGAGAAGATACTAAAATCCATATATATTGCTGGAAATGCTGTACTCAATATCTATATGAAAGTGTGCAGAAAACACAATAACATAGTAGTATTTACTGTAGTATAAATTGTTATTTTTTGAGACTGCACAGAATTTGCATAACTGCTCAATTTGTTCAGTTCTGTTCTGCTACGTAACAAGTATTGCTGCTATTGTTTTTATAGATCTGAGGCAACATATGCCTTGAATATAGGAGATTAAACTTGTTTTCCCTTGCTTTTGAGCATCCTAACAGTGACTGTAGTATGGATGTGCTCTACCATTATCCCTCCCAGGCCACCTCTCCACCTGCCCCCGCTGCCTGCGATGGGTGTGTGCATGGGCAGAGTGAGGAGGGGACGGGTCTAGCTTAGCACTCTTCCACTTTTCACCTTTCTTTGCATCCTGTGCTTCTGGAGGATGCCGCACTGTCTGCTGCCGAGACAAACTGCCAGCCCCTGGGAAGGAAGAACCGCTACAGGATATATGCTGAAGGAGGACTGTCTTACTAGGGCTGCTGAAGATCAGGGATAGTGCTCTGTGCCCATCATAAAGTGTTGGAGTTGTGAGTGAGGAGGTTTTAAAGGAGGAGGATATTAGCCTCCCTGCGGGAGCACTATGTCTGCACTAATAGCCTCCTGCAGCTCAGCCTACTGTAATCCTGGCAGCGATGGTTGTTTTTGCTGCTATCCTGTTAACACTTGTACCACCCCTGGCAGGGCTCTAGGTGCTGCCTGGGATTTCCACAGCAGCTTCCTTGTAACCAGGTCTGGGCTGGCTTTTACACCTCCCACAGTCACAGTCTGTCCCCAGCCAAAGCAGTGCTTAGACTACTTTTAAATGAAGATGGCTGTGGGATTGTGGTCATAAAGCTCCAACCGAGGTGGGTGCAAAAACATGGTGCTTTCCTCAGTGATAAAGCACTAATTATTAATCCTGACCATCTTGGCTTCCAGCAGAGCTAATTAGCTCACAGTGGTGTTGGGTTAAAATAACTGTATAGCAGTGTGCTGCATGCAGCATACTAGGAAAGGTGGAGTAAGACAGCATAGATGTGCCCAAAGAGTGGCATGGACATGTCTGAGCAGCAGCTTCGTCAGCTAGGGCAGGGGTCCTGGTTGCAGCCTCTGCCTAGCTCAGCTTTTTTCTGCTCCTGAGGACTTTGTTCCTATGGTTTCTCACTCTGCACCACGCTACATGTGCACGTGTGCATTTTTTCCATATTTAATGTAGTTTCTTTTTGTGGAAGAGTGATATTGTAATGAGAATTTGGCATTCAGGATACTAAAACTTTCTGACTCTGAATTAACACCATGTCCATTAATAGAAATGTTTTCTCCCTAGGCGTAATAGACCAAACAAAAAGAAAAGCGTAAATAGTGAGGTTAAGTACCA
Organism: Pelecanus crispus; assembly: GCF_030463565.1. NCBI lineage: Eukaryota > Metazoa > Chordata > Aves > Pelecaniformes > Pelecanidae > Pelecanus > Pelecanus crispus. Next base: position 14,019,896 of record NC_134655.1, read on the forward strand.
CATGCTAAAATTGTAGCGCTTTTCTGTGCTGGACTTAGTGAGAGGACCAGAAGTACTTTGTTAGAAGGAAAAAGAGGTGGAAGTTTGGGGGGGGGGGGGGGGGGGGGGGGGGAGTAAGGGCTTGTGCATATGTATCATTCTGTGGAGAGGGTAGGAGGGAATATGTTGACAGCTGTAGACAAAAGATGCCAGTTAGGATTACAAAGAGCCAAGGGGAGAAGCATGCTCAGGCTTCAGCAGGTGTTTTGGGAGAGAGGAACAAAGTAGTTTAGGGTGAGGCCAGCCCTTCCAGCAGCCCTGTCCACATGTCTCTCCCCAGTGATGTTGTAGGGAAAGCCCTTTGAGACCTCCTTGGGGACAGGGACTGCCAGAAGCACCAGCCCCACTTCTGTCTCCTTCTGCTAATCTGGAGATCAACCTGGATGCTGGTTGCCCAAATGAAGCCTCTGGGGAGGCCAGGAGGTAGAAGCCACCAATAAACCCAGGAATCTAGGGGAATGTCAGCCCTTGGAGAGGTGATGGGTTTGTCATCTCTAAACACATTTTAGAGGAAGAGCTGTGTTTGTGGGAATAAGAGGGTCTTCTCTGGGGCTGTTGCTGGCCTGAGGGCTCTGTTGCAGGGCTGGTTTGTTCGCTGTGTATATGGTCTGTCCTGAGGGCAGTTTGTTCAGCTGTGTGCCTACAAGCAGCTTCTGCCCAGTTCATCCCTCCTCCCCATTGATAACATTTAGCTGCCAGTTCAGAGTGCCCCTCTCCCCAGCACTTCATGCTAGAAAAAGGCAGTCATGTAAGAAACAGCGTGAAGATGGCAGGCTGGCAATGTGCTCCCTACCTCTCTGGGGTGCCTGGAGTGCCAACATGTTTAACTCTGATGAACCTAAGGCCCTGACTTTTATTACAAGCCTGGTTTATGGAAGAAGTAAGTTTTTCTTTTTTATTCTTTTTTGTTTGCTACCAAAATAGCATACAGTTAAGGGGAACATGCTGTATTTGTGTATTCTCTGTATCTGTCGCATTTTTTTGGCATTTACTGTAGTGCTGTAGCATGTTCAGCATGCGGTGTATTCTCATTCAGTTCCATCTTTTTTGCATTTCCTCCAGTGAAATGATACCATTTTCTCCTTCCTTTTTCCTTCTCCTCTCCTTTTCTGTGTTCTTTTGCTTTCTGTTCCATATACCAATTCTTAAGGACTTTTCGGAGAAGGCTTTCACACAGGCATGCATCCTGCATTTTGGTTTGAATTTATTTAGCTCTTGTCATGGCCTGGCTTGCTTATACAAAGAAATTGTGTTGCCAGCACTAGAGAAACAGGATAGAGATAGGAGTATGTCTACGGCAAATAAAGACCTACATTAGACTTGTTCATGTCGTGAACAGAATAGCAGAGTAACATTTCACTGTGTGAAGATAACCAAACCACCGTGCTCAATGCAATAACACAAACCAAGGGATTAAGCTGCTCCCATTTCACACTGTCACCATGATGCTGCTGTTACCTGACAGTTACCCCATTAAAGCTCATGTAGGGCTGCCAAAATGTGCCATGCTCATGCTTCTCTTACTGCAGGCCATTCTGGTTCTGGTGTCTCTTTGCTAATTGTAATTTTTGTAAATGGAGTGGAGACTCCCGAGTCATTTAGGCATGACCTCTGAAATGCCATTGCTAATTTGTCCTCTTTCCATCACAGATCATGGAAAGACCTGGCCATGTGTTCTTTTAACTCAGTTATTTCTAAGTTCACAGATCATGATATTTCTAGCTTCTGCTGAATACTCTCTGCTTTTAGGGCAGCTTGGTGTAAAGCACCTGTCCTGGTGTTACCCTGGTTCATGTGGCTCTGTTGTGATATTGTGAGTTAGTGCAGGAAATGTTCTTACCGGTTCATTTGGGGAGAAACTGGTAGCAGATGTGACTTGCTCAAAGCCAGTGAAGTTTGGTGGCAGGCTGGTCCTGCTTACACGAACCTCCTGGAGCCTGTCTTGGCAGGTCTCTGCGCCTATATGAATTGCTGCAGAGTTAGTCTGGCTTTTTTAATGACCTCTCATCCACAGACAGATAATACCTTCTTATCCGTGCTCATGTGTTCAGGGTATCAGTTATGTAAAAAAAATCTTAGCTGTGCTGCATGGTTTCCCTCGCAAAAGTTACCTGGTTTAGGTAGGTAGACGGCATTTGAGTGTTTACTTGGGACGTGTGAAAGATTTCAGAGAAGTATGACCTTGTTGTGCGGCAGGATTTCTCAGTGAAAATGCTTTCACATTAAATAGCAAAGAAAGACAAGGAGTTTGTCTGAGGGCCAAATGCATGATTCATATCATTAGGGTGAAGTTTGGCATTTCATTTCATCATCTCATGCCTGAGAGTGAGCTTATGCTTCTCCCTTGGAGCCACGATTTACTTTTTTTCTGGCCTCTTCTTTCACCTGCTTACCAAAGGTTCCTGATGCTTGCTGCCGATGGGTGCATACAGAGGAGAAGCCCCAGAGTTGTCACGTCACCCTCAGGTGTCTGTGGCCTTTGAGGATGGTAAGAACTAGAGCCAAAATTTGTGCCTGAGAAGGTTTGCTTTTGGCTTCATTGCTTCCTCCCCCAGTCTTTCTATTTTTGATTGTTTGAGAGTGTGGGCTGGGGCAGGAGGGGAAATGGATGTCTGATTTAGAATTATGATTTCAGAATATTATATATGATAAACATAAAGAGAAGAGGACAAGCAGTGTGTCCTACTGAGCTGTTTGTATAGGAGAGTGCCTGCAAAGGGATGTGATAGAGAGCCTGGGTCTTCAGTCGCTTTTGGAGAGATGAAATCTTTTTCGTGCCTTGAGGAAGCAGGGTGAATATTCCTTTTCATTACTCAATTATTGGGGCTGATCAAAGCTGTAGAAAATTTGCCATCTCAGGGATGTTTTCAATGAAATTTCACATGTTAATAGGTGAATGTTTCTGAGAAATCTTATTCTTCTTCTTATTGATGCATTTCTGAACTGGAACAGAAAAAAGAATATTTTTGTGGAAATGCTTACAAAAATACTGCTCTGTGTCTGGACCATATCTATGTAACAGTTGCTAGAAGCCAAAAATGAGTGTGGCACTTCAGAATCTGACTTGATGTGTGGGAACTAATTTTTATTTAGAAAAAAATAAGACCACATGGATGCATAGATATTTTGTTTGCTTTTTTTTTCCCCAGTTCTCCTTGCCAACTTGGGCTGAAATTAGAGCAGTGTAAGTCACTAAATTGCTACAAGAAACCCTGTTTTTTAATAGCTCTGACTTAGCAACCTAGAATTAAAGTTCATGCATGTCAGATGGCATCTAAATTACTGAGGATACTTTTTTTTTTCCTTCCACAAAACTAAGCTTCCAATTTTTTAGGGCAGCCTGTTGCCCCCACTTGTCTGTGTGTTATTTTTGCTGGCTGATGCTTGTCTGGGGTAGCAGACCTCTTGGTGAGTTTGCTTTCCTGCTTTCCATGTGAAGGTCACCAGTTACCATGCACTCTGCCAAAAAGCACGTTCATCAACTGCTCCGAGTTCTAACACTGATATTACAGAGTGAGCAAACTGTTTATTCCTTATCACAGGGTGTGGTATTAAACACTTGCACTTTCCTTGTACATGTCAGAATGTGTCATCTTTTTATTATGAATGATTTAATTACCCATGGTAATTGCTTTTCTGAGTTGTAAGAGGCATCGTTATGTTTCAAATTCTTTTGGAGAAATGATGTTGCTTGCTTGGAAAATCATAGTCTTTATGGGGATTTGTAATAACAGTCAGTGCATGGGGGATGCCCTGATTTCCCCTTGATTTAGAGTGTTTTTCCTTCCTGCCATAATGCTCCGTGTCTTCATACAGAGCGTTATCTGTTCTGTGCAACTGTGTCTGGGGGAAGCTGTCTAATGAGGGAGGGCCCTTGTTTAGAGACAAGACTGGGCAAAGATTAGGATTGTTTTGGAGATTGATAGGAGGGAGATGCCATCCTGACATTCAGACACTTGAGGTGTCTAAGTCACGAAGCTGATCATCTGAACTAACTGAGCTGTGATAGTGAAGAAAGGCAGGCACCTTCAGAGAGCAATTAGGAAACCCAGATTGTGTTCCTGTCTGCATTGCCCTCTGGAACAGCATCTTCTCACTGACTGTTGTTTCCTGTTGGCTATCTGCTTGTGCGTATCCTCTTGTCTGGTTTGGATGTCACCACAAGCACTTTGGACGGTGAGGAGAAGGAAGAGAGAAGAACATATCTGGATGGAGATGGGAGAGAAAAGGAAATAAACACCATTCACTTCTGACCTGGTGAATTTAGAGCAAAGCAGTGGAGGCTACCATGGGGCATGCTTGTGCATCAGCTATCAAACAGTCTGGAAAATTGGCTACAACATATCCTCTGCCTAAGCTACTCACCTCCTATGACGTTTGGTGAAAACCTCTCTTCCCCAATCCTGGGTGTAAACTTTGGAAAGACACAGGAGCTAAGGAACCACTGAGAAGCATGCAGGTGAGGTGTGCCATGCCACCACTGCAAGAAAATGGGCAGTAACAGCAAAGCCAGCCTCCTTGTCTGTGGTTTCATAGCTCAGTTAAGTTGGCAGAGATCAAACTCTGACCCGTTTCTTCAGGAACAGGAAGGAGTACAATTTAAACATTGATGCCACCAGCAAAAATGATTTATGGGAAGACCATTTTCTAACCATCTACACTTGTTCCAGTCTCTTTGGATGGCATCATGCCCAGTGGTAAGTCAGCTGGAGCATGTCACAAGGGCACGAGTACCAAGCAGCAATGTGCTTAGACAAGCCTCCTCACCCAGGAGGTGCCATCTCCATGGCAATCCATCCTTGTGGCAGACAAAGGGGTACTTGTCTTTCCTTATGCTTCAGTGTACCGCTGACTTTCCTGCAATGCTGCTCAAATGCCTCTGAAATGAAGATAAAAGTGCGAATGTCACAGAGCCTTGTGGTTGCCAAGAAGAAAATTCAGATGTTGCAGGCACAGGGAAAATTGTGAACATAGGAAAGGATCAGGAAATTACTGGCTGACTTGCCTGGAGAATTAGGACACCAATAAAATAAGATGGTGACTATCAGCAGCTGCCATTTCGCAGCAGTATCCATTGCAAAGGATGTACACGTGGGGCAGCTGCCCCAGCGAATGGGAGTTTCAGCACTTTCATGATTATATCTGGTAAAAGCCACCAAACATGCATGACAACATTAATGGGGGGTTCCCAGCAGTTGAAAGGTGTTAGTTTAAAGGCTTGAGTGTCGTCTTGTCTTTAACACAGATTCTTGCAACAGTACCTCATTTAATTCAGTGGATAACTAAGTGATGTAATTATGCTGTTACAGTGAGCAGTAGATTTCAAAGTACATTCTTTTGATGAGGAGAATAAATTTTGTTATTCTTGTTGTACACAAAACTGGGGCAGAACTGGAAATCTGTCAGTATTTCTGGTGCCTGGTCCAGCTGCTGTTGCTGCTGTGTAAGCACCTAAGGATGCTGAAGCAGAGCTGAACTGTCAGCATGTGTGTCCTCGAATACCAATATCAAACCGATACAAACAACTTCAACCTCTTTTACAAAGCTGCTTTTTAAAGAGTAAGAAATTGAACTTGCTACAGGCTTTGAGATTATTTAGGGAACTCAGTTTTTCATTTAAAAGTATTAACATAGTTAGTATATTTATTTAAGCAGTAAACAGAAAGCTAGAAAATGAAGCATCATCAAAAATTTTAAGGTTTTTTCTTACTACTGTGGAATACTTTGTAAGAGGGATTTTTCCATGAGATGATTAAATCTTTCTGTGATCCTGCTTTTGTTTTTCCTTCAATAATTTCTAGCTTGCTGACCTTTGTTGTTTAGCTCCATTACTCTCTGCCTCAAGGGTTTGTATTAGTGGGTTTCTCAAATCTGTGCAGTAAACATCAGAGTACCACAGATGATTTCCAGGGCCACAGTGGTGTAGCTGGGATCCCAGAGACCAAATGTTGGCCCATCAGGATTACACTGGGACTGTTCATCTCAGTCTACTCTAGGAGCGAGTGCTGGGGCTGCATAGTCTCGAATTATAACTTTTTGGCAATGGATCCTGTGTAGCTGGCAGTGTTGCAAGTGCAGTACAGTAAGTTCACATCCAAAAGCCTATCAGTATTCATTCTTTGTTCTCTACCAAACAAACCAAAGGCGCACACCTCCCATTACAGTAAGTAAGAATAAGCACTGTTAGTTGTTTCAGACTCTATAGGAGCTCCAGAACTTATACATCGCTGGTAAGGTATTTTGCAAGCTAAAGATTATTAGAAACAGAAATCTCTTTCTTCTAACATATATACAGGGATGAAGGATTATATTTAACTCTTTTTAATCAAAAATGGAAATTTAATTTTCAAAGTTTTGAGATGGACACAGTGAACCCTTGTGCACAAGTAAAGTATTCAGATACTGATAAGTAAAATGATAAGCCTAGCTAGGGCACTAGTGGTTAATTAATAAAGTTTTGCCCAGATGGGATGTGGAAAAACTCATGGTTTTCTGCATTTTGTTCCACTATGTCACTGAGCCCACTACAAGCAAGAGGAAGTGCCCAAAATAAAGTAACAGGAATGTGCTGCAAATGTAGTAATAGATTTTTAAGTCCTTGGTCCCACAGGTCTTTGGGTTTTGTCATGTTGGATGGTCTGGTGGTGTCTCTTAGTGTGATGCCTCAGTGAAATAAAATAACTTGCTTCTATGTATTTCAGGCATGCTCAATCATTGTAGGTTTGGATTGAAACCCTTTATAAAGCTTCCAGTTCTGCAAGGACTTACACTGGTGAGAACTGTATAAGCTCACAGCTTTTGTAACTCTAATCTCGTTAGTTAAAAGGTGGCATGCTGATAGTTCCATTTCACAGTTGAATTTTTTTAATTATCTCTGAAGATGGATTTTAGCTTCCCAATTTTGGCTATCAGGTAGCATAACCTATAACACAGTACGCAGAAAGAAACTTCAAATTGAATGTGCTTCAGGTTGTCTTTTAGCTCTGAAGCTATATTTATCTGCACAAGAAAGTTTTAACTTGACCTAAGGAAAAAAGAATAAATCAGTAAATCCAATGAGGGTTTGCAATGTAGCACTGATATAAAATATGATTTATTAAGTCTGTAACAGCAAAGATCTCTTATATACTGCTGCCTCTGGGGGAATGTAACAGCTGAATGGTTAAACACAACTTGGTTTAAATGTTTTGTGTTTTGGCTCAGCCATAGATAAAGGATGACATTGAAATTGATATTGAATTGACATATCCAAGCAGTAACTTTTATGGATGTTTTTATATACATACATCTATATATGTCTATGTATATATATTTAAATGTGAGATGTATTTTACTGCCCATATGTAAGTATGTATATATGTATGCAAGTATGTATCCAGTGTTCCCTTTATATGTATCACTGGACAATTCCTCAAGGGAAGACCCAGCCTCCTGGATATTCAGGACTCCACCCACTTTGAGGTACCTTTACCTTCAGCCAAACCATTCCATTTGCAGGTTAGCCCTTAGCGGTGACTAAAAGACTTTCAGTTTGGCTAATTACTTTTGACCTCTGAGAACTAGGTCATCTTGCAGCACTGGGACTTTTCTGCTCTCATTTGTGATTTCCTTAAATAGGGAGAAATTTTTGTTCCTTTTCCCTCACCAGAGTCCTACCCTGCCTCCTTGGCCAGGTTGGTCTTTGTGGAAAAATTCCTTCTTGACCCTGAAATGGCAATCCTGGAGAGCCCCATAACATGAGTTCCTTCCAATGGGCTGACCATTAGCAGCTGGATGGGAAGAGTCACCTGTTTTTGCAGGTCTAGACGAAAAGGTGGTAAAAGGTACCTGTAAGAAGCCATTAAACCTCCTTATGAAAACTTTGAGAAAAGAGCAACCTTCATGCAGAAACTTGTGTTAAAAAGGCAGATGCAAGGAAGAAAGAGAGACTTTTCGGCTCTGACTTTCTGAAGGTCTCAGTATGTCTGAAAGAGAGACAAGGAGCAGATAGCTGAGAAACTCGGAAACACCAGGGAAGCTCCAGACAAGGGCACTCTCTTGTATTTCAAGTTAGTTCTTGAATGACTGTCCTGCCTAGCATTATGAAATATAATGAATATGAGAAAACTGAAAGGCAAAATAACACAGAAGAAAGATGGTACTGGCTGTCAGTCCCCAGGAAACAAAGCAAGAGCTGATCAATGGGTGACAATTACAGACCCTTGTCCCAGAGTATGGAAAGAGTGGCATGCAAAGGGACATTTCAGCCAAGTGAAACTAAATGCTCCACATCATTGAGAATTACTTGTTTCTCAGCTCAATAAATATGGTATGTCGGTGTTTTGGCTGGGAATGGTCTATCTCCAGGCATCTTACATTATCAGAAATAATAGAAAGGAATATGCTTTTGGATGGAAGGTTGTGTAGGAATTTTCCACCCCCTGTCTGCATGCGTTGGACCAAGTTTTCAAATGGTTCAGTAAATGATATTTCCACGTGTCCTGGTTTCAGCTGGGATAGAGTTAATTTTCTTCCTAGTAGCAGGCATAGTGCTGTGTTTTGGATTTAGTAGGAGAAGAACGTTGATAACACACTGATGTTTTTAGTTGTTGCTAAGTAGTGCTTATGCTAGTCAAGGACTTTTCAGCTTCCCATGCTCTGCCAGGTGCACAAGAAACTGGGAGGGGGCACAGCCAGAATAGTTGATCCAAACTGACCAAAGGGCTATTCCATACCATATGATGTCATGCTCAGTATAGAAACTGGAGGGGGGGCGGTTGGCCGGGGAGCAGCGATTGCTGCTCGGGAACTGTCTGGGTATCGGTCGGCGGGTGGTGAGCAATTGCATTGTGCATCACTTGCTTTGTATATTATTATTACTATTATTATTATATTGTTATTATTTTACTTTATTTTATTTCAATTATTAAACTGTTCTTATCTCAACCCAGGAGTGTTTCTCACTCTTACTCCTCCAATTCTCTTCCCCATCCCATTGGGGTAGGGGGAGTGAGTGAGCGGCTGTGTGGTGCTTAGTTGCTGGCTGGGGCTAAACCACGACACCACGTCATATGTTAATTTAGAAGAGCACAGACTTCCCAGAGTGTGCTATGTGTTCTGTTTAATGCTTTACGCCTGTGTATTGTATACAATGTTTAGGGTTAAATGCAGAGTTCATATTGTTGGAGTAAATGAGGCATTGAGAGATTGTAAGAAGCTTCAAGAAAATGTCTTCTGTATGCTTTGCTGGCTGACCTTAAAATGCAGAATATCCAATCATATGGCTTTTACATACAGATTGTCTGGTTTTGAATGCCAGGACTGAAACCCTTGCAGCTTTCTAAGCTGCTTCCATGAATTTACCAGCTTTGGACAGGTGCTTGATATCTAAACAGACAAAGGCTCTGCATGGGTGTTCCTGTTGCAGCTTACCCCTTACTCTGAGTTTCACTGAATTTCAGAGGGGGTACCTTTATTTAAAGCCCCAACCAAAGGATCCAAATTCTTAGCTAAAACTGAATGAAGAAACAGTCTCATTGTTTTTTCCTTCAGGATGTGAGAAAGACAGTCTTATTCTAGATGCTGAAAAAATATTGCACTCAGGTGAGACGGAGGGAAGGGGGAAAGCAACATATTGCACTTTGAAGATTTTAAGCTTACTAGGTAGCACAAGATGTCAAACTACTGCACATCTGGATGGAAGTTCACTTCTTCCTCTTAAAAAAACTTCAAGAGCTTCAGGAATAGTTATTACAAAGGGGCCTAGTTAGCAAAGAAACTAATCAAGGTACTTTGTTCCTACACACTGCTCTTTGAGAGGCTCTGAAAGATTGCTAGGAGGGAACTGTTGCAGAGTATCCTTATCTGGTTGAAAAAGTGGCTGATCTCTGCAGCCATGATTTCTGCAATCCGTCAGACCCAAGACATTCATCTGTTTGACAATTTTTTTTTTTTTTCTCCTAACAGAATGGGAATTGCAGCAACTGCTTCACGTAAGAACTAAGAACATCTGTTAAATCATTTCTGAGGTGCCTGGTAAATATAAACTCGTTTTACTTTACCTCCCAGGGTGAATGATCCTCGGAGCCTCCCTATGGGCTAACCCTAAGCACCGAGTAGAATAAAAGACATATATATAAAAGAGCTGTACAAGGAGGTGGTATGTGTCATTCAGAAAAGCTGGATTAGGGTGCGATCTCTGGAAGCGGCTGGCACCTGGTTTGTTGCAGAAGCATCTAATCCTGGATTTTATGAGATCTTTGAAGACAGAGATCAAATGGATTTAGGCTGAATGTGTGTGTAAGAGAAGATTGTTGAACACACAGTGGGAGCAGGGCCATATTTCCAAACTGTTGGTGGGGATTTTTTTGCATTGTTTTTTGCCAGATTCTGGGCCACTGCTGCGTTTTAGGAATATCTTCAAAGAACAGCAGTACGACTTTACAGAGATAAATGTTACTTTTCGACTTCCTTGGAAGAAAAGCTGAATAAAAAAATCTGTACTGAAATAACAACTTGTTCTCTTCACTATTTTCCTGTCTGCTCTTTGTCATGTATCTTCCTTTTTCCCTCCTCTTAATGTCCCACTTACATAATGTGCTGCAGGGCTAGTACCTGAGCAGCAAATGAACCTGGGTAGGCAGAAGCTCAATTTTCTGGATAGTTATCACCTTACACCCTACTGGCACTTGACAGCTTGGACTCTCCAATCTCATGAAAACCATGGCATTTGCATTTTCTTATCTGTTTTTACTGAAATGCTATTTTGCTTCTGCAACTTACTGTCCATGTCATGTATGCTTAGGCCATGAGGCTGCAAACTGTGTCTTCTCTATTTTACATGCTGCCAAGCTTGGTACAATGAGTCAGTAAGTAGCGTTTTCTCCTATTAGCTAAAAAAGCTTTTGAGGAATTGTGGTTCTACTGAGATTGGTGGGAAAATAATGGGTTGCATAAATAATGCTGAGGAAAGGGTAATGATTTTTAAGATGGCCAGTAATAAGGAGAAATAAAGTAAATATCAGTGCTATGTAGTGGCTATCACTTGGGATTATCTGAGTAAAAGAATAGTTTAATAGAACTAAAATCCAAAATATTCTATAGAAAATCTCAGAAAGTCTGACTTTTTGGTTATTGTCCTTGCAAATGATGAAAGGTGAGCCATGCACTCTGCTATTCCTGATATCTGGTCTGATGATGGAGGTGGTTAGCTATTGCCTTGCTGTATTTTCCAAATGGTGTGGGTTGTCACCAATACTGTTGTGGGTTTTTTTTAGTCTCCTCTCCATTTTTGAGGAGAGAACATAACATTCTTTTACATTTAGTTTTCATGAATGTAGTGGTTTCTGGAATAGTTTGGGGGGTCTGAACTTGCAGATTGGTAACATTTTGATGTAGTTTTGTAATCTGTTAATCAGCATTCTGACCAAGTGAACAATGAACACCTTGCACGTATTTTTGAGCCACTGTGAATTATCCTAGATTATTTTAAGATTTTTGTGTGTGTTTGCTCATGCCTGGGTTTTTCACTTAAAATAATTTATTATCTTGTCATTCTAATCTTCAGAAAGATGTGTTCTGTTCTGTCAGTTATCTTGGAGGGTTTCTTGGCTTTGGTTTTAATTTATATCTTGTTTATAATTGCAAGATATTTTGCATCTTGGATTTCTTCAAGTTATATCTGAAAATACATGGTTTCTTCCAGTTTCTGGAGTGTCACTTCAAAATGCACAGCAGGTAATAACTACTGCATGTTGAACACTCTCATGCAGTGTGTTTCCCACTGCAGTAAGTCATAACTGGTTAAATGGCAAGCCCTGGAGAATTTCTCAATTATTCCTAAGAAGTTCTAAACATCGGTAATACATACAGAATTAATGACTTATTTCTGCTCCTGAATATTTAAGAAACTACCCTCTTGTGACTTATAGGACCCTGCTATGATAACTGGAATGGAAATGTATTCAATACAGAGCTATTGTTTTCAATCCTGAGTTTATACTTTTGTAAGTTCTATTTTTCTGTTATTTCTCTTCTGGATCAGGGCAATTAAATGCAAAATCATATGTCTGAATTCCCTGGGAGGATGTCTGAACATCTGCTGGGGAGGCTGTGAGCATCACTGTGGCTAACGCTAGCTGTGGTTTCCTCTGGCTTCAGTACCCAGGAAATGCTTCAGCATCTTCAGCCTCATGAAAAAGAGTATGTCTTGTTCACTTGTAGGATGATTTGAAGAGAGTTCCAATAAGTCATCATCTCTCCTTTTTTTTTTTTTTTTTCTCCAATGCTGATATGTCCCTTGATGATCTAAAAGAGTGAACAAAGACTGCTGTATCAAAAGTGGCAGATTATAGTAAATTAGATGCCTCTCTAAATGCCAAGGAAAAAATTCAAAGGTATCTAGAGAAATTCCACATGCAGCCAAAAAACTACTTTGAGATTCATTCTGTGAAAGGACAAGCTAATGAATTTAGGGCTTGTAATCCAAGATAAATAAATCAGAACTGAGAGGGGAAAGGCTAGTAAAGCTCTGGGAGATGTAGGACTAATAAAGGACTAACAAATAGGCATGACTGTGTGACATGATGAGACAGCAGAAATGACAACCATAATAATGTGTCAGTGTTGAGCCCTGGCAGAAAGGAGCAGCAAAAGGCTGCTTTCTGTGATAGCAAGAGTGGATCTGGAATAGCAGTTTCATTTTGGGGAGCAACATTAGAAAAGTCTTAGGGAAGAGACTGGAGTTAGGAGGAGTTGTGATGACTCTGGGACAGAGACATTTCTGGAGGTGGTAGGTGTGCGTGTATGAGCAGATAATGGCAGAGCCAGGGGAAGTGTCTTAAACAGGAAAAATCAGGTTAGAGGAGGTAAAAACTGTATGGCAAAAAATTCAACAAAGTTGCTGACCACAAGGCGTGTTAACTGTTGGAAATCCCTTCAGAAGGTGTAAGGGCAGGACTTGTGCTCCCTGCCTTGATGCTCAGCTCTGGAAAGCATGCTTCATGCTGAGATACTCCATTTAGATTGTAATTTGGGAAGGGTTTTGACTGGCTGCCCTCATGGGCCTCTTCAGTCCCAGCCAGTAGATCGCATAAAAGTCAAGGAAGGAACAAGTGTGAGTACTGTGGCAACGTGATATAATTTGCTGTTACCATAGATACCTGTGACTGTACATAAGTGTTAAACTGGTATGGCTTAGGTCTGTGTGAAAAAACTGCTGTGGCTTGATTTCCTTTTCATGCAAACAGATTGGAATATTTGGACATGATTACGATAACTTGTTGTCCATATAGCTTACCACTACAACCATCTCATGATATTAAGGATTGTAGTCGGAAGCAAAATCCCAGAAAAGACAGAGGGCATTTGTGTACTAAAACTAAAAATCAGATTTGCCAGACACGTGCAAGCAAAACATTGCTAAGGTAAGCAGGCCTGCGTTCTTGAAATTACCCATATTTTACCTCCTTGTGACAGGCAAGTCCCTTCTTTCTCTGAGCCATCATTATGTTGTTGATGCGGACCTTTTTTTGTAAATTGCTTTGAAATTAGCTAATGAAGGATGGTAGACAAGAGATGATGATATCTGTCAGGAAATGTGTGTGTTAGCCTTCAGTGGGTGGGAGGTGTGAAGGGAAGGTTTACAGCAGTACTATGAATATGTTCAGGATATGTGTAGCCTGTTCTTTTATTATTGGAACTGGTAGAACAGGAATTGTTTTGATTGCAGTCATTTCTACGGTAGTTACAGAAACTTTGCTACAGGGTTAAGAAAGGGAAATGAAAATTGTGGTTTATTATGGTGAATAGAAGGCAGGAGGAAGAGGTGGGAGGCAGGAACAGGTAAAATAAGCAACACTTCTTGATGTAGAAGAGAAGCACGTTAGCCCAGAGTGGTGGACCTGAGGACTTCATAAGCAAGTCATATTTTTGGCTCATCATCAAAGCCTAGAAAAAAACAAAAAATTGTAGGAATTTAGGAGAGGATACAGCTTTCTGCATTTATGAATTTGGTCCCTGACAGTGCAGGGAAACAGATCTCATTTTTCATACACGATCAGTTTTCATTGTATGTTGTAATTTTTGCTCCAGCTACTGTTTTTGCAAGAATGTTCCTGCTGTGATGGCTAGAAGTTTTCTTCTGGTTTTATTGGTCACACGTAGACACTCTGGCTACTTTTTGCCCTCTGTAAGATTACTGAAACTGCAGTCAATGAGTCGAAAACAGAATCCTCCTTGGTTGGATGCTCAATCTCCTTGCTCGCAATACGCAGTATCTTTGAGTTTTTTCATGCCTTCACATCTGATATAGACTATGTTTGCAATACAAACTGAGACCATAATCACTGTGTCTGGGTCCCTCCCTAGGTCCCCAAGGACTGCTGTCTTGTTATTTGACTGTATCTGTCCCTTCCCTTCAGGGGATAAACATTTTGTGGTGGAAATTATCTCAGGGGGAAACACCAGTCCCTGGTACCTCGTGGTAGTAACCTTGAAAAGGATGTATATGCCCTATGAGGCTTTCCTTACCTTACTGCAAGTATTCTTGGGATTTTGCACTGGGAGACTATTCTACTAATGCTGCCGCTGGCTAAAGGTGTAAGACCCAGACAGTGATTTCCCTTTACACTCTCATAAGATTTTCAGTTATTAGAGGAATTGAACAGCTTGGGACAGATAATGTTACACATAATGAAATGAACATGAGCCAATAATGTAAGCCTGCAGCCCAGAAAGCCAGCTGTATCGTGGGCTGCATCAGAAGAAGCGTGGCCAGCAGGTTGAGGGAGGTGATTCAGACCCTCTACTCTGCTCTGGTGAGACCACACCTGTAGTACTGCATCCAGATGTGGAGTCCTCAGCACAAGAAGGACATGGACCTGTTGGAGCGGGTCCAGAGGAGGGCCACAAAAATGATCCGAGGGCTGGAGCCCCTCTCCTGTGAGGACAGGCTGAGAGAGTTGGGGTTGTTCAGCCTGAGAAGAGAAGGCTGTGGGGAGACCTCATTGCGGCCTTTCAGTACTTAAAGGGGGCCTACAGGAAAGATGGGGACAACCTTTTTAGCAAGGCCTGTTGTGACAGGACAAGGAGTAATGGTTTTAAACTAAAGAAGAATAGATTTAGACTAGATAGAAGGAAGAAATTTTTTACAATGAGGGTGGAAAAGCACTGGAACGGGTAGTCCAGAGAGGTAGTGGAGGCCCCATCCCTGGCAACATTCAAGGTCAGGTTGGACGGGGCTCTGAGCAACCTGATCTAGTTAAAGATGTCCCTGCTCACTGCAGGGGGGTTGGGCTAGATGACCTCTAAAGGTCCCTTCCAACCCAAAGCATTCTATGATTCTATGATTTTACCCAACAAGAAAAATTTACTTGTAGAAAGCAAAACAGAGTTGTGAACAGTGTTGGATGGTCTTAAGGCAGCATGCTGCCCATAAGCCAGTGGTGACAACAATTCTCTACTTGCAGTTTCTAGTATTTGTGGTTTGTGGGGGTCTCTCACATCTGAACACTTCAGTGCCAAGCATGC
Source organism: Pelecanus crispus (assembly GCF_030463565.1). Classification (NCBI taxonomy): domain Eukaryota; kingdom Metazoa; phylum Chordata; class Aves; order Pelecaniformes; family Pelecanidae; genus Pelecanus; species Pelecanus crispus. The sequence continues at coordinate 14,035,442 of NC_134655.1, forward strand.
TGCTGTAAACATTCATGAAAATGCCTGATTTACTGCTACATCTGAAATGCATATGTCATTTAAGGGGGAAAAAAAAAAACCCCAAACCCCACCCAACAACCAAGCCTTCCATATGGAAACATTATTCCACTCTTTTCATAAAAACCAATCTGTTCAAAAGTGCTTCCCTCTAGGGCAGAGAAGCTGCCAGTCTTCAGGACAGGAAAATTATTTTTTGTTATCATTCAATCCCATATGTTGAGCTCCGGAAATTTATTGTCTTGGTGTGTAACACTGAGCTTGCTTTGTATTTTAATATAATAAGCTATAATTTTTAGTGTTTGGAAGTCAGAGATTTCAGAACTGTCTTCAAGATTATGTAGGGTTTTTTCCTTCAGTAATCTAAATTATTTATTTGCCAGTTATGGTTTGTGGCTGGAGCTCCAACCGGGGGAGGTAACTTGTGTTGTACTTGGCCACAGGCTGTTCAGTTGTTTGCTATGTTATGGTGAGTATTTCTGATACTGGCTGTATAATGTTTTGGGATGAGAGTGCATAGTGTTGCCTTTCTTCCTACAGACCAACTTCAGAGGGAGGGATAGATGTTGTGAAAATGGACTCTACAATTGCAGGTGCATTTTAACCTGTTGCAGACCTTGATGCTGTGGGAATACTGTGTGAACAGAAGCAACATGCTGAACAGGTTATTGCAAAATTGGGGCATAATCAGTTCTGCCAGAAGGTTTTGTATAGAGATATCAGTCCAGACATTAACCTGGATTATTCCAAACCTTACATTAGCCTGGACTGCAAGAGGGATTGCTGGTGACATCATGGCAAAACTTAAACTGATTTCAGAAAGCATAGCTTTGCTAGGCTTGTGTATGCCACCTGCATTCAGAGCGGTTTCAGGCTGGGGACAGGCAGATTTCAGAGGCAAAAGGAGCCCATGAACCTCTCCGCAGTCTGTGACAGAAATCCTGCTAAAACTTGAACTGAATGCTGTGTTAAGTCAGTGAAAAGAATTCACCAAGAGTTGTCTTTTCCCCCACACGGCTTGAGGACTGGCTCAGGATGTTGCCTTGCCTTGTGCAAACATTGAAGCAATACATCTTGTAGAGATGGAGTGACTGGATTCAGCAGCATTTCCCATATTGCTGGTGGGCTTGGTGCTTGTCAACTGGGGCTGATGCCTGGGTGACGTGGTCCGGTGTCTGAGCCTTTGCCCTGCCTGTGGGTTGTGCTGGGGAGAGCTGGACCCACCTGAATCTCAGGGCCAGGCCTCTCTGATGAGTGATGTTTCTGAGATAAGGCTAAATTGAAAATAATCCAGAAGCAATGATAGTTAAGAGGTGCAACTTTCCACAATGGACTTTGGTGGCATCATGCTGAACACAGCTTGCATGTAGTATGGGAGGGATCTGAAATTGCAAGTCTTGGGGAAATGGTGACACAGCAGCCTCCTGGACCAGAGGGAGTACCAGGGTTGGTGTGGATATGTCCACAGCCTCTGGCTGGAGTCAACCCAGGCCAAAAGTGCTGCCTGTTGTTGCCTCCAAGGTAGGAGTCTTTGGCTCGTCCATGGAGGGAGCGTGGCTGCATGTGTGTGGTTTTTGAATAGCCAGGTCACCAAAATGAGAAAAGTAGCAAATCAAGTTTGTGGCACAGCCAAACAGCACGAAAATCCCTATGGAAACTTCTGACGTGATTGCAAATGTGAATCAGAGCCAGGATTTCATCAAGGTGTTTTGTACAAAAGTCAATCTTCTAAATGAAAGGGCGGGGAATCATCCAGCTCTTCTGGGACTGTGACTAAGAATTTACTTAGAGATGGGGGTATGAAGCCTTGAATCTGGATATTATCCTACTTAAAAGCCCAAATGAATAAAAAGAATGAATGTGTGTGGAAAGAATGAAAGCAGAGCGGGTTGAGATTTAGTCACTTGGGGTCACGTGTTCAGGGACTGTCTCATAAAGTTCCTGTTACTTCTCTTGCTGCTGCTGGGACAGCCTGGAGCCTCTGATTTTACCAGAGCATGGTGGGCAGGGGGGAAGGTGTCTGATTTAGATGCTAAAAACCATTTTTAAAATCTAAACCTGCTCATTTCTGTATTGCTTGTAATCATGATAGCTTGTCCTCTTGTTTGAGTATGCTTTTGAGGAAAGCTAGCTCTTTCTTTTTCATAGCCATAGCAGCAAGTCATTGCTGTGGGTTTTCAAACTCTGCTGTAGTCTCTGTTTTGGTCCAGAAGAGGGACCTAAGCTTGCACTGGCCATGACCTTTCTGTCAATCAGACCATTGGGTGGTACCTCTGATAATACACCTCTTTGCTCTCCTTAGGTCATTGCTTTTTATTTCTTTTATGTTCTCAGAGGCTGCTGCTAATAAGTAGTAACCATGTATTATTATTCTCTCTTTCAAGGTACATACTTTGAAACCCTGCTGTACTTTTAGTGGGTACGGACCAAAACCTTCTCCTTCTTCCAAGCCATGAAAGAGATTAATCTTCTCTTCTGGCATTTTAAGATATTGGGAAGATTTTTTTTTTCCACCTACCATTTATGTTTGTTTATCCAATAATGTTTACTTGATAACAGTGTCATAGGTGTGGGATTGCTTTTCTTTGTTAGGCAGATGCAGGGCCAGCATGTAGGGTCCAGCAAGTTCAAGTTCAAGTCTGTAGCACCTGACCTGGCATTTGATGCTGCATGGACAGAAAAGCCTCCATGTTAATGCTGGACGGAGTGCATGAGGAGGCTGCAGCAGTGTGGGTGAGCCCTTCTCCAGCAATTCTAGGGAAATTCTAGGCATTTCTGGGGAAAAAAGTGTGTGAGCCATTATTTGGGCCACCCTTGCTATGGTTGTGTATTGTTAATCTGTTCCTTTGGACAGTGTTCTGGGGATGGCAGAGAACCTTGTAAGACTAGCATGGATGTTTCACCTCCCCTGTCCCCAAAGGGATGCTACCACTGTTGGTACTTACACAATCTCTGTCTTGCTGTCAGTCACCTGTGAAGCACATAGGGCTGTTTTAGCAGCAGTAGATTGGTGCTTATGAGCATACCTAGAGCTTCAGTCTGAACTGACTAAGCACAGGGCAGGTACCAAATTTCTCCTTTCTTTTATTTCACTTGCCTGATTCCTGGAGAAGGTATGATTTGATATACTAAATTCACTCTCTTCCTGTGAAGAGAAATATTTTCAAAAAATTGGATTTATTACAGGACAAGTCTGCTTCTCAGAGCATGACTTTTATAATCTTACTCTTCATAGGTTACAAGCAGTGCATATTCCCTGGCACTTCCATTATTTTCTGTTTTCTTCTCAGTCCCCAAGTTTCTTACCTGGGTGTCTCTTTCAGAAGTTCAGATGCGTGCTGGGCTTCTGTCCTTGGTGATCTCTTGGTGTGAGATGGAGCTCAGACTCCCACTTTCTTCTTTGGAAAGGCAAACCTGGTTTGCTTTCTTCTGAGTGGCTCCTTGAAGTTTTGCTGAGCAGTGAATAAATGCTGGTGCCTCTAGCTCAGACCATGCAGAGGAAAAAGGAGTCTGTGGCCTTGTGGCTCCAAGCCCAGGAATCTATTGGAATAATAAATCTAATTTATGTGTGTGTGTAATAAATGCTGAAATGTTCACTCATACTGTTTATTTAGAAGTTTTGCCACACACAATAATTTTAGGCTCTTCAAAAGTTTTTGTTAATATTTCTAATGTCTTGTAAAAGTAAGTCTTATGAGGAGAAAGAATGGTTGTTTGCTTTATTATGTTAATTTAATACCTACACTAAATTAAAGACCACCAAAGAACAAAACAAAATCCATTAGTAATTAAACTGCAAAGTACAATCTATTTAAAAATATCACCATTTTGACAAGCTGAAGGGAAATGTACTTAAAGGAAATGCCATTTTCATGGTTGAATTTTGATTAGCTTCCAGCTCGTGTGAAATGTTGAAAGTCGCTTTCTCCTCCTTCTCTTGATTTGGTATTAGAACTTCCTTAGCAAAGGCCTTGGGATATGTGTGACTCTATTCTTGATGACATTTTTGTATGGCAGTTTTGTAATTAATTTCCCCAGGTTTATGTCAGTTCTTCAACCATTTCATTTTTGCTTTTCACTTAACACCATTTGATTTCCTCTTTTCTGTTTCTCAATTCTGTTGGGAAATAGCCGACATATCAAGGAATCTGCAGAAATTAAGGTGAAAAAGGTAAATTGAAACACAAGTCAGTGAAGCAACAAATCTGCATTGCTGGAGATATGCGAGGACTGCAGTCCCCCAGCCACCATAAATCCATGAGCCCCACTGGGTTGCATTGCTTTGTCTTGCATGCTGCTGAGGCCCAGGTAGAATAATTATCCTTTGATTTTTCACTAGCAGGATGCTCAATTTAGAAGGTAAAGCTCCCTCTAGGCATCCTGAGACAGATAAGACTGAGGGTGACGAGCCACCTCTGTTCAATGCATAACCCAGTTCACTGTGGTGTCTGGATGGTGACTCATTGCTGCAGTGAAGGAAAGAACATTTCCATTTAGTCGTCTCCCAAAATTACAAAGCAGTGCTTCAGTTGAAGGAAAAATGTGTCCAGAGAGATGCAGGACTGGTGTCAGAAAACTTTTCTTGCTAGGCTTCCTACACTTTATGCGGTCATGATTTTCCTGAAAATGGCCCTCTAGTCCCTTTTGCAACTTAGAGAAGCATAGAAAAGAATGAGGAGAGGTTTAAGAACTATCTAGCCTGCAGAGCAGCTACCTTTCATTTACCTGCCGCTCCTGCAGGCTTCAGAACTGTCTGCTAGGCTTAAGAGCTTATAATTTATTTCTGCTGGAAGGTAAGTAATTGTATTTCTTGATGTGCCACCCTTTACTTCGCCTTGTTCTAAGAGACTGAGTTGGCAGATTAAGGGCCTTTAATTTATGTTCATCAACAAGTCTCTTATCAGTTTCTCTATAATTTTCTCTCTTGCACTGATAACTCTGAGCATGTATTGCACCCTTTGGCGAGCAATGAGGGAGCCTAAATCACTGCAGTATGAGCAGAGCAAAAATGTTCTGCAAAAATCTCGCCTCTCTTAAATCCAGCACATATGCTCAGAGAGCGGCCAGCTAAAAACAGAGTTGCCTTGGAGGACAGTCCCATTTCCACTGAAACTTTAGTGTTTTTTCTGAAGGTGGCAAAACATGCACTGTGTTTTAAGTACAGGTTTAAAAGGAAGAAGGTGATTAGTAAGAGAAGTTAAGTTAGTGCCACCTAATGACTGGTAGCCATGAACAGCGATATGTTCAGCTTGCTCATTTTTTCCAATCCTTGTTGGCCGCTTTCTTCCTTTGCCTTGTGCTTTGCTTCTGTTTTGTCCCTGCCACATTTACAAATGTGACTTTGCTGTATATGTATGGGTGGTGGGATCTGGGTATATTTTTAAACTGCCAAATATAATCTTAGAAATGCTCAAGTGCATTAGTCAATTCCAGAATGACTTGGTGTGAAAGCCAGGTGGCTGTGCATAAATTTCCTGTTTAAAGAATATTATCTTTCCATAAATACTTGTAGCAGCTTCACAAAACTCACTTGTTGAAGTCTCAGATAAGAAGAGATCTTCCTGAGTGTGCAAACCCCTGCCATCAATTCATTGAGCATGTCATTTTTTTTTTTTCCCCTGAAGCTGCCTGATTTTGTAGCTGTATAGTAACTTCAGCTGGTTTTGAAGTGACACAGGAAAAACAACTGCATCTTTCTCCATCCTAGGAATGCCCTCTTTTTACTAGTGCTCCCCCTTTTGTTGGATACTGTGGCACCTGTGTGTGTAAATTTTGTGTATAAACCAGCAATTGGAGCCTTGTATTGTCAAGCAAGAAGGGAAGGGTTGTTTCTCCTGGATCTCTGTGTATTTAGTGCTAGGATTTTATACCATTAAAACACCTTCTCCTGGGAAGCAAATAAAGTTGTTTGTCTTGCTCATCTACTGAAGTTGTATTTAAGAAGTTTACAGTTTGGAACACCTTTTCATTTTTGCCTAAAATTACTTAACTTCGTTCAGTTAAGGAATATATGCCTGTCTTTGGGACCAGCTATGGCAAATGGGCATTTGGGACTAGTGTAAAGGTTGAAGAGGGAGAGAACTTTTAATAAACAGAGCCCTGCAATATATATATATAAGAAAACCATTTATTTTGTGATGCTCTTTCAAATCAGTAACTTTATTTATTGAGGAGGAAGGTGCAGTAATGTAATAGGATTCACTGCACATTAGGGGAATGTCTATAAAGGTCTCTATTGTAGTATGCAAGGTTTAGAGCTTCATGAAGAGTTTGTGTGCATTAAAATTGTCTGTAAACTCAGCAGGCATACACAGTGGGGAATCCTGCCAGTGGCAATCTTATTGGCTACCCAGCGTAGGGCTCCTATAAGCAGCGACTTGACTGACTAGAATGAAAAACTTTGGTTTTTAGGTCCATTGACACCGTGAATGCTGTGCAAATATAAAGGAACCGCTTCACGTTGCCACTAAAAAGTTTAGGGTGGTGACCGCAAGAGTTTTGATATTATCCTAAAGAGGTACAGTTTTATGCTTCATCTTTTAAAAATCTACAGACAAATGGAAATGTCCAAAGAGTGGAGGGATAAGTGGTACAGAGTATGTGGCTGGTGAGGACAGGCTGAGGGAACTGGGTTTCTTTAAACTAAAGAGGGCTCCTGTGACTTTCCTATGTATAAAAGATTGTTATGAAGAGAATTTTCATGAATTATTATCTGGTTGTTGCAGAAAATAAGAGAAGTAAATAATAAATTTTGACTTGGGAAATATTTTCAAACTACAGAGGCTGGGAAGCATTAGAGCTGGCTGCTTGTAGAAGCTGTGAAATCTGCTTCACTGATTAATTCACTACAGGTTAACACCCAGTTAGATGATTTCTAGTAAAGGAAGATTATACATGTTTTTTACCCTGCCTCAGAACAGGGGAAAAGAGAAGGCAGCCACTTGAAGTCACTGTCAGCTCTTTCGACTCATCTCCATCTGCATGTTAAAATAAGGAATAGATATTTAGAGTTGCCCTAGATTAGATAACACTACACAGGGTATCATTTTATTGCCCGTCAGTGTGAGGGCATACAAAGATGACACTAGAGCTGCTCCAAAAAAGCAAGTCACTGTTAAACCTAGTAGCAAATACAGACCAAAATACCATTCTGCAGACAAGATAGCTGTAGTCTTATCAATGACATCCTACAAAAGTGAATGTATTTTTTTTATTAGTGAATGTCCAATATAGGAGAAAACCAGCAGGTTTGGATTATGAAGACCCTGGCAAGTATAATACAAAATATATTAAGCTTCTTATCTGAATCAAGAAGGAGGTAAATTGAACAAAACATACTAACCGGTGTTATCCAGTGTTTGGGGACTGATGCACAGGGTCTCATTTGTGACCTAGATGGACTGATCAAGTTGGGAGTGGAAGCAACTACAAGGAGACTCCAAATGTCTTAAGACTTGATGTATTTCCTTACTTGCTGAAGGAGCTAGATCCTAAAAAGAGTTGAACAATTTACTTTTTTGAACTACATGGAAATTCTGGAATCCCAGAAGAGATTGTTTGTTTTGTCCAGCTGAGACACTGTCCTTGCTAAGCCAGGAAAGGATCTGTGGTGTTGGTGCACCTTTAGCAGAAACTGAACATGCCCCTATGGAAAAATGCTTTCTGAACTGATTAAGAGGCCAGAAAAATAAAAGCTATATGTTGAACTTGTTTACTGCTTTAAAACCTTCAAACAGTAAAAGCAATTTAAATTGTTTAGTACTTTAAAGAAAATTATATCAACATGGAGAGAGGCTTTACTTTTGTTAAAAAACAAAACGAAAACCCCAAACTAACCCCAAAAAAGACTTTTGTACTACAAATGTAAAATTATTAAGTGTATTGCAGTACCAGATTAACAGTTGCATTACAAGATAACCAATTATTTGTGCATTATGTAAGATTAATGCTGGCAATAAACCACTACTGGAAGAGTAAAGTAGCTCTGGCAAACTGCATAGGGAAAGGAATTTATGGAAAAGGTAACTCACAAGCTTAATCTCAAACATTTAAATATCTGATGTGGACACACTTCTATTTTCATAAAATAGTCATTCACTGCATTAACATTTTCTTTGTGCTTTTGCCTTTCCTGATGGCCTGTTGGGAGCAAAAGACAGGCTAAAATCAGAGATGGTGATGATGAGTTTCCTCCCTCCCTCTTTCATAATGTTCAGGTTAATTCTTCTTCGGTATTTAGTGATATAAGATGTGCTACCCCAGATTGGGAGTAATTTCAACAAAGCTGTGACAGCCATGAACCTGGTCTACCATATGTTGTCTCTGACAGATCTTTTAAAAACCTGGAAGTAAATTAAATAATAGGCAAGGTCTCTTTTAAAGAAAGGACATTTAAGTTTTTATTTCATCTGGGATACCCCTTTCAAACTCACTTTCTCCTGCTAGGCTTGTTTTATATTTGATTAGTTCTAGGAGATGGATTTTGACATTTAAAGTATGTGTAATAGGAAGAGAATAATGACATAGTTGGGATTACAGAAAAATATTTGCCCTTGAAAATGGTAATGCATTGTTAAATACAGGTTGCATCATATCTGAGTATAATAAAATAAAAATGGAAATGTGAATGATTGTGTTGGGAATGAATAGTCTTGGAGCGTGACAGAGGAAGACAGAAGAGGGGACCTTCGCGATTCTAGCAATGCAGCATAGCACAGCTGAAAATGGATTTTGTAGCATGGGCTTGTTTTGTTTCCAAACCCGGTGGTCTATATTTTGTTTTAAAAAGCCCAGCATCCAAAAAAGGGTACCTAAATTAAAATGGAAAAAAAAAAAATTAAAAAAGGTACCTGAATTAAATATAACTGATGGTCTCCCAGTCAGTTCAGACCTCACAAAAATCCTTGGAGAAGCTCTCCCTGGGTGCCATGGTGTGTCGACTCCTCAAATGAGGGGTGCATTTGTGTGACTGTGCTGTCAATGCTGCTGAGGGGTTGAGAGTAAAGTTTTGCTGGGGTGAGGAAACCAGAGCTAATGTGCAGGGTGGATCATTCCTGTTTTGTAGTGTTGCTCCCGTGACAGCTGTGTTGGCACAGCTGGGCTGAGCCGAGGGCTGCAATGGGAGGCCAGCACATGGGAGAAGGATGGGAGAAGACTTAGCATTTGTTTTTCATGATAGCCAGTGTGTCACCTGCAGTGGGTGCAGTTTGGGGGGCTCTAAAGCATACAGTTCAATGCTTTTTCCTCGCCTCCTCTCTTTCCTGTGTAGCAGTGTGCAGATGTATTTATTCCCAGTTTTCTGGTCGGGCATAAATTGTGCTGAGACTAGAAAATTTGATGAGGAGTCCTCTGAGGCAATTAGGATCAGTCACAGTCGCTTTGGTTTGCGGGTGGTTGGGCTATTTTGCTGGTTTTAGTTCAAGTCATCAACGTCGGCTCTCTGGGGAGTTTCTGGTGGGGTGTTGGTTGCTTTCCCAGATCGAACTGAAGTGTTAGCAGCTAGCTGCCGTAGCTGGTGCCTGTGCTGGGGCAGCAGTTCAGTGGCTGACAAAATGAGACTAAAAAGGTTAGTTTTGCCTGTGTCTTTATTCCCATTAATGATCCTTACCCTTCCACATAAACCATGTGCTGGGGTCCTTGCTGTCTTTCTAATGAGTGTTTTTTTTGTTTTGTTGGGGTTTTTTTTCTTTTCCTATCCTTTCTGTTTTTCAGCTGTCCTTAATTCCTACTGACAGTATTGAGTTCTGTTCTAGTTGTGTTTAAAGACTGGAAAACTAGAAAACCAAACCCTAGGAGCAAGGAATTACTTTTTGGTCAAACAGGAGGAAATTTGGGCTTGATTCTTTGTATGTAATCTATACGCTTGATTTACTTGTCTGCTCTGCATTTTCTCTAGCCTCTGCCATTCTGGTGTCTACATGCTAATGGAATTTGCCCTGCACCTCTCTACCGCTAGATCGCTGCTCCTAGCAGAGAAATCCCTGGGGCTCGTAAAAATACAACTGTGGAGAAGTTTGTTGTGTCTCTGGCAAGCTTAGGGCTGCAACAAATGCATTTAAAGAAATGACTACCAGTTCATCATGCTGTAGGCTTCCACCCCTATTTTTAAGGATGCCTTCCTTGTTGCTGAGGGTTTCATACTGCAAGCCAAAGCAGGAGCTGGTTGTCAGGGTATGGAGCACAGCTACTACCAGCTTCTGTGTGATGTGCTCCTTATCTCTAACCTGCAAAGTATCTAAGAAACTCCATATTCCTTTTCCTTTGTGGTGGGATTAGGTATTACTCATAACAAAAGATGCCGTAGCCCAGTTGGGTTCCTTCCCTACTTGGATATAGCAAGCAGCTATATCTGGATCTGCGCTCCCATCCTGTGCACTTCCTGAGTATGAGACTTGTTTTTCCTCAAATCCCAGTGAAGCTGAGACTTGATGTAGGCCTTCTGTAATCCTTTCAGGAAGGGACTTTGGTGGCTCAGTTGCTGTAGGTTGCAGGTCTAAGAGCATTCCTGGTGGTATTGCAACTGCCTTTCCCTTGTGCTCTGCCTGTGGGTGTTCCCTGATTATGACATCTCATCTCAGGGAGGCACATATTTTCCTGGCTCCGTAAAACAGTTATCCCTCACTCTAGAGATCATCAGATGCAAATAGGCAGCTGTTTATCTTTCCACTGCCTCACAGGCATGTCTGCTCTGTAGCGCTGTTTGTGATTTCCATGGGTGGCCTTTCAGATTTCCAAACGTACTGATCTTGTGGCATGGTGTGCCAGCTCACATCTTCTCTTCAAAATACAAAAGTGCCTCTTCTTTTTCATCACTCTCTTCTGTAACACGTGCGGTTTGTATCATTCAGCTGTTGAGCATTCTTCATCAACCATCAGTGTTGTTTAAACTCCTGCTTGCACATCTGTCTGATGCTGAAAATTTTCTGTTATTTAAACCTGCAGGTCTTTGCAGGCAAACTGGTTTTCCTGATGATATGACTACTCATTTTCCTGTTCAAGCAGTGGCTGTTTTCTTGGTGAGGAGGCAGAGTCTGTCATTTTGGAGAAAATCATTTGTTCCCCAAGTGATCCACCAAACAGTGTGCTGTTATGCATTTCTGAGACTGATGTTTCAGAGACCTCTTCTGAGGTTGGTGTTCTCAGAACTTCTGGAGGTAATTGTGGGAGAACTGTAGGCACCTTGGTAGAAATGAGCGGGTTAATATATGTGTGTGTATATATATATAAAATATGTGTGTGTATATTATTATATGTGTATATATATAATATATGTATATCATAGAATCATAGAATGCTTTGGGTTGGAAGGGGCCTTTAGAGGTCATCTAGCCCAACCCCCCTGCAGTGAGCAGGGACAGCTTTAACTAGATATGTATTATATATCATGAATGCTCAAAGTCAGTGTAGGGAGTCTGCGGTGGGAGGTGCTCCTGGGAAGAGCCAAAACAATAATCTTTAGAGAATAGGGAGCTGATTGGAAGGAACTTGAGGCTGTTAGGAAATAAAGCTAGTAGGATGGTCAAACTGGAGGAAACTGGAGGAGGGACAGGAAATTAAATCACATAGGAACTGAGTGGATGGTGATGCCAGAGAAAAGCCTAAACACTAGAAGCATATGTGGGCTGTGGGAAGGACCTCTGAACAGACACATTGGAAAGCAAGAGTTAAAGGATGTGTTTAGCATCAGGGATGGCAAAAACAACAGGTGGCTGAACATGAATTTAACTTGGGGTATGTCATTCAGTCCTTCAGAAATGATGCTTTTAAGTGCAAAGTGATAGCAACAGCTATATTGGCTTAATGTGGGCAAAGAATATTATGCAGCAGTAAAAGATGGATTGTTAGACTAATAAAAAATGAGTACATGGTGTAAGAGGATACCTACACTGGGTTGAATGTGTTAAATATGAATAAGCAAAACAGTGCCCTTGCTATGGCTTGTTGGCTCCAGTTTTGTAAACGTTCCAGCTCCTCTGGACTGCTTATTTTTATGTAAGGACTTGCACTGGGATGTTAATCTGCACACCCAGCCATTAATCTATTTTATAGGATCAGCATCACTGTTGTTGATGTCCAAAAATACATCTGTAGAAGTGATAATGAGTCATAGCTGGGACTTTACAGTTACTGGTGGATGCTTCTCCATGGGTTCAAATGACTTGGTGTAAGAAATCACATATATTGCAAGACGCTGATGATGCTGATACTGGTTTAGATTATGGTGTGGTCAAAGTGATAAAATTGACAAACTGCAGGGAAAATGCAGACAGATTATCCCTTCATTTCTCTCCAGCATACATTCCATGCTGTTCAGAAAATTTATGCAAATGTCAGTAATATAGAAAAGAATCTGTCGAAAGTCTGTCTAGATTTTTTTTTTTATATATATATGAGGTTACTTTTTGCCCCTTATGGATTCATTTATGCTTGAAAATTCAGGGAAATTAACCACATGCAAAATGACTATAACGTATTTGCTAAATCTGTGCTTTCTCAATGGGTCACAAAGGAGCTACTCAGCAGAAGACTCATTCCAAAGAAGTGACTGTCTTTGGAAGGCTCTTCAAAAATAAGTTGTGTTTCACAGAAAATGTTGTTTCCGTTTTCATAATTCTCCCACCCCTGTCCCTCTCCTCAGTTAATTAAACCTTTATCAAAACAAAACAATTTGACTATTTGGAAACTATTTGTCCAAACAGTAAAGAGGAGCTCTGGTGGGGAGCTTGGCACAAGCAGCAAAGCTGTTGTCCCTGAAACTGGTCACAGTTGACTTCAGCCAGCTTGTGTCTGGGAAGCTTATAGCTTATGTGTTAAAGTGGAGCAGAGTAAGATGGAGTGAGAGAAAGCTGAATGCAAAGGAACAAAAAGAAATAAACTGGCAGTGAACCAGGCTGGATGCTCCAAGATGGAACAGCTAATTGGGTATCATTAGTACCTTTCAGATACTGGTGTCCACACACCTGAAAAACACTGCCTGCCTGTTACAGCAGTCCTGGCTTATTCTGCCTTGTGGTGTGGTGGATTGTTCTGTCTGAAGAACAGATTTGCTTTCAGAGCTGTTTCCCACCCAACAGGGTACCCTTGCTTCGTACTTTGCCATCGGGCATGGAGAGCCCTTGCCCTGGACACCTTTAGGTTTGCAAGTGTGCTCTCTGTTTCACTTAGATGATGGTTTTGCCAAGTTCCTTGTAGTAAGAAATTATCTTTGAGATAGAGGAGAATTAACAAAAAAGTCTTCCACCATACCAGAGGAACTGTGGGAGAGAGACTGGAACTAAGAGGAAGCACTTTGAAGTAGGCACTTAATTATATTTGGGTCTTTTGAATGCAATGCTGTAAGTGGGAAAGAGAAAATGTTTCCCTCTTGGTTTTTCAATAATGAAGGAATAAAATGTCTCCTGTGTGCAGCGAGCCTGCTCGTACAGGGATGTTAGAGGCATCGCTGGAGTCTTGCCTGAGTAAGAACAGCAGGATGAGAGCCCCGTGGAGCAGCACTGATGTGCAGCCAAAAGAGGTAATAGAAGAGTGGAAAGTAGCATCATTTAAAGAACACATCATGAAGCAGTGTCAAGAAGTGTTTCTACAGACGAAGATAAATTACCAGTATGCAGTCATCCCGTCAGCCAAGAGGAAAAATAAATTTTACTTATAAGAAATAATAGAGCTGCCTTTGTAGAAATGGTGCAATGCAGAGAGTGAAGTGGTCCTGATGGACTTCCCCCAAACCAGAATGTTACTGTGAATTTATAAAGGCAGTCAGAAAGATGTTTTTGATTCTCAGTTTCTGTTTTGCTGTTGTTCCTCTTTACTGTACAAAGCAGTCATAATTCAGACTTGCCGTAAGTTTTCAGAAAGAGTTGGTTTTCATTGCCCTTGTTTTTGAACAACTAATTAGTGGGCATTTTGGGCTTGCACCACAAAGGGTATTTTAACTGTTCAGTATGGTGTGATTTCACCTCTGCCCTCAGCTGAACATCTTTGGGCTCCTGTGCCAGTACACCTCAATGGGGCTGGAAAATGAGCTAGATTTTGGTAGTACTGTGTGGCAGGTCTCACCTCCCTGTTTTCCCTTGGTTTTGCTCTGTCATTTCTCCACTTGGGCAGGTGCTGCTCTTCCTGCTACACTCCGCTTCTTTTACTGGCACTGCACCATCATTCTTTAATCAGTGCAGTAGAGAGGGATTTTCAGACACATGAAGCAACCTGAACGCTTACTTGAATTTTTACTAGGTCTTAACTTGAATGTTTTTATTATACTAACAAATGGAAATCTCAGAGCCATTAGAAGAGTACTGGCACTGAAATGGCCTCAGATTCACCCTTGATCCTCTAATTATGCTTTCCAAGATACTATCTCATTATCTAAAACTCAGCTGTGTCATTAGTTATATCTCGTTTTTGTAATTACAAGCTATATATTTGTCATATCTATGGAAGCAGGAGGCATTAACATTATAAATCTATGGCTTATGCAACCTCAGCAGGAATTGCTAATGAGCAAATCTTTCTTTCTGTCTCTCTTAAATTTTTTTCCCCAAAAGCTTTTCCAAAGCAAAGTCCTATAAATGGAGACTAAGCCTGAAAATTCAAATGGTGAAGTGCCCCACTTAGGCCTTCTTCTTGCTTTGTTATTGAGATAACGGTGTCTATATTAATAGACCATGGTAATAAACTCCCTGAATTTTGTTTTTGTATTCTTAAAATATGTTGTTCTTCATCTTGGCTCCACAAATAAAAACGCAAATGCAAAATTCAAAGAGATGATTAGTGCAACTAAATAAACAATACTCTTAGCAAGCATCTGTCGTCACAGGAAAACTTTGCACTGTGGAGGAAAGCAAAGCTCAAATTCAGAGTCTCTTCTCTTTTCTTACAATTTCTATGCATTTGTAGTCTGATAGTTAGCTGAGTGTTCAGCAAAACTTAACTGTCATGGCTGAGTGGTGAGAGCAATGTGTTTTGTCATGGCTGAGTGGTGAGAGCAATGTGTTTAGATTATGCTTTCTGGGTCAACCTTTTGAGTTCAGTGACCTGGTATTTGTCACCTATGGTTTTCTTTCACATCTGTATTATACATTGTAAAATCACTGTAATGTCTCCATGAAACCATAGCCAAACTCTGGTGACAGTGGAGTCTCATGCATGGCAGATGGTCTTCCTCACGCTAAGAAGGGTTTCTCCATGCTTCTGATGCCCTCCTAAATCATGTTTTCCCAGTGTTTCCTTTTATCCTATGTGGTCTGTGGATTTTTTTTTTTTTCTTTTCCATCTACCTGTTGATCTTGGTTTCTATGCGCTGCTATTTTCAGTTGAATTTAGTTCTTACTGCTGCCTAGGTCTCCATGCCTGTGATACACTCTCAGCCCCACCTGGACTTCCACATGTGAGTGAGCTTTACTCTGCGATAGGTCACAGTTTTTGATTAAAATCACTTTCCCCTTGTTATCTTTGAACAACATATAGTGGGGCATTTTTTGTTTATTTTCATTTTTTCCTTATTCCTGTAGTTACTAAAAAGTCAGTCATTTAAAATCTTGTATTTCAAACAAGTAAATACTTGGAGTAGGGCAACTCTGTGAAAGGTATGCTTTCAGTTCAGGATACAGTAATAAACTATAATGCAACACTTCTTTTGTGATTGTATAAAACATTTAAGCAAACATGCAGAATACTTTTAAATTACCGCTAAGTATCTCTCAGTAGCATGGTAATTAAAATTCATACTCCTTTTCCTCAAATTCATGCTGGCTCTAAAGAGTAATATTTAGATCACTTTTTATACAAATACAATATTGACTTTCAGGTGTGAGTGGATTTGTTTTTTTCTGGAAGTGACGATGTATTTCATTTTTGCTTGGCAAAAATGGTGACTGCAATTTACTGGATTTGTTGCTTTTGTGACCTGTAGATGCACAGTGTGTGTGTGCCAGCATACATAATCCCAATTTTATTCTTTTATGCAGTTAGAGTAAGAAAAAAGATTTAATACTTTGATGTCATCCACTCCATGAACACTTGCAATGAATGGTAGGAAAACAGCTGTAGCCACCTTATGGAAACAAGGAACTTTAATGCAGCAGCAATTGCATATGACCACGGTATGGTGCAGCTGCAGATGAGGTTGGCTTTCTTTTTTCTGTTCAGAATTTCCAGCTGAGTGTTTTTGCATCCGTTCACCCGCACTGGATGAACTTCAGTTGGAAATTCTGTCTATACCCCTAGTCATCAAAGAGAGCAACACAGATGCATGTGGTGTAGGAGCAGAAATACAGATGGTTGAAAACTTTGCTATACAGTCTGCCTAAGGAACTGCATAGAGTTGCAGGATTTGGTTGGGGACATAGTGTGCCACTGGATATAGCATGTCCTGAAGCACAGCTTGAACAGTTGTCTGGTGGTTTCCTAAGGCATCATGAAAATGCCTTGCAGTTTTTCAGGTGTTTCCATTTTGAGTATTGCCACAGTTGGTTATTTCCTTTCCAATCGATCTTTTCTTCTGGCTGACTAAATTATGTCTTTCAATGACATCATAATTAGCAGTGCTGAAGTCTCTGATTTCACTTTGAGGTAATCTTTTGTCTGTTTTCACAGCTTGTATTTCTGTCATATTCTGTAGTGTGCTTTGTGTATGGAGGTAATGCCAACATTATTCCAAGGGTGTTCAAATGATATGACAAAACATTTCAGCATTTCTGAAGCAGCCAGATTTTCTATATCCATAGAATTGAACTTAAGTTTGTATTTTTCTAAAATTAAAACCCTATTCAAATAATATATTAAATTGTTCCAGATGCACAGTGCTGCTTTGCTGACAACAGCTGTCTGTTCTGGAAACAACAATATTGGTGTCTAATTATAGCTTACATTGTGAAAATTGTGTCTAGACTTTATAGAAGATACTACGATTTCTACGATTTCTACAGAAATGGAGAAGAGCCCGAGAGGATATTCATACTGCTCCACAAGGCCTGAAAAAAAGCAGGCACTGTTTCACCTTATTGAGTTATTGAGATTAAATTGAAAACTACAAAGATTATATATTTCATAGTCTGCAGGCCCCTGCTGGGCATTGGCTTGTTTTTAAAGGGTCATGCCATGCCAGATCTCCTGGGGGACCTTTGACCACACTTGCCCCAATGGCCAGAAGGCAGGCAGGGTCCCATGCTGCTGGCTGTCTCTTCCCTGTCTTTGTGCCCCTCCAGTCTCCGTGAAAAGCAGGCTCCCCACAAGGCAAAAAAAGAGCAGAGCCCGACTTCCAGCTTGTTTGGCGACAGATCTCCCCTAACAGATCATCTGTGCCAATGCTGGCACCATCCAGAGCATTAAAAACCCCATTTGCTCGTGCCAGTGTAAATCAGGAGTTGTTTTTATCGGAGCTGGTGGTCCATTGAATGAAGCTGATTTGCTCCATTTGTGCCATCCTACGGTGAGTCCCTTCACACGAGGGCTTGGAGGAGCAGGCGGTGCCCTATTTCACATGCCGCTTTGCTCTGTGGAGGGATGAGGCTGGGAGGACCACGCAGGTCTTTGCATGCAGGTATTCACTGAAGCAAGATGTGTCAGAGTCTGTCCATGGCCCTGGGAAAAGCATAGCATAAAGTGAATGTATTTGGGGTTTACTTTGGGCTCATTCATTTGCATATCATCCATCTTTTGTCTTTTTAGAAAGAAATCTGCTAAAATAACTTTAATTTGATGAGAGCTTTTTTCATATAGATCTATAGGGAACAAGGTCTTTTTACGAAAGTCCTTTTGTATATTTTAATTCAAATGAAATTCATATTTAAGTCATTCTCTTTAGCTAAAATGTAAATTCAGATGCTAAACTGAACCAATCTGCTGCATATGCTTTATCATCTAACTGTCTTGACATCCCTTGTTAACATTTACATAAACTGTATGGGCTAATAATAATGATGATGATGGAATTAGCTCGTTACTATCTTATTTTTGTTATATAATTTTAATCTCTGTAGGAAGGAGAGCCACTATATCTTTTGAATTACTCAATGACTCTGCTTTACTATTATTAGTTATTTGTATGCATTTGTTTCTCTAGATAGCACAGAAAAGCATGCTGTTTCTTTGCAGGGTATCTAGAAAGCTGTCTGTTGTGCTTGTCATCTAAATTATTATATCATTTAATAATGATATTTTAGCACGTTTAACTGACCTTTCTGTGAAATGTATTCAGTGCTGAATCTGGTTGACAGTAATTTGCAAAGTAATTGTGGACAACATGATCGTGCATCTCATCCACTCTATACACATTTTTTAGAAGTCATGTCATGGACTTGTGCAGAGAAGTTAGTGAGTTGGTGTCGAGCTGCTGAATAGTCAGTAGAACAAGGTAACAGCTTACAGTGTGTGTCCTGGAGGAATGGGACAACGGTCATCTTACAGCATTTGAGGTCCTGAGTTTTTTCAGTTCCACTGGTCTCTTTGCTCTTTTATAAGATACGTAAGTTTGGTGGTTAATATATTTCTGTATTTTTCTATACCGACATACAGGGTTTTTTTCCTTCTGCTTCTTGTATCAGTAATACATAAAGACAAATATAGGTAACTTTAATCTTTTCTATTTTGAGTATGAACTGCTTAAAATCTCTAGAATGGTATTTATAAAAAAATTTGAGATACAGAAGTAATTGTGATTATTAACCAATGTACAAGAAAGAAAAACATCAATTTTAAATGGCTACGTGAAATACATATATACTCAAGAACATAGTTTCAGCGTGTAAAATGATTTATTGAGCTAGTTTTAACTTCCTATTTAGGATTTTCACATGAGCAATAACAGCATATAGTTTTGCAAAAAACCTCACTAAAAGGTGGTTTGACTTTAGTTTTCATTTCTCTTGTAAATTGATCCTTTTTAAATAATGTGAGGGAGCAAGCCATGTGACTGGCTGAAGCTTGAAATATCTGTTTTATAATCATAGCTTTTAAATGATAGGGAAAATGAGAAATTCCCTTTAAAATTAAACCTTATTTTTATGTGTAGGGAGCAAGAATCAGTGGTACCAAAGCACACAATTATAGCAATGTATTACTAATAGTACAATATGGTATTGTCATGGAGGGACTTAAGAAAGAAAAAAAACATTGAAAAAATCCACTGGCCATTTTGAATGATGCGAGAGATTTTCATGCCCTAAATTCTTGCATACTGTACTGACTGGTTTTGATTTGTGCTTTCAAGGTTGTATTGGCCATGTTTATTCTTTTCCTCTTTGCTTCTGCTGAGGACCTTCAAAGCCATCAACAGCCCTCCAGCCGGGAGCTGCGGCAAGCCCACTCCTCATGCCCCGTGTTGGTGCCTCCAGCTCATTCCTTTCTACGAGTCTGCTCCCCCTTTCACATGCTCTGGCACAAGCCTATGTATCCGAGACAAAATGTTGCCATTACATAAGGAATGTGACTTGTACAGTGCACAAGTGGTGTGTGGGTGAAGGCACATCTTGGGGAGAGCGTAGCGATGGGCTGTGTAAAAATAGGCATTGTGGTACGTGCCAAAATGAGTAAGTTATATTGTCGACTGAATAACTAAACCTAATCCCCCTTCTCCTGCCCACTTTCCTCCCCCAGCTTCTAATGACTGTAATCCAATAAAATAAATGACATGAGCTGAAAGGAAGTAGAAACTGGCTTAATTTCTGTCACTTGTCAAATATTCAATCATTTCGCCTGCTGTGAATTGCATTGAAAATTGGCCACATTTTTGAGTTTGTAAAATGTTTTAATGGGCAAACAGAAAGCATTGGTCAGTTCTCTCTGTGTGTGTATAGGTGTGTATATATATATATATATACACACACACATACACATATAAATTAAAATCTACATGAAGGACTGTGCTTCACTGACTTATTTAAGGATCACTTAACTGCTTTTAAAAAAGTGTTAAATAGCAAACAGGGTGGAAGTTGCAAATAGAATGGTTAACTGTGATGAATTATTGTCAAAATGTGGAGTTGATTAGTCATTTTTTTTCAGCTGTAATTATGGCACATTACCGCAAATAAATCATGTACACTGGGATATACCAAAAGGTAATGTTATAGATTACATCTGACATTTAGATAATAAGCTCCTATTGAAATCATACAAAAGGTAATTTTAAATTTTATGTCTTTGTCAGAATTATGGTTTTATGGTCAAAACATTAAATTAGTTAGTTTTATACTACAGCCATGATGCAGTTTAATTTTGCAGGGTTGGAAAGACAGCTCTATGTATAAGAGGCTAAGTTGGAAAACGTTTCTCATGGTGCACTGATGTGGACAGCCACCAAGCCAGACCTTCAGATGCTTCCAGGGCTTTCAGGTGCCACTAGCTATCTTTTAATATTGCACTGGTTGGCAAAATGCCTTTGGAAATCCAGTCTGTAGGGACTTCCATCTTGCACAAATCTAGAAACCATTGGTCTGTGCTTCAGCTGTGGGATTTGTGACATACTTTCTGTCTACATTTGACTTAAAGCCAAAGGAGAGCTGAAACTTTGCAAACCAGCTGCTATGCTACCAGCCAACTTTGACTCAGGCTTGGAGTTTGTAAATAAAAAGAGGCTCCTGTGTGCCAGGCGTTACCAGTATGAGTGTGGGTTGACTGGGAGAAGTTCACAGTGCTTAGGAAGTGGGGCAAGGAGCTTGTTTTTCTCCTTAAAAAGGATGGTTTGCTAGGATGGGTAACACCATCCCATTAATGTGCCTGTTTATCCTGGAGTCCTGGGCAGCCCAGGGGAAACCTCTTACTGGATGTGCATGAACAACAGTTTTATATTGCCTTGGCAGCCACCGATGGATGCTTGAGGCAGTTGAGCAATGCCCTCCTCAATTTATAACTCTGGTTTGCTTTGCTCAGTATTTCAGAGAAAGGCCAGCAGTCTTGGTGAAAACAAGGGAGTTGGCAGGTGTGAGCTCTCAGCAGCTTGTGAGATGTCCCCACCTAAGGAACAACTTTGAGGCACATGATAAAAGGATGTGTAACGTGTCCACTTTATGAAAAGACTGTGCTGTTTCAGGTACGTGCCTTGCTGAGCTGCCTGTTTTCTCTTGTGTGCTGTATGGCCTGCCGACCTGCAGGGTTGTTGCTATGATGGGTGAGTTCTGTTTCTCTAGCAGTTAGAGAAATCTGCTATTTACTAATTAGAAGTGTAATAGTGATATTTTTTTTTCTTTTTTTCCTGAGAGAGATATCAGTATAGGTTAATTGTGTGCAATAGACCTGTGTGTGATTACATATATCACAAATTATTTAAAATTATGACTGTGATTTGATGAGCTTGACTGTTGAGCCTCTTGGGGGAGCGAGGGAGAATTTCAGTGGTTTGTCTGGCATAAAGAAGCTTAACTCTAATGCTTTGCTGTTCATCTTTGTGATGCATTTGCTTGGTCTCTATTTGCAAAATCAGAGCCAGTGGGCCAACACT
Organism: Pelecanus crispus; assembly: GCF_030463565.1. NCBI lineage: Eukaryota > Metazoa > Chordata > Aves > Pelecaniformes > Pelecanidae > Pelecanus > Pelecanus crispus. The sequence goes on from NC_134655.1 coordinate 14,056,893, forward strand.
TAAAATCTTTGAGATCCAGGCAAATTGCTTTTGACTTTATGAAATCTTAGCCTGGAAGGGATAAAAGGCTGCATGAAAACAAACACAGGAGTTAGTTAATCTGTTGTTTGCAGATTGACTCTGACAGCCTGGCCAGAGGCTAGCATGTACCTAAAAGCATCAGAGAAAGCATATCCCTTACCAACCTGAACTTGCCAGCAGAGGAGATAACTCGCATATGGCATAACTCACACATGACTTCTCCTTATTGTAAATATTGTGGTCACATTGTGATTTTTTTTTTCCCCCTTAACTCCTCCCAATGCTGTCTTGGTCAGAAGCACACGACTGACTCATTCCTACATCTGGGTATTAACGTCATTGTGATGCACTTTTCATTTCTAGCATGAATGTTCCAGTCTCTCCAGTAGGGAATTTAAAATGAATACTTGATGCTATTTATTATTGATGAGAAGTAAATGAACTAGAAAAATGACATTCATGGGCTTTCCAACTCATTCTCCATTGCGTTGAACATATTGGACATCAGAGCCTGTCAACACAGTCATCTGAAAATGTCTCCTTCAGTGTTTCACTCCTAAGAGCCTGAATTATTCATCAGAGATTTTACTATGTTAACATATTCCTATGATCACATTGAATTTAATTCCAGTGCATGAAAAAGCAAGTTCGCTGTTTCTGTTTGCATAAAAACAGATAAATGTATTAATGCTTTATCAGCTACCCTTCTAAATCCATGGTAGCAAGTCAGAGCAGAAGGAAGCGCAAAGTAATGTCAGATCATGTAAAATTAAAATGTTTATAATGGCCGAGGTGATCATGAAGCACTAGTGAAGAAGTTTCTAGTTCTCGGATGAGCAGCATGAAATAACAGATGTCTGGATTTAGGAAGTTAAGTGTTTTATTCTGCGGGATGGGGAGTCTGTAGCAGGGTGCCCTCTGTGCTCAGGTCCACATGTGCAATGCACATCACAGCACTGTGGCATGGGGAGTTGGAAATGCCTTGGGCAAGATGAAATACTTTGGAGCACAACAGAAAGCAATGAAGGCTTGGAGTTTTGATTCAGTTACTGCTTGGTAAAAGGGTGGGAGGTTTATTTTCTAGTCATCTTTCTTTTTCTTTTTCTTTTTTTTTTTTTTTTTTTTTTTTTTTTGAGACAAAATAAATGTATTCTAGAGAGTTTCTCTGACCTGATGTTCAGGGGCTGCTTCTTTATGACTGGCACTGTGACAAGGGACATAGCAAAAGCAAATCAATTCTTTGGGGGGTGAAATTACATTCTGTTGTGTCAGTGGGCAAAAATATACTGATGACTTTTTTTGAAACCTAATCAAAAATATTGTAATTATAGAGCTATTTGCAAGCTTGAAAATAAGTTTTCAGAGTTAACATTTACACATGTACATAACTGTGGATGATGCCACGGATTTAGTTCTGCATATGTAGTATTGTTTAACCTAGAAGTGGAGGTTAGCATGCTGGAGCAAAGCTCTGAGCCAGAATCCATGCAATTCATCTGCTTCAAGTGCTCACTCAAGAGAAGACGATTGTGGTTCTATGCATTCAAAATGTTTCTTTTCATGTAGCCATAAGGCATCATGACAGTCATTTCCCCATGAGCTCAGAATTGACATCTTGTGTCAAGGACACTTGCAGTCCTGCTCAGGTAGCTAACTGCATGGTTACATAGAGAACAGGAATAGTATTTCTGACCATTTACATGCTCTTATGTTCAGGGAGAGGACCAGTGCTATAGATAAAGCTAAATATTCATGTATAGCCTGAACAGAGTCCAGCAAATGCAAGAAATCATCTCTAAAAATTACTGGCATTGTTTAAATGTAGGTCAACTGTGAATTTATCTTAGATACTGAATTCAAAGATGAGCATAAAGTAGGCAAAATAGCAGGAGTGTGGGTTGTGGGTTTTTTTGTTTGGGTTTTGGTTTTTGGGGGTCTCTTTTTTCCCCCTGGCTGTTTTCTTTCTTTCTGTTGGGTTTAGGTTTGAATCGGATTGAACCATATTTTTAAAAAGCTTCCATGATTTGGAATTGCTTAGAAAAGTTTATTTAAGAAACCCCAGTCCACAAGCCTTCTTGAGTTGGATGTATCCAGTGACTCTGCCACTGGCACAAAGACAATTTAGAGGATGTCAGCAGAGGGAAAAGGGGATGTGTCAAGCACAAATTGTTTGACACCATAAGGAGCCAGGAGTGTGTCTTGTCCATCTGTCTCTTCCCTGATCAATTTTAAAGGCCTCTGCAGCTGGTCATATGAAGCCCCCCTGCCCCAGACCTGATGGTCTGGTTAAAGTCTGGGCTTTCTAGTTCACAAGTGGAGCAGGATTTCCCTAGCTGCTGGCTGCCCAGGAGCCATGGGCAAGGGATGCCTGTGTTTCCCTGTCTGGAGGCAGGTGAGCCCTGTTGGAGCTGTCAGCAGGAGCCCTGAGAAGCTGAGCAAAACTAAACTGTCCAGTGCTCTCAGGATGAAATCCTTTTGGTGGCTTTTCCCACTAACTTTTACTAGACTAAGCAAATCAGCAGCATGGTAATTATAATCTATCTGTTTTGAAAACTTTTTATTACTCTTGCCACTCAGCAAGCATAAGCTTTTGATATGTATATTGAAAATACATATATAAGAAGCATTAGAGGTGTTTGCATGTCTAAAGTGCATGTCTAAAGTGCTGCAATTCAGTTTGGAATATTAAAGGAAAAACTATTTTAAAATTTGCTGCCTAGGGATATGTGAGTATTTTTGTAATGGGAACATTTATGTAAAACCAACTTAATTTCAAATATTCATATTTTGTGAATGTGAAATTCAGCATATTATATTTGATTATTGTTGGGAAGGGATGCTGTATTGTGCTGACTGCTAATGATTGCATCGGTATTGCATCTCATTGGTAACAAAATCATGACAGGAATGCATGCCTAAAAGTTTGAATGCTGCGTATTTCCACCTAAAGTTTGCAAATGTGTTCCTATCAAATGTTTTGCAAAGAAATTAATAAGTAATGCTGAATTTGTCACCTTTTTGCACTACTCCTACCTGTTTTGCAAGCAGAAAGAAAGCTAAATTCAGTAACAAAATATTCATTGCTAACTATTGCTTAAACCTCTATATGACCTTAGATTTCCTCTGGTGTTTAGCCTTGAACAAATTATTTTTAAAAGGCCCTTATTGTGTCTTAAGTTACTGTTTTTAGCACATTTTCATGAAGTTTTGAGAGCTGTATACAGACCATAAATGTATGTGGTGTAAAAGAGGTGGAGAAAAGGCTACAGCAGATTTCATAAGACCATTTTTGGAGGAAAGAAGGCAGTAGGCAATACTGAAGCCTTTAAGTCAAGTAGAAGCATCAAATCTTCAAGCCCTGTGTGGTGTGACTTCTGCCAAAGAAGTATGACAATTCTCAAAACAAAGCACACACACCCCCACCCCCCTGCCCCGTTACCCTTTGGATGTGAATATCACCTTCGTGATGCATGACGACTTGTGAAGCTCACCGAAAACACCCTCTTCCCATTTCAGTGAATGCTTTTTGGCTTTTTATTCTCTATTTTTGTATTTGGAAATTGTTAGTTTTAAGTTCTGCCCTGTTCACACCTGACTTGTAGTTTGCTCGCAGACCTTCACAGCTTGAATTGCTTTGCCACTTTAAGATAGCAGGTTTTCAGTGTGGTTTAAAGGCAATTGTTCAGATCTTGTTGATCTTGTGCACGAAAAGTTGCTTCTTGTCTCTAGAATTTCACGTAGTGTATTCTTGGAAAAGAAGGAGCACCAGCAATATCTCCCTTTTAAAACTGTTCCTGTTTGCAAGGTGAAGAACTGAAGGCACCAAACACCCATCCCCTTCCCAAGGGCCACTGCCTCAGGATGGGAACAGCTCTGGCAACAACCTACACGTGAGGGCATTCAAGGGATGCAAAAGCCAAACAGATCAAACCCAAACTCAAAATTAATAAATGAGCAAAAAACCCCCTGTTCTTAGCTTTCTTATCAGCACATAGCTTTGTAGGAACTTCATCTTCTGCACTTTGCTTTGTACAAGAATAACCAAGTCTTGCAATAGTTTTTTTTCATATATTGATTTAAACTGCAAGTTTACTATGTAACTAGTGGATAACATATTCTAGGAATGTAGTGTTATGCTAAAATATGATTGAGAACTGCAGTTTGATGCATAACATCTATTTAAAGTAGCCACGTAATTTATTGGAGCTGAGATTGTACTGAAATAGTTCTGCAGTTTCATTATCGTTTCTGTAGGCAGACCTCTGATCTAGATAACCAAGTGAGTGCTATTTTGGAAGATAATATTCTAAATGCTTTCCTCTTTGTGAATTACAGGGAGATAAAAGGGGAATACTTCCCTTGTGAATCAAAGGACGATATTTATTTCTCAAGTATTCCAGGGCTTGCTTTTCTTGAAGCTTAAAACAAAACTTTGAGAGTTTTTCACCTTAACAAAATGCTTGGTTTCTAAAAACTGAAATTTTTCTGATCCTGTGTCTTCTGACAGTTTTTCTTGCCGGGTTATTTTTGTCCAAACTGTGATTTTTCAGCCCATTCTATAAATGTGTGCCAGACCTCTTCTGCAAATCCATAGTGCAGGTTTAGCAGTTCTGAAAAAAGTACATGTCTGTAGGCTCTGCACTGTGGTAGTCCTTCCCGAATCATCCTGATAGCTTAAAAGTTGAGTTCCATCTCTGAAATGCCAAATTGTTGGGTTTCATATAGAGACTTTTAAAGCTGATTCGAAGTAGCTATAAAGCTGCAGCCTCTGAGTTTCCCTCTCAGAGATGGCTTTGGAAAGCACCTGCTTGCAGCCCTGGCATTTCAGGCTCCAGAAACTGCAGCAAAGTATTGAGACTTGAAAGTTTTCATGAGAATCTTGGCTCTCGGTCATAGAAGCAACCCAGTGATGCATGTGATGCAGGTGGTTCTTCGTTTACCTGTGTCTGCATCTACATTAGTCTGTAGACCACTCTTGGCTACCTCTTTTCTACGACTATCTGAAGGGCTCTGAATGTGCAAGGAAGGGTGAGCAGAGAGACAGCAGCGAGAGCTGCTATAGAGGTGTAAAACACATCCCTGCAGCGTGGATTCGACACAAGATAGATCCTGAAGCACGTACAGCTATGTTCCTGGGTTTCAGAGAGCCACTAAAACTTCTGCAAATGGTTTTGTTTGTTTGGGTTGTCTGGGGTGGTTTTTTGTTGCTTTGGTTTGGTTGTTTTTTGGGTTTTTTTTGTTTTGGGTTGTTTGGTGTGTTTGTGGGCTTGTTTTGTTTTGTGGGTTTTTTTGTTGTTGTTGGTTGGTCGGGTTTTTTTGGTTTTCCTTAGCACTTCATATGCTGCTACTAACAGGAGCCAGCAAGCTGATGAGATCTGCAGCATGATTTTGGCAGATTTCCATGACAGAGTTTGAAAACACATGAACTCCACTCTACACCTCTCCTTCCCTTGGTAGCAAAATGACAGTTAACTTCTTATATCTGTAAATGTTTTGGTGAGAAACAGTTGGGGAACTTGCCGAAAGCTTCACTGGGCAAAGTCCTCTAGTGTGTGGGGAAGGAAACGGCTCAGACTGTAGCCAAGAACAACTGCAAATCTAATCCTGGTTCTGACTAAAGACAAAGTTTTCATTACATGATTATTTTTTCCCCTGTAAAAGACCTGATTGCTGAACTCTGACATGTTTCATAAATAACCATTGCATTTATGTGATCTGGTGGTTTTGGGGAGAAATATTCTTAAAAGTTCTATTTTTTTGTGAAAAAAAATTCTGATTAAAACTAGAGACAGATGCTTTCTGTTACTTTTTGTTTTGGGGGAAGAAGGAGGGAATAATTGTTGCATATTGTATTGAAATAAGCTGAGAGGGGAAGACAAGCTCGCTGAGAGTGTTTACTTTAATTCAACTGTTTAAGACTCTCAACCGTGTTATTGCCAGGACCATGGGGCACTGGCCATAAAGGTTTCATGAATCATCACACCAAACCCCTATATCTCTGACTTAAACTAGGTATGTGTAGGTAGTGTTAGAAATTCCTACGTGTTTTTTTTTTTTCTTTTTTTTCTTTTTTAGGCCATTTCTTCTTGGTACTGTGGGAACATTTAGCCCATCATTTTCTTTTGAAACTCTGCAAGCAATAAGTGAAGATTTATCTATGGTATGCTGTTTAGCAAACTGCACATGCATTTTGGCTAACTTCTTCAGTGCTGCCAGCGTTGTAGTCTGGCAGAAATTTGAAAGCTAGGGAAGGCTACGCATAACAACCCAGTGGAGCTCTAAATACTATTGTTTATTTCAATAGTAAGATGGGATCTTTGGAAGGTCATTAGGAAATATATCCTGTAGTTCAGAGCTGGTTAAAAAGGAGCTGGAAAGGAGAGGGTAGGGAGCTGCAAGGCCGTTTGATTATGCTGTAGGCTTTAACATCTCCCTGGTCTTATTTCAGATGCTTGGAGTCACACTTTGCTTGCTCAGCTAATAGCACACAAAGTGATCATTAATCAAAGTAAATAATGTGGCCGTAGCAGGAAACATAAAGCACTGAATGCAGCAAGAGTTTGCATTGATTCCAGGTGATTTTGGACAGCTGGGTATCATCGCCACAATGTGCATAGATAAGGTTTCAGGTTCATGATTAGTTTTGCAGTTCACCATGCATCACTTGAGCTGTGGTAATGGTATATGAGCCTCTGGTAAATTCTGCTGTTTTTTGAATGCAACTTTAACTCTCTTTTCTCTTTACTGCAGGCCAAAATCATTAATTCACACAGCTACCATTACTCAGCCCTGGGTGGGCTGCTGGGTGTTAAGCTGCTGTGGCTTCAGTGCATGTGTGAAGGGTTCCCAGGATGAGTCTGTATAGCCATGACCAAGAAAGGGAGGTGCTATCACACAAGTTCTCCACTTGCCAGTTTTACCAGATCATCATTGGGTTTTATGTCACGCTTACGGAAAAATATTAGTGAAGGATCTAATGAGGTGATCGTACATTTAGTATTTTGTACAAGATGCATAAATTTTATCGGTTGTCTTTGGAAGGCTGCACCATAAACAAGCAATTTGAAGCAGAGAATGTGCTAATTAGTGAGCAATATGTAAATACATGTGCAGGAAGGCAGGCAGGCAGGTTGTGTGCAGTACCAGAGTGGGCACTGCAGTACCAGCCACGGGGGAGGAGGAAGCCCTGCTAAGCCAGCAAGAGATGTTCCATGCTTGAGCTGAGAGCACTGGCACCTTAACAAAGAAATCCTGTTTTACTTCAATAGCAGTAGTTCTCACTTAACCACAGAGAGCCAGGGCTGTAAGCTAGTTGCTTTAGTACTGGAGGAGGATTTTTTTGTGTGTTCCGTGTCAAGCATGTTTTCTCATTTTCTCTCTTTACAACTTTGGAAAAAAAATGTTTGAAGTGATGTAGGTTTTTTTTGTCTGGTGATGGAGTTGGTGGGAAATTGAAGCTGCTAGGCATTCCTCACTCAAAGATCTGTTGATTCGTAAACTTGGGATACTGGGATATCTTAACTCTCCAGCTCCTGAGCTCCAGGGTAGGAAGCGGGTAACACAGTCAGACTATATGGGCTGGCATGAAAGCTGGCTTTGCAGTGAGGAGAGGAAGATGGATGATAGGTAGGAAAGCTCTGCTTTGCTACGTGGTGTGGGAAACTCAGTCCTGAGTGAGTTTATGGCATTCTTGGGTTTAAACCCAGAATCAGCAAAATCTAAGCACTTGGAGTCATAAACTCATAAAGTAGTTCAGGTCAGACAGGACCTCTGGAGGTCTCTGGTCCAACCCCCTGATGCAAGCAGGGCAAGATTAGATGAGCTCTTTCAAGACCTAATCCAGTTGAATTTGGGATTATGTCCAAGGCTGGAGAGTTTAATCCTTCATGTTTTCATGTTTATGTTGTATAATTAAAGAATCTTCCCTTACATTGCCCAGTTATGGAAGTTACAGAATGTGATTTTACACAAACATAAAAATAATGCAGGTAGGAGTTGATTATTAAGTAGCAGCTTAACTGGGAAGCTGCCTAAGTAAGTGTCATTTTACTGCCTCAGGACTAGTTGAGGCAAATTGTACACCTTGTGAACTGAGCTGCTGACCTGGTCAAGGCCCATGTAGGGCACAAATTGCTAGTTAAATTGTGATGTCTGGACATGGCTGGAAGAGGCTATACTGAGGGCTCCCACTGCCATGGGGACAATACCAAGACTAGTAAGGTTGTGTAGCCTAGAGGGAAAGACTCGTATTTCCCCCTTTCTAGCTCTAGCATCAGCTTTTTTTCTTTTTTTTTCCCTGAGGGTAGAAGTTTAATTCTTCATTCAAGATTTTTCACCTACAATTGTGAAGTCAGTGCCCAAGAAATGTCTTGATGTGAGAGAGAATGGGGTGTTAGATTGTCCTGGTTTCGGCTGGAATAGAGTTACTTTTCTTCCTAGTAGTTGGCATAGTGCTGTGGGTTGGATTTAGAATGACAAGAATGTTGCTAAGTACTGCTTATGCTAGTCAAGGACTTTTCAGCTTCCCGTGCTCTGCCAGGTGCACAAGAAACTGGGAGGGGGCACAGCCAGAATAGTTGATCCAAACTGACCAAAGGGCTATTCCATACCATATGATGTCATGCTCAGTATAGAAACTGGGGGGGGTTGGCCGGGGAGCAGCAATCGCTGCTCGGGAACTGTCTGGGTATTGGTCAGCGGGTGGTGAGCAATTGCATTGTGCATCCCTTGCTTTCTATATTATTATTACTATTATTACTATTTTTCTTTATTTCAATTATTAAACTGTTCTTATCTCAACCCAGGAGTGTTTCTCACTCTTACTCCTCCGATTCTCTCCCCCATCCCATTGGGGTAGGGGGAGTGAGCGAGCGGCTGCGTGGTGCTTAGTTGCTGGCTGGGGCTAAACCACGACATAGAAACACTTGGGCAACAAAAAGGCCATGCATAAGCTAAAGAAAGAGGAAAACCTAGGGCTTCTTTTGTCCTCTTTTTCTAATCATCAGAACAAATGACTTTGTTAATATTTCTCTAGATTAGCCTCAAGTGTTTTTATAAACATACATATGCCTGGCAAAAATTTGGGGCTTTTTCCTAACAGAAAAGCGTTTTAATTATTACCCTTATAAAGATGCATCATTGTGTAATTTGTAAGGAATTTAAGGGGCTTGGAAAATTTTCTCTTTAAAACTTGCGCTACATTTTGTCCAAAGAATTATAATTTTCTGTAGCTGTGCGTCCTGGCAAGCTTTCAGAACATTTCTGTTACATTTTTGCTGTATGGAAGTGTTTCAGATCTGACCATATGAAGATAATCGCTCTTGTAATACCCTACAACACCATAAATTCTTGTCGACCTGATAATCAAAAGTTACCTAGTAAGCTGGCACCCACCTTGGTGGGGGATGGTGAGCATCTAACAGTTGGACTCCTGCAAGGCATTTCAATTAGGTGTATCACCATAGTTATTTCATTATCTATAGACATTGTATTTGCATATTGTGTTGCATGGCATCTTGGTTTAGATGGAGCTTCATCCCCTTTGCAGTTTGTCCCTAACTGCGTAGGACTGAGCAAGTTCTGGTGATCAAGGCACAAGGCTGAGAGCTGTCATCTGGTCTCCCCACCTCTGAGACTGGCACTATGTGATGCTGAGCAGGATGTGTAATTTTTTCTGTGCTGTTGTTTCCTTCCCTATAACTGCGAAATAAATCTCCATTGCTTGCAGAGGATTTTGAGAATGCAGATATGTCAACGTTGGCTGGTTCAAATCCCTTTGTAGGAAAACCCTTGGAAGGGCTATACAGAAATTTTAGAAGACTGCAGCTGGTATGGCTCCATATTGGGTCCAAAAGGTCTTTTGGAACAGATCCTGATCTGAATGAGGAGGAAGAGCCTGTACAGCAGGAACTGGGTTACAAGCCATGCAAGCTGATCCGCTCCCTGGGGTAGTGCGGATGGGGTGGATGAAACACTCTTGCCTTTTCCTCACATAAATCTGCAGCTGATGCCCTCCTTCTTGAGCCTTGTATGCATTGAAAATTGTTGTGATAGTATGGGTGGTCAGCTGAAAAATCATTGCTTTTATGTCTAGGATTTGCTATTATGTGTTTGATGCTCTATAATGGGGCAGCATTGACTGTTAAAAATAGTTTCAGCCTTCAGCACATGCAACTGCAAAAAGGTCTGTGCTTTCTGCAGCAGTGGAGAAGTACTATCAGGCTGCTCTGGGAGCACAGCACTATTCACATGCAAATGCTCTTTGCCTTACCAAACTGGTACACTGAAACTCATCGCTGAAGTAGGTGTAGCAAAAAATTTTGTCATGCCCTATGTTACACGAGTAGAAATTTCAAAACTGGCTGTGTATGTAGAAGTAATGGTACTATCAAGCAGTGTGAATTCAGTGGATAATACACTGAGGAGGAACACCTAATGACTGATTTCTAAATACTAGGCCTGAGAAAACATCAATATTAAATCACTCATAACAGAATTCCTAGCTGTAATGTACAGCCCTTCATTTTGAAGAGTACAAACAAGTAGATAGCAGAAATGGACTGGCATCATCTCTCCAAGTACAGAAAGAAGATCTTAGGATCTGATGTAGCTGCAAGGAGGTAGCTTTGGTGCTGTAGAAATCAAGGCAAAACGTGCACGGAGTTCAGAGAGAGGACCTCTGAGTGTGAATGGGTGTTTGCCCTCCCCTTCTGTAACTCAGAAGTTCCTTATCTTGGGAATTGTTGGGTGTAGATGTGTAATGGACAGTGTGCTGGTGAAAGGAACTGTAGTAGGAGGACAAAGAGTAGTGAGATAGGAATGGAATGAATTCTGAGATCAAGGGTGACATTTATGTGCCAGCCTGTCAAATTAATAGCAGAGGCAAAAGCTAACACAGAGCACTACAGAGCAGATTGTGTCAAGTCTTCTGAACAGCTCTGGTTTACACAGGGTGCCATGCAAAGTGACTTTGGAAATTATTTAATTTTCCACTGTGCACACACAGGGTCCTGAAAATAGCACAAATACTTGAACAGTTATGCTTAAAAACCTGAAAAAATTCACTTCTATGAGAGCTCTTGGGTTTTGTGTTTAAAATAAATCAGGTTTCCTTGCATTTTGACTTCCTTGGGCATTATGGGAGATTATAAAGTACTTCATATGCAGGGTGACATTTCAGATGTGGGTGTGTGGGGCCCTCACGTACATTTTTTGCTTTATCACTTACTTCATCTGTATGCGACCTGTCTCTATCAGCAGAACTTGACATGTTCTGCAAAGTTCCTGCAGGCTTCAGTTTGCTGAGAGGATATATTTCTTCATTAAACTGTAAATACATGGGCACTATCAGCTTCTTGGCAGTAGCTGCTACTGCTCTAAGCAGTCTTTGGGGCTTTTTGATCCCAAACCACTTAGTGACTCTTGCATGTCTGATGGCAGCTGTAGTTTGAACCAACTAACCAAATCAAGGAGGCCAGATGGGACTCCCTTGGAGATCGGAGAGCCTTAAGCATGAGCTTAATGCTCGTGCTTAAGTAGCATCTGAGAGGTGGTTAGAGTCAGAACTGTTTTAGAGGCTTTGGGATAGCTGAGGATTTCCTAAGGTAGGCAAATAGTGAGCTCAACCATTTTTGGGGTGCCCTTGTGGCATTGTAAGATGCATCTAGTGGGGTGTCTGATTCATCTTGCCAGGTAGGGCAGAGGAGGCTGGGAAAAGAGAAAAATGGCCAAGGGAGTAAAGCAGAAAGGCTGAAAAGAAAAAATGAGAGGAGAACTTTCTCCCAAAGAGACCAGGTGCCAGAACTATGCAGCTGAAGATGGTCCTTGCTTGTGAAGTACCACCAGATACCTCCCAGCTGTGGCTCTAGCAGTGCCTGGCAGCAGGGAGAAATGTGATTATTTGAAGTGTGTGACTGTAAAGAAATGTTGAGACCCTGCAGATCATGCTGACTCCAGAGTGTCCCCACGTGCACTGTCTTTTAGCAAATAAACCTGCTGATCCTCTAGGTAACAGTCAGAAGTGGAGCAACACCTGGAAACTGGTCAAACATCACAGACAGCATTTAAAATGGAAGTCTTCCACTGTACATCTCATTAACACTAAAGCCAACTTTTGCCATAATGTCTGGCAGTTAGTGATAAATGCTCTGTAAGCGCAGAATGACACGATCACCCCTGCCATGTGCTTTATGATCAGATTTGTCCCAGTAACACCTTGCTCCGAGGTATGGAAATCTGAGACTGGGATCTTTTCAGTGCCTCACCTCACCTGCATATTGGCAGTTTGTATACCAGTCACCCACAGCCAGGACACCGCAGTCACTCTCAAATCAGTGCTGCGTTGGGGTCATCCTTTCCTGAGGTGGGTACAATCAGGCAAAGAACATACTTGACTCCTCTGGGAAGTGATCACAGCTGTTACCTAGTTACAGAGATTTGTCCCCAAAGGCAACATTCAAATATATCTATTGATATAATTCCAACTTCAATAAGTAGACATGGAGGCATTCCTGTGCCTTTTCTCAACAAGTTTTACTCTCCTATTACTTCTTGTCAACTGCAATATCACATATTTTGCAAACAAATAATTTACTTACTGCTATCTAGTACTTCTAAGAATTTTTTTTTTAGGATACTATGAGAGACGTTTCTTTGATATTATTAACCTCAATGATACTCTGCTACCTAAGAATACATTTTGTATAACTGAAAAGCCTTCTGGTACTACCAGTGAAAGATGTAATTTTAAATTAAAGACTGAGATATTGATAAGAATACAGTAAAATACAGTTGAAAGTAATGAGCAATAGCTGCATGTGTCCAGCATAGATCCTGTTTTCTTGTTTGCAGAGGTTATTTATTTAGTCATGCACTTGCAAAACAGCCCAATTATAAAAACAAGCCCTAGCATAACTTTTTTTTTTCTCTGAGTGCTTTAAACTGGGGAACTGCCTGAGTACTTTTCTTCTGAGTAGAAGTAATTACCCAGGTTTGTACTCTGTGGCTTTCATTCTATTAAGGTTTAGAAGCAATACTGTATTTTGAATCCCATTATTCTTTTCATCCCTAGCATTAAGCACAATGTTAGTGAGCCAGCTAAGGGGCATAGGGTGAGCACAGAGAGGCTTGCTTTGCTTGGGGAGGAAAAACATGATTGACATTTATCAGTGGTTAATAAATTCTGTGGCTAAAGTCGATCTGCAGCAGCAGCAAAGATTGTTTTATAATGCTATTTCCTCAGTAAATGACATAGATTTTCCTAGATTATTCATCCTTCTGGTTTTGAAAATTTCTAATTTGGTAATGAGCTTGCAGGCAGCTTATCATGTAATTTCCAACTGGCAACAGCACTGGTCTGTGATTGTATTTTTGCTTTTGATAGTGTTTGTTTGCTTTATGCTTTACCAAACATTAAGGTAAAAAAATACACTTTATGGTAATTGGGAGCCCTGCCTGTGCTCCACTGGAGGGAAGATGAGTTTAGGGGTATCTCTATCTATCAACATGCCCCTGTAAACAGGTATGAGTCTCTTTGTGAAACCCTTGGAGTGGGAGATGGCAGGGGGGAAGTGGCTGTGCAGCTGCCATGCATGACTATATGATGATGAATTCCCATCGGTGGCAAAGGGATTGTCTTCATTCTGCACAATATTTCTTTTCCCACATCAAATGGACTTAGAAAGTGAACACCATCTTCTCTTCCCCTTGGTGTTGAGGCTCCAGGGCCTGAAGAACTGGATTTGGACCATGCAAACTTGTCTCCTAGGGTGCAGGGACTTTCCTTCCTGGGGCCACAGGCTGATAAATTGAACCCAGCAAGGAAATTGGAGTGTTGGCACTGAGCCTGCAAACCAGGACAGGTGGCCCAGGCTCCCTCAGCTCTAGGAGGTTTCCTCCCTGGCACCTGGGGGTTTGCAGCCCCCTTTGCTGAAAGGAGCTCATGGTCTGACCATGGCAATTTCCCGAGAGCAATGCACTGACTATTGCAGTCAGACACGGGTACAATATGCATTTCTAGAAGTGAGCACTTTTATATGCGTGTCCAGTAGTGTTCCCAAATGGTCTGTGCTAAATGAAATGTATTGTTTTGTTGATTTAGCTTTTATCTTGAGAGCAGGGTTTTCAAATAATCATGCATCAGAAAACATCGTATTTTGGAAAGCATTACACTCAATAAAATAAGCAACTAAAACATCATCTTCCAATATTCTCACAGCAAGTACATTTAAAATTCAGGTTGTGTTGGGGGCTAACACAACAATGAATACTTTGAGACAGGATTGAGACTAGATTTTGGCAAGTCAGAGGGATTAATCCCAATGCTCACAGCAAATTTAAAAAAAAAACTCGTTGGGTGGCCGAGGCCAGAGAGTAGTGGTGAATTGAGTTATGTCCAGTTGGCGGCTGGTCACGAGCAGTGTTCTCCTGGGCTCCGTTTTGGGGTCAGCCTTGTTTAATATCTTTATCGATGATCTGGATGAGGGGATTGAGTGCACCCTCAGTAAGTTTGCAGATGACACCAAGTTGGGTGGGAGTGTCGACCTGCTGGAGGGTAGGATGGCCCTGCAGAGGGACCTGGACAGACTGGACCGATGGGCCGAGGCCAACTGTATGAGGTTTGACAAGGCCAAGTGCCGGGTCCTGCACTTGGGTCACAACTACCCCATGCAATGCTACATGCTTGGGAAAAGTGGCTGGAAAGCTGCCTGGCTGAAAAGGACCTGGGGCTGCTGGTTGACAGTCAGCTGAACATGAGCCAGCAGTGTGCCCAGGTGGCCAAGAAGGCCAACAGCATCCTGGCTTGTATCAGGAGTAGTGTGGCCAGCAGGAGCAGGGAGGTGATTGTCCCCCTGTACTTGGCGCTGGTGAGGCTGCACCTGGAATACTGTGTCCGGTTTTGGGCCCCTCAATACAAGAAAGACATTGAGGTGCTGGAGCATGTTCAGAGAAGGGCAATGAAGCTGGTGAAGGGTATGGAGCACGGGCCTTATGAGGAGCGGCTGAGGGAACTGGGGTTGTTTAGCCTGGAGAAGAGGAGGCTGAGGGGAGACCTTACGCTCTCTATGACTACCTGAAAGGAGGTTGTCGTGAGGTGGGTGTTGGTCTCTTCTCCCAAGTAGTTAGCAATAGGACGAGAGGAAATGGTCTCAGGTTGCACCAGGGGAGCTTTAGGTTGGATATTAGGAAAAATTTCTTCACAGAAAGGGTAGTCAGGCATTGGAACAGGCTTCCCAGAGAGGTGGTGGAGTCCCCATCCCTGGAATTGTTCAAAAAACAGGTAGATGTGGCACTTCGGGACACGGTTTTGTCTGGTCTACCCTTGATTGGTTTAGTGTGGACTTGGTGGTGTAGGTTAATGGTTGGACTGGATGATCTTAAAGGTCTTTTCCAACCTAAACGATTCTGTGATTCTATGATTAATTGCATTAGTCTACTCCATCGCCAACAATGTATCTGAAGACCTTTCTGACTGATCTCTATGCCTAGCTATGGCCATTAAGGTATGCATATATATATAGGTAGGCCATTATAGAATATAGGCTGCTGGTTGCTTTAAAGAGGACAACACTTGGGAGCGACTCCCTGTGTGGGTATATCTGCAAATGCAGAGGTGCAGGGGCTGTGGTGAGCAGCTGGAGCTGGCCCAGGGATTGCACCAGGACTACAGAATCTTTTCAACAGGTTTATGGGAATGTATGCAGCATTTTCTTCTCTGTTTCCCAGTGTGACAAGTAATTTTGAAATAACAGCAAAGAGATCTTTCAGGTACAGAGTGAAGAGAGGAAAAAAGGAAGAACTGTTTTTTATAGAAATCTGCACCTCTGTGTAATAAAATATCGAATGTTATGAAGTGAATTCAGCCTCATTTTTAGTCCTCTTAAGGTCAGAGGATGTTAATGTAAAGGAAAACCTATTCTAGACATTTCTTCAGGCATTGCAGTTACTTCATTAGCCTTTATTTCTTCTCATTTCTGCTTTCTGACAGCTTTTCAAGTCTCATGTTCTTCCTTTTTGAAATGCTTTGATGTGCTCATCTGTCTGACAAACTGTTTAAGGTCTTGATCTTAATTTAACATTTGTAGATACCCACAGAGAATTTTGTTAATGAAGTCTTTAAAATACTAAATGAAGTCTAGTTTTCTTCATGAATAAAGTTTTATCCTTGCCATTATTTTTCCTTTGGAATGATGTTCCTATTTAACATCTAGGAAATCTTTATTCCTACAAAGCAGCAAGGGGCTTTTAGGGCTAGGTATGTAATTAAATGAGGATTTTATATTTCTTTGGGGGGCCTTTTGTTAAAAGAATAGGAATATGACATAATTGAAAAGGTCTTTCAGTGAAAGAAGCCTTTGATACTGCAGAGGCATAAAAGCAAGTGGTTGTCCAACCTGAGATTAGGAGTGCTTCTGTAAATTGATGCATAGTGCACTGTTATCTAGATTGAAGCGTGGTTTTCCCTATCTCAAGTTTGGTGTAAAGTAATGAAATTGAACTGAGGGTTGCTTGTAAACTATATTCATTAATTTTGGAGCTACTGACAATGATAGCAATCTGAATTCCTGAGCCTGTAATATGGGACTGATGGGAATAATTTGTTGCAATGTTGTAGCCTGATTTGGCATTTCACATCCATAATACGAGACGCAGTGGCTATAAAAGCCTCCTTGAGGCAAAAGGAAGAGACGTATATAAGAGGAAAGGTTGACAGTAAGAGGAAGAAAATGTTTCCAAAAGGCCTGTGAAGCTAGGAAGCCACGTCTGCCTTATTGTTAAGAATATTTGGGGCTATTATGGGAGCCCCACTGTGGTGCTGAGACCAAACTGAGAAGCACATCCACACTGTCCTCTTTGCATATGCTAATGTGAGTGAAAGCAAACTTTGAGTGTAGTCTGAAACTGTTTTCTACTTGAATCACACAAAATATTTCTTTGCTATAGTTATATTTGCATTAAAAAAAAAAAAATCTGGTAACAGCTTTCCTGGCAGTGTGAATAGCATAAATGTACTGTCAGTTTTAAGGCATTTGTCATAACCTTGGTCACAGCAGACTAGTCAAAATGTGATCTTTTTTTGAAAAGCAAAACCCATCATTTTTTTCCAAGGGGAAACTTTAGGGGAAAAAATACTTCCAGAATGTAGAATTTGCTATTGCTTTTAATCTGCCAACAACTGGCAGTGTTTTGTTTGTTTGTTTTTTATTTTTCCTAAGTGCTTTCCCTCACAAATGAAATAATGTAAATAAATTATTTACATTATCTAAAATAATGTAAAGTAATTCCATTTGGCTAATGTGTCGATTCTTCTTTATTTGGAAAAGAAAAATATTTTGCCTCTGGTTGAAGTTAAGACTCAGCATGCACAGCCCCGCCACTAAAAGGGAGACCTTTAAATCTTAATGCAGGCTCATTCTTTAGATAGGGACTGAGTGATCTTTAAAAGTGAGAAAGCTGCATCAAGAGGTTTGACAAGGTTCATTAAAGTCCATTTAGAAGATTCATTTTAACACTAGGCATCCTGTTCCTTTTATCTCCCAAGCAAAAACAATAAAAGTTTCATAACATACAAGTAAGTACATATTTAAAATACATTATGGAAATAAATAATCTTCATGTTTAATTCATCTCCTTGTATAGTAATTGATGTCCATTAGGGATTCTGACCAGGCATTAGGTAGGACCAGCTTCGTCCTAACACAGTGTAACATTGGATGTGTGATTCTCAGTTGTCCATAGCAGGAATTTTATCAAGTGAATTGAAATAAAAGCTATTTTCAGAAGAGTTATGAAAGATCTTTTTTAAAGAGTTCATCTGTTTTCTGAGCAATGTAGTCTTGGCATGCACTCAAAAAAATATGACTCAGCACCTTTACATTAAGGGATTTTTAATGGTTCTTTTAACTACTTCTGTAAGTTTTATTCATTTTAGGTTCATATTATTTTCAGTTGTTGGTTCTCAGCCATGGGGAATAACCTCTTCCCCCCTGCTCCCAATATCATGAAAACTGAAATTTCTACTTGGTTGTTTGATTACAGAATATGAGTTTCGTGAGAATCATAATGATGCGGACATTTACAACATCAGTAAATCCAGATATAAAATTCAAGTGTTAGGCAGCTCCTATGTCCTATGGCTGTTAAGGCTGCTCTTAATTCCCTTTTTGCACCAATGAACCTGCCAAGCATGCAGCATTTGTTATCCCATGGTAGATGTCGTGTGGAGTCAGTCCTTTTCCCCAGTGCCTGCCTTTCCTGGGCTCTGTTTCCTCTGCAGTATGGCTTATCTGTGTGACACTGTGCAGCCTTCTGAAATTGTGCAAAACCTTTAAATAAACATCATATTTTGGACTGAATGCAGGCATGGGGACTGAGGTGATAGCTTTTCAAAGTCCTGGATTGTGGCTGTTCAAGTACTGCATTTGAGTGGCCCATGCTGCAGAGCAGATACTATGTGCCTGCAGAATTATTAATTAGAAAATTGTTGGGAAAGGTAAATGAGTTCTGTGATGCTTTTTTACTGCATTTATCACAGTTACATGCAGTTCATATAAAAGGATTTCAGGAATCTTAAAACATAGAAAGCAGAGTTTTATATGAGCAAATTATATGGAAAGTATTTCACATTTCAGTGAAAGAGATGCCCATTCTGCTCTCACTCTAAGTCCTGGCCATAATGAGTTTAGGAGAGTTTTTAATTCCCCAACTGATGATGTTCAAAACTTTGCAGGAATTTGCAGCTGCTCAGTTCTTAGTCCTGTGGCACGGGTCATCGGGGATTGCAGTGTTCTGGCTGCCCTACAAGAAATGTATTTCCCTGAGTTTTAAATATTATTCATTGGTACTGACCTTGCAGTAACAGTATTTTCCAGAGAAAATGCAAGTTTTAAGGCTTCATAATGTTCAATGTAAATCACTTTAGAACCCTACATTAAAGGGGAAAACCCTTATCAGATATTTATTTCACAACTGTAATTACGAAAATAATGGTCTAATCTGAAAAAGACGACTAATAAATGGGAAAATTCACAGAGAACCCCTTAACCTCTAAAACTAAGCCAGCCCCGTAATTCAGATATTATTAGTTATTATTACTTAGTGTTCTTAAATAACTTTCTCTGAGACTATCCTGAAAGACTAATAACTAAATGAAATAAACTGCACTTTTCCTGTCTTAGGTAGGCTAGGTCTTAAAGCTAATAGTGCAAAGTGTAGCCTCATAGTCTTCAAACATTAAATAAGCATTTTGCGAAGGCAGTGGCTGTAACAGAGGCA
The DNA here is from genome assembly GCF_030463565.1 of Pelecanus crispus. Taxonomy (NCBI): domain Eukaryota; kingdom Metazoa; phylum Chordata; class Aves; order Pelecaniformes; family Pelecanidae; genus Pelecanus; species Pelecanus crispus. The sequence goes on from NC_134655.1 coordinate 14,076,186, forward strand.
CTGGTGTTTCTTTACCCCTCTGTGAGCACTTGGCCAATTATTTTGGTGAGTCCTACCTGAAGGGACAGAAATAAGCACACCCATTTTAGTAGAAATGGCTCAGTAACTTTTAGATGGTGACAAAATTAGACTTGTGACTATGAAGTCTTGGGGTAAGTACACTTGATCATTCCTAAACAGTTGTCTTAAATTTGACCCAAATGTTTCCTGCTGATAGAAATGCCACTTCCGTTGTTTTGCATACATGCAGAATCAGTACCTTATATGATGTCTGCAGCTTGGACAGCGCATGTCATTCTGTGAAGAAGAGGGCACACAAACATGGAATTTGTTCTTCCCAGTGATACTGTTTGGAGGTTCAGTTCTCTTTTTGCTACCTGCACTGCTGTCACTCAGGATTAAAAGCTGTAGATACCCCAGGGCTGCAGCGAGGGCTTTCAGTGACTTGGATGAGGACTGCAAAGAGGCATCAGAGCAACGTAGGCAATGACTTCTGGGAAGATCACGAAAAAATAAAGTATGGCTAATGGACCTGAGTTCCTCTCTCTTCCCTTTTGGCAGTTGTTCATGCTAACACAAAGTAAGTATAAAGCCTGGTGCCAAGACAAGGCACTAGGAATTTGTGCTTGCTTTAAGAGATCCTAAAGCCAAGAGGGATCTTTAAGGGCTTCCCTGAATTAATTCCTGTTTGAACTAAAGCTCAAAGCTTAAGACAGACCTTGCAGGACTACAGCTGCCTGCACCACAGCCGTAGCACCGTGGAGCTGAGCTCACAGACCATCTTTGTCACAGGGCTTCGGTTCAGCTGGGCATGCGGGTGAGCCCACCAGCAGGTTTGTGGGATGGTTTGCATGCTCAGACCTGAGCAGGGGGAGTGCTTTGCTGGACAGGGCTGTGAGGAGCTCTTTCCTGGGCTACCCTGCATCTGTTCGCCACGGCCCTTATTGCCAGCTAGAAGGATGACATCCTGGAGTGTGGAGATGAGCCTTGCTGAGCATCTGGACCCTCCTGAGATCACCATGGGTCACATTTGTGATGTTGAGCGAAACTGACATGGCAAAAAGCATGCAGAGAGTTTTCCTGCTTTGGCAAGCAGGTCAGTGGGATACAGTGAAAACAGAGACTGAAGGGGCGGTTGTTTGAGCCTGGCAATGAGCTGAGATGTGCCCAAGAGCCTGCTCAGCCGAGGTGTTGTCTCCTGTTTCGGATAAGACCCCTTTGCTCCTGTGAATTGGTTGTGTGGGGGTGCTGGACTATATTTCCTGCCACATCTGCTTTGGTGCTGTCGAAGATTAAGTTTTTGGATCTGTCCTGTGCTTGTTCTTGTTGATAGCATGCTTCAGATCAGTTCCATCTTCAGGGGGCATGAAGTGTTGTGGGGTTTTTGTTGGGTTTTTATTTTGTCTTTTTAACTTAAAACTGGTATTTCTATTTGCAATAAAAATATTTGAAATCATCCCCTGCAGAATTAAAATGACATCTCATTTCTATATTAAGATTTAAACCCATCATAATATCTTAAATTTACATAAAACCAATATTTAAGCATTAGATGTTTCCTATTAACATGTGAAGAAAGCTACAACCCAGGGAATTCTCTGGCTAAACCCATGTAATTATGTTTAATTGCAAACTGTTTTAGTTCAGAAGAGCAGCTATCATCAATCCTTTCTTAGGCAAAGGTATAGGTGAGGTGAGGTGAGGTCTCTTCTAGCCTTTTGATTGTATTATGATCAGCAACAATTGGCTCAAGTCACTAATTATGGAGATAATTTTCTTCATATGATGACTCTCATTTAAATGCAAATCATGTTTGATGTTTTCTTTTGTAGCCAGTGCACCTATTAAAATACTTTTTTTCTGTATTGTTAATTGAATTCCAGCTTTGATCCAAAAGCAGTTTGACACAAATTGCAGGTAAAATTAATCACCTAATAAATAAGAAATGTAAAAATTAGGAAAAAGTTATAGTTGCTAACCATGGTGTGGTATTAGCATAAGAAAATTTGAAGTTGCTGTAACGATGCAACCAGTGGCAAGTGTTACCAGGCAATCAGAATCAGTCTTTTTCTTTGGGGGAAGATTAACAGGTAGCTAGGATTATACGATAGGGTTAACATCAGTTACTTAAATGAAAATGTTTTGGCTGCAGTCAATGGCTCCTAGGTCAAACTTCTATTTAGACCATAGTTCTGCTTTGCATAATGTTCCCTCTAATGTTTTCTGCTCTTTAAATGCCCAAGTCTAGCATCCATTGCTTTGGAGGTGAAGGGGGAAGCTGATGCTGCTCTCACCCTTCCTGATTCCAGAGCAGCAGCTCCCCTTCCCTCCACCCACCTGATCCCAGGGCTGGGGGTGGTGTGTGGTTCATGGGCTGAGGTGTTGGGCTGAGTGTCTGGTCTAAGGGAAGGGAGAAAACAACCCCGGCAGTGCATCAGTGCAAGTAGCTTTGCCAGTGGTGGGTTTGGCTCCATCTTTTCAAGGGACAATTTTTTGCTCTGTTACAGAAGAGGATTGAGACTGAAGACACTTGGGCCACTTCTCTGCTGGCCACAGGGTACTTGTGCATCAGGGGCAGAAAGCAACTCCTGACCTGGTAAAAATGTGGGCCCTCCAGTTGAACCTCACTGGTGAAGAAGGGATGTCTTCTGCTCTAAGACATCTCAGGAAAGGAATGTTGTCTCCTGTTATTTAAGAAATCCATTCCCTTTCTTATGCAAAGCATATAGTAACAGTAACAGAAAGCATCGTTAACCTTCCTCTCATTTGGGGAGGAACTGGTTGACTGCACTAAAATTATTATGAGCCATATATTGGATAACAAATAGGAATGCTAATTGGAGACAACGTCATAGGAGAAGTGTCTGAGGGACAGAGTGAAAGGCAATGCTTGCATCTGTCTTGTTCTCTGTGCAAAGGACTGCAGTAAAAAGGAAAATGACAGAGGGCAAAGCTGCAGCCGTGTAGAATTGCTGTGGGTTTAATGTGTTTGCTGTACCCTACCTTGGTGGCAGAGAACCTGCCACTTTACACCCAGTTTAATTTCAGCCCAGGGCCAACTTCCACGGGATGAAAATTCGAGTGTGGTAGAGAATGTTATTGCTTGCTTTTTCTGGCTGCAAAAAAGCTTAATTGTTCACTCTTTGCTCTGCTTTATTCTGTTTTCTTTCCTAAGAGTGTTCTATAAAACCTACATATCCAAAATTGCCCATTCTGACTTTTTAATGAGGAAACAGCGATGTGCTCATACCTTGGGACTTTGGATGTCACCAGTTGGATCAGTGTAACAGACTGAAGTTAGATGGATGACAGGTTGAAAATGGTCTCTCGGTCTGTGCTACTCTTGAGTTGCTTAGTTTCCGCTGGAGAAGATGAAGTTCTGTGTAAAAATTGTGCTCATTCTCATCAAAAGATCAAAATGAGAGTTAATCTTCTGCCCTCTTGTGAATATGTGTGTGGGAGTTGCTCTGTTGTGGGGTGTTGAGTTGGGTTTTTGTGGTAGGTTGTTTTTTTTCTAGATCACCAAGTGTGCTTTCGGTTATGAATTATAGGTTTTAAATCAGGCCTCCGCAGATATGCAGCTGTCTTCTTACTATCTTCTTTCATGCCATAAGCCATTCAGAGGAAAACTGAAAGCCATTTTCTGTAAAATAATAATATTCCTTTGTGTCGTGGTTTAGCCCCAGCCAGCAACTAAGCACCACGCAGCCGCTCACTCACTCCCCCTACCCCAATGGGATGGGGAAGAGAATTGGAGGAGTAAGAGTGAGAAACACTCCTGGGTTGAGATAAGAACAGTTTAATAATTGAAATAAAGTAAAATAGTAATGATAATAATAACAATATAATAATAATAGTAATAATAATATAGAAAGCAAGGGATGCACAATGCAATTGCTCACCACCCGCTGACCGATACCCAGACAGTTCCCGAGCAGCAATCGCTGCTCCCTGGCCAACCCCCCCCAGTTTCTATACTGAGCATGACGTCATATGGTATGGAATAGCCCTTTGGTCAGTTTGGATCAACTATTCTGGCTGTGCCCCCTCCCAGTTTCTTGTGCACCTGGCAGGGCATGGGAAGCTGAAAAGTCCTTGACTAGCATAAGCACTACTTAGCAACAACTAAAAACATCAGTGTGTTATCAACATTCTTGTCATTCTAAATCCAAACCACAGCACTATGCCTGCTACTAGGAAGAAAATTAACTCTATCCCAGCTGAAACCAACACATCCCATTTAAGCAGTTCTGGGGTAAGTGGCAGACATAGCCCATCCCCCTGCCTCTGGCTCTCTCCCTCAAACCAACGTGCAGAGCCATGCAGAGAAAAAGTTGTCCAGTACAGTGTCTATATTCTGGTCAAAATGCAACTGCAGTCTACACAGTCATACTTTCAAAGATTAGAACAAATGGAAGAAAAAATTTTGATTGTTTGTGGACTAGGAGAGAAAAAGAGTTCCAGCTGAATCTGAGGTTTATAACCTTTGCAGTTCATTCCTCTCCAGTTACTTCTTTCCAAGATCTGTAGCCGCTGTATTGTCCCTATTTCTGTCCAGCAGTTACATTAGTTCATTGACAAACTATCATTAAACAACTGTAGTCTACTTTAAAAGCTGGTTTTCTAAATAAGTATCTGTAATGGTTTTGTTCTCAGTCCTGGACTTTAGGCATCTAATTTGTTGCTATCCAGCATCTTGCCTCTTTTATGTATTTTTTTTCATTCTCAGGCATGTTTTGTGATGGGAGGCCTTTACTCCAGCTCTGTTATGGTAGGGTTGGAAATGCTGGGTATAAGGCTCTTTCTTCCTGCAGAGGAAGCAGGCGTGTGCTTTTGCTGTATTCAGTAACACACAGGAGTTGCCAAGGGTGCATTCAGTTTGACTACACCGTTCTGCGGGGTCGCCTTTTGCAGTGTGGACAGTTGCATGCTGGCTTCATCCCATGTCTCGTCAAGTTGTGTTTCCCACACATGGCCTGTATCTCGCAGTGCCCTCTGTTGAAGCCCGGTTCAGTAACTGTGGACACTTCTGCCTCCTGCAGGCACACATAGCGTGAGGAGGATGCTCTGAAATGGGCATCCTCAGCGCAGTTCAGCGTGCTGGGGACATGCTCTAAGGTGGGTGGGCTACACTTTGGTCTTCTTGGATTTACTTAGTACCAAGGGAAGTCCACGGGTAGGATTCAGATATCGTATCCTCATGCAGGGAATCATAGAATCATAGAATCGTTTAGGTTGGAAAAGACCTTTAAGATCATCCAGTCCAACCATTAACCTACACTACCAAGTCTACTCTAAGCCAATCAAGGGTAGGCTAGACTAAACCATGTCCTGAAGTGCCACATCTACCCGTTTTTTGAACGCTTCCAGGGATGGTGCCTCCACCACCTCTCTGGGCAGCCTGTTCCAATTCTTGACCACCCTTTCCATAAAGAAATTTTTCCTAATTTGCAACCTAAACCTCCCCTGGCACAGCTTAAGCACATTTCCTCTCATCCTATCACTAACTACTTGGGAGAAGAGACCAACACCCACCTCACGACAACCTCCTTTCAGGTAGTCGTAGAGAGCGTAAGGTCTCCCCTCAGCCTCCTCTTCTCCAGGCTAAACAACCCCAGTTCCCTTAGCCGCTCCTCATAAGACTTGTGCTCCAGACCCTTCACCAGCTTTGTTGCCCTTTTCTGAACATGCTCCAGCACCTCAATGTCTTTCTTGTATTGAGGGGCCCAAAACTGGACACAGTATTCCAGGTGCAGCCTCACCAGCGCCAAGTACAGGGGGACAATCACCTCCCTGCTCCTGCTGGCCACACTACTCCTGATACAAGCCAGGATGCTGTTGGCCCTCTTGGCCACCTGGGCACACTGCTGGCTCATGTTCAACCGGCTGTCTACCAAGTTCAGCCGGTTGTCTACCAAATGTATATTTGTCTCAAACAATTGTCTTAAACAGGATTGTAACTCATTTGTTTTGAAAGAATAGTGTGAAGTCAGCATAGGTGACTTTTCTTCCTAAAGCCATATAAATCTCTGTGAGGCTCCTTCATCACACTCAGAAGAAATCCAGTGGGCTCAAAGTCATAGGCTCGGAGTTTTGCATGTAGAAGGAAGGTCTGGAGAAACTGGGCTTAAAGTAGAAATAAAAATGGAAAAAAACTGAGTAAAACCCAGTTCTGTGTTTCAGTCACAGCAGTTTAAAATTGAGTTTTCACATTTTTTTAGTATTTTTTCATTTTTTTTAAAAGATGAGTCTGAGTAGTTGTGTAGCAGCTCAACTACAGCACTAAACTCAGCCTGCAAGACATCAAAAAATGTATTAATAATGGTACAGAATCTGAAATGCCCTGACATTACTGTGCTGTTGCACTGGCTTTAAACATTTACACATTTCAGGGGAACAGCAACTTAATTCTTAATTAAAATCACTAAGCAAATGCAGATTATATTTAATTTAAATATTTATAGATTTTGTTTAAGCTTTCAAAATAGATTAGATGTTGAACAGCAAAACTGCTAACATCTGAATGATAATTTTACTTCTGAGCCCAATTAAGAAACTAGTCAGGAATACAGCTAATAAGTTCCTGTGTTTGAGGAAATATTTTATAATGTTGTATGTACAGAGGGCCTTTGAAAATGAGTGCTCTCAAGTAAAAGGGATAGTTTAGAAAAATTTTGTTACTTCTGATAGTATTTTAAAATCTTGCATCTTCTCTTTGCTTTCTGGGAGTTGCAGTTCTTCCTGTTATTCTGAATACAGCTGCAAAAAAATACATAGTGAACTAAAGAGAGTTGAAAACATACCAACATGCCAATCCACTTGATTTTTATAATGCTTAGCAGGTGAAGCACATGGTTATCCCAGTTGATTTTAATTAGTCAACACATATAAAGTTAAGCACGTATGTAAATGTTTTCAGAGTAGAAGTATAAGCCTGCATAAAGAACATTTTTACAATCTTAAGGATGTTCCTATCTGTAAAGAAATTATTTGCATTAAAATCTATCATAGTATTCCCCACAGCAATATTGTTTTGGTAATCCAGTATGTCCTTTGACGCAGCATTTTCTCCAGTATGGTTCAGCCATGAATAACAGACTGCCAAGGCTTTTTCAGGGACAAGTTCAAATTCTTGGCTTCTCATTCCTGTTTTCCTCAAAGCCAGTTTTGTTCCCTGCTGTGCCTTTTCATTTTGGTAGACACCTTCCCTGTTGCATTTATCCGTCACATACCTAAAGGTGGTCAGATTCTATAGGCTTTAGGATGATTTTAATGTAACTGTAGGTTTTCTTTTGTAAAAATGTTCATGTTGCCCAAATAACCTGATATCTATGAAATCTTTCAGGATTGGGTTTGAACCTTCTGGAAATCTGTTTGGCAGTGTCTCACATTTTTCAGTGTGGCAACAAGTGCTCCTGAGATTGAAAGGCTCCTTGTGCCTTTCATACAGATGTTACGACAATACCTCTTAACTTGCCTTACAGTCTTCCATTGGTTTTTACTCTGTATTATGAAGTCCGTAAGAGCTGCAAGATCTTTTCTGGGTTTCCTTTATAATGGTACTAAATGTTATGTGAATTGTTTTAGATTGTATTTCCTGCCTATTTGTACATTGCTGTTTAGGCTGGAATATAGCAAGTGTTTAATTTTTTCTTGGCCTCATTGCATTTCATTCCTTGCTTCACTGCATCATCTGTCTTGTTAGTCCATAAATCTGATCTATTCTAATTACTGTAAATTCTCTCTTTTCCCTAGCTGTGTGTCACCAGCAAGACTAGTCACTTTGGAAATTGCATTCCTGAAAGGTCATTTTATAAAAGATACAAGAGGAGGCATTGTGCAATGTTGATGCTTAAGGCTGGGGGCTTGTTGCTCATCTTAGCCTCAAAGCAGCTGCTGCAGTCTGTTCTCTGTTCATAGGCTGATCTTGGTAGCTATCACATGCCAAGATGGTCACCAAGGTGAGTGCTTTTGGCCTCAAAGTAGTAGCACAGCAAAGTCTTCACTGGGATTTGTGATCCATATGAAGTATAAAATGACGTTGTATTTGTAGGGAGGCCTGGTAAAGGAGAGTTGCCAGTCCGGAGTCACTTCTGTTGGAAAAAGATTTTGTGGTACTTAGAAACAGGCAGTGATGCAGAGCCAAGAACATGCAATGGTTGTTCCACTACAGGATCCTCTTGTACAAGAACACATTGTGCAAGTCTCCTGTGCCTCACACTTGGCTTTCTCCCCTCTTCCAAGAGCACCTGTGGTTTGGTACTTGGTATATTGATATGACAGTTAGTCTGTGGTTTAGCTGAGACCAGTTACATTCAGTAACTTTCCCCTGTTTTCTATGCTTATAGATGTCAGTGCCTCCACTATGCTCTTGTTTCTGTGCCAATCCTGCTTTGGGGCTGGTTTGGTGGCAGAGACACTGTGTGCTGCAACCAACATGCATCTGCTAATGATGTTCCTTGTACTGCTGCCGCTTCTCCTCCTCCTTCTCACTCATTTAGCATTTCTGCATTGTGTTACATATCCACAGGAAACTCCTGGGCAGAGGTTTCCATCTTTCTTGGATGCCTGTACAGCATCTAGCAGAATGAGCCTTGGCTGGTGCTGCTTCGATGCTCTGGGGTCTATGTGAGTCTATAGGGTGCACTGTTGAGTTTTGTCATTTATTTTCTTAGGCTTTGCAGCAGTGATGTTTTGGAGCAAGGGCTGTGCTCCCTTGGACTGACCATGGACTGACTCCCTTGGCCAGCCGTCCTGTGTTCCATGATACGTGTAGTGGCGCATGGCTACTATTCATTCTTGCAAAAGGATGCTATTCACTGTCTTGGATAAGTGAGTTTGAGATTCATGAATGAAAAGAACAGGATGAAAGCTAGATACTAGTACTTATTTTTCTTGAATCCTTTCATCCTATTTTTCATTTCTTTCTGATGTTTCAGGTGGGTTTCTGATGATGCTGTAGATGTAACCAGGGAGAATAGAGCAGAGATAGAAACATGCCAATTTTTGGTTGGATACTGAAGAGCAGTTCCAAAGCTATATGACACTACTACAGCAAAGTTAATCTCTGCTGTTTCATAAAGGTTTTAATTAATTAATGTATTTATTTAATTTTGTGAGATTTAGTAGCTTTTTAATGACCTTTTGAATGTGTTTCTATTTGTGGGTGACTCAGATTACTTACTTTTCTAGCCCGGGGATGCTGCAACATCATGTGTCATGCTATACTGGCTTTGATAGTCCACCAGTGACTACAGAAGGCAGAAATTCTCCCTCTTGTACAGAAATATGCTGCCTTCTGCTAATTTCTCACATATGCTACTTTAATTACCAAAGTTAATGTATAGAGGTCTGATTGCTGAAAACTTTGGATTAAAGCTTCCTGGCTGGAGCTGGTTTGTTGCATTTGCAGAGGAGCAATTCAGACAAACAACCAGCTTGCTTCAATTGACCCTGGAGAAGAAATTCAGATGTAAACCAGACTAAATAAACAAGTAGAGTGGAGTGGAGAGTGGTGTGAGCTCTTGCTGGTGTTTGAAAGCTGCTCATATTTGAAGCTGTTAATTGTGGGCAACTTTTCCGTGGTGTTGAGAGGTTTGAATTACCCAGAAGTATGTTTGATGATAAAATACTAAAACCACAACAAATTCTGAGTAAGCCACAGCTGACCAAGTCATCCTATTAATAGGGCTTTATCTAATGGACTAATTGAATGGCGTTGTCTGAAGTGTACTGTGTGGAAGCCACAAATAGATTCAAACTTCACGGATTAACATCGTTCTTCATTCCTCCCTCTCTCTCTCTTCCCCCAAAGGTCTCCCTGGAGTATTTGAGTCTCCTCCCTGGTGAGCAGTTCAGCTCGATGCTGTCCACAAGTGCAGAGTGCTTCAAAAACAGCCCACTGAAGGCATGGTAGCAAGACTCTGAGTCACAGGCAGAGCAAACTTTCTTAGTTTGTCACCGTAGACTGGCCTCAAATCCTCTTTGGAGCAGCTCCCAGAGGGGCTGAATTTTGCTGTTTCCTGCTGTGCTGCCCGGGACCTTTTCCATGTTAGTAAAGGCTGATGGAAACCTGCATCTAGGTGGTACCACGTGAGAGTGAGATACTTGCCCTGCTCCCTGACGGCCTCTCCCTGCTTCAGTCCCTGCCAAGCAGCACTGTGTCACCACGCACCAGATGTGCAGGCAGCTGCAAAGAGCTTCCCTCCCTGAGCACAGGTGCTCTCTTTCAAAAAAAAAGTAAGTGTTGGTCAGTAAATGCTGGGCAAATGTATTACTGTATGTTCACATATAAAAAAATGCTGCTCCTTGGAGGCAGGCAAGTGGGAGAGGGCAGTCCAGAAGTCTGGCAGTGGCTGGGTTTGCTGGATTGGGAAAATGCCAATGCCAACCCACTGCCCTTAATTTGCCTGTCAAGGCAGCTCTCCCAGATGAGGTGAGATGAAGTGAACCCAAAATTCTCTTTAGGAAGGTTTATTTGGTTTAAAATGTTTTGTTAGCAAATACTGCTTCTGACTCCATGTAACTTTTAACTAGCCCCAGTTCATCTCTGTCTTTATTTTAAATTGAAAGGTACTTTACCTAAAGTGTTCTCATCAGCCAAACGACTGCTGGGTTCATACACGGAATAGTTCAGTGTTCATCTGTCTTATTTCTTTACTGTCCAAGGTGAATCTCAGGGGACTAAAGCTTTGAACCAAGTGGCTTCAGGCTATTCATCTGGAAAATAGAGCCATTTAGACCTTTGTAAAGAAAATAATTTAGTAATCAGTGCAAGAGACCTGTCTCTAAGCCAACCCATTTGGAAAAATTGCCAGTGTAGTAACTGCAAACATTTTATCATAATAACACTGATGATGCCTTTCCATTATTGCCAGCATTCCTTCTTCCCTGCAACTGCAGGACTGAGCTGGTTTTGCATCCTATTCTGTGATCCTGCATTAGAAATGCTTTGTAATTTGAGATTGACACTGCAGAGCTGGACATTGAGCAGACATTTTTCTGAGCGTTTCCCTGCAGACCGATGCAGCTAAAACCATTGGGAAGTGAGGAACATATTGCTGCTGTGCTGCTGGCAGGGCAGCAAGTGTTGCCTTCCCAGCTCTGTACATCCTCCCTCTGGAGCAAGGAAGGACCTAGGTCTCTGCTCTCTTGTACAAAGGGGAAGAAGGGGCCAGAAAAGTGTTTGTTTGCCTGCACCCCCACTGCAATCAGCAGCACGTGCCACGTTGTGGGTGTCTCTGGGAACACACCAGTGTCTATGGCATGGCCCTGGTCCTCTACCCTGCGCTGCAGATGTGCTGATTCTAAGTAATCTCACTGAAACACAGAAGTTTCTCACGCTCTCATAAAGTATCAGTGGATCAGTGTTTCTATGCATTCTGCTAATTAGATACATATAGTGACTCTTAGAACTTTTATCTAATCTCAGACTTCAGGCACTTACAGTTTTTCCTCATTCTTATTCCAAATGAGAAAATACTTGTTTGTGTTCTTGAACACACATTTAACAGTGGAGTTTCTGTACCTTCCAACCAGCAAGGTCATATGGTGCTGGATATTGCATAAACACAAAAGATACTGCTTTCTATTTTGAAAAGTTTACTGGCAAACATAAAATCTGGGGTGAAATACTGCATAAAAGCAAAATGAAGGATAGGCTGGTCTATGTTAATCCCAAGGTTTTGGCTGTGTGGTTTTTAGCTTTGCTTTTCTTTTGATTATCAGTTTTTTATAATATTTTGAAAGCATAAGTATCATAGAATCATAGAATGCTTTGGGTTGGAAGGGACCTTTAGGGATCATCTAGCCCAACCCCCCTGCAGTGAGCAGGGACATCTTTAACTAGATCAGGTTGCTCAGAGCCCCATCCAACCTGACCTTGAATGTTTCCAGGGATGGGGCCTCCACTACCTCTCTGGGCAACCTGTTCCAGTGCTTGACCACCCTCATTGTAAAAAATTTCTTCCTTATGTCTAATCTAAATCTATTCTTCTTTAGTTTAAACCCATTATTCCTTGTCCTGTCACGACAGGCCTTGCTAAAAAGATTGTCCCTATGCTTCCTATAGGCCCCTGTCGTGGTTTAGCCCCAGCCAGCAACTAAGCACCACGCAGCTTCTTGCTTACTCTTCCTGCCCCAGTGGGATCGGGGAGAGAATCAGAGGAGTAAGAGTGAGAAACACTCCTGGGTTGAGATAAGAACAGTTTAATAACTGAAATAAAGTACAATGGTAAAGATAATAATAACCATATAATAATGATAATAATAATAATAATATACAAAGCAAGTGATGCACAATGCAATTGCTCACCACCCGCTGACCGATACCCAGACAGTTCCCGAGCAGCAATTGCTGCTCCCCGGCCAACCCCCCCAGTTTCTATACTGAGCATGACATCATATGGTATGGAATAGCCCTTTGGTCAGTTTGGATCAACTATTCTGGCTGTGCCCCCTCCCAGTTTCTTGTGCACCTGGCAGGGCATGGGAAGCTGAAAAGTCCTTGACTAGCATAAGCAGTACTCAGCAACAACTAAAACATCAGTGTGTTATCAACATTCTTCTCCTACTAAATCCAAAACACAGCACTATGCCTGCTACTAGGAAGAAAAGTAACTCTATTCCAGCCAAAATCAGGACAGCCCCCTTTAAGTACTGAAAGGTCGCAATAAGGTCTCCCCATAGCCTTCTCTTCTCAGACTGAACAACCCCAACTCTCTCAGGCTGTCCTCATAGGAGAGGTGCTCCAACCCTCGGATCATTTTTGTGGCCCTCCTCTGGACCCATTCATGGACCAACAGGTCCATGTCCTTCTTGAGCTGAGGGCTCCAGAGCTGCACGCAGTACTCCAGGTGGGACCTCACCAGAGCAGAGGGGCAGAATCGCCCCTCTCAGCCTGCTGGCCATGCTTCTTTTGATGCAGCCCAGGATACAGTTGGCTTTCTGGGCTGCAAGTGTGCATTGCCGGCTCATGTCCAGCTTTTCATCTACCAGTACCCCCAAGCCCTTCTCTCTCATTGGGCTGCTCTCAATCTCTTCATCTCCCAGCCTGTATTGATATCGGGGGTTGCCTTGTCCCAGGTGCAGGACCTTGCACTTGGCCTTGTTGAACCTCATGAGGTTCACACAGGCCCACCTCTCCCGCTTGTCCAGGTCCCTTTGGATGACATCTCGTCCTTCTGGTGTGTCAACCACATCAGTCAGCTTGGTGTCATCTGCAAACTTGCTGAGGGGGCACTCAATCCCACTGTCTATGTCATTGATGAAGATGTTAAACAGCACTGGTCCCAGTACGGACCCCTGAGGGACTCCACATGTCACCGGTCTCCATGTGGACATCGAGCTGTTGACCACGATCCTCTGGGTGTGACCATCCAGCCAATTCCTTATCCACCGAACAGTCCACCCATCAAATCCATATCTCCCCAATTTAGAGAGAAGGATGTTGCGGGGGACTGTGTCGAAGGCTTTACAGAAGTCCAAGTAGATGACATCCATTGCTTTTCCCTCGTCCACTGATGCAGTCACTCAAAGCCACTAGGTTGGTCAGGCAAGACTTGCCCTTGGTGAATCCATGCTGGCTGTCTTTAATCACCCCTCTGTCTTCCATGTGCTTGAGCATATCTTCTAGGAGGATCTGTTCCATGATCTTCCCAGGCACCGAGGTGAGGCTGACAGGTCAGTAGTTCCCAGGGACCTCCTTTCTACCCTTTTTAAAAATGGGTGCAATGTTTCCCTTCTTCCAGTCACCAGGGACTTCACCTGACTGCCATGACTTTTCAAATATCATGGAGAGTGCCTTGACAACTACAGCAACCGGTTCCCTCAGGACTCTGGGATGCATCTCATCAGGTCTCATAGACTTGTGTACATTCAGGTTCCTCATGTGGTCTTGAGCCTGATCTTCCCTTACAGTGAGAGGGGCTTTACCCCCCTGGTCCCCATCTTGTGGTCCATCCACTCGACAGGTGTGGGAAGAGAGGTTGCTGGTGAAGACTGAAACAAAGAAGTTGTTGGGTACCTCCGCTTTCTCCTTGTCTGTTGATACAAGGTCGCCATTCTTGTTCATCAGGGGGGTACGCTTTCTTTAACCTTCCTTTTCTGGTTAACATACCTGTAGAAACCCTTCTTGTTATTCTTTACATCCCTTGCCAAATTCAGCTCCAGCTGTGCCTTGGCCTTCCTGACCCCCTCCCTACACAACCGGGCAGCTTCCCTGTACTCTTCCCAGGACGCCTGTCCCTGCTTCCACTGCCTGTGCAGTTCCCTCTTACTCTTTAGTTTGACCAGCATGTCTTGACTCAGCCATGCTGGTGTCTTCCCTTCCTTGCCTGATTTCTTACACCTGGGGACTGAGAGCTCTTGTGCTTTATGGAAGGTGTCCTTACAGATCTGCCAGCTCTTTTCCATTCCCCTGTCCCTGAGGACCATCTCCCAGGGGGTCCTTCTGACTAACTCCTTGAAGAGCTGGAAGTTTGCTTTTCTAAAATTTAGGGTCCTGACTGTACTCCTCACTTTTCTCATGTCCCTCAGGAGCGTGAACTCCACCAATGCATGATCACTGCAGCCCAGGCTGCTTCCAGTCTTGACATCACAGATGAGCTCAGTTGCATTGGTGACCATCAGGTCCAGTATTGCATCCGCTCGGGTAGGGGTGTCCATTACCTAGCTTAGGAAGTTATCCTCAATGCATTCTAGGAATCTCCTGGATTGCCTACAGCTTGCCGTGTTGCTTTTCCAGCAAATGTCGGGGTGGTTGAAGTCCCCCAGTAGGAAAAGAGTCTGCAAGCGCGAAGCCTCCCAGAGCTGGAGGAAGAAGGCTTCGTCAGCAGGCTCCCCTTGATCAGGCAGCCTGTAGTAGACACCAGCCACAAGGTTCCCTTTGTTGCCTCTGTCTCTGATTCTTACCCGTAAGCTTTTGACCTGCTTGTGGCTATTCTTCAGGGACAGATCTTCACACTGTATTGATTTCTTTATGTAGAGGGCAATGCCTCCACCCTTCTTTCCTTGCCTGTCTCTTCTGAACAGCCTGTAGCCATCGATAGCCACATTCCAGTCATGGGATTCATCCCACCAAGTCTCAGTTATGACAATTAGGTCATAGCTTTCTAGTAGCACAGTAGCTTCCAACTCCTCCTGTTTGTTCCCCATGTTGTGTGCGTTCATGTAGAGTTCCTGTAGCTGTGCTGGTGAGATGCTTGCTGCTGTCCAGCAACAGTTACATGTTATTTAGGGCAAAATTCTGCAGGGATTTGCTCACCAGACTTGGTTGCTGTGGGCTGCTATGTGGAAAAAAAGACATGGAGCAAAGCTTCGCTTAAAGCTGGGAGCAGGGAGACAAGTAACATGCATTCTCCTGTTTCAAACTCAGGGAATCTCAAGGCACCACTTTTTTCTGTAGCTCACAGCAAGGCAGTCCAGGCTCAGCACACATATAAAATCAATGTTTTGCCATCTTGGTTGACTGTGATAAAGGTTACTGCCTATTTAAATTAAAAACATGGAAAAATGCAACAAGGAGCAGAACTGATGTGCCTTGAGGAGCTGTGCTGTTACTTGTAGGCATAGAAAGCTTTTCAGTGCCTTTCACAGGCTGGATTACATTGCTGGCAACTATTTTCAGCATTGGTTTTTGAGCACTATTAGTGAGGAGGGAGCAGAAAGAAAATAATTTTAAATTATGAGCCCTAAAGTTTCATCTAGAAGATTTTCACTAGCTTCATAAAAGCTCCTGTAGACTTAGTCTAAAAAATTACAGCAAAGACAGTTTATCTCCTTTTCATAGTCTTGTCTTTAATCCTCTTGATTTTTAATGTACTACCCTTGTCCCTGAAAATCCATAAAAGTGTTCTGCAGTCTTACAGACTAAAAAACTAGTAGGTAACAATCTTGGAGGATGTTTTGAGCAACACTATAGCAGGTAGCAGGGAAACAGAAGTCTGCGTACAAGGACAAGACCCCGGGGTGGGGTGTCTCACTGGTGATGGGAGACTTGTGAAGTCTCAGACTGCTGCAGCACATCCTCCTCCGATGCAGGTAGAGATGGGATGGTTTTTGCCCCAGCACTCTCTGTAGTTGCTAGTTTTGTCAATGAGTCCTTGATTCTGTAGAGATTTGGAGAGCAGCAGATCCAAGTGGCCAGAGTTCACTTTGAGAGAGACTTCTCAAGAGCAGGTAGGACAAGAATCAGTGATGAACGAGCTGGCATTGGCAGCAGAGGTAACCAGTGAGTGTTTCAAAAGGCAGAATCTTCTGTTCTTTGAGAGATTCATAGTATTTGGACAAGTCCATCAAAGAACAAACTTTAAAAAGGTGTTTATTCCAGAAATGACATTAAAGAGGATGCGGAGGCTGTTATGCAAGTTCTGCTCAAGGAAAACATTTGGTATTCCTCTCCTGGCTGGGGTGGGAATGATTTGTTAGAATTTGTCTAAAAATTAATGAGAAAATAACTTTCTGGTGGAGAAATATAAAGAGCCTTAATGCACCAATCCATTATTGCTTGTAGATTTTGATAGTGAAAAATTATAATTTTGGAGAGGGTAACTATTGACATGAAAAATCTATGGTTGCTATCTAAGAGTAAAAACGCTGTGAAGAACCACACAGGTTGTTTCTGGGGGAACGTTTCTCCCTATGATGGCAGCAATAGAATTGCTTTGTGCTTCTCTCAGGAGAGAAAAAGCCCCCCTAACTTACTACTGTGCTCCATGCGATCATCTACAGGTTTTACCAACTGCCCTACTAATCACCCAGTGGCTGTAGGCTAGGATGTCCTGACATCAGTGTTCAGAGACCAAGAAGCCACCTCCAGCTGTATTTTATACAGAGCTATTTGTCTCCAAAAGTGCCGGCAGATTTGAATTACTGCTGCTGTTGTCAACACGTTCCTCCTGCATGTTCTGTAACGATTAAGGTCCTTAGAGGTTTTGGATCACTTATGTTTCTCAGTGTAGCAACATATTATGAACATGAGGGTTGCATCAAGTATATTAAATAATTGAAATTGAAAGGCAGAGGTTCCTTTCCTTCTGTGTACTTTGGGTAGAAAAATTCCTGCTGACTCCACATTTCTTGCTACTGAAAAAGACAACCTGGTCAGGTAGCTAAATGTTAACTTGAAGCTTGCCAGCTTTTTCACTTGATGTACAATTGCTCTTAGAAACAGCTGCTGCCCTGCTGCTACCAGTGCCAGAAAGCATTTTGTTTGATGACTTAATGTGTTATTCTATCAGGAACCATTTGTGGATTCAAATACAGATGTAGGATGATAGTTTTTTTGGGGGAAAAAAAAAGTTAATTTCCTTGAATTCAAAACATGCTCATCATAAAACAGCCCATGTCCTATTCCTGATATGCTTTGAAGCCAAGTCTAAGCAGGTTGTGCACGTAGTCTGAACTATGCAGGGCACTGACTTTACAGCAAATTTTCTTAGAACATGATGGCTAAAAAAGAGGCCAGCGTTTTTTTGTAAATGTTAAAACTCTATCCATATCTCTTTGCAGTTTATTCTGTATTGTGTGATTACTTTTTGTACACACTGAACCATGCAGCAGCAGTTTGAGGCTCACCTTTCAAAAACCTGAGAGTTAAAATGAAGTGCCAAAGCCTTAGATAGACCTGGCTAATATGGACAAACCCTAGTGTCTTCTGATCACTTCTAGTTAGTGCTCCTTAGTTCTATCCTAAAAAAGAAAAAATAAAATTAAAAAAATACATATGGTCTTGGACTTTTCTAAAGCAATTGCAGCTGAAGGAATATCTATATGGAAGTTGATTGAGGAAACTTCTTGCAGCATCACAGTTTTGGAAGCATATGGAGCAGGAACAAAATCCCGCGAACAATGGGTCCAGTCCTCATGCTTCAGTGCTTCAAATGCTGAAAACTTTTAGCTGGTGAGTCATTCATTAAACCCAAGGAGAAACAATGGACACTTAGAGTTTTCTTTTCCAGGCAACAGTATGGATTAATGCAAGGAAAAACCCAGCAAAACATAATATTTATTGCTTCTTTGTCTACACAACCCATTTCTGATGCTTGTGAGATTGATCTGAGGTTCCTTCTCTGTTCCCATCCTATGCTCAGGCTATATATATATTGTTGACCCATCCTTAGTTGCTTCATTATATGAAGTTTCCTGTGTTCTGCCAAGCAATGGTAGTAGGAAAACAGTGTTTCTAGGAAACAGAAGCAAGCTGGAAATGCTAATCCTTTTTCCTCCATATAACACTCACAGGTTTGCCAGTTTCTTTTTTATCACCAGGTATGTAGAACCAGCCGTGTTATTAGGGTGGAGCAGAACAAAGAATGTACAGGCCCTGCCTTCAAATCGTGAGATGTCTAGGTTTAAGTCTTCAGGGAATCTGGGCAGTGCTCTGCTTTGCCAAAGAGCAGATCCTAGGCACGATATGACTATTGCAAGAGGAATCACGTCCTTCTGCCTTGTACCCAGCTCAATAAATGATGCCTGAAACACACAGTCAGACCTCGTTACTCTCCCCTGATTTTGTGTCTGTGTTCAGCTGTGTGGATGGGTAGTTTCTCTCTTTTGTCTTTTTAAGAGTTTATGGACTGCAGAATAGCTGTTGCTTGTCCAGTGTGAAAGTTGATGAGCTATTTATTTACCAGTGCTTTTTTTTGGTACCAAAAGTAGTGCCTGGAAGTGGGCTACTGAGTTTCAGGTTCATTTTTGTGCCCTTCCTTTGTTCCAGCTCCCTACCAATAGCAAGGCCAAGTCAATCAGAGCATCGAGAGGGTTCAGATTACTAATGTTCTTAGCATTTACGGAGCTTTATTTCTTTGAAAACAGAGAAGAGGATGAGTCTTTCTGCTCCATTACAAAGACTGTTGCTTTTTATGCTGAGCAGAGGTTTGATTGTTTGGTTTTTTTCCCTGGAAATAAATTTCATTGAAACTCTTTACTGCTGCATTGAATTAAAAGCTTCTTCTACCTATTGGTATTTTGATAATATTGCAAGAAGCCAATATCTGGTGACTTCCAGAAGAGACATTTTCATCCAAATTTGGCTTCTGCTGTTCTTGATTCTAGCTGGTATTAGACACTTCAACAGATCCGGTATATTCAGTTTTTCTGGGGCAATGTAGAAAAGTACAATTAATATTATTGACCTTTGATTTGGGAGAGCATGTGGGTTAGATTACATGTTATGTTTTCTTTTGAAAGGCATTGCAAATTTTTCCTTTGGCAAAACTTCAGATGCAACAAAGTGAAGGTCAGCTTTTCATTTGATATGACCCTTTATTACCTGGGCTTGCTTCTAATCTTGTTCTCTCAGTTTTTGTATTGCTGCAATTCCATTGTGCTTAGAGTAAGTGGGACCAAACCCAGGACTGTTGTGTTTATCCTGAAGACCTTGATAGCAAGCTTGCTTTGCATGTCTCGGAAGAGTTAACAGTTCTTTTTGAATCCTGACCTGTATGTACAGTTTAAGTACTAATTTAGCTGCTAGACTGCCCCAAAGTTTCAGCATTAATTCAGGAGATAATCAGTAATCCTGGCTTTCACAAACTTTCATAAGTTTACAGAATTATAGAGCTTTCTCTTGCAAGGAAGTTTCTTGATCTTATTAAGGAAAACAAGAAGCTTAAAGCTGGCACAAAACCACTTTTTTTTTTTTTAATTTCCAGGGTCTGATCTATGGTCATGCTTCCTCAGTTTGCAAGCAAGGACATGAAATGCATCTCATTCACAACAGCAGATTTGTCCCAGCCTCTGCTGGGGAGACTGGTCATCCTTAGACAGTCATGTTTCTTCTCTCCTTTCTTTTCTCCCTAGTATCTTCCTGACTAGGAATGCCCAATTACATCCTAATTGGCTTCTTTCTTTTTATTGACCAACTCTCCTTCTGAACGGGGGTCAATGCTGACCTGTTTCTCTGCTGGATATGCTTGCATATTTTTGTAGCTCTTTTGAGACAAGCTATTAAAATAAATACATAAATAAATCCTAATTTAGCCGTCTTGTGGATAAGCAGGATTTAAAATGCTGCAATTTGCTTCATAACTCCCTGTAATGAGCAGGAGGGGGCACCTACCTATTTTCTTAAGCTTAGCAACGCCAGTGTATCATACATAAACAGGGGTGTAACTATTGTTCCTAGCATCTACTTTCCTCTGCTTGTTTTAACACTTCCTGGATAGGTTAATCAGTAATTTTAAATGCAATATGTGATTATGACCTAAGTTGTCTGGTAGAGGTTGCATAAGGATGTGTTTTAAGCTAAAGTGAGGGTATGCAACTGCATCTTGAGAGATGTTTCAGCTCATTTCTTAGCAGACCTTTCTGGAGGCTTTTCCTGGTTTATTCTTTGCTTCTCCTGACACCCACAAATGACTGCAGAAAGATGGGTTATCTCTGTTGCGTAATGACTGTCAGCAAGCAGGACTCCTTCACCTCTTTGGGCCAGTAAGAGCAGGAAAACAGCTGACCATCACCCGGTTTTATTCTGAGTGATGACGCTGACTCATGGTGCTCTGTAACCTTGTGGGGGATTCTTTTATAAAAGCAGTGATGTATTAAGAGTAGAGGTAGATGGCATCAGAGAAAATAGCTTTAGCTGCTGTGAGTTATTTGCGTCCATTTGGCAATCTGCTCTTATCCTCAATCA
The DNA here is from genome assembly GCF_030463565.1 of Pelecanus crispus. Taxonomy (NCBI): domain Eukaryota; kingdom Metazoa; phylum Chordata; class Aves; order Pelecaniformes; family Pelecanidae; genus Pelecanus; species Pelecanus crispus. The sequence goes on from NC_134655.1 coordinate 14,096,818, forward strand.
AACACATATTGCCCTGCTGTTCCAGCATATGCATTGCTACCCAAAACAGGTATGAAATAAAAACTACTATATTAAAGGAAATGTGCAACCATGCAATAAGAATGTTAGGTGCTTAGGGAGATGACCACTGCAACCTATTCTTAAATACACTGATTTTTGTAACTGGTAATTTGTACAGGCTAGAGAGACTGGGAGCATATTCTCGCTGTCTGACCTCTTTCTGGGTTTGGAAGAATCTATTTTACATTGAGTGTCATCATGGTTCATGCCTTGCCATTTCCACATGGTAGGAGGAGACATTAGGAGATCCTACCTCATGCCAAAGCAGCTGGTAGCTAAATAAGGCATGACATTAGAAAGCAGCTTGCTGTTATCGTGGGAGAATACTAAAGGCCCTATTTTCAGACCTTTTAAAATGTCCTTAGTTTGGCATTGTGAAAATATGAGGTGATGTCTTCGATGGTTCTCACACAGTTATTTTGGCTTTGTATTGCCACTCAGCAGGAAAGTGTTGAGGGACTGAGCCAGCTCATGCATGTCTTCACTGAGGCCTGGTGGAATGGCTCATAGGGACAATCACAAACAAGGCATCTGGCTGAAATCCTGCAGCTGAAGTTGCAGCTACTTATGCAGCTATCCATCACCCACCACCATTCTTTGGCTCTTTAGCAGGCCAGTGACGTTTTCTTATGAAAATCCATGTCATTATTGTTGTATTTTAGTAAGAAGTAAAAAAGGATTTCAGGGCTAGAGACAGAAAACTCCCTGTGACATTTGCCGTGAAAAGGACACCTGTGCTGGAAGTGAAGAGTGCTCAATATTTAAGGCTACGTTTAATGTCCTGTCCAGTGACCTTTTGTAAGAAGAGAGCTGACAATGCTAATGCCCATGGTAGTCTGTGAAAGGATATGTGCTTTTAATTAGCTTCTCAATAGTAGGATAATAACAGCAATAATCCTTTTAGTATTCTGCTTCTATTATCTCTACCTACGTTTTTCAAGGTCACTAATGCAGTAAGCAATGGGGAAGATAAGCTTCCGAGGAGTTGAACTGCAGAGCAGTGAAAAACATCATACCCAGCAGTACGGATTGTTCTCCTGCTTCCAGTTCTTGATGAGGGAGTCAAACCATGTAGAGAACAGACTGAGTGGTTTCCCAGGGCACTGCTCACAACAGATTTCCAATATAGCATGGTCTCTGAGCATCATTTGTTACATTCAGACTGAGAACTTAGACTTTTTCCTCTTATCAGGACACCAAACTTTTTGGCCTGGGGGAGGGAGAGAAATTATTTTTATAGTTGAGGGCTCTGATTTGTTTTGGCTTCAATGAGTTTGTTTAGCTTCTTTAAAACAACAACAAAAAACACCCCACCTGCCCAAAAAACCCTGTTATCCGCTGCATGTACTGATTTCTGTTGGTGAAATTTTTAGCGTAGTAGTTTGGATGGAGTAGCAAAAAGATGTCATTTAAATGTCCAAAGTGTTCTTCTGTTCTCAGCTGTGGTGAACACTACCCCTAGGTAGGAGACACATGTTTTCCCTTGACTTCATTAGACTGTACACAAGAACCAAATCTGGCTGTTTGCATATTAAAGCAGCATAATATTGAGTTCCCTATCTCTGTGAGCTCTTGGCATTAGAGTGTCTCTACTGGGTCAGTCCAAAGGTCCATCCAGCCCAGTATCCTGTTTCCAACGGTGACCGGTAAAAACTGGCTAGGGAGCGGTGATGGGCTAAGGGCAAGCCCACAGTCCTCACCCCTGTAATCTCCCCTGCTCCAGCAATTTCTGCTTACGGACTTCCTAAGCCAGATCTGGTATTATCCTGTTTAATAGCCCCAAATGGATTTTTCTTTCTCTCATTATTTTGTTTAATTGCTTTTTGAACTCATCTAAAATTTAGTATTTATGACATTCTGTGGCAGTGAGTCCAATAGTTTTAACAGGGCATTTTTTGAATCACAGAATCATAGAATCGTTTAGGTTGGAAAAGACCTTTAAGATCATCCAGTCCAACCATTAACCTACACTACCAAGTCCACTCTAAACCGAAGAAGTATTGGAGGATTTCTGTAGGTTACTGGAGGATTTCTCTAGTTTACCAACATGTCACTGGTATTGGCTACTCCTAGCTTTTCACGGAGTCCTGGTTTCAGCTGGGATAGAGTTAATTTTCTTCCTAGTAGCTGGCATAGTGCTGTGTTTTGGATTTAGTATGAGAATAATGTTGATAACACCCTGATGTTTCAGTTGTTGCTAAGTAGTGCTTATACTAGTCAAGGACATTTTCAGCTTCCCATGCTCTGCCAGGTGCAGAAAAAGCTTGGAGGGGGCACAGCCAGGACACCTGACCCAAACTGACCAAAGGGATATTTTCTACCATATAACATCAAGCTCAGTACATAAGCTGGGGGAAATAGGCTGGGGGCAGCGATCGCTGCTTGGGAACTGGCTGGGCATCAGTAGGTGAGTGGTGAGTGGTCGCATCACTTGTTTTTCCTGGGCTCTCTCTCTCTCTCACGCTCTCTCTCTCTCTGCTCATTTTCATTACTATTATTATTATTAATTAATTATTATTTTATTTCCATTATTAAACTGTTCTTATCTCAACCCATGAGTTTTCTTACTTTTGCCCTTCTGATTCTCTCCCCCATCCCACCAGAGGGGGAGGGTGAGTGAGCAGCTGTGTGGTGTTTGGTTGCCGACAGGGGCTAAAGCACGACACATGGGAAAATACAAAACCTTTGAGATTAACAGTTATTTATTAAATTTCCTGGAGAGAGAAATGTATTCTTTGGGCAGTCAGTAGTATACTGCTGTCATGAGCTTAATAGTTCACATACCATATAATTTGTGGCTGTTTTAACTATGGATGATGTCACTTTTGCCTATATAGATGTTCTTTGAACACACTTCTTACCTCTAATTCAGTAGTATTCTATGCCATTGAGCAGCAAATTTTATTCTACTGCATAGAAAATGCACTGCATTTTTGTTTAGGCTTTGATTTGTTCTTTCTTTGGTGTTGCCTTAAGTAGAACAAGCAAGTTTTGTCCTGGAATACTAAATAATTATTTTACTATAGATGTTTTGGTTAATTAAAAGATGTACCAAAGCCCCAGTTTGTAGTACCAGATTTATTTTGATTGCCAAAGCCTTGAGCTGCCTTTACAGGAGAGCTCTTGCCCATACCCAATTTCTGCTCCTTACACTGTTCATGTGGAGCTCTGCAGGCAGTTCTGACTCTGTTGGCCAAAGGACTCCCCATGGCAGACAGAGTGTGTATGAGGACAGCATTGTAACATACATGTTATGTGTGTACAGAGGTGATGGAGAAATGAAGAACAGTGGTAACAGATTATAAGCAGCAGGATCAAACAGTACTTTCTCATGCCAGAAGAAACCTTGCGATCTAATCTGACTGACCTTTTTGCATCACATAAACTATAAAATTTAATCCCTCGTGATTCCAACCCAGGAACTTCTTTATTTTAGGTGCTGGCCATGTATCTTTCTTCTCCATAGCATTACCACCTGTGTTAAAGCCCAGTTTTATTGCATGCTGTGGCACAGTAATGTTTTTATTTTGTGTACCATGCCATAAACATCCGAGCCAAATTTGTTGACAGTCTTAATGTGTTTTGGAGCAAATGCATTTCATGAGGTACGATATGTTCCACCTTATCCTTTAGTTATTATATCAATTCTTCTGCCTCAGGCAGAGATGCTTAGGCTTGTGTCTCCTGGTTGTTGCTTTTAATTTTGTCCTGGTTTCGGCTGGGATAGAGTTAATTTTCTTCCTAGTAGCAGGCATAGTGCTGTGTTTTGGATTTAGTAGGAGAAGAATGTTGATAACACACTGATGTTTTAGTTGTTGCTGAGTACTGCTTATGCTAGTCAAGGACTTTTCAGCTTCCCATGCCCTGCCAGGTGCACAAGAAACTGGGAGGGGGCACAGCCAGAATAGTTGATCCAAACTGACCAAAGGGCTATTCCATACCATATGATGTCATGCTCAGTATAGAAACTGGAGGGGGGGCGGTTGGCCGGGGAGCAGCGATTGCTGCTCGGGAACTGTCTGGGTATCGGTCGGCGGGTGGTGAGCAATTGCATTGTGCATCCCTTGCTTTCTATATTATTATTACTATTATTATTATATTGTTATTATTATTATTTTACTTTATTTTATTTCAATTATTAAACTGTTCTTATCTCAACCCAGGAGTGTTTCTCACTCTTACTCCTCTGATTCTCTCCCCGATCCCATTGGGGTAGGGGGAGTGAGCGAGCAGCTGTGTGGTGCTTAGTTGCTGGCTGGGGCTAAACCACGACAAATTTGAATTCAGTTATCAGCACTGAAGAAAGTGTCTCAGACATTACAATTGCTTTAAATTCGCAATAGAATGGTCCATGAGCCATCACATGGTTTTCAGTCATTCACACTGCTGAAATTCAGGCATCTAGCTTAGGCTGTGCCAGGCAACTCTTTGGAGAATATCTTTCCACGTCGGCTGCATAGGACAGCAATGATATTCAAATTATATTGAAGTTGCATAAGATGAGTTGAGCTCCTCTGCTCAACTAACTGCTGAGCATCTAACTGCTCTTGAAAGGAGTGGTCCTGCTCAGGTTTTCCTACCCTGCCTTCACTTGGGGCTGTATGTTCCCAGCACTTCTCTTGCATTAGTTCTTGCCTTCACTGAACCCTTTAGTGAACTAATTCAGCTCACTAATTAGACAGTGAATATCCCAGCTGGAAAAAGAAAAAAGGAAAAAGAGCTGGGCTGATGAACTGATACAGCTTACTTCCAAGTGATGAATTTCAGCCATGATGAATAGCCAGTCCAAAACATGCCAAAAGTCATGCTTTTCCTCAGGTATCTGATGGAACAGCACTGAGGCATGAAAGTTCTGTGAAATACATTCCTGACTATCTTAATTTTATCATCTCCCTCTGTTTTCTGCCTTCTGTTACTGCTTCTAGTCTGGCAAGCAGAGTGGTTATCAAAGAGTTCCATTTTATACAGAAGAGTATGCTTTGCTCTCGTGGCTGAACAAAAAGCTTGAAAACTTCAAGTGTGCACAGCCCAGGCTTTCTGTAGTGAGAAACCAGGAATGAACCCAGCTGGGGTACGTTGTTTGCTCTATTGCTTCTCTCAGATTCTATTTCCAAGATAGCAGGTCTTGATTTAGCTACTTGTAAATGGAATATAAGTGTGTTTACCAGTGTTGTACAGACATTGTGTGGCTGCAAGGCTGTCTGAGAGTCTGTGGATAATTGAGTTGCTGTGTAAGCACTTGCAGTGAAGGAGTCCTGCTAAATTAGCTGTCAGTCTTTCTGCAGAATTTTTCCTGTGAAGACATACCAATATATTGGTGTCTTAAGGATGCTTTGAAATATGGTCAGGTGAACTACTTCACCTAAAGAAAGAACATGCCTAAATTACAGTCCCATTTCTCTCTGTATCTGACATAAGCTGGTTTCTAAGACTGCAAAGCCAAAAGAACCCAGGCTGTGGTGGTCTCCATTTTGCTCTTTCTTCCCCTCCCATTTTTGCAGCTTGTGTGGCTCCTGCCACTGGCCAGGTATGTAAGTGGAAAGTTGGCAGTATTAGCCACAAGACAACTTCAAGCCTGGCTTAAAGCAAGACCTGCTGAGGATCTTGCGGGGAGGCTTCTTCAACATGACTCTCCACCCCACTGTGCAGTTCACCAGTGTTGCCTTGGGTCAAACCAACCCGTAGCTCCTGATGCTGGTGGAAAAGCATCAGAGTTTCATTAAGATGTGGAGATGAGCTGATTAGTCATCTTAATTTACAGCAATGACTAACTGATTGGTCAACTGATGGGTGCAATCTGAATTTTGGGGAAGGCTATTTGCTCTGTGACAGTTCCCTGGTTTTGTTTATGATTGAAACAGAGTGGCCTTTTATCTCAGTGTTTGGCAGTAGGTAAAGAAATTGTACTATTTTGGCTGCCCTCTGACAGCTTTTCACAAGGATTCTGGGACTTGAGACAAGCATGAATCAATTGGCTTCTCAGAAGAATTCTGAGAACTGGCTCTCTGCCACTCTGCCTGGAAATGGGACAAAAATAATGTCATTACTCCATTCTCTTCCACTTTGCTGAAATGCCCCAAAATCCTCAGGCTAGAAAAACCATCCACAAAACCAAAAAAACAGCAGTATGTTTCTGTTGTTAATAGTGATGGGATTTAGGGTGACTGAAAGGCCCAAAGTACTTGGCTTTGCTTGGTGAACTGAAGCAGAGAAATATGTATTGAACAGTCAAGTGCTAATCTGCAAAGAGCAAGTGGTATGATTTTGCCTTGGGAAGATACAACGCTCGGGTATGAGTGATGCACAGCAGGGAGCAAGGCTGGAGACTCCTGAACTAACAGCCCAAGCTGCTCCCTCTCAAGCCGAGGAGCTTCACTCCCCAGCTGCACACTGTACCCGCTCATTGTCTGCAGAGCTGCCTCAGATTTAGGAAACCTGTAAGGGTCGAAGGATGTTGCTTTGAAGATTTGGTATCAGCAGATGTTATTGTGGTTATTTAGTCTGCCTTCCCATGTGTGGAAAATCAGAAAAATCTAAGGGCAAGTGATAAATGCAGCAGGAGTCATTTGGGCAAATGCTCAGTTGTGGTTTAAAGGCTGGCAGCACACCTGTGAGGAGTGGATGTTCCGTATTATTTGTCACAGGGGAAGATAATTTTCTGTCAATAATACACACACACTTTTAAAAAAAACAATGTTTTAAGGTTCTCAGGATCAAATTAAGGAAGTGTGTGCATAAGCAAGGGAGCTGGCTCCTTCCCAGAGCTGGTGTGACCACATGGTGCAGTGTCCCACCTGCCGGGCTCTGACGCCAACACTGTTCTTTGATATCTGCAACATTACCATCTGTGGAACTAACCTCTGGCAACTGAAGGTCTATGCATCTTTCAGCACTTTAACTTTTGTCTCATTTGTTGACAAGATTAGTATGTTCATAATTCATAGCATTTTTGAAGATACAAAACCAGGCTGGTTTCAGTGTTGTCTCTGGAATGTTAAAATGCTTTAGTGTGATTTTGAAGGGTCTGTTGTACTCAATAACACAATTTGCTTTTTCCATTCTTCTTTAATTAATTTTGAATTAAAAGGGTATGTCTAGAATTAAGCAAGTTCTTGCCGATTTAAGATGACTTATTAATAATGTATTTGGACCTTGAACAGAGATTAAAATTTAGTATATTAGTTACTTCTAGGCAGCTTAACATTTTTAATAGAAAGAAAAATCCATCTTATGTAACTAAGCCTATAATTCTAAATAAAACTGATTTAGCTGACCTGATAAATAATTAGTGAAATTGGAAATTAGATAAATTCTGATTCATTATGGTTTGAGAATGCGATTGTAAGTAAACATGAATGGGAAGAGGATGCTGGACCCGTATCTGTTGGTAAACTAACAATTAGAGAGGACAAAAGTAATTTAGGCAAGATTTAAGATTGCCTTAACTGACAGTACTCAATTTGTTCCCACAATGAAACACAAAACAGTGCTAAAGATTTCTCTGTTGTTATAAAATTGAAGTGAAAGTGAGGGTCATGAAAACTCCTATGAGGACCATGGACATATTGAATAAACTTAGAGGAATCAGGAACTTGTATCGAGTAAGAAATAATAAATATATCTAATTGATTGTTCTCTGGAGTTTCATCTGGGGTTTGTGGGATTGTGGGGTAGAACTGGGCGGGAGCGGGATGAGGCAAATGAACTGAAACATAGCAAAAGCTGAAGGAAAAGCTTATCCCACCCACTGCAGGGAGGAAGCCTCAAACCTGTCTAGTTCGATATATCTAGTACAACACACACTGTAGATATGTAGCTGTTTGATATGAGCTGTTGTTAGATGGTGCTAACACTTCTTCCATATGCAGGATTTTCTTTGGCTTGTTTGTGGACAGCTGGTGGTCTGTGAAGAATTGGTTGTTGGTGTGGCTTCTGTTCCTCATTTCTAGTCCTAAAAATACATGAAATATTTTCTTAAATCTTACTTTTCCATGCAGCAGCATTGCCCCAAGACTAACCACGCCTCTGTGAAGTGTGGGAATGACAGGATCCATGAGACAAGTGCCTTGTAGGGGTCAGTATGTGCTAGGGGTCAGTCTGTGCTAGGAAAATGTCTGGGAATCTTGTATGAGGCACCAGAAAGAGTCCAGTTGCTTTTAAGGTTTTAAAAAATTCTAGATCCACAAGAGACTGCTACTCCCTGCAAACCAACACTTCTGCCAGTTTGAAAATGCTGGATTTTCAGTGCTTCCCACACACTGCTGTGCTTAGATAGCAGAGAAGCACGTTACTCTCATCTGTCTGGAAACCTCTTTCTTGCTGCTGGTAGTGGGGTAGATCCCTAGGTATGAAGCATGGGTCCTCCCTACCCTCTCTGTGTGCCAAAAAGGGTTTACCTGTACAGTGGTTATTCTGTTCTCTGACACGTGTTTTGGTGAGCAAACAACTTGTGTGCATGTGGAAGAACAGAGCTTTGGGTGCCAAAACAGATTTTGGACATGCCAAGATGATTGCACTGGATTACAGGAGTCTCTGAGCGCAAGCTGGAGGTGAGGGATTGCAGGATGATGGGCTGAGAACTCAGTAAGGCATCCTGAAAGTCCATACAGAAAGGGGTCAGAGATACCATCGACTTAAGATCTGTGACAAGCTGGTTTTAGCTCTTGCTCATGGTGTTTGCATGAGTTACAGATGGCTGAATTTTTTGTTCTCTGCTTTGTATCTAGTATGTAATGAGTAGTTTCCTCAGTCTCTAGTGAGACGGTGCACTGTCATTGCAATGATCCATTACCTCACTGTCATTCTGTACACAATTTATCAACCCCAAACCAACTTTTAGAAAATGTCCGATATGTTTACAGTATGAGAAAACTACTCAGTAACAGAATTAGCTCTGTGGATAATTAGAGGTTGGGGTCAGGACCATAGATAATACACTATTGAGATGGCCAGTTCTATAGATATGTTGATAAAATTCAGAAGTACTGGAAAGCAAATTAACAGAGGATACAGGCCCAACTGTTCTAATGGCCCCAACGTAGCCCCTAAATCTGTGTGAACAAATGTTTATTAGGAGAATTAGCCCATTTGGCTGTACAATCTGTGCATTGTGTGCTTGCTTTCATCTGCAGTAAATGTGAACAATAAACTTTATATTCTAGTGTTATGTATGTAAATCCAAGCCCTGGATCTATATAGTATGTTTGGTGATGCATGGTGTATGTTGGTGCAGAGGCCAAACTTTAGACCAGTTCTAAAGACCAGTTCTCAAGGTCCACAGTTCTGGTTTCAAAAAGTAAAGTCCCAGAAGCACACTCAGCTTTCTCCTTCTGATACCTACTTACTATTTTCAGCACCCCAGTGCAGAACTGGAAAAGTCTGGAAAGACCCTGACTGAGTGTGCTTTCTTCTGCAAGGGCTTTCTTCTTTTATTGGTCCTTTTAAGAGTAACTAAATATGATATAATAATATACTTTTAATAGCCCTCCGACAGAAATTTTTTTTTTTTTTTTGCCTTTCTTGCAAGGTAGGTGGGTTTTATAATTTTTTTCAACACACTCAAGAAGAAACATTCATGAAGTTTCCAAAATAGGTATTGTGGTTTCTAACTGGCAAACTAGCCACCCATTCATTCCCAATACTGCTTTGATGTGGGAGTAATGTTTTGTCCAACTTCAAGCTGCTCTGCCAAGTTGAATTTTATAGGTGTGTGAAAATGCAGGAGATTCTTGAGTCTTCCTCAGCCGGAAATCTGAGAATGTGTGTTTTCATTTTTCCACCCTGCCTACTTCCATCCTATCTGAAAATCAAGACAGAGATTAAAAAGGTACACTTTCAAATTTCAGAAGAATGCCAGCTTGGATTTATGCCTAGCACAAGAGTAAAAGAGTTGAGCATTTTCTAACTAGGATTGTCATTCTCTAGTATACAGCACTACAGTTGACTTGCTTCATATAAAAAGAATGTAGTTCATTTTATTTTGTAGGTACCAGAAAATACTCAGAAAAGTGACCCTACTGGTTCATGATTTTCTGCTAGTGATTCACACAAGTTAGTCTCCTGGCTGAGTGTTCTTGAGGATGATCTTTCTGTAAGACAGAAAAATCTCAATTATTGTTTTCAGCAGAAGTTAAACAAGCTGCCATCTTGAGCAGCTTGGAAGTAATAGACTGTGCTGAACTGAGCTCAGCTACAGGCATGCATCCTATGCAAGGCTCTGGCCCTAGATGCACACAAACTACTAGCTTATGCTCCAGGGACTATTAAGTTAAGAAACATTTCCCTTTGTACAAAAACTGTGTGAGTGATATATGCCAAAATGACACATGGATTGTCATATATTCGGGCTTTAATATGTTCTGTTTTCCCAGGAAGGTATCAATTACAGGTAGATTGACAGCCAGTGCACCTTGGGCACTAATGTCTGCAATCCCAGCGCTGCCACAGAATCAGGCTCGCAGAAAGGCAGCCCAAAATCAACGCAAGTTAAATAAACTTTTGAAAAGTTCTGAGGACTTTTACTTAGTCAAACCATAACTAACAGCAACACATTAAAAAAAATTATCAGGTGATTATTAGAGAACAATAACATTGTTAGGCTGACTGGGCTATACACCAAGGGGCTGTCAATCACAGTTGTTATGAAAAGCAGAGCATTTAGAGGCTGTCAATCTTACCTGTTTGTAAAAGCCGAAGGACTTCAGGAATTCTTACACCTGAATTTACCAAATGCAGAAATCACAAAAGCACCTGAGTCTCATGCAGACTGATATTACAGTTTATATAGAAGTTCTTGCATAAGTTTATGCCTTTATTAATCTGAAAATATCTTATGACACTTGGAACTTGGAAAGGTTTATTTTTCAGCTAGCTCCTTTGTATCACTGTTTTTTTAAGGCTGCTTAAGTGTGTCAAATCTGGTAGCAAAAAAGTAACTTTTGTTACATTCCTTTGCTGTGAAAATGTTGGAGTTAGTTTCCAAATAGCAGAGAGCTGGTGCTGGAGCCCTTCAGTTTCCTGCAGAGTTTCACACATTTCCGCATATCTGAAACACAACAAATAACCAGGTGGAGAATTTAAAAGGACTCAGGAAATCCTTAACATGGAGGTACTCACCCATAGATGCTATGAGAAATGGCCCCCATGAGACCAAAAAAAACCCCCCATGGAACCTTGTGTCTGTTTAAGAGAAGCATTGAATGCATGTACTCGCCTGATTTAAACCAAAAGTAGTAGTTAGTTGTTTGTTTGTTTGTTTGGGTTTTTTAATCGAATTGAAGAGCTTTTGTCAGAAAATGGCTTTCTGATGATATCTTTCTGCATTTGAAAAAAAGGGGTTTCCTGTACTCTGCATCACCCCACTGTGTCCTGTGTGTCCTGGATTTGTAAATCACTGCTTTTTATAACTGAGGCCAAGTGGAAACTTTTGTCTGCGCATTCAGTGTTTATGACACTGTTTGAAAACCTGTTTGTTACTGAATAAATCACGGATTTCTACTTCTTTGAAAGGTTTCCATCGTATCATTCAGTTTTATCCCAGAAGACCAAGGGCTTTCAGCAGGTTTCTTGCTGCTCTGGGCCCTGCAGGGGCCCCAGCATGAGTAACCCTGGCATTAAGCCCTACCTAAGCATGAATTTTTACATCAGTTTTTTTCTCATATTGGGAGCTTCACTTTACCAGACACAATATCAGGAGCATGTTGCCTGAATACTGATACTTTCCCTCCTTGCCAGCAGTTATTATTGCAATGATGACCTCTCTTGTTGTATTTGGTACTTTATTAAGCATGGTGGGACTGAAGGAGGAGAAAGGGGAGAAGTCCCTGCTCCAACAAGTTCATGCCCTGACCAACCCAAATAGATTTAGAAAGGAAAGGAAGAGGGGTTAACCTGCCCAAAGTCATCCAGTGAGCTGATGGCAGACCCAGAGGTAGAAGCTACATCTCTTTGACATTCAGAGGAGTTTCTTAAGTGGACATGGACCACACCACCTGCCCTGGTGGCATGGCCATGTACTGCAGCAATACGCAGTACCAAAGCAGTAGCTTCACTCACACAATTGGTAGTTAATTCAGTGAATTTTTAAAGCAAATGTTAATAATTAAACTCGAGTGGTTAATGAGTTTCTAGAGAAAAGATCAAATTATACTCTTCAAACATGGAGTTAGAATTTTTACTAATTAGAAGAAATATGTTTTTCCCATGAGGGGCAGTTGCTGAAGTGACAGTTTGGAGACTGTTGTGACAGCATTTGCAGAGATGGGTGCCAGCCAAAGAACAGAGCTTTTTTAGTATCTCTGGTAGTGTAGTAGTTTCTTCTGAAGGCATAATTATGTTGCATTCTTTGCACAGTTCATTAGGAAAAGAAAAACAAAGAACTTGTGTTCCATGTGGTTGATGTTCACACATTTTTATCTTAGCATGATAGAAGAAGTTGTTAGATCCAGAGAGCAACACGGTGTCTCTCTCTCTTTCACTGCTAGCTTAATAACATAACTAGTGCTAGGTGGAAAACAGCTTTTCTAGCCCACAACTGTTATTCAGGAGTCCTTTTTTTTTTTTTTCCTGTGTGAAATCTCAGAAAGTATAAAGATGTTAAAAGGCCTACGTAGACTAAAAATCTCAACAAGAAATAAGTTTGGGTCAATTTGGGTCATTCTGACATCTTGAAATCTTTGATTTCTATATAACTTTTAATATGACTTTTTTTTTTTTGCTGCTACTTTATTAAATGTAAAAATGAAAAAGTAATTTCAAACATCAGGATTATTTTTGTTTTCATACTGTAAAAATGAAATTTTCTCAACGTTTTCCCCCAGTACTTTCTGTTGAGAAATGCAACACAAATGTTTTCCCCCAAAAAAGTTTCTGTGTTAATGCATTTTTTTGGCAAGAAAAAAAAGTTTTGTGGAACTATTGCCAACCAACTCTAGTAATAAATATTCTCTTCATTACATCTTATCATTTGCAAGCAAAACAAGTAAACAGGATTGCTACAGAGCCAGAATTTATCAGAGGTGTCAAGATAAAGCAGATTCATTTTCTTTGAGCATACGTAAGGCAGTCTTTATGGCACAATAGCATATGAGAGAATAAACAATCTTCACTAGTCATTAAATGGACATAGCAGAACTGAACCATCTCATACTTCCAGAAGTTAGCAATTACTTTTTCACACCTCTGGTTTAGTCCCTTTACACAAAGGAGAAAACCTAATAAATACATCCCAATACCTATAACCTCCCTGAAACCAACACAGCCCGTTGAACTGGTTATAAATGGCTTAACTCCCATTTCTGTTTAGTGACACCCTGAACTGCCCTGATATAGCTCCTTACCCTAGGGCATCCAAGCCTCAGTGTGCAGACTGCTGAGCAGTGATGCCTGATCTCCTCAGATGGATAGCAGTGTATTTTTAATGTCAGAAGGAGCAAGGGTCTACAGTAATGGCTTGTGCACTTGCTAGTCTTAGTTTCTACATTTTGAAGAACCCCAAATTCTGCGGTTAAGACAACGCAGAAAACTAAAGTAAAACATAGTCACTACTAACTAAAATGAATTAAAAACACACTAGTATACTTACAGAAGTGCCTTGTATCTGCAGTTTCCCACCTTGTTTCTCTGTAATTAATTTATTATGGGTTGGGCATATTAGAACTGATCTCCTTTCAGACATAGGTGTCTCCTCTGTGGCAGTGTGAGGACTGGGGTGGGCAGGAGTGGGGGATCAATGATCTGTGATGCTGCTCTGCAGCATGAGATCCTGGAGCTGTGCTGGCACCCACATGACACACAGTCCATGCCAGGGCCCAGAGAGAAGTTATGTGCAAGAGCTGCTGCTTTACTAACTCTTGTTTTATGAAAGCTTGTGCACCTGTGACATATACTGCAGGGATTTTATGGGGTAATTTGGAAAAAGAGACCCTTCCTCCAATTCTCTGTTGGTTTATTCATGCTTGCAGAAGCCTTTTCCTCTGCTTAGGGCAAAGGGAAACTTCCTGCTGCAGAAGCTGGAGAAGTCACCAAAACAAGTGATAATCCCCCAGATTTGTAGACAGACATAACATGGGACTAGTTGGTTGGGGATGCTGCTTCAACATTGTCAGGCAATTTGCAGCATCCTCCTTGCAGCTGAGGGAACTGTTGCAGCATGCATGCAGGAACATACAGTGGAGATGTTCCCTTGTTATACGTATTTTCTGTCTGTATCTAAGCTATGAGCTGTGAAGATAAATCATAGCAGCTGTCACATTTGTTTTGGAAAGAACCTAGTGGTACCCCAGGATACAGCTGTCACTGGGAAAAGGAAGGGTGGAAGATACTATTTTCAGTCACATAGGAAGATGGTGCTCAGCTCTGAGTTCGGCCCAAACCCTCTTCCAGATAAGAAAGTCCTTTCCCAGATAACAGGGATTTGAGGCAGGGATTGTGGTAGGGGAAATGCCCAAAACCCAGGAGTCTTTTTATTCTCTTTCCTTACTCGCGCCCCCCCCCCCCCCCCCCCCCCAATTTTCTTTAGAAAAAGAAATTATTAATGAGTTATTTATTACTGACAGAAATTATGCATGGATTATATATATATATACACACAAAAAGCTTATTACCTTCCAGCCTGAGCTGGATGGTGGTAAATTGGGAAGAGGTCTTGGCTTTCAGTGGCAAGCCATTCTGGTAGGGCCCAGACAGGGTCTGTTCTTAGATCTCACAAAACAGTGCAGAGCTTGATATTCTGTAGAAGATACTTACAAGCACCAAAAAAAATTTTCTAAAACAAGGGATACTCCTGGCATGGAGGAATTCCCTGATGGTTTGTTGCTATTACTGTATCAGCTCAGCAAGTGAGGCATGTTGAAGCATGGGGGGAAGAGAGGAAGAGGCTTAAGTGCACAGCTGCTGTTACTCAAAAATCAGGTTAAAGCTCATAAAAATCAGCACACCAGGCACACCTGGGTATGTATGGCTTTGTTTTCATAGCTCTTTGTGAAGTACGTCAGAGCAAACATGCTTTGTGCTGCCTGTATGGATAGAGATCTTCTAAATAACATTGATCCAAGCAAGAAAAGAGGTAACAAGATGTTTATAAAAGTCTTTCATGTCCTTGTCTTGTCCAGAATAATTGTTTAAGATTATAGCTTTGCTCATTTATTATTTGTGTGCATTTTGTATCATTGAGAGCCTCTGTTTTCTGTCTTCATAACAATGTAGGAAAAGAATTAGGCAATCAGCTGCTCACCTCTGGGGAAAACATGATCAAGCAGTGTAGCTGGTTGGATTGGGCAGTCCTGTGTGCTTATTTGGTCAGCCCCTGGGTGTCAGTGCAGGAAGCTGTCCTTCGTGGACCTAAAGGACAGAAGGTTAGGATGTGTGGGTTTACCTTTTTTCTGTGTACCTATAATTTTTTTCTTTTTTTAGCCTTTCACTTAAATTTCTGTTGCGATGCTGGCAGCAGAGATTAATTCTTTCTCCAAAATGGGTCCAGTCTGGGGTCTTCTCACTAGTAAGGAAACATTTTCAGCTGACTGCTGATGCAACATCTATAGGAAAAAGGCTTGTGAATGTCAAAAATATTCCTGTTTTGGGAGGTTTGTCATACAAACTGTGCATGTTTGAATTTTGTATGAACTTTGGCTCATGTTAAGTTTCTGTGACGCTCTACAGATATTTGAAAAATGTTTGTCAATGCAAACAATATCTGTTGGCACCAGCAGCTCTCTCAGGCCACAGTGTCCCCCTGTGTTGTGGGATGTCCTGCTTGCAGGCTAGCTCCCAGCTGGCTAGCTGCAGACTCTGCTGTGAATGCTCCTCTCCACCCAAGAGCAAATTGTCACCATCTTATGATATTAAAAACTTGTTTGTTACCTGCATGAGCAAATGTCCATAGTGTTATAGGAGAAATTTGCCCTGATCTGATTCATCCCAGAGACTGACTTGCCCCAGCTGTGGCTTAACCAGACAGCAGCCCACTTGCATCATGCTGGAAGGGGATAAGGTACCACAGCTTGCTCCCAATGCAATGTACAGGAGAATCAGGGCCTCGTTCCCTCCTGCCTGGCCTCTCCTTAGGTTTGGCACAGCTGAGACATGCAAGTTGGAGCACAGGTTGGTTTGGGGAAGAGCAGTGTTGTGGAACCCTGCAAACTTAAATGCTAGCTTTGGGGAATACAGTGTGTTATTCTGGGGACATCAGCAAACAATGATGTGGTGGAAGGATGGTGTCAAATATAAAGCTTGAACCCTTTTCTTAAATTTTAACTGTTCTGGATGTGGAGCTTTTTAAGAATCTTTCACTGAAGTCTTTGAGTGCAAAGTCACTGGCCCTGAGATCCTTTTAGAACCATGAGTCAAGTGCCTAAGGTGAGAAAATTCAGAAGAAAATACACCCTGCTTTTATATATGTATATATAGGTTGCTTGTATTTTGCTTTCTATTTTTGAAGCCTTTAGGAGATGTATTTTTCATCTTTTGTCTGCAGCTGTGAGATCTACTGACTCAAAGGGTTGGGATTTAAAAACCCAGGACACGAGATACTAAGAGACTTGTGAGGAAAACCTGTAACAGTTGGCAACACTAGGCTACTTTTGTTTTTCCCAAAGTAATATGAAAGCAGGACTCTGAGTAACCTGTACTGCTGTTACCTCTCATAACTGGACTGTGCTTTTGCAGCTTAAAAGAAATGAAGTAAAAAGAATTCATTTGATATTAAATAGTAGCAAGTGGGAGCAAACAGTAATTTAAGATGTTTATCAGAATTCTTTATCATGTTATTTAAAAAAATAACTTTAAGATTGAAATTCCAGCTTTGTCCTGTATTTCGGTCGTTCCTGTAAAAAAGCTTATTCTGTATTTTTCCCATTATATGTTAAGATTCAGACCTGTGACATGCTATCTCTGTTTCTCTCCTGGGAGCAAGCTGCTTGGAGTATTTGGCTTTGATGTAAGCTGTTGCTTTTGCTGGGTCTTGTTTTTCTCACTGTGTTTTAAATATCCATATTATTATAATAAGCAAGCTACCAAAATATCTCTAGTCCTCAAGAACTAGGCCTTGTTTTTCCACCTTTTTCCACCCTGCCCTCCCAATCACGCTCCTAGGTGTTGTCACTGAAGCCCCACAGCTCTTCTGGAGCTTGGTGAGAAGTGACCCTTTCTGTAAGCTGTCAAACGAAGTGGTTTTATCTCGCTTGCTGTATAAGTAGCAGAACTTACTTTGTTCTCAGTGGGCTGCAGTGGTGTGGTGAGTAGGATTAAGGGGAGAAGTGCAGCACCCTTGTTTCTGAATGAATCGGCTGCTCTGATGCAGAGCTGGGTCTCATGTTTCAGGGCTTCTACTCTGCAGCATGGTGCTGATATTTATGGCAGAATAAAGCTCTTCTACATCTGAATGACTACAATAGTGCTTTTATCTAGAAAGTGCAAAGTATTACATCTTCCAGTCTTCTAAATGAATTTGATGCTACAGAAGCATCAAATATCAAAAATTTTGCTTGGTACTGTTACGCCTTATGAATCCTCGATGAAGGTACAATCTCTAGTTTTTGGTTGTTGTTGGTTTTGGGTTTTTTTCTGTGTTCCTCCTCAGTTCTGTGCTGGAACAACGTCTGTCCTCCCACACAGCTTTGCTGGGTAAGTGAAAGCAGGATTAAGTTCACATTTCCTTACTTTCAGAGCTCTTTTCTGTGCCCAGGGCAGAGTTGCCTGCTGGTTTTGTGGGGCTCAGGTCCCCACATTTGGTGAAGTTTCTGTGCCTTGGGTCAGCACATGCCATAGTAGTAATACTTACACCATCCTTTGTTCCTCAGCAAATGTGATGTTGTACAACTTGGCTGGTAATGAAAGAGCTTTAAGATAATGTGCCTTACTCTGCACTTACCATTGACTCAAACAGGATCCTCTTTGTGTTTAACTTTTTTTTTTTTGATTGATTGATTGATACAAACTACTGCAAGAGGGTTTCTTGGGTTGCATAGCTGTGCTTAGGTGACTTTCTCCAGTGTTTTGGAGGCATTTAGTTTCCAACATTTTGCATCTCAACAGCTCTCACAGCCATACATAAACCCTGAGACTGCAGCTAGGTTCAAAATCCTCAGTTTTGCTCAGGAGCTGTAAACTGATATTTCTACCCATTATGTTTAATGACTGCTGGTTGTCTCTTCTATTCCTGAGGTTTCTAACAGCTTGTATGGTGCTCCCCACTTTGAACGTGTCTGCCTTCCTCCAGCCTTCCTTTCTGGTGCAGTGTTGCTGATAGGTGTTCGCAGGTGTGTGTTTTGGTAGCCTTGGTCTGGAATAATGCACAGGTGTCTGCTTTGCCAGATCTTCTTGCTTTCTTTGAAGCTCTTGCAAAGTGTTGTGCAGTAGCACATCGCCACCAGCACAGTTTTTGCTATCTGTCACCTATTGATGTTCTTCTTGCCCAAAGGGGTTTTCCAGCAGAGAACATCATCCTGTTTTGCATGAGTATCTGTATTGAACTCCTTGGTTTTCTGATAGCTCAGACTTGCAGAACAAAGTGCTTGAGTAAGGTGTTATTTTTAATGACACTGAGAGGTCTGTTAATTTTGTAGCAGAACATAAAACCTAGTTCTGCCTAGGGAAGTCTCATGGAAACTTCTATGTTGCAACTGGAAACAAGGCTTGGGTCACACTCCACATGGGAATTTCTCCTCAGTAAGGTTCAGATGTTCATGTAGCCCTGTGTTGTGGGCTTCTGCATCCTGCCTTCCTCATCTTTACATAAGGATCACATATCAGTGACTTTGATTTTTGTTTTGGGGAGTCACTGAGACAGTTCATTAAAGGACTGCAAGCTAAAGTTGTGAGTTCAAAACCATACACCTCACAGATCAGCTGGAGTGACTGGCCCAGTGTCTTTTTACCCCAAATCATTAAGGAGATAGTGAGTAGTGGTGGCAGCAGGGGTTTGTGCCATGTCCCCTAGTCTGAAGGTCACAATTTCAGCCCCGCAGACTGATTCCCACCAGCAAGGCACTGTGGCTCATGGCAGCATCAATAGGGTGGGACGTGCTCCCATTGACCTGTGTGGATGAAGCTGCTTCAGCCTCACTGAGTAGTTAGTGTTTCTAATTGCTATTTGTGCTGCTTTAGTGTAATAAAACCAGGAACTGAGAAATGTGTTTGCTGCTTCTTTGACCATTATATGCAAATCTTCCTTGAGGATCAGATGTGTTTGAGAGAAAAAAATGCCAGTGTAATTTAAAAATTACATGATGACATTTGTCAGCGCATCTGCACATGAAAGTTTATATTGCCTGTTAATGGAAGTAACATAATTGTTTCATTTTGAGAGTGTTGCCGTTTATCAAAATGTGTTTGTAGTGGTTACGCTGCCTGGTGTAAAGTTGCTTAAAATATTAGGTTACCTTGCCTCATGCTGCTTGTTCTTAAATATTCCCATGATCATTTATTTGTATTAGTTGGTAGCAGGTTTAGAAAATGAAAATATAAGATGCACTTTTACTGTCACAGAACTTGAGATGTGTTTGCATTGTTGTTGCACAAATATACCCAAGCCCTGTTTCTCCATCTGTTCCAAATGCTGGTCTGCTGGTACAGGGGGGAAGATTTCCCTTCAGCTGGGATGTGCAGGAAACATGGCCAAGGAAATGGGAATGATCTGGGAGTCAGGGCTTTGGGCTTCTGCTTCTTGGCTTTCCTATTTGCTAGTAGGTCAACAGGCCAGCATAATTAATTAATCCAGTCTGCACACAAGCTGTATCTATTTTGCACAATGTGTGCATGTATTGGGAATCCCAAACTACTGTTGATGGAGCAGGAGTGCTTGCATGGTGCAGGACATACTATGCAAAGATAGAGCTGACTTGCAAACACAGCTTGGCTGTGGTTGTGTCGCACTTGTCCCCACATTGATCAGCGAAGTAATTAATGGGCCCTGTGCCCCAAGAGACATCTCTGCCACTGACTCCCCAACCTTAGTTCATGTCTTTCCATGCAGTGCTTGCTGTGTGCTGGAGTTGTACTTACAAACTAAAGCAATTTCTGCCTCGGCCCGCTAGTTTGAACTTCTCTGGCAAGAGACCTACTCTTTACTCAAAGACTTCAGATGTGAGAAAAGGTATTGTGCCCATTGCCTTCAAACATGCTTTTGCTCCTTGTGAGACTAAACATAAAAGAATTAAATTAGTCAGCAGCAAAACTGTCATTCACTTATAATCAGTGATGGCAGCACACAAATTATTTTAGTTTGTGGTGATACTGAAGCTGTTAGAGATCAGAAGCCAGGAATGATAGACCTGCCCTGTTGTTTCTGATGGAGTATTTCCTTCCTGTGAAGGGCTTGTTGTTACCAGAGGAACAGAAGTGTTTCTCTTTCAAACTTGCTTTACCCAGGGAGGGGGGAAAAATGTTTTTCTCCACTTGACAACTGACGGTTTGTTACTTCCTTAACTCTGAGCTGTTAGCATAGATATTGCCTTGCTGACAAAGTGAAAGCAATTTAGTAATCGCTTGCAAGAGAAAATTGACTCCATTAGAGTTCGGTTGCCTTTGTTCCAGCCATTAAAAAGCAGACGCTACCTGCTTCATAGAATAGAATCATAGAATTGTTTAGGTTGGAAAAGACCTTTAAGATCATCCAGTCCAACCATTAACCTAACATTACCAAGTCCACACTAAACCAATTAAGGGTAGACTAGACTAAACCATATATAAATTGTTTTGATAGTTTCATTGTTTTTCCTTAGTCGAGTTTATTAAAAGTGCATATGATCACCTCCCTCTGACATACTCTTACTAGTGTGACCTGCATAAGGAGAGTTTGGTCTCCTGTCACCCATCGCTTACGTGGGGACGTGTCTCCGACCACAGCACAGCAGTCATCCACAGCCTGGCTGGAAAAAACTGCTGATGCACCTGACAAATTTCACCCAAATTTTAGGTAAATGTAGAAAAAATATTCCTTTAAAAAAGGAAATGGCTGCTTTGGATCCTGTTTGAGTGATGCTATTTCTAAATAGCACTTTTCTTTCACTTCTAAATGCTAGTTTTCCTTCGTAGACTGTCATTGAGACCAGAGATTGTCTTTACATTACAGTGTCTGCTTCTTTGTTAGTCTTTAACCTTCATATTTTCTCCATTGTTATGTTCCTGTTTTTTTTTCTATAGCTTCTCTCCTATTCTCATTTTCTTTGTTGTGGTGCTAACTATTTTGTTAAATGCAGCCAAGCATCTGGCTGCTCTTTGCAGCAGCAGCTATCTCTGGACGGCCTCCCTTGCTGCAGTTTCAGCATGCCTCATGCACTCTCTGATAGAATCTGAATTGTACAAAATCCTTATTTCATGTGTATGCTCATAAAGAGAACCAGGTTGATCCAAATTGCATCAGCTTTTATAGACCTCCTTTGCCTTTCACGTCATGCTAGAATCTGAAGTATTTTCCATTATGTTTTGTCTCCTTCATTTTATTTTTTCTGACTCATTTACTGATGTCACAGATGACGGTTTGTGTCACTGAAATTTGCTCCCATGGAAATGACTCTGCACATGTGTGCATGGCATCCGACTCCTCGTTCTTCACTTCTTACATAATTCGGGAGCTGTCAGAGCTCTACCCCAACGTGCCCATCTGTCTATTCTCTCAAAGTTAATGAGCCTTTCTCTTCTTGCTTCAGGCATATTACACACCCTGACTTATTCATAGATGATGTCTATTAAAATTGTCAAATGCTTTGAGAATTAAATTATTTCTCTAAATAAAGAGCCTGCTTCTAATCTCATTGAAGACGTTTCAATGCAATTGGCTTATTTTCTAGTACAAATAAAGAGTGACTATACTGAGGTCTGTCTGACCAGAGGGGCGATCGGGCCTTCCTGTTTCACTGAAGATAGTTGTGATTTACTGTAGTGTGAGAGCTCAGAATCTGCCTCTGGCTTAATCTGGAAGCAGCAGCACAATGCAGAATTTACCTGGAATCAGGCATCCAGATTAAAGTGACCTCCCATGGCATGAAGCAGTCAGTGTGGGGGCTGTTTGTTTGCTTTTAGAGTGCTGGAACATATAGAAAAACATTTGATGTTGATTATTACATTTCTCAAAAGGGTGAAAGGGAATGAAGGGAAAAAAACCCTACAGCTCATAATAAAGCTGCTACATCACTCTAAGGAGAATTAACGGTGAATTATGAGTATGAAATAGTAGGGTGTTAACTGAAGTTAGATAACAATAAGCAACGTAGGGGGAAAAAAGCTCAAATTCATATCATTGTATTAAGAAAATCAGTAGTAAATTTAGTTCATGCTAGAGTGTGTTTTCTCCAGAGCAATTTTGGGGAAAAAAGTAATTTAAGATTTTTAATAGTCAGCCTTTCTTGTTTTTTCTGTCTTTAGTAATAAACCCAAAGCTGATCAAATACTTTGATTTCTGGCCCCTTTTTTCTCTCTCTCAGCTGTAAGGCCTAGGAAAGAAATTAAACAAAATACCATTTTAAAAAAGTCAAGCTAATAAGTTTGGTTTGGTGGTTTTTTTTTTTTTAAAAAAAAGGCTTAGATAATGAGATTTAATCAAAAGTCATGTTATAACAAATTTTAAAAAGTATTAAACTGTCCTTATTCAATGCTGAAAAGGGAAAGCAGGCTTGCAAGGTGCCTGCCTACATGTGCAAGGACGCATCTGATCAGAGAGAAGGAAGGGAAGATGGAAAATGGGTGAAACTTGGGATCCTGGATTTCAGGATGAAAGCTGGCCTGTGGGAGGAATGCTGATGGCCTCTTGGGCTGAATCTGTGGGCCAGCCTCCTTGGAGCTAGTCTGGGTGCATGTCAATGGTAGGGCAAGATCAGCAGGGTCGTGGGCGGCCTCCCTGGTGGATAACCCAAGTTACCACCTTGTGGTGCTGCAGGTGAGGAAGGAGCAGGGCAAAAACTGATGGAGAGAGCCAAGGCAAGAGGACTAATGGTGTGGGAGTAAGGAAGAGGGGGTGAGAGCAAGTTGGTACGCAGAGAACCATGTAATCACTTAGATGCTAAAGACCAGTTAGATGATCGAGGTATCTGGAAAATGTACTTTCTTGCAAATGCAGAATTTGCCAAGAAAGGCAGAGGAGTACTTGGAATTGTGTTATGAGAGGCTTTGCTTAGATATCACAAACCTGCTTGTGCAAGTAGTCTCTTCTCTTCAAAGCGAGAGTCATGACTATGACCCTGCCTCAGTGGAGCCTACAGAAAGAAATGCAATGGGGACACAGGGATGGTGGTGGTGGTGGTCAGTTCCACTTTGTTAGAGTCCACCACGTATTGTCCCCTTGTACAGTTAAACAAGCCAAGCCTTTTATTCTTTTCTTCTCAGATGACTCTCTTGTTCTGCTGTCCCCATGGATGAGTGCAGCCCAACCGTGCTCATTTTGCCCAGCTCCGAGCAGGCTGGTTACGTGCCAATGCTGGTCTGCATGGCTGTGTCCATATGGCACAGCAGGCTCTGGTGCTTGCTCAACTTCTCAGTGCACTAATGCATCTTAGGTGCAACATATCCATGGCCTGCTGCCTGGAGCTGGCTCACAGGCAGGATGCTCCTGCCCATGAATACACAGGCTTGTTCCGGTTTGAATCATCTTTCTTGAAAATGGAAGATTAGTGAATGAAAATACAAGTATTAGGACTCAAGTGTCTTGTGCTGGTGGCATTAATTCCTCCTTATCTTTTACAATAAAGATGTAAATTCCTTGCTTGGTGTGTGTGTATCTTTGCCAGCCTCAATGAACAACTACTTCCAGAGCAGGGTTTGGTTTTTCAGCCTAATCTATTTTCATCTCCTCTGCAGCCTATTCCATGGTGGTTTCACAATTGCTCTGTTTTTCTTTTTCTCTGGAGCTTACCTAATAATTTCACTGGTAACACCATATCAAATGGTTTAATGAAGTCCATGTAAATTAGAACCACTGCATTTCTTTCTTTCTTTCTTTTTTATGTTAAAGAACAAACAAACAAAATCCAAAGATGCCAAGTCAAGACTGTTACAATGTACATCTGGGAAACTCATGTCAGATTTTATAGCAGTTTCCATGTATCTTCATGTCTTTAATTTTCCGTTTAAATCTGTTCTGAAATTTTGCCTGGTTAAGGTCAAACTAACAGGTTTACAATTGTGTGGATCATTTGCTATCTTTAAATGCAGGCATTACACAGACAAGTTCTTTTAACTGTTTCAGTCTGATGTTGTTCTTTGTCCTTTTTTTTTTTTTTTTTTTTAAATACCTGTTGTTAAGAGTTTTCTTTTCTACCTACCTTTGTCTTTAGGGTTTCCCTTAGTACTTATTTACCAAAATATCCAGTTGTGATATATTTAGATCAGAGAAGTGTTGGCTTTCTGAATTTATACTGTCAGTCATCCCCTTTCAGGTCCATATGGATCAGTTTTCCGAGGCAAAAAAAAGGGGGGGGAAGGAGGGGTAACCCAACTAAAACCCACTAAAAAGGGGAAAAAAAAAAAAAAAAACAACCCAAACCTGCACTTTTGCAGTGTTCTTTGGGGGAAGGGATGTGTGTGTGTGGTGTTTTTTGTTTTGTGGTGTTTTGGTTTTTGGGTTTTTTTTAATCTCTTTAAGGAATTACTTAACTTACCTTTTATCAGTCTTTGTTCCCTAACATTCCTAGGAGTCAATGTATCCTCGTACATTAAATAGCCGTGTGAGAGCCTGTAAAACTGGAAGACAAGCAAAAATACAGCTGCCAGGTCAATGTCACCTTCTCTTCTGGGGAAGGCAGTAGAGCATCTCCATAGACCTTAAAGAAGAGGTGCAGTGGTGCAACGAGATCTTTGGTGTGTAAGAGGCTGCATGCTGTGAAGAGCTGGGTTTGGATCACTCTGTGAGTGTTATCCATGCAGTAGTAACCTTTCGCTATTCTTGCTATGAATAGCTGCATTTTTCTGTGTAATTGTTCTTATATCAATTGTTATGTATAAGATACAGGTAAGTCAAGTAACTCATGAATATTTCAATAATCACTTCTCTGACATTGTACAGGTATGTGAAAACATGTATTTAACTATACTATTATAGTAAAAGCCCTGAGTGGTTTGTCAGTTCATTAGGGACACTTTTTTTATTATGCTTTGCCCTTTGCTTTGCTTTTCTCTGGCTTACTTTTTAAGAGATGCTCAGGCAGCACTGACAACAGGAGGGGGCACTCAGTAGCATATATTAATAATGCACCACCATGTTAGGTAGGAGGTCTCTATTAAACATCTTATAATTTAAAATAAATAGCTCCCTGAGCTTTGAATTAGAGGGTTCTGCTGGTTCAGGTGCTTACTGGGAAAATCAGTTCAAGGGAGAAGCAATTTCAGCCATGTGAACCCCATGGTGAGCAGTCACGTCCTGGTGACGTACCAGGCTGTGCACAGGCACAGCGGGTCTTGCTGCCTGAACCCAGGGTCCATGTGAAAAGCAAAGGGGACATTCTCCCTGGATCATGTGTGGCGTGTGGTGCAGGGTGTGCCCCACATCACTGCATAATAAATCATAGAATCCCAGTTTCTTCATTAGAAAATGAGTGACGTTACCAAACTGGCGTGATTTCAGAAGCCACAGAGAGCTGGAGTGAAAAGAAAGCTACAAATGCAACATCAAACGGTTTCTTGCTTGATTAAGTGTCCTGGTTTCAGCTGGGATAGAATTAATTTTCTTCCTAGTAGCAGGCATAGTGCTGTGTTTTGGATTTAGTAGGAGAAGAATGTTGATAACACACTGATGTTTTAGTTGTTGCTGAGTACTGCTTATGCTAGTCAAGGACTTTTCAGCTTCCCATGCCCTGCCAGGTGCACAAGAAACTGGGAGGGCGCACAGCCAGAATAGTTGATCCAAACTGACCAAAGGGCTATTCCATACCATATGACGTCATGCTCAGTATAGAAACTGGGGGGGTTGGCCGGGGGCAGCGATCGCTGCTCGGGAACTGTCTGGGTATCGGTCGGCGGGTGGTGAGCAATTGCATTGTGCATCACTTGCTTTGTATATTGTTATTATCATTCTTACATTGTTATTATTATCATTACTATTTTACTTTATTTCAATTATTAAACTGTTCTTATCTCAACCCAGGAGTGTTTCTCACTCTTACTCCTCCGATTCTCTCCCCGATCCCATTGGGGTAGGGGGAGTGAGCGAGCGGCTGCGTGGTGCTTAGTTGCTGGCTGGGGCTAAACCACGACATTAAGAAATTTACCTTATTAAATAACAGATGAGTCACCACCATTCCCCTCCAAATGAGCACATGCGTTTTATGTAATGGTGTGTGTACATTCATGTCATGACTCATGATCTGGCCTGGTGAATATTCATGTTCTTCCTTTCCAGATTGACTGCTGCTCTCTATTACTATTGCAAAGTATGCACAATAATTTCAGAATGTCAGGTTCATATTTATTGAATGTGAGAGTTCCCTAAAACCACAATTTGAAAATAAATCAGTTCATGATTATTTTTTATTTAGATGCATTTAAGTTCTTTTCCTACGGGTGCGTACATACTGGTAACAAATGCCATATATATGGTAACTTAGAATTATGAAGCTATTCAGGCACACAGGGGATAGAGCACTGTGCTGCAAACACTGCTGAAAATTGTGGAGTTTTCTGGGTTTTAAATAGGTGTGGCTTTAAAACTCACAAAAAGTTAGCTACAGAAAGCCAGGCAACTGTGTTTGTTTTGTGTTATTATGTTTTATGTTGGAAGCAAACATTGCAAGTGCTCATTTCCAGACCTTAATGCTGTAAACAAAGAGCTATCATGCAGAACATTTGAGAGGAGAGGAAAAATTGGTTTTCTTGTGAGTAGGAAAGAGTTTAATAGTACTTTACAACAACAACCCTGAAAAGCTGAGGGTAAAAAAAACCTACCACAAAAGATTTTCCACCAATGTTACATTTGGTGTTTATGACGTTGTACATCTGAATTAAAAAGGGACTGAGGGAATGTCACCCCAGTGGTGGCAGAAGGTGGGTCTTTACAGCCACAAGAGCTGCCTTGGAGTATTCTGCAGACTCTCAAACCTCTGTGTCCCAGGGACAAAGTACACATGATGCCTGCAGCAAGCGTTGACTTTTTAATGCTGGTATTGAATGCTTTCAGTTATTTATTAATAAGGATGAAGCAAAATCCAAATTTTAACTCATTATTAACTCCATGTGCAGTGGCAGGTAAACATCCCATGCAATAATAAGGATACCAAAATATACCTGCCATGGAGGCTGAGGGATGCTCAGCTGGTCTTTTTACAAAGGTGAATTTCAGCCACTGGGGACATGCTTGTTTTAAAAAAAAAAAAAAAAAAAAAAGCGCCATTTGGAATGATATCTACAGATAGAAAATATGAACAACTATGGCGTAATCATTCCAAGAAGTTAGGACAGTATGTGATGAGATTCAGATTTATTCTGTTGTAGTATTTCTGCATGTCTGAGCAAAGAGAGCAAGTTTATCATTGCAGGGAGTGGCAGAGTATCTACATCTTCTTGTGAGGTTCCCAGGTGCTCTTCCACCAAGGGAAAATAAAAAATAAGGATGCTAGTCTTACTGCCAGAAGGTAGATTAAGATCTCTTCTGTGTGCTTGTATTGCCTTGGTATGTCTGGAAAAGGAATTAATGCCTTTCTGACTCAGTATGAGGGAAGATACAGAGAGGAAAATTAATGCTCTTTGGTTTTGGACAGAATGGTAGTGATTCATTATTATGACCCTACAAAATATCATTACTTGAGCTTGTGTCTGAGAAAATCCATTTTCCCCTTGCTGTGAAAAAATGAAATCTTTTTTAGTTTGCAAGTAATTAAATAGTTATTTTACGTGTTGGAATTAAAACAGTGGTAAAAAGCTGTGTTTGGGGAGGTTTCCCTAAGGTTTTATTAAGTGTTTTTTACACTGATTTATCTCCAGTACCTGCTGGGAAAAATTCCAGAATTTCTTACAAAACTGAAGACGGAGCATTGAATACTCCCTTAGAAAGTAAGTCCCTAATCAAAGTGCTAGTAATGTGGTCCCCAGTTCAAGAGCGGCTCTGGAAAGTATTTAAATACTTAAAATAAGGCATAAGCGCTTCTCTGGACTGCATGTTCAGTTAATTTTGAAGTGGGTATCTGCAGAGTAATCATGAGGTTTTGATTTTTCTTTTCCCACCGAAATGATTGTGAAAACGTGCCTCTGTGCTGGTAGTGCACGTATTGCTTTCAAAAGATGGGAAGATTTCCTGATGCTACCAAGTGACTAAAATGAATTTGGGGTTTCTACAATTGCCACTTTTCAGAATATACTTGAACTGTAGGTTCCTCAGACGCCTGCAACCTCAACAGGTGACCAGAGATGAGGACTTGGCATTGCTGTGTGCATCTCCACAGTGTGATAGGGGCGTGTGTTGGTGCAGCTGTAGGGTCCTGGTCCCCACATTGTGCAGACTGGGGTCCTCGCAGTTGTGCTCTCTCACCTGGGCATGCAGTTTCATTTCTGGCCTTAGTGAAACAAAAGGGGACAGGATGTGCTGATCTTATCCTGAGCTTGGCAGTAGGGACAAGCACAGGGTGTGTATCCAGGGATAGGAGCTCAAAAACACCCCCAGGTTGGACAGCTCTGCTCAGAAGCACATTCCTGATCCAATCATAGAATAATTAGGCTGGAAGGGACTTCTTGAGCATGGGATTGGACTAGAGACCTTCAAGGCAGGACTAACTTCAAAGTCAGATTGGGTGTCTGAAGGTAATCCCCATCTGTGTTTTGAGCATCTCCAAGGATGGAGATCCTGCAGTCTCTCTTTGACCTGCTTCCCTTGTCTGACCATCCTCACTGTGATTACTTTTTTCTATTTTATACATTATTTCCTTAGATCTATCACTGTGACAGTTGTGTCTTGTCGTTTTGCTGTGCAGCTCTTGGAAGAGTCTCTCTGCTGTCTTCTCTATAAGCGCCAGCAGGTAGCTGTAGACAGGAAATATGTCCCCGTTCAATGCCTTTTCTCTGGGCTGAAGCAAACCTGGTGCTGAACCAAACCCAGTATTTAATGTGCTTCAGCCCCAATCACCTTGGTGGTCTCTGTTGGACTTGCTGCATTCTCACACACCACTTAAAAATAGATCTGCACAGAAATAGGGATGCATCTTAGTGCTGCTACAAAAAGGAGAAAGATGAGTTGCAAGTGCCTAAAATATAGAATTCTGAAAATATGAAAATATGGTTTTATTCAGTCACTAAAACTAAAGGGGCCCTTGCAAGGGTATCATGAAAAGATGTATTTTAAAGCAGCCTTCTGTTCCAAAGAAAAATGAAAATGAATTTGGCAATGTGTTAAAAAAAAAATGAATTGGTAGAGATGCAAATAGCAGGAAATAGAGAGTTCAGAGTGAAGAATGAAGCCTTAAATCTGCCTTCTTGAGCCTGAACTGTGTATCATCTTATATAATTTAGAATTACTTGCCATTTTGTAAAGGGCTTCATGGAGCTATAACAATTTACTCAGCTGACTATCTGGCTCATAGTTGTGAACTATCTGCAACTGTTTTCCTGTCAAAAATTGCAGTACTTGCAGTTCAGTTTACTTCAGATTTATTTTTACACTTATGGAGGTCTACCATCAAAGCCAAGGCTGTAGGAAAAACTTTTGATTTAAAAATGTTTGATCTTTAACAACTCATTGGCTTTCATCTGCTTATCAATGAAATGTCAACGTGACTCAGAGAATTGAATACTGCTGATAGTTTAGGAGGAAAAAAATCTCTTTTGCTCACATGGCCTTTGTGCCTTTGACAAGCCATTGGATGTTGCTTTTTTTTTTTTTTTTTGTGGGGAAGGAATTGCTGAAAGTCATTGCTTTTGATCATTAAGTAGTTTTGGTTTTTACAGCAAGACTTACCATGAATTAATGTATTATTCTCCTCTCTGAGTCTGCCTGAGACTCAGGTTCTTTTTTGGGGCTAAATTGACAATCTTTGATTTCTTACACAATTTCTAATGCATATTGTTAACATTCAGGCTATGAGTCCCAGAGAGTTATTAAATGATTTACGAGAGTGCAGGAGCTCTGCAGTCTGTCCAGGAGAGGCAGCATCCTGGCTGGGGGCCGGGGAACGTCTTGAGTTCTCAGCAGGCAGTTGATTTTTCTCCAGGAAAAAATATTCTGAGCTTTGAAGGGTAAAGCAACTAAAGACAAATGCATTTAAATCAAAGGAAAAAAAAAAGTGTTTATTCCAAGAAAGGTTGGTTGGTTTGTTTATTTTTTCCTTTTAGCAAGAGTAATGATGGTAAACACTCCCAAAGGTGTGTGAACACCCCAGTGCCCTGCCAGTACAGACTTATGAACCACCATAGCTTTTGCTTCCCTTCAACTAACCTTCTGGAATATCTCAAAACTTCATCATACCGAACTTTTGTTTTAAATAATTCATGTGTTCTTGATAGAAGGGAAACAAAAATATTTTTCTAGCTTCAGTTTATTCTAAAGTGGACTTAAAGACTGAAGGAAAAAAAGTGCCCAAAGAACTCATTACTTATCTCTATCAAAAAACAAGAGTGGCATATATAAGAAGTTGGCTTTGCTGAATGTTTAAATTATATTTTTAATTGTTGGTAGTAGATTGAACTGGAATTGATGATTTACCACAAAATTCAGTATGTGTGCTTTGAAGTTAGCTATTGGAAAAAAATTCTGTGGTAGGCACAGGTTTTAATTTAAAATTATGGAGATATTTCTTAAATATATGCAGAATTCACGAATAAAATGTGAATTATTTTTCTGGTACAGTGATGTGCTTAGAAGACTGTAGCTGGAAGGAATTAGTCATGAAGTTTTACCTTGTGGAGACTGAGGGATGCAGTGAAAAAGAAAGCTGATGACTTCAAGCCAGAATCCATGTAAAATAATAGAAAAGTATTAACAAAGCAATAGGATGGTTAATTCTGAAGGTGGAGCCCAGTCTTGAGCATCACTGTAGTCAAATTCACATGTATCATTTTTCAAAATGAATATGCAAAATGCTTCCTCTATTGATTTTAAGGCAGTTGAGATAGGTTTGGGGCTTTTTTTTTTTTTTTTTTTGGTGTTTTTTAACCATTATTTTTACCATTATAATCTTGGATAAAACCTATACCACTTTTGAAAACCCTTGTCATCCTGATGTCCTCTCCAAGGTATTCCTGCCACTAGAGAACCTGATGCTATTTTGGGATGAATAACTGATTCTCCAGGCACTGAAAACTGAAAATCAATAAATAAAGGCAATGTAGAAAAAAAGAGGGTCAATGAGACTTGATAAGCACTCTAGCACAGGGTTTTTCACAGAAATGTGGTAGAATGGAGCCAGAAGCATTGGCTCAGACCTAAGAGTTGCCTCTCTTCCATGTAATATTTTTCTTTCTGTTTATGCCAAGGTAAGAGGTGAAGGTCTGTCACAGTTTATGCCAGACCTGATGATGGCTAAATTTAGGCAACATCAAAACAAGCAGTGATGTTATTCTGGTCTGAGAGGTTAGTTCTTCCTTCCTCCATTTTGCAGGTGTGGGGACCTGGTTGCACCCAAGGGTGGCTGTCAGTGGCAGCGAGAATGAGGGCTGCCAACTTCTTTCTGGCCACCGTCAGGGACAAGGTGACTTACAGAGCAGTGCCAATGTCTTCAATCCATCTAAACTAGGAATTTGGGGGCTATAGGATAAGGCAGAGCTCCTGCCAGTGTCATTGCTTTTTTCCTATGTATCTCTCCTACATAGGTACCCAGTTATTTCAGTTATTGCGTTTCCATAAGAGCACCTGGAAAATGCTTTTTTAGGTGTCTTTGTGATTTCCTTTTCTTCTCCTAGTTCTGCATTGGCACAAAAATAGTAATGGTTCTCTTCATGAGCCACTCCAAGTAATAGACAGGTGAATGGGCCAAGTTTTAAAAGAAATCTGTATCTATATAACCCTTCTAATAAAAAAGATGGAATTAGGAGTCTGATATTCATTTTTACCATTATAGTCCTAATTAAAAAAAATTAGTTTCTCAATGTCATAGCATAATTTTACTCTTGTATGTAGTACATGTACATATTTAACTGCTGACGGGGAGTGGGGAGGACTATTGAGAAATCTGTTAGACTTCAGAAAATATAATTTTCTTGCTGAGAAGTTTGTGTGTACCAGATTTGCAGAGTTTACTTTGTGTAGAAAGCATTTTGCTCAGTCTGTCTCTGTGTGTGTTTGAAAACCGCTCGTTTAGCGCAAGTAAATGAATTTTGAAGTCTCCCTTTCTTAGACCTTCCTGACAAAACAGATTTTTCTTATGAGGGTAATTTAATTCTAAGCAAATTGTATTTGGTGACTAGTATAATTTTGGAATCCCATGCTTTGCAGTCCATTAGTAGCCAAATAAGGTACATTTTATTTTTAATAATAAAACTGATGAATAAGCAAGTGATAATTCTGCCTACCATTTTTTTTTTCCTCCATCCTCTGATGCAACATCATTCATGGAAGAAAATGATACTGCAGATACATTTGTGAGATGCAAGAGAGAATGACCCTACTGACCATTTCGGAATTCAGTCCTGAGCAGTTATAAGATTTCTGATTTAAAATGTCTGATTTTATCTTACAGTGAAGTTGGTTTTGGTTTGGGTTTTTTGGTGTGGGGGGTGTTTATGATCTAGAGTTGAGGCATCTCCCTGCCCATGTTCCTTCAGCAACCCCAACTAGCACATGCCAGGATCATCAAGCTTGTTTACATCTGTGACGAGAGTGGTGGTAGCATCACCTTCTCCAAAACCTCCAAGAGCTCAGACCCGGGAATAAGTAAGACCAAGGCTGGGCATCCCGCTGTCTGACTGTGTCCTCGTGTTTGGGCATGAACCAAGTATTACTGTGGCATGATCAGGAGTGGCCAAGAGTCACGGAGCTGAAGAGAGAGTTTCTGGAGACCCAGAAATTTCCACTGGCTTTAGTAGGGGTGTCCTGCACAGCAAAGCTCAAGTGTCACAAAGCTGCCTTGTGTCTCCTTCACTGTTGAAAGGTGGTTTGGAAAAATGGTTAATTTTGTTCACAGCTTTAAAGTAAAAGCTGTGCTGGGGCGGGGGGGTGGGGGGGGTGGAAAAACACAAAAAACCCCTCTGAAGTATTTTGAAACTTTCTAGAGACTTTTTTTAGACAAGCTAAGTTGGAAAAATAAATGGTCCAGTGACTATTTGCTAATTCATCTGCATGTGCAGCTGCAAAATTATTTTCTGTGCATATAGTGCAAAACTTCTTCCTAAATATGAGGTTTAGAGACCCTTTGGGAGTAATTAACTATAATGCAGAAGCAAATCTGGGTTCATTGTGCACACTGCTCATTTAAGAAATGTTTTTGTGCGCAAAGCCCATTAGTAAGTTTCCAAAACCTCCATGAATGTTAAACACTTTATTATAGGACTCTGAGCGCTTCTTATTTTACATAAAATCTAATGTAATGCTAAGAATTACATTTAGCTTTTGATCCCTGGATAGCAAATTGTGGTGTCACATGTGTGCCACAGTGTATTCAAGGGCTAAAATCTGGCTTTTATTTAGTTATTTATTTAAGAGTTGATAGAACAGCTCTTTTCTTGTGGACTGAACAAAAAGTTGAGGATATGCTCAACGTAAGTTGCATGCTATTGATTTTATTCTACTTATTGATCGACTTCCATAGTGTGGGGGATTTCTTTGTTGTTCTACTAACTGCTTTCTTTCTGTGCTTTTAGTCCTATGCTGTACATGATTGTTAGGATCCTGACTGTGATGCAATGGAAATGCAAAGCAACGTTGATGTTTTCATCAGTTGTACAGGATTGGCAGTCAAAACAATTGAGTTGCTGAGGATATGATTTAGCCAGGACTGGGAATACATGCGCTTAGCATCAGTGGGTGTAGGCATGTGCCTGAAGTTGAGTATGTTTAATTTGCTGAATTAGGTCAATGTATGAGGCTAATGGACTCCTTCCGAGGCAACAGTGTGATGCTTTCTGGCCTGTATTACATGGGCAGTCAGGGAACATAATCTGACTTAACCTCACTGTCAAATGATTTGTGAAGGAGCACAAATCATGTGAGATACTCTGAGGAAATCTATCCTACTGACTGTGTGTGTGATGAGGGTGCTGATACTTGCATGTGCAGGGCAGCAGACTGGTGGGACCGGACTTCCTGGCCCAGCTGCATGCTGGTGATCAGCACGGAAGCACAGTGGCACAAAAACAGATGAAGAAGAGCAGAAATAACTGCTCAGCTTTTATGAAAGTTTGTACTTTCTCTTCTCTTAACTCTTTGTTATCTGTTTGTTTGGAGGGATTGACAGCATAGCATATTACCTAATACATATTGCGTCTTATCCACCATTTATTTCCCAATAAAAACCAAACTATAGTCTTTGTTATTATAGCAGAGTTAATCATTAACATCTGAGGGTTTTTACAACACCCTCAAATGCGCTTTATTTCAGAATATGCAAAATATATCCAAACACTTCCATTTAAAGAGATGGTTTACACTGCGCTTTGGCTGCACTCTCTGGATTGGTTGGAATTTCGTGCAATTACTATTTTACACAGCAGTAGAGTATCTGTGAAGTGGCTATCAATTGAAACATATTTTGCTCTTCAGACTTGCTTTTGCAGGTTTCACAAAACATTTAATTAGTGATAATCAGCTTTTAACCAGCCAGAGCACACTGCACACTGATGCGATTCTCTCCCCCTCTCCCCCATAATTGTAGGCATAGTCTGTACCCATAAGATAAATTACTTGCAGTCTGGAGAACATCCTAGCCAGCAGGAAGGGAGAGAATAAGAATGTCATTTGCATGGGGATAAAGAAGGTGGTGTGTATACTATGATTTCAGTGAAGAATATACTTTTTCTTTCCTTTTCAGAATGATGGACCTGGAAACCAGCTGGAGATTGCAAAGTCTCCTTTCCCTTGAGGTTGCTAGTCAGGGGTCATGTTCCACCACACCCAAGGAAACTAGAAGAGCTCCACGCTAACTTCCGTAAGGTTTCACTATGGAAGATAAAATTATTTTCTGGCTCAGGTTTTGTGAAGTTCAGCATCTGCCTTGGACCTGCAATTTGGAAAAGGGATCATCTCCGAGGCAAGGTTAAGAGACAGAAAAACTAGTTCCAGACGATGAGCGCTTTAAGTAGCACTGGAATATTACTCAGCTTAACAACAGTGTCTGTTACACTGGATTTTAGTTTGCATGGTGGTCTGATGGCTTGGTCCTTAAGCAGCAATTTGACTCTGAATCAGAGTTTGCCTACATCTGATTCTCTTAATGCCTCTGAGAAGGGTGAAGTCTCTCGGATGTCCGTGAGGGAGAAGAACTGGCCTGCCCTCCTGATCTTGGTTGTTATCCTGCTGACCATTGGGGGGAACATACTGGTAATTATGGCTGTGTCCTTGGAGAAGAAGTTGCAGAATGCCACAAACTTCTTCCTGATGTCCTTGGCGGTGGCAGACATGCTGGTGGGTATCCTGGTCATGCCCGTATCGCTCATTACAGTCCTGTACGGTAAGTGGCTTCCCTCCTTGTTTGACTATACATTTTTGCAGGGAATCCCCTGAGGCTGCAGCAGTCTGCTTTGCCTGGTTTTTCATGCATTGGTGGCTTGGGGAGTATCAATGTGGACTTGGCCACGGGTCTGTGCTGAGGTTCACCCTCTGCTGGGTGAGGGCGATGCTCTGCTGGGAGCAGAGCTTGTTTCCTTGCTGCTGGCAATGACCCATGAATGGTGTCGGCATCGGTTTGTTGTTGGTGTGGGGTTTTTTTTGTGGGTTTTTTTTTATTGCTGTGGCCACCCAGAGAAACTGCAACAGCGAGTTGGCTTTTTACCTTTTGTTTGGACTGCCCCAAAATTCGCTAGGACACAGGAGCTTAGGGAAAAGCTGAGGAGTGTGTTTGTGATTGACCCAGCTCTAAGCCAGGTCAGAATCAGTCCTTGAGCTCCAACTGATCAAATCAGTGGGATTTGAGCAATAATGTGGTTAAGAAAGGAGGTTTGCACTACTAGATTTGGCATTTAAATAAAAAACTTCGCTCTTGGTATTTATACCTGAGATTGCCTTGTGCCTTTCAGGGGGTCATTTTGTGCCTTTCTGTGCCTCAGTTTCTCTATCTCTAACCTGAGAAAATGCCCTCCATTGTAAAACACTTTGAGATCTGCTTATATAGGTGTAAGCTTTTATTGCTCCCCTACCATAGGGTTGGTGTGTTTGCACTGAAGTGGGACATTGCTCCTGCACTCAAGTGTAGAATCGCTGTTAGCACTTCAAAGGAGTAAAATATCAAACACATCCAACTTTCTCACCTCTCTGAGGTGAGAAAAAAACCTCCAATTTTTTTTCAGTGTGGTGCTAGGACTCTCCATCCCTGGATATTACATAGGGGTATTGCATTTGCCTCTGTATCTCTGATCATCATGTTTGTATACTCGCGTATCAGTGTAATCTGTGTGTTTAATAGGTAACAGTAATTTTTGAACTCTGTTTTCAGATTTTCTTTGGAAAGTATTTTAATATTGATATTTCTTGGAAACAAATAATGCTGTTTACTTACAGATTTGATTAGAAATTGGTTTACTGTCCTATAAAATAAAATGTAGGAATATTTATGTGACTTCTTCCCTTGCCTAAATGATTAAGTCAGACAGAGATTCAGTTCTAAAACACATTGATCAAGCATACATAATTCTAAAGCTTATATAACTTGTCTACAGTGAGTTAAATCAATATGTGATTTAGGTACAGACCTATCCTTTGAGATCTTATGCATAAAGCTTTTTATTTTGGGCTGTCAGAATAGTTCCATCTCTAAATCTTCTGCGTATTACAACATGTGTATTTTATTTTTAGCAGTTTACTCCAGTTCCCTGGAGCTTGAAAAGGAGCATATAAATACTGAATGATTTGATTGACCTGCACTTGCATAAATTCTGGGTTACCTCGTGACTCTGAAAAGGTGGATTTATGGAAGTGATCTTCCTACATACATACTTTCTGAGTCTTTGGAAACTAATGGAAATGGATTTTCTGTTCTGCCTAGAAAATAATTACTTAAGGTCGTTTAAAGCTGTAAACCATGCTGCATATTTAGAGGCAAGTAAATACCATTGATCTGAAGAGGAATTGTAATTATTCCTCTTTTCTACCAGACCACCAGTATTAGCTGTTGATGGCCCAAACACTTCTCCACAGGCAAATGGCACTAAATAGATTTTTTTTTGGCAAAAGTTGTAATTTCAGAACAGGCATGGAAAACTTGTGGAAATACTGTGACAAATGAGAATAGCTGCTGTTATTTCAGGTGAGCCAGGAGGCTGCTAGAGCTGTGCTGGTGCTGCTCACTTGGGCCAGCTCAGTAGCCCTTGTTGGGCTGGACCAAAGCAGACATGTTGCTTTCAGGTTTTGTGGTGGGAGGAGAAAAAGCTCCTGTGAAATCCTCCTCCTGTGGACGCCTGTAAAATCACTTTTCTATATGATTTAAGCTACTAATTGTGGAAGTCAGCGGCCAGGGCTGTGCCACACCAGCAGCAAGAGGAGAAGGCTGCTGGAGGGAGTAGAGAAAGTCTGTCCCCTCTCCCAAGTGGTTATTTGTTAATTCATCCTGAAAATAAACACTTAGTTTGATATCCAGAAGCTAAAGTGCATGAACTGACTGGGTACATTTAAGAGAGGACCAAAGGGAAAAGACTAAGGTTGTGTCAAAGGTGTATTGTTCCTCTTTAAATCCACCATAACATGTGAACACTCTTTTCCGGGCATCTAGAAAAATCATTTAAGATATAAGACTAACAGGGCACATCAACCACCTCAGCATGTGATGGTTCATGTAAATAAAACATGCATGCAAAGAGCATGGAGGAAAAGCAGGTTAACCGTGTCACTCATCACGACGTACAACTTGGACCAAATACAGCTGTGTCTTCCTCAGCTTCATATGTGTTGGAGTCATCAAGCTTTTCAGAGTCCTACACCTATTTCTAGCTTTGACTGGGAGGGGAGGCAGATATCTTGTATATTATACTCAGCTTTGTGGACCAGTTCTTACGCCAACATGAGACAGCAGCTGGAAAGGCTCTTGGCTGTTATTATAACTGACAGCCTCCAGAGATCATCACTTATTCCTGACTCTGTTTTATCTGGTGTCATAAGTAGCATCTCTGCACCGCTGCACACACTGGTTTTGAGGACAAAATCTGGCCTCTTGTGTAACACAGGTTTTCTTGGCTTGGTTTCCTTTCAGCTGTAGTTTTTGGAAAAATAGTTCTTCTTACAGCAGCCTGCAAGCACTCTGGATGCCATAGTGGCAAGTAGGACAATGGACTTCATCTTGTTTTCGAAGAGCTAGAGGTCAGGAAATCCAAATATATACAAACGCTTTGGTAGGTTTTATGTTCTGTTTGACATGGTAGCACACAAACCAGTATCAGTGATTAAGGGGGCAAATATTCACGCATCAGCAGAATTCCTCTGAGAGTAACTCTAGGGTTCATGGCCATGGACCGATCAGGGAAAGCATTACTGCTCAGAGACATAATTGTGAATGTTCAGTCATTTTTACTCTGTATATTTTACTCTGTGCATTCTGTATAGTCTATATATTATGACACTGGGCTGTTTCAAAAGCTGCCATATGCTGTACAGAGAAACATATGCAGCACATCTCCAGATTTGTAGAAGTCAATTTTAATTTATGTAATTAGAAAGGAACCTTAAAAGATACATATAATAAACAGAAGAGTGATGAAGTTACTTTTAAGTTTCCACATCAGCTCTCTCAGCCCCAATGACAAATTTTACTTTGCAGAGTGTCGTGGTTTAGCCCCAGCCAGCAACTAAGCACCACACAGCCGCTCGCTCACTCTTCCTACCCCAAGGGATGGGGGAGAGAATCGGAGGAGTAAGAGCGAGAAACACTCCTGGGTTGAGATAAGAACAGTTTAATAATTGAAATAAAGTAAAATAATAATAATAACAACAATATAATAATAATAGTAATAATAATATACAAAGCAAGTGATGCACGATGCAATTGCTCACCACCCGCCGACCGATACCCAGACAGTTCCCGAGCAGCAATCGCTGCTCCCCGGCCAACCCCCCCCAGTTTCTATACTGAGCATGACGTCATATGGTATGGAATAGCCCTTTGGTCAGTTTGGATCACCTATTCTGGCTGTGCCCCCTCCCAGTTTCTTGTGCACCTGGCAGGGCATGGGAAGCTGAAAAGTCCTTGACTAGCATAAGCAGTACTCAGCAACAACTAAAACATCAGTGTGTTATCAACATTCTTCTCCTACTAAATCCAAAACGCAGCACTATGCCTGCTACTAGGAAGAAAATTGACTCTATCCCAGCCGACACCAGGACACAGAGTAGGTTCATTTCCTCACTTTCAGCTAATGAGGTAGATGAAGTAGATTTCACTTCAAGCATAACCAGAAAATTGAACAGACACCCTCCACAAAGACTTCTGGTTTTCGGTGGTTTTCTTTTCTTAATTAAAAGAAGGAAAAATCAAGTTGTTGGTTAATTCAAGAATCTTATTACAAAAGAAGGGATGGCAGGATGCATCACGCTGGATTTTTCACCAATTAGTCAGCGCTCTGATCTATTTATCAATTAGTCATTCCTAAATGTCTTGGACTAATTGATAAGTTGCATTTGACAACTTACAATGTTTTCCATGGAATGCAGTTCCTAAAGAATGAAACGAATTAGTACGCTAATTGATAAGCATGTATTGGGGAGAGTAAATGAGAAATTAACACAGTGTTTAATCTCGGTGGAGAAACTTCTGATTAATTAAAAATACTGGTGCGATAGGGCATCAGGAATCCTGCACGTAATGGAGTTTCTAACAACACATGGAGATTGTCTCCTCACCTAGGAGCATTTTAGGGACAAGCAGTGGTGGGTTTGCCTGATGTCTAGTGTTGACGGGCAAGAAAGAGAGGAATGCTCTTTGTCTATTAGGACTAGTGAAGGAATGCAAGAGAATCTCATCAGCTGATCCAAGTGGAAATTACAAAAGGTATTAAATTTTCTCTGTTCTAATGAAATGGGTTCACAGCTGCTAACAAGTTGCCACAGTGTGGCCAACAAGGCCACCAGACTCATCTGTGAGTCCAGGTGCCCAGGCTGCTCTCTTTGAGTTTCAAAAAACACTGTAATGCTGGCAGCCCAACGCAGCTTCCAGGAAGGCTGGTACTAGATTCAGCATCCATTAGCTCTAACTGCTGGAGTAGCTTTACATCCAGATTATTGCTGTTAATTCTCACCATTATTATGTGGTGACAGAGATGTGCTGACCACTTACGGCAGGCTTTGCTGCTTATTCCCCCTGCAGGGGGAAGGAGGGGAAGCCGAAAGAGCTGCAGTCAAACAGCCTGTTCTGCAGTCTTATTTTGCCTGACCCTGCTTTGCCTTTCTAGGGCAGCTCTTGCTATCAGCAGTAAACAACTTGCAGAGAGACCTGGTAAGGCGAGACAAGGGCAAGGTGTTGCTGAATAAGTTCCTGGGCGCAGTCAATACCTGAAAGGACAGACGGAGAGTGCCCGGGATGTTTGTAATGCAGATCTCACAGTGCCAGGGCATGCTGCATGCCTTGATGCTGGGTATTTTCTGAAGCTGCAGCAAGGAACAACGTGCTCCTTCAACAGCTGGGGCCATCAGCTCTGTCCTTTTTTCTTTTTTTTTCTTTAAATTTAATTTTTCCCTTGCTGATTTCTAGTAATGACTTTCAAGGTACAGGTTAGTATTTACTGCTGCCAACCAGCTACAGGCACCTGTGCCCAAATGCTGTGTGGGAAGGATACAAGGAGTTAAATACAGTTATTGTTTTGGCCCTTCATTCCCCCCAAAAAAGAAGAAAAAGATGAAATAAGAAGTGATGTTTCTTATACAGGACTTTCCTTAACTCTTTTAGTGTATTCATGGTTGTGAGTTGTGAGGACTGCCGTTGCATATGTGTAAGTGACTGTGTCAGTCCACCTGGATTAATTAACAGTCTTCCCCTTCTGACCAACTCCTGGCTTAGTTTTTAGCTAGTTATTGTATAATCCGGTCATTGGCTTGTGACTGACATAGCAAACTGGTGAGATCACCCTGCATTATTTTAATGTAACAAGTTGTGCTTAAAACCCATCAATGGTCTGGAAAAATGGTAAGTCCCAAATCTGTGAACCAGCAGTGGACATTTTGTCTGTGACTCATTGCGCTGCTTTGGCGTTGTCCTCCCTGTGTCATGTTACCCCAGGTGCCTCCCTGTGCCAGGGCGGCATCATCCCACTGGTTCTGGGCTGCTGGATATGCATTTGCACACCTCGGGGAGCACTGAGGGGCTCTGTTTCCTCCCCCAGCTGGTTTAACTGCCCATGTTACTGCCAGTAGTAACTGCTGCTCCATGCTCAGCTCTGCTAGCCATGGGGTCAGCTGAAATTTTTAGATGCTCTGGGACTTCGGAGCCCTCCCAGCTTGGCTGATGGGCAGAGTAGTGCCTGGAGCCACGGCTGGCATCGTGGCAGTGGAGAGCAGAAGCATCATGTTGATAAAAGGAGTGAAGCAAGCACAGTATCCCCAGAGAGCAGCGGCAGCATGTCTCAGCACAGTGGAAGCTCGAGGAGCTCTTTTAAGGGGAATATTTATCAAGTTTAGAGTTTGGGCCCTCCTAGGACTACACAGATACTTACTAATTGCTTCTCAATACTGCAATGAGGCTTTAAATATTTATGATTGATATTAAGTATTAACATGATTACTGTCAGGAGAAAGGTGAAATCTCACCTTGTTAAAATAATGCCCTTACAAATGATGCCATAGGTACACCACCTTCACTCAAAAGGAGACAGTATGGAGCAGTACCTGTTCCTGTATGCTTTTGTTGCCTCTGATCAGTGAGCTGGGATGGTGGGAAGGAGCAGAGAGAAAATAAGGTGTGGTTTGCATTTGTTTGGGGGTTTTTTTGTTTGGTTGTTTTTTTTTTTTTTAATGGTTTATAACCAGGATCCTCAGAGAGCAGCTGAAAGAGAAGAGAAAGAAAAGCCAGAGACTGGCATAAGAGCAGTGAAGACAAGGCAAATGCCTGCAGCAAAACCCTGGCGGCAAGGGTAAAAGCCATGGGCTGCCAGCCTGGTCACAGTGTGAGCCAGTGCCAGCTGAGACTCCCAGACCCTTATGAACATCCACCTCTGCCCTGAGAAAATTGTATTTTGGCAGCAGTTCAAGTGCGTTTATAAATAAACAATTTTGAGGGATGTGGATGGGCCTTAGCTCTCTGACCCCCAGAGGCAAATACTGCTGTTCTGAACACGCACACTGATGTCTGTGCAGGCGATGCTCAGAGAGTGGGATCTGCTCTGCCATGGGCAGGGATGCTCTGAAGGTCGTCCAGGAGCCATGGGGATGGCTGCAGGCATGGGAGGAGGTGCTGGTGGGATGTGCTTCCCTTCAGAAGAGGCA
Organism: Pelecanus crispus; assembly: GCF_030463565.1. Classification (NCBI taxonomy): domain Eukaryota; kingdom Metazoa; phylum Chordata; class Aves; order Pelecaniformes; family Pelecanidae; genus Pelecanus; species Pelecanus crispus. The sequence goes on from NC_134655.1 coordinate 14,139,329, forward strand.
ACAATGAAAGGATAGTGGGTATTATTTAAAATCTCTGAAAAAAACCGACTACATAGTTACAGGGAGCCTAAGCCTACCACCAGCTGCAATGAAAATAAGAAAGGAAATAGTAAAATATAAATAGTTTCTGTTATCTAAAATATAGACTAAGGTCTTAATGAATGGAAAACCCTGGAGAATAAGTCTGGAGTATAACTGCCAGACCAAATCAGATGAGAGGTTCAACTAGATTAATATTTTTGTCTGACAAGTGCCTGAGCAAATCAATGAATTTTCCTGTGCCAGACTGTTACAAAAAAAGCCTTCTCAAGGGGGACGTTTCCTCCTAGACTGTATTGGCTGGTGTTTGACTTGTGCCCTGTATTATGAGAATTATATCCCCCCTTATCTGACTCAAGGTTTTGTTTAGCACTTTGATATGATATTCGGGTATCTAGAAATGGTCAGTCATTTTAAAAATCCTGCCAAGTCATGGCCTTAGCTGCATATTTACTACACCAAGTGCCAGATGGCAGTTGCATTATTTCCAGAAATTATTTTTCATGCATGTTCATTTTAAATGCATGGCCTTTCTATTTGTACTGAGTAACCACTACAACTTACTGTTCTGCTAGAGTGTGAGTGAACGGAAACACTTCGGCTGCTTGTGCTATCTACTATGTCATAAATCCAGAGATGGGGTTGTTGTTGCTCACCAGTGACACCTTGTACCTGGGATGTGTGTAATGAAATTTATATCCAACAGCATGTATTAGTTTGTTATCTTTTGTCATCAGTAAAATCCACTGGTTGCTACACTATGTGCTCATCCAGCAGTATTTATTCTCTTTTGAAGTCCCCACAGCTTTCTTGTAACCTCAGCTAGCCTAAATAATTCTGTGAAATCTAAAAACATGCTACCTCATTGTTCACCCTCTTTCTAGATTGTTAAATGTATAGAAAACTTTAATTCAGATATTGAGTATCCTGCTGCTGAATTTTCTCCACATGAGCAGCTGCCTGTTTACCTAATGTGACAAATGGGATTAAGCTGTGGCATATCTGTGTTGCTGTTGGGAAAGCAAGCTCTGTATGGTGTGCCCTGAATCCATGTAAAAGCTTCTCTTCTGCTACCCAAGGTTTAAATTATGCTGGGGGGGAGGGGACAGACACGGAGGGGATGGGACACAGACTAAATAGCCTCTTGGATACTTCCTGTATCCTGTTGAATACAGGACCCTGGTTGTAAAAGTATTTTGAGGCAGGTAACATTTAAGTTGCAGGATTTTCCAGAGCCCCTGAAAATATTGCACCCTATGATGGCACTCTGCTTGATCACGTTTGGAAATCTCATTAGGACCCTATGCAGCTTTAGCTTGTATTGGTGGAAAACTGATGGCTTCTAGTCAAAGTGAGAGTCAAAGGCTGAAGAGCTGAAGTCAGCACAGGAGCTCAGGACTGGAGAAGAGTGAAGATACCTGGCAAGAGGATGGAGTGATGCTGCATGCCCCTTCTCAGCAGTGATTAAATTTGGTCACTTGTATTAGCATCAGCCTGTTCCAAAGCACTTTGAGTAGGAGCCTTTAGCTTTTATTATATTCAAAGCTGGCTTTGCTCCATATGCATAAATTTCTTCTTAATTTCATTTCTGATCTCATCTGAGATTATCCATACCTTGTTTTTTACTTTTTATCTTGTTTATTATTTTTTGGTTAAATTTTTAATGTTGGACTTTGCATAATAAAGACTGGAAGCCAGACTAGTGGGGAAAGTGTCATCATCTGAGCAGTGCAAAGCACTCTGAAATAAAGGCCATAGTGCTCCATGATATGTCAGAGTCATCTCTTGCTACTCTTATTAAGGCAGAATTGTTTTTTAAAATTGTCACAGGAATTTAACTTATTCTAACCTTTTGTTACTCTTTCTCATTATTTTGACATGTCTTTCTATTGATGTCTTGTCTGAAAATCTCCTCAAGGTTTTTGTGTTCTTTTGCTATGAGAGATGAGAAATCAAATTTGATATTTGCAGAATGGCACCAATATGAACTGGATACAGTCATTTGGACTTTTTTTTTTTCCCTAACTGATGAAATTCCACTTGCTCATTCGAGGAGCAGCCCCATCCCTAGGAATTTCTCAACAGGCAGGTTGTATATGACTCTAGTACAATAATCTCCATTAAGATAAATACTTCATATGAAATTAGCATGAATGCCTTATCTTATTTCTGTCTTTCATTTTCTTAATTTCACAGAAAAAAACCTGCTGGACACTCTTCTGGAAGGCATGTTGCAGTCTTGTAGTAGCTATGCAAAATAAAAAATTGGGTTTTTTTTTAAAAAAAAAAAGGCTTAGCCCTTGGTGAAGGCGGGTTGAGGTATTTGATTTTTGTTGTTGTTGTTTGTTTGTTTTGTTGTTGTCTTCCTCTCCAAGAGGTCATGCAACAATCCAAAGAGAATTAAGAATATTGGGTGGACAAGGAATGAAGAGGAAGCACAACTGATGTCAAACCCTGGATGCAGTTAAGTGACAAAAGGTGTTTGTGTGGGCACAGCTACCCCTGGTAAAGAGACATGGGGCTTAAACTTGTTTTTGTTTTCAATGAAATAACATGTCACTGGTAACATCTGTACTGATTGTTCCTATTGTCTGGGAACATTAATTTGACTGAAGTGGCTTCTTCATACACTCCTTTCTAAGCCCCCTTGAAGTTCTAGTCTTCATCAGGTTGAGTAAGAGAAAGATCAAAAACAGGCAGTCCATAAACTGGAGAAGGGTCATCTCCACCTCTTCCATGATGAGCTGTTGCCATGCTATATAAAACAGACAGCACCAACAGTGAGGTTCTGGTCTAGGAAGGAGACAGTGAAAAGTTTCCTGGTCAAGCTTATATCTTGGCTTTCTTTCTGCAGAGTTTCTCCTTTTAAGACAATGCATGGATTTTGGTTTCAAGGCTTGCAAGCAAGGGAATAATCCATAAATAAATTGTATAAATTCAAGGAAGCAAGTCAGGGAAGTCTCTGCTGCCTGCAGGAAGACTGTTGTCAATTAGGAGGTTTATTTTAATTATATTAACTTTGAGTTGGATTTAACTTTTGAACAATACCTCAACCTAAATCTGGGTAATGCAAGTACTACAGAGTGCACTTATCTCCTCTGGAAAGTAGTTTTGCACCACTTCTAACATCTGCAGGATCTGTCTTCTAGTAGATTAAATTATAACAGTGTTCAGCATTTGACCTGCCATCATTTCTTTGGGCAGACTGAGCTGTTTTTTCTGTGTGTGTGCGGCAGCTGCACAGACAGATTTAGAAAGCTTGTCACTCTTAATATAATAGGAACCAGCCCCATAAAAGTTCAGATTTTAGTAAAACCTTGGCTTGCATTGTAAATTCCTTCTAAAAAAATTCTGTGGGACCCACTGTAAATCTTCTGTATGGAAGCTCTTTTCTCTTCCTTGGGACAAATCTGTCCCTTCCTTAGCAGGCCTCTGTGTGATAATAGCAGCTGGTAAATTTGCAGCATTATCATGGCAAGCAGGATATGACAGCCAGGAATATATTTCAGAATATTGGGAAGGAGAGGAGCAGGCAGGGCTTGCTGGTACTGTATCCCAAGTATTGTCTGAACTGCAACCCTGGAGATCCTGCGCCCCAAAAGAAAGAATTGCAGGCAGCTCCTTGTGTCAGCGATTCCCACTGTGTTCGTCTGGCAGGACAATTTGAGTCTTTCCTCCAACCCGTGTGAGAGTGCACAGCTGCACTAAACCCCAGCTCAGGCCATGTTCTTTGCTGTGTGCAATGTGTAGGGGCCAAAGTCAGAGCAAGTATTATGGGGCAATGATGTGTAGGTGCAACCAACCATAACTATCACCCAGACTCTGTGATATTTTGATACCCATCTTACCTGCACTGCCATCTGTTACCCAAGGTAGGACAAGTGAGCTGGGTGTTAATAACTGCCCATAATGAATGCACAAGTGTCCCTCCTGGACTCTCAGCAAGGCTTCATTAACTTCAGTTACAGACATGAAGGTCATGTTCCACAAGGGGTACTGCTCTATGCCTTCCTTCTGAAAATGAATGCTGTTATTCTTCATTATGTGCTCTGGAAGTGAATGCTTTACTCAGTGAAGCTCCCTCTCTCCTGTAGCTCTCTGCCGTAGCTTGTGGGAGCCTGGACTCCGTTGTGCTATGCACCACTTGATGATTCGCATTGCAGAAAAGAGGGGAGCAAGGGCCTCCTGACACGTAGCATCCTGAGCGAGCATGTCATGGCAAATAAAACTGCTCAGAGTGCTTTTGTCTAATTACATTTTTGATTAAAATATGGTGCGTTGTCAAAACCCAAAACTCTGCAGAAGTGTATCCATGTCTACAGTGTTTCTCATAGGAAGCTGGAAGAGGAATGGGATTATTCTTGTTGCTGGTGAAGTATTTTTGCAGCATGTGGGAGTCAGAGTCCCCATTCTGCCAGCTTCATGATGATCTGTTGCACAAAAATTAAAAATTTAGCTAGTAACATAATAATCACTAGGGTGTATTGGACTGTATTTCAAGCTATAAAGTAGAACTTCTCTCTTGAAAATGTGTATTTTTTTAACATAACTATTCTTGCAAAAATCTTCAAAAGTTCTCATGTTTATTCTAATGCTGAATGAAAACAAATTTCCAATTCTGTAACGCTGCTAAGAAACTCAAATGCCGTCCTTCACTATGCTAAAACAGTTAAAAGCCACTCCAGGGCTGTGAAGCTGTGATATCATCTGCAGTTTGCAGGCGTGTGCTGTGAACTGGGCAGCTCTCTGGAGGCTGTGGGAAACAGGACCTGGTTTCTATGGTCAGCAAGTGCCTTCCTCCAAGGACATCATCCATCACATCCATCTCTGACAGCGATGAAGACAGCTGTGCCTGAGCTCCCAGGATGCACCAGCTCAGATATTAGCTGTTCCCCACAGCCTTCTTGCCCATCACTTCAGCATTGCTCATCAGGTTCACTTGCATGTGGCAAGTCTTTTCAGGAGGAGAGCAGAGGACCCATTGCCTTAGGTCTCTAACCTTGCTCCCATACTGCTGAGCTCTAGATGATGTAGCAAAGGGTTTGCTGTTGTAAGGAGGATTTTCCCCAGAGTAAATCAACACCAGCCTTAAGACAGAGTTTGAATGGCACCTTTCTTGCCTGCTGTGGGTAGGGCCTGGTAGTTTTGTGCCAGGTCGTTACGACTAATTTGAGCTCAGCTATAATCCATGTTGTGGAGCATCAGTTTATGGGACTCTAAAGACCAATTCCTCCTGTCAGATACGGAGGCAGAACTGTTACTATTTAATTCTTTACCACCTGCCTCTTGTTATTTCTTCACTCTGTGCTGCCTGTATATCATCCAGCTCTGGCTTCAGCCTGCTTCTCAGTGTAGGCAGAGGTATTCTTTATTATCCTCCGTGTGTTCATTCCCATTGACAAGAGGATCTTGTCCATATGCCAGCTTTAGGAGAAAACACCAGAGAATAATAAACACTTCAGATTTGTAAACATGCTTTTTTGCTCCTGCTAACCTCTTGCTGTTAAGCAACCGGCTATTTTGCCTACAGTGGGTTAATGGAGACTTTAGCTTGTGATCTGCTGGGGATGATGTTGCTGCACATGGAGCTCAGGCTGCTCAGTCCGGCACAGATGAACGCAGCACAAACACTTCCAAGAGCTTCTGTTTGTGGTAGCTTTCATCATGAGGGCTGCTCATGGGAAAAGTTGCGTGACTGCTTTGTGTTGGCTGCTAGAGCATTTATTGATTGCACGCTCTTTGAATCAGCTTGTGTTAGATTTAAATAAACAACACCCCTCAAGAGAGGTTGAGGGGATCACCGAGTCCCTGGGTATGCACTCAAAAGCAGGGTGCACACCAGCAGGGCAGGGGGCTGTGCCAGCATCCCAGCCTGGCAGCGGTGGGTGTCGGGTGTGAGCAGGACACGTGTGCACCATTCAATAGTCTCGGCATGTTACAGCACTGCCAGCCTGACAGCTAATCCTGGCCTTTTTCAGGAAAATGTGCTCGTGGCCCCAATTTTCACAGATTGTGAGGGGTGCTGCAGAGTCATAGTTTGCCCTGTGGGTTTGACAGGCTTTTTCGTGGACCGAGCCTCTTGCAGAAAAGCCTGAACAAAATCAGTCCTGCTAATCTGGAAAAAGCTGCATGGAAGCATGATTCTATATTTCTGAGATTAAAGGTGACCTGTCAAGTAGAAAAGAGAAGTCCTTTCTTTTTTTTCTTTTTTTTTTTTTTCTCCTCTAAATGTAGAATAATGAAAAACAGGAATGCTAACGAACGCCGTAGATCTTATTTTCTAAATGTGTTACTGTCTCCTTTGCTTTGATCAGTGGCAGGAGGCTGCAGTAGGTAACATTGTGTGATTTCCCCCTCCCCCCCGCTTACAGGTGGACCTAGGGAATGGCTTCCTACAAAATGCACCAGGGGAGATCCTGACCATGCTAAAGTCACTGGGAACATTGGCAGCAAGTTTAGAGAGGCTAGAGCTTTTGCCAGAGCAATCCTCTGCCTCCAACACTCTTTACACTCCTCCTGCATGGTCATGACTGTAGCTCTTGGCGTGACTGTGGCAGCATTCTTCATCTAGCAAGGTCCCCGATGTTCTGCTGCTCTCCTCTGAGTCTAAGAAAATCTCTTCTGCCACTGCAATGCAGCTCTCTTCATGGCATTGCTGTTTATTAAGTTTCAGCACCATCACACAAAGCACGAGCCACTCTCCTGTTAAAGCTTTATGGTACATATAGGTAAGAGAAATGAGATGGCATTTATCCAAGTAATATGACCTAATGCTGCACAGTGTGAAACATTCAGTTCACTGCTGAAATGTGCTCACAGCCTGTGCAGGGCCTGATGCTAAAGTGTATTTCAGTGGGCATTCACTTGCTTAATGTGGCCTGGGATGAAAAGCTTCTTGTGATTATGTTTCCATTGGCTTTGTGAGGCTGGTTCTCCCTAAGGCATTTCACTTTTTCTTCATGTTCCCTGCTGGAAAAGGAGTGAACTCCTCTTTTCTGGATTGGCTGAGACTGTTGAGGGGTTTTTTGTTTATTTTGTTGGGTTTGGTTAAAGAATAAAAATTTTAAAAAGGCAGAGGAAGCAAATTCACCTTAGAGGGAAAAAAAAATATTTTGCTGAGCAACATGATCCAAATAGGAAAATGAAATTTTCCTTAGGAATATAGGAATACAGAAGTGAAAAGGACTTTCTGACTCACTGTGTCCTGTTGCTTGCTACCAAGTATTAGTAAGACACTTAAGCTACTGCAGTCATATCTTACATCTTCCAGAGCCTGTTTCCTTTGAGGTCTGCCTGCTGTTGGGATGCTGAAGCCAGGATCCATATGTGTCAGCGTGTAGCAACAGAAAGCCATGACAAATCTCTGGGAACCTTATTATAAAATCAAAAATTCATCTCTTTGCCAACTTCAACTTTCTTGCAAGAAGCAGTTTTTAAATAGAAAATCCTAACGCTGTGGTGTGAAAAAAGCAGAGCCTCCATGTACCTTTGTACTTTGTAAGTAGTAAATGTGCCTTGCAACTTTCCTTCAAAAGTCGATAAACTGGGCTGCTTCCCCTTTGCAGTTTTATCCAGGAGAACCTGTTATTGGTATTTCCTCTCTCACAGCTCTACCAGGGCACAAGAAGCCATCACTAGGTCAGTTAGGCACATCGTCTCTAAACCATTTAAGGCTGTTGTCTGAAATAAAGCCAGAAAGTAATTGGTAATGAGAGCAGGTTGCAGAGCAGGTTTTTGTAACAAAGCCTTGGTGGGCAGTTGCTAAAATGGAGGCAGATTTCTTGCACCACTTCCAACTCCACAGCTCAACTTCAGATGTGGTCTCCCCCTAAAACACACCATGGAAGCAGCCCAAGGTAAGCACTAACTTATGTAAAATATCACCCAGGCATCTCAGTGAGGATGCAGCCTCTACAAATGTGGCACCTTTGTCCTCCTCCCAAGTTCCTGAGACGTGAAGGGAAATGTTAAAATGCTCTAGATTATTTCAGTGGATTAACTCCTACTTACACTAGTTGAACATATGGCCTTATAGTTTTCTAATTTACCCACAGCATGTATACTGCATCCAATCAGGGAGCTGTTTTTCATATTTGAGACACTAAATTGGACAGGCATGTCTTGCCTGCCTGGTGTAATTGAGAATTGCCCATCCAAAATAAATCTTTTATGTTCAAGTATGACTCATTAGAATGATTTTGAATGGCACACATTTAAATGCTGTTATTTAATTCAAATAAAGATTTAGATCTAATTATATTTTTTTATTTCATCCTTTTGCTAAAAATTTTTGGAAGATGCAGTGGGTTTTAAAATTCACAGGAGAGTAAAGCCCCAAAAACCTGGAGTGTGTATAGTTACATTTCTGTTTTACAGGAGTAATGATGTCAGTTTAAATACAGCAGCAGTTTTAATGCTGTCAGTGCAATCTTCTCATGCCCAATTTGCTTCTAGATCAGTGAAGCTGAATGTGATTTAAAATGCATGAATCTTTGTTTACTTTTTATGACAGTAGCCTGTTAGATCCAGTAGTAGCTTTGTAAGTGTGGTGTCTCATTGTAATTAACTTTTATGAGTTTAGTTGAAAAGAAATATAAACTTAAATGCTTTGTAGCAAACCAGAAATTGATGCAAGACAATGAGAAAAAGTGGAATTGTTATATATAAAATGAAAGGCCCTATGATGATAAACTGTTCCAGAGATAAATTTGCTGCTTTATAAAGGTGCCAGGTGGATCGCTGAGAAAACAAGTAAAATGAAGACAGCTGATGTGTTTCCCATAGACAGATTTAGCCTCATCTGAAAGGAAGAACAGCACCATCTCTGGGTGCCGGGGCCATGTGAGGCACAGCCACCCAGAGTCTTTCTTAGGTATGTTTAATCCCCTATTCTTAACTTAATTTTTAAAATAAAGAGCAAGGATTTAACCAGAATTGCAGACATTTTACCAAGATTGAGTTCATTTTAGTCTATGTCATTGTACATATGAATTTACCTGTGATAGCTTCTTACAGGAACTTTATCTTAGATATGGACGCTAGTCCTAGCCTAGGTGCCCCTTTGCAAAACTTGCCTGAGTTTGGCTTCAGCTGGAGCTCAGGCCTCCCTCATTCTCACAATCCATTGGCCATCTGGAGAAAGACCCAGTTAAAATGTGCACCGCCTCTCCAACCACACCACAAAGCCTGGTGCTCAAGCAGCATCTGCTCAGTGAGCAAGGGAGCTGCTTGTGAACTGACATTTGCTTCTATTGATTTTTATAAACAGTGTGATCTTTTTTTTTAAAAAAAAAAAAAAGGGTGGGGAGGGGAAAAAAGAAAGAGAGGAATAGTAAATTCCACAGAATAGCAGAGCAGAAAGGATAGTAACTCCTCTTAATCTTTACCCAAACATTAAATTAACTTAGGAAAGTGGAAAATTGGATGGGTTGACCCTGGCTGGATGCCAAGTGCCCACCAAAGCTGCTCCATCACTCTCCTTCTCAACTGGACAGGGGAGAGAAAAATAAAACAAAAAAAGCTCGTGGGTGAAGATAAGGACAGGGAGATCACTCAGCAATTGCCATCATGGGCAAAACAGACTCAACTTGGGGAAAATCGATTTAATTTATTGCCAATCAAAACTGAGCAGGGTAATGAGAACTAAAAAACAAATCTTAAAACACTTTCCCCCCACCCCTCCCTTCTTCCCTGGCTCAACTTTACTTCCAAATTCTCTGCCTCCTCCCCACAGCGGCACAGGGGGACAGGGAATGGGGGTTGTGGTCAGTTCATCATGAGTTGACTCTGCTGCTCTTTCCTCCTCAGGGGGAGGACTCCTCACACTCTTCCCCTGCTCCAGCGTGGGGTTCCTCCCACAGGAGACACACCTCCATGAACTTCTCCAACGTGGATCCTTCCCACGGGCTGCGGTTCTTCATGAACTGCTCCAGTGTGGGTCCCTTCCATGGGGTGCAGTTCTTCAGGAGCAGACTGCTCCAGTGTGGGTCCCCCATGGGGTCACAAGTCCTGCCAGCAGACCTGCTCCAGTGTGGGCTCCTCTGTCTCTATGGGTCCACAGGTCCTGCCAGGAGCCTGCTCCAGGATGGGCTTCTCCCAGGGTCACAGCCTCCTTCAGGCATCCACCTGCTCTGGCATGGGGTCCTCCACAGGCTGCAGGTGGATATCTGCTCCACCATGGACCTCCATGGGCTGCAGGGGCACAGCCTGCCTCACCATGGTCTGCACCATGGGCTGCAGGGGAATCTCTGCTCCGGTGCCTGGAGCACCTCCTCCCCCTCCTTCTTACTGACCTTGGTGTCTGCAGGGTTGTTCCTCTCATGTATTCTCACTCCAGCTGCAGTTTGAGTCCTGGTGGGTCCCGTCCCCGTCCCCTCCACCTTCTTAAATATGTTATCCCAGAGGTGCTACCACCATGGCTGATGGGGTTGGGCTTGGCCTTGGCCAGTGGTGGGTCCATCTTGGAGGCGGCTGGCATTGGCTCTGTCAGACATAGGGGAAGCTTCTAGCAGCTTCTCACAGAGTAGTAGAGCCTCCCCTGCTACCAAAACCTTGCCACACAAACCAAATACAAAAATATTCTCCGTTTAGAAGCATCATGTGTGTGACCTGAAGTTTAAAACACAGATGTGACCACAGCAGCCTGGCCTGAGCTGTGACAGAGGAGTGCATCTCAATGGCTTCATCCATTCTGTCCATCCCAAACACCCCGTACCAGTTATTAATTTTACTTCTGTTTTCTTTTACCCATAAAAGCTCTTGCTTCCCCTCCTAGAAGGTGCCTGCATCTAAATCTAGCAATACTTTCACACACCAAATATCTAGGACGTATTATGCTGAGAACTTGCTATCTCTTCTCACTCACCCAAGCAGAGTGAAATTGGGATGAGGAACTAGTTAGTAGCATGTGTTTCTCAGCACTTGCCAACAAGCAGTTATAATTTCCAGGAACGGTCCTACTTGCAGTCTGTTGTAAAGATTAACATATGGCTCATTTTCCTGTGCTGGCTGCAGCTGCAGATATTGGAGAACGTAAGGGGAAACGCAGAAGGGCTCCAAGGATGGTCAGCTGTATTTCTGTACACTGTCTTGACTTAACATGAAATTGAAAAACTCTTTCATCCTTGTTCTGTTTGGAAATTATGTCCTATATTCACTTTGGAAGTCTGTTGTTGCATGCAGATAGATGCCTCATGTCAGCATTTTTCTATTTGGTATATGTGTACATCCTATCATATTTGTTGCCTTTACTGTATTGTGTTATGGGCAGCATTTTGTGAAAATAAGTATGATTTCTTTTCAGCATATGGTAACCTTAATGTTCTTTATGTGATTGATACAACAATATTGTAGTTTCTTGCCTAAGGGCTCAACCTGAGTGATGGTGACATGCCAAGACCCCAAGGAACAGGCTGCATTTTTAGAAGGGGTGCATGTAATGGGCCAACCCAGCCTTTGAGCTCAAAAGTATGGAAAAATAACTGCCATTATGCAGGCCAATACATATATAGACAGCTGCTTTACACAAGATGGAAAGAAATACAGAGAAGCAAGGTGAAATCTCTGAAAAGCACTTAGATGTATTGTAAGACAAATATACCAATGTAATACATTAGTTTGAATTATGAATGTTTCCAGGATTGGGTCAATTAACTCAGAATTAACTCAAATTTTTCTTCTACTTCCTTTCACATCTGTCTGTTGAATTGATATCATTAAATTCTACTCAGCAAGTTATGATTTTAATATCTCTCCAATTCACATGACATATCCTTTGAAATTCTGGTTCTAGAGTTGTCTAATATTCATTAAAATATGTGCAAATACCCTCATAGGTTAGTTCACTTCCCTGAGACCTTATGGTAAGAGAGTAGCATTAAGTTCCCATTTTGTGTTTTATCAGGACATGCTGGGAAAGAGGCTCTGATGTGATTCATCTGCTTGCATAGTAATTAAATGGAAATTACATTGATGGAAGAGGGGCCACATGCCAATTGCTCTGACTTGCACTAATTTCCACGCTGCCTCATTGACGCAATACAACCCTTTTCTGAATGGACAACTCACAAGAGAAACAGAATGGATCCTCACTAGCTTTTCTGCCAAAATTGTCATTAAAGATGCTAATGACATGAGGGGAATTTTTGCATGAACCTATCATGGAGCCTAGGCTGTGATTACCAATATATGCTATATCAACATTTTGGTTTAATGCATTATTTTCAAATATATATTCCATTTTTCCAGCCTCTTCCATGTTTTCTAGTTGTAATAAGTCTCGCCGTTGGAAAACTTTACTATTCCTGCAGGAACTCTGATAAGCACAGTGACAGCAATGGGTTTAGTGAGCGAATCTCTCCTCCAAGATGCTGTCTCAGTTCTTTGATGAAAAAGGTTCAGGACTACAAAGTTCAATGAGTAATGCACAACCATGAAATACCTAGTTCCTCTATCAACTCTTAGGTGTGAGATTTTATGGGCAAGGCAGGACAGTCGATAAGGTTCTGTTGATTCTCTGTTATTTTTTGGGTGGTTTGATTTCCATTCCTGTTGACATGTTGGCAGCAGGCTCTTTTCTCCAGCTGTGCTGGAGTTATTGGGACAGACCAGTTGTTACCCTGATCAATCAGTGTCCACCTTCTGATGTATAATTTTTTTTTTTTTTTTGCAATGTGTTTATTTTAGGTAAGTTTTGGATGTTTCGCTTGTCTTTATAAAAGTCTGTTTCCATCCCCAATCAGAGACAGCAGCTGTAGAAAAAGATCTTGGTGGTGTTTGACCTGGTATGACAGGCTTTTACCATACCTATTTGGCACCCTTTGGGATGCAGAAGACTGTAAATGCGTGTCTGACACCTGTGAATATTGATGGCTGGCTTTAGGAGGCAGCAGAGCTTTGTCCTTACGTCTGCGTGTTTGTTTTGAATGGTAACTACTTCTCACTCCACTATTTAAATTTTGAATTTGTTGGGTAAAATTCTGAATTTGTCAGTTAAGATTTTGTTGATTCCTTCTGATCAGCTCATCTGAAATGAATGGAAAAAGATTGTATTTTAACACAGCAGAAGCCAGAAGTTGTGAGTCTGCTTTACTGTTAAAATCTAGCTAGCCGTCTCCAACCGAGATGCACAATAGCAGAACAAGGTTATTTGTTTGATATAACATGGCGATTTGATGTTGACAAGCATGAACAGAGGAAAAACAACTTACAAGATGAAGTCCTTTAAACATACCCTTTCTTTTTCTACTTTCTATAATGATCTTTCCAGGATTTTTCTAGTCCCTATTGGGATAAGTACCTCTTGTATCTTGGGAGTAACTAGTTCTACTACAGCATCCATATTACTCATTTATATTTGTTAAATCTACAGCAACAGTTATTTTATTATGTTTTGCTAGATTATTATGTTAACACATTATTTTATTATCATAGTTATCACTGGTTTTGATTTGTAATCAAGCGCAAGATTACACTGTAATAATAATATAACCATGATAACAAAATAACATTGCACTTGATCATAAAGCAAAAACAAGTCTATCAAAAAACCCAATGGTATAACTTAACTAAATATCATTTGTTTAGTTTCCTTTTCCACCTCATGAGACCACTATAATTTTCTGGGTAATAGTATTCTTTCTAATATATCAGTACGCCCACACTTCATTTATCCATAGTAAATTAAACTTCTACTTCATGTTAATGGAACTTACAATAGGCCTACAATTTCTGCAAAACTGAAAAATAAAGGAGTACAACTGTACCCAGGTGGTGGTCATATGTTAAGTTTCACTTTGCCTCTGACGTTACCCATCTGGAATATGTTCCACATGCCCAAATATTGTTACGGGAAACGGGATCACCAGTTCCTGCATTGCCATTTTCAACACAGACCTCCAGATTCCAAACTGCATACCTGCATCATTTGTCAGAGGGACAGAAAGTCAGGCAGGATTGATGTCGCTGCCTGTTTGTTTTCTTTTTGGCTGAGGGATGTCACCTGAATTCCAGGATGTGAGGATGAAGGTACATGTGTTGGCGTAGTCTGAGGTGTTTCTAAATCTTTGGATCTGTAAAGTGCTGAGTTGACTCTTACGTGTCCTCATGCAGCAGTTTGACAACAATCTGGCATTTTATAGGCTGCAAATGCTGCAGCGTGAAAGCAGCATAATCTAAGATTAAATCTTATTCCAACTTCAAGTCTTTCATAGTAGACTCTGTTAGCAGTGAGCAGTTTTAATTAGTAACAAGTTGTGTACAAAATGCTTACAGTAATGCAAATCCTTAACATCATATTATGTGGTTTTACAAGTTGGGCTGTCACAATGAATAACAAATTGGTTGCTTGGAGTAAAGGGCTGATTTAAAATCACACTGCAGTAGGCTGGTTGGGGGTGTATCGGCTCTGCTGGGCAGGCATGCGGTGAGCGGAGGTACAGAAGCCCCATGTTCCTCGAGAGGGACAGTGCAGCTGTGGCCACATGCAGCCTTCCCAGACCCCTGCTTTCCCAGGGATGCTTTGGATGCTTTGATGCTGGTGACAGGGTGACCTGCCCTGTTCATGGCAAGGGGGCTTGGGATGAAGCAGTCTTCTCTGAGTATCATACCCAGATGGGAGGTTTGTTCCCAGCTAGGCTGAATGAATCAAATCCTACAGGAGAGGGCCAGGAGTTGAGTCTCTCACCTGTAGCACTGGCTGCTCCTCAGCTGAAGACAGAATTAGCCTGCAGGCCTCTGCAGATGAGAAAAGAAGAAATACTGCAACAAGCCGAGGTGAGGTCCGCAAGCCTTCTTTCCTCCAAGGCTTAACGTAGAGGCATCCCCAGACTGTGATTCTGTCCATACTTCCCTGCAGAGATGTTCAATTAATCATGAGCATTTAAAGTTCATACTTTCTTGCAGTGACAGACGTGGATCAGGTCACACCAGGGACTCTCCACTTGCACCATCACGTCCTGCAGGTGTCTGGGCTGTCTAGGAAAGCCTCCTCTGCCGCTGACGGAGAAATGGTCTTTCCGGCAGGCACCACGTTGTCCAGCTTTTCTGCCAATGAAGCTTCCAGACCTAGTCCTGCTGTGGAAAACTATTTTCCAGGCCTGTGAAAGGAGCCTCCAGGGTTCCTATGGCCTGGCAAAATGGGGAAACATCTAAGTATTGTGGGATAACAGGGGGAAGAAGTGGGGAAAGACAGCCGGGTATTTAAGGTTGATCATTGAGGGAAGGGGACTCTGGCCTTTGCAACATTGTACTGGAAGATAAAGGCTACTGAAATGTTGTTTTTCAAGTATTGTGCAAGATTTGAGAAGAGCTGAATCAGCTAAGTTTACTCTAGTTTAGCTGCACTTGTTTGCTTCATCTCATTTCTACATCCTATTCCTCGGTTAAAAGAAAGTTACCAGCAAAATTCCCCAAAGTGTCAGTCTGGATTGTACCACTACAAGAATCCTGGTGGGTAACTGAGCATTTCTGGGTGCAATCTGGGCATTGTTTGCACACTCCCATGGTTCAGCAGGTAGTTCCTATAGAGTGCAGAATGGATTAGCAATACATGCATTGTCTAGATTGCTACTAGAATAATTTAATTAAATATTTGAATCATGTTTACATATTGGATGAATTCTGTTCCACTCGTTTCAGGGAAGGACAGTGATTCTTCATTGCATTGCCTTTTAATTGGGGCAGGTTGCACGTGCGCAGATTACAATGCTGAGCTGGCACATGGTAGCCATTAAACTCCTACAAGACAGTGGTGCTTGCTCACATGTTCACAGATTTCCTTGGGATTATTGCATATGTAACAGTGTTCATTAGCAAATGATTTCCTTGAGAAAGCCACTGAAGGTGCTGTTCTGTCACCTTCCAGACTCTCACAGTGAAAGTTTCCTCTGTGACGGACTCCAGCCTGACACTTTTCCTATAATGAAAGATGTATCTGTTCTTTGTCAGAAGCAGCCTGGGCATGGTGGCAGAAATGGTTTGTAAGCAGGAGGTTTGCATCTAAGGTATTCAGTGACAGGAGGACAGTAGGTGGCACTCAAGGATATGGAGCAGAATTTCTAGGTGTCTTAGCAACCCCCAAATAATTGTTTTTTACAGTGACTCCTGTGGAGCACTCTCATGCTGGCATTTCTACCTGTACAATCACAACAGAATCAGAGATGCCCATTGGCTTGGAGGAAGCTGAACAGGCAATGAGTTTTGCAAGTCCTCTGCTCTGAGAAATACCAGAAATGGAATTAAACATCTGTGAGCATGACCACAATATGGCTTATTTCCCTTGCTTGAAGTGATTTCTTGCCATTATCAGTCTCACTGACTGCTTGTAGTGGCTTTTAACCTCATCAGATGAGCAAACTGTGACTCACATTGGCATGAAGTTCAGCCAGACAATTAACCCACTGTCCCTAATAGCTTTCCTGCTGTTGAGGAAGGTGCACTGTACAGTAAGAAGGAAAGCTGACTCACTGAACTACTTTGATATCCCTAAATTCATCAAAGCACTTGAGCATGGATTGCACTTTCCATTGGCATTAGACCGATACAAGCGTAGTGCTGTGCTGACTGAGGGCCAAAACGATGGTTGTATCCTGGTTGCATCCAGCAGCCTGCGAGCAAATGGGAGGCAAAATCACTGCCACTTTTCAAACTGCAGATCTTGCTTTGGTCTCACATTATGCTTTATATCCTGAGATGCAATTCTTTACTTTCCCCCACATAGGGGGAAAAAAATACTGACCAGTTGTGCAAGGTATACCAGACTAAAAAAACTCCTGAAAACATCTGCGCCTGTACACTCAAAGTTAATGCTAGTGATCTGCGGAAGTTGGTTTAGAGTAAGTATGTCAATTCTTATTAAATGGGCCATCTTCCTGGAATATTTAGTAAAAGGATTTGCTAGTTAAAGATGACAGACCTGTGCTCTCTGAATACGGAACCTTTTACATCAAATGAAGGAAATCCTCATTATGTCTCTTTCTGAAATAAGTCATTTTATCAGGATTTGAGGCCAGATTTTTCAGTTGCATTGCCAGGAGGAAGCCCACGCTGAGAAGCAGGATTAATCCCAGATAGGATCCCAGACAGCTGTCAGGATGGCATGGGACATCTGAATTGCCACTGAGTTATGCTGAAATCAAACT
The DNA here is from genome assembly GCF_030463565.1 of Pelecanus crispus. Lineage (NCBI taxonomy): Eukaryota > Metazoa > Chordata > Aves > Pelecaniformes > Pelecanidae > Pelecanus > Pelecanus crispus. The sequence goes on from NC_134655.1 coordinate 14,156,506, forward strand.
GAAGACCTAAAAAAATCCCCTCTGTAAGGTTTTGTGTCCTCTCACTAGTCCCAGAGCCAGTCCTAGGGTAGACCCATAGATGAAACTTTATTTGATATTAGAAATTCTCAGTTCAAGCAGATGGCTTCTTTGTTCTAACTAAGGCAAAGGCTCAGAAGCCAGCTGTAATCTTAGTAATGCCACATCATTTTCAGTTCTGAATTTTAGTTTCCTGTATGTTTTGGCAGCTATTTCTTGTGATAATGGGTCTTTTGTAATTTCATCAAAAATAGGGAAAACCACGTGCCACATGTTTGTGCCCTTAGTTATGAAACATTTTTTTTTGAAAATACTTATATTTTTACATTTAGAAGGTATTCATTTGGGGTCCATGTTTGCTTGTGGGCTTGTTTTCCAGTGTGGTGTTGGTTCAACTGTTGTTTTATTAGTTGTTTAAAGAACGGGTGAAGGCTGATCCATAACCTGCATGAAGGAAATTAAAGGATAGGCCACTGCCCTGCTGTTGTGCTGACATACAGAACATCAGTAAAAAGAAAATGTTTACTGGTGTGAATATTTTATTAGACTGTGGTTTCATTTAGATAAAGTATTATGAAGAACTTATATCACAGAATTGGGTGAAGAGATCATATCTCTGTTGGAGTTAAAATGCTGTAAGAAACCCTTTATACAAAGTTGGTGATACAATTCAATTAATTGTACCATTGCCCTGTTAACTGTCCATATCACTCAACTTAAAAATTCCAGATACAGCTACAGATGCTTAAACTGTGAGCAAAGAACATCACTGAGCCCGTTCTCTGCTGAGCATCTATTGGGACCCTCAAGTCCTTTTGGACTTGAAGCATTCAAGAATACAATCCTTCTCCTAAAAGTCATCTTCATTCTTTGTGTATAGATTAAGTCCCTGTGCTTGTCTATGCTAGAATATGTGCTATTTAAGGGATCCAGATAGCTTTAGGATAGCCTTTTTTTTCCTCTAGAAAAATGCAGGCTAGTAACTTAAAGGTAAACTCAATTTCTCATGTAACCCAGTGCCCAGGAGTTCAATATGTCAGAAAAACATTAAATTCCACTCTATTGATGATAAAATCAGAAGCATTGGTAGTGCTGCCCTTAAGACCAGCTGTTCCTCTAGCCAGGAAGCTTTGCTGCACGTGTGTGATCCCTTCTGTGGACATGCTGGTAATCACCGAGGACTGCGGGGGGTCAAGCAAGACATTCAGTACTTCTCAGGCATGATGGAGATTTTCAACACTCTCGGTTGTGTGACTCTCAGGTTGATACAGATGTCTCTGAGTCATTTGTCTATGTAAATCTGAAGGAAATAAATGAGCAAAAAAGACATACATAGATTTACACTTAGTATTTCAGGCTAAGAAATACTTCCTAGATAAGAGAGAGAGAAGAGAATAATTTAAATTCTTTCATTCCCTTGGGAATAATGCAATGCAGTAATGTTAAAACTGTATGTAATTGCTTTCTATTTTTGTAAAGCCTGTGGCAGCTATGAAACTTTAAAGTGAATACTGGAAAGTCTGGTTATTATAAAATGCTTCAGTTGCAATACATTAATGGTGCAATGGGGTTTAAAAAACTTTTACCAGTGGGCAAGGGTAGGCTTTTTTCCACAGCCCACAACAGTGGATTTCCCTGGAACATGTGAAAGAATCTTCAAAAGCTGCAAAATCTATCAGAAAGTGACAGCTTTTGGGTACATCTTCTGGGATGCTGTTTCCCATCATCTGCATGCTGCTCTGAGTTACAGCAAGGAAACCTGAGTGAATGCTGGTTTTGAGTATTGCACTCTTCTTATTTTGAAGGGCTGTATCCTCATTTCTCAGGGGATTAGGTGAGGCATCTCCTGGACTTTTGTCATTGACCTTTCCGAGAGCCAGAGCACTATGCAGAGCAGTGGATCAGTGTATGGCCTGCAACAGATCCGTGGCAGCTAGAGGATGGTCAAGAGGTGCTTTGAGTATGTGCTGTGATGTCATGTTAACTGCTTGGAAATTGTGCTTTGTGCTGGGATTAAGATTCATGCAAACATCACGATTTCCTACCATTTTTAGCTCAATTCTTTCAAGCCCCACTAGTAGTTAAAGTGAAATGTAAATACAGTAAATATCAGAAGCCCCAAAGGAGAAATATTACATGTGTCTTAGTTTCTGGCCAAGGCAATGAACAATGTTAAAAGAGGCTGTATTTGAACAGATAAGCATCTCTATTTCTTATTATGCATCTCTTAGGTCTGGTTTTTTTCCTCTATATATGCATATGTATGTATATATTATATATGTGTGCTTGTGTGTGTGTGTGTATATATATATATATAAAATGTAATCATGAGCCTAAAAGACAAAATATACCCTTATTGTTCCTGTGTGATTTTAAAGGGTGGTTTTTACCCTTTTATCCATCCTCATAGATGTAAAGCACTGGCTTAACGCAACAAATGTGTTCTGAAGCCTTTTCCAAATTCCTGTTCATGGTTGGAAAAGAAATGATTGTTGCAGCTTACTGTGAGTTTGCCATGAAAAATTTCTGAAGCTACAGGGATGAATTTTACATAACTCTTTTGCTTTATTGTGGTGTAAGCAGGTATTTTGTCACTATTATTCCAGTTTGTCCCAAGTATTACACTGCGTATTCCCAGGAGGTATCCTAGGGCAGATTGCGCTATAGAAGTAGTAAATATGTACAAGCAACAGTCATTTTTCAAATTGTAAATATAGTGAGCCAGTCCATTTGTAGCATGGGGTGTGTTTGTCTGCATGTGTACACACAACTCCTGTCTGCTCCAGCTTAGCACAAAAAGCTGGGTAAAGCTCATGAGATTTTGTTTGAGGCTTTGGGGAGAAGGAAGGGGGTTTGTATCAGCCTCTGTCTATTCTGCAGTCCCACAGTTTCTTTTCAGCCGCAGGTTCTAACACTTTTTTTTTTTTCAGTTCAGCCATACTCCTACAATCTGGAGTAATTCTGTTTTACCATTCAACATAATTAATTTTGCTTCCATTTGCTGTGTTTTGGATTATTCAGTCACCTCCTGCTGCAGTGGCTGGTAATTTTGACTCTCATGCAGTGAACAGCACAATGACCATAACAACAGTGTTATACAACACTTTTTAACCATATGCATAAAATCTCTGACAAAAGTGATTAAATTTCATTGTTGCCATCTTTCTTGATGGAAAGCACAAAAAATTTAAGGGAACTCTCATCCGACAGCAAATTAGCTACATACAGAGATGGTAGGCAACTTTGCCAAAATGTTTTTGAGTTTCTGTATTTTGCTGCCAACAGTTTGTGCCCATCTCAGCTGTTCAGTGACACGCAGGAACTGTGGTTTGCTTTTTCATCGCAGTGCAGGAGATGAAATCCCACCAATGGACCATGGTTAAATGACTCCTGGTTAAATATGAGTGTTTGACGCATGCTTCCTGTGAAGAATGACGGTATCTCAGGTTCCATGAGATGCTATTCAGCATTGGAGGCTGAAGCGATATACACAGGCATTCTGCAGAAGTTTCCTTCCAGGATTTCATACACGGTGTTTTTATCCTAATCAGAGCCAGAAGCTAACACTGATCTAAAATTAATATCATTGCAATAGTCTTCTGTATGCTTTTCTCTATGAATTTGTCCAGTGTAAACTTCTAGCATCCACAAAATTTTTGGAGGCAAAAAAATCTGCAGTTACATGCTGGGTAAAGAAATACCGCCTTTTGTTCTGACCTGCTGGATTAATCTAATTCCCTTCAGCACTCTCCTATCTGGTCTACCACCCAGTGCATTAAATGTATGACTGATTTTAAAGGCACAGAATAATTCAAGGTACAAAAATCAGAGTTTCTTACAAAGAATTTGGTTTTTGCTTACCCAGGTGTTTAGTACTGTTTCATTCTTTCTGGAGCCAAATTTGGACTGACATGCGTGCTTTCCATTGGAAATGCAATTACTAAAGCTTGGAATTGCTGGGGTCCAAGAATTCATTTCACTCAGTCATCTGCACTTCTGAATATATGGTAATTGCTATTCTTTGTGTATGAAATGAGAGAAAATAGAATTAGAGAAATGTTACTTTCTGCAGATAGAGTATTTCTGAGGATAAGATTGTTTTAAAGTTATAACATTGTTAAGAAAATTGGGTTTTTAATCCTTTTGGCACAGTGACAGGCCACATTTCCTATGTTTTGTACATTTATTCAAAACAGAGTGAACTTTTTTCTTTTTGTACAAATTACTGGCTTTGTAGGCTGTGTAGGTGTTTTTCAAATGCACACACCATGCTTACTTAAAAGTAATTGCTTTTTGAGATAGGATATATATTATGCCCTTCCTATCAAGGTATAGTCATGCGTTACAAGCTGCCATTCTACAGATTTCCAGAGTGACATTTTATTATTGCAGATCATTTTAGGAAACTCCCTGAGAAAGTAAAATGTCTCCTCATATAACTGCCTTTTCAGCTAGAAGCATAACGGAGTGCCTTGGGACAGTAAAGACTAAAAGGATTTGCCATTAGGAGGGCTCTCATACCACCTTTATCTTTAAAGACATCCTGACAGTTTGCCCGAGCAGTAATGCTGGGCAGCATTACTTTGATTTGTTGGTTGCTGTAGTTCCCACACTGCCAGGGATGACAGCAGGCAACACCTACTAACCTCACACCACAGGTATGAACGTTTACTGTCACTTTTGCTTCTGCTAATTTTTTGGTTGTAATGCTGTTGCCTAGTTCACATCAATAGCAGAAGATGTTCCAGGGGGAATCAGTCATGGGAAGTGTTCGAGTAGCTCGAAGGAAGAAGTAAGAGAAGCTGTTCATCGTTCAATAATGCTAAAAAGGTGGTTGCTGTAGAAACCTCTTCAGGTGTAGCAAATGACAAGAATCAGATTGTACCCACTGTGGTGCCATAGATCAGGGTGGAGATGCTCCCACGCACAGGGAGCCTGGAGGCCTGGCATCCATTTCTGGAGACAATGGAGATTTCCTGGCTGTCTGCCTGATGGGGGGAGCAGCCATCACCATCACCGTCCCTCTCTGCAGAGGCTGCTGCAGTCACGATCACCCCACACATATTCACAGAGACCGCTTCAGCTAGCAGGGCACACTCCCCAGTGCTTTTCTCCAGGTGGTGTGCTCTTCTCCAGGTGGTGTGCTCATAGCTCATTTCAGCCTGTATCAGAAAGCTGGCTCTAGCAACTCAGAGGAAGAAGTAGTGAGGGATAAAGTGTGACTGCATGTGTTTAGCTTGGGCTGGCAGCAGAAGCCTGGGGCTGTACAGGGAGCACAGGTACCACTTGAAAGAGATCAGACTGGTTCTTCCCTGGAGTATTCACTGAGGCACCGTTACAGACCCAGCAAACCAGAGGTGTGCTTAGCTGGAGCTCTGAGCTCAATTACAGGTTGATGGCAATGATGTCCTAAGCTATTGTGAAGTGTGAACGAGAGCAGGAGGCGCAGAATTTGACCGTAGCTTCATAAAGGGGCTGAGTCATAATTTAACCAAGTTCAATTCATTTGTACAGCAGAGGTGCCTTTCAAAGTAAAGATGCTCCAGCCACGAAGTGCTTTACTTAGTTCCCTTTGATAAGGACCTTTTAAATGCTTGCTGCTTTGGATTTCACTCCACTTACAGTCTACCTAGTACGGGTGGTGCAAACTTGCTGAAATAAATGGTTTATCTCCCCAGAGCTGAGGTCTTGTTGTGTGGGTTTTGTGAGTTACTTAGCACTTCTTCTGTGGGTTTCCCACTGGTAAAATGAGCTAACATGTCCATCGCATTCTGCCGTGCTCTTTGTGAAGGGTTCCTGGGCTTCGCTGGGACAATTTGCAATAATTTGTTCTGGTTCAGTTCATCTCAGGTTTCTACTTGTAGGGTATCCTGGGTCTCTCTTGGCTGGGTAATTAGTTTCAAAATATGCTTTCCGAGACTAACATTTCTCCCTTTCCATTCAAGATCAGTAGGATGGAGCTGCATTGTTCTTAATATAACATTGATTCTGCAGAGTGATGTTTCTGATCTTTGGGGTGAACTTCAAGATTGCTTTAGATACTCATGTTCTGAATGAAGACACAAGAATATATCATTATTCAACTATTATGAAGTCTCTCATGTTTTCAGTTGCTATAGATACTGTTGATTTGTTTTGATAAGTGTGTTAGAAACCCAGAGCTTGTCAGGACATGTTATTGATCTCACATAATCCATTCTGGGCATTAACATGGGAGTATCATTCACAAATCAATTCTCTCTGAGCTTTAATTTAAATACCAGTGGCCTTTGAGGATCTTTCTGGGTCACTTTTATTCTCAAGCTGTACTTCAGCACTGAGTAAACTGATTAATAAACGCAGGCACCCAAATTAGCTGCGTGCCAGCTGCTGTCAGATGTAGCTATCTAGTCTGTTTAGTTTGCTGGCATACTCATTTCTGCAAGGAGTAATACTCAGCTCTGCCTACCCTCAAAACAGTCTTCAAATTTCAGCCACTCAATCCCAGCTGCTCTGTAAGGAGGCAAGTATTCCTCTGTTACTAAAGCACACTGCCTGGGGAGAATATTTAAGGTGAAGTAGTGTCATTTAGCTAGTTGTTAGACTGTGTAGAAAAACTGTCTGCTACCTTTCTCCTTGGCAGACAGAAACTGAGAAGTACGTATCAAGAGAGCTTTAGAAAGGATCTGAGTGAAGTTAATGCCACATAGTGCTATACAATCCATGAAAAGAATGTGATGAGGCAATTATAATTTAATGTGATATCGGATTTTGTAAACATATGGGGGAAAGGTTAAGAGAGAGGAACAGAGCTAGAACGGTCACTTGGAGGCACTGCCAAATTAATGTTCCTTTGCCTTTAGCGACTGGTCATGGAAAACAGATATGTGGGAACTGGCTATGGGTTTATGGAGTGTCCGGATCCAGGGACTGCCCAGAGAGAGGCCCCACAAGAGGTTTCTTTGTCCACTCCTCGTGCATGTGCCCTTTACTGGTATCCTAGAGTTAAAATGTCCCAACAGTTTCTCAGAAATTACGGCCTAGCTTCCCAAATTATTTCCTTTTCTTTTTTCCTTTCATTTCTTTTCTCTCTATGTTTCAGATTATGCTTGGCCTTTGCCTAAACAGTTGTGCCCTATATGGATTTCCCTAGATGTGCTCTTTTCAACTGCATCTATAATGCATCTCTGTGCCATCTCTCTTGATCGGTATGTAGCAATACGCAATCCCATTGAGCACAGCCGCTTCAATTCCCGCACCAAGGCTATTATGAAAATTGCTGCAGTTTGGACCATATCCATAGGTAAGCAATGCGGCTCATGATCTTAAGTGTGTCTTAATGAATAATAGTGTTACTCCAATTTTCATTTAGGATTTTTAAGAGGATACTCAAATTAATTTACCTGGCCTGAATGCCTGAATATAATAAATGATTACTGGGAAATAGAGGTCTTCCATTGCGGTTGGTCAGTGACCAAAATAAGTAGTCATTTTTCAGAATACCGCCACTTCCAATGCTGAAGCATTGCTGCTGTGTACATATCAATATGCCAATAATGACGGTAACACAGACAAATGGAGACAAATGGTACTATAAACCTGCTGTGTAAACAAAGCAGAAAATAGCATTAGCAAAGACTCGGGAAGGAAAACCCAGCCAGTACAAATGACATGTCTACACAGCAGTTGCTGCAGTTAAACTCATTCAAATTCTGGTAGCAGTTTAAGTGAAGTAGCGCAGAATTGAAGGCAGGCTAACAGCAAAGTGTTTACTGCTCTTGCACAGGCTTTATAGCCGGTATTATACCCTGCCACAGTTGGATTGCTGCTAGTACTGAGCTGGCAAGTTTGAAGTAGTAGTAGCAAATGAGGAGCAGACCTAAAAGATGACACTTTTGTATCACTTTTTATCAAAGTGATAAATAAAGCAGCAGTAAAATAGGGAAGAAAAGGAAAAATGATAGCAAGATGACTCCATAATATCAGGAATTATGTGAAGAAAAACATTTTGGGGGGTATTTTTTCAATGTGCTTTATAAAAGAGACATTTGGGGCAGGGTCAGAAGCAGTGTATGGCCACTTCCCTCTGCTGTACTGCCTTCTGTGCTTGAATAAAATGCAGTCTTACAAAGATTTAACATTTAACTTTTCTTTTATAAAGCAGTTGTGCCTTTCAGCGCTGTACTGCAAGGAAAAGCATGTTTCAGGTGCTTGAACTTCTCTTGGGTTTTGCCTGCTTTAGAAGTAGAATATGATACTGGATGTCTGGGTGCTGTGGGGGCCACTTTTGAAGAAGCTTGCCATGGAAAAAAGCTATGGAAAAAAGCAAAAAAATAGGGGAAACATACCTTCTCTCCTCATGAATATAGCAAGAACAGAAACAAATTTTCATGTGCCACAGGCCTGCTACAGTTCCTCTAGGTAATACAACCCAAGTTAAAATTGGATTTGGTTTAATCAATTAATTTTCTTTAATTATTATTTTATATTCTCTGTGCTGCCTGTTTGGCATAGGAAAGAAAGCTGCTGAATTCAGTGCATAAGCAGTCACATGTGAACAACTTCACGTGCAGGATGTTTGGGCTCGATTTGCACGGACAGTTCAGAGTCAGGGCAGAATCCGTGCCCTGTGTTGCACTGTAACGCAGAGGAAGTGGCCAGTACACCCGCTGGCAGAGCCATACAAATCTGTCAAGAGCATTAAGTAGCACATTGCAAAACCATTGCAATAAGACTGTTCTGCTTCCATTTCTGGAGCTAACTTGCAGGTTTTTGCCTGTGCTGCCTTACATGTTGCAGACATATCATTAGAAATTTTGGCTTAGTGCTGAATGTGGTTTCCTGCACAAGCGCCTTGAGGGCTAAGTTGTGGTTTGCACTATGGGTCCAAGGAATAAAGCAAGGCAGCCAGTACTTCATGCATGGTTCACTGAGTAAGCAGACTAGTAAGCAAATCTGGGGCCTGACCAAATAGATGTAAAGACAGACGTAGACCTACCTCTTCCTGGAATTACTGGGTGGGGAATGGGCTCAGGATGATGGCAAATAGGAACATTATGGGCTGTTCTGTCCCCCAAGGACAAAAGTACCTGAGCCAGGATAGGGAATGTGACTTTGTGCTGCTCTAGACTGCAAATACCTCACCCCTGCCCAGCTTTCTCGGGTGATGTTTAACGAGCCTGCATTTATAATAGGATGTGAAACAGGTGAAATGATGACACTAAAAGAAATAACTTGGAAAGGAGATGGAATGGAACTTTTCTTTTGCAGGCACATGGCTTGTCAGCCCTCAATAAAGCAATAGGTGCTGCATTTATTCCCCAGCATCCAAAAGTCTTTAGGAAGAAGCTGTGAGCTGTCGCTCAGTGGGATGTCTGCAGTACACAGTGCTTTGGGGGACTGCCCTGGGCAGCGCTTCCCTCCCTAGGCTGGGGAGGGAGATGCATTACAGCTGTACCTGTGTTCCCTCCTTTGCTAGGATCATAGCTGAGAGGATGTACAGCATGTCTGGGCTTTGTTTATGTTTTGTTAGTTCTCTTTGATGCAGAAACAGCTGGGCCAGGGGAGTCTTTGCTTGCATCCCTTTTTTTGAAGATACAGGCAGAATCGATGCTCCCCAGAGAGTCTGTTCAGGGCACTGAATTGCTGTTAGATTTCCACCCTCCCCAGTGTATGCGATAAGACTTACCCATTTACTCAGGCTTTCTCCAGAAGGTTGCATTACATGGAGAAAGAAAAGTACCCTTGGTATGTATCTAGCTTATTTTAACATAACTATTTTTACTTCATAAATGAATTTAGAAATGCAACAGACACAGGAATAAACTGGACATGGAATGAAAGAGAACTCCTCACCCAAAGTGTGTTGTTGCTGTCTTCTGGCTCTTACCTACTTGTCACTTGGAAAAGCCTGATGAAATCCCATGCAATTTTCAAGAGGGTGAAATAGGTTAAGTAAATTCACCCTCTCTTCAGTATTAAGTATCACAAAAGAATTTGTGCATTTCTATACATGATTAAGTATCAAATTCAAAGCAGCACTTAAGTGCAGGCTGGTCAGTTAGCATTTCCTAAATCCTGCTTCAGCTGGACTGAAGAAACTTTTAAATGCATCCCATGTAATGAATCCAGAATTCAGCTCCTGAATCAGAATTTAAAATAGGAAGTAAAAAGCATGTAATTTATCTTAATTTAGTAGCTTTTGCATTCCATTTTCCTGAAATATTAATGCTGACAGCAAAATATATAATAGAGGTTCTTTGCTCATTGAGCTATGAATTTGGCACGTTCCACAAGCCTAAACCTATGATTAGGTTTTTAAGCAGGGGAACATAACAGAGTCCTGCTGTCTGTTGACAATTGCTTTATGAATGGGTCTTTTCCGAAGCCCTCTTTGTTCCAGATTAAAGCCAGTTGTCCTGTGTTTTAGCAAATGTAACCTGAGCAAGACATTTTGTGTTCAGTTAGAGGAAAAAGTGGGTGCTGTGAAGTGCTGGGCTTGTAAAGATGAGTTTTGTGATGGATAGCACTGTGCTGAGGCTGGAAATAGAAATGTAGGCAACAGAAATATCTACACAATTGAAAATTAAAATAAATTATAGATGTGAGCTTGTTGGCAGAATCCAGTTCAGGCATCACCGTTTGATTTCTTGCGGAAGCCCCGCCCTGGCAGCAGGTATGCTGTGAGCAGGAGCAGGATCCCCATCCCCCTTTCAGTGGTTCACATGCACCATTGGAAACACACGCCTGAGCAAACCAAGAGAAGTAATTCAGCAAAACAGAAAAGCAGGTGGGAAAATAATTTATTTCTTCTGTCTTCTACTGGTGTTTGCTGGTTTTCCATCAGGGGTTGGGTTGTTCAGTGCTCTTGCAAGTTTTAAGTAAAGGTCAGCAGCTTATTCAGGTACAACCAGTAATTACATTCCTCTGTTTGCAGTTGTGCTCGTGGGCAGAGAGATCCTTCAAAGTTCAGCCCCCTTTTATCTTTGACTTTAAACCAATACAAGGTCGGCACTGTTGTTTTATTAGAACAGTCAGATAAAACTAGACCTAATTGAACCCTGAAGGTGCATTTTTGCTGTATTAGCACATGAAATGCACTGCAATTAGTCTGCTGACATATGGGGAATATATGGAATTTTTGTGGGTTTGAACACTTCAAAGCCCACCTTCTTCAGTTTGCCTCTGAAGAGCTTTGCTTCCTGAAACTGGTGCCTTTTCTTTCACAATGCAAGTCAGGAGGCTACAGTCTGTTGGGGTTTACTTCTCGCTGTCTGTTAGTTATTATTAGAGAAATGTGCAGGCACTTTGCGAGACATTTCTGTTAAGAAACTAAACAGATTTGTTCCAGTTTTCTTTACCCTTTTCTGAGAGGGTTAGGGGAGTCGGTTCCTGTTTCTAACAGACTTTAGTGCTAATGCATAGTTACAACAGCTGCCGACATTCAGGTGAATGTCTCTTCAAGTTGTAACCCACGTTTATTTTGTATAATAATAAATATGAGGTTAAAGGTACGGATTTAAACATGCAGTGTTTGGCATGGACAGTGGTATCCCTGGTTTTCCAGAGTAGACTGCTTTTGTGGCAGCCATAGGCTTGTTTGGCACACAGCTCTTTCTCCCTGCTTTTTTTTTTCTTTTTAAATTGTGTGTAAATGCCAGCAAGATGGTAGTGCGGTCCAAAGCCCACATGTATCAGCAGAATCCTTGCCATGGACCACAGCGGACTTTGAATCCAGTGCTGACACCAGGAGAGGTGATTCCCGGCATTCCCAAGCCCATGTACCTGCAGCAAAATGTGACACCTCTTGTGTTCAGCCCTGAAAATCCCACACATGGAAAGACAGAGTACACCCATATGCAGGCTGCTGTTTTCTTTAGTGAGGTTGTTGTCCCTGGAGGAAATAAAATATCTTCTTGTATACGAATATTGTGAGAAAGAATAGAAATTACTTCCTTTCTTAGTGGAAATAACCATCAAAGACTCCATCTTTCCAGTAATCTCTATCAGTCTCATGGGCTTTCACAGAAGAAAACAAGATGTTAAACACAAACACATTATTGTTTTTCATTTAAGCCTAAATTCTGTGAATGTCAGTTTGGACTTTTCAGCTGGCTTTTTCTCTGGAGCAACCTGGTAAATGTTTTACAAAGCCATATTTGCAGTCACTTGGGTTTTGTTTTATTAATTGAGAATCTGTCAAGAGCATCTGTTACTCTGTGTCCACAGCATCATCACAGCCCCATTTGGTGAACTGTTCTGCTGGCTTAGGAACATCTTTAAAGCTGACAAGAAGCACTTAGGACAACAACTGTAATTGGATTTGTAATCCGGAGGATCTCTCTCTGCCTTGCTTCCCACTGCTCTGTCAGACAGAGGCTAAAGGAGGGGAGAAGAGAAAAAATCACATTCATCTTTTCCCTTGTGAACTGCTGTGGTGAAAAGGGATGTCCTGCTAAAGCTGCTGCCTGGCAGAAGGGTGCACAGAGCTGCCAGTGTTGAGTCTAGCAGGGACCTGGTTCATGGCTTGCTGGCTGGTGGTAGCTGGTTATCTCTTCTTACTGGGGCAAAACCAGTAGCCCTAGACGCTGCTCAGACATCAAGCAAGAGGACCAGGTTTGCTCTGAAGAGCGAAGTGTGATATGCAATAAGCTTGCAAAGCTTTTACCTTGCAAATTTTTGGAACAATGCACCCTCTCTTCGGGAATTTGCTGCCACCTTAATTGGAAAGGGTTATTTGACACAGCTGGAAAATGCCTCTGAGGCTGGAGACCTCAGCTCACTAAATCAGCCTGACGTTTGATGATGAATAGTGTGTCAGCTTGGGTGCAAGGCAAAAGCTCATGAAACACTCTGCACTGGGGCTTGGAGAGCTGAACAGCAGTACGGCTGGACTGCAGTAGACTCTTGCCTGATTTGGCACTCACTGTCCTTGCGCTAGTGTAGTGAGTTCGGCTTTCTCTGACCAACTGACCTTAGTTTGTAAATTATGAACAGTTACAACTGCAGTGTTAGCACTGTGGGTTGCTTGAGTCAAGTGGAGTCGAATGCTTTCTCCATGCTTGTTCAAACAGCTGAACTCAAGTAAGGCAGGCATTCATGTTTACCCATGTTCAGGTGCCATGGGAACGCTTAGTGGTAAGCACAGCACGTACTGGTCAGGGTAGCCCTACTGAAATCAGGGCCAAGGTGTGAGCTGTGTCTGCAAGCAGGTATTTGTGCATTTGGCGTTGTGGTAGTAGCAGTTTTGCAATAATCCCCCATGAAGGAAGCCCCTCTGGGGTGTCTGAGACCTTCCACACTTCAGTTCTCACTACTGGGGTGGTGTAGAATTAGTCCCTGTTGCCTAAGCTGTGTAACAGACTTAATTCCCTTTAAGGCTGGATTTTGGGGTGATTCAGTGATAAATCTAATATTAAAGAATGAGTTACAAAGCAGAAGTGTGAGGTGGAAGAAAGCATTTGAGATGAGGGTAATGCTGCCCATTCAGCAGTGCTGTAGGCCACTTCCAGCGAATGAATGTGTGTTGGCAGCTCCTCCAAGGGCATCTTTCTTGCTACTGCTGTTAATGATGGGATTTTCCTGGATTGGAGGAAAGAGCAAACAAAGATCTGGTGCTCTCTCTCTTCTGTGCTTTCTCAGTTTGAAATTCACTTAGTTATGAGAGAGGGGAGGGATGCTTTTCTATTACAGCAGCTACCTACCTGTCATCAGTGCTGAGGTATCTCATGCTCATGTAGAGGTTAGGCTGCCCTCAGTGCTCTTGATTTGTATATTCATCATATCCCAGAACTAGATTATTCTTCCCAAATGTACTTTATATGTGTGACCATGAAGATATCCTGAAACCTCATTTCCCTTGCCTAAAGCAGTAACACTAAATTCAGTGACGACTACTTCATGAATGAACCTTTATTAATTTTGGAGTTTTATTTCAAAGGGTATGTGTTATAGAGGGCTCTAAAGCATTAAAGTATAAAATTATCCATGCAAATATAATCTCAGTGTAATGCCATTGGTCTAATTCATATTTCTTCTTTGTGTAAAGACTGCTCTCTCCATCTCCCACCACTTCCCGAATGTCTGTGGTTTGATGGAGCCAAGGCATTAGAAAGACGTCTTTAACGATAAAGAGTCAATGGCTTGATAGGATGAAGGTTATTGCAGTCACAGGGATTGGGCACAGGCAGGTAACAGGGGTTAACACATCAGAAAGGAGGCAGCTGCCTTGCTGAGGGTAAGCTGATAAATGTTAGCATGTAGAGGGAAAGAAGACCGAATCCTGGAATCACTTGGGCTAAGGAAGCACATGTTATAATCACAGAAGGCATTTATAATCTTTACTTTTCAGAAGACATTCCTTCACTAGATTACTGGTAAATGGTAATTTTATGGTAATGACAGATTGCAGATGTATTCTCCAGAATCCTGGAGAACACTTTGCTGGAATGGGAAAAATGCCCTGATTAATCTCTTTAGCATGTTACTCTTTCTGTTTAGAAATTCAGAGTCCCAGAGGATTAGTTCTTGGACCTGTGCTGTTTACAGCAACCCAAAAAAACCAATCCAGACACAACAGTGGCCTCAGCATTGGCGATTTCTCAGGTGAAGGAGCTAAGAAAGGGCATGGCCAGCCCCACAGACATGTCTGCAGAGTGAGTGCTCACAGCCAGCCAGGGGGCCAGAGGGTAGGAAGGGGAGGACAAAAGACATTCTGCTGCTCTCTAACTGCTGGGATGTGCAGGTTTTTTCCTTTCTTTAAAAGGACAGAAGGGAATTTGAAAAGAAATGGAGAAAGATACTCAAAGGCATAAAATGAGTTTGGCATGAGGAGAGAGTAAATAGAATAGCATTCTTCAGTTTCGAAAGAGATATCAGACAGTAGGGATGATAAAGGTCTATAAAATCACTGAGAAGGTGGAAAAGGTGACCAGAGAGTGATTATTTACTGTTTCTCACAGCAGAGGAACTGAGGGGAGTCAAAGGAAAGTATCAGGCAGCAAATTTAAAATGAGGAAGAAATACTTTTTTCACATGACAAACAGGCTGTGGAACTGAATGCCACTGAGTATTGTGGAGTTATAAATGATATCAAGAATTCACAGAAGATAAGTCTCTCAAAAGTTACTTTAAAAATGAGGTGTGGATGCAACTTCTTGCTGTGGAATTTTCTAAGATATAATGCTGACAGCTGCCCCATTTTGTACCATGGATCTAAACTTCTGATACCTGCCAAAGACAAGAGACAGGGCTAGATGAACCCATGATAGTATAACTAGACCTGGGCCACCATGCCTTTTGCATGTTCTTACATACCCATAGGTACTCCAAAATATGTTGTTGCTCTTGTTGTTTCTGGCTGTGTCTAGACAGTTTTCTTTGAAAGGTTTTGTCTCTGTCCTGGTGTGGGACTGAGCTCCACAGATCAAGGGACAAATTTTGGATCTCAGTATGCATGAAAAATATTCGAGTCAGATCCAGTACTCTGGCATGAGTCCTGTATTCCCTCTTTCTGTCCCCACAGTAAATTGCTGATGACTTTCACAAAGTAGAATAGAGCAGATATACAGATATATACTCCTTAGGGAAAAACAGTGTTGGAGGACATTTAAGTAAATGCATCTGAATTAGAGCTATTCAAAATGCTTTCATTCTTTCATTCCTTCACTCTGTGAGGGACAAGCCAGCAGCTAGCTGTGGGTGCAGCTACTATGTGCATTCCTGGACAGTCATACTCTGGGCTTGACATGCTCTCTGCTCTGCCTGTGTGCCAAACAGCATGGACACATCTCTCTCTGCAGAGACCCTCCATGCAGGACTCCTGCTTCTGCTTCAGAAAGGCCTGATGTCCTGAAATCCTGGACAAACAAGCTGTGTTGGGTTATGCTGAAGACAAAAAGGGATCTAAAATGTTCTTAATCTCACTTGTCTGCCATTAAGTCCACGACTGTAAAAAGTGCTGTGCTACCAAGATAAAAGAGAAACTGCCTTGGCAAGTGCAGTGATCCCGGAGGCTTATTAGTCTGCTTAGTGCTTAGGAGTAGCTGGAAGCTGTGCTCTATTTATTATTATAATTGAATAATTTAAAATTTCCTTCCTTTCAGCCAGAGGGTTTGTAGCTGGAGTTCTGATTTCAGACTGTCATGTCAATCTGATTACCATTTTAGTTACACCTTTTCTACTCTCATGTTGTCTGTTGTTCCAGTTTTTAGCCCAGTATTCAAGATAGAGGGATGGGAATCAGGCAGATGCGTGCTGCAACCTTTTCATTTGACTATGTAATTGCCTTCTCTGAGAATTCAAGCAAGGCTCTCTCTGTGGTACTTCTCAGTTTCACACTGGTTGTAGGTGAAATTCCTGGGAAGGCAGAGCTTGCAGAGACCACTGTCTGCTTGCACCGAGATAATTGGTAAGGACCCAGAAAGCCAGGACCTTTTCTTCCATGTGTCTGCAATGCCATGGCAAAAGTGGCCATTTTTCTATCAGAATTATTTTAATGTCTTTAAGAAACTTGCTTCTAAACCTTCATAGCTGTAATTCTTTTGCATTTTGATAATTTTCCTCTTTAAAGTTTGCTACTATCTACCTTATGTCAGTGATTTCAAAAACCTCCCAAACTGGCAGGCATGGAGTGGCCAGCTGGAACAGAACAGGGTAATGACTGCCTTTTCTACACCCGCAAATCACAATAAATGCTAGAAAAAGAACTTGATAAAGGAGTTACACTTCGTTCGCTGTGTCAGCTGTGGAGCGCAGCAAAGCTGCAGTTGTTCCCAGCAGAGGGTGTTCATGCCCTGGAGCTGCGCTCCCAGGAGTGTTGTTACATGAGGTTTTCCCTTCCATGTGGGAGTAGTAAATTCTCTTTTGAACAGGTTTAGGCAGTGGGCTGAAGGCATGCACGACCTGCATCGTCTCTGCTGCCTCTTTAGAGCCTCGTCCGTCCAGGTAACTGACTCTTTTTTTGGTGTCGTTCTTCTAGGGATATCTATGCCCATTCCGGTCATTGGCTTGCAGGATGACTCCAGGGTGTTTGTAAATGGGACCTGTGTCCTCAACGATGAAAACTTTGTCCTCATTGGATCCTTCATGGCGTTCTTCATCCCTCTCATCATCATGGTGATCACATATTGCCTGACTGTCCAGGTGCTGCAGAGACAGGCAACAGTGTTCATGTGTGGAGAGGTGCCCAAGCAGAGGAGGAGCAGCGTAAACTGCCTCAAGAAGGAAAACAACACAGAGAACATTTCAATGCTTCACAATCATGAGGGGGCATCTCACTTGAACTCTCCTGTAAATAAGGAGGCAGTGCTTTTTCGGAAAGGAACTATGCAGTCCATCAACAATGAGCGAAGAGCCTCCAAGGTCCTGGGCATCGTATTCTTTTTGTTCCTCATCATGTGGTGCCCATTTTTCATCACTAATGTCATGTCTGTCCTTTGCAAGGAAGCCTGCGATAAAGACCTCTTGAGTGAACTCCTTGATGTGTTTGTTTGGGTGGGGTATGTTTGCTCTGGGATTAACCCCCTCGTATACACACTCTTCAATAAAACATACCGCAGGGCTTTTTCCAATTACATCCGTTGCCAATACAAGAACAGTAAAAAATCAGCATTGCGGCAGAATCAGTGTCTGAATGTTGCTTCAACAGCTTTATATGGAAAAGATCTGACTTTAACTAGTTATCGAAATGGCAATGAACTCAATAGCATGGAACTAGATGAAGCTGAGGAGGGCCTTGAAATGCAACCAGGGACTTCAGAGCTCTCCATAAATAGTTGTAATGTTGTAAGCGAAAGAGTGAGCTGTGTGTAAAGATGGCTCACACAGCCTTTTGCTACGGTGTATCTGTAGCCAAAATATATTGTGTAAAAATGTGTTGGTCAAAGGACAATGTAAATATTGCATTCCAAACAAAGCTTTTTTTTTTTAAAGAAAAAAGAGTTGTCTTTCCAGTCCAGTACTTAAAATCATATATATTAATATACTGCAGTGAAGTTTAAGGTTCTATATTTACTGTTAATACTAGATCAGAACTATTAGTTACTTTGCATATGTCATGGACAAAATGTTAGAATTCTTCTTCCAGTGCATGAACAAAAATGCTGAATATTTATCTCAGGTGGCATTTGCTGGAGTCCAGAATGGCACGTTAATAGTTATATATCAAATACATGCTATTAGTCTTGGTCAGTATAACTTTCTTTTTCAAGTTGACAGTAAATATATACTTTAAATCCTCACCCCTGTTTGTGCCGTGTAAAGACTGTGCAGAAACCTGGCAGAGAGGCATCATGAAAGCGTAGCGGCTATGCAGGCACCTGGCCAGACGTGTCCTGTTATGGGTAGTGGCTTGCTGCCATACTGGGGCAGTCTTGCACTTCAAGGGACCTCTGTTAAATTTTGACTCCCTCTCCAATCCTGCTGTTTTCTTGCCATTCCCCAGGAGGCTCCAGCTCCCCTAAGGAAGGTGGGGAATGCAGTTCTGGTGTGGTTTTGCAATCCTGGCTGGGATCACTTGCACACTTGGAGAAGCAGCATGAGAAACAGAGCAAACCCTGGTTATCTGCTTCAACCATTTTATAAATGGAGTGCCTCAGATTTAGAAAAAGCCCTCCTTTGGTCTTATAGATAATCATCAGCTCTGGGATGGAGCAAGCTGTGTGCAGTGTGGATGGCACTGCCTTCACAGATTGCTTGGGTGATCAGGGTCTTTGGTTGACCTGGAGAAGAGCGCTCTGGCTTTGTAAGAGCTCGTCTTCTCAGTCCTCATAATCTTTTATCCCTTAGTTTGTTTAGCATTTGATTTTATTTTTCAACATCCTGGGACTTGCAGCGCTGGTGACAAAACACTGCTTTGAGAGTAGAGCAGAAGGTGCTGTGCGTGTGGTGCTGGTTGGGGTCATGCTGTGAGGTGCAGTATATGCCTCCCGGGTGATGCTCAGTAGAGAGGCATAAATGAGGGTCCCCGCTCGTTTCTCCGGTCTCAGGAGGGGGTGGGCAGAGCTGGACAGTGTATGTGACTGGAATAATTTGCTGGTGATGTGGTTCAAAAGCAAATGATGACCAGGGACAGGAAGGAAGCAGACCTGGAGCTAGTCTACCTGGAAGATTAATCTGGATTAACTTTTAAATTTGATTTATTCCATTTCACTCCCAAAGTAAATTATAGTATATCACGTTAACACCACTTACATCTTAATGAAAGCATCCACATTGGGATTTAATGCATTTTTTAAGTAATCTGTTTTTAATTCACACCATGTATAATTTGAATTAATTTTCCTCTGTGTTCCTGTGTAGACAAACCCTCCAAGGCATCACGTCTTTCTGGCACTGTGCCTCTGGGGTGATGCCTCTCATGCAATTTCCTTGTGTAGAGTACAGTCTAATGCCAGCTATCACCCGTAAGGTTTTTACATCTTCATTAACTAATACACAAATGCTGCAGTGCCGATGGATGCATTTAGCATCACTGACAGCCTCTGGCTATGAAAAACATCAGAAAAGAAAAGCTTACACTAGCATGGATAAATTGCATTTTACTAACATGAACTGCTTGTACTCTAAGCTTGCTGTGTTCATCCCACCAAAATTAACTTGTAGAAGAAAAGGAAAATTCTGCTAGTGCTTTAACATAACGAGCTGTTGCATTGCTGCTTACAGCAACAACCTCGCTGAAGCCACTACCGAAACGCAACATATGGGTTACATCTGCTGCTGGGTTGCTCCCAGCTTGATGTGTTGCAGTTGATGGTCCTCTCTTCTCCCTCATTCCCTCCTGCGAAAAATCCATAGTACTTCCATGCAGGCAGGTGAGGTATCTTAATGCAGAGGGTAGCTTACTGCTTGCAGAAGGCAGCAGAGATGCACAATGTGCCAACCTGCTGATACTGCCACGGACTTGAATGCTTGGGAATCCACTTGCCTCTCCAAAAAGTCTGGTAACCAGTAGGAAAACGACTGGCCAGAGACACAGACTTGTGCCTTCAGTGACTGCCCTTTGCTCTGAGTCAGATTTGACCGTCTCAAACAGTACAGAAAAATCAGAAATATCACATTGCTTTTTAAGTTCTTTTTCTTCCTTGGGTGAATTCATAGCACATCTTTTCCAAACAGGTATATGTGTGTATGTATATATGTGCGAGTGTGTACATACATATACACACACACATATATATATATATATTTAAAAGCCAACCACAGACTTTGAAAGCATTTAGCAATAAGTTGAATTACAGTAGCTTCTAGCACATGTGTGAATAGTTCATTTTCCACAGCATCCTTAAACTCAATATAAGTCCACACACAGGCATTGTCTTTGCATAGGAGCCTTCATGTCTTATCCTTGCCGGTTCTGTTGTATGGGCAAAAAGGGAACCTACTATATTTGGATGTAAATAATGGGAATTGAACAGAGAATTTACAGAATTTTTATAAATGTTTTTAAAAAAATTCAGCACCAGAACTGTAAATATGTCAAGCGTTGTGATTCAGCTGGACCCATACTGATGTATGTCACTTGTTTAGATAAACAGACAAGGGGACTGCCTTACAGCGCCTGCATTATCTCCTGGCCAGCAGGTGGTAACATTTTTGTGAATGGTTAAATACTGTCACTTACCCAACTTCCTTTGGGTCATCCACATCAGGGTTTTGTGATGCTGCTATTAATTTATTAAAGAAAGTGTTGGTTTAATCACTCTTAATTTTTTTCATGGTATATCAGAAAATAAATAAATGAACATGCCCTCTCTTTCTTTCATCTGTCCCAGATTAAAATCTTTCCTGAATGAAAAATATGTCCTGACCATAAAACAAAACAACAACAAAAAATGAGGATAAGGATGAGGATAACTTTCTTTTCTCCTCCCACACTTGAAATATGGCCCACAGTTGCTTAATCACAGAACTTAGTGTCAGCAGATATCCCAAAACTTCCACCCCCAAACTTGTTAAATACTAAGATGGTGACAAACTATTCCCCCTCTTCTCCTTGGTCCCTCCAGCAATAACTGTTAAAAATTACATCTTTAAAATTACCTCAATTTGAAGAATGGATTTAGTTCTCTGCAACTTAACCAAAGTCAGGTTGTCCCCACAGCAGCTTTGCTTCTCCTGAGCTGTAGTCATTAACTATGGCGGTGCTTCAGCCCCCTGTCCTGGGGCTGCCTGGTGGGAGTACCTGCTGGAAGTTTTGTGTGAGTCCTCAAACCTCAGCTCAGGTACAGTTTTGTCTTATGAATAGTGTGTTTGGTGGTGTTTTGTTTTGAGTTTGGACTGGACAAGTGAAAATAGTTCCTTGGAAATGGTGCTGTAGACTGAAATGCGTTGGTTGCTTTGTTTCCCAAACCAGATGGAAGACGTGCAGGCAGGCTGCCGGAGAGACTGAGTGTGCACATATAAGCTCTGACCCAACAAACAGACCACCCTGTCTGACTCGCATCGAGGAGTCTACTCATGGGGTCAGCCCCAACACCTTCCTGAGCTGTAGGGGCTTGCAACCTTCCCCACCAGAGGTCAGAAGCAAGGCTGGCCATGTTTGCTCAGGCAGAAAGCTTTGTGGCTGAGCAACCTAGCTTCCAGACCTGAGCTGGCTCATCTACATCTGTCACATCTTGCCCCACACAGCCAAGGCTGGGGTGTAGCATCCATGGAGACAGCCATGATAGCTTTGGGGACCTGTGCTCGCTGAAGATAAGAGCAGCTACCCAGAGGCTGTGGCATTTGGGAGGTGATATGATCCCAGAGATTTTTTTTCATTTTTAAGTATGAGATTGTTATTGATTGTTCTGCTTCTCCCTCATTTTTCTTTAAGTCTCAGGTCTTCTGCTTGTTTGCTTTTACCCACACTGAAATTTGTGCTCCGAAGCTGTCAGAAGTTGACAGAGTATCTATGTGATATGTCATTCCCTCTCAGATGCTGCAATCCCATAACAACATGGAGGTGCAGAGTCTTCAGGTGAGTGATTTTAGATATATATGAGACAGACAATCAATGCAGCAAGGCATGCTTTCCAATTAATTAACCACACCAGAAGATCTTTAACAGTCAAGTGCACAAGCTATGCACTGAAAAATTTTGCTTAAAATTGTCCTAAATCGTGCCTTCTGCTGATGGCCAGAGGGTATGTCAGTACATGGGGAGGGAGTCTGGCTGTACAGGGTGCCCTAAGCTGCACGCTGCTCCGGGAAGCCCTCCTGCACACTCCCTCTGGGAGGGTGCTTGTTTTACGACCCAGCACAGTGTGTCCTGGCACACTGCCCAGTGGGATTTACTCTACTCAGTGCTGAGCAGTGCAACTGCAGAACAGGTTGCAAAAGCCTGGCCCCCTGGGCCACAACTTCAAAGATTTGGGCAGGGCCTAGCAAGTGGATAAGTGTCTAGCAGTGACACAAGTCACAAGGTTTTATTGTGGAAAATTTAGTCTGTGAAGCAATCCTTGTTACGTATTACATCTCTCATGAATGTTGCCTTATGTTCTGTTTCTCAAAAAAACCAAAGGATCTCTTAACATATAAATACTATTTCCCCAGCAGTTTCCTGGGACAATGGCTACTGCATTGTCACTCCAGTGGGCTACCAACACTTAGGTGACTTGAAAAACGAATCATGCAGCATCACACAGGGGCATGTTAAATCCACTGTTCTGAACTTTCCTGTGCTTGAATTGTAATTAATTCAACAAACTGGGTAAGTTAATGTTTAATTAAAATACAACCTAATTATCCAATGTGTGTTTTTAATAGGATCTAATTGTGGCATTTTGAGTTATTTAAATTGCTGATATACTAAAAATGATCTGTAGGCTGGTGCCTGTTAGACCACTGCCTGGTTGCATTTGTTAAAATTTAGAGCCATTTTACATTTGTGTGTGCTGCTGGTATTAGTGTCTCCTCCTGCAGAACAGGCAGGTACTGGTGATGGATGCCTGTCAAAGCCACTGAAGATTTTAATCAGGGTCCTTTTCCCTGACTGAAGGCTAGAACAGCTCTTCTGTGACTTTTTGGGGAGGAATTCTTCAGTGCCCCTCTCGCAGAGCCCACACTTCCCGAGGATCATGATACTACTCAAAGCAACAGGTAAGTGTAAATGCCCAGCAGAGATCTCAGCTGTATTGGGGGTTCTTCTCCTATAGGCACCAATAATTCATGTCCCAAAATGTCTTCAGAGAGGATCCACAGGTTGCAGTGACTCACCCGTGAAGCCATGGCAATGTTTAGCCCCCTCAGCTAAGTACTCCCCTTTCTTTTTGCAGCGCAGCCACTAGGCTGGCACACAGGTGGGCTAATACTCAAATGAGCATTTGGTCTATGTTGCACCTTTCCTAGGTGTTGCTGAAGAGAAAACTGCCTGCATCCTCTACCAGGCTGTCCTATGATGGCATTTAGCAAAGTGGTGGGATGCATTACTGACTCCGTGCAACAAAGCAGGTGATGCAGCAAACCATGGTGAATGAATGGTGTTTTTTCCTTAGCTAGATCTTTACTCCTTGAGGGTAAATTAATGTGTTTGCCTGTTGCACTGCAGTTAGTTGGCACTTCTGCTTTAAAAAATAGACAAGACTGTGAGTTGGGACTGGGCGGGAGCCCTAGTGATAGGCATGGTGGGGAGACACAAGTCCAGGTAGGGCCCTTTTAATGAAGAGAGCGTAGAAAGCTTGGCTTGTTCCTCCTAGCAGCCAAAGATGGGTGAAGAAAGCTCTCCATCAGGACATCAGGGAGTGCTTGTTCTAACTAAGGAGGGAGAGGAGCTATTTAGGCTAGAGGAAAACATTGGCATACAAAAAGGGCCAGAAATAAACTAGGAATAGAAGCAGGTTTCTAACAAGCGGAGTATTGCAGGTCTGGGACTGCACTTTCTGGTGAGGCAGCAGTAACAGCAACTGAAAAGCTTATTGAGGGCTCAGCTCTTGCGTTCACACAGGGATTTATGCTATGGGGGTACAGCGAGAGGGGCCAGCTCAGCCCTTATGTCCTCAGCCTCCTGGCTGGCAGAGCTTGGGCACCAAGCCAGCCATCTGCACGGCAGCACCTCTGACCTCCCTGGTGAAATGTCACAAAGTGTGGGAGGAAAAACATCTTGAAGCAAGAACACTATTTTTGTGCTACAGTCCTTCCAAGTCCTAGCAAAGGCATGAAAAATGCCACAGTTTTGGAGGAAGGCAGGCGAGGCCATGCCAAGTCAGTGTGTCTCCTGCAAGTAGGACAACATGAAGTTAAGGGATTGTGAAGGCTCTGTGTTCCCAGCCCCAAATTCTATGAAGCAATATTTCGTTCTCAGAAGCATCCAGAATCAACTAGCTTAACTAGCCCAAGCCTGACTGCATGCAGTCACGCAAGTAAGTTTTATTTACCCACAAGAGCATTTTCGTGGACACTTAGTATTACTGAAGCCAGGCTCAGTCTGCTCTGGAGAGCCGCAGTGTTGAGTAATGTCCTGTTGGGCTGCCATTAGCTAGTGTAGTTGAGAAAACGCTGGTGAGCAGCTTTAAGGGCTGAGAGCCTGCTTTATGCTTGCACTGTCTGACTTTTTTAATGCTTTTCTTTGTCACTGCATTTCCAGCTGTGCAGCCAGGAACTTCATGCTTTTGCTTCAGTAAAATAAATTGTGGTGTTGGCCTTTTAAGCTCTCTGTTGTTAAAAGTGGACTCAGCTGAACCTGGCAGGCAGCAAGGTTATTGTTTTCTCTGTGTGAGTATTTCTAAATAAATTGGCGGTATGGGCACGCTTCTGGGCAGCTACCAGTCAAGACCAATTTGAGAGTCCCAAAGGTTGGGACATATTTCCAGTTCAACAGTTAAGAGCTGGAACATCATCAGATAAAATGCAAGGACAATCCTTTCCTGGGCTTTATGCATCAGATGGGACCTCTCAGTGGCACCGCGCCTCTCCCAGTCTCCCTGGGTGGCCCCTGCTCTGCGGTCAGACCCTGTGAGGGTGCAAAGGATGTTTGGGTACCTAGAGGCAGGATGGGCACCTCCATCTGTTGTCTCTGGTTTCTTCTGTGTAAATTTTCTGTAGCCATTCCATGGAGAAAGCTGTGTGCACCAGATGGTTTAACACACTGTTTGCATCTGTTTGCTGTTACTGAAGTTGCACTTATGTGTCATGGCCATGCAGGGAAGGGGCACTTGCGGAGGGGAAGTCGACATGTCCAAGGGCGGCCAGGAGGGTGCAATCCTTGTGAAGACCAGGTTTTGCACAAACACACTGGCAGAAAAGGCTTGCTGTGGGCTGCTACAGCAGTCAGCACACAGGCGGATTGACAGCAGATACGAAGCAGGACAGAGCTGGGTACAGTTGGGCACTTAGAGTGGCACACATTCACACAGGGCACTTGACATCTTCGGTTTATCTGGCACACATTCCAGTGCAACCTTTCTTTCCAAATGTGCTCAGATAAATAGCAATTCAGTGCTCGAAGCCTGACTCTGTGCCTGGGTGGTGAGGGCCTGATGTGTTTCCAGATTTTAGCCTTGAAATATAGAGCTTCCTCTCCCAAGAACATCATGTTTCTGTTTGGTATGCATGATTTCCCCACCACTGTGTGAATTCCAATGAAGAACATTCTGCCACCCTTTGTTTGTTTTTAAATCTTAAAAGATACCTAGATAAGCGAATTCTATTAAAGGAAGGTGTTCCCTGGTTTGTAAAAAAAAACCCTGATATTTATTACTTGGGGTTTTTTTCTAAATGAAAATGACTCCTGCAAGTCCCTGGTGCTTTGGTGAGGTGGGACATTCAAGCACACCAAAGGTGTGCTTTTACCACCTTCACCACCTCCATTCACAGCTTCCCAGGCAAGGAAAGAAAAAAAATAGTTTGCAGATGATCACTGATGACCATGGCTCAAATCCCCCCCACCGCAGCTGCAGGAACTTCGGGCGACCTTTTGCACCTTCCAGCAATGGCAGGGCAATGCAGCCTAATTCAGTATCTCAGAGAAGGCGGAGCTGCTGTGCGGGCTCTCCTGCTGTTGGGAGATGAGCGCACACATCATCAGGGACCGCAGCATGGCTGCCACCATGCCTGTCAAGCCCCCATGCTTAAGGATGCACCTGCACTCAGCTCTCTGTGGAGTGACACCTGCTTAAACACTGGGGTTGTTTCTGGGCAGAGCTATCAGAAAAGAAATGTCAAGGCCATGTTTAGGATTTTCGAATTAGTTTTCTTTTCTTTGAAATGTGTCTGGTGGCATAACACTTGCTGAAATGGCATTTTATTTCCTGAGCAGAGGAGTCCCATGGTACGTCTGGACAGGGATTCGGTACAGGAAGCAAACAGCCCAGGATGGCAGGGAGGCAAATACTTGGTTTTGGTGCAAACCTTGCGGTGGCCATCATTTCTCAGCTGGTTGTTTTATCTCTCTGTACTCTGGGAAGAGGAACTTGACACAGATGGTTTGCAGAGCAGTTTCAGCGGTTCAGACAGCTCAGCCACAATATGTTGCCTCAAATTGTTTTGTTAAGCACATGCATCAGCTGTACTTGTTTGCCTTGAAGCTATGAGAACCACAGACCCTCCTGAGAAAATTCAGCTTCGACATAAAGAGCTTTGACAGTGCTCTCAAATGTACCCTGCCACACAAGGCACTGAGCTGCAAACCTGCCGTGGCCCATGAAGCTCTTTAGATTTTAGATTATATCATTAGTTACTGCACTCCTAAAGCCTCAACATCTAGAAGCTGAAGCCAGAAGGGCTGTGCCACATTACATCCTTTCAAGATCTAGGTACTCCCTAGAGCTCGGGAATGGGTGCTGAGACCTGCGAAGGCTCTGGGATGGGTGCTAAGACCCATGGTGGCTCAGGGATGCAGGAGCTGATGCCAGAGTGAGGTAGGGACATACAGCGGGGTGCAGTCCCCACTCAGCTGAGCTTCCACTTTGAGCTGATGGGGTATTTCTGTGGGTGCTCAGTGGCATGAGTGTGGGAGGGAGGGGTTTTGGGAGCAGGGGTAGGCTCGGGTTTTGGCTGGCACATGCCATGGGAGATGCAGCTCCGGTCACCGCAGCAGCGCTGGGCCATCGTCACAATGCCATGAGGCACGAGGGGTGATGTTACCCGGCAGCCAGCCTGGTGCTGAATGATGGCACAAAGGTGTGACACTTCTCCACTTAGCAGTACAAAAAGAACAAAACTCATCTATCTTACAGTGAGAGCACCATTATCCCCTCTATTTAATTTTCATGCACTAAATACTCAATTCTAGCAGAACCGATGCTGCACCTGCTTTCCTCCTCCTCTGCGTCCGAGCACGGATGCTGACACCCAGTGGCCATGGAGTTTCTAGCGCCTGTACGAGATGGAAAACCAGCAGAGATGCCTCAGCCGTTGAGATACAACTTCTACCTTTTCATTTCCTCAAATGCAAGAGGAATAAAGAGCTCCTGAAAGATGCCAGCCTTGCTTTATGTCTTTCAGCCATTGGCAGGTTATAGTGGTTGAAACACTTCAAAATCTTGTATTCAGAGGCCAGTCAGAAAAATGAAAAAAGATGAGGACGAATAATGAGGAATAAGAAGGTAAACTGGTTTTCAAATTATTCTTTTGTTGGCAGCTTGAGAATAGACCTCAGCGAGAGAAGGAGGGCAATTTTCTGAGTTCAGAGACCTTGGCATTCGCATTCCCTGTTTTGCTACTTCCCAAAAGCAGTTAGAATATGACAGACGCAAATTGATTTTGCATTTCCCTGCAGCATGCACAGGATTGTGCTTTC
The DNA here is from genome assembly GCF_030463565.1 of Pelecanus crispus. Lineage (NCBI taxonomy): Eukaryota > Metazoa > Chordata > Aves > Pelecaniformes > Pelecanidae > Pelecanus > Pelecanus crispus. Next base: position 14,184,218 of record NC_134655.1, read on the forward strand.
ATATGTTTGACAAGTATTGACATTCTCTAGGGAAAAAAACTCTGTAGGAAAGGTTGCTTTTTATTCTTCAACAAATGGCTCTAAGACTTCATCAGTCAAAGACAAAAAAAAGACCCTAAACTCAAGGGTATGCAAAAGAGTTCTCTTTGTATGCTTGGCAAAGACATGCCCCACCAGACATGTGGGGCTAAGATGGTAAAAACACTGGGGAATCCAGACATGAGCTGGGGACAATAAAAGCAGAAAATGCCAAAGGAGGGATTTTGAAAGCACTTTACTGGCAATATTAATTATGGACTACAGCAAATGAATTAAACCACTGTAATGCAAATACTGTGTGAAAGAATTACGTAATTAGTGTCATTCTATAAACATAGGAAAAAAAGGATACTGCTGAAATACTAGCAAGGTTCAGGATGTTAGGAAGGACTAGCAGGTGGCCACCTATTAGGATTAAATTTTGCACATGCTGCAGATGTGATGCTGTGAGAAAGCGGGGGGGGGGGGGGGGGGGCAGTGGTGTATTGCTGCTGCAGCAGCGAGGACCCTCTGCAGGGGTGAGTTTGGTGAGCAGGGAGTCCCATACCAGGGCCAAGCCCAGCTGTCCTTACCTAAATGCTCCTGTAAAGCTGCAGCATACAGATACCATAAGTAGATGTACTTAATTTATCACTCTGTTACTAGGCAGGTTTCTAGGCAGGCTTCAGCCTAACTTTTATATTTTGTCGTTACTGAAATAGCTCTGATCTTTTTTGGGGTGAGTTCTAGCTGCGGAGGTACAACATCTGTTCCTTTGCCACCTCTTACCTGCACCCATTCTCTTCAGTTCTCGTTCCCTTCTTACCTCTTTTCGGACAGAATTAGACTAGAAACTTTAACTCAGCTTAAACCCATCCTGCAGGTCAGGGTTGCCACACCATTTGGCCCACTCCAAATGCCTGTGCCTGGCGCTCCAGCATGGTGAAGTGGGTGAGATCATATCAGATGTACCCAGGGCAGCAAGGTGGGCTCTAGCTGCCTGCCTCGCTTTTCCGCTGGGGGAGGTTCACAATGCACTCATGTTTTTAGTAGACATTTAAACTGTTTAAGAGGCTGGCAGAACATCAGAGGCCAACCAGGAGTTATTTCCAGTAATGGCAAATCTCAATGGGACTCTTTCCAGTAGTTTTCTCTAGTGCTTTTTCTGGTTTTAACCATTATTAGTCCAGTAACTGTTGCCCTGGTGGTAGTTCTGAAAACCTGTAACCCAAATGCTACCCAGTTCTGGATCTGTCAAAGTCCTCTAGTTCCTGAAAGTACCCGAAAACCCTAGAACAAGCTTGGCTGAGCATCTCTGCTCATACTGGTCTTGCAGAGCAGGAGATCCAGGCTTGGTCCTCCCAGACATTGCCCTGCCCTAATGGCCCATTGCTCTGCAGGGAGGCGCATGCAGCCCAGCCTCCAGAGCAAGTCAGAGCAAAATATTTGCACTGTGCCGGCCAGGGGCAGCTGTGGTGTACGGCTGTGCCCTTTGTCACTGCAAAAATCCTACTGGAGACAAGAGATGGAAGGAAGGGGACTCTGCAGCTGATGGGAGGGCAACAATCAAAGAGCTGCTCTCTCCCATCGCACAGAGGAGTAAATGCTGTCCTGAGCCTCCTGCATCTGGCCTGTTGTATGAACTGTGCATTCCCTTGAATTGCTCTGATGAGCATGTTTTGGAGATGTCTTCAGGCCAGGCTGCCCTGAGTTGGGGCTGGGAGCTGCTTCTGGGCCAAGCCAGCTTTATTCTGCTTCCTTCCCTCTTTCATGGTTCCTTTCACCTTCTCTGTTAGATCAGTCAGTGCCTTGCAAGTCCAGGTCCCTTCTCCAATTCTAATGTGCTGCACCCATCAAGGTAAAATACAGTATTTCAATGCCCCTTGCATGCTCACGGGTATTTTTAAATGTAAAGCCATCCCATGCTGGCTGGCCAGAAGCCAGGAGACAGTAGAGGCAGAGGTTGTGTCTCATCAAAATAACAACAGTCAGGAAATTTCATTTGTGCTCCAGTCTGTGCATAGACCATTCTTTTTCTGGTGCTTTCCTCCTTTGGTTGCTCCCCCAAATTGGGTTGTTGCCCATTCAGCAGTGGAAGCAGCTGATAGTGATTGAATAATTTTGCAGTTGGATGTGTAAGACAGCTCTTGCTGTGCTGTTTTGTGCCTGAGTGGATTAGCATGGCTCTTTACATAGCTGATTGACGCAAACTTGATTTTCTCTCTGAACTTCCACTGTTCACTAGCAATTCCCATTTTGAATAAATGCTCCTGCAAGCAAATATGTTTTCTGGGTTGTTCAGATGAAATGAAAGCACACTAAACCTCTGTGTTTGAGCGAGTTAGTTCTTTGACCAAAAACCCAGAATGGGCTTGGAGGACAGTGTCTCATCTAGTGCTGATTTTTAATCTTTTTCATCATCATCATAGGGAATGGTTCCTTAAAAAACAGTCAGCAATTTCATCAGCTGAATACATAGTGTTGAGAGACATCTTCGATACTTCATTGAAGTCTGGTACCAGCACCCATTTCCTAAAGAAGTTCCCACGCTGCCTTTGCCAGAGTAACCCTCACTTCTCCTCTGAAGCATCTGTCCTTTGCAGTAGCTGTGATCATGCCTTTTTACAACAAAACTTTCTCTCAAGGCCTCCCCGCTTCAGCTTTGCAACAGATAAGGCATATCAGTTAATGAAATAAATAGCTCAGGTAGCTCATGTTCAGCATTTAGATGTTCTTGGCAGGCTGAGTATTTGGGGACTAGGAAGATGTGGTGAGAGCGAGGTGGGGTACAGTGGCTAGATGCAGGCGTTTGTACCTAGCATTGTGTGTGAAGTGCTGCCCTTCAGTGTGTCCTGTTGACAGATTTCTAGAGTCCTCAAAAAGTCAAAAACAAACCCCCATAGCAATGTGTTATCTTTATTTATGGCACTGCCTCCTTTTTCTCCCTTGCCCTGTTACTAGAAACAGCTTGCTCCAGAGTCAGTTTAAAACTCCTCCAATGTGTTCCTGGGCCCATTGATGACTTGAATTGCAACAACCAGTCTTGCAAATGGCAGCAAGTATGGAAGACCCACACAGGCTATAGAAAGCTCAGGGCTTCTCGGCTGTCCTTGGGATGATGTTCTAAGAGCAATCCATCAAACACAAGTGGTACAGCAGTTGCAAGCAGAGTTAGCATCCCACTGATGCATGCAATGGCTTTCCTTCTGGGGATCTGAAATAGGCACAGACTGTTATTCCCAGCACCAAGAGACAGCTGGGGACACACTACAGCATCCCCATTGCACATCACTGCATCCCAGTGGCAATGCGGGAAGCATTTGCTTTCCACAGTTCTCTTGCTAGAATCTACACTTTATTTGAATTTCACAAACCAAAACATTTGAAAGGCGGATACAAAACAAAGATGAAGGAGTGTGTGTCTCAGACTCCATGCATTCAACTACCAAATAGGTGTTAGTTCATCTCTGAGGACAACACGAAGGTATTTCTATAGTCAGTTCTCCCTCATCAGTGATGCCTTAAAAGGCCTATTGGAAAAGCTACCCACTTGCTTACACTATATGGCCATGAGGAAAAGATAATAGTTATCAGTACCAGGGGAACAGTTCTCTCTAAGTGATCCTTCAGACCTGAAGAAAATGTCATCAGTACCAATAATTTGGATATGGGCATCTTGTGCTGTCACTGATATGAAGGCAAACAACTGGGACAGGAGCACAAAGAGAATGAGGCCTTTGCCCATGAAAATGGCAGTTCTTTAACACAACTACTACAAATCTCTGCTGCCTGAGTGGTTTGGGGAAGATAATGGCATTATTTATGCTGCTGTGCATGCAAGTGACTTTGCTGCATTTAACAGAAGCAGTCTGAGCTCATATGAGCAGGATTTGAGTCTCTGCTGTGAGTTTATGGGTTATTGTGAGGCATTTCATATCAGAAACAGCCACACTTATAAGGTTGTTTCCTGAAAGTAAACTGTTGTTTGGTGTCCAATCTTAGAGCATCTGTTAATGTTTGGCTCTTAGTATTTAATATGTTGTTTCATTTATAACTAGTCTGAGATACCCACATAAAAGCACACTGCATGGACAGGCTGCCTTGGTGCTTACCTTTTCTTGCACTGGCCAATCAGCACACATATTATGAGGCTACTTGACAAACTCAGAATGACTGGAATGAGGATAAATAGTTGCTTGTCCTCTTTTCTGTACACTGCAAAGATAAATGACAGCAAGTAAGAAAATGCTAGCTTCCAGAACGGGTCATATTACCTCTCACAAAGCTTGGGCTCAGATGCAAATTCAGTGTGTCCAGTTTGTTTGTTTGTTTGTTTACTTACTTACTTACTTACTGTATAGGGTAACATGCTCCTTCAGGGTAGCATATATCCTGCATATTATAGCCACTGCTATGTGCCTGTTCCCTGCCTTCAGCATCTTGCAGCAGAGCCACTGCACACAGAGACAGCCCTATAGAGCCTACGGGGTGCAAAGGAGTTGATCTGTGGTGCAGGGCAGCCAGGAGGATGCCTTGCGGAGAGACTCCGAGTACCACGTGCCCTCTTTCGCACTGCAGTCGCCAGAGAGCCTCTGAGTACCATGTGCCCTCTCTTGCAAAGCAGTCACTGCTCCATCACAGCTGTTGCTGTGCAAGCGGGGAAAGGTGCTGGGGCAGAAGCATTAATATTTTGGGGCTTGCCTGCTAAGTGCACTGGAGATGAAAAGCTGTAGGTATGGCTGTGCTGGAGTAGGTTGAAGGTGTAACTAAACCAGGATCCCACCTCCAGTGCTGGACACCAGCAGATGCCCATGGCAGCCATCAGTGCTTGGTCCCAAACAGGCTTTATAAAGGATGTAAAAGAAACACTGGTTACTTTGGGTTCCATACCAGAGAAACACTCCGGTGTCCATTCACTCCAAAAGCCCTGGTCAGCACAGAAAATATTTGTTCTCCCTCTGACACGAACACATGAAATACGGCTTTGATTTGCTCTGGAAATTGTTAAAGTGGTCTCCATTTGGGTTGACACAGACTGAGAAACAAAACAGAGAACAAATGTCAAGGAATTATGTGCCACCACCAGTAGCTCTCTGGCATGGCCTGATGTTTCTGAACATACTCTCCAGGCTCTGCAAACCCTTGGATTATGTTTTGGCAGTTTAAAATTATTTCATAATAGTTTTGGACCAGCTAATGCCAATAAGATGATTATGGAGATGAGTCTACTGAAAATACACACACTCTGGGGGGCACCATCATATATGTTGCCATTTATGCCTGTTAATTTATGGAATCTTTCATTAAATTAGCTAAAAAGACACGTGTAGAATATGGCAATTAAAGAAACAATGTCCTTTAGATGTCCCCTATGATTAATTAGTTCTTGCCATTTTTGCTATCAAAACTGCACCTGGATAATGCACAAGGAAAAAGCACCACGCATAAAAGACGTGCTGTGTCCCAGGTCACTTCTTTGGAGAGATTAGAATTATAGTTTCATTGGACCAAGTTGCGCCACCATATTCAGGAAAACAAACCACAACAACCTTTAAATTTTCATGATGACAGCTTTCTGAGATAACAGGCAGGAGGCCAGAGAAAGCGATCACTCAGAGACTCTCGCTGGGATCTGTTACTGCTAAAGCAAATGCTGCAGCTGGAGGTCAGGGTGTTAAGTAGGAACATGTGCAATGGAGCAGCCCATCAGTATTTTCCACCAGCAGCACCAGCTAATAAAGTCTCTGCACAGTCCATGCACAGGGTAGCTAACATGCTGTCTGCAACCTGGTGCAAACCCCAATTTTCCAGCGTGCCTACTTGCTGCCAGCCATCAGGCAGGGCTCCCCCACCCCTTCCCCTCCTTGCGGTATGGTGTGTGTTGTCCCTACCGCCCAGGCAGCCTTGGCCTCCCCCTGATCTTCTGCCAGCTGAACCTCGTACTCCAGGCACTGGGGCGGTGTTTCGCCACCCGGGGGGCTCCACGCCACATGGAGCTCCTCAGATGCAGACATGGAAACCACCAGCTGCTTTGGGGGTGAGGGCTTTGCTAGGGTGGGGAAACAAAAAGAGAGAAGGTCAAGAGGTGCAATCAAACAGTTCCTGGTGGGAAATGCTTCAGTTAATCACTGCCAGCCTCTACCCCTTTTCCCTGTTGACGGGATTTCTTAGCTCCCATTGCTAGCAGCCATGATGCTGCAGGAGCAGGATGTCACTGAAGCTGGAGGGTGGGTTGTTTCTTTTAACTTGACACGTGGGCTGGCCTAGGTCCTTGCTCTAGGCTGTGGTGCAGGGGTTTTGAAATGCGGGGGTGTGAGCATTGTGCTTGGCACATTTCCCTGGCATTGCTGCCAGCCAGCCCTCCCTGTGCTGCAAGGGCAGCCTCAGCCCCTGCAGTGAGATACCACAACAGTGTTGGCCTGACATCCTCTGCCTCCCAGGAGAGGCTCTGGTTTATGTCAGATGCCCAAAGCCACATATGAAGCGCATGGCAGCACTAATTGAATCCAGAAATCCTGCTTATTAGCCCAGTGGCTTAACTGGAGTACTAGCTATTTGTCCCCCTAACACTTACATGAGGGTAAATGCATCAGCATGGTAAGTGCCCATAATAAAGAGCGAGTACATGCATCGGGTTATACATCATCCTGTGCTTTGCTTCCTTTCCCTGTCTCTGATGTGTTTGAAATCTGCCTTTGCTCTGGCAGACCCCATCACACCTTGCACTCAATTATCCCCAGCCCTTAGCTTGATTTGAACAGCAAAGCCCAAAGATCTCTCCTGTGCTTGCATGAGTGGAGCAGTGGTTTCAATTCCAGCAGGAGTAAATAAGTCCACCTCTGTGGCAGTGCTGCTAGAGCCAAAAACCCCATAGCTGCTCTGCCATCTGCCCAGCAGACCATTTATGTCCCAAGTTGTCCAGCTGCTAAGCACTTGGAGGCACCCACTGACCCTCCAGGGTGGGTGCTGAGTGGCGTTGCTCGCCTGCAAACACTGCTGGAAACTAAAGTCCTGTGTGGCACATGTCACAGCCCCTTCTCCAGGGGGAAATCCACCCAGACACATTACAGCCACCCATCTACAAGAGCACACATTTGTTTGAGTCCCCTCGTGCAAGACGTGAGCTTTGGGTGCGTGGTGGCTGTGTGGGTCCCCAGAGCCCTGCCGCTTTCCTGCCAGTGTTACCTAGGTTGTGAAGGCGAAGGGTGATGTACAATGGCCGTAGTAGAGTGGCTGCCGCCGAACCATTGACACAAATGCTCAGATCCTTATATTCTGCCTGGCTCAGATTTTGCAACATGCAGCCGATGTTTATACCGTGATCCTGAATATAGTCATCACACTGCGCTGCATGGTCCAGCCCCTCGTACCTAGCGGTGTTTTAGGAAAACAGAAAGAAAAAATAACCAAAGCAATGCCAGTTGCTACTTGTGTAAGGCCTTTTTTTAAGATTGGACCTAAGCCTCGACTATTGCCTGTGTCCTACCCACCCTTTGTCTTTTGCAAGTGATCCAAAGCACAGTGTTATGCAGCAGTCACCTGGACTCCTGCGATGGGAAAAGTGTGGGGAGGAGAAAGAAACAAATTAACATGCACAGATGGCTTCCTAGGTTGGTTTGTAGGCTGTGTCAGCCTCTCCCCAAGCCCATTCCTCAGGCACAAGAGGCCTCATGAGGTGCCACTGTGTGAGTGGAGCCAGGACAGGATCTGTCCCCTACTCATGGAAACGCCCATCCTCCCATGGGGCACTTACGGCACCATCAGCCACCAACTCTGGAGTTGCAGAAAGGTCCCCTCCCAAGCCAAAATGCAGCGTTTTGTGGCAGGTGACATGTGCTGTGAATGTAATGGGTGTTGAGCTGCTACAGCTGATTGCAGGTAGGCTCCATGCATCTACATGGGCATGTAATGATGGGAGCAAGGAAGGGGTTTGCTGGTTATAAGCTAATGTGCAACCACAACCCCCTCCTCTCAAACTGCCTCCTGTCTTTGGGGGCCACTCACCAAAGCTTAGCTGCTGGCCCCATCCTGGAAATACTAAGTGGTGTTTCATATTACCTGTTAAGACTTCTGCTGGCTTAGTGCCCTTGAGGCAGGGCTGAATCTGGCCTCTCTAGTCTACACCTAATGAAGGTTGCCCTGCACAGCACATTATGTTTCGGAGAAAAACTTCATGTGGTAGTGCTATAAAAATTAACTCACAGGGATCAAAGGATGCCATGGCTGTGTTCCAACCCACTCTTGTTATACAGTGGGACCCAGATCCAAATGCTTGGTTTTGTTACAGGCAGTTAAATAAGGGCAGGTTTGTTGGGGGTTTTTTGGTGTTTTTTTTTTTTAAGAATGTATCATGAATTTCCATGGTTTCCTTTAAGCAGACCTTTGTAGTTAGCAAAATGGTTTTAAATCAGTGTTTCTGCTTCGAAGGCTATTTCCAAGAGCTACACAGAAACTATTTTTAAAAAAGCAGCTATCATTTTCTACACATAGTCCAAAGGCATGAAACCCAATGATTTCCTAACTAGTCATCCTTACCATAGTATCATAGGAATTGAAGCACAAATACAGCATTTACTTTGTCCAAAACCACTATGTCTAGTTTTGTTTTTCTTGCAGAACATAATCATTAGGCAGTAGTATAAAAGAAACAACTGAGAAACATGCATTATTACTACCTTTTGGCAGCATGTTTGCTAAGGCTATGAAAATAGATTTGAAGAGTAAAACTGTTAGTTACCAAGAAGCCCTTCACTTTGTATAGGGTTCACTGAGCTTAGTAACCTCCTGCTGAATCTTATCCTATAGAGAAATATGCACTGTGATCAAGGGAAACGTGCAGCCAGAATGATCCAGCTACATTCAGCAAAGGGAAAAGACAAGGCTTCATGATGGATAACATGCAGAAAGCACTCCACAGGGGTGAATAGAGGGGAAAGGAGGAAGGGAGAAGGCATTCCCTGTAGAAGGTCAGCATGAGCCTGATTTTAAGGAAGGCAGCAGGGATTTGGTATTTCCTTGCCAGCAGGCACATGTTGCTTGGAGCATTATTTCTGCTCATTCTGGGTGGATCGTGTAATAGCCATAAAAGTGTATTTGCCATGGCATTTTAGTGCCCTGAGAGGTTCACTTGATTGCTGCCTGGATGTTTTTCTGTTTTGCTGATACATACCAATAATATAGTCCATAATGTACGCCACGAGGAGCAAGGAGTCCTGGTTGCCAAGTGCACTTGAGGTATTCCCAGTCATGATAGATGCAGTGGAAATTCTGAACCTCTGATTCCAGTTTTCCTGTCAAATGAGAAGAAAATAACTGCTATTTAGTAATGTAGCAGTCAGGCTCAGCAGAAATATCGTTTTATGTCTTTGAACAATTGTGTGCTGCAGTTGAAAGACAAAAAAGGAAAAGAAGGCCAGTTGCCATTATTAGATAGTTTTGCTGCCAAGTTCTCAGTTTCCTATATAAGCCAGTTCACTGTACTTAGAGCAGAAAGATGCATAACTGACCTTTTCATTCAGCAGTGGAGCTCATGCAGGGCAACCCAGTAGAGCCGGGATATGGGCAGAAGGAAATGAGACCCAAGTATCCAGTAACCACAGCCACAGCCAGTGGAAGCAGAGATACTCTGGTGTCTTATACCTCAACAAGCCCTGCAATGGCTTATCCATCCAGCAACCCTCAGGCCAGCAGTGGTTCATGCAACAGGCTCATGCAAAGCGCAAATCCACACCAGGTACCGAAGGCTGCTCCTAACCTTGCAATGGGACCTGAAAGGTAGCATAAATCCAGTCACTTTGCACCTCCACACCATCGGTACACCGTCCTTCGAGCAGTGTCTGTACCTTCACTTCAGCAGTCCTGCTGAGGTCAAATCCAACTCTGAATTTTAGCTTCCTAGTAAAAATAACCTGGTTGAAAGACAGACTTTATAAGCACCTCTTCTGTTGCTAAGTGGGCTGCAGAATGAGCTACCTGCTCTAGCTGCGAGTAGGCTCATTTGTGTGCTTTAATGTTTCCTTACATTTCTGTCCTGCTTCTCCTGCCCCGTGCTTCTCCAGCACTCTTGTACCACCTTCTCTGTCCAGCCTCACTGGCTTTGAGTCCCTCCATCCCATAGGCCACCAGCAACGACAAGACAGAGCACACTATGGAATCAAGGGATTCCCACCAGCCAGGAGCACTGGGGAGGGACTGAGGATACCACCGTAAATCCAGATAAAAGGCACTTGTTCGTCATGTGAGATAATCAGAAACAGAAGGAACAAGGAGTCTTGTGACTGATGGTTCCCATGGGAAGCACAGCCACACCCTGCAAGGATGGAGCAGCAGCCAGGCAGCGCAGCACAGGCTCACCAGCGCATGTTGCTGGGCTTAGCCCTCTGCGGAACTTTTTGAGCACCCCCTCTGAAGATTTTTCTTCTTTTTTTCCCTCAGACTTACTCCACCTTACTTTATGCAAGGGAAAAATATGTTGGCAAGAGTTACAACAAATGGCAAGAGAAAGAAGGTGTCACGTTAGCCCAAGCAGGACAGAAGTAACATGCTGTAAAATGTATATGTGTGCTGCAGTGGGAACTGCATTGGCACAGCCCACAGTCAGACTTTTTGTCAGCAGTCCCAGAGTGTAAGAGCCATGTTCAGCCATGTGTTTCTAACAGACATCGATGACTCTTGCTTCCACTGCTGTCCCATGGATTTTTTTGCAGACTGATTCTTCTTTGTGACCTTATCTGCAGTCAAGGTTTTGGCAAGGGTGATTTTTTTCTACTTTTTAGATCTGCCTTGTGTAAGACACTTTTATTACTTGTGATTTAGGGAATTCTGACATGGTTTTTAAAACTGCATTTATTTTTTTTCTTTATGCTTTTTAAATGCCAGTTAAAAATCATCACAGAAGAATCTGTACAGCTGCACCCTGCTTCATGGGTGGGAGTGTGACGTGCATCACGACCGATGTCAGGTCGAAGAGCCCCTTTCCATGCCCTCACAATTGCAATCGAAAGCTGAAACAAGAGTGGGAGGCACCATGCTCTTCCACCTCTGCAGGCTCCCATGGGATGGCTGGGCCAAAACCCGTTTGTGTGGTGGCTGAGTGCATCCTGGCAGCCTTGGCTTTACTGCCTCGGGCAGATGACGTGAATGACCAGCTCATGCAGGACACGCAGAAACCGTTCCCAGCAAGAGGCTGGGGTCCACAGCACTGCTAACCCAATGTGACTGCTCCTTCTCTCTCTCCCTGGTCTCTTGAGCTGGCAAGCTCTCTTAGCACTCCTGCTTTAGGATTGTGGAAAAAAAAATCTCCCTTTCTTTCAGGACACCAATCTATGTTTTGGGTTGTTGGGGGACATCCTTAGCATATTTTTCATGTGTTCCTCAGTACCTTGTGCCAACCAAACAGCCTACTGCTGGGTTTCTCCTCTCCACACTTCATTTACCTTCCTAACCCTGCAGCAGCTTTCATTTTTTAAGCACTCCCAAAATATATTCCTACAACCTTTCCTGTACTGTGCCTGTCTGCTATTGCCCTGCTACACATCAACGAGAGAAGACTGACAATTTCATCATAGAGCTGAGTTAGAGTCAACCATATCTAAAAGACAAAAGTAAATGGTAATTAGAAACACCCTTCTGGATAAAGGGAATGCTAGAGCATTAGGATAATTAATGAAATTTAATCTTTTATTTATTCACCACTTTGCATCCCTAAAGATCTGTTGACACTTGAGTTTCAGTTCAAGCCCCGTATCTAAAACGTGTAATGCCTTTTACAATGAGGAATGCTACTAGATATTATTGGATTAATTTTGGCAGCAAGCACCACACCCTCTGACAGAAATAGCCCCTTCTCTGACTGCTGCTGCAACTACATTTCAAAACACATTCCCATCTGGCAAAAGATTCAAACCACTGGAACAGTCTGGCTTTTTCATGGAAAGCTGGAACTGCTTTGGTACTCCTCCTTGAAAAGCAACATAAACTTATGCAGGAACTAAAGGCAGAACAATAGCCCGGATTTAAGAGGATTAAACTGTGCTTTGTCTTACCTTCCAGTCTCTGTCACCAGTGTTGCGGTATTCAAACTTGTATTTTACTGTACATTCGTTGAAGCTTTGTACATTGGGTGGAGGTTTCCACTCTATATTGAGAGAACCTAAGAGTCCAGGATCAGTGATCTGAAGGTCTTGTGGGGGAGCAACTAAATTGAAAACAAAGCAGGGGGTAAACCAGAGTGTTGATGTAAAGAAAACAACAACAGCAACAACAACAAGTAATGAAATCTGATGAGATGACAAATGCAGCTGCTGGATGTGGAGGGAAGCACTGCTGGTCCAGGTCCAGCCCTGGCTATTTAATAGCCTGTTTTCAACAAACATGCACAAGCTCTGCTCCTGCCCACCTCCCAGAAAAACAGTTTTTGCTGATGCCCAGAGAAAACTCTCAAGGACCATTGAAAAGGCACAAAGAATGCCACGTTTGACACTCTTTTTCAAGATGTTTTAAGCAAAACTGGGATGACATTTCAAGTCCTGTATTTGCTTACTTTTAACTCATTATATTTATCCACTGTCAGGACAAGTATCCTTGCAAACACTGTTTGCAGCACGTACACCAGCACAGGATGACAGATCTCGGCATGCTGTCAGGGATATCTATATTGCTTAACCGTTAACAGACACAAATCACCCATATTGCTTTAAATATTCCTTTCAGGTATATTAAAGGTTAATGAAAAACCAAGACAAAAACCATACAGAAGCAGAAAAGCAGAGAGTTAAAATCATTCTTATTTTGCACATATATCAGCTATACAAAAATGTGCTTTTACAGTAAATCTGGCTTTTATTAAGCTATTGTAAGATGCTGCCATATGTCAGTAAATCAGCATATATATTATGGATGACTTCCATACTACGGCATACTTCCTAAAAGCCCAGATCTGTATGGAGCCGTCATTCACATGACAAAAACTGTTTGGCTATTCAGTTTTATTCATTTTATTCGAATGAAGTAAATTTTTCTAACATCTCAGGTAATTTTTCTCCACTGTCTAGAGGTGAGGTTGTCCATTTGGGTTTCTATGTGTTCACTGCATGATACACTTTTTTCACGGTGATTTGGAGCCCATCTCCTGGCAGTGTCAGTTCAACACTGCCACCATTGTCCTAGAGTCGAACCCTGTTACAGTGGCTGACATGTGTAATTTCCGTAACAGGCTGGCCAAGGAGATCTGCTGGCAGGGCTGCCAGCCAGACTCTCCTGTGCTTGGGAAAATCCTCCTGAGTGGATAAATGCTGAGCTTCACAGCTATGCAAACAAGGAAACAAAAAGCTACTAGCCTTAGTCATGAGCCAGGTGATAAGCTGTCAAGAGACGATTAGATTGGGCAAAATCGGAATTTCTGACTGGAAACAATAGCACTCTGAAATTTGTTTCCATCCTGAGCTTGAACAAAACAGTAATATTTTTTCAAAACAATTGCAACTGTAAACAGCAATTCTTGCAAAATAAATTTTGACTGGATTTCAGAGGAAATGGAAAAGCTTCTTTTTGGGATGTGGCTTCTGTTCTGGGATTTGATTGTTTTTTAAATGTCAGCACTGCCTCTTGCAGTTTCTCATTTTCACAATATTACATGATAAAGCAGTCTCACTCACATCATTCATGCAGAGCACAAGACTAGAAATACTCTATTTCATTATCCAGTCTTGAAGGAAAGCTGCTCCTGAATGTTTCTTGAAAAAAAACCCCAAGAACTTCTCTACCTGATTTGTATGGCAGTGAGTCAGGTAGCGATGTGCTGGCTAGACGGCCGCAGCCCTCACAGCCACCCACTCCTGCACATGCTCAGTTGAACATCACAGCTTTGATGACAAACCACCTGCTTAGCCCCAGCTGCCTCCCACTGCCTTGCCCCATACCACGCAGTGCCTTAGGTGGGGCAAGCAGCAGGAGGTTTTGCAATTTTCTGCCTGTTTTTCCAGTGGAAAAATGGCAGTCTGCGAGGTGGCCCCCATATCTTCTACGTCTGCACTTCTCTGTGCTGGCCAGAGAGGTGCAGGTGACTATCATGTTTTGACAAGCCCATTTTAAAGGCAGTGCTGCTTTTCTTGGTGTGGCAGTGGCGTGTTTGCTGGCTGGCAGGACAGGGAGCCTCTCAGTGCCCTCTTGGCTAAGTTTTCACCTCTCCACTGTGTACCAGCTGCAGCAGGGAGGGCCAGACCTGCTCGCTGTTGCTCTGAAGAAGGAAAGCTTTTGGGTACAAAGTCCCAGCTACCAGAGGCCAGAAGGGCTGGGTCTGGCAGGTGCGGTGCAGGAAAGAGGTGCTCGAGGGCTTGAAGCAAAATCTGCTTCAAGTGCCATTGCCATGGATGATAGCTTGCAGAGCAATATTTTTTTAGAAGTATTATTCTCCAATTATGAATAAGCCTTGTGTTTCATACACCTAGCACAGTCTGGCCAGCTGCGACCATGCTCAGGAGCATTTACGTATCAAAGTGGTATTTCTATTTGATAACTCTATATCAAACAATATAGTCGCTGTTCACCAAAGGCGGTTTCTGCTCCTTTAGAAGTTATTCAGAAAAATATCCACTAAACACACAGTATATTTACACAGTTGATTACAGGTTTACAAATCAGCCACTTGCTGTAACACACACACACACACGAAAAGCTTTGGTTGAAGGACTAACTTCATAAAAGGCCTGAGTTCACGCGAAGCACGCATTAGGCAGTGACACAAAAGGCATGCCAGGCTTTACCTGTGGTGTGGTAGGAAGAGGACGCCACGTAGCCCCACACCAGTGCCACGGAGAGCATGTAAAGCTGCCGGAGAGCCATTCAGAGGTAGGGCGTCAGGGGTTCCCGCTGGAAGGTGTGTGGCGTCAGAAAAGCGGTCCCACGGCACACATGCAAGGAGGCTGGAGAAATAAAGTGGAGCTGAAAGGCTTCAGAGCATCAGTGGGGCCCTGGCATTCCCTCTGCAGGGCGAGCACTGACAACAAGCGCCTTTTTACTCGTTTACCAAGCCTGATTAATCATTTCCCAGAGGACTTTTATTTGTAACTTTTGGGGATGGCAACACATGGATGACTTTGGCTTCATTTGAAATAGTTTCTGGTTAGCTAAGCACATTCTCTGAAGGCACGTCAGCCTGTACTTCAGTCACTAAGCCATCTACCACGCATCTTCTGTGGAAAGAGTGACACAGCAAGCAACTGACCTGCCTGCTGTAGGAAGTGCCTCGGAACAATGACATTTTCATTAAAAAAAAAAACAAAACAACAAACCAGAATGCCTGAGCCTTGCCTTATCCAATAAACAGACACATCTTATGCAACTGTCACCAGTGCTTTTGGTTTTCCTGTATTACAGTTTGGCAGAGAGAGAATTTCCTTTCTAATTCACCCTCCAACAGAGAAGAAATGCTAGGAAAGCTTGTGAGAAGTCTTCTTAGTTCTCATGATAATTTTTGAAGGGGACAAACTTCCTGAGCAGGTCTGCTGGAGGGAAGATGGGGACTGAGAGGGACAGAGCAGCAGAGTTTCCAGGGGGGCTTCTGCTTCCTTCAGATTTCATGCTGAAGGTGGGTGGGAATCACTGCCTATGGACACACCAGCCCAGCTTGCTTCCCTATCCCAGAAAGCACATGGATTACAGGTAAAAAGATTTTTTTTTTTCTTTAATTTTTACATATAGATACAAGTATAGGTATAGATTAGATAGAGATGGCGGGAGGAGGTGCGGGGGGGAAGAGGGAGAGAGGGAGAGAGATACCATATAGATCAGATCTATATATAGAGATATAGGTGTCAATCTTTCTGAAAGCTTGAGACCACTGCTTGAGCTCCACTTGTGTAAGAACACGGTGACATCGACTTGAACATGCAATGCATTGCTGAGCTCCTTTCAGGTTGCAAACTTGCTTTACATTGTCCATGCAGCTTGGCTATAAAAGGCAGACTCCGAAGGTGTCCTTGGTGGACACCTATAAAAAGGTGGACTCTGGCATGGCTGCTTACTCCTCAGCACCCATGACTACAGTGCAACAGTACAAAATCAGGGGTCTGCTGAGTGGCAGAGCTTCAAGTCAGAGGGACCTTGGGAAATCAGAGGGTTGGGGCCAACAAAAACCCCATCATTTGAAGAAGTGGCTCAGGGGAGCCGGAGGAGACAGGTTGTGCTGGAGAGTTAAAATTAACCAGAAATTCTAACTGCATCTTCTAACTAATGCAACACATGGCAGCAATTAAAAATACATGACAATTTTAGCAGCTAATTTTCAATTTAAATTACCATCAAATCTCCCCGAGTCCATCACATAAGTATAAGCAATGCCAGTAGTTTTTCTGTTTCCCTGTGAAATGAGAACGTATGGAGAAGTTCCAGTCAGAAGAAACGACCAGAATTACTTTTTAACACATTGAACACGACATAAAACTTATGTCAGTACAAACCTGGCTGTATGCATAAGTCTCTGCCTCAGAAAGGTCTCATAATTCAGCACAAGGATGCAATGATAAGGAGAGACAGCTTACAGAGCTGGGAAAAGCAGCAGCTATAACTCACAGCTGGTGAGTAACAGCATCCAAGGACTGCACATGAATGTTAGTGGAGGAAGCTTTTTCCTTTTCCAGTACAGTTAATTTTAACATATTCACATAGTTTTACAAGGTAAGTAAAAATAAGCAAAGGCTTACACAGAAAGATTTAAAACCAGCAAAGTGCTCTTACCTGGACCTCTAAGTGCATGGAACCTCGTCTGCCTCTGGAGTGCCGAGCTCCTCAGCAGCCTCATGGCTGCTCTGCTCAAAACTTTGCATTTCGTAGAAATTTGGAGGTTTTTAAAGAGGCACGTCTGTTCTCTTCAGGGGTCAGATGCCACATTGCAATGTTATGGCATTTGCCACATGATCAGAGGCTTTACTATGCTAGCACCAGAGAGGATATTGCCGTTATTTAGGAGGTGTTGGTGTTATGTGTTGCTATAAATGTGCTGAAGTAGGTCAAAGGTATTTTTGAAATGATTCATTAGAATGAAACTCAAATGGCATAATCAGTGCAGGCTGTCTGCTGGAGGCTGCCTGAGCCCCCTGTGGCGGCATCAGCACGCAGCTGGCCCCGGCACCTGGGAGCCGCGGCCCCACGCAGCACCTCAGCCCATGCAGCTCTGGCCAGTGGCCCAGGGGCCAGCCCGTTTGACCCACCGCAGCACCTTCCCCCGAGCTTTCTGGCTCTGCTGGCTCCGGAGCCAATCCAGCGGCTCCTGCCTCTCAGGGCTCTGCAGGAAATATATAAAATTATCCATCCCCTCGCTCCTCTCCTGTGGGCTAGGCACATCAGCACAGCTGGTCAACATGTCCCTTGTATAGCCTTGCTTGTCACCATTTAATTCATAGAATCATAGAATGCTTTGGGTTGGAAGGGACCTTTAGGGATCATCTAGCCCAACCCCCCTGCAGTGAGCAGGGACATCTTTAACTAGATCAGGATGCTCAGAGCCCCGTCCAACCTGACCTTGAATGTTGCCAGGGATGGGGCCTCTACCACCTCTCTGGGCAACCTGTTCCAGTGCTTCACCACCCTCATTGTAAAAATTTCTTCCTTATATCTAGTCTAAATCTATTCTTCTTTAGTTTAAAACCATTATTTCTTGTCCTGTCACAACAGGCCTTGCTAAAAAGATTGTCCCCATCTTTCCTACAGGCCCCCTTTAAGTACTGAAAGGCCGCAATGAGGTCTCCCCGCAGCCTTCTCTTCTCCAGGCTGAACAACCCCAACTCTCTCAGGCTGCCCTCGTAGGAGAGCGGCTCCCGGATCATTTTTGTGGCCCTCCTCTGGACGTGCTCCAACAGGTCCATGTCCTTCTTGTGCGGACAGCTCCAGAGCTGGACGCAGTACTCCAGGTGAGGTCTCACCAGAGCAGAGTAGAGGGGCAGAATCCCCTCCCTCAGCCTGCTGGCCACGCTTCTTTTGATGCAGCCCAGGATGGGGTTGGCTTTCTGGGCTGCAAGTGCACATTGCCGGCTCATGTCCAGCTTTTCATCTACCAGTACCCCCAAGTCCTTCTCCGCAGGACTGCTCTCATTCATTCCTCCTTCCCTTCAACCACACCTGTTTTGCCCCAGGTGAGAGCTCTGGTACCAAATACACCTTGCTGAAAAAACACCTCATGATTCCTGTTGCTAAAGGATCAGCCAGGGTCATGACCAGAAATGCACGGGTGGGCTATCTCCATGTTGCCTTGCATGATCTGAGGGAAGCTGGTTGCAACAGCTCCCCTCCAGGAGGGACAATAAAGGATGTTTCAGAAAGAATGGAGCTGTGGTGCACATGCCCCGACAAGCAACAGGCTGTAGCCGAGGCTGGATCTTCCCATCGCCAAATTTAGGCATATTGAGAAACAGTTGAGACATATTAAGAGCATGAGAAACAGCATCAGGAACCAAAGGAGCACTTCTCATTAGGAAGAAAACCATCCTCCAAGCACCCATACAAGACTTAACGGTATCGCTGTTTGAATTGATGCCCAAATGAATGTGTTATTGCTTCCCAGTTGGAGTCAATGGGAATGTTTTGGAGCAGCAAAGGCAGGATCAGGCCCCCTTCCACCTGCCAGTTATCCTCTCCGTTTCACTGTGCGCACACAGGTAGACATGTACTCAGGCAGGGCAGCGTTGCCAGCCTGCTGCGTTGGCCATGCAGACTGGGGGGAGGCACAGTCAGTTTTCAGGTGTGAAGCCATTCCCATCACATCATATTTGGCTCTGGCTCCAGTAAGATGCTGTGAAGGTAGGTGCCAATGGAAAGAGCATGACCATCCTTCGCACTCTTGAACTTTTGGAAATTTCAAGGCAGTTGCAAGCAAAATTTCAGAACCTTCTTACCTTTTTCTATGCTAAAGATAAAAAGTGATCCCATAAGTCTGGTTATAGCAACTACCTCCCAGAACAGACAGCAACTGCTGTGTGCTGGGTGAGACCGCAACTTTGGAAACAGAGATGACAGCGAGGAAGAGCACTGAACTGTGAAGACCAGTTAGTCCTGCTGGGTGCCAAGGGGAGCTCTGAAGTGGGGAACCAGGAAGGCCATGACCAAACACTGTCCTGATCTGTGGTGGCATTTCGTTGGGAAACTGCCCCAGAAGGCTGTGGGAGCTTTGCCCATCGTTGGAGACCACTGAACAGGTGAACAGCCCCTTGTTTTTCATCTTTGTGAAGCAAAAAGCAGCAGAAATGGGTAGTACAAACCCTGTTACCTTGAGTGCCCTATGAATTTTGGGAGTGTGAGTTCTCCCTTCACTGCAATTGCACAGTGCTGGCTGTTTCCTTCTTACTTTCTGCAAAGGTCAGGGAAAAAAAAGTCCCTTGCTGCTGGTAAATGTATGGCCCTGTTTGCAGAGTTATGCAAGATTAGGATTTAACATTCATGTATTTTCATTGTGTAAGCTACTTAAGCAGAAAAGGTCACACTGGACAGATCATTTGAAACAGATGAGAAACATTTGCCAGTAGGGTGAATGCCAGTTCCTGAGTGCTAGAACTGGGTCAGTTCCTGAGAAAATTAGGTCGGAAAAAAAGCATAATTGGGATTTGCAACAATAGGGCTCCATGACAAAGCCAACAGTGCTGGAGCATGCAAGGAGGCGCTGCGAGTGCAGCTCCATCCTGAAAAGAGCCTGCCTGTCCAGCCTCCTCCTGCTGTCCTCCTGCTGCCCTCCTGCCCAAATCAGCTCCCTTTGCAAACTACAGACACTTTTCTTTCCCTCTCCTTGCACCATTTTGCTGTACCTGATGGTCGTGCTGTGTTCCTCCTTCTGCCAGTGTTAATGCAATCCCCATGCTGGTCCTGGCAGAGCTGCTGGCTGGGCTCAGCCACCCGCTGCTGTGCCCTGTGCCTACCTTTGCTTGGAGCCCCATGGTATTGGCAGCAAGACAGCCCTGCGCCCAGCAACGGGCAAAGCCACAGGGATTTTTTCCTGTTTGCGTGGCTGCCTTTCCCATTACAACTGTATTTGGAGGCACCACTGACTTGTCCCGTTTGCTCACGAATGAGATGATTGTTTTTGGATTTGTCAGCCGGGTGAGTGACTCCTGGAGTCACTATGTGCTCATGAGCTTCCTCCTCCAGGAGCCTGGCTAGGTCCCAGAGCCTCACAGCTGTTCTACAGGGGCAAGATTAATAAAAGAGCTAAAGCCCAGGCAAGGCAAACTTGTAAAGGTGCATCCAGGCTGAATAAGAGATTTCAAAGAGCAGAGAAGCCCCTTGGCTGGGTCCTTGGCCTCTGACAGGTATGCTGGGCAGGTACATGCAGAAATTAGAAAGCACTTCTGTAAAAATCCACTTTTGTTTGAGGAAATAAAGGAAGAGCAGCATTGTTGCTGAAATGTCACATTGCAAACGGCAAAGTGGTTGGTAAAGATCATTACTGGAGCTAAGTCCAAAAAATGGGCCAAATCCTTTTTGGTTAAAATATTTGATATATTCATCCCTGTTGTGCTAAATTTGTTCTGTCAAGCAATCTGTTGCCTTCCTATATTAAAATATTGGGAATATTCAGAATAAAAGCTTTCAACTTTGCAATTCAGTTCCATGTTTAGAAGTAGCTTCCTGTTGAACAAAATAAAAAAATAAAAGGCTCCAGCGCTGAACAGACCATTTGGTATTAAACAGCATGTTTCATTTGATCCAAAGGGATGGTTTTGAAATTGCCAGTGGCATGAAAAATCAATGACTTGTAAAAGCCTCTTAACTGCCTCATGTTTCAGAGAAGCCAGTCTCTTTGATACAGCTTGCATTAAACAAGCTCTTTCCAAGGTGCCGGAATAGGAGACTCAGAAATTCCAAATAGACCTGTGGTCTCCAGCACAGCATTATGAATTGCATGGAAAAGGGGGTGTCACCACAAGGAGACATGCTAGGAAGAGGAGCATGGGGCAGTGGCGACAGACTGATTGCTGCAAGAAAAATCCTTTCTTTGCATTAATAAATTAAACAGTTATGGCTTCCATGGCACTTCAGGAAATGATGGAAGGAATCCAGATTCTCTAGCAATGCCCAGAGTCAGTATTTATTCTTTCAGTGAGTGGAGACCTCAGTTTTCCCTATTTTTTTGCTGATGACTACTGTTGGAGACTAATCCTGGCTTAGATGGCATCTTAAGGAAGGGACAGCAGCTGTTTGAATGTGCCTGTATCATGTAAGCCAACAAGGCAGCTCCCGTAGAGCTGGCACCACTGAAATCTTTGATTTCTGTAATCAGTTCTGTTCCCAGAAATGTTCATCCAGGCCAAAGCCAAACACCACACACTCTGCCTTTTGGCTTACTCTGCCGCAGGTTTCCCGCTGCATAAGAGGCACCCCTTGCTCATCCCAATCACCTCAGTTTCCTGTAACTGCTGATGAAATGGTGTCTCTGTGGAGAATGTCTCCTGCCTTGGGAGCACACCCTGACCAAAGCTGTCTCCTGTCTTCACATTGCACCAAATCATTGTCTTCCGCTCCTTGAGCAATTTCTTCCACAACCTGCATGTGCCCTTTGCCCACACATGGATTTGCTCTGACTCTCCCTCCCATGTGGCTGGGCTTGCGCTGGGGGTTTAGCAGAGCCCACGAGAACAATTTCATTCTTATTGTAGCACAGTGGCAACTTTTAATAAACAGCTTGGTGACTAGGTTTTACCCTGGCACACCAGTGCATGTAAAATTTTTATAGAAAAAAAAATACAAGGCAGGCTGAGGAATTAGACAGCATTGACCAAGGTGTGTAGCTGTGTCTGGGAACTAGCCTGAGGCAAAGATGGGCGCCAGGGGCCGGGGATGCACAGGGAGGGCTGCGGGGATGTTGGGGACTGATGAGCTGGAAGGGGATCAGGAGCACAGCTGGGCATGCTGGAGCCCAAATTCTGCTGCTAAATGCACCAGGGCATCACAGGAAGAAATGAAATGACACAAAGCTGGCAGAGCAACAACTGCTAATAAACGGGCCACAAATACATCTAGACAGAAATGCAAAAGAAGCTAAAAATTATCTCCAGAACAGGAAGGCTCTGACATAGGTCTCAGCAGGAGCTGGGGGGACAAAGAACCGCCCTTCATATGCATGCAGACAGAGCTCTGTGCCACAGCTGCCCTTGGTAGGCAACTGGCTACAGCAGGCTCTGTCAGGGTGTGCAGGGTTTATGGGGAAGATCTCTGCATCCCTGGTCCCCAGGAAGGTGCCATTTCCCCTGTTCCTCCTGTTCTTCCCTGTCTGCAGACTCGGACTGTGCTGCCTGGAGGCAGTGGGAGCTGCTGGCCCTGTGCTAGGAAGCCCAGGGCCACTCCAGGACTGCTTTCTGCTCCTCGGGCAAGAGCAGGCAGAAATAACACCTTGTACCCATCAGACTGAGCCACGAGCCTGTCTGGAGCAGAGAACCTGAAAACATCCAAAGTTAAATTGCTCCCATCCACCCTGTCCTCCCCTGCCTGTCCCGCAGGTTGGGCAGGAGCCGACCGCAGCCTCCTGGGCACCTGGCTGTGACCACATAGTGTCTCATTAAGAGTTACAAAACAACCTCCATTTGCTTCCTCCCACCAAACCCATCAGCTCCCACAGGTGGATACGTGGGTTGCCCAGCCAGCCCAGGGGCTGTCTTAGGAAAGAGCGAAGTCTTCCCACTACGTGGCTTTGAGCCTGGCTGCAAAAATGAGTCTACCTGGAATGGTGCAGGTCTTAAATCTTTGTGCACTCCTGAACCCAGCTCGAGCTGCAATTACTGGCGTGAGCAGAGCAAGCTCCCAGGCCAGCTGCCAACGTGCTGTTGAAAACCTGGGAGTGCAGCATCCTGCCGAGAGACTGGTGCATTTCCATAAAAGCAGCTTTGTCACCAGAGCGACCTGACAGATGGCAGCCAGGATCTCAATAACTACTTCAGTCCTAAACACTGGGGCGGGGGGGGAAAATCTCACCCTGATGCATCCTCAGGGCTCTCCTGCTGGGATGGCTGAGCCCTGCCAGGGCCACGCTCAGCCTTTCACCTGTGATGAATGCCCAGGTCTCAGCCCAGCCTCCCTCCAGCAGGATGCTGCTGGCAGGCATCACACTGGCATCCCACTCCCCACCAGCCACCTGCCCTGCCTTGTGCCGATTTTTTTCTCAGCAGCATTTGCCCCCAAAAATAGATTTGTGTTCTGCCTGTGGGTTTTATTCTTCCTACCTTAACACGCCAGGTTTCACAGGACAGTGGTAATTACTCCCAATCTTGTTTTCAGGTTGCTCCAGAATTAAGTAGACAAATAAAAAAGAGGTCTAGATAGTTGTTATGAAAGCAGAAACATTTCACATGAAGGGCTCTCATGATAACTGGGAAAACAAGCCTGGCAGCGGTGCAGCACACTGCAGATCAGCCCCAAGGGCATGGACGGAGAAGGAGATCCGATGAGCAAAGGAGTGTGCCCAATGTGCAGAGACCAGCTGCCTCTGCCAGCAGCAACACCGACAGTCAGCTTTCAGGCCATCTTAAAATAAGAATAACCTCATGGCTTTTGCCTCTCTGCATAATTTGTTAAAACTGACTTTTCCTCTGCAAGCCTCTGAGCCCTTGGGAGAAGCAAAATAAGTTTGCCTTTCCTTCTCCTTTAAACTCCATCCAATGTCTTGTACTGGAGAGTTTACACAGATGTTGGCAGAGGTCCTTCTGGCATGGGCACCGTGCAGTGGGAGTAGTAAGTGTAAAAGGCAGATATTCTGTACAACTGAATGCCCTCACATGGGGGACCAGGGGATCTGGCAATTCCCACTCACTTCATTTTTGCCTCCTGCCTTTGTCTCCAGTGGGGATGCAGTGCTGCAGCACTGCTGCTGCCCTGTCCATAGCAGGATCTGGCAGGGGCTGAGCAGCTGTCACCCTCTCAGTCACTGCTGGGTCCCCAGCATACGTGGGGCACGTCCATCCCACAGGGAGCCCAGGATGGCCAAGCAGCCCTGGGAGACTGGCTTGGAGAAGTGGTCCTTCCCCCATAACAATGCAGCTGGTGCTTTGCAGTCAGAGCCTGATCTTGCCTCTGCTGCCATGAGCCAGGTCAGGCAGCCAGATCCAAAGGGATGAGCGCAGAGTCAGTACATGAGCAGGGCAGCTCACAAACACAGGAGAAAGAGCAAGGTCCAGATCATTATCACAGACTGGGCCTTGAACCCTGAGCTGCAACCCAGAGGGACATAAAACAGCATTTGCCCGGGGAGCAGATGGTCTTCCTGGAGCTCAGGGTGCCCTTGGAGGGGACAGCAGTGCTGGCCTGCTCTCCAGTGCCTTCTACATCCCATACGGTGGCCAGGGATCACCAATGCAAACGGCAGCCCAAGCCTTTATGTCTCATATAAACATTTTACTGGTGTTGAAAGGTGCTTCATTAGAAGTTTTATTAAAGGTACAAAGTCTGGCCTGATGGTGAACAAACTGAGAAGAAATTATTTTTCTTAAAAGAAAACCACCTCAAAAATGCTGAATGGATTTCTCCTTTTCAGATGCAAATCATTTGACACCTCCCCCAAGAGAGCAAGCATTAACCCAGAATAACTGCTTGGCCAGCAACAGACAGCCCCTCAGTGATACCTGCTGACAGCTCTAATGAGTCAATGCTAATTTAGGACAAGCCTAAATCCTGTTAATTATTAAAAGCTATTTAAATCTTCCCATAAAAAGAAAAATATGACAAGACACTTAATTTAGGAATGACCACAAGAAGGATTTCAGAACAGCCAGAATGTGGCTTGCGAGGGATGGGACAGATATTGGTTCAAGCAACAATGGTGTAAACACACACACATGCAAAAGTATAAACATGCCCGTATGAAAATCTGCAATTCAAGCATCAACTTCAACTCTGAGCAGATGTAACCAAAGTTATTTCAAGAACACAAACAATAGTACCACTAAAAAAGAAAGAAGTGCTGAAAAACTCTTTCAAATTTATATAGAAATGCTGGTATGCATAAATCCATATTCTGCATTATACCGGAACAGCTATGTTGAGTTTCAAGAACACACACAACAAAATAAAACCATAACAGGAAGCAGACAAATTCTCCCACCCCCATTTGGCTAAATGCAGCAGAGAGTGAGTTGCTGAGATTTAATGCTGATCACATAGTTATGGCTTACCATAACACGTCGGGATTTTCCTTTTAGCCAGGTAACACACAAGATGAAAATATTTACTAGCTCTAAAAAAAGAAAACTGGAACAGAAAAATGGAAGAAAAAGTCCTGCATATGTTCCTGTTTCTAGAGAGCAAGTTTCAAGCAGCTACATCTGAACAGCCAGCCTGAAAGTGTTTTGTGTATAGGATGCAGTTGAAGAAATAGGGAAGGGAAGACAACCACTGCTCACTACCTACGACAGGCGTCTGGCTCAACATCCCCTCCCAGATAGCAAAATAAGCACATTACACACATGGGATATAGCAAACAGCCCCACACCAGCGTTTGAGGGATTTTCCTGCCACAAGATACAATTTGATCAGAAAACCCTGATTAATGTGAACTGAAGTGTTTTGTGGAAATACACTGGTTCCAGCTAACTCCTGACAGACTCATGCTTGGCTGCCGGCCAGCTCGCAGCGAGGCTGCTGGTAATGCAGCGATCCCGGCATGGGGACAGCGCCACAGGCAAACCCCCAGCAGCCAGCAGCTTATGGGCTCCGGTGTCTAAGGTCTGGGCTAGGGGCTCTGCAGTGAGCAGACGGGAAAACTTTGAAAATCCTGGCTGGTCTCAGAAGTTGCAGGTCTCCCAGCTCCCCTCACCTGCAACATGGTGACTGCTGCAGTTCTGCACATCCTGGACTAATGCTCAGCATCCTGGCTATGGGCAGGCAAGTCTCCACAGGCAGATGGCAGCTAAACCACTTCATTTGTGGGGAAAAAAAAACAAAACAAAACGCAAGTGTATGAAAGTAAAACACTTTAACTTTTTATCTAATGGAAAATTTTGGTCTTTGCTTCCCCTGGGTCCTTTCAAACTGCATGAGGCTCCTTCTCATCAAGGAATAGCTTTGCTCCATTGTTATTTCCCATGAAATATATTTTGACCAAGGTCCTGATCAGATGGCTGCTGCTTTCAGACAGGAATGCAGCAGATGGAAAAAATTGCCCCGAGCAGTTATAGGCAGAAGTGACACTGGTGGGATGGAGCTGATTCACTGAGAGATCAGACCTCACGTCCTGAGAGAAGATGCTGGCAGTTCAGCTATAAATTACAGTGCTGAAGGAGGAATTGCTGGCAGGACTGCTCTCCAGGGAGATGCAGGTACAGCTGGTTGGTCTTTCCCAGCACCACCTCAGATCTCTTGGTTATTGGCCAGTGAAATCAGGAAGAGGTTAGATTTCACCGGTATAATTTGGCTTGTGGATGCTCTTACATAGGTTTATTCTGCAACAGGAAATTTGATTACGGAAAAAGGGTAGACCGGCCTCTTTTGGCAGTGTTGAAATCCCTGTACGTGCCCAGGAGCATGCACATATTAAGTAACGGTGAAAAGAAAAGCAGAGGACCAGTAATCCAGGAGAGACTGATGAGCTGCTTTACAGCTGTGCTCTCTGCGAAGCATTACTTACTGTGCAAGACGCCTTCCTGCAGCAGCTGCTGCAGGACCATGGTCTGTCAAGGAGGGTGAGGACAGGATACACAGAGTCTCTTGACAGGGTGGTCTGGCTAATCCAGCTCAGCTGTGCTTGGAAAGGCAGAGCCCTGCTTTGAAGACTGTCCCCTGCAACCCTGGTAACGGGAGGGACTGATTCTGGCCAGAGGTGTCCCTGGGACGTTGGGGACAGAAGTTTTTGCCAGATAATTTATCAACAATTTATAACACTGATGAAGAAGTGGGTCCACATGGCAAGACCTGAAGGTAACACTGCTCAAAGATCTACAAAAGCACAGTGGATTTCCAAAGCCAGAGACCTGGGTGGGCCATTCCCACACAAGCCTCCTTATGATCCTTTTCAATAGGAGCTGTGTTGGGTTTGCCCTTTGGAGAAGCTCACAGAGCAGCATTTGCACCAACTACAGCCTTTTACCTTGGGGTAAAAAAATCTAAGGAAATACAACATCCTCGACATAAATCAACAATGTTTGATTCACCATGGATAAAGGAGTGCTAAATTGCTAGAGCCAAAAATCTGATATCATGGAGAATGTGCAGTTAGCAGTCCAGTGAAAAGATGAATCAAGGCACTACTGAAGAGCTATAGAGCAATGATTTATTGGTTCAGTCCTTGCAGAGACACTACTGCAAAGCCCTATAAGTAAACAGATGCTTGGGTCCCCACTCAGCAACTGCTGAGCATACAGAGCTTGTAACACCCAACAAGCCACCTCTTCCAAGGACTCCTGCAACTGAAAGTCAAGTGTGTCCCAATGTCCATGGTGTGCCTGAATAAAGGCCCTACCCCATGATGGCTGGATGCAGATTTGGGTCCTCAAGCACACAGTTGTCAGGTATCAGTGCCTGAACTCCCTGGTGTGTAATTTCAGGTTACAGAAATGCTGCAAGCCAGGGCTTTGGAAAGCTCCCCCCTTCCAGCTCTCAGCAGGAGACCAGAGCATGGCACCTCACCATCACAAGTTGTTCTCACCCTGCCAGGTTGTGCAACAAATTCACGGTTCACCCTCCATGATGTAGATTATCACATTTGCTGTGATAAAGGTTATGCCCCCATGCAAAGTGAGGAAAAATAGGAGAGAGTGTGGTTCTTAGTCAAAACAATGCAGGTCTCCTACTGCATTTCTCACACTCAGGCACTGTTAGAGGCACGGCCACCGCCCAAAATAAACCCAAGCTGGGGTAGTTTAAGAGCAGATCAGTTACTGGTAGGAAAGAACTAGCATTTGCCCCAGTTTGATCTTGCAGGCAGGGCTCAACCTGTTTAAAGACTGCTTGGGCATGTTGCACACAAAACTATTGGCTAACAACTAACTTCTTAAGTCTAATGCTTGAGAAATACAGAACTCCTAAGGGTGCAGGCACTTGTGGGTGTGTGGGATTAAGCCCAAAGATCATCATGCCATTTCCTACTTGTTCCCTTTTCTTTCACTGGTGCTATGCTCTGTAGCTGGGGCTTGCCCTACATTACTATGAGTTGACTTCGTAAATTTGAGTAACACTATAAAGATATACAACACAGAAAAACTATTTCAACAGGCTTTATTAAAAAAATATACTAATAAATCCTTCATCAACATGTTAATCAATTGCCACTTACAAGATGTAAGGAAGATTTATCTTAATAGAGGAAAGAAAATACTTATTTTAATGAAAGGTTCTCAATTTGCCTGCTTTTGTAAAAGACATTCCTTAAACCTGTTAGTGCAGCAATCTGCTCTCTTCTAAAAATGAGTTAGTCTCCTAAATTCCTCACAAGTTGACTGAGCACTAACTTTACAATACACTTGCAATCCAGCTATAACCCTGAATCTTGAAGAGTTGCCTTCTGAAACACCTCCCAGTCTTGCACCAACTGCCTCTGCAGAAAGCCCCCAGGAACATACCACGGGAACAGAGGCACTCTCTGATGCTTTCTTAGTGAAGTCATACTTCCCACTAAGTCCCTCAAGACATGAAATCCCTTGATCCATGCATTGGCTCAGCCCAAACAATTATGTGATATGGGTCATTATAAACCAAACTATATTTAAATACATATGTTTTGAAGAAAAACCATGTATTGTCAGGAACAGGATAAGTAGGAAAGGTCTTCACAGACATGAAAGGCTCATGCCTTCATTACTCCAGGACATTGCGTTTAATTACACAGGCTAGGATTGCAGGTAGCAATGGGCAGAGTTTATCATTGTCTCTGCTGGGCCACGAGCTGCCAGTTCAGCCTTGTGCCCACCCTGCCTGCCCTGCCTTGGGCAGAAGGGCGGTCGTGGAAAAGGGGAGAGCACTGGGGATAACTGGAATGGTTGTGGGTGTGCTGGAGGAGAGGAGAAAAGGGCTGGAGGGAGAAGAGAGGGGGCTGCCCAGCACAACAGGGAGGTTGCTCCAGAGGAAGTAAATGAGCCACAGCTCACAAGGGAATCAGCCTTGGCTTATCTTCCAGCCCACAGCATCTGTCCCTCATAGGCTCCCTACTTTATGATAGTCTGAGAATATCAAGCACAAAACAATTTTTCCCATACTTTTAGATCATCTGTGAATGTCTGGCACAGAAAACATTCATCAGAGGTCAGAAAGTCCTTCCCACCAGGAAGGACTGCTCAACAGAATACAAGTTAGCCACTGTCTTCCTCCTGCTGTGGAAAAAAAAGAGCAAGTTAGATATGCTCCCCACCCTTAATCTCTTTTGACAGCCCAATTTCAAATGCCTTATTTTGGTTTGAAATTTGTCTCCTACACTGTTGAAAAAATTTCTGGCCCACAGCAGCACTTTTTGTGGGTACTTTTCATGGCACACCACCACATGAACTGTCCACTCAAAACTGTGAGCTTAACTAAACAGTGCAGTGTGAGGCAGGACAAAAATGCCTTTGGATTCCTTCAGTCCATCAAAATCACAGCATACCTGACAAATTAACCAGCAATAGATACATTTTCATATCAATCCAGCTGTTCATTTTGGAAATCTCAGAGCGTACTTGCTTGTGAAGGAACATCCCACCCCCTGTTCTGCCAGCTCACAGGAGTCCCTGTGCACCCCCCAACCATCACCCTAAAAAAAAAAAAAAAAATTAAAAAAAAAGTATCACTGGATTTGGTACAAACCACACTCTACAGCTGCCTGAAGTCTGCTGGCCAGCCAGCTCTTCCTGAGGCACCATCCTCAGGAGCCCATGAGCCAGCAAGCACAGCAAGCACACTCCAAGTCTTGAGAGCAGAAGGATGCTCACAGCTGCAGTGTAAGCAGATGCCTGCCAGCCTGAGCAGAGCTGAGCCAAGGCTGGAAGGGACCTCAGGAGATCGCCTAGTCCAACCTCCTGGGCAGACATAAGTCAAACATGCTAATAGTCAGGCAGCTGGTTTAAAGTTTAAGCAAGACACATTTTAGCCCTAGACCAAACCCTAGACTTTGTTGAGGCAAGGGTTATAGAGGAGGCAGGTATGGAGCTCACCTAGTTTGGAGAGGGGGTGAAGGGATGCCGAGACTAGTGACACTTGGCAACACTGCTGGAAGCCAATGGAGAACTAAAACCCCTTTAGGCAGCCCTGACCCCTACCCAGGTGCGTATTTTTTAACTGCATGTCAGTTCCACTTACTTTGCTTGTTTCTAATGTTTATAAGCTTGCAAGGCTTCGGTGGCATCAAGTAAAGGCATTTTGTATAAACAAGTTGGAAAAGTGACAAATGGCAGAATGCTCTGTATTTCTGGAGATCAGAGTGCAGAAGCAGTCCTCTACTATTGAAATAAAGGGGGGTTCAGTGTCCGTAGGCAGAACACGACCTGCGCTCAGGAGTGATCACAGGAAAATTCACACTGCAGTATTGTCAAACAGATGTGGTCCATCAGACAGTTAAAAATACCAGCATGTTTTTATCAATTTTGATGCGAGGAGTAACCTGTCAATTTAGACATGAATTTGTTGCTGCTTTTTAAAAGACAACAATAAATTTAGGTTTAAAAAATTCCTATTTAAGAAACTACATTTCACCTTCTTTGCATAAGGCTTTCTTGGTTTATGTAAAAGTCCAAGTAAGAAAAACCAGAGAGGGGAGAGGTTTCTTTCTCCATCTGTACTTGCAGGAACAGAAGGTATAAGATCTGCTGTGTTTTGTAGATGCCTTCTAAGCACACTATGGCAACTCTGTGGTTGCTTTTAGTTAAAAAAGAATTTCATGTTGCTTGTTGATATCTAAAAGGCCAAATAATCTAAACAAATGAAATGAAATCCCAATTTTGGGGCATGTAAACCCTGCAAGAATGAAGTACTTTTTCCTAAATACAACAAGGTTTGTCATTTCAATTCATGCAAACAGAACTCTTAAATTTGCAATGAAAGAACTTTGAACACAACATTAATGCAAGTTATTGAAAGAGCATGCATCTAACCAGGCCTGCATGGTAAGGCTGTTCCTAAGTCCATAGCAAAATTTAAAAATTGGCAAAAGGAGTTTTAAAGTTCCCAAAGATGCAAATAATGCTTGATGATGCCATACACAGGCAAAACTACAGTAATGGAATAACAGGCAAACATGGGACTGATCACAGAAGGGCAAGAAACTTGAGTAACAAATGATGCTTGATTCATTGGGGTGGTCCAACAGTAAGATTTCTATCTGCTACCTCTCTTCTTTTGCAATCTCCTTAGTTTGCAAAGACAGGAGGAAAGAAACTGTTCGACAACTCCCCCACCATTTCACCAGAAATGATATAATCATTATTTAACCAATACTCCCAGGAAATAGTTTATGTTGCTTGAGCCGAAAATCACAAAGTTATCACTGTTGGCAGAAGTATCTCAGTTTCATCATTGTATAAATGTCTTACTGGAGAAGGAACAGAATGAACTTACTGTTTCAGTACACAGCGGAATGTGCAAGCTAGACACATCACCCACTGATTAGTGGAAGAGAATAGCTTTAACATAAACATTATTTGTGACCGAATTTAATACTACTTAACCCATTTGTAAATAATAGCACTGATATTTTTCAGAGATAATCCTCCTTTCCTTTGCTTGAGTTTCTTAGGAGCTGGAGAATGCATGGAGTGTGCGATGGTTTGTCTTATAAAATACTTTTCAGAAGTTCAAGCACTTGGAAGCTTATTCTAGGAAGCATAGCGTTTGCTGTTGCTTTACTTTCTTCTTATTCTGATTATAAAAGTAGATTCTTGAGATCAAAAGCCACGGGCTGAAATGAACAATGTCTCATCAGCTGATGAATTCATACCTGTCTATCTGGAATGCCATTCTTATTAAGATAAATTAATATTTACACTTAAGATATCAGTCTCTCTCACTCAAGCTGCAAAAGGTTTCAAAAAAACACTAACCTTGGAGCAGAAAAGTGTCTGCAAATGCACTAGGAGAAAAGCAACGAACCTCTTTGAAATGCTGAAGAGCAGGAAATGTAATGTAGCTCGAACAGTTTTATGAAAGATAAAAATAGTAGTATGCCATTTAATGAGACAACACTGGCACTTGGGCCATCTCCTGTGAAAGGACGAGAGTAAGGGAGAAGGTGGTCTTCTGGAAGGTTCGCACCTTAAACTCATCAGAGCAGTGAGCCCCAAGACCTCTGACAACCAGCTTCAGTAGACTTTCTTACATACAGAGGAGTGCAATGCCATATGCAAGCAGGATGGAAAGGTTTTTGCATCTTCATCTTGATAGATGAAGATGCAAAAAGTGATGGCCTCCTGCAGTCCCCATGCTGACATGAGCTTTCTAGTTGTATACTAGGGTGATGGCAACAATATATAGTCCCACAGATACATTCTTAGGTATGAACTTAGTTTTTCTTGCTCCCACGGACATAGTAATAGAGGTGATTCTTTATCATGGACATGGCAACAGAACCAGGTAACAGAGAACATGTAATTTTCTCTGGGTACATCATTTATCATTTCTCCAACTTGTGATTATTGATCTAGAGATCTCACACACACACTGTTCATATCTACATACAGATAGATAAAGTTCTATGAATTCTGGTAATGAAATAATTATAATAAAGCCACAATTATAATACTCCAAAGATAGATGTTTATTGAGTTGCTGAAAAATACAAGTGATCCAGTAAGTCTGTCACATTTATATGTTAGCTAAAAAACCCTACAGAAGTTCCACATATAGTCTAGTTGTTCTACTTCCCCACTATAATGAAAGCTATGCTAAGATGATATTTAGTCAAACCTTTAACAATCACCTGTGAATTTCAGAAAAGTTAACATGTTCTAATTCTTCTTATATTGCCCTTACTAGTAGCTATGAGCTATTGTGCTGAGTTATGCATCATTCAGTTCTGAAGGCAATGTGTTACAGCTGTGAAAACAGATATTCGTATTATAATCTACTCTTTGGCTTTATAAATCAGAATATTATTAGCATGAGATTTCCATTTTTAATGAGGCCTAACTAATTAAAAATCACAAATAATTACATACACATTTTGCAAATAGGTTTAATCTGCTAAAGTCATTGCAACATTAAACTTCAAATTTTCAAAAAAATACTCTTGGAAGGGTTCTAACACCTATTTGAGTGATATTTGTAGCCACTTAGAGTACCTGATTCATGTGTTTGAACACAGAACCAGAAACAGGAGAATTTTGTGAAACCATGAATGAGGGAGGAGTTGAATTTTTTTTTTTTTTTTTAAAAAAAACCCCTCTCATACAGTTTCCACAAACTAAGAGTATCAGAACAGTGATGATGCTAGCTGGGGGCACTGTAGTTATATCCATCACTGGTGCAGACAATCAGAGAGGAACATTAAAACGCTACAATCAGAACAATGAAACCTAACCAATGCAAACCAGCAACTGAAGACAGCGAGATGTACGACTGGTCTGTAAGCAGGACACTGAAGAGAGACTGTAAAAGCAGACACAGCATGAGAACATACATAGCAGGTATCTGAGCTACAGAGGGAGATGCAGATTTCAAGCTTGAACAGAAAACAAAAAAGTTTCATTTAGCAGTATTTCACCATCTTTGATTTAGGCAACAGACGCTGAGTAAGCTCAGTGTGACATGTGAAAAGGTTGCTGCAGTCAGCAATACCTATACGGACCTAAGAACTACTCCTGAAGAATCACTGGGTGGAGGAAGCACTGCAATAAAGACCTATGAACTGTATTCAGTGCCATTAGTTCTCAAATCCTGCTGGAATCAATGCAGCCTGCACCAGCAGCAGACACCTTTAACAAGGCAGGTGGTGTAAACTATCTACATTTTGTTTATAGCTGGAGCTTGCCATTTACAAAACTTGTAACACCTCAGGACTCAGTGAAAAAAGTCCATCCTGAGCTGATAATCTAAAGGAACATACTTGTGGCACCCTGATCAAATGTACCAAGCTCAAATAAAAAAAAATTACACTTCAAAGCTTCATGAATTTTACATTTCTCTCAATACATCTCATGTGGAAATCATAGACTTTTTTTTTTTTGCTTACAACACTTTCCTTATTCAACCGTGACCTTCCCCATGAAGATGACCCAGGACAGACTGGAATCTCATGGTTCATGGAGTCCAGCCTGGAACAGAAACCTCTGCACATGGTATCATTCTCCTTGTAGACCCAAAAGGCCTCTTCATAAGACAAAAGTTTTCTTTCTAAGCTGGAAACTGAACAGACTCACAGAACATTTCAACCACAAACCCCTCATCAATAACTGCAAAAAGAAGTTCCAACTGTTTAGATGCCTTGGTCAAGGGATGGTGTTCCCTTTCTTTGTAATGCTGTTCCTCAATTTCTGCTTTATAGTCCCAAATGGTGCTTCATCAGGAAACAAAGAACAGCTGGGTGTGCGCAGGTGCAGAATGAAAGTCTCACAGGGAAAAATGTCTCTCAAAAAGAGAATCTCTTACTTTCAACATTCAGCTCTAATAATAAAATTGTCCAGATCTTTAAATAAACAGAAAGAAATTAAGGTAAAATCAATTTCATCGTGTTGAATTCTATTTTAACCTACATTTGAATAACCTAACTTAACTACAGCTCCAAAACCTGGCAGTTTTATTTCCCCAATGCTGGATCTAGCAATTAATGACTGCAAACCACACAAAAGGTGATTTGTGCTATTGCCAGATCCAACCCAGGGAACGGAAGGGAAGCAGATCACCTCTGTCAGCAGGAGTTTCCGTACTAGATTAAGCTTATTATGAGCAAAATTAAAAAAAAATAGGTTGTTCCAAATATATATGTTATACAACATTGTGTGGTTTTCACATTGTATAAGAAAAGAAAGCATGTAAATTTGTAAAGACCCTGCTACAAGTGAAGGCATCTTTATCTTCACGTATTCTCACCAGTGATGTCCCTGTTGGTCAAAACCAAAGTCCCAACATACTTCATATATGTAAAAGTGTCCTGTATTTCCCTGGAATAAGAGTTAACATTTCTTTTGTTTGTCACTATAAAAGAACATGTTTCGTGATAGGTAATGAGGCACGTCACTTATCTATCAAAATGGCAACACAGACATTTGAAAGAACATACAACAAATTCTCATTATTTACTACAAATATATAAAAACTGAAGTGAAATCAAATTGAATAACTTGACCACATGAAAGTTATGAAACAGTTTGTATTTTATACACAGAGTATGTACACTGGTTTTGGAAATGTGGGTTTTATCCATGCAAATTTAATACAAAAAAACCTATTTACAAAAAACAGTAGGAACATTTTTCAAAAGAAACATATATGTTGGAAGCTCCAGCAATAATGAAAGTCCTGAAAAAAAGACTTAATACAGTATTGTACAAGTAGACAATCCTCAGAAGTGTGGAAGATGCACTTTACAAGAACATGAAATGCAAAATTAATTCAAATGCACTATCAAAGATAGTATATACACAATTTAAGCATCTATTTTTAAATTATCACTCTCCAACTGTGCCTCAGAACTACTTCTGCCATGTCCTGCACACATTTACATATCGATCGTTTGGTTACGTTGCGTTTTCCGAGTTTTATAATGATGAGTTACAAAATAAAATAACTGAATACCAACTGAATGATAATTGTAAAGCAATCACATTTTCCTTGTTCTACACATTACGTAACAGTAAAAAGTATTCACATTATTCCCAACATAATCCACCAAACAACCCTTTCGCAATGCCTGCGTATGCCCCTCATGGGAATCAAAGCCTTGCATTACCTGCTGGTGCCACAGACATGAACAGTTGCAGCCAGGAATTCCCACAGTTGCAGCAATGCTTAATGTAACACATCAATTAAACACACACAACTGTTATTAACATTTGCATGTGATATGCACAATCTTGCACATGCTCCAGAAAGCATATTAATACTGAACAATGGGAGTTCCCATGCCAGGAATGGCATGATCAAATCATAAACAAATACAGCAATTCTTGAAAGATTTCACTGGTTCACTCATATTTAAGAGTGAAACACAACAAAAAAGTATCTTTGTTATGTATTTCCAAATATTCCCTATTTCACAATCTGCCTTCATAAAACTACTGTGGAAAAAAAAAAGTTATGTTTGCCTTATTTCACACAATTTTGAAAGCAGTGAGGAAATCCTCATTAGTGCCAAGAATTAATTTTAAATGACTGACTTCATGTTGTAGCTTAGTTCAACTATTGAGGGCAATTCTGGTTTCACTTAAGTCATAGAATCATTTAGGTTGGAAAAGACCTTTAAAATCGAGTCCAACCATAAATCTAACACTGCCAAAGTAGAAATTTTCCCAAAACAATAAAATTTGCTGTCAGTTTAAGCTATTCTTCTCATTTAATATTTGCTAAGGTAGTAAAGTAGTCCTGGAAAGACTTTTTGGTTTTAAGATTAGGATTCTAAAATGTGTATGGAAAAAACACATTAAAAATTCTTCTTTGAAAATGTAGTTGGCTATAAAACATTTGAACTAAAAATGACTGATTATGTCATTTTTATAACAACTTGTATTCCTTCCATAGACATTAATCAAGTAGCTTACAGCAATTTTCTCTCCCATGTTACAAAAACAAACAAAAAAAAAGGTTAAAACCACTGAGGGAACAAATACTGCATATAACCACAATTAAGATAATATGTTGTCAGACTTGTACTCTGTGAAATACTTAAAGAGAAATAAAGCAAAAGCGGCATTTTATTATGTAAGAAACACAGGAGCCAAAACTGCTCCTGTGCTTAACTAAAATTTAGTTAATCACGTATGTTCTCTATTTTAACAGTCAAGATCAGCAGAAATTTTCTTCATAGGAAGAGAATAATTTTTTACCTTCATATTTATTTGACCAAAAAGATCTGTGCCATAAAATTCCCAATTTAAAAAAAAATACAGTTCACCTTTCCCTCCATTTGTAAATGAATTACATATAACCCACAGTGTGTTGCATATGGAACAAGAAACAGTATTACTGTTGAGTCACTCACATGAGAGGACAAGTGACACACTAACCTGTTAAGAGTCATGGTGCAATTTTCAATCGGTGAAGTTCAGTAGTTCCTAGAGCAAGCTTCCTCTGTCTCACTACACCATTCTTTGCTGGTGGAAGTTAAATACTGGTAGACATCTACTCATCTATTACTCTCAAGTAAATTTATCGCTTTCCTTAGTGTTTTTATTCAGATTGCAAAGATCTGTTTAAAAGAATTCTGCACCCTATGCAAGAGGAGGCAGCAGCATGAAGCAAAGAGGTGTTTCCTTCAGAAGTTGCACCACACAGGCCAGCCTCTGCATTACAAAGCAAATGGCACCAGCTAGGTACCCCGCCCAGGGCTGGGGATAGGCAATGTTCTCTGCACAATCAATAACGCCTTCTGCAGCACTGGGATAGAGCTATCCAAAATACACAGTCTTTGGGAAAACAAAGATCCCAAATTTCTTATTATTGTAACCTCTGCAGAAAGCTCCATATACATAAGGATCCGCCTCTGTCAGCATGAAGTAGCTACAAAACGCCTGTTTCTTTCTCTACTAAATCTAAAGGCTTTGCACTGTGAAGTGATTCAACATGAAATCAACTCAGAGCACCCTCTCCTTGGACAACTATACTTTGCCTTTCCCATTCCTCGTCTTAATGACTTTTCCAAAGAGTCACCTGTAAACAGGAAATATTTTACCAGTTTTGTGTATGTTGGGGTGGTGTTTTGTTTATTTGCTTTTGTTTTTCAAGTAGAGGTCACTGTTTAATATGATATACCTCTTAAAAGAAACACATACATTAGCCTGACTTAGTGAGAAAAAAAGAGAAATTTGATTGACCAGTATAAAACCATGTCCTATCTGCAGAAAGTGCTAAAAACTCCCACAAGTTGCTTTCAGTCGAAATCGGTTGAATTATTAACATGCTTTATCTCTGCATTGGTATACAGACCAATTCTGAGACAAACAGGCAGACTGCTGCTGTATTAGATACAACAGCTACCTTTCATACAAGCATTTAAGAAATCAGCAGAAGGAAGAAGTGCCAGACCTTTGTCCTTCTCTTCAATACTGAGAAGACACATGGAAATTTGGTTTTAGTGAAAGGAAATGCCTTTTCATTTTTTTGTCTGAATTTGGCTACAGATTTATGTCTAAATCTGAGAAGCCTGCCGCTAAACAGCAAGATATTTGAAATAAAGCTTTTAATGCAGTAAATAACTGATGGTAGTCCTCACCTGCAATTTTATTGAGGTGACATACTTTCCCATAGTATGAAAGCTGTGCTTCAAAGTAATTTTTCCTACCGTCTTAATACTGCATATGGCATATCAGAAAATTTGTATTAAATAAATGAATCGGTGTAATATTTTACAGCTTCCTTTGACTTACCAGAGATCACTATTTTTAGTCAAGAATTGACACTAAAGCTTTGCTAGTGTCAAACAAGTTTAAGCAATGTTCGCTATGGTCTCCAGCTCAGGTGTTCCGTAAATTAAAATGGTAAAATCTTTACTGAAGTCAAGAGCAAAACTTGCATTGACTTCAATAAAGCTCAGATTTTTCCCAGAAATTCTTATGATTCATGTCATGGTTACTTATTGTTTCAAAGGTATTCTTCCATTTTTATGATAATTTTAGTTCTGGGTTGTATTTTGGAAGGCCTCCAGATACATGGGTATAGATGGTTTTCTGCATCCCCAGCAGTGCCCCTGCTAGCACACTGGCTTAGTAGTATTATATAATGCATGTCAAGCATTTCTGAGATGCTGTGTGGGAAGTCACCACACTTTACAACAATTATTTTAATGCTATGGCTTTAGGATCTCACAATATCTGGGACATTATTGCTTAAATGAAAGATCATTCATGTGCAACATACTGCATCCAATGACATTAAAAAATAGAAAAAACACACAAGGCCAGAAGCCCTGTCAGTATGTTGATTCACTCTGTAATTTACAGTTCATACCACATTATTGCAATAGAAAAAGCACCCTAGTTAACTCTTAAATTTATTAGGAAAACTTAATGCAGTTTCCTAAAGCTTTTAATGTTGACTTTTCTTTGCATCCAAAGTAAAAACGGAGCGACTACAATAGGAACTGGGCAGGCCTCTGTTTTTAACCATCCTATCAGCTATACCAAGTATTAAGTAATGAGATTGCATCCTAAACAAAAATAGGAAAAGGATATCTCAAACATACTAAATGTTGGGAGCAGGTATTCTGCAATCACAGTAGTTCACCAATGCCACTGGAGCAATTTCTTTAAAAAAAAGTAAAGAGGAAGGAGGAAAGTGGCATGCAGTCATGAACAATGTGAAGTCACTAGATCTGTGAACA
Organism: Pelecanus crispus; assembly: GCF_030463565.1. NCBI lineage: Eukaryota > Metazoa > Chordata > Aves > Pelecaniformes > Pelecanidae > Pelecanus > Pelecanus crispus. Next base: position 14,223,630 of record NC_134655.1, read on the forward strand.
AAAAAAAAAAAAAATATGCTGGGAATCAAATGGAAAAGGAGAAAGGGGGTAGTAGGCAAATTGTACAGGGAAGACAGCAACAATTTCCAGAGCCTGCTTTAAAATTAAAACTCAGAACTTTTTTAGCATCTTTTTTGCAGTTGCTTCTAAAAAAAACCATAATGGGAACAGCCAATTTTAGCAAGGCTTTAGATTATTTTTATTTGTAAAAGCAGCTAAAGAAAATGAGAAAAGATTCATCCAGGCACAGTGGATCTGTTCTCAGATTACTCCTAAGGATACTTGAAGGCCTTAATCTTTGCAATGCTAAAAAGGAAGCCCTGGAAGAATCATGATTATCCTTCCCCATAAGCATGAAGGAGGCCATAATAATTTCCAATGGATGGCACAGTAAGATTGTTTCTAGCAAGGTTGTGGGGAACAACTCCAGAGTAAAAAAAAAAAAAAAAAAAAAAGTAGTTTTTAGTAGTTTTCAACTTCAGAGATAACAGTTTAAAATGAGTACATGAATTTTATATCCAATTTTCAAGTTACTTAGGAAATAAGCTAAGCTTAAAAAAACCCGGTAAGCATCTCACATGCTACATTAAGGGAATTCTTAATGTTTATACTGTGATGTAATTTTATAAATTTAGTTCTAGGAGGAAAAAAGTTATTTTGCAAATTAAGTTTTACACCAGCCTCCCCATGAGCTGTACTTTAAGAAAACACTGTATAAATAATAGTGGTTTTTAACCATTACACATGAATCAGCTTGTTTTGACAGATTTAAAAATAATGTATCTTTAAAAAAATAAATCTTGTCATCAGAAAAAGGTTATTTTTCCTCTTGGCTATTGATTTTAAGGACTACAGTAAATTAAGTAAGGAGTGATACCCCTCCCTCATTCTCTTCTGAATTATATTACATGGGGTCTTGATCTATTGGAAAGAACAGAATCAAATCTTGTTACACACTTGGCAAACATATCCCTCAATCAAAATTAACTTAGACTGAAATAGAAAAATCTGTGACAGTCAGAACTTTTTTTAAATTGAGCTACCTATTCATGAAGAACAAAATAATGCAAACAGATTTATTACTAAAATTATAAAATTATTTGCAACTTGTTTGGAGCAGAACTCAACTGTGTATGGTTTCAGAATGTTCTCAAAACACCAAGAATTTGTGCAGAAGCAAACAAATACATAAACTCAGAAGTTTCAAAAAACAACCACAGTGGAAATTTTTCTTTTTCACGTTTATCCAGAAAAGTCTAATGTCTTAGCACAGTGACATTTGTACAAACTGATTTGTGCGCTATGCCACACTTGTGTAAATTACACAATAAATCCCGTAAACACTGAAAAGATAAACACTGGTATTTCTCAACTAAGTTACAGATATACCTGTTGTAAAAATGTAATGTGAGATCAGGAGCAATATTACACAAAATCCTGAAAGTCACAGCATAAACCTGAGATTTTGGCAGTTTTATCAAAATGTCCTAAATTACTCTGTATGCATCACTAGTCCTCATGTCTTACTCACCATGTATATTTGTTTGTCCCAAACAAAGAAAAGTAGACTTTTTTTTCCCAGCAACACATTAAACGAAAAGTGATTAGGTATTATCAAATTAAATATCATAAATAAAAAGTATTTACAGTATTTTCTAATTATTAGACAACAAAATAACCAATTAAATTGTGCAACAAACTTAAAACACCCAACATCAAAAACGTGAAGTATTACTTAAATCTTCACGTACTGATTTACAAAAAAATATTAAAATATTTAAAAATTTCCATTTTATCTATTTTAAACAAAGAAATTTCAAAAATGTTTAAGACTATTAAGAGTTATCAATTACACAGGCACTTCACATGTAAACAATCTACAGTACAACTGAAAAAAATGTTTGGCACCAACCTAGAAGACTGGAAAAAACTCAACAGAATGTGTCCTTTTCCCATTGTATACTCTTTTGTATAATCACCATACACTCAGACTAAATACTGGCAATGTTAGAAGTGTGTAAGTTACGATCAGGAGTGCAAAAAATAAAGAACACAAATTGAGCTTTCTGAGCATGGAAGTGGATTACAAGTGATCAGTCGCTCGCATTTTTTCCGTCATACCATCGTTATATTTTTCTTACCTTTAAATCAAATGATTGACTTGAAAGATTAAAGTGAAGGGGGGGGCGTGCTTTGTACTTCTAAAATAATTCAAACAACATTTGCAGTGTAGGAAAAGAAATCCAGCATTTAACTGTAACACTGTGAGATGTTAAATGGCAGCTTTTAACTTGCATTAACTGGAAAGAGAACCTGATGCTACCACAATTTCTTTGTGCATCCAATTACCAAAAAAGAAATTAACTGTCAGCTGACTCCAAGGTTTTCACATACAACTCCAAAGTAAGGCTCTCTACAGCATCTGGACAGATACTAGTTTTTGATGGCTTGGATGTTCCTATGTAGGAAGCTGAACTGCCTCAGAGCAATCCAAATCAACAGATCAAATGGTAAGTTGTCTAGCTTCCTAGAAGTCATGTCACATGGAGGAAAGCTGAGATACTTTCAACGTTGGCAATTCAAGCAGAGCTTGAACTGTGAGGCCAACCTTCACCAGACCCCGTTCCTCCAGAATGTGATGAGGCAAGCAAAGTCTCTCCTGCAAAATAAAGCAGTACATGTATCAAGCTTCATTCATTTTTTCCTCAAGGCAGGTAACAAATGCGTTCTCTCTGAAGTCATGCATACATCGCTATGAGACACTTGAATAGAAAAGGTCTTTGGCCTTAAATTTTGCATGTGGTTCTCTACAGTAACAGAATGGTCAGAAACTAATTGGATTTAAGATCTGTTAAACTATGACAACATCAGAAGATACATAAAAGACTGCTAATTTCAGAAAGCCAAAGACTCTGTTTCTTTTCATAAGCAGAGCAAGAAAAGCAAGCTGATGGGCACTGTTGGCTCAGTGGCCTACTTCCCCCTTCCCTTGTTTTGCAGGCTTACTACCAACTTTGCCCTTGGGAAGACTTGGAAGTGCTGATGACCGGCTGCTCAGTAATGAGCCATTCCCCAAGAAAATCATCTTTCAGTTTCAAAATTCAGCACAAGCTGGACAATTTTCCCAAGTGCTAGCTGCTGTTACATGTAATTCAGGAGGCAAATCTTAGCATCTCTAACTTCTGAATGGCCTGTGGCTCCACATTAGATAGAAGCTGTGGCAGAGCAGTAACCCAGGCTTCTAAATCCATGAACTAATTTTCTTGTTCCACTAAAAAGGGTTGAGGAAGTTTTTGGTGTCTCATAATATGCAGGAAATTATTTGATCTTTAGTTTTTTTCCCCTCTCATACAGGGAAGTAAGAGGATGAACTAGGGCAACAGAAGTATGAATAATGGGCTGCAACTATGGCTGTGGCAAAAAAGATAGCTAATCAGTTAGACTACATATTTCTATAGTTGCAGGATTTTTCCTAGGCAGACACTGAAATTCATGTTAAAGTTGGGTTGCTAAACTCAAGACTTTCAAATATTACATCATCATCCTCTTGCATCAGTTCTTCTGTTTAGATGATATTTTATTTTACAAGGAGGTCAGTATTATTTTTACTATAACGAACTGACTAGAAACCCATGAAGTATCTTCCTCAAGTTCATGCCACAGGCCAGAAATAGGACTTCTTTTTGTATCTTCAAGTTCCCTGGTCAGTGTCATAATCACTACTGCTCCCTGAGTTAAGCTCCCAAAAACCCCAACTTGAGTATTTGCTGACATTTTCTGTAGTTATTATTAATAAGTCAATAAAGCAACTACTATACCTGTGGAACACCCAATTTTTTACAAGCATCAAGAAAGTTCTCGACATTTCTTCGGCACTTTGCCATACTGAGTTTAGGCTGTAAAGACAGGATGTTAGATCTTCATCATACATTCATGAGAGACTGCATTTCTGATGCAAATTCAGCAACAGTTGCTAAAACACAAAACAAATGCTAAGACTCAGTATATGAAAACAGCTGTTAAACTAAACTTCTGAGCCTTGTTTAATGCTTCTTGCAGAAAAAGTGAGGAATGTAGCCAATTAATATGGTAAACATGATTCATGATGTTTTAGTATTGAACTTCAAAGGCTTATTTTCATATAAGATGCAACAAAAGCGAGATAAATGACTTACCACTGCTGGCGATGGTACGTGAATGCTGGCAACAGAACGTGGCCTTATGTGATTGGCTAAATGGCAAAGAACTACTCCATCCATCAATGCTGCTCCAATGTCATCTGGCAAAATTACTTTTAACCTTGATTCAAGATTCTGTTAAGAAGTCCATAAGTTACTTTCAACATCAGCTAACTTTTAATTTTATATCCAGGGTATTTTAAAGCATTCAGTTTAGAAGGAACATTTTAATACTAAAGTGAAGTAAATGGAGTCAATTCAAACTTTACTGAGTACAAATATCCTTTTCTCTTTATCATTAACCTTACGTTCCCTTTTTTTTTTAAAATGATACAACTACATACATTGAGAAAGACATTCGGCCAACAACTACCATGATACATAGCTCTCAAAGCCATAAGATAAACTCACTACACATAAGATGAGCTCACTACTTATAATAGGAAAGCACAGAATTTAAGGACAGAAACGTTAGGCTGAATACCACATTAGCTGTTAGTGTGCAGAATTTGTGTGTTGAAATCATACACAATTTTAGTAGAAGGAGGAAAAAAGAAGAGGGGAACACAACCACTTTGGGCATGGCTATTTCACTCGTGTAGATGACAGTTAAATAGCTGACAAAAGGGTGGCCAAGAAGTGCCCACACTTGTGTTGTAAAACAGAGAAGGGAAGCAGGGAACATTTTTTGTCACCCCAGCAGCAAGCCTTCACTGCTCAGGAAGTGAACCAGACAAGCAGAAAACAGCCTTCATAGAAGTCACACCCCAAGTTAGTACTGCCCTGGAAAGCAGAGCTGCTACGATTTACAGTTACGATAACTGTTACATATTTTGAGAACAGAACTACACAGAAAAAAACTTATTGGAAGTCTGAAATTTAGATCCCATTCAGTGTTGTATGACTTGTACCAACTTTCTAGACTCAAAAAGCATTTGCCTATTCAAAAGACTGTGACCATCTTTCTTCAAATCTCAGGTCAAATAGCAGCAAACACAAGCAGACTTACTGTCTCCCTAGGAAAACCTAATACCTTAGAAACAAAAAAAAAAATTTTCATTTCACTTAATTTTTCAGCTAAAAACCCATTTAGTTCCTGGTTGGTATTTTGGTTAGCCTGTTACATGAAATTCCTACTACAGAGATGCCCTTGTATAATTGCAATGATTTGCAGACCTTTATTATAAAGGCTTAAATTGTGGTACACAGCAAACTAAATGCACTGTACCCACAGAGTAAATAATGGTACATACATTGCGAAGCTGTCTTATTTGTTCCCTTTCTTCCCTTAAATGCTCCATTTTCCTCCTCATTGTAAATCCAGGATCCACTGCACCGTAGTCCTGGCGAGATGCACGGCTGAAAGCTATTAAACATTAGTCAAGTTAGTTTGCAGAATTCCAATTAAAAAAAATGCAATGGCTAAAAACCTACCACCAAGAATAAAAAAGGGGAAAAAGCTGCAGAACTTTTCAGAACAAATATATTTAAGTATCCTCATGTAAAACATGCTATGTAACTTATCTTTCAATTAAAATACACAGATCATCTTACTTAAGTGCAAATGGATAACTAGAAAATATGGAGACAGAATTGACTTCAATATTCAAATATCTGTTTGAGGTAACTCAACTCTATTTGCACTTTTCCAAGCATACCTTGCAATCTAGCTTTGAAAGTATTTTCATTGTGGTGTACTTTTAATCAAGTATGAAGTCTTTATGGAGACTAAAAGAAGGGACAGAACACCCTGATATAACTTACAATGAAAGACTTAAAATATATACACGCACACACACGTGTTAGGTGTGCATATGCAGAGACACAGTGATTGCTTATTAAAAAACTAATTAAAAATGCAAAATGTCTCATCTAAAAGTTCAGAGTTCTTCAGAAAGCAGGTCAAATAATTACATTTACTTTACTATTCTTCATGGTCAGGAAGTCTTCAAATGACAATTCTATTATTTCATAGAACACTGGCAAATAAAAACTCTTCTGTAGCAATACCACTGTATCCTTATGTATTTTACGCCATGCTTTTGACAGAGGGGGGAAAAAAATATCGTACTTACACCTTCAGAACTTCCTATATTGTTTCTAATAGTTTGGATTTTAGCAAGAGATCTAACAATCAAAAGTAACAGAAATTTTATAGATACTCTTAAAATCACTGCTCTGATTTTAGGCATTATGAGAGTATGTAGTTTGTATGCAAAAAAATATAATTGCATGTTACCAACAATATCTATGGAACCATCTAAAACCACAAAGATTTTGGCTTGTAACTAAGAAACAAAATGCTATTCACTTTGCTAGAACTGAGTGAAAGGGATGCTGCTTCACAGACATGAGCAGGCAGTGGCTCCTAGGAAGGCTACTACCACACTGAGAAAAGATGGGCTGAAAAGTCCTAACAAGCCTGCTTCCTCCTACCAAACCTGCACTTTCCTGTAGCCAAGGATGTAGATAACTCAGAAGCCTCTAAATGATCACAGCCAGGCATGTCCTGGTACATGCAACTAACCTATCTATCTCTGGCACCGAAGCTTCATGCAACTGCTTACAAATCTCAAGTGACTTTAGGGCCCTGAAGGTCATTTGCATGACCTCAGCCAGACATATTCTACTACTGAGGGCTCACAGGCTAGTATTCAGGAGATCAAGCTTTGCTTGATAAACACTGAACAAAATTAAACTGAAGAGTTGAGATCATTCTTTCGTAATGAATTTGCACGAAGACTGTTCCCTTAAAAACAGAGAAGACCGATATGAACTGGAAAAAGGATTGCACTGTGGTTTTTCCAAACTATGTTTTACACTGTTGACACATAGACACTTGCAAACAAAAGAATACTGTAACTGAAAAAAAAAAGTATTATTTCTACCTAGATTTCAGAGGACTGAAAGTCTGCTTTAGACAACACAACTTTCTTACGAGGTTATGGCAGAATCTTGGAAGAGTCAGGGTGCAACAAAGCACTAAGCCATAAAACTCCTGGCAAAGCTCTGCTCAAAGCATCCTTTCATAGGACAAATTACAAAAATCTGCTTCTCTTGAAACCCTCCTGCCTCAGCCATCAGGTCTCAAGAACAATTGCATGCCATTTCGCTGTTCTTTCACAGTGATTAAATATACACAAAAATAAATCAGTGGAGAAAAGAATTTAAAAATTAATTAAAAAAAAAATTACTGTGCAACTTGGTGAACTTTCAATTATTCATTTGCCAAAGCAGCTGTCTATGTGTTTCCCAGTACTATGCCTGTGATAAGTACACTGAGTGGATTGCTGTACTGTTCCATCTCTTCATACTCATTCCAATTCATGCATCTGCTATCCTTACCATCTATTCCAGCCTGGGAAATAAACATCTGTTCTATCATGCTATGTTAGAGAACAGCAGCTTACCTGACCTTGGTTTGAGACCAAATGGACCATGAGTGTTACTATCTGTCCTTTCATAATCCTGTTAAAAGAGATAAAATGAATTTTCTTCCATTCATTAAAAAAAACCCTAACTTTTGTTCCCATCAAGATAGTGTTTAAATTATTCTTTCCTAACAAAAGTGAGTCCTGCTTAACCGTAACACACTCTTTTGAAGGGCACAGTATAAGATAAATGGAATGAAAGTAACCTCACTCGATGCAGATAGAATTATCTTACTGAGGAAGAAAAGCAGCACCAAATTAACCAAAATCTACTCTAGACCATTTCAAACTATGCAAACCATTCTGTGAACAGAGTTCTAAGCCAGCTGTAAGCAAATGCAAATACCCTCCCAATGCTTAGCATCAAAATATTTATTAAGAAATGTTTATTTTCCATAATGAAGGTCAGGTTTTTCTCATTTCACCATCTAAAAAGAGATGAACTCAGTAATTTGGTATGTACATGAGATCTCCCAAATACAGTGAAATGAGTTGAAATAAGGAGATGTTCTCATTCTGCTACCTCAGGTTCCTTATTAACATTAGGTTGAAATGTTAATTATCTTTGGTATGCTTTATTCAGAGCTCAGTACTATAGTGCAGCCACTGCAAGACTACATGGACATTCCTTAAAAAGGAAAGCAACCAGTGAATGAAGCTTGCAAGACTGCACCACAAAGGCAACAGCCAGAATTGTAAAGCATGAAACTCTCTAAGAAGTGTCAGTACCTAAAATACTAAACCACAAGTTTTACTTAAAATCCTCTGGATGGCTAGTTCATAGGGGACACCTACAAAATATGGCAAATTTGATTCTTGTTTTATTAGCTCTTTTCATTAGGAGAGATAATAGAGACAAAGCAATGCACCTTTCTACACACCAGTCAAAAAGAAAATCTAGGAGAGGTCAGATAGTTGCAAGGTAAAACAAGTTGTAATATCCGTCTCTAGTTTCTATCTATTTTTGAATTTTTATTATGATGAAATATTTCTAATTTTAGTTTCAAAAGAAACTAACAGCTCTATATCTGCATGGAAAACCTAGTGACAAGTAATGGACACAAAGAAATGTTTGTTGAATGAACAACAAAACCACAAACTTGTACCTCAGATGACACAGGAGACTGTGGGGACACATTAGTATTATCACTGTCTTGCTAAAAAGAAATCAAAGACATGAAATTATAAAAATGAAAATTATGATTTAACAAGAAACATGAAATTATGAAATACACAATACGTGAGACATGCAACATTTGTTAAGCATGCAACAAACTGGCAACGACTAAACTTGAAAACATGAAGTCAAGGAAACACTGTTGACTGTTTACGCTGAATATTACTTTTACATTGCCTCTGCTTGATAGGTGAATTCACTTTCCTATTACCAAAGCAAGTAAATGTCCTACTTTTCCCCAGTACACAATCTTGATGACTTTTTTCAAATAAAGGAGTAAAATACTTGTTTCTGCTATGGCTTTGGAATGCAAAGTTTGTTTGCCTGGACTCTAGACAACGTTCTCTTGTCCTGTGATTGTGGCTTGTAGGTGTCCATAAAAGACAAGTGAATAAAACATTTTCTTAAGTATTTTACACAATTACTATTTCTCACCTCATCATTTTCATTTCCACTTGAACTCTTTCTGGAAGACTTATACTGCAAAACACACACAATTATTACTTTAAAATGGAAGTATGGTTTTCATTTGAACTAAATGGCTTGATATCACTCAGATGTTACTTACTGGTGAAGCTGCTGAGAAAAAAACATGTTACAGAATCAAAGGAGCAAAAAAAACAAAACAGAAAAGGAACATTTTGTTCTAGGCTAGTCAAGATCTTCGTTAAGTTGATGAGAGGATAAGAGCATTTTAAAACTAAACACTTATAATGTGAACTCTGACTGCATGTGACAGTTGATCCAAGTGAAAAGATCTTAACAACTGCTACTCTGAAGTGTTATTTCTTAGAAAAAATTATGCAACTTGTGAACGTGACTTCTACAATATGTTATGTAACTTTAAGATTGCTTACACATTGAAAGATTAACTTGACATTATAAAAAAATTAAATTAACAACAACAACAAAATCACTATTTCCTTTACAACTTCAAAGCCTGATCACATCCTTTTATCTATTTAAAGCCAGCATTTTTTCATCAGTTCTCATTTGTTGCACACTGCCTTCATCACTGTCCCACTTCCTGATTATCCTGAAAGCATAGGAAATTAAGGAGGGATTGAAAGGAAGGAATTTACAAAAGCGGTACTTCAGCAAATAAGTGTGTTTCATTGACTGCAGAGCAAGTGTAAAAAAAAAAAAAAAACAAACAAAACCATGCAGCTAGAATTAAAAAAGATCCATCACTACAAAACTCTGATGAGTGCATTGTGTGTATATGGCTGGCCTATCCATCTTTATGATACAACACATAACACAGGCTAAATTAAGAGACTAACTTTGGAACTGGAAGGATGGCTCTGCCTTCAAAGATCTGACTTTTAGGGGTACATATAGGTTTTAGTTAGAAGAATTTCCTGAAAAGAAAGAAAAACCTGACTTGCAGCTATGTTCTTTAAAAGTAATAAACACACAAACTTACATAGCTCTGTTACAGAAAGTTGTATTTATTAGTTATGCACAGAAGATGCTTGCCTTCAAAGTTGTAACTGAGCACTGTTGGACTGCAAAATTGAACAGCTTTACAGAGTTGAATTTTTAACAGCTTTTGAACTACATGCTGAATGATGCCAACAACAAGGATGACCAGCATCTCTCTTGAAAATCAAAGTCTAGGACAAACGTAGCCTTTGTTAGCTATCCTACTGTTGTTCATTTTCTGTGCAAATTAAACACAACTTTTGAAGAGTGACTGAATAAAGTATCGGTTGTTGGTTTGTGGGATTCTTTTGTTCTCCATTTTTTTTGGTAGTTTTAGTTTGTCTGTGTTTCAAACGGTTTGAGGGGCATTTGTGGACTTGTTTGGTTGGTTTGTTTTGGTAGTGGTTGTTTTGTTTTGTATTTTTGGTTTGGTTTCTTTTTTTTTTTAAAACTGCACAGAGTACAGGTAGTTCTGGGGTCAGATAGAGACCTATTACATATATCCATGACTGGGTGTTTCCTGTATGTTCACAGTACAAGGGAATATACTACTTTGGCAGCTGATAGGGCAAAGCCTAATTTTCTATGCCCTGCAGACCTCCACTGCTGACTTCTGTTTATACAAGCCTTTGGACAGTTCTGTGTTCATGTTTTTCCACCATAATTAACCATACCAAAGATAGCACATAGTAATTCTTTTCTGTTGTGGATATGCTAACAAGAATTTCAGCTTGGATGTAGCTAGAATCCAAAACAACTACAAACTATTCCAGCTAAAGAAAAAAAAAAAAGGATTTTGGTTTATAAAATTGTGGTCTTTTTACATATTTAATGCAACAAAGATTTCAGGTTCCAGCAAGACTTCAGTGCAATGCCACAAGAAAAGGAGTTCTGATTCTCATGGGCATTTTCCTACCTTTCTGTTGCACAGTATAATTGCACAGTATATAATATGCATAAAAACGATGCTCTATAAATATTTCTGTATGCTGACCCAAGTAAATTTTCCCTGTTCTAATGACACCCGTTGCACTAATTCAGCATATATTCTTAAGATACTAATGTATCTTAATGTACCTACTTTATTTTCCCCAAGCTTGCCATGGAAGACAGACTTCGTTTCACTTGCTTATGGCCTTGGTTTTGCAAATGAAACTACCAGTGATACGGTATTTTTTGTTACTGATACGGCCTGCTTAATTCACTTTTGAGACATGTCAATAGCTGTATGTAACGTGATTTCAGGTATCCACTTCCATCACAGAACTCAAAACTGAAGTCTGTATCAGCATTTACAGACATCCTTGAAAGTTAGGAGAAATCACTAATGCAGGTCTTCTGTATAGATAGCACAGATGTTTAATGAGTCAAATGACTGAATTCTGCTTTACTTAGAAGTTTCTCCCCCTTCTCCTCAAAGGCTGCAGGGCAAAATTCATTTAGGGATGAAAACCCTGTGTCGTGGTTTAGCCCCAGCCAGCAACTAAGCACCACACAGCCGCTCGCTCACTCTTCCTACCCCAAGGGATGGGGGAGAGAATTGGAAGAGTAAGAGCGAGAAACACTCCTGGGTTAAGAACAGTTTAATAATTGAAATAAAGTAAAATTATAATAATAATATAATAATAATAGTAATAATAATATACAAAGCAAGTGATGCACAATGCAATTGCTCACCACCCGCCGACCGATACCCAGACAGTTCCCGAGCAGCGATCGCTGCTCCCCGGCCAACCCCACCCAGTTTCTATACTGAGCATGATGTCATATGGTATGGAATAGCCCTTTGGTCAGTTTGGATCACCTATTCTGGCTGTGCCCCCTCCCAGTTTCTTGTGCCCCTGGCAGAGCATGGGAAGCTGAAAAGACCTTGACTAGCATAAGCAGTACTCAGCAACAACTAAAAACACCAGCGTGTTACCAACATTCTTCTCCTATTAAATCCAAAACAGAGCACTGTGCCTGCTACTAGGAAGAAAATTAACTCTATCCCAGCCGAAACCAGGACACCCTGGAAAGAGGTCAGTAGAACTCAAGTTAGGATACAACTCCATATACTCTTCAGGAAAAAAAATTAATAGCTTCTATGATCACAAGAATGTATATGAGCTGTATGGCATGCTCTCTTTTTCCTAGGATTTAGTTTCACTGAAGTTCCCTAGCACTTCATAAAGATGTTTCATTGCAAAAGACCCAAGAAACTAATTTCATAAATGACAAATTTAATTTTAACTCAACCTAGGACTGGTCAGAATTCTCCTATTTCTCTACCATACCCCAAAACAAATTTTACCTAATGCTGCTGTAACTTCCTATCTGTTTTGCAATGAGCAGACGCTGACATCTGGTGACCAATGGTACACACTACAGCAGAGAAAATTTAATCTCTAAAATGCAAACTAATGCAGTGAGAACCAAAATGCATAAATCATTTTTATAACCAAGCTGCACAAAAAGGTAATGAGTATTTTCCTTGTACTACCAAAAAAACCCCAAACCCAAACAAAAAAACCCCAACCAACTCAAAATGGATGGGGAAGGACCAATGACTGAAGATTAGTTTCTGGCTTTACCAGAGGACAACTGTTTATCTTTTAAATAAAATAATTTACAAAGTATTTGGTTGATTTTTTCCTCCTGATTTTCCTGCACTCTCACATTACCCTTACACATAGATATATTATTTAACTCAAAAGACCCAAATAAAAAAATTGCAGGTACATGCAATATTAAAAACATGACAACCTTTGAGGTCTTCTTACCTTTACTTAGTTACATAGTTTCTTCTACTCTCACTAAAAAAAGTGTCACCCACCCACACTCCCTGCCATTACCTTGAAATACTCTTTTCTAATTTGTTTACTTCTCCTTCTTTCTTCATTCTGCCAAATCACTGGCTGTGTTTCTGGCCAATGCTGCTCATCCATTGAATCCTTCTGGTTTTCCAGTGGCTGTAAGGTTCAAAAATATTTTTACATAAAAGGTAAATATACCTCATATGCATTAACACAAATGATTATGAACTATGATTATGAATTGTTTGCCTCTCTCATAACACTTTCATGTCACAAAACTAGGTTATCAGTCCTAATGGGGACTCTAGTAGAAATCACTTATTTCCTTTCAAATCCTAAAACATATTTCATAGAATAAAAAGAATCAACGACATAATTCTTAAGAAAATAAAACTGTTTTCTGCGTTGCGCCTTATTTTTGCAAGTGGCTTAGGAAGCCACCTAAGGCTGCCATAACTAACTTCAAAAAACCAGTTAGCTATGTGGTTAGCCACTAGCATATCTAATTTCTCAACCTGAATACTCATTGCACAGGAAAAGGATGACTACAAGGCAATTGAAGTATTTGGCTGTTCCTATCTTAAAGATTATACACATCAACTAGCTGTAAAATAAATCTCTAAAGTACTGTATTACGCAACGTATTCTGAAAAGACAGTTAAAGTAGATCTATTCTTAAAATAACTGAATATGTATGAATATGTCTATTTCATGAAAACTGAAAGCAGACAATCTGAAGGGACCATTTCATAATAAGGCTAAAACTACATTTACAGCTATTTCATATTAGAATACCAGGCCATTTAAGGCAATTGCAAATACCCAATGGATTAAAATCTAAAATGATAAAAAAGTACTCTCCACAATTTTACTCCAATTTTATCATAACATGCAAGCTTCTCAGTGAGGTATGGTGAATGGAAGGCCTACATAATTCAAATAACTTACAAATTAAAAAAAACCCCAAACAACATTACAGTGAGGCAATAAAATTTATAAGTAAAGAAATACTAAAACCAAGTAAAACTTATGTCTCATTAGTTTCAAGATCTTAAAGCCAGTATCACATGCTCTTAAAAGAAAAGGCCTCCATTACATACAAGTCAAATTATGTTGAAGTGTAAGATCTTCACAGGTTTTATATTTTCCACCACAATTACATATTTACAATAACTACGTGTGTAAGCAACCATATGAATATATAAAAGTTTTCTGCCAGAAATACAAAACCAACAAAAGAAATCACTCAAATATGAAGCCACCACATTTACATTTGAATATTTACCTGCCAGCTGTATGGGGACACTGGGGAATTCACTTCATCTGTTGGGACACTGAAAATTAAGATGAGAGGCATTATGAAATTTACTATTTTGTGTACTTTAAAACCAAGTTACTTCAAAATATCAAAAAAGTGAACACTTAAAAAGCAGCTTCTCTGCAGCACTACAGTATTTTTTAGCTACCTATATAAGGATGTCACAATGTGGTTAAAAAGTATGACCATTTGACTAAAATCTCTCCTTTACCATATGCTGACAATAGGTCTTCCACACTACAGTACTTGACTCAGATAAAGCTTTTTTCTTAAGCATGTTGATCTTTGGAGGTTACTAATGCACCTTCATTGTTTTGCTTCTCAGAGCAACCAATGAAACATTTTGTTCAAAGCTGACAAAATGTCTATTATTAAACTTTTGGAAGGCTCACATGCTTCATTTCACTGTTAGCTCTATACAGTAAAGTATAAGCATATGCTAATAGGGAAGGGAAAAAAATTTTAAGACAGGACAGTGAAACTGCAATATCTCGAAAAATACACTCTTGAACATGGACTGCCTGAGATTATTGAAAGTTCTCAGGAAAATAAAAATGTTTAGATTTGGTGTCACTTCAAATTTTTATTTCTAAATCTTTCTGTGAAATTCACTTCTATCATCTTACCAGCAACCATTTCATTCACATTCTGACAGCTGGCTGTGCACAGACAGAAGCTGTGCAGTTTACCCAAAGGCTAATAGCTGGGGATTGAATGCAAGAAGGAGACAACACCATGAGCAATTATAATAAATCCTAAAGGTAAAGCAACTAGGCACTTAGCTTCTGCTACTTTGTATTCCTTTTCCTTCCTGTTTGCCTCAAACCAATAATGCTGCTTTTTAAAGCTGTTAGGCATAGGAAATTTGTCTGAATCACGTCCAGTAGCTTGATAGGCAATCCAACTGAGAATTGCAGAAACTGCTGCAATAAATAATTGAGTTTTGCTGTTAACACATATGTATCTGTTAACTATGAGATGTTCTATAAGTGTAAATTCTTTAGGGATATGACAGTCTGTCTACTATCTCTGTATGTTCCTTACGCAGTGTGTGATTTGGTTCCCATATATCAGTGCAATAAAACAAATAGAATCATAGAATGCTTTGGGTTGGAAGGGACCTTTAGAAGTCATCTAGCCCAACCCCCCCTGCAGTGAGCAGGGACATCTTTAACTAGATCAGGATGCTCAGAGCCCCATCCAACCTGGCCTTGAATGTTGCCAGGGATGGGGCTCCACTACCTCTCTGGGCAACCTGTTCCAGTGCTTGACAACCCTCATTGTAAAAAATTTCTTCCTTATATCCAGTCTAAATGTACTCTTCTTTAGTTTAAAACCATTATTTCTTGTCCTGTCACAACAGGCCTTGCTAAAAAGATTGTCCTCATGCTTCCTATAGGCCCCCTTTAAGTACTGAAAGGCCACAATAAGGTCTCCCTGCAGCCTTCTCTTCTCCAGGCTGAACAACCCCAACTCTCTCAGGCTGCCCTCGTAGGAGAGCGGCTCCCGGATCATTTTTGTGGCCCTCCTCTGGACGTGCTCCAACAGGTCCATGTCCTTCTTGTGCTGAGGGCTCCAGAGCTGCATGCAGTACTCCAGGTGGGACCTCACCAGAGCAGAGTAGAGGGGCAGAATCACTTCCCTCAACCTGCTGACAATGCTCTTTTGATGCAACCCAGGATACAGTTGGCTTTCTGGGCTGCAAGTGTGCATTGCTGGCTCATGTCCAGCTTTTCATCCACCAGTACCCCCAAGCCCTTCTCTCTCACTGGGCTGCTCTCAATCTCTTCATCCCCCAACCTGTACTGATACCGGGGGTTGCCTTGTCCCAGGTGCAGGACCTTGCACTTGGCCTTGTTGAACCTCATGAGGTTCACACAGGCCCACCTCTCCCGCTTGTCCAGGTCCCTTTGGATGACATCTCATCCTTCTGGCATGTCGAACACACCACTCAGCTTGGTGCCATCTGCAAACTTAATGAGGGTGCACTCAATCCCACTGTCTGTCATTGATGAAGATGTTAAACAGCACTGGTCCCAGTACGGACCCCTGAGGGACCCCACATGTCACCAGTCTCCATGTGGACATCAAGCCATTGACCACAACCCTCTGGATGCGACCACCCAGCCAATTCCTTATCCATCGAACAGTCCAGCCATCAAATCCATATCTCCCCAATTTGAGAGAAGGATGTTGTGGGGGACCGTGTCGAACGCTTTACAGAAGTCCAAGTAGATGACATCCATTGCTTTTCCCTTGTCCACTGATGCAGTCACTCCTTCATAGAAAGCCACTAGGTTGGTCAGGCACGACTTGCCCTTGGTGAAGCCGTGCTGGCTGTCTCGAATCACCTCCCTGTGATTCCCCATGGGCTTGAGCATAGCTTCTAGGAGGATCTGTTCCATGATCTTCCCAGGCACAGAGGTGAGGCTGACAGGTCGGTAGTTCCCAGGGTCCTCCTTTCTTCCCTTTTTAAAAATGGGTGCAACATTCCCCTTCTTTCAGTCACTAGGGACTTCACCTGACTGCCATGACTTTTCAAATATCATGGAAAGTGGCTTGACAACTACAGCAGCCAATTTCCTCAGGATTCTGGGGTGCATCTCATTAGGTCTCATAGACTTGTGTACATTGAGGTTCTTCAGGTGGTCTCGAACCTGATCTTCCCTTACAGTGAGAGGGGCTTTACACCCCCCTGGTCCCCATCTTGTGGTCCATCGACTCAGGAGGGGTGAGGAGAGAGGTTGCTGGTGAAGACTGAGGCAAAGAAGTTGTTGAGTACTTCCACTTTCTCCTTGTCTGTTGATACAAGGTCGCCATTCTTGTTCATCAGGGGGGTACGCTTTCTTTAACCTTCCTTTTCTGGTTAACATACCTGTAGAAACCCTTCTTGTTATTCTTTACATCCCTTGCCAAATTCAGCTCCAGCTGTGCCTTGGCCTTCCTGACCCCCTCCCTACACAACCGGGCAGCTTCCCTGTACTCTTCCCAGGACGCCTGTCCCTGCTTCCACTGCCTGTGCAGTTCCCTCTTACTCTTTAGTTTGACCAGCATGTCTTGACTCAGCCATGCTGGTGTCTTCTGACTTCAGTCTTCTGACTAACATCTACCTTATCTTGTGTGCACACCTCACACAAAGGGGTGCAGGGGTGATTGTTTTTTTTTGTTTGTTTGTTTGTTTGTTTTTTTTTGTTTGGTTGGGGTTTTTTTTGGTTTTGTTTTCTTTTTAAGTCTTAGAACATTTTCTGTTTCATTACCAAAACAGGGAAAGGTAAATTTAACCTTTCCTGGAACACCCTATACTATGAAGGCATAACTACAATAGGTGACAGCATCCCAAAGAACAGAAACTGTATGTTAAGTAACCAAGGACTGGAAAGCTCCAAATGCAATTGAATAATAGTTGCAGCAGGGTTCATATAACCACAGGACATGTGCGCAACTAGCTCTTTAAAACCACAAATACCAATGAGAAGATAGCCAAAACAGTATGTATCACATTGAAATATCTACACTGTGCCCCTTTTCTGTTTGATTAAATGCTTTCCTGATGTGTACCTGAACTGTAGAGTGTTGTTACCACCCCCAGAACTCTCTAGCCACACCAACCGCAGTTACGGCTTTTGTCTCCAAGATTCACAGCCAGACTAGGGTCTGGACACAAGCAGATACAGATTCTTTTGAAGGTATAGATTTTACAAGATTATGGGGCTGGCAAAAATCACAAAAGCCACTGTTCAAATGGAGTTCTCATTAGGAGGCTGCCAGTAAGCTCTCCCTCTTTAGCTTAAAAATCAAAATAGATTATTTCTTGACCAAACTGGTTAAAAGAATTCATCTAGGATTCCTTGAGGGAAGAGGGCGGACTGAAAGCTTGCTAAGTTCTCTCCCCCCCATGTAATCAAATGGGAAGCTGTGATTTCCCAATTTCCTAAACACAAGCCTCTAGGTATTTCTGTTTGTTGTTGGTTTGTGGTGGGTTTTTTTAACTCAGAAAGAGTGTAAGAGTACAGCTCCTGCAGACAATGGATTGCTCATTGACAGATCCTCCACAAACAGTAAAGGTTTTGCAGGCTGAACTCCTAGCAGCACTTTTTCAACAGCTCTTAAGAGCACAAAAAGACTGCCAGGGAGGAAAATTTAGAAGCCTAAGCACACCCACAGTGCCATTTTCTGCAACACAGGATCTAACACATCTGCACAGGACTGTTACCTATGGAAGACATGACCTTCTGGACTGGAACTGGATGTCTAAAACATCACTGAATGCCTATCTTTAGGCACCTGAATTGCTGCCATAATCAGACCCACAAACTAGTTTCTGGATGACATCAACTTTCCTAAAGGCTCAAAAGAACAGGTTGTTTTGTTTTGTTTTTTTTAAAATAAAGAAGTTCAAGAATAGATTATTTGTGTAGCTACTATTTCATCTTGAACTAAAAACACTGACAGAAGATAGCAGTAGTGACACAATAAATATAAAAATTAAATTAATAAAATATTGAAAGCTGTGATACATTTAATATATCAATACCATTTTTCAGATTCCACTGGCTGCTTTGGCCTGGTCCTTGTGCTTACTGAAACTGAATGATTAAGAAGTCTAGAAAGAAGAAAAAAAAAAATATTCAACAGCTTTGTAGCTAAACCTTTTTCTTAGAACATGTTAATTTCACTGTGTAACATTTCCTGTAAATAAAAAGTTTTGAACATTAAGATGACACTTTCCATAAAATTAGCATAGATATGTGTGTACACATATGAAATCCAAGCCCAATCCTGCTTCCATTTAAATCAACAATACTGTTTCCAGCTCTTGAAATATTTCAAGTTCTGAATTTTAAGGAAATAAAACTTGATGATAATTCGAACCAAAATGAAGTATCCTCTTAATTTTTCTCCTTAAATACATACCATTTCAACTGATCTCACACCTGTGTAAAGTTATGCTGCCCTCAACACAAAAGACCCCACTGTTCACTAAAATTAAAGAGAGAAGATAGTCAACCTGAAGCAGACAAGAAATGATACACAGATTGAGCACAAGAAGTTAGTCAGTAGGAGCAGGTAAGAAGGTAGCTGAGTAAGAAGCACTGCAAGTGCAAAGGAAAGGTAGGGAAAAAGGAGAGGTGGAAAATGGAGAAACACAGGCTAAGAACTAAATGAGAAATCTAATGTAGAAATGAACCAATGGAAATTCCATTTTTCTAAATGGTAAACAGTCAAAAAAGCCTAGACTTACATAGAGCTTCAGAAATGTTTTTTCATCTGGAACAAATACATACCAGACATGTACACACATACAAGAAGAAGATATGAGCTATTATGAATGTTTAAAGTGTTAAAAATAAAACAATCAGTAACACTTAAAATTAAATGTTTTCAAGTAAGTGACATATTGAACAGTAACTAGAATGAATAATTCTGAATTCTTGGATGTAGTAATAATACACTTCAACACTAACTTCATGTGCAGAACTGCAATTAAAGTCTATTTGTGCTGAATTATATAGAGAACTAGAATGTATTATGAATCAGAAAGAATTAGGAGAACACCAACTATTCAATGGAAGAAAGTAAAACAGTAGGCACCTTTTTATATTTCATTATCATTACATAGGGCAGTACAACCATTAACTTTAAATGACTGATGATTTTCAATCAGACTTTTCTGATTTACTGTGATAACTTTGACCTCAGTAATCTCATTTGTTGTTTAAATCTCTCACTGTGTAAACCTTAATTTAATGGGATTATGAGAAGTTAAGCCCGTAAACCAACACAGGCTGCAGCATTCACAGTCTGCAACATCTGCTCCCTATATTTTGTCTTCTGAAACTTAATTGTGAGGGTACATTCCAGAATTAAATTATACTATAGCCTGAAAAAAGCGTTACAAAAAAAATTAATACTCAGAGCATAGGTTATCATACTATAATATAAACATGCTATTTTAAAGTAATTAATTTTTAGAGAGAATTCCCATTTAAAGTAGCCTTATGTCTTCAAACTGAAAGCAACAAGAAATTCAGAGAGACTCTGTACCAAGGTGTGACCATTACAATACAACGAGCTTTAAACTTGCACCAAACCCAACACTATCAGTGTTACATACAATCACTGAATTTCCACAGGACATTTCTTTCTTATACTCATACGATATGTAAGGAAAACTATTCAAGCCAATTCAAACATATATACACACACACTTCTCAGCTACACTGTTTCTTTAAAACATGTATATAATTACTGTTTGAGTTTATTAAAAACTAAGTCTATTATAAACAAAGTGTATTTTTATACTTTGTAAACCAAAACCAAACACAATCATTTTTGAAACTTCCCATTTAAAAACTGAAGAATATTGATGGGGAAGTAATAATAAGTTCAGTATCTGTCAGGTTAGCAGTTACTAGTCTAGTCAGAGGAATCTGAATTTCCTGTAGAATAAGGAGCTTGAAAATTTTTAGCTAAAGAAAATGGTGAAGAAAATTAATCTAAATTTACTAAATTGCAGACTAAGGAATTCATGTCAAAACAATTTGTTCAGCTGGGGGGAGCGGGAATCACCGTAGTCATGTTAAGAATTGTCTTCCAGGAAATACACCGCAAAACTGAGTATGCAAAATGAAAGTACAAGTAGGTCATATTCAGAAGTCATGCTCTTTTAAGTGTGGTGTTAATAGTGCTAAGATTCCAGCAACTGTTTCCATTCAATTCATTAAATCCAACCCTTTTTTTTTTTCTTATTAGACAGTTCAATTATCAGGCCAATTACTTACTGATGGTCATACTAAATCACTAAATAAGAACTTGCATAAGACACGTGTTAGTACTGCAATTAATTTCATACTTATGGTTCCTACTAACCACACAAATTCTGTTGCTACAGAGGTAGCGTACAAACTATACTTTGAAAGGGTTCTAAAACTCATACAAATTTGAAATGTAAATTACCCAACAGCACATACACAATGACACATATTTATATATATTAAACTAAAAAAAAAAAGAATTGTGACTCATTTTTCTAGTTTTATATCATGTAAGCATAACATCTACTCCAAACTGCTGACTAGATGGGAGATGAAGGCAATGTCAAAACCAATTATGATATTGCACAATATTTTCTAAAGTTTGAGAATTTAAAAAGTGGAATCTCTTCTCATTCACTTATACTTTCATATTTTGAGCAAACATAGCATCGTGATTAAGGGACACAAATGAAGGGAATACTGGTAATGCTACTTTAAGGTTAGCTATCTCCAAGTTTAAACAAGCAAGCACTACCTAGGATCTATAAAGTGTATAAAGACACTAGAAATCTTTTTATGGCGAGACAAAAAAATGATGGATTTTGAAGTCATTCAGGAGCAGTCCACTGTCTTCACATATGGCTCTGCTTTGTGATTGTAAGCCGTGCTCTTCAGGATTTAGACAGTTTTAGGAAGTCACTGCTGTCACGTAAGAACCCATACTTAACTTTGATGCAAACTGAGGCAGGCTCATTTGGTAGTAATAAAGAAGATTAAATAATCTAAGCTATCCTACTTTCTTTTGAAATAGACCAGGAGTATCCAGAGTAAGTTACAGAGTTTCACTTGATAAGGTAACAAAGTCTGAAATCACTTGATTCATCACCTACATGTCTGAGCACAGTCTACACAGCCCATTCCAGATTTCTTGTTACCTGTGAGGTTTGTGTATCTGCAAATGCTTCCCTCATGGCTGTCAAATGCAAAACAAATTGTCGCTGGTCATGCTAATTTGAAAATGATCACTTTAAAACCAAGATAACTTTCAAAAAACCCACGGTTTGCCTGAAGTTCTATACTTGAGGTAATACATATTAACAAAAATCTGAAGAGACATGCCAAAGGTACAGGAAATTATGCTCCTAGGTTTGGACTCATTTAAATGTTCTTTGGAGAATTGCCTAATTAAATATTTTCCTTAAATAGTATTTCATCTTAAAGAACAATAAATGCATTGCAATCTATTTTTAGTAACAAAGTATCTTAGGCTATCTTAGCCAATCCCTTTATTGTTTTTGTTCAAGAAATGGCCAGAGCTGTTTCTTTTGTCCACATTTTAACTTTGGAAATCTGAAGCTCTACAAACCCTTTATACCTTGATGCACGTCCTGCTGCCCTTGTCCTCTGGAAGAGTTTTTCACTGAATGAAGTTCTATAGCTTAATGGCCTTCGTCTGTATTCATATTTCATGTACACCAAAGCCAAAGACGGAAGAAGGAAGCAGGATAGGTTGATGGGAGAGGACAGGGAAGTCATTAGCATAGCAAGCAAAAAGAAAAGAGACTGCATAATATTTAAAAGAAAAAAAACACACTGAACAAACAAATATGATTAAGAAATTATTTCGTGATGCTCACTTTTCTGAGGATTCTGTTTACTCAGATTGAACATACCTTCCACAAATAAACACAGAAATATCTTCACTAAACTTCTAAATATTATTCTTATTGCTGTTTATGACAAGAAGTTATGAATTCACAAAACTATGGATTCAAAAATCGGGGCTAAATTTTATATCAGAGGCGATTTTGCCTTCATGTACTTAAAGATACATAAGCAAGATTTAAAATATAAATGCTAAACTGAGAAGTAAAACTTAACAACTAATAAGATTGCATATGTCTGAATAATTCAAGAGCAAAGCAGAACCATTAGCAACATCGCAGCATTAAGATACAACAACATATGACGAGTAAAACTTAAGTGCAGTACTTCAGAAGAGGAGTGGCTTGGTATTTCAAATGATTAGATAACCAGGAAATATTAAAACTAATCAAACAAGACCCACATGCAATATAACTAATCATCATATAAAAACCTAAAAAGAACAACACGCTTACTCTCTCTTTATTAATAAATTAATATGAGAAAATTTAGCATTCTTAGTCTTTTTTGCAATACTTTTGGTAATAAGAATCTATTAGCATTAAGATTTCATTCTTATTTTTCCCTTCCCAATGTGAACAAACAATTCTTAAATACACTGCATGGAGTTATAAATATAACGTATTTTATCTTTCTACACACTACTGCTGTTACACTTAACTAGTAAAAAACACTGGTGAATTTTTAAAGCTCTGCAACTCATAGTATCAGGTTATCAATTTCTCTAAGGGCTTCACGTGTATTTCAGTGATCTTAAAAGAAAAACAGCAGTGCAGAATCTCATCATTACACAGAAATTCAAGAGAAAGAAAAGTAGTATTTAAGCTGCTGTGAAGTTAAATCCATTACTGTGGGATAACGAACGACCATAATGAACTATTTTAGTTAATGAGCTACTATTAACTACAACTTTCACCTTTCAGGAAAGAGCTTACGCTTGCCAAAGTACCTCACTTACTTGCCTGCTTGGTAAAGGAACCAGAGAACACGGTTCCTACCCTAGCCTGTTCGCATCCTATGCAGCTCCAGGTATTGCTTCCTGCTCTACTTTTTACACAGCTGTTAACTATTACATTCCTTTAACCTACTGCTTGTTCTACAGCTCCTTTTCAAGAATCATTCTGTTGTGATGCCCAGCATGAAGTGGAGAAAGTCAGGCAGTTCAGGATGAACTTACGCTGTTCAAATTATTTAGTTTTATAAATATAATACATATATGCCGTGTCATTTCACAGAATAATGTTTGAACAAATTTCCCCTTCAGTCCACAGGAAATTTATATCTCGTATCAGACTGAATGGAGGAAGTGCTGCCTAAATTACCTCATATTTGAATAAAAATAAGCAGTCACAAACAAACCGTATGCAGGTTCCGTAACTCATACAAACTAAGACAAAGTCATTTTAACATGTTACCAATAACCTACTTATCTGAGAGTTAACAATGCCTACTTAAGTATACTGTTTTGAAAAAAAAAAGTACTAATAAGTTAACATACATCAAACCAGGAAATCAAGAGACTTTCACATTCATCTCCTCCTCTCCATAGGAGGCATATCACTGCTTCTCTAGACAGCAATTTTATGAAAAGAAACACGGGACAGGTATCTTGAAAGAGTCTGTCACTTCAACTATTTAACAGCTAGACAAAGCTGTTCTCAAAATGCTAAGATATCAAGACCTTTTGGGTATAAGGCAGGTTAAAGAATAAATTAATTGTAACACAAGTTATCTTAATTAATATTGTAATACCTGTGTTTTTGTTCTTGCTGCAGTAACTGAGCTGCTATTTTTCTCAAGTCAGTCACTTCTTTGAGTTCATCATCATCTTCAGCCAGCAGTTGTTCTTTCTGAATTCTGAAAAATTAAACATTAGTGACTTACCTGACTTCACTAAAGCAAGACACAGAAATGGCTACATTACTGGACAACAACTAAGCAGCACTTCCTGTAAGTTTATTTTCTGTCCAAGAAAGAGCACTGTGTGTTCAATATAAACAGGCCCGCTAGTAAGGAGCCCAGGGGCGGCATGGCAACATTGGGGGCAAAATCGACAGCCCAGCTTAAGTGCATGTACAGCAATGCACGTAGCATGGGCAACAAACAGGAGGAGCTGGAGGCCCTTGTGCAGCAGGATGGCTATGACATAGTCGCCATCATGGAAACGTGGTGGGACGACTCTCATGACTGGAGTGCTGCACTGGAGGGCTATAAGCTCTTCAGAAGGGATAGGCAGGGTAGGAAAGGCGGTGGGGTGGCTCTGTATGTTAGGGAGTGTTTCGACTGCATAGAGCTTGACAGTGGTGATGACAAGGTGGAATGCTTATGGGTAAGGATGAGGGGGAAGGCTGGAAAGGCGGATGTCCTGTTGGGAGTCTGCTATAGACCACCCAACCAGGAGGTAGAGGTAGATGAGGCATTCTATAAGCGGCTGGCAGAAGTGTCGCAATCGCTAGCCCTTGTTCTCATGGGGGACTTCAACTTGCCAGACATCTGCTGGAAATACCACACAGCAGAGAGGCAGCAGTCTTGGAAGTTCCTGGAGCATGTGGGGGATAACTTTCTAATGCAGCTGGTAAGCGAGCCTACCAGGGGAGGTGCCCCGCTTGACCTGCTGTTTACCAACAGAGAAGGGCTTGTGGGAAATGTCGAGGTCGGAGGCCGTCTTGGGCTTAGCGACCACGACATGATAAAGTTCTCAATTTTGGGTGATGCTAAGCGGAGGGGCACCAAAACTATTACCATGGACTTCCGGAGGGCAGACTTTGCCCTCTTCAGGACCCTGGTTGGGAAAGTCCCTTGGGAGGCGGTCCTGAAGGGCAAAGGGGTCCAGGAAGGCTGGGCCCTCTTCAAGAAGGAAGTCTTAAGGGCGCAGGAGCGGGCTGTCCCCGTGTGTCGTAAGACCAACCGGAGGGGAAATCGACCGGCCTGGCTGAATAGGGAGCTTTTGCGGGGACTCAGGGAAAAAAGGAGAGTCTACCGCCTTTGGCAGAAGGGGCGGGCAGCTCAGGAGGAGTACAGGGATCTTGTTAGGTCCTGCAGGGAGGAAATTAGAAAGGCAAAAGCCCAGCTAGAACTCAATCTGGCCAGTGCTGTAAAAGACAATAAAAAATGCTTTTATAAGTACATCAGCAATAAAAGGAGAGCCAAGGAGGATCTCCATTCTTTGCTGGATGTGGGGGGGAACATTGTCACCGAGGACAAGGAAAAGGCTGAAGTACTTAACGCCTTCTTTGCCTCTGTGTTCAACAGCCAGACCGGTCATCCCCAGGGTACTCAGGCCCTTGAGCAAGAGGATAGGGATAGGGACCAGAATGGAGCCCTCATAGTCCAGGAGGAAGCAGTTAATGACCTGCTATGCCACCTGGACGCTCACAAGTCTATGGGGCTGGATGGGATCCACCCAAGAGTACTGAGGGAGCTGGCAGAGGAGCTTGCCAAGCCACTTTCCATCATCTATCAACAGTCCTGGTTAACAGGGGAGGTCCCTGATGACTGGAGGCTTGCCAATGTGATGCCCATCTACAAGAAGGGCCGGAAGGAGGACCCGGGGAACTACAGGCCTGTCAGCCTGACCTCGGTGCCGGGGAAGATTATGGAGAGGTTCATCTTGAGCGAACTCCACAGGCAAGTACAGGTCAACCAGGGGATCAGGCCCAGCCAGCATGGGTTCACAAAAGGCAGGTCCTGCTTGACCAACCTGATCTCCTTCTATGACCTGGTGACCCGCCTGGTAGATGATGGAAAGGCTGTGGATGTCATCTACCTCGACTTTAGCAAAGCTTTTGACACCGTCTCGCATAATATCCTCCTCAGGAAGCTGGCAGCTCACGGCTTAGACAGGCATACTCTTCGCTGGGTAAAGAACTGGTTGGGTGGCCGAGCCCAGAGAGTAGTGATAAATGGTGTTAAGTCCAGTTGGCGGCCGGTCACGAGCGGTGTTCCCCAGGGCTCTGTTTTAGGGCCAGTCTTGTTCAATATCTTTATCAATGATCTGGATGAGGGGATCGAGTGCACCCTCAGTAAGTTTGCAGACGACACCAAACTGGGTGGGAGTGTCGATCTGCTCGAGGGTAGGATGGCCCTGCAGAGGGACCTGGACAGACTGGATCGATGGGCCGAGGCCAACTGTATGAGGTTCAACAAGGCCAAGTGCCGGGTCCTGCACTTCGGTCACAACAACCCCATGCAACGCTACAGGCTTGGGGAGGAGTGGCTGGAAAGCTGCCTGGCCGAAAAGGACCTGGGGGTGTTAGTAGATAGCCGGCTGAACATGAGCCAGCAGTGTGCCCAGGTGGCCAAGAAGGCCAACAGCATCCTGCCTTGTATCAGGAATGCTGTGGCCAGCAGGAGCAGGGAGGTGATTGTCCCCCTGTACTCGGCGCTGGTGAGGCCGCACCTGGAATACTGTGTCCAGTTTTGGGCCCCTCACTACAAGAAAGACATTGAGGTGCTGGAGCATGTTCAGAGGCGGGCAACGAAGCTGGTGAAGGGTCTGGAGAACAAGTCTTATGAGGAGCGGCTGAGGGAACTGGGGTTGTTTAGCCTGGAAAAGAGGAGGCTGAGGGGAGACCTTATCGCTCTCTACAACTACCTGAAAGGAGGTTGTAGTGAGGTGGGTGTTGGTCTCTTCTCCCAAGTAGCTAGCGATAGGACAAGAGGAAATGGGCTTAAGCTGCGCCAGGGGAGGTTTAGACTGGAAATTAGGAAAAATTTCTTTACGGAAAGGGTGGTCAGGCATTGGAACAGGCTGCCCAGAGAGGTGGTGGAGTCACCATCCCTGGAGGCGTTTAAAAAACGGGTAGATGTGGCACTTCGGGATATGGTTTAGTCTGGTCTACCCTTGATTAGTCTAGAGTGGGCTTGGTAGTGTAGGTTAATGGTTGGACTGGATGATCTTAAAGGTCTTTTCCAACCTAGATGATTCTATGATTCTATGATATGCAAGGAGCTTAAAACAGAACTATCCTCACCCCCCACTGTCAGTAAAATCTTCCCAAAAGAGATCAAGAAGATTTACCTTTTTTCATCTCCCCAGTCCTCATTCTGTTCTATTTTCTGGAATTTCTCAGGATGTTTTCCCCGTTCCTTATGCAGAATGAAAAATAAACTTAGACTTGAATTCAAAAAAAAGCAAGCCCACTGAACAGTTTTTCTTTTGTCAAGCTATGCTACCTTGATATAAGACAGCAATGGTCCAGTCTGTACATCCCCTTGCTCAGGAACAGCTCCCTCTTCTGCATTCGGATCAATGTAATCATACATCTCCTGGTCTAGTGAGGATTGATGAAGAATGGAGAAGATGATATTAAACAGTTTTCTCAACCAAATGTTATTCCTGAGAGAGATAAGTACTTATGAAAAATGTCACATAAAGATAAAACAATGAAATCATGTCTCCTTGAGCTAGAAATAATCTTTTTCCTTTCTTTCCAGCCTTGTCTATTTGTCATTATTACATTGCTTTCTGAAATGTTGAAAATACAATGCCAACATGTGATCATATAATTTTGTGCAATTTTGTTAGATTACCTAAGAAAAGGTATTTCCGCTACCTAAAAATGGCAGATGCACAACAGATATTACCTTTCTGTGGATCCAGTTTACTTCCCGTTACATGATTGTCATTCCTTAATGTCTGTTCTCTTGTTGATTCTGATACCTGGGAGTGAAGGCTGATTGTATCATCATCAGATGGCTGCAAAGACAGTCACATTTAATACAGAACTTACATATAAATTACATTATTATATCATTTGCTGTGAACTCACAAATTATAGTGCAACTGACCCTATCATAAGTGATGGCTCCCAGGACAGAGAAAATAACATCAAGTCAGGCGGGTTTTTTTTTGTGGGTCGGGTTTTTTTTGGGGTGGTGGGAAGGGGGTTTAAGGGAGTCACAGTTCAGGGAGTGACAGACAACTGCTCAGTATATAATACTGAAATACAGTATTTTGTTCAAAGAGGTCCAGTCCAGCCCCAGTCAGTGGACTAAGAAAACTGTACTTGGGTACTTTCTTATCTAAAGCTCCAACTACTTTGACCCTTGTTAAACCACTGGAGGTATCGGGGGCGGGGGCGGGGGGGGGGGGGGGGGAGTTGGTGGGAAATCACAGTTTTACTTCTAATCATTTGGAGTTTTCTTTAAAAAACCCAACTAGTAATACTCCTTGTTCTACAGTTTTCCTACTAACAATCACTCTGCATTTGTAATAATTCTCTAAGTTTCAAAAATGTTTTGTTCTACACTATTCAGCTTTGACATCACTGTTATTAACTACAGCTCCATAATCTAGATTTCTACAAACAAACAGATAACTTGTAGGGATTTTTGTTCATCGCTTTAAACCTAGCAGATCATCCAGAAGTTTATTAAAATTTAAACAACAATGAGGATTACTAACACATACAACACTCAAGTTTAGTCCAAATAAACTTTCATTTTCTTAAGTACATTCATTTCATTAATAATAAAAGAAAGTTTCAAATAAATTTTGTCCTTCATGCAGAAAATCATTATGCACTTCTCACATTAAAAGATCCAAGCAATTCCTTAGGTCAGAATTCAGTTTTAAAATATAAGAAATTTGGACTGGAATGAACCTTAACCAGAAAAGTCAAAGCAATATGTAAATAATTCGTGTCTAATGGTTTAAACTCAAATCTACAGATGTTCAAAGAATGTTAAATGCAACTTAGTTAAGTATTTCTCAAATGTTACAAAATACAAAGGAAAAAGAAGTTTTAAAACCCAGAAATTACACAAATTCAACAGTGTAAAATACTCACTTCTGTTGTGGACAACCTTTTATCCCCATTATCACTTCCGATGCCGGAGTCTGGTCCATGATTCTTATTGGGATAGAAGTCCTCCATGCTACAGTAAGAAAAACACACAAAAAACCACACAGGAATGAAAGAAACTGTAGTTTCACTTTTCTAAAAGAAAATAAACATCCTTTTAAAAATATGTTCTCTATACTCGCCTACAGTTGCTGATACAGAATTTTTGCACAATGCTCCATGTGCAGAGAACAAATTCGTAATCTCCTACAAGAGTTGTTCAAGAAAAAAAAGTATCAAAGTTAAGTGGAAATGATCAATTACAGTACTCTCTGTACCTACGCAATTTTAGAACTGTTCTATTTCATTCAAAAATACCATCTTCAGAAAAGAAGACTTCCTCTGAAAAACCACAATTACTGGAATTCTATTGGCATACATGGTTTTCTATTAGTAGTGAATGTACATTCCCTAATAGACTGTCATATTATAATGGTTTAACTCTGCCTGAGTATCTATGAAATATTTCCTCCAAATTATGCCTTTTGAAGACATAAAATTGGCAGCATCAGGAGGATGCATTTTCCAACTGTGCACTGGAGCTTGGTTTACATCATAAGATTATCTGGAAAGTTTAATGAAACAAGTTCTCACTACTACAAATATGATGTACAGTGGTAATACCCATGACCCTTGTTCCTCTGCAATACATTTTAGTTGCAGGCCTTAATTCAGTGGAGGCTTTTGGGGAGCAGTTGTGGACCACAGTTTTTTAGGAGCATGTAGAAGCTATCTACAGATACTGTGGACTAATTCCCTATGGCACAGTTGCCCGAGACCAAGACCATGGACTGAATCTGATGGTTCAGATGGTTTTGTGTAAGCTTTATTCATAGCTTTCATCTTTCCTTCAGTCTTGAACACAGAGAGGCACAAGTTGCATGTGACATTCTAAGAAAATAGGCAAAAAGAGAGTATTGTTCCATATGGTTTCCAATGGCAAGCCAACTGACGACAGAAAATACAAAGGTATTCCCATTTAATTACTCAAAAGGTACTTAGTACAGAAGTACAAAAAAAAAAAAAAAAAAAAAATACTCTGCACTTTTTGACCTTGACTAATCTAACAAAAAAATTCAAGGTACTTCACTGATATTTAAGTTAGTTTCCCGTAATATATATGTGGGAGGCACACTTTCCATCCAACAGACTAACTCTATATTCAGAACATTTATGGGAACTTCTCATGACTGTTTTGACCTATCTGTTCAGGAAATAAACAGCTAAGTTTTCCAATAAATAAATTTAAAATACATCTTTGTTCTGATTTCCAAAACTTTTGCAAATACAATGAAAATTTTTCATAGCAACTCAGATGAGCTAATTAGGCTTCCAGTAACACAATCTTAGAAAATAAATACATGACTCCTACATAAAGAATAATTAAAGTACTGAAATTACAGCTATTATCTCTAACAAACAGATTTGCTTCATAGCAAATGCTAAAGCAAAATAAAATTAAAAACCCAATACTCACCTGTCTGTGAGTGGCTGGGAGGGGATTCGTTTACCTAATGACGGCAGATCCAAAGAATCTGGTTTTTTATCTATTCTGAGGCACGCCTGAATGCTGAGGAATTTAAATATATGTACTTTACCCTTTAAACATATCTATTGGGAAACAAAAGAACAAAAAAAAAATCTTAATTACATAACATGTCTTTTGAAAATGCACCCCAGCAAATACTTCTACACTGAGTTTGTACCCACAACTTCCCACTAGGAGAAATACAGCTAAAAAAAATGAAAACTTGATTGGTATAAATTAGAACAGCTTCCTCTTTAAGATTCTAATGCAAATATCTGAACTAGAATGCTTTAATACTAACCTGTGCTGGTGGTATCTGCATTGGATTGTTATCCAAAACTATAACTTGTAAGTGACGTAACTTTCTGTAACAAATTGGAATTTCTGTAATTTTATTACAAGAAAAATCCAGCTTTACCAAGGGAAGGTCTCCTAATTCTGCATTGGGGGAAACAAACAAATAAAAAAGTATTAAGAAGATATCTGATTTTTACCTAGTTTACCTACATCAAAGAAATGAAGACTAGTAGCTTACCATCTGGCAACATATGGAGATTATTTCTTCTTATGTTTAATTCTCTAAGTGACTGCAATTTTCCTATCTGCTGGGGAAGAACCTGAAGTTCATTGCAGCTAATATCCTAAGAAAGATGTAATTAATAAATTAACTGAACATCTCCAATGAACTTAAACAAAGGAAAACTGCTATCAAAACTACTATAAAGCATACTATTAAAAAAAAAAAAATCCTATCTTTCTTGGTTTTTCCACAAAGGGAAGAAGTACCATAACAGATCTCACTGTTTATTCAGTATTTAGTGATTCATGTTTCAGAAACTCAATTCAAAAATGAATGATGAAAGACTGGTTTTGAGATTAAAACTGTAGCCTAGGAATCAGGAGTTCCTGGTGTAGTTCCCACATCACTGAAAAACCTCTTGTGCTACTGCTGGCAAATGATTTGCATTCTGTTCCTTTTATAAAAATTCTCCTTCCTTAAAAAAAATCTTGAACCAATCCATGCAACTAAAAACTTTCACAGAGCAATAGCAGGCTCACCAACTTTTTGGATACAAACACTAGAGGGTGACAAAGCTGCACCAAGTGAACAGAGACTACAGCTATTTCTGCCACCAATTTAACATTTATGTAGTCCGGACTGAGTCATCACATTGATATTACTGTTTCTAACCTTTTTTATCTCCAATTCAATAAAACTGACTTCAGGAGACTAGTTTCCTAGACTAGATAACAATGACAGAGACGAGACAGAGACGAGACAGAGACGAGACAGAGACGAGACAGAGACGAGACAGAGACGAGACAGAGACGAGACAGAGACGAGACAGAGACGAGACAGAGACGAGACAGAGACGAGACAGAGACGAGACAGAGACGAGACAGAGACGAGACAGAGACGAGACAGAGACGAGACAGAGACGAGACAGAGACGAGACAGAGACGAGACAGAGACGAGACAGAGACGAGACAATTTTTTTTTAATGTATATGTATTACTTATGTTCTAAACAGGTATAACACAGGTACTGCAATGAAACTCCCTAGTATGTCCTTAATCTGTGTCATCGAGCACGCATTCTAGGTTTGACAATTTTGAAACATAAGCCAAAGAACTGCAATTCTGAAAAATATTCACTTCCTGTAAAAAATAGCAGTGATCCCACCTTGAAATCCTATGATGTTGAAGCGAGCATAAAGAATTTCTCACCAACGAGTAGAGGACACTAGAAAAACCTCACAAACATTCAGAATATCTCATATTACTTGTAAATTAAAACAGAATGTTGGTTTATAGCTCAGAAATTAGGTCATGTTTAAAGAAATCTCCAGGGCATACACAGCTAGACTGGAAACAGGGCAAGGATTGCTTGCAATGACCAAAGAAATCATACATACTGGGGGACAGAGGGGCAGGGGGAAACACCACACACAAAAATCAAACCTAGTCCAAGTGCCAGGTTGGTGAATAATTGAGCATAGTTCTCCAAAACACATGAGCTTAATGCAGACTACTGATGAGAAAAGCCTAGAATATTAAGAAATATAGAAAAAGTAATAGATGACAAAGCACAAACTTTTAGTATGCCATAGGAAAAAATTATGTTGCACAGACACATAAACTGTGAATATCACATATAATTCTGTTCACACCAATCAAAATAAAGGAATAGTGGAAATGGGGGGGAAACCCAAACCACATAACAAGACAATGATTGAATGGCACAACTTGTGTAAGAGTACAGAGTAAGCAGAGAGGAACTCTTCAGCTGGAAGGAAGATTCCTGATAACATACAAGAAAAATAAATAGAATTATGATTACTGTAAGGAAGGTAAACACAAAAACAACATAACACACGAGGGACTCAAATGAAATAATCTGAAGAGCAGTTTTATTTACGAACCCATTACACTTTAGTTAACCTAACATACTGATTTAGTTTTAACCCCATTTTTGAAACTCTACAATACATTATACCTGTAGTTCCAGCTCAAACACTAAGAAAAAGCAGTAACTGAATTTACATTTTGTAGTTCTGTATTTTAAAAAAAAATTTTATTTACAGTGTAAGAAAAATATAAATTGTTTATAGTTTAAATTTACTTAGTTAAATGGTTCACAATTGTACTTACCAACTCCATTAGATCTCTCAACTTTCCAATTTCTTCTGGAATGGAGACCAGCTTATTATTACTGACAACCAGAACTTTAAGTGGAAGATCAAACAGGTATTTTGGCAACGTTGATAAAAGATTTCGACTTGAAAGAAAGAAAAATGAACAAGCAAGGCTGGATTATAATCTGCTTTGTAAGCCTGACGGGGAGTCCGAGATGCACATTGTAAAACTTTTCTCCTATTCCAGAAGACAGTCTCCACTTATTACAATTTCATATAAATTTAAGCTACAATCTCCATCGTGAATTCCTTACCAGATAAAGCCTCTCTCAGATACGTGAATTTTAGGTCCCCACCTCACTTAATGAAATGAGTATGTATTATAACTGAATCTAACACTAAGATGTACAGAGAAATCTGTTAAAAGAAATAATGTTTGATGTTTGCTTTTATTCTGCTTTCTGATACCTTCAGAAGGACCGCCTGACCTGACAGTTCACCAATATAAAGTTCTCAGCAAACCAGAACTTCATACAAGGCCATTGCTTCTCATGTCATGTGGTCATGTCACTCCTGAGCCATCACAGAAAGCCCTTAATATCTATTTATTACTTTGCAGAGCACTAGTCTGGAAGTCAAGTTTTAATTAAAATTGGTTTCTTTTGTGTATATCATTTTCCAACTGCATGCATGTATGTCTGCTTTGTACACAAGAAACATACTATTACTGACAATCTGATTTAAATCAGTACTGGAAAAACTACCAACTGCAGACTGCCACTGCCAGAAATACATAGAATTTTTCTAATAAGGTACTTGTACATTTAAAAAAGCCATTGGAAAACCAGCTTGTTCGGATGTGGTAAGAAAGCAATTCCTTTCATACATAAAAGTAAAAAAAAAAAAAAAAATCAGTAATTGCTGTTGCTTTAAGTAGAACTGCGTAGAGGCCAGAATTTCTATTTTGAAAAAGAACAAAAAAAAAAAGCCCCAAACCCTTTAAGTGTTGACATTTGTGGTCACACTGTATTAAGAAAAACCCTGAAGTCTTACAGTTTGATTGATATGTATCAGAGCACTGTTTTCATATTTAAACCAAAGCTTTTTACATTATTATTCTCCATGACTACAGTTTATAGGACTGCAAAACCAACAACAAAAAAAATTATATCCTTGCAACATTTCAGCTTCAAGGAAGTACTGCAATTTTAACACCATAAAACAAACATAAACTTCTATCACTACCTTCATAAAAGTAATGTATTTATTCTGTTAATTTTAAGTGAAAAATACAAATAAGTTTTGGATCATAGAATCGTTTAGGTTGGAAAAGACCTTTAAGATCATCCAGTCCAAACATTAACCTAACATTACCAAGTCCACTCTAAACCAATTAAGGGTAGAGTAAACCATGTCCCAAAGTGCCACATCTACCCGTTTGTTGAACACTTCCAGGGATGGGGACTCCACTACCTCTCTGGGCAGCCTGTTCCAATGCTTGACTACCCTTTCCGTGAAGAAGTCTTTCCTAATATCCAACCTAAAGCTCCCCTGACGCAGCTTGAGCCCATTCCCTCTTGTCCTATCGCTAGCTACTTGGGAGAAGAGACCAACACCCACCTCACTACAGCCTCCTTTCAGGTAGTTGTAGAGAGCGATAAGGTCTCCCCTCAGCCTCCTCTTCTCCAGACTAAACAACTGCAGTTCCCTCAGCCGCTCCTCATAAGACTTGTGCTCCAGACCCTTCACCAGCTTCGTTGCCCTTCTCTGAACATGCTCCAGCACCTCAATGTCTTTCTTGTAGTGAGGGGCCCAAAACTGGACACATTATTCCAGATGCAGCCTCACCAGTACCAGGTACAGGGGGACAATCACCTCCCTGCTCCTGCTGGCCACACTATTCCTGATATAAGCCAGGATGCTGTTGGCCTTCTTGGCCACCTGGGCACACTGCTGGCTCACGTTCAGCCGACTGTCAACCAGCACCCCCAGGTCCTTTTCAGCCAGGGAGCTTTCCAGCCACTCTTCCCCAAGCCTGTAGCGCTGCATGGGGTTGTTGTTACCCAAGTGCAGGACCCGGCACTTGGCCTTGTTGAGCCTCATACAGTTGGCCTCAGCCCATTGGGCCAGCCTGTCCATGTCCCTCTGCAGGGCCTTCCCACCCTCCAGCAGATCGACACTCCCACCCAGTTTGGTGTCATCTGCAAACTTACTGAGGGTGCACTCAATCCCCTCATCTAGAATCATTGATAAAGATATTAAATAAGACTGGCCCCAAAACACAGCCCTGGGGTACACCGGTTGCCAACTGGATTTAACTCCATTCACCACAACTGTCTGGGTTTGGCCACCCAACCAGTTTTTTATGCAGCAAAGAGTACACCCGTCCAAGCGATGAGCTGCCAGCTTCCTTAGGGGAATGCTATGGGAGACTGTGTCAAAGGCTGTGCTAAAGTCCAGGTAAATGACGTCCACAGCCTTTCCTTCATCCACCAGGATGTATGTATGCAGTCAGTCTCTTTTTTTTTTATGTTGTATTTCAGGCAGGTATGACAGGCTTTTTTGGTTGGAGAGCATGAGAAGCAAAAATATAATGTGCAAATAAACTACTTTTAATTGATTATAAAAATGTGGCAATGAAACAGTTGTTCTCTGCATCACTTAAATTTCCTCTGTTTTTGGGGCGGGTTTGTTTGTTTTAAAAAGAACTGCCTACTTTACTATGAATTGCAGAATACATTTTTTCAGTCATCCAAATCCAAACATAGAATTTGAGATTGTGTGGTTTTCTTCTGTAACAAAATATTGAAACTAGTAAGCCAGGATTTTAGCCAGTTCTTCAACTACTGTAGTCCACGTGTTCATGCATTGTGAAAACAGTCCTCAGACATTAGCACAAAAATGAAGACAAAACACAGTAAAGCAAATGATGATTAGAAGAGTCAACTCTTGAAATAACATGCGATGCCCAGTTGGAACTACATGCTACTTTATTTCTGTGTAAGGAATTGTATTCGGCACCTCAATTACCATCAACAGAGAAATGGGCTGTTGCTGCTCTGTGAAGAAAGTTAAGTCAAATTTCTTTCAGAACACTGAGCTTTATCATATCATTAATCCTCTTTAGAATTGCCACAGAACAGACTACTCTTAAATTATCACTATAAGTACTGACATTTGCAGATTTCAAGACATAGGTGGTTTTTTTGGGGGAGGGGGTTTGTTGTTTGGGTTTGTTTGTGGTTTTTTTTTTTAAAAAAACCTACAAAACCTTTTCCAAGGATCAATTCACAATATTTTTCAACATAAATTCTGGAACCAAATCTCACATGTTAAATAGCTCTTAGCTAAGAAGGCTGTTTTGGACTTGATGTAGTCTATGTAAGAAACGAGGAATATTGCGGAAAACAGGGTCTCGGCTCTTTATGGGAAGGTTCTTCTAGATTCCCTCTCCTTCCAGAGCTCACATTAGTCTTCTGTTCTTCTAAGGTCCAACCATGTTTTCCAAGTTTAAGAACAGCAATGGATGTAAATAATGTGCAAAATGAGTAGGGACTTCTGGCCAGAGTAATCTACCCTCTTGAGAGCAGCAAATTTTTACACATGTAGTTT
This sequence comes from Pelecanus crispus, assembly GCF_030463565.1. NCBI lineage: Eukaryota > Metazoa > Chordata > Aves > Pelecaniformes > Pelecanidae > Pelecanus > Pelecanus crispus. Next base: position 14,260,995 of record NC_134655.1, read on the forward strand.
CTAAACATGGTCTGTCTGCATAACATTAAAAACAAAGAAAGCTTTGTAAACTGTCCTTATCCTCAGCTACCATTTCGTAATGCAGTCAATTCCTTCCCACAAAGGAAGAAACAACCACTAGCCTTAAAACACCAAGGATAAGGCAAACAAACAACAGAACAATTGTATCTACCTGGGCAAAAATGAGGGCATGAGAGCACTCAATGACCTGGTGAAGCAGAATGCCACCTCTTCAATGAGGTAAGTTATATAAAGACCAAAACCAACAAGCATTACTCACCTAATGTTAAGGTAGGTAAGCATTTGCAGGTTTTTAATAGATTCTGGAATGGATTTGATGCAGTTGTGATACAAATTTAAAGTTTCCAGTGGTGCAAACAGCCAGACATCAGGAGGAATTTCAGTAAATCTGTTCTTTGAAAGATCTAAGGGGGGGAAAAAAAAAATCCTTTTTTAGTAAAAAATTTCCCTGCAGTAAGAGAAGATACAAGTCTCCACTGTCAATTCTTGTCACACTCCTAAAAATTAGGGTGTTGAAAGAAGTGTAAAATAATTCAGTTTTACCAGATGCTACTGCATATAATTAATACACAAAAGAGACTTAAAATACTAAAAGATTATTGTTTGATATGCAATTATAACAGAAAATAGAAAAGTGACAGGAATTCAAAAATATGTTACCCACTACATAATTAAGAACATTTAAAAATGCAATTGAATATCAATTATGGTTGTCCCTCCTCTATCAGTCTTTGTTCTGTGCAACTTTGGGGGCTTTCACCTCCAATTCTAGGCACAACAGTGAGTCAAGGTACAAACCCAGTAAGCATTACTTTTCCTGTGTGACAGCTACATCAGAACCTAATTTCACTGCACAAAATATCTGCAATGCTAAAGCCAAGTGTGCAAAAAAAGTTACATATTTATTTTGCTAAAGAACTACAATTCTCATCTAAAAATATTCTTTATTGCAAGCACAGTACCTGAGACGTTCTCCAGTTATTAGGTAAAAAGAGAATAAAGTTGCAAAAAACAATGCCAAATGCGTTTAGCTATAAAAATAAGGATGCAAATTAGCCTAGCCTAAGAGCAGAAAGAGGAGATACCTTTGACAACAGAAACATAATACTTGAACCAGAGTTGTTTTGACAATGCATGACTGCATTATGCAAACCTGCATGCAGAAGATATGAAAAACCAGTGCACTTACAAAAATGCATACCATCTCTAACTATATGAATCTTTAAAAAGACCAGAAAATTCAAGTTGATGTGACCCAAGAATCCTGGAAATTATCAGTTAATTACCAAAACCTGTGTCACAAAGTCCATGAAACTACCTTGGAAGAAGGAGATATTTACTTGAGAACGACTCTCTACTTTTTTGAAAGTAATTCTGCTTCCCAACACAAGATATTTCAAAAGGATGTGGTTTCTCAGAAATGCTGAACAAACTCTTTTAACAAAGCAGCAATACAGATCCCTCGCTATTTCAGGCTTTAGTTCTCAGTTTTTAACACTTGCATGAAATAACTGTGTTTCTGCTTAGTTCCTATCACATTATTATTGGAACAAACATACAGTTTGTTCTACACTAGACTGAAAAAAAAAACAGACTAGAAGGTGGCTGGAAAAGCGGCTCAAAGTCACCGTCAGTCTCAAAGAAGAGAGCTCAACAGCCTGAAGTTTAACTGGCAAACGAGCTATGAGTGGCATTTGTCGGGGCCAACACTGGAATCAACATCATTTAGTATCTTCATCGATAACCTGGAAAACAGGATAGAATGTACCCTCAGGAAGTGCACGGACAACACCAAGTTGGAGGGAATGAAGAGGCAACTTCCATGCTGGAGGGATGCCAGCCAGAAGTACCTCAACTGGCAGATGCCCCATCCAGTTTAATAAAGGCAAACTTCTTAAAAAAGACTTGCACCTGTGGCAGAATAACTCCTCACACTAGCATGGGCTGGAGGACAAAGGGGTAGAAGATAGCTCTGCAGAGAACACCATGTGATGCTGTTACACAACAGGCTGAATGCAAGTCATCAGCATGTCTAGCAGTGGGGAAGGAGGCCATCCACACAGCATGCTGCAGATGCCCATCAAATAAAGTGGACTGGTACAATCAAACATCACCTTCCAGTGTCATTATTTTTGCTTCCTTAAGTCTAGAATATGTGAAATTTGTGAGCTACCTGGCTGTCACTCCATCGTTCCACCATTTCTAAGAAACATTCTCAAGCTAAAGTATCACAAAACCTTCCTTTAGATCAGGGCATCCACTGCCGAGACTGAATTCTGCAAATTCTAGCTGCAAGCGGCAGAAAGACAAAAGATTTACGTTGCAGGACTGGCATTCTTAATGAAGTGAATGAAAAATGGAATAAAGTTCACTAAAACTAAACATCCCAACTAAAATGAAAAAGCTTATTAAAAAAATCTAGCATAGCTTGAAAAAGTTTTCACAATAATGAGGTTTGTTTTCTGTTTTCTACCACATCAATTTTCAAAACATTACAGAAAAAGAGCAGCTTTCACATGAAAGAATCTTCTGCAAAACCCATTCTAGGTTAAACAAAGGCTCTCTTATTCTAATATTAAGCACAGTGGGATAACTGTGTGCAGAAAAGATGCACACAGTTTTACTGCCACCACAATTCTACCACCGCTATCTACCACATGATGAACAGTCTTTGACACAATCCCATTCTGAAGAAATCAGCTCTAAGGCTCTTCCTGATTTTGTTTTATCAGCAGCTGGAAAGATAACTGAAGGCTAATACAAAGATCTACTCCACAAAATACAAATGACAGAATCCCACCCTACTGCCACTGATCCAAAGAGCAGTACTGTAGATTATATATGAACTGGAAGATTCAAGACCACCATAAAAATTCAGCTGCTGTATGCACATCCAGCCATACCGCAACCATACATCTTGGAAAGACACAGGTTAAAAAACAACTTTGCTGTTTCTTATGCAGAAATAAAACCCAGAAGTGGGCCAGACAGCAACTATAGTGTGCACCAACTCTCTGCTCTGGACAATGAGTAGACCAGGACTGTAGAACTCAACAGGCAATATAAAGTCAGCTGTAGTTTCTAGCCTGGCCTAACAAAAATAACATTAGCACAGTCTGGTTGAAGTCCCTTAGGGTACCCTCATACAAAACCCATACAATTTCACATTAGGAAAAAATACACAAGTATTGTGAAATTAATATATATTACTGTTGAAAACACTTCCCTGAAAACAATGCCTTAAGACACTGCAGAGCAAGGATTCCACTTCTCCATTATGAAATCCAGAAGTCCTATTAAAATAGGAAATGATACCCATTATCTGTCAATAATAAAATAAAAAGGTAAATAAAGAGTTGGAAGATAATATGACTTCTCTTCCAAGCAATTTTTCATTCATTCATTGCAAAACAGTATTACAATAGCCCCAGGGGTTCAGATCTTTCTAAAGAGAAAGATTCAAGTGTATATAGTTTTCCACAACATTCATCTATCAAACATACTTGCAGCTTTTTAAAAACAAGTAATGTTATTCTTTATCCAAACTGAAAAATGACTTCTACCCCAGAAATGTTTTGACAATAGGCAAAAAATTTATGAGTTCATCTATTATGCCAAATAAAATGTAGATGTGAAGCTTATGCAGTTTAGGTACCTTTTTAAGACTAATAACCCAATGTATGGCTGAGAAAATATTGTAAGAAAAAAAGGAGGAAACTTCTAGAACAGAGCATTCCTCTATAAACAAGACAGACTTCATCTCAGTGAAAATGGAAGCACACTGCTGGCACTTAAAATGAGAATGGTTTTGTAAGAGTTAGACTGAAGAAGCAAGGAAAGCTGCTAAATGCAGAACTGCACATGATTAAAAATGGCAACTCCTCTAGAAATGAGATTATAGGAATTCTTTGTTTAACCAGTTTAGACTGGAAAACTCTAAATTGGGGGTGGTATGTGAAGACCAAATAGAAGACACTATCCATGACTGCTTATGAATCACAGGAATTTTCAATTCACTATCTCTGCAGAAACAATAAAAGTGAGAAGTACACCATTACTAAGGTTAAAGTTAAAAGAGGAACTACAAAAATATGAAGAAGTTGGTTGCAGCTTAGTTTCTTTTTAACAGAAAGAGTAAAGTCTTTACTGACTGTAAGACAACGATTAAAAGACAATATATTGAAAGTTCAGAAGGAAAGAATTTTAGAAAATCAGTCAGAGTTTGGAGGGGAAGCTATTAGAAGTAAGAAGGTATCTTGTATGAATTTAAGCCATGATCAAAGGGAAAAAAAAAGTTCAAGCTGTCAGGTTACAGCAGTGTGCAGTAAAGTAGTCAAATGGTATTAACATCATGTTTGCCTTGTTTTTGCACTTTTCTCTAAGCATTTATCACTGATTACTATCAGAGGCATGCTGCTAGAACAAACTGGCCTTTTATCTGATTCAGTTCAATCATTTTTATATTCACGTTTTGCATGCATTACGTGTTGAATTTGAAATACAAGGCTTAGCTGGGAAATTTACACTTGAACCTCATCTTGATGTTATAATATTTTTCATAAAAATATGCTGAGCCATGATACTGGTGTTGAGTTTTTGCTTGCTCAAAGAGTTCCAAAATTTTGTTTAGAAACTAGATCAAAAAGGAAACAGCCTGCCTGTCGGCAAAACCCAGATCTGCTCTCCTAACTTGTAATACATACAGATTTTCCTAGCCAGTTTTTCTAGTAATGATTTAGCTGAGTCTAAACCAAAAAAACATCTAAGCACAACAGTAACAATATAATCAGTCCTACAGAAGTCAATGAATGTATAAAATTAAAACTGTTCAGACCTGATCCTAAAGATACACTTTTGACCAATCTAAACAGAACTCCGAGATCAACACACAGAACATAGGTAAAATTTATTAGTCTGTCAGATGGAAGATGATTCTGGAGAAGAAAAAAAGTCTCAAACACTGCAGAAACACCTCCATATGGTGATTCCAGGAGGCAGAAATTTTCCATGTCCACAAAACACTCAGTCACCTTATAATTCAAATCCTGTGATGGTTAAAATTTATATTGAACAATAAAAGCATTAAAAACCCCTCAGTGTAATTATATTCCACACAGTGATTATTAATTTACTTGACAGGCCAATGGTACTGAAGAAATACAGGCAGGCAAGTATTCTTACTTAGTGTAACCCTCCAAAACCACCTTATGACCACATGTCCTAGCAACTATTCTTCTCTTACACAAATATCCCATCTTTCTTTTTCTCCCATCTCAAACAGAAAGCCAAGTCTCCCTCCTTGAGCAGGTTCCTATAAAGAGAAAATTGTAAGATTTGCATTCTATCTGATGGAGTTCCAAGAGTGATATCAGCAACACAGACAAGACTAAGGCTTTACTAATGTGTTACCTTCTCCCACAAGGACATTAGACTTCAAACAACTTTAACTTCACAACCAACCATGATAAATGATGGCCATTATTTGCACCACAGCATTCAAGGAACAGGAAACAGAATATAAAATTTAAGAAATTAAGTTCTGTTGCACAAAGATATTCCAGATGCTAAAATGGCAAAATAATATAAAGCAATCTGCCAGTAAATGTATGCATTTCCCTATCACCCTAACAAGGAAGAAGGAAAGTTAAATCCAAGCTGCCTAGCATTTAAGATTAACCATAAAGCAAAGATGTATGTTTGAAATATAGTGAAATTTGTCTCAAAAAACCCTCCAACAACAAAAAACAAACAAACCCTAAGTCAGACTACAAGAGTCTAATACCATAAGCTCCTATGCGCATGAGTTGCCCACCTTCTGCCAGGAATGGAGATTCCAGCATAGCATAGCAAGAAAAGTATGAATCCAAAACTAAGAACAGGTCAGCTTGCCAAAGCAGTCCAACACCTCATCTACACTATGCCCACCATGGACTCCTAGCATGCTGGGGTTAACTTCCAGAGTGTTATTATATAGCTTTAATACATGTAGCAGAGGGAATCTCTCACCTGCTGCAGATGAACCAGGGCTACAGAATTGGAGTCACAGAAACCCAAAGCTAAGCAGAAAAAGACCCTCCAAATCTCTCAGTTGGAGCGTTGTTATTGTTCATGACTGTGGCTCCGCAAGTAATTCCTCAGCAGCTGATTAAGTTCATTACCTCCCATCCTATTTTATGTTATACTAGGACAGTTTGCATGGCCATACCATGAAAAAGTGCTGGTTTAGTCCTCAGGACAATGTCCCAAGCCTGTACATCTCCCATTCAGGTATGTCTGTAATGCTACAAAAACTGTATTTTTGCAGTATCATTAGTCTTGCCATCTTCTTTACTGGGAATAATTAAATGCAGACACTCAGAAATTTTATTAAAAAGAAACATTGATGAGCTAACACTAAAGTTGAATTATCCACATCTGAAAACATCATCCTTCATTTTACTAGTCTGTCAGTATCAAGCTTCCAAAGACCTTGAAGAGCTGCTAACAACTTACAAGTGTTTGAACAAAACAGTTTAGAAAATAAACCCACTTGTTCTACATTTTCCTCCTTCCTTGTTCTAGCAATCCTGCTCTGAGAAGTAAAAAAGTAAAACCATGGAAATAGTATATAGTAGTTGTTTATTAGCAAACTGAAGCTGCTGTTTTCTGTTGTGGTATTTCAGTAGTGAATATCTACATTACACGAAAGACCAATCATATTCTTAGGTTATCATTAAGAATATCCTTGTTTTCTATCTTGCTTTAATCTTCAAGAGTCATGTAAGTACTATATAAATTACATGAGCATTAAGACTGGGGAAAATAGGTTCATGAGTCAGCAGGTATTCAAAGGTACTATTTGAATTTACTGATCTTAAGCTGAAGTCTGTAAGCCCAATATTAAAGTGACAAATGATATATGTAAAAAAAGAAAAATTAGCAAAATAATATGTTTTGAAGTCTACTGAAGCTTGAGGCTCCTTGCCCAGTTTGTTGAGAAACTAAGAAAGGAAGCAAGAGGTCTGGCTTTCATTACTAACCACAGAAATAGCACTCAGCAGGAAGAAACCAATTTCATTGTTTATATAACAACACTTTCTTCAGTCAGAAAAATGAAATTAACTGAGACTTCTAGGAGAATTCAGAAAACATATTTCACAGAGACTGAAATATCGCTGGAGATGCTCAAAACTTAACTGGTCAACGCCCCGAGCAACCTGCTCTAACTGGACCTGTTCTGGGCAGGAGACTATCCTAGATGACCTATGAAGATCTCTTTCAACCTACGTAATTACAGGATATAAAATTGTAGTTTGTTTGTATTATAGGAGTATAATCATCTCAGCACTGTTTGGGTATTTCAAATATCAATTTCTTATGATGGTAAAGAGGAAAACTAAATGCATTGAAAAATCCAAGTGTATGTAAATACTATCTGCTTCCTATAACGGGTCTTAATTCTGCCAGCCACGAATTTTGATGGCAGCATTAATGAAACACAAATCTTCATCTGGAGCTTTCAAATACAGAGTTATGGCGGTGTGTGTGTGTGGGGGGGAATACCCACAGAAATCCCCCCCCCAAGCAAGTTAAATTCACCTGAAAAAAAAAACCCTAATGTGTATCCTGTGTCTACACTACAGTATGTTTTAAGCACCTTGCTCCCATGCTGTTATTAGGGTGGAGGGGGAACCCACAAGATTAAGCCAGAAACTGAAAGCTAGATTTGATGGCAGCAAGAGATACTGGTCAAGAATTTTTTTTCTCAGAGATTCTGATCACAAGTCCTTTGCATAAGCTACCTAGCACTTTCCATTACAATTGAAACAGAACCAGGTTTCTGAAACTACTGCTTCATCCTGATTTTCAGGAACCTCAGGAGAAAGGAACTCTTAAGCTTGCCAAGCTTATATCTAAAGGGATGTCCTCTAGCATCTCTAGCATTTCCCCTCAAACTCTATACACCCCACCTCCAGGTTCAGAGTTCAAATCTTAATGTTAATGCATGACTAGTGTTAAACGTAGAAATGTTTTAAGATTTTCCTTTGAAAAAGGAAAAAAGAAGCCTGGTTAATTAAATAACTAATATCAGAATTCTTAATATTTACTTAGGTTGCAAAATTAAGCATTAAACAATTAAAATATATCCAAATATAGAATGATTGTGCATACCAATACAAAAAGCAATGACTTCAGTTGCAAAACAGACAAAAAAATGTTTAGAATTTACTGGCAAAGAATGTTCAACAATTACAGCAAAATTATTTTTGCATGTAACTATGTATTTCACATATAAATACATGTTTGGTCTCCAATATTAAGAGCTATGGTGAATGACTACACAGAACAAACTGAGCACCCATCAGCTCTTATGCAAAAGAAGGAAACCGATATACCTGTCAGACACCTATAGCTCTCAGGAAATTAAATTGACCAATGTACTTTCCTTATCACAAGGAAAGTTAAATAAATTTTAAAAGTCTATTGTTAAAAGTTTATGTAGTAATAGTTAAATTGATTTTTATCTGTTGTGTATACTCTTAAGTAAAATAGAAGCATAGTCTGTCTTCATCTATTCCTTGCATCTATTCCTCTACAGGGCCATACTACCCTGAAACAGATCAACACTCCCACCCAACTTGGTGTCATCTGCAAACTTACTGAGGGTGCACTCAATCGTTGATAAAGATACTAAATAAGACTGGCCCCAAAACAGAGCCCTGGGGTACACCACTTGTGACCGGTCGCCAACTGGATTTAACTCCATTCACCACAACTCTCTGGGCTTGGCCACCCAGCCAGTTTTTTACCCAGCAAAGAGTATGCCTGTCCAAGCCACAAGCCGCCAGCTTCCTTAGGGGAATGCTGTGGGAGACTGTGTCAAAGGCTTTACAAGTCCAGGTAGATGACATCCACAGCCTTTCCTGCATCCACTAGGCAGGTCACCAGGTCATAGAAGATCGGGTTGGTCAAGCAGGACCTGCCTTTCATGAACCCATGCTGGCTGGGCCTGATCCCCTGGTTGACCTGCATATGCCTGTTGAGCATACTCAAGATGAACCGCTCCATAATCTCCCCCAGCACCGAGGTCAGGCTGACAGGCCTGTAGTTCCCTGGATCCTCTTTCCGGCCCTTCTTGTAGATGGGCATCACATTGGCAAGCCTCCAGTCATCAGGGACCTCACCTGTTAACCAGGACCGCTGATAGATGATGGAGAGTGGCTTGGTAAAGCTCCTCAACCAGCTCCCTCAGTACTCTCGGGTGGATCCCATCTGCCCCATAGACTTGTGAGCATCCAGGTGGCGTAGTGGGCCATTAACTGCTTCCTCCTGGATTATGGGGACTTCATTCTGCTCCCCATCCCTGTATTTCAGCTCAGGGGGCTGAATACCCTGGGGATAATTGTTTTGTCTATTAAAGACAGAGGCAAAGAAGGCATTAAGTACCTCCGCCTTTTCCTCATCCTTGGTGACAATGTTCCCCCCAACATCCAACAAAGGATGGAGATTCTCCTTGGCTCTTTTTTTGTTGTTAATGTGTTTGTAAAAACGTTTTTTATTATCTCTTACAACAGTGGCCAGACTGAGTTCTAACTGGGCTTTTGCCTTTCTAGTTTCCTCCCTGCATGACCTAACAAGATCCCTGTACTCTTCCTGAGTTGCCTGCCCCTTCTTCCAAAGGTGGTAGCCTCTCCTTTTTTTCCCCGAGTCCCAGCAAAAGCTCCCTGTTCAGCCAGGCCGGTCATCTTCCCCACCAGCTCATCTTATGGCACATGGGGCATGGTGGTGTTGGGCTGATGGTTGGACTGATGATCTTAGAGGTCCTTTCCAACCTTAATGATTCCTAGTTTTTACTTTCATTAAAAAATAATCCAGCCACCAAGCCAGGAAACATGACATTATTACTCTACCCTTAATTGGTTTAGTGGTGACTTGGTAGTGTTAGGTTAATGGTTGGACTGGATAATCTTAAAGGTCTTTTCCAACCCCTAAAAAATTCTATGATTCTATGGGGACAGACCACTCCTGTGCCTTTAAGACTTCCTTCTTGAAGAAGGCCCAGCCTTCCCGGACCCCTCTGTCCTTCAGGATTGTCTCCTGTGGGACTTTCCCAACCAGTGTCCTGAACAGGCCAAAGTCTGCCCTCCGGAAGTCCATAGTAGCGGTTTTGCTGGCCCTCCTCCTTACTTCGCCAAGAATCGAAAACTCTATCATATTGTGGTCGCTAAGCCCAAGACGGCCTCTGACCATGACATCTCCCACGAGTCCTTCTCTGTTTGTAAACAGCAGGTCAAGTGAAGCACCTCCCCTGGTAGGCTCACTTACCAGCTGCGTCAGGAAGTTATCCTCCACACACTCCACGAACCTCCGAGACTGTTTCCTCTCTGCTGTGTTGTATTTCCAGCAAATGTCTGGCAAATTGAAGTCCCCCATGAGAACATGGGCTAGTGATTGTGAGATTGCCAGCCGCTTACAGAATGCTTCATCTATCTTGGTTGGGTGGTCTACAGCAGACTCCCAGCAGGATGTCTGCCTTGTTGGCCTTCCCCCTCATCCTTACCCATAAGCACTTGACCTTATCACCACCACTGTCAAGCTCTATACAATTGAAACACTCCCTAACATACAGAGCCACCCCACTGCCTCTCCTTCCCTGCCTATCCCTTCTGAAGAGCTTATAGCCATCCAGTGCAGCACTCCAGTCATGAGAGTCATCCTACCATGTTTCTGTGATGGCGACTAAGTCATAGCTATCCTGCTGCACAAAGGCTTCCAGCTCCTCCTGTTTGTTGCCCATGCTGCGTGCATTGGTGTAGATGCACTTCACACTCAATACTGCAGTAGCTCATGAATTAAAAAAAATTGAAGGAAACATCTTACACACATTTTGCATTTTCAGCAATGTTACATGTGCAGCTAGTTCTACTTCCACGTTACCAGTGTTGTTTCCTATTTATCTTAGGCACAATTTTGCGAGGATTTCACTTTCACATACTTCTCTAGCTTTAATGTATTGATTGCATTTAATTAGTAACTCACAAGTGAATATGCTGACATTTCAAAACAGAGATTCACCCAGCCATATTACTCAAGTTTCGATTTCCTGAAAATGGCAACTCAAGTCAAAAGGCACAAAACAGTGCTAGGAACAGAGAATAGAAAGTTATTTCATTGCATACCCGTATCGTGACACTGCATGCTGTTCCTGGCTTATCTCAAAAAAGATACAGTACAACATATACAAAGAGTATGTGCACACACGAGAATTTTTCAGTATAAGAGGAGATTATACAGAATAGGCTTAATCAGCCTGGAATAGACAACTGAGGACGCAATCTATTTTCATTATTTTCGGTAAAAATATAGAGCTGCAAAGGAAGTTATCAAGCAACATGTTAAAAAGATTATTATTAGCTTTTAAAGAGAATCTTGGGCTAGATAGACCTTTTATATCAATACAGTTACATCCAATTTATATATTAGAAAAATATTGTTCTAATATATAGTGTATATATAATTTTCTATATTTTTTCTAATTATATAGTATATTTTTTTCTAATTATATAGTATATAATCCTGCATATAACCATGATCAGAGAGACTGCACATAAATAAGGACCAGCACCCCTTCCCAAGCACCTACAATGCTAGGGAATATAGTGGGAGATAGCAGCAAAGATAAAGAGAACCTTTTGCAAGGGATGTGACACTAATTTGACAGTAAGGGAAATAATAGTGTCAAGTGAGAAGTTTCTGAAACTGAAAGGAAAAAGAGCACTGATACAGAGTTGCAGCTTTTATGCAGTCACAAACACTGCAAGATGCATGGAAAAGAAACTCAGGACTTCTGAGGAGGTGCAGAAAAAGTATAAAGGAGGCATTTCCTTGTCATCAATGTGACCACTGTTTAATAGCTAGAGAGAGATGAAAAAATCTTCCAGGAAAATTAATTACCTTGGCCAGCTTAACAGCTTCCAGTGCATGTTCAATCATTTATTCAGTCTTCTAACACATGCAATGTCTCCTTATATGCTATTAAAGTGAAACACAGGGTACTGGACTGTGCTAATGTGAGTGACCATGTTTCTCATTGCAATACACCATCAAATATTTTAGCACAGGGCTGCTCCATATTAGAGAGCAGCTGAACATCTTTTCACATTGCTTCTCAGTTTCATACTCCTCTGCTTGTGTTTCTTTTTTGAGCTGTCTAAAAGAAAGAAAAACACTCCCAAGACTGTAGGTGGCTACAAGCAGTTTTTACTGTTTTTTAACTGGGTGTTTGACAGAGCACAGAATAGCTTCTATTTTTGTGAGATATTACAAAGACATATTACAAAGTGGTGTTTGGGTTCTAAATCCAACAACTGAAGAGCAAGGAAATACCTGCTTTATGATTAGCTATGTCACTAATTTCAGTTACATACACAGTCTGTGTGGTTAAAGTGACAAATAAACTGTACATGACCACATAATTAAAGTTTCTCATCAAACACAGAGGGAAGGTTGTACAGGCAACCAGAAACTGTATTTTCCAGATTCTGAGTTTTTGTCTTTTCAAACTAAACGGCACTACTAAAGAAAAAATATCTTTTTTAAAAAAAATATATATGCATTGCTTTAGGGACTTAAACAAAAAAAGCACCCTGTCAGATCGAACCAGAGTTCTTCCATGTGAAATACATGTTTCTGTAACTGGAACAGACCAACAGTTGTCTCACAGACTTGTACTACCAGAGAGGAAGGACTGAGATCCAGCACACGGGCTCTGAAATCAAGGTAGCCTTGAGGAAACTACTATATTCTGGCCCATCCTCATTGAACCTCATTGAAGAGTAGTCTCCTAGTCTACTCTGGACGCATCTACATTGAACGTGTCTAAATTGGCAGTTCAGTTCAAGCAATTCTTGTTTTTCATGTAAGTCATCTCCACTCACCACATGTTGGTTCAGGTACATGAGGTTTTTCCTGAAATTTGCACTCATCAAAAACTAAACCAGAAGCTCTGATCTAAAGGTTGGAACAACTGGGAGGCATGCTGGTGCTGACCTGCTGCACACCAATGCAGGGATAAAACCAACAGATGAATTCAGGGAATTCCTCACCATGTTAGCACATGAGAAGGATCCAAGCATTTCCAACACAAGACAGCATGCTGCTCCAACTTGAATATAAGTGTTCAGTTATTTTAGCATAGCATGATTAAAACAAAAAATAAAGAACACACCACCAAGAGGAGGGAATAATTTACTCCTCAAATTGGTGTATGAAGGGGTAAATTGGCACACCAGTTGGCTATGCAATCAAAAGGACATTACTACATGTCAAGGATTACCTTCCTCTCCACTTCTGAAGGTGCCCTGTCACCACAAGTATTTGTAGTTTGAAATGGTAAGCAGAAAATTCCACAGGAAGCTTATTTGTTTCCCTAAACAACACGGCACTTAAGTATTTAGTCTAGACTATAATTCGTAAAACAGCTTACTACCAGAAAGAGTGAAATGTGTTTTCCTGACAAGTCAGGAAGATTTATTAAGTTTGCATATTCTAGCACAGGGCTTCTTCCTCCCACTTAAATTGGCCATTACTTATTGGTTTAATTCTGTCAATTTCTTTGTTGTTTTTGAAATTTTTAAATTCCAAGCTTCAATTTCAAATTATTTTAACTCTTTCACAGAAAAATAATATAAGGGAAAGTAATCATCACTTGTAAAGGAAGCAAGTCTGGGTTTGTTATGGATTACCTAAAATGCATACAAAAACTCCCAAGTAAAGCTTCTTATGTTAGCCTCTGTATGCTCATTTACATACATCCAAGGCCTTTGCCCTGAAAAGCTTATAATCTAAATGGGCATGAGGCAGAGACAAAAGGCTACAACCAATCAACTGTAACCAGTATTTACTATATGACTTATCTTTTGTGTGGATAAAATTGCTTGACACTGGATAAACTAAGCAGAAACATTTTTAAAGTAGGCTAGACTGCTGGAAGACAAAGAACACTGGAAAACAAGGCGAGTGAAGTAAGAGTGAAGCAGAAAAAACCCTGAAGAAAATGAGTAAACTAACAGTCCATGAGCACAGAGTGAACAGGGTCTAGCAACAACTACAGCATGTTCTCTTGAGACATGAAGGCCACTGCTCTAGCAACTCAGCATCTGTTCTTACTTGCTGGTGCCTCCCACTGACTCTGTCCTACTCATGCCAGACCTCATGGCAGCATTTAAGAATGGCTGTAACCACTTCTATTAGCTTAAAAATAAGTATGTAGTATCACTCATTGCTGCATGTAATGATTTGAAGTGAACACTTCCTTTTAGTTCTAGGTCAGTCTTTAATATATCAAGTTCTTGTCTACTACGTACTGGTTCCACCTATTGAAACAGTGATAAAGTGACAAAATGAAGTAGATGTTTGTTTTAATACACAGATGGTCAGGGATTTGCTCATTGTGCAGTTACACCTGCTGGTCAGCAGCCTACAAACAGACCTGAAATGCAAGGGTTCCTTCAAGCCTTGTAACTACAAAAACCTTTTTTGAGAAATTATATGTTGACACTTGGGAACACACTAGTGATAATCATTTCTGTCAAGCAAAAAAATATTTTAGTTCTGCAACACAGAATAAGACTTTTCTTTCCCCCCGCCCTTGCCTAAAGTGCTATACCTTCTCTAGATCTGTCATACCTGGTAGCAGATTCTCCTAGCAAGCAGCAAACAATCCCAGGTTAGTTGGAAGAATGATGAAAATCAGGCTTTTGAACAGCCACAGAAAAGCAGAGAATTCGGAATTCTCTCCACATTGTCATGTAGTTTACCACAAAAAAAAGTGTAGCAAGCATCTTTGTATTTTATGTGGAATTCTAGTCTTCAGTCCCGATTCAGTTACCTTTTTGCTAAGGACACTTTTCAGCATTAAATGCCATCCTTGCCAGTAAAATGAATACATACTTTTTGAATCAGCTCCAACAAAGCTTCACCAGTACAATGAGAAGATACTTTTCACATGCAAAAAAATCTGAAAAAGCAACAGTTAGTCCATTTTTCTTATCACACAAGGTTTTGCAATACAATTTGTGATCTAAATACATTTGCCTCCTCCTTAAATAATAAGTGACAAAGCAGAAATATGTATCACAAAAAGTTCTTTAGATTGATCAAAAGCAAAAACGTCTCAGAAGTTGAGTCTTTTTGATATTCCAAGGCGCAAAAATAGTCAACATGATGGCAAATTTAGTTTTGATGGATGGGAATACAAAAAGTAAAAAAATTGCACATTGCACATTTCTTGTAGGTATTTCAGATAAGGCTCTAATATGGATTTTTTTTTTAAAGATTAGATTAAGATAGTAGTAGTATTCTTCATAATGTAATCCTTTTATGCAGACAAACTAATAATCAGTTGTTTTAACTTCGACTTGCTGAACTGAGACTTTTCCTAACTTGTCTATAATACCAAGTATCTTTAGCAAGTATCCTTATTACTGGCCTTCAGCAAGAAGGCCTCAGACAACATAGATAACTCATTCTCCCTTAGCCCAAACACTGGATAGCCTAAGAAACCACTGTAGGGGAATTTCCACAATTACTTGCTTATAAACTGTGTCACTTCCAGATTTGGGATCTGAAGCATTTCTGAGCATAAACACTAACCCCGCAAAATAATATAATCCGAGTTTCTCTTTTTGTTCAAATCTGAAGTAGTCATTACTGAAGAACCATGTCTTTTTCAACTTGATTCTAGAAAGTAATTTAGATTTAGGATATATATTATATATGAATGTTATTTTCTTAAGCTGAAAATTGGATTTGGTGTTGCTATTCAGTTACCTGCCATCACTTTAATTAATGTTGGTACACCAACAAAAATAACTTTATTCAGACAGGAAAATATAATTGGTTTAGAAATGTATATTGTAAGGCAGAAGAATAATATTATAAATTAACACTCTCATGCAATTAACACTCAGTATTAAACTGTAGGTTTTGTTCATTTTAATCCATAATCACATGAATGACTAAATACCTTAGAAGGGCCAGAAATATGATGTAAAAAATCAACAAAGTCATGCAAGTAATGCTAGGCAATAGTATCTTAAATGACAAGTGTGTCTCTTTCCATCCCATTGCCTCAGCAGACACATGCAGGAATCACAATGTGGGAACTCTGCCTGTGGTGCCGAGATTGTTATTGGCCATGATAGGAGGGCTCATCCTGAAGTCTTATTGGGAATATACTGGTGTTACTTCTCAGCCATATAAGAAGGTAGCAGGTGGCGAGAGGAGAAATTTCAATGTTAATATATTTACAGGCAATCATTCACCTATGTATAATTGTTTGGAGGTTCCCTCAGAAGTAAAAATTGGGAATCAAGTTTGTTGTGATGAAGTCATAAACAAGTAAGCCTGATGGCACCACTATATTAATCCAGAACAAATAAATGGGGTTTTGAGCTGTCAGTCTAGTACCTTTCAGGTTCACTAAATTAATGTTTTAAGAAGTGCTCACAAAAAAGGGGGGTAAACTGCTAAAGGCATAGGTTGACTTAGTTCAGCATGGCAATATAGCACAAGAACTTATCTTTATAAAAAAAGAAAACACACAACTCTTCGGCTAAGCAGACAGTGATTACATCAAAGTGATATACTCAATTACTTAACTGCCAGGGGGCCTAATGTTGCTCACGCAGCGAGAAGCAAAATTACACATGTTAATAAAATGTTTGGAATATTCAATATACCTCTTGATATACCTCTTGGTATCTCATGACCTACGATTTTTTTTTTTCCACAGAAGTTCATTTAACAGCAGAACAAGATCTGTTTGAACAGCCAGAAGATAAATTCAGGGAAATAATAAAATAAGGTTTTTTTGGGCAAAGAGCTGCAGTGACAATTCACAGTTAAAAAAAAGAAAAGAAATGACAAACATAAGGTCACAGCTAAACAGCCAGACACCGTTGTTATGCTTTTAGCTCTGCAATAATTTTTGTCACAATTTAAGATGCCCAAAACGTGCTACACTATTTGCAAATTATGTACTGGCAAGCCATTACATAAGCTAGATGTAAAACATGGCCAGACCTTAAACAAAAAAATCCCAGGGTATTTTTGATAAATTGACAGCAGTTGTGCTTTAACGTATATACATATCTGAACCTTACTGAGAACCGTAGTGGTTTTACTTCAATCCTAGAACTAACTTTCTGTTGCTGATTTTATTGATGTTAAGGCAGAATATTCTGGGTTTAGTGACACTGTAGATCCTACTGCAAAAAGGTTTGTGATATGGAAAAGAAATAATTTACATCCAGATTTGTTAGAGGTTGTTTTTTTAAACATTTGTTTCAAGTACCACAGAACCTAATTTCAGAGAGTCACTGACTTAGAACAGAAAGTGAAACACAGCAAAGATTTTTGACCCAGCCCCCCCATCTCCCATACCTCAGCCTAAATCTACAGCCTTATTCATGGGTATACTGTAATGCGAAGCAGTGATAACTGCTACAAAAATGCCAGTAAGTAAATGACCATAGCCTCTGAGGCAGTTCCTGATCCTCCATCTAGCTCTATGCCATACTGATACTCTGTGAAGGATATCCATGATTCACCAGCATAATACCATTTACGCACTTGCCAAAAAAATTTTACAGATTAAGTCAAAATAAAGACTACAGAACTTTTGCTTACAAGCATATTCTGAAAGACATCTAAAATTTGTATTTCTCAGGATTAATTTGTAAATCAGTGCTACATTAAATCAAGGTTGTTACGAGATGGTACTTGCATAGACCCACATCAACTATTTAAGCAAGTTTTTTTAGAGCAGCAAGCAATACGGCTATTTTTGTTATAGACTGCCCTTAAACATTTTCACACAATCTTTCATGATGAAAATTCAGTCCTGGTGGTAGTGACTGGGCTCTACTACATCCTAAAAGATAAAGACAAGATCACTGCAGACAGCTTTTACTCAAATATGTTGCGATTCAAAATAAAACAACAAAAAAATTAAACCCAAAATGCAATTAGTAATAATTTGAAGCAAATACAAAATATGTATCCTTGATGTACCTGCTTCAGGATACAGAACAGTCTTTTTAATAATTGATTGCCTATATAAAATGCTTCATTTTTAATGCTTTAGTTATTGAATATTTATACACAGAAGTGACCTACTATGTTACTGAATACAGTTTTATGCTACTACAAGGAAAAAGAGCTATTTCATGGAACCTGTTTTTATTTTAATCTTTTGCTTCCATTATGAAATAACTAGCACACTTTTACCTATCCCTATTCTGCATTGCACATAGGGATGCATCACATGTGTCAGGAAAAAAAAAGCCAATAACCCACAAATCATTAGCAGGCTTGGTACTGGATACAGAAATTGGATTTTTAAATCAGTCCTTCACAAATTCTATAACCTACAGAACCTAATATATCACAGAAGAATGAGTACATCATTATTTAACCCTCTGCACAAATGCAGCCCACAACAAAGAGCAACAGAATGAGTATTTGATAGACCAGGAGTACAGGATTGTCAGAGATGGATAAGGTACCACAATGGGCAGTCTCATATTCAAAACAATAAAGCCAGCTATTCATAACCCATGGGGAAAGAAAAGCCACAAAACAAAACAAAAAAAAAACCCCATGGAATTAATTCACCCAAACGTTTTGGAAAGCCACTACTACTTGTGAACAAAAGATGCTAGACCTCTCATTAATATTTTGTTCTAGCACATTACTCAAAATTATCCATCTTCAGCAGCTACTCCAGCAGCAAATAAATCCAGAAGTACATCAGAGATGAGCCAAAATAGAACAGAACCCCTGTGGAAAATGTAGTTTTGTTTCCTAGGAACTATATAGAAAAATGTCTACAAGTCTACTTCATCAAAAAGCCTGGGTAAATCCAGGCTCACACTCATGATATCTAAGCATTTACCAACACGGTGAATACATTAAGCTCTGACATGCACTCTGCTAGACACGCACACATCCCTCTCACCCGCACTTGTAACCACCTTCCTGCTGAGCTGGGAAGGACCTACTGGAATACCCCAGGTAATAAAGCTTCACTGCAAGGGATCTGACACCCTTGAAGGTACAAACCAACCACAGCATGGAGCTCTTATTCCCCAGAGCGCGAACTAAATAGCTCCCCTCATCTTGCACACCCTCTTCCAGGTACCGCGTGCATGCACACGAATTGCAAGTCCTCAACCCTACGACACGTATAGACAGACACACAGAACACAACGCCTAATTCCCTGTGAATGCCCCCCACCCTTGCACGCACACAGAAAGCGCAACCCTTCCCTCAGTGCACAAGCACGCACAGACGGGCACCTCTCTCCTCACTGCACGCAGCCAGCCCTGCTCCCCCCGCGGCACAGGCGCAGGCACACGGAGAGCGCCGGCGCCCCTCCCCATCACAGACACACACGCACGGAGCACAATAACCCTCCCACGGCACAACACCCCGCTGTGTGCACGCACATGCACACACGGACGGGGTTTAGCGGGTGCCCCTCTCCCCGCAGAGCCCTGCCCTTGCACACACACAGCGGCAGCACTCCGCTCAGGCGCATGCTGCTGGGGTACCCTCGCCCCTTGCACCCCACCTCCTCAGGAGCACCCCTGCCTTTGCACGCACACAGCAGAAACAAGGTCCCCCCCGGGGCACAGCCCCACCACACGCACCACGGAGCAGGAACGCTCGCCCCGTGAGCACACACAGCAGAAGCAGCCCCCCCAATGCACGCAGAGGGGGAGCACCCCACCATTGCACGCCACAGATCCCCCAGCCCCCACCCCCGTCCTACTGCATGTAGGGGGAGCCCCCTCATTGTCCCGCCCCCCTCCAAACGTGGAGCCTTCCCACTATCCCCCACTGCCCTCACGCACCCTACTCCTCCCCACTGCCACCACAGCAGCCCCCACACACGCTCCAAGACACCCCTACTGCCACCGCAGCGGGGACTCCTTAGTGCTTCCCCCCATTGCCACCACACCAGCCCCCCCCACTACATCTTCCCCATTGCCACCACAGCATGTGCCCCCCACCGCTCCCCCCAACTGCCATCACAGCGGATGCCCCCCCACATCCTCTCCATTGCTCCCACTGGGGACCCCAAGCCCCCCAATGCCACCAGAGCAGGCCGCTCCCCTGCCACCACCCCAAGTGCCACCACAGTCCCCACCCCCCGCAGCTCACCTTTGCCACCACAGGAGACCCCTTCGCTACACCCCCTCCACTGTCACCGCAGCAGGGCCCCCGCACCCCCCACTGCCACCACAGGGCCCACTGCTGGCCCCCAACTGCCACCACAGCGGGGACGCCCCCCCGCCCTCACAGCCGGGCCCCCCACCCGCCCCACGTTACCCCCGCGGCCAGGCCCCCTCGGCCGGAGGCCCCGCCGCCTCTCACAGCCGGAGCCCCCCCACCTGCTTGCGTGGTGTCGCTGAGGTCGTAGCCGCTGCCGGGGAAGTCGCGCAGCTTCCTCCCGCTGAGGCAGAGGATGCCCGAGCTGCCCGCCTCCTCCAGGGCCCGGTCCAGGCTGCGCACCGTGTGCGGCTGCGGCAGAGTCGCCGCGCCCCAGTGCGGCCCGGCCGAGAAGGAGAGAGTGAGGTGACCGGGGATCCCCAGCCCCCCCGCTCCGTTGCCGTTACCACCGTTGCCGCCGCCGCCACCACCCCCCTGCCCGGCCGCCATCTTCGCGCGGCGCAGACCAGCCCCACAATAACAACAGCCAGGGCCGCCCCGCCGCCCCGCCGCCACTGCGCAGGCGCCGCCGGGCCCGCAGGGGGCGGGGGGGCCGCGGCAGGGAGACAGAGGGGCCGCCGGCGGAGGGGGCGTGGTTCCTGCGCGCCTCTCGGCCGTTCTCACCAATCCGCGGCGGCGTGGAGCGAAGGGGCGTGGCCCCGCCTCTCCCCTGCCTCCTCCCTCACCAATCCGCGGCGGCGGGGACGACGGGGTGTGGTTCCCCGAGGCGGTGCTCGCCAATGAGGGGCCGCGCGCGCGCCGGGGGGCGGGGCCGTTTGTGGCACGCGGGCCGGGCGCGGGGGCCGAGCGCGGGGGCTACGGGGAGCCGCAGGCCGCCGCCCGCGGGGCTGCAGCGGGAGCGGTCCCGGGACGTCCCGCCGACACGGTGGCAGGGCCTGGCGCGGAGCCTGGGAGCAGGGGGCCTCTTGCAGCCGGGCCGGGAGCGGGCGCGGGCCAGCGTGTTTCGGGAGAAGGCAGCTGCCGGGGGGGCTCGGGGCAGGGGCCGTCCCGCAAAACAGAGGCGACGTTTATGTGGCACGGAGAACTGCGCGGCAACCACGGCGCCGGTGAAACGGCATCCCTTCCCGGTCGCGGAGCAGCCTCGCCTGCCGGCGGCATGATAAATAGGCTGTTTTCGCTCCAGCGAGCCGTTTGGCACCGTTCAGGTTTACTGTCGTAACTATGGCAACAACTATTATCGATTGCTCCTCAGGTTAAAAAGTCACCTAAGCCAGATGCATCAGAGCATCACCTCTGTGTTGAAAGCTAATAACGAGTAGTGCCTGTCAGTAACTGCAGATCCTCATTAGTAGCATGAAAAAAAATCAGTGAGAAATCTCCCATAGCAGAACAAAGAGGAATAGGAGTAAGGTTGTCACCCTAAAATGTGTTAAGAAACATTTACAAAAGCCTCAAAGATACTAATGCTGTTGACTCAGAATGTGAAAGGGGAGTGGTGAAACATAAACCAGAAGCAATGTCTGAGGTCCCATTATATTAATAAAATGCTACACAATTGCTGGAATACTGTATGGATGAATAATCATTTCTATTACCATGTAATCTGTACTTGTTAGGTGCTGCATATTTATCTATCAAAAATTACTCTGGAGCCGTAATTGAGAAACGCTAAAGAGAGGCTTGTAGACCCACATTTTAATGCAGTTGCTGTGGGTTTGATAAGCAGAATCTGCTTTTATGCTTTGATCCTCCTGAAGGTCCTTAAATGGATTTTTTTTTTTTTTTTGCATGTATGCATCATGACTACTTTGGGGATCTAAGGGAAATTCCTTCTACAAGCAGTATGGAAGAGACCAGCCTTCAGTCAGCAATATGTCAGTGAGAGACAGCTGAGCCATTATTAGTCAAAAGAGGAACAGCCCCATAATATTCTGTGGGTGATATCTGGCTGAAATTTAATAGAATCAAATTAGCCAGGATCAGTAAGAAGGTACTGAAGAGTGAAGGGTTTAATCCTTTGGTGCAGTATTGTATGGACTTTGCGATCACTGTGTGATTGCAAATTGATTGGCTTTCCAGCAAAAGAGGCCTATGTGCAAAATGCATGTGTGGTGGGGGAAGGGCTCCCATTGTCACCTGCAAATATTGTGGTTGTCTGCTTCATTTAACCTTAGCTGCGGATACTTTTGTGGGCTGCAGGATTAAAGCTTACAGATTCATATCTACTGATCAGTCTGCCTGGGCCAGAGCCTCTGCTCTTGCCCTGTAAAAGCTAATTGTTCCCAGGATTCACA
Source organism: Pelecanus crispus (assembly GCF_030463565.1). NCBI lineage: Eukaryota > Metazoa > Chordata > Aves > Pelecaniformes > Pelecanidae > Pelecanus > Pelecanus crispus. The sequence continues at coordinate 14,283,528 of NC_134655.1, forward strand.
GCAGGAAAATCAGACAAACCTGCATAAACACTGCTGACTGCTGCCCTCGGTTGAGTTTCTAACCAGAGAGGGTGGAGGTTGAATAAACTCACAGACTGATGTTGGGCCAAGTTTGTATGATGATTTTGCCTGCAGACGTGGAGTGGGAAGTACAGTGGCTCTGCATCGGGCAGGAGTGAAGCAGAGCAGCAGCCACGACCAGCCCGGGTAAGTAAATGTTACTAAATGTTAGAAATAGTTGCTCTGAGTTTACAAAGCAGGTGGCTTGGCACAGGGCCAGCTCAGAGATGCAGCTTTGCTATCCTCCCTCTAAGCCACATCACACAGCCACTTGCTATTTAGAGCCTAACTGATCTCTGCGATGTTAGACAGAGAAAGGGGTTCAGCTCGCTTTGTAAGAAATAGGTCTGACAAATTGTCAGAGGACTCAAAACACCATTTAGTCATGCTGGATTTCTCGTGTATGAGGGGCCTTTTTATCTTTAACAAAATACTCACTGTGTCTGCAGGTGTTCCTACTGAGAAGCAAACCAAGCATGCCCAGTCTGCTCAGGCACACGCTCACATCTTCAAATGCATTAAAGTGTCCAATACAATAGGCTAGAAGCAATGTCTCACACTTTGTCTAACTGCTAACCAGAAATCCCCAATTTGCAAACTCTGTCTTGAGCAAATTGCTGGTTACTCAGGCAAAAGCATGGGAATTGATTGCATGTTCCTATGGTACAGCTACATGCAGATCTACCTGTGGGGGTCATTTATCACCTCAAATAGCTGCACAATCAGAACAGATGTCTGGAATGCTAAAGTCTAATTCATTTTATTTATACTGTATTTCACAGCCTTTCAACAGTTCTTTCTCCCCACACCCCCCGCTGCCTTTTCATTTCACAAGCAAAACAAGAGTCACTAATCTAGTAGCAGAAGGCTCCCAAAGCCAACCTTCTCGTCATAATGAGTAGTGAGTCATAGCTGTGCCATTCCTCAGTCTCTTCTATAAGACAGAGATAATAGCATTTTCTTATTTATTAAGGCAGTTGAGTACAGGAAGAGGTGGAAACACTCAGGTGTTGCAATGAGACTGCACAAGACAAACATATTTCCTTGCTGGTGCACCACAGACAGAGTCTATGTTTCAGGAGTCTGAAAACCACTGAAAATCCCACACTTCCATGAAGAGCTTCCACTTTGAAAGTGTTTGTGGTTACCCACATCCGCTCTAGATGAGATAAGAACCGTAAAGATATAACATCAACAAACTTTAAGAGGTAGTATTAATGCCTAGAGGAATAAGATCTAGATAAGTCTTTGATCTATCTAACTTCGAACGTGGATTGCAAGATGTGGTTACTCACAAGTCTTGCAATGACGTAGTCCTTGGCACGGTTAGCCCAAGCCATGCTCAGAGCAAGCACAAGAGCTGTGTGCCCATTCCTGCTGCTCTGCCTGTGCTGCTCCAATACCTCTTCGGCCCCTGCTCGGCATCATCTCCTGCAGCTCCAAATTTCCCCAGAGCACTGCCTTCTGGAGGGAAACAGACAGGTTCATCTATACTGGAAGTGTCAGTATAAAATTGATTATGAGAGTAGGGAAAGCAAGAGCGGAGTCCCTTATCTCTCCTGTACCTTCATAATTCTCCAGAGTACACTGCAGGCTGTGCCCCATGTCAGGTCGGTGCATGTGATAAGAACATCAAAGCACAGTAACAAAGCCGAGATGCTGCCTGGGGTGTCATGCGGTACAATGCTCCCTTGACACCTCCACCAGACTTTCAGACCTCTGCCAGGCAGTGCAAGCTCTGGGCACCTAACGCCAAGCAACAGGGATTGCCAAAAGCAGAGACACCACTGAAGTTTTCTCAAATACCTGAGCTGAATACAAAGCAGATCTTTGTCAGTCTAGATTGCCGTTTGCTGTGAGAAATTAAATCCTCCTGAGATGTCAGCACTGACCTTTTTTTGCATCCGTTAGAGACTTTCTTGCTTTAAGCAATTAAACACCAGAGCTTTCATAATGTTCTTACTATGCTTCTTTATGAGTAGCCTCAGTCCTCCTGCATGTGTGAGGTACTGAGATAACACATTCACTGTTATTTCAGCACTCACATGATCCTTGTGCCATCTCCGTGATAACTCTTCAATTCCTTCTCACTTACTTTGCATATCAGTGCATGCTCTATTCCTAATTGATACTGCATTTCTTCTTCAGACCTGCAAGTGTCCACAGCCTCACACAGGGAGTTGAAATAACATAATCTCCAGAAAACTGGATTCAAGAGTCATGCTAAAATGGCATCATCTGGTCCATTTTGAAAGCAAAGCAAGCAAACCATATATTCCTAGTTAGATCAAAAGGCAAATGCCACACTGTCTGTGCTAAAGGATTTGTCTGAAACACCATTTTGAAAGACCTAGAAATAGCTCAAAATACTCCAGTATCTGATGCTTGAATAGAAAAGAAGCAAGCAGGATTCTGTCTAGCTGCTTTGGTGAGCAGCTAGATCTGTTCTTAAAAGTCTTCTTGTACAGACCACAAGACAGCAGATCCATTAATGGGAAGATTCCTGGTACCTTTTCCATTGGGAGCATCTGATTAATTGTACAGCTAGCAATGCTTCATCGAACACCAGAAAATACATTTCTGAAGGCAGGGGGGAGGGCAGCCTCTACCCTCAAAGTAATTTCAAGTACCACTTATTCCAATTACATGCACTGAAAATACCTCCTTGTGGTGCTGCAGAGGCCTTTATCCTTAACTGATCATTCTAGTGTAAATTCTAACAGGATTTTTCCTTTTGTTCTAGTTTGAATAACTTGTTTGCCATGCAGTAGCATACTTGCCTTGCTTGTTTCTTGATAAATTTAGAAATGTAGCCCTTTCAGTGAAGGCTTACTTTCATAATGAGAGACCCTGAGAAGCAACATGAACTAAAACTATTCCTACACTGTAATCAGAAGCACAGCAGCGTGGTGTATCTGTGTATCTCTGTTTACTGGGACATAGCTAGGCTGGTTACAGATTGCACTGAAGCTACCAACTCCCCTGTCATCCTGCACATGTGTGTGTTGAGTCCAAGCCCGTGCCATTGCAATTATCTTTTATCAAGTATGCCATGCATTTCACAAGCCACGTCTCTGATACACAAAAGACAGTTTAAGATAAGGAGTTACTGTTGTCACCTTGTCCTAGATAACTGCGGACGGGATGATCAAGTGTATTGTGCTTTAATACAAATCCTGCAGACCTCCAGATCTAGACATGCATTTTTATGGTATGACTTTAAGGATGTTCTGCATAGTCCAGAGGTATAGCTAATGGGTATTAGCCAATGGTATTTTAAGAGTAGTTTTGTATGTACCAGGCTGAGCTGTCAATTTTAATATGCGTACAGAGAGAGAGAAGAAAAAAACCCCAACAACCCTTCTCTAAATACCTTGTAGTCTTACAGTATTCAGGCTGCATCTGCTAAATGTGTGAGAAGCAAATTATAGAATTTGTCGTTAACTGTTAACAAGACGTGGTTGACCCGTCAGTGAACAGTTGTTTTCACTGAGCAGAACTCAGTGATATGTGCACCTCAGCCACTTTATTGCATCCAGTCAGAAGTTCTACATAAAAACTGAAGTATTATCATCAATGTAGCTCACATTCTGGGAATGTATAACATAGGGAAATATTGGCGTAATCTGGAGTTTTCTCAAAAAGCCTGAAGAACAGTTTTATTCTCTTCCATCTTCTCAAGAAGATGATTTTCAAGTAGCAACATATGATTAAAAGGCCATGTTCAGCATCTAACAATAAAACATAAGCTCTTCGGTGGTGGCGCACCAATTTCGGAACAAGCTAACAAAGCTGTACCACTACCAGTGTTCCTCATTACGAGCTGAGAATTATGCTCCTGTAGTTCTCATGAAGTAAAAACCCTAACCACCCCCCCTTGTGGGCAAAATACAAAACATCACAAAAGTGATCGGTTTTTTGGCCCATTGAGATAAGCAATTGTTCATGCTTTGAGCAATTCTGATATAGGGTGGCGTGCTTCCATGCCCACAGATGTATGCATGCAGATGCTAAACATTTCCTTGACACGTATTCCAACAGCCACTCAGGCTTAATTCAGAAGAAAAAACATTTGTTTGCAATTGCATCATGTAGTTTTGGGTCCATTTCACTGAAAGTGAACACCCATATTTTTTGTAATTTTGTATTAAATGACTGTGATATGAGGTACCCCTGGGAACAATAGACAAAGTGGTCAGCATTAATTTTAAGATGCATATTTTTGTATCACAGCATAAGATTTATTACAACAACAAATCATCACAAGTTATTTAACATGCAGAAGATTCACTAAATCTACCAAGAGACTGAGAAAACAGTTTAGGTAATACAAGTGTTTGAATGCTGGCATGTGTTCTCTTCTCCCACTGACTTCTAATTTTATTTGTTTTTTGCTAAAAGCCTTCCAGGGTTCCTTGGGGTTTGATTATGTGACAAGAAGAGCACCTGATAAACTGAAAGGCTCACTGCCCTAAAATAACACTTGCTCTTTGTGAAAAAGTTCATTATGCATGTGCCCTCCAGAGAAGGAATACCTGGCACCTTTGGCAGAGGTGCCCCAGTTTTCTTTGAGGGCTTTAGCTTGACGGCTTGTTGCCACAGTATCATTTAGTCAACACAAACCAGTTCTAGAGGAAAGCAGGACAAAAATTCTGTCGTGTTTTTTTTTTTCCTTTGTTCCTTTCTTTTTTTTTTTTTTTTTTTTTTAAATAATCCTACTTTAACCTTTAGAAAGTCACATTACTGACATTCCTTTCTTAGGATGCAGGGTCACTCTGTCTGCCAGACACCTGCAGGCCTCTCCAGTGCAGTGGGATTGTGCTTTAGAGGAGGTTCTGGCTCTTAAGGCCTTTTCATCAACTCCAGCATGTGTCATCTACACTGTTAATGTGAGAAATTACTCAGAACTGACTTAATGGCAGTGCTTAGACACACGTGCCAAGACGTTAAGGGGTCAGAGGCTGGCAGGTGAGAGATAACAGAGTACATACCAGCTTGTACTTCCCGGATGCAGAAATACAGCTTGTAAAGGTTTTATCACTGCCTTCAAAGCTATGTGCTTAGAGAAAAACAGCTAATTAAACCTCTCACCTGCTAAAGTAGAATTTGCTGCAAAAGCTGTGTTGTAGTTCAATAAAAAGACCTGTCATTTGAAAATAACTATTATAGAAGCTGGTATTTCTAAACTCTGCCTTTGTCTTGTATTGTCTCAAATGTTTGTTTCACTAAATGTGATCAACTGGAAACACTCTTGGAAATCTCTCAGCTGTTGCTTTCAGATTTTCTGAAGATACAAGTACGTATAATTTTGCAGAAAGCCACGAAACCTTTCATTACACTGTCCTCACAGCAGGACCAACTCCAGCTTCTTCCCAGTGCGGACACCTGGGTCATTCAACACACAGCTGGCCTGTACCCAAGGGAGACTCCAGACCCCTCCTGCAGTCCTTCCCTCGTGGTTTCCAGCAGCTGCTGCTTCACAGCTGGCTCCAGAAGACCTCCTTCTCCACCCCCCTCATTAGGTGCTAGAAAATGACACTGCTACAGACCTCCTTTCCCCATCCATTGCTAAAGGCCTGGCTTATGTGGATACTTCCAGCCCTTTTGCAGCAGCCACAGCTTCCCTGGCTGCTCTGGCCAAATTGCTGGGAAATTTTAATGATTCCCTTTGAAGGAAAGCTCTTGGACTAGGGGGGCATTAGAGCCAGGGCTCCCCAAAGAGCAGCAGCACTCCTGGGACACCTTGTGTGTCACAGAAAATTGCAAATGGGGTACAATGACCTTAGTTCGTAACATTTCACATTAAAATGCTTTAATGATCACCCTGCAGTGTCATTGCAAGACAGCTAAGGTTATTTGTTGCTCTCTCAACACTGTTCTGTTCTTTTCTTTCAGGAAAGAATAGTTCCCTAAACCAACACTTTCAGAAGCACTTGATCTTGCTAAGAGCTATACACATACCGGGACACAATCTTTGCCCTGCTTTATTTGCATGTAGAAATTTCTCTCCCATTTGAAGTGCAAGCTGGGAGAAAGAAACTGTCTTGAAAAAAACAAGGAACTGTCTTGAAAACACAGAACATGCAGACTTTGTTCTGAGATTTATATGGCCTTTATTATGTATGTGGTGTGGAAGATTATTTCAGAGCATTAATTATATAGAAACTTTAGAAAAAACCCATGCTATTCATCTAATGCACAGTACCCTTTTGGAAGAGGACTGGTTGTTCTCCCAGTTCTTCTCTTCCGTTTGTTTTTGTTTTTTTAATCTGGCTTTAAAAGTAGAGGAAGATGTTTTAGCTCACATTTTGTATTCAAACTGCAGAATAGCACCAGTGCCACAACCAATGTGACACAGAGACTGAAAGATCTTCTGAAGAATCTGACTTCTGTGCGTGATCGGGATGATGCTGAAAGACCAATCCCGAACGGACACTTGCTCCCCAAGAAGCTCACAAACAACAGACTTCATGCCTGAATACAAGCCAAGAGTGCCCCCGTTTGTAGACTTACCTTGTTTTTCTAGTCTTAAAAATGAGGCAAAGTCATTCCTTCTTTTACATAGCTGAGAAATGACTGATGGGTTTTTAAGATACATCTGCTCTTGGCACAAACCCCGGAGGAGAAGGATTCGGGAGGGAGAAGAGGAAGGGTGTTAGCACAGAGGCTGGGGAACGGTGCTCAGGAGAGAGAGCTCGAGGGGAAGCGCTGGTGAAAAGGACCCCCGAATAAGCGGGGAGGCTGCGAGGGCAGGCACCTCTGCAGGGTGCGGAGGGGCAGAGAGCCCGGGCAGAGCTGGGCAAAGAGAGAGGGCCCCGGGGCGCGGAGGGCAGAGCTGGCTGGAGAGTCGGGGGCTGGAGGGGAGGCCTGCGGGGCAAGCTTGGGGGATGCATGGGAGGCCGGACGGTCAGCTTGCGGAGAGAGCGGGTGTCCGGGCACAGAGGGCAGGGTGCTGGTGGGTGAGTGCCGGGGCAGGGCTGGCCAGGGTGGGTGCCGGGGCGGGGTGCCGGTGGCGGTGCCGCCGCGGGGTGCCGCCGGCGGGTGCCGGCACATTCCGGGCAGGCGCAGTGGGCGGCGCGGCGGCACTGCGCGCTCGGAGCCCATGGAGGCGGCGGGGCCGCAGCCGGGGCCGGGCCCCGCGGCGGGGCCGCAGCCGGGAGCCGAGGAGATTGATATGTCCCTGGGTAGGTCCGGCGGGGCGAGGGCCCCTGCCCGGGCGGGGGGCGGCGGGCGGCGGGGCCGGGCCGGGCCGAGGACGCTCGGGGGGAGCCTGGCCCGGCCCGGCCCGGCGCGGCCCGGGGCTCCGTGCATCCGCGGGGCTGGTCCCGGTCCCGGTCCCGGTCCCGGTCCCGGTCCCGGTCCCGGTCCCGGCGCGGGGCTCCGTGCGCCCGGCGGGGCCCGGGGGTTTGGTTTGGGCTTGTGTGCGTCGTGGCGGGGTAGGCAGAGTCGGGCAGCGGAGCGTGGCGTGGCCCCGCGGTGCTGGTGCCCGCCGGGGGCCCGCCCCCGGCTGCGGTGGAAGGGGACCGGGCAGGAAAAGGCGAAGAAATATCGGGGGGGGGGCGGGAAGAATCGCGGCTTCAAACCCATCTCTGTGCTTTGCTGGCAGCACCCTGTAACTTCAGAGGGGAGACCTTCAAGCGCCGCGGGTTGGGAGAGGCTGACATAAATGAGCCCTCTATTGAAATAAAAATATGAGACATATCCTCGGGTGTGCAGGCTATTTATAGCAGCTTGCTTGTGATGCTTGTCATTCCTCTGGCACTGGATATGTGAACTGTGCATAAACAACTGCCCTTTTATAAACTCCGAAGGCCTGGTCTCCGGTGGTTGGACGATAGATCTTGGTGGATTATCGTGTTGACATCTCTGCTGTGGAAGGAAAGTCCACCAGCACCTTTAATTATTGGGTCAGCTTCCTAGCTGAAACCTTGTGTCATTTCTTCCCAGCAGTGAGCAACTTAGTCAGGAATAGCAGAGCATTTTCCACTGCAAACTCAAACCGATCCCTTGGCTGATGCACCCTTCCTTATTTTAATGGTGCTGTGAGGATTTACAGCAATAGTGGGTCCCTAACTTTTCATCTAGTTTTTTCCCATGGTGTTGCACGCCCTTTTTCTGTTTGCTGACATGCGATACTCCCTTTGCTTTTGCTCTCCCTTAGTGCTTCCCTTGGTCAGACCTCCTGTGGTCTACCTCCATGTTCAATCTGGAATACACCTTACTCAGGGCAGAAGAGAGAATTGGAAAACAAGAGCCCTGGTGAAGAACTGATACTTTTACCATCAGGTGCTTGTTTCTGTGCTTTCAGATAGATTGGGCCTTACTTGAGTTAGCAGTTACAGGAAACTGCAGGAGTTACTCTAAAGCCACCCTGATAGATCTAATTCTGTCTTGAGGGCGTAGGCGTACCTTAAATGACCTCTCAGGATCGCTTCCAGCCTTATGTAGTACTCCATTACATTGCTCTGTTAATCCCATCGTATCTATGGGCGCAAAAGACAGGGTAACAACTCATACCCAAACAAAAAAAGACACTGAAAGGTGACAGACCAGGCACCTGAGTGTTCATCTCCTCTCCGTTCCCAGCGAGCTCTTCCTCGCACTGTAGATAGCCCACCCTTGGAGGCCTGTGTCCACCTCCCTGCAGAGCAAGCAGAGATGCTGTCAATATGCTTCAAAGCAGTCTGTGCCCCAAATAGCACATGTCCCAAAGGCACACTTAGCTGGGAACATTAATGCATTCATACAAGAACATTGCCCAGCCTCTCCTGGCGTGCTCTCTTCCTGGCAGACTTGATAGAGAAATCACAAAAGCGGTCACACAGCCTATTCTTACATCTGCTCTTGTTTGTTGTCCCTGGGCTTTGTATTAGTATGGACACAGGAGTTTCTTGGTAGAAAATGACAAGTGACAAACGCTGGAGGTATGATGTGCTGTTTGTGATAATCACTCATTGAAAGCTAATGGCACTCCTATGCTTCCACTCCAGTGATTCATTAAGGAGCTGGAGTAGCCACTGCCTCGGAAAAGGCCTGACTTGGACACTTCTTTCCTCGCTAATTTGTTAAAAGTAAAGTTAAAACATTCTGCTTCGAGCTTAACAGATATGGCTTTATTACTTGCTAAATATTTTCTGGAAGGTTTGAGGTAAAAGAAGAAATTGTTGGAGGATATGAATTAATGAGGAGATGTCCCTTTACCTTACCTCTTCATCAGAACAGCTTGAATTAAGAAGATCCCTTTGATTTCAAACCAACTCGTTGAGAACTGAGGGGCTTTGAGCTGTTTCTTGATAGAGCTCTGCATCTAAAAGTAGTTTTGTGCATGGTCCAGATACCTCAACTTCCAGTCTTTTAAAGAGTTAGAAACACTTGTTAAGGATGGGCATGAGCTTTCAAAACCCTGTCAGGTATACTCTGGATACTGCAGGTAGATCATCACCTTCCTTTGTGTCCCTTGTGCTCTCTCTGTCATAAAACACAGCACTTCAGTGCAGCTCAGGGGATGTGCAGCTGGTTACAGCAACAATGCCTAGGGAAAGCACTCGGGATGCTTGGCTGGGTCCAAACTGGTGAAACACAGTGGCAAAATGTCCTTGGGAGAAATTTTGTGTCGTCTTCTCAGTGCTACTAATATAGTTTTAAACCAAAAGTGTCTAAATCACAGGGGAAATAATCTGCTGTTTCATGCAGGCTATGTGCCTTGGGAACTGCATTTGGATGGTGTCTTGCAAAGAAAACGAGAAACATCTCATAGTTCATGGAAGAGCTCAGTAGACTACATTTTCAGAGCTGCTTAATGAGAAGTTTGGGTGAGGGGAGTCCTGGGTCATTGGCAGGACATCCCAAATCCATTTTGCTGCAGCATGAATGCATTCAGGCTGTTTTATACCCCTTTTGTGGTGGGGTGGTGATGGGGACTTAGAGGTGAGAGGCAGCTGTGCCTGGTGCCAGCGCTGGTACTGCAGCAGCGCAGGAGCTGGCTGGTTGCCCTCCCTCCTCTGTGAAGAGAGCTGTGCAGGGTTCCCAAAATATTTTACTGCTGCTGGCAGTGGGGCAAGTGTGGAAATCAAACTGACGTGTTCAACGTGAAGTGTGACATCTCATTCCCTTGGTGTGGTGCAGACAGGTCTATATGGGAGAGCCCAAGCTTTGCAGGGGAGAGCAGGCATCCCCTGCGCAGTCCTGTTGTATTTGGGATGTTCTTCCTCTCTGCTTCACCACACAACAGCAGAAGCTAAAAAGTTCTTGCTCTGTGGTTGACACATCCTTATCCAACTGTTTCTAGGTTAGCTATATTGAGTAATTAAGCAGGAGCATCTACCCCAGATAGTCAGAAAATCAGGAGTCGGGTCCTGAAGATTGTGGAACTTAAAATACAAAGCACTGCTGATATTCATTGTGTATGTTACTTCTATTTGCTCATTGTTTTTTGTGCCACAGAGGTTTATGGCTTCAAGCTTCATCTCATACCACTGAGGGCTAGAAACTTGCTTTGTTTTTTTAAAGCACTGAGGAAAGACATGCAGGTAGCTGACTTCAGGAGATGGGAATTGAAAGGAAACTCCTACAACCGTCTGGTGAACCATGAGTGTTCGCAGGATCATGATGTCCCCTTTCTTGACAGTCGCCCTGTACAACTGAGATTCCTTGCCTGCAGCCCTCACATCGCAGCCTTCGCTGCACCAAGCTTCAGCTCTCCCCTTTACAAATTTAGGGGCTAGGGGGACATTCATCCTGCTTGTGTTTGCATGACACTTGAACAGCGTTTGTGTTGTTCATACATCAGGGACACGTTCTCTGCAAGGGGTAGTGCGTGTGTCCCATGCATGGCAGGGGGAGCCCTTGGAGCGGCCGTCACAGTGTGGGTGCACCCATGGGTGCTTCTGCCCATTCTCCCCTCTTTGACCACATCTCCTGCAGCCTCCCAAGTCAGACCTTCTCAAAACATGTTCTCTGCCCAGCACCGAGCTCCTGGTGCCCTTGCAGAAACATTCTTCCTTATGCTTGTGGGAAATCTGCAGGATCAGATCCCTTGGTGGGATGTGGCTCTGAAATCTGTCCTGCATGTGGTGGATACGTGCTGGATGGCAGCACATTTTTAAATAATTTGCTGCAGTCTAATCTCCAGGCCACAGGAGCCAAGTAAATTGATCCTATACTTTCTGAGCTAAGCTTTGGGCCAGCATAGCTCACATAACTGCAAGCTCCATTTTTACTGTGGACAATTGCAAGCATCAAAAGTGGGAATCACTGTTGGTAGAAAGTGCAGGTTTTATGGGTTTCCCCTTTGCCATTTCAATCTAGATGACATCATAAAACGCCACAGGAAAGAGCAAACAGATGCCAGCACCACGGGGGACAGGCAAAGGCAGCAGGTCAAGAACAGGAATTCAGCGTACGGGTATGGGCGGCCCCGTTTCCGCACCTGGATGCAGAGGAATTTGCAAGGTAGGTGAGTGCCATGGGATGGCGGAGATCTGCCAAGCTGGAAAACATTTGTGTAACAAAATACAGCTCTTAAATCCTTCTCCTATCTAATTCCTGTGTGTGTATAAGATGTACTCGGGCTCTGAATAGCTTTTCTCTCTGCAACAATGAAATATTAGGGCCCTTTCAGAGCATAAATTCATCCATTTGTCTCCCTTCCACTCTCTCATGAATTACTAATTCAAAGTGACTTAATATCTGTTCTCTATTCCCTTTTGGCTTTGCATATTTTAATTATGCCTCTTCCTAATCCTCTTTTTCCCAGAACACACTTAAATTACCGCTTCAGTAACTGTCTTTGATAGCTCAGTTATTGGAGCTAATTTGTCACTTTTGCCAACCATGCTATTTTTATGATGAGTTTTTTTATAATACTGTCTGATCACATACTAATCTATGTTTGGTTCCACTGGCTTTTATCTACAAAACCAAAGTGATCTGCTGCATGAAATGCCATCTTTATCAACATTTTACTTTTTATCTTAAATTACTGCTAAATCACTTCATTGAAGCTACTAGTGACATTTTGCAGCAATGTCTTTGCAGTCTTCCCTTGGAGTGCCAATGGCACATCAGGACAGTGGGGTTGCTGGGAGCAATCCTGCTTGTCTCTGATCTGCCTCCCACTCTCATGTTCTTGGTCTCCACCACATATTGCCTTACCAAGAATCGTTCCGGTTCAAAACAGAATGATGATAATTGCCCTTTGCAAATTGATTTTTCTGTCAAAAACACAGGCTTTGATATTCCTCCACACTCAAGTGACTACTGCATGCGGAGTCAAATAAATCAAACAAAATATTTTTTTTTTAGCTATTCCTTAGAAAGGAGAACTTTTCTGTTCATTTATAGAACTATTTCTGCTAGTCCTAGTATTTCATGGGTTTTAACTGAGTCTGAATTCAGCCCTGCCAAGTGCAGGGACTCACCATGCTGTGTGGAGCTGATGTCAGTAGCAATTTTGGGAAGCTCAGCATGACTGGGAATTTAGCCTATAATTCTTTGTGGGCTCATTTCACTTCAGTCCCTGCTGAAATGCAGTCCTTTCTGGGCTGAGATGTGATAACCATTATCAAAATGACGATCAGAACAGCCCAGCCCTGTAATGACAGAGCATGGAGAAGGGTATTACGCTGATTAAACCAGCAAGAGAATTCATGCAAGGAAGCTGCTGTTATCCCTCCTGCAATATGGCTTAAACCATTTCCCCAGTGGGGGAAAGATGATTTTTAATGACAAGAAATTTGAATTTCAAATCTCCTCGGAGCAAGAGTCTGTCAGACATTGGAGCTTCTCCCCAAACTGGACTTGCTGAGCCAGAGGTGCCTCTTGGCCAACCCAGGTGTGCTCAGCACCAGGCTCTGAGCTGGCACCCAAACAAGGCAGGGGGGTCTTCCCCAGCTGCTGATGCTGTGGGGTTGTATTCAAATGTTCTTTCATTAATAAATATCTGCCAGACTTTTTGCAGAGATGGAGCTTCTCATGTGTCACACTTCAGGATACACATGACAGACCCAGGCCTTGGTCCCCAGCTGGTATACACGGGGTACCCCTTGGAGGCCGATGGCTCCGTCGTTAGTTATTTACACTGGCTGAGGCATGCCTGAGTGCACTGCTGAGCAGAGGCTCTCTAATACGAACTGACTGACAGGGGCATGATTTTCTAGTCAGGGCTGCCTTTTGCATCAGTCCCTCCCATTGCACCGATGAAATACCCAGGAAAGGCAGCTGAGCGCAGTCTGTCTTGCTGCAGGGGAGATGCCCTCTCCAGGGTGCAGGAGAGCTGTGTTGCAAGGCTTGGTGGCCCACAGGAGAGCAGTCTGGCAAACAGGCAAGAGAGAGGGGCAAGCCCAGGATGGTTGTTGGAGGGAACAAGAAAGGGAAAAACAAACTGTGAGGACAGAATCAGGAGGGGAAAAAAGGGCCATTAAACACAGCGAGACCCCATCTGGTCAAAAAGACACAGATTGCCAAAATTCAATTGTTTGTTGGGAGAGGACCATTTACACACCAGCATTTCTGTGGTGAGAGGACATCATTTGCAAAGAAAATAACTACTGGCCCCACAGAGCAGCATTGCATTTTTTGTGAGCGTTCCCAACCAGCACCTCCGGCTGTAGGGAGCAAAGCACCCCGATGCGGTGTTCGGGAGGTGCTTCCCACAGGCATACCCTGATGCCCTTTTGTTCTAGAGCCAGAGCGGCTCGAATCATCTTCTCTTGTATTCCAGTGTAACCAGCCCATGCTGGCGCTGACCGGTGTTATACCCTGGGGCTGGAGCCTTCATTAATCACTGGGTGATGCCCCCTGACGGCAATGTCACTGCTGCCTCAGAACATATTTTAATTGCTCCAAGTCATTATAAATTGCTGTGATGTAGGAATAGATGGCATAGGATTAATACATGTGTCTGACTGCTCTGTGGTCTGTATCAGTGAGGTTCTGCTATATGGTGCAGGGGTTTAACCGCACTCTTGCTGTCCTCTGCCATGCACTGATTTATGCCTGATTTATACACCCCTCTGAGTACGTGTACACATTTCACTGATATAGCGACTCAGAAAATGTCTACTTCATTATGACTACAGAAGTTTATCATGTGGCATAATTAGGCTTTAATGCACTGTGTCTCCATCTGACGGAGTGCTTTCCTCTCACTCGACACTTCAGCACACTTCAGAATCATAAACAGGCTTAGGAGAAAACGTTAAATGCAAGATGGGCTGTTGGTGTGTATGTACTGTGCAGTTACATAAAACAGCAGCAGAAGGTGCCCCCTTCAATATATGCAGTAAGTAAGGATATGTCAAGCTAAAAAAAAAAAAAAAAAAAGTTATGGTCCAGTCTTCACTTATCAAGTGCTATAATATGGGCATTCAGAGCTATTCCAGGCTGCTGTGGGGTTGGCTTCCGGATGCTCGAGTCACTTGCGTATCTGTGTCAAAAAGCTTTTTCCATTTCACAGTTAATTCATAGCAGTGTGAGCTCTAACAACAGATTGACAGGTTTCCTGATGCGAGTGTTCCTGCCTTTATTAGGAATCAGAATTGTGGAAGGCTTTTCTCTTCTATATTCTTTGAAATCAAATAATGTGTTTGTCAGTCCTACATATAGTAAGAATGTTAGTGAGACATTGGAAAGATAAATTATTTAATATTCTGCAAAATTAATTTACTTTCCTGAAATAAATTAATGTGATTTTGCATCACTATTTATATATATACTTGTATACATACTGTCTTAAGTTAACCTTGTAATCCATTTGCAAAACTGTAATCATAAATTGAGTTTTGAAGGATGCTAAAATAAGAGTTTATTTTCGCAGGACCTAACCGTTTTAGAAGAGGGTTTGGACAACAACAATACAATCGGAGACAATTCAGGAATACGGTGCCCGGTCCCAGGAGGAGAGCAGCTGCCGCATTAAATGGAGTGAGCCCTTTAAATCGCCAGGCGTCAGCTCAAGAGGTAGGGGGGTAAGGAAGCTACAGCTGTTCCCAAATGTCATGTACAAATCTGCTGGATTTTATGATCCTGAATCACCCCAAAGAGCAATCTACATAAAAAATTTACAGGCACCATCTTTTATGTGCCTGTGCACGGCATTGGTATACATAGGTGAGTAGAGACACATGTGCATATAGAATAGCAATTTTCCAGTTGGTTTTATAAGCTTATGACTCGGCATAATTTTACTGAATCAGTTCTCATGGGTTTTTAAAATTTTTTTAAAATGTGTTCTTAAAAAATTTTAAAATATTTCCATAAAAACAAATTCCATCTTACTCATCTTACTATTATCATTTAGAGGAGGCATGTTAAGATTCACCATTATTTGTCCTCCACCCAGAGCATTTTCCAAGGTCCAGTGAAGTCAAAGAGTTTTGTTGACTTTTTGTTGATGTTTTTGTTGACTTTTTGAAGACTTTTGTTGACTTCAGGTGGCTTTGGTTCAGAGACTTACTTTTCACTAGCAAGTGGGTATCCCCCCCAGAGACCCTGATTCCCAGTACTGTGACAGCCATGGGTCAGATTGCTCATATGCTTCAGATGCTTCAGATGCTTCAGATATGCTTCAAATGCATTGTTTTTCATTCATGGCTTTCCCTTTTTCAAGTTTATTTAAACTTTAGGTCTTGTCTCTGCTCAAAAACACTTTAAAAAAATTGAAATATTTTCATTTGATTTTGAGATATTTTTAAGACTAAAGAGATGGGAAGGAAGGTACGTGTTCACCATTAAACTAATTCTTACAGGTTTCTTCTGAGTATCACTAATATTAAACTGGCTTGGTGCAGAAGGTGGAAATCAAGCGGGTAGATAGTTCTGTGTGAGAGGGAGTCATTTTTTTCCACACTGATGGAGATCTGCTCGATTAGGAGGTCACATGCTCAGTAAGCTTTTAAACAAACACCAAAGTAGCGAACGTGATGGCACGTTTAATGGCTGCATCCTGGGGGTATAAATAAGAGAGCCCTAAACTGAGCATGCATATGCATGAGTGTGGTTATTCCTGAAAATAAAGGCTGTGATGACTCAGATATTGAGTGTGGCTGGGTATTAACAGTAAGTAATAAGCTGTTGCTAGGAGGCATAATTCTACAGTAGCTTCCATTTTGCAGAAATAAACCAAGTGGGAAAATGTGGTAACACATCTCAGTTAGTGGGTAGTAATGGGGATGGTGGTTGTCCCACAGAAATAAATGGGATAGAGTCTGTGGCAGTTTGTATAAGTAACTGCAGGAGGACCTCACTGCTGAGGGGTCTTCTGATGTGCTTCATGCTTCAGGGCTTGGACTGGGCAACGTTAAGTGCCCAGACAGGTCATAGTCATAGGATACTCCCTCCTGAGGGGAACGGAGGGTCCAATATGCCGGGTGGACCCTCCTCATAGGGAAGTCTGCTCCCTGCCAGGAGCCCAGGTCAGAGATGTCACCAGGAGACTTCCCAGCCTGGCATGGCCCTCAGACTACTACCCCTTACTGCTCTTCCATGTGGGTGGTGACGAAGCTGCAGTGCATAGCCCAAGGGTGATTAAAAGAGACTTCAGGGCCTTGGGACGCTTAGTGAGGGAATCGGGGCCACAGGTCATCTTTTCCTCCCTCCTTCCAGTTGTGGGAGGTGACATTGGTAGGAACAGGCGGATCCAATCTCTTAACACATGGCTCCGAGGCTGGTGCCACCGTCACAACTTTGGGTTCTTCGACAATGGGATGGCCTACATGGCACCAGGTTTGCTGGCGACAAATGGGAGCCTCCTTTCTCAAAGAGGAAAGAGGGTCTTTGCACAGGAGCTTTCGGGGCTCATTGACAGGGCTTTAAACTAGATGTGAAGGGGGAGGGGGAACGTACCAGGCTTGCCTGTGACAAGCTGTGGGATGGTACGCAATGGTTAGAGGGACGGGGTGCTACTGTGAGCCCTCAACCTGTTGCGCAGAGGCATGATGGGGACACTGCAGCACAGTTGAAGTCTGGCAGAGATGAGCTGGGGGCTCCTGAGACAGATAGAGCTCACAAGGAAACCTTCGTGAAACACCCCGAGGGAAATAAGCGATGTTCCACTGAGAAGGTGACATGGCCAACAGCCCAGATGAAATGCCTCTACATGAACGCACACAGCATGGAGAACAAACAGGAGGAGCTGGAAGCTGCTGTGCTACTAGACAGCTACGACCTGATTGCCATAACCAAAACCTGGTGGGACGAATCCCACGACTGGAATGTGGCTATTGATGGCTACAGGCTCTTCAGAAGGGACAGGTGAGGAAGGAGGGGCGGAGGCGTTGCCCTCTACGTAAAGAAATCAATACAGTGTGAAGAGCTGTCCCTGAAGAATAGCCACGAGCAGGTCAAAAGCTTATGGGTAAGAGTCAGAGACAGAGGTGACAAAGGGAACCTTGTGGTTGGTGTCTACTACAGGCTGCCTGATCAAGGGGAGCCTGCTGACAAAGCCTTCTTCCTCCAGCTCTGGGAGGCTTCGCGCTTGCAGACTCTTGTCCTGCTGGGGGACTTCAACCACCCCGACATTTGCTGGAAAAGCAACACGGCGAGCTGTAGGCAATCCAGGAGATTCCTGGAATGCATAGACGACAACTTCCTAAGCCAGGTAATAGACACCCCTACCCGAGGGGACGCGATACTGGATCTGATGGTCACCAATGCAACTGAGCTCATCTGTGATGTCAAGACTGGAGGCAGCTTGGGCTGCAGTGATCACGCATTGGTGGAGTTCACGCTCCTGAGGGACATGGGAAAAGCGAGGAGTACAGTCAGGACCCTAAATTTTAGGAAAGCAAACTTCCAGCTCTTCAAGGAGTTAGTCAGAAGGACCCCCTGGGAGACGGTCCTCAGGGACAGGGGAATGGAACAGAGCTGGCAGATCTTTAGGGACACCTTCCATAGAGCACAAGAGCGCTTAGTCCCCAAGTGTAAATAATCAGGCAAGGAAGGGAAGAGACCAGCATGGCTGAGTCAAGACATGCTGGTCAAACTAAAGAGTAAGAGGGAACTGCACAGGCAGTGGAAGCAGGGACAGGCGTCCTGGGGGGAATACAGGGAAATGGCCTGGTTGTGTAGGGAGGAGGTCAGGAAGGCCAAGGCACAGCTGGAGCTGAATTTGGCAAGGGATGTAAAGAATAACAAGAAGGGCTTCTACAGGTATATCAACCAGAAAAGGAAGGTTAAAGAAAGCGTACCCCCCTTGATGAACAAGAAAGGCGAACTTGTATCAACGGATGAGGAGAAAGCGGAAGTACTCAACAACTTCTTTGCCTCGGTCTTCACTGGCAGCTTCTCTCCTCACCCCTCCCAAATCGATGGACCAAAAGATGGGGACCAGGGGGGTGGAGCCCCTCCCACTGTAAGGGAAGATCAGGTTCGAGACCACCTGAGGAACCTGAACATACATAAGTCTATGGGACCTGATGAGATGCATCCCAGAGTCCTGAGGGAATTGGCTGATGTAGTTGCCAAGGCACTCTCCATGATATTTGAAAAGTCATGGCAGTCAGGTGAAGTCCCTGCTGACTCGAAAAAGGGGAATGTTGTGCCCATTTTTAAAAAGGGAAGAAAGGAGGACCCTGGGAACTACCGACCTGTCAGCCTCACCTCTGTGCCTGGGAAGATCATGGAGCAGATCCTCCTAGAAGATATGCTCAAGCCCATGGAAGACAGGGAGGTGATTCGAGACAGCCAGCATGGATTCACCAAGGGCAAGTCGTGCCTGACCAACCTAGTGGCTTTCTATGAAGGAGTGACTGCATCAGTGGACAAGGGAAAAGCAATGGATGTCATCTACTTGGACTTCTGTAAAGCGTTCGACACAGTCCCCCACAACATCCTTCTCTCTAAATTGGGGAGATATGGGTTTGATGGCTGGACTGTTCGATGGATAAGGAATTGGCTGGATGGTCGCATCCAGAGGGTCCTGGTCAATGGCTCGATGTCCACATGGAGACCGGTGACAAGTGGGGTCCCTCAGGGGTCCGTACTGGGACCGGTGCTATTTAACGTCTTCATCAATGACATAGACAGTGGGATCGAGTGCACCCTCAGCAAGTTTGCAGACGACACCAAGCTGAGTGGTGTGTTCGACATGCCAGAAGGACGAGATGTCATCCAAAGGGACCTGGACAAGCGGGAGAGGTGGACCTGTGTGAACCTCATGAGGTTCAACAAGGCCAAGTGCAAGGTCCTGCACCTGGGATGGGGCAACCCCCGGTATCAGTACAGGTTGGGGGATGAAGAGATTGAGAGCAGCCCTGCGGAGAAGGACTTGGGGGTACTGGTAGATGAAAAGCTGGACATGAGCCGGCAATGCACACTTGCAGCCCAGAAAGCCAACCGTATTCTGGGCTGCATCAAAAGAAGCGTGGCCAGCAGGTCGAGGGAGGTGATTCTGCCCCTCTACTCTGCTCTGGTAAGACCTCATCTGGAGTACTGCGTCCAGCTCTGGGGCCCTCAGCACAAGAAGGACATGGACCTGCTGGAGCAGGTCCAGAAGAGGGCCACCAAAATGATCCGAGGGCTGGAACACCTCTCCTATGAGGACAGGCTGAGAGAGTTGGGGTTGTTCAGCCTGGAGAAGAGAAGGCTGTGAGGAGACCTTATTGCGACCTTCCAATACTTAAAGGGAGCCTACAGGAAAGATGGGGAGAATCTTTTTAATAAGGCCTGTTGTGACAGGACAAGGAATAATGGGTTTAAACTAAAGAAGAATAGATTTAGAGTAGACATTAGAAAGAAGTTTTTTACAATGAGGGTGGTCAAACACTGGAACAGGTTGCCCAGAGAGGTGGTAGAGGCCCCATCCCTGGCAACATTCAAGGTCAGGTTGGATGGGGCTCTGAGCAACCTGATCTAGTTAAAGCTGTCCCTGCTCACTGCAGGGGGGTTGGGCTAGATGACCTCTAAAGGTCCCTTCCAACCCAAAGTATTCTATGATTCTGTGATTCTATGATAAGAGTCAATGACCGAAAAGAAACCTAAGCAAAGCTGTAATGCTTGGCTTGTGGGAGATTTGCGCTCCATTGAGTAATTTTTTTTGGTATTTCTGCACCACTAGAATGAAACATTCTTCCTGGTACTTGTAGTTTCATGCCCAGGAGCCAAGGCACACATACTGATCGTTGACAACAGTGTATACTAAGTCCAAATGTTGAGACTACAGCAACACTGCTTGGTAGAAATATTGCTGCCATAGATACAAAAGACTATGGAAGAGACCATGTTTTAATAGATTTAGGGAGTAATCAGTTTCCCATCAAGAAAATATCAAAGGAGGAAAAAAAAAGCACTTGCAGAGCAGGGTTGTTCTGTTGCAAGACTACAGAAGTTGCAAAGGCAAAACAGTTGGGAATGAGAATACAGGGAATGCAGAGCATACAGTGTGGGGCTGAGCCCCCTTTGAAGCAATTGCAAGTGGTGCTGAACGTGTCTGAGAGCAGTGAGGGATCCGCTGCAGTGTCAGCAATCGTCACCTGCACTTGGGAGCAGGCTGGATTTCGCTCTAGGCAGAGCCAAAAAAAATGCCAAATAAATGCACTGGCTTTTCAGACAGTGGCAGTCAGCAGAGGGAAGGACTGTCACATGCTGCCACTTGCGCTCGCTCCCTCTTCGTGCACCGAGATTGCAGCGCGGGTGGCAACTGCTGAACTCTCACTGCTTTTTCAGGGCAACAAGAACAATGATGCTTTCGCCAAAAGCAGCAGCAGCGGGCAGCCGGAGGGACGGCGACGGCCACCCCCTGGCCCCAAGAGATTCAGAGCAGCTGCTGCCAGCACCCAGGCCCCGGGGAGAAGGTAAAATCTTTGGTAACTCTGGGCTTTTTTGGTTTTCAGTGATTCCCTGTGCAGCTCCTGGGGCTCTGCTCTCAGTCTGTGCCAGCTGCAACGTGAGAAAAATACCCCTGGGTATGTTAGAAAAGCACCTGGAAATAAAACCTCGTGCTGGTAGTTAGTAATTCAGGTATTAGATCTCTCATTTTATTTTAGAAAGCATGGAAAATATGACCTTTGTATTCCTATTAAACTTTTCCTCTGTCTCTTTGGGGAAAACTTTTGAGGGGTGAAATAGCATTTATTTTCATCAAGGCAGGAAATACAGATTCCAGCCATAAGGGATAGGCAGAGAGAGGGAGTCTGTCCCAGTGAGGGGCTGCAGGAGCAGACGCTACACGCCAGGAGCTGTGACGAAGGCAGGCTGCCGGGCGCTGGGCACAGTCTTGGTGCCTGTCCAGTTGTGGTGCTTGTGTTCTCTGAGCTCAAAAGCAAGCTCCGTTGCAATCCCCTCTTTCTCTGCTTTGAGCAGGGACTGAATGACCTCCAGAGGTCTCTTCTGACCAGATTTTTTTCTATGATTTTCTTCCATGATTTTCTTTTTTTTTTTTTAATGAGCAATGTTCAGAACAAACACAAGCTGTTGTTTCATTTGAGCAGAAAAACAAATTCCTCTGAAATCCTTTGCTGGCAGAAAAACCCGTTGGCTGAACTTGGTAGCGCACAGCCTCATTTGCTTCTCATACTGCTTTTTAATACCACACTGGGTTAGGTATTTAAGCATTAAACTTTAGGAGAGACCTGGCATCATATTCACCTATGTCCTTTTTTCTCTCTCCTCCTTTACCGGCAGGCCTTTCCTGCTAAACAGGGGACCAGCCTTCCAGCAGAAGCAGATGCCACAGCGGTTCTCTAAAGACAGCTTTCAGAGAGCGGTCAGTATCGAGACTTTTTTCTGCAACCTGCTGATGGTGACAAGCCTTCAGTTTTACCAGCCTTTGCCCAGTTGTATCTTTGCTTCTAAAAGTAACTGGGAGAGATGGATGACTTTAACAATTAATATATTCCGAGGAAAGTATTTGCAGGACAGGCAATTTTTAATGCAGCTTAATATTCTGGCAGCTGGAAAATAAAACTTGGGCAGGTGATGAAAGTACACCTTGCAGCTTATACAGCAGCACAAGCAGGGAAAAGTAAAGCCACCCCATACAGATCACTGTGCCAGTAGGAAACCCAAAATTAGCAAATTTCTTGACAACGTGCAAGGAAAGAGCTGTTCAGATACACCAACTGAAATACTGGAAAAGGAATCATTGTTTCTGAGAGCTAATTCTTTATGTCATTTTTTTTTAAATATATTTCACAGCAGATGGATGCTAATGGAGAAGGGAAACCACCAAGGATGAGAAGGTAATTGGTGAACAAAGGCATGCTGCAAATGCGACACGCTCTTTCATGCTCAAATCGAAGCTGGATACATCTCCCTGTCTTGGCAGGTGGCAAGTGAAACCAAGCCCTGGAGCAGTTTTGACGGTTTCTGTGGCTAATCCCCAGGCGGGCCAGACTGGCACGTAAGTAAATGAGGTGATTTGTTAGGATGGGAGCCCTACAAAAGCCATTGCAAATCCCTTTAGCATTATTGCAGCTTCGCTTATTCTGTAACAAGCACGCAATGAATGGTTCAGACCCAAAATGGTTAGCAAATGATGTCTCATTCCCTTCCCGGAGTATCTGAAAGGAGACGGTAATTACTGCGTGGCTCATTTGTTATCCAGAGTAAGGAGAAATGGAAGTGCTGGCAGCGCGTGAGAGGTGGCAGGCTGGTTGTGCTTGCTGTGGGGTGTCACGGGGGAAACTCCACACGCCCCAGAGGGACACCGCATGCTCGCTGTGTAAGAGGAGCGCAGAGGCTAGAAGGGGGCAGCTTCACCCCTGGGCTGAGCCAGTGCGGCTGCAGGATCTGGCACCCAGCTAGGGGCAGAAAGAAGGGTGGGTGAGGGCACTTGGCACGTCCTGGGCACAGAGAGCACCCCATGATAGCCTTGACATGACATGGCCCCCAGTGCTGAAACTCTGCCTGCGCGGCAGCTCTCCTGGCACCCTTTAGACTCACGCAGGCTGCCATGAGACATGCCATGAGACGTATGGGGCATGCAGGTGTCTCCTTTCCTCCTTGCTGGTTTGCTGGTGATAGGAAGTGAGCTGCCTTAGCATCCTGAGTGACTACAGATCTGTGCTTTCCCCAGGCCCGGATCCAAGCGCCCGTTCCTGCGAAGCCAGAGGCCCCCGCCACGGGCAGCCAAACCCCAGCCCAAGGGGGTGCTGCTGAGATTCAACTTCCGCGCGATGGCCAACCAGGTAGAGGATTGTCAACAGGACAGGCAGCGCCTTGCACCCTGCAGCAGCCCTACCACTAAGCTGTTAACATCATGCTCAGGTTTTTGGGGCTGCCAGTTGGGTTTATCTAGCATAACCCAGGAGGAAAGTCCTGTAGCTGTGTTGGCTAGGTTGCCTACACTGAAGGCACCTGAGAAGACTGTTCAGCAACTACAGACTCAGCCCAATTTTCCCCGCTCTGTTGGCCCCTCTCGGCCTGCCCATGTGCTTGCTTGGAGTGGGGAGATGTTCCTTGTGAGGGGTCCTGGGGGGGGGGACCATTTCACTGTCGGTGCTCCCCACTCCTCAGAGACACACAACACTTCTGAGCTTTGCTCTCTCTTTGCTTTGGTGACCTTCTCAGTGCCACGTTTTATGTTGAAGTATGGTCCAAGAGCCCTGGGGCAGGTCAGAAATCCTGCTCCACCTTCTTCATTGCTGGTGTTTCTTGTCTGGACAGTTTGGTTTTACTTGATGCCTTGTGCTCAAATGCCATCTGCTTGCTCCTGTTCTTGCCGAGGATGCCCAGTGTCTTGGGGCTGGGCACTGCTTGGAGGCTTTCCAGACGCACACAGTCTGTCAAGCTCCTTGTCTCCGTGTGCTGAGTGGTTTAATTGACTAACTGGCTGTGAAGCGCCGTCCTGACTGATGGGCTCTAATCAATACCCTGCTACAAGTTTGGCCGTGCCTTTGCCACAAGACGCGGGACTGACTCGCTCTCCCCTTCCCCTGCAGACCAGCCTGACGCTGGATGAGAGGTTCTCTGGTCTGAGGAATAAGAGGCGCTTTACAGCAGCCAGGAGCGCCGGACGGACGGTCACCATGCCTTAGCACCGCATGCTCGTCACCCAGACTGCCCATAACAGTCCAGGGCCCGTAACGGGCAGCTCAATAAAACTTGTTAGATTTCCTCTGAGATAGCTAATTTGGCAATGTGCCGTCTCCTTCCTTACACGCAGAATGAATGAGTGATTGAGGGCAGGGATGAGGCAGTGTGAGAGTTGGGGCCAGAGCACAGGGCAGGTGGGACATGAGCGGGATGGTGGAGAGGGATGAGCAGAGATGGATTTGCTGGGAGTGCTCTGCCAGGGAGCTGCGGGACTGGCACCAGCCTTGTCCCACTGCCAGGGCACCCTGTACTGCCCAGGGTGACTCCTGCAAGAGGGAGGGGGCCCAGCTCCAAGCCATACCCATGGAGCCTTCCCTGCATTGACCCGTGGGTGGGACAGGGTTGAGGACACTGTGCCTGCCTGCGTGGGAGACAGAGTGGGGAGTGGAGCATGTGCGGGGCTGAGGGATGTTCCCCAGCAGTGGCACCAGTGGGGATGGCTCCAGCTGCCCGCATTCCTCAGCATCCATCTAATTGCCTGATTTGTTGTGCGTGCAGGCATCCCTGCCCAGAGGTTTGCAGTGTAAGACCCCTCCATCCTGAAAACATTTCACTCTGCCCTGATAGTCAGGCCTGAGCACCTTGCATTTCTCTTTGGTTTGCTGTGCTGTTCTGACTGCTGCTGCTGGCCCGGTTGTGGGGACAGGGTGAGACGTGCCATGCCATGCCACTGGAGTGACTATCCTCGGCGCGGAGCACAGACAGGTTGTCCCAGCCCAAATCAGGTTTTCCAGTGCTGGAGCAGCTCTGCTTTAGGGATTTCGTAGGTGCAGCTCCACCCATGCTCAAAGCACCGGCATAATCGAACTAGCAGTTGCAGGAGGGAGGCCAGGCTCTACAGCCGTCCAATAAACATTGGCTGAGATGTTAATGAGCTGGGTCTAGATATTTGTTAATGAAACCCTGCACCAACCGTGAGTCACTGATCCATTCTCCACCCACTGCTGCAACACAGCACTGAACGTGCTGGACACAGCCTGTTACTGGGCTCTGAGCTATACTTATTAAAGTAAATATTTGATAGACTGCTTTACATTTTACACTGAGCGTCTTTAACAAGAGACTGGACTTAGCGTTGGTTTTATAGGAATGTGTGAAATGTTAGTTGACAAAGCGGTGATGTATGAGTCCAATGCACTGAATAAAAAACTAACTTGTCAAATGTCACCTCTGGTTATTTCCCTTCCTTCAACAGGCTTTTGGCACAAGTTCAGCCTCTCAGTGTGGCACTGTGGGGCACAGTATGTGCGGCCACATGGGCTGCTGCCTCGGTGCTTTGGGGGAGGCTGTGGTCCACATCGGTGCCCACCTGCGGGCAGTGGGGCACTGGCCTGGCCATGCAGGCAGTTTGCTGCTCACAAAGCTGGCTCCACAGCGCAGCCAAAGCAGTGGGAAGTTTTCAATTGGTATTTTGTAGAATCTTTGCTGTGACCTCTTTTGCTTTTAACATTATCCGCAAAATTATCAGAGCAGACCTGGCTCCAAGTGTGTCCAAAGCAAAAGGAATGCAAACTGACTTCCAGGTTAATGAACTCAGAAGACATTACCCCTTCATGCAAATAATCCAGATGTCATGGAATATGAACAAGAAATGCTGTCACAAATGGCAATATCCCTGATTTCAGTTGCACCTTCACTATAAATATTGACAAAAGATGGTAGACTCGCTAAGAAAACATGATCACTTCTTAAATGAGGTTGCAAAGGGACGGAGCCGTTCAGTCCTGAAAGAACAGCTGAGTGTGCAGCATCCCTTGGTGTTCAAAGCATGGCCTGATACTATTCTTCAAATAGATGTTTTTCAGCAGTCTGTACCTTATATTTTTTTAAGTACTACTTAAATTAAAAGTGAGGGCTTAATGATAAAAACTACACTTTTTTTTCCTAGCTTGATTCCCCCACAGGGCTGGGTGACTTTGCATGCAGCGAGAGACAAAACAGGCTTTGCACAGGAGGGCACTGCATTTATAAGTAGCAAAAAAGCATAACCGTCATGCTAAAAATGTATTGGGAGAGGGCACACAGTCAGTTCACTCCAACTGGTATAAAATACCCCTTTCTGCCACAGTACTAAAACCACAGAATAATTATCTCTAAAATTATCCCTGCTGTCGTGCATAAGGTGAGCTGCTGCGCAGAGCCCAGCTGCTCTTTGGGGAGGGTGTTTGTGTGATGCAGTTCAGCATGCTTCTTTAACCATCGCCTGGGAGATTTGTTTGGCCAGTCCGGCCATTTCTGATGGTTTCTGCGGCGGTGTCCGGTGCCGCACAGGCGGCTCAGGGGTCCCCTACCCAGAAGGTGGCAGCAGCCGGCTGTTGGCTGAACCCCCTGCCAGGATGGCTTCTCTGAGGCTGGGGTCACTGGGAAGGAGCAGCTGTGCAACCTGGAAAACATTTTTACTCTATTTCAGGCCAGTCAAAGCCGCCTCCAGAATAACACCTCTGATGATGTTTGAGAGGTTTAAAAATGTAGGAGCAAGTGTACAGGGTCAGAAGTGTCCCCATAGTGCATCCCAGGGGAGGGGGGACACCAGCACATGCGTGTGGCCCCAGTCGGTCACTGCACTGAACCCACAGTACTGGTGATTTCTTTCTTTAGCCACTTGTATCATTGTGTTTAACAGCATTTGGTGGGGTTTTCTTCCACTGTTGCTTTTTGCTATTTGCTTTCTATTTGTCTATGTCTCCAAAGACCAGTATTACAAGTGAATATTCATTCCTTTACGCCCTTTGCAATTTATAGACCTGTGCTGTGTTCTCCCTTGCTTGCCTCCTTTCTAGGAGAAGGGCCTTGGGTGTATCTACTTGTCCGCTGCCTGGAAGCTGATCCATCCCTCTGGTCACCTTTGCACCTTTTCTAGCTCTGCTACATCTGCCTGAGACAGCAGGGCTGAAGCAGACATGATATTTGAGATGGATTTATAGGGAGGTTCTGCTTTGTTTTCTGTTCCTCTCCTAATAATTCCTAACATTCCAGTTGCTTTTTAACCCAGAATAGCCACTTGGAGTAGGAAATGGTAAGGCACACTTACATTGGTTTAACGAAACAACTTCCCAGGGAACATTTTCTGCAGAAGCCAGTCTCACAGCCCACATATTGGTGGTAGAGAGGGCTCCCAGAAAGCTGGTTGCAAGAGGACGTGCCGAAGGGTCCGACTTTCCCATCTAAGCACTAGTGGTGACATTCGGTATTTTCTTAGCTGTTCACAGGATGTCTGGTTTGATGCTAAAAGCTACCTTTAATTAGCTTAACAGATAGGGGGTAGAAGGCCAGCTTTCCCTGCGAATTTCCCTGTTTGTCAGCTCTTGCTGATTTTAGTGTCATAGCACCAGGAGGAGATGTGGATCAGGTTACCCCCCCGGTATTTTGGGGCACGTGTATTGCCAAGCAGGCACAGGGCAGGGTCCCAAAGTGGTGCCCCAGGAGCAACATAGCAGTAGGGGCCTCAAGAATAAAAATGAGTGGTTTGGGGCAGACCCTTTGGTCAAATCCATCCTGGTAACAAAGTAGCAGCCAAGGCATCACAGAGGGGGGCCGGCAGCCTCTCCCGCATTGCACCGAGGTCCTTGTGCTGGCATTTGTCAGACTGGCTACAAAACAGAGTCAGGCAGGACATGAACTCACTGCCTGGACTCGAAGGTGCAGGGGGAAGCATCGGTGGAGATGGAGACCGCTGTCTGCAGCAGGAGTTGTTAGTTTTTAGGGGTCCTTGGAGGGATTCAGATAGACAGAAACCACAGGCAAAATATTTAAACAGAAACCTGAGATCCAAACAGCATCTCAGGCACTGCGTTCCCTCAGGGGCTGGGATAAACTGAGCAGAGCATTTGCCAGTCAGCAACCCAGTAGAAAAGAGAGTCACAACAAGCTGAGAAAAGACACTCAAACCCCTAGACTGAAATGCGAGGCGTGCCCCACACTGGAGCCCAGAGAGCAAAACAATGTGGAGGGGGGAAACAGTCTGTGGAAGGTTGAACAGTACTTTATGAACTAACTTATTTCCAGAAATCTCATATCATTTCTGAACAAACCAGCATGCTACCCCAGTACAGCGCTAGGTGAGAAAGGGATGAAAGGGATGTAGGAAAGTGCTACAAACCTGAAGGATTTACCACAATTTCCTAAAGGACCAGAAAAACTAACAGCATCCCCCAGACAGCACTGGGCAATCCCAGCCCCTCCAGTTGAGGTGTTGCAATGGGCAGGATGCCCTGCTTTCACAATTATCCCTGCTCCAAGCCAGCGTTAGCTTTGTCAGGAACCCGGGCCCTGCACTAGGTGCAGAAACTTGGCTCCGCTTTGTACCCTGGAAAAGGGATAGCCTCTTGCAGAGTTTGACTAAAGGGCCTTTAACTTCCATTTGCAAGACAGAGTTATTTTTCCCCATTGCAGGGTTCTTTCACTCAAGTCTTATTCCCACTGTTGATTGGGATCAACTCTGATTGCTTTTATAGGCAACATAACATAAAGTGCTAAAATGTGGAGGCAAGAGGAACAGAAAAAAATCAGATCTGGGCTTTATCTGCTTAAGATCAGAGGTTTAGGATTTAGTATTAAGCCACATCCTAAAGCAGATCCTTCCTGTCTATGTCAGGACTGCTGCCAGCTCTCATGATTTTACTGAATGTTCTGCGATGTTTAATGCTGCAGTTAAAACCCAGTTCCTGGAGGCAGGCCAAGAGGTGAAAATCTCGGCTTGCCTGTATTAAAAAGTCAATTTGCAATGCTGTGGCTATGTGGGGAAGACTGTGACCCAAGAGTAACTTAAAAGCTTGGGTGTCAGATGCAAAAAAAAATTCTTAATTTTTTTTTTTGTTTGTTTGAATGTCATGTTTCTAAGTCAACCTTATGTTTAGAGCTTGACTCATGACTCTCATGACTCTGAAACGCTCAGAGCACACTGCTGGGCCAGAATTAATCCACAGTCACATCTCATTGTGAATGGGAATCTCTGGGCCACCACCAGCATTTGGAGACCTTTGCCCCCACATCCCCCATTGTAGCAGCACTTTGTTGCACAGCAGTAATAGCCCCAGCTTGTTGCAGAAGCACATATGCCTGAGAAACATGGCATTAGCTCTTTCCATAGGTCAAGACTGGGGAAGAGGATGTTCATCTCTAAATGACAGGCTGCAACTATTAACCTTCCTCTTGCTGGACTCCAGGAGGAAGGTGACAGGGTGCAGGCTTCCCACGCTGTGCCCTCAGATGAGCAATAGCACTGTCACTTTCCAGCCACCCATTCCTGGAGGCTGAGGGTGTCTGTGACCCTGGCTGTGGATGTCGGAGGTGTACCATGGGGTGAAGAAGGAGTGTGGTAACTGGAAGTTCCCCCAAGGGGAACCCAGGCTGGGGTGGGAAGCAAAGCCAAGTGCCAAGGGGGGAGGGAGACTGCTTTAGGTTGTCTATGAGTTTATTGGCAGCTGGTAATGTCTCCCCCAGCTGCTCCAGGAACAGAGCTTTTTGTCATTCATGCCAGGAGCGTTCATAAGCTTTATGGAGCCTACTGTGTTACTAGCAATGCCAGGAACAGGTGAAGCTCTGCACATATTTTGCCCTCCCATTGACTGTCATTGGAGAAATAAGGGGCTGCCAGAGCCAAGGGGTTTGGCAACCCACAGGCACCCACAGGACCTGGGGCAGGCAGGCTCTCCCTCTGCTTCTACTGGGGGGCATCCAGCACCCCCTGCTCTGAAGACCCTTCCTAGCTTCAGTTTTCCAGCCTAAATGAGTTTGTGGCCATCTCTCTCTGTTCTTGAATCAGCCTTGTCCTCTGCTGAAATGGCTTTCCCCTCCCTGCTGTCCTGTGTCCCCCGAGGAGTGTATATAGGCAGAAGTCCCTTCTCAGCCTGCATTTTGCTGAGCACTTGCAGTTGCCTCTTTCAGCACAGTTCTCCCAGCCCTATTAAAAGCCCCTCTCAAAGCCCACAAAGGGAAAATTCCCAGTCCTAACATCCCATTCTCAAATGCACCATAACTGAACAAGTTGTCTTACCTATGAGGCATGAGGAAGGCTACTGGTGTAGATGGACAGCCCTTCAATTTTTGAATTTTTCATAGCTTCATGCAAAAACCCACCCGATGAATGCACTGGCAGAGCACTGAGAGCTTCACTCGCCAAACGGCTCTCCTGCTGCCATGGGGGGACCTTGCGTCTCTTCTACGTCATACTATGGGGCACAACTCTGCTGAGGAGCACAACCACATAATACTACCAGTTGAGACAGCAATATCTAATACCAGCCACCTTTGCACCACACTGGGTTGGCCTTGCCAAGGAGGTATCTGCAGGAGGTCCTGGGCTTCACACTTCCTCTGGGCCTGCAGGGAGCACACGTCCTAAATTCAGTTTCCGCCCCCTGCCCTGGACCTGGCACAATGATTCATCTGTGCATTGGCTTAAAGGATTTCACTGTCAACCAATCCAAGGTTTCTTTGTTGACCACAGTTAATTTTGGTATGCAGAAAATGCCTGGGTAAAGACAGGAATCTAGCTGCAGTTTCAGTATCTGCAAGCTGCCTGCTATGTATTAACAACAGACTAAACAGCTCTCGCCGGTTGAGTCCCAGTTTCCGTCACTACAGTTTTGTAGTTATAACACTTCTGCAATACGGAAAAAAACTTGTGAAAAACCTCACCTGAGGAAGGACTGAGCTAAGACATCCTTAGAGGTCTGGGTCTTCTCTAGTAACTGTGGGTATGCAGGAGCCTGTGGGTTTCTTAGCCTGCATGGATTCAGGCTAGGGAAGAAAATATGGTCTGACATGCAACAAGCCTTGGCTGTAGGATACGTGGCACGGCTGAGGGTTTTCTCCCTGTAGGAAAGACTGAGGTCAAATATCTTTATTTGCATATTAGTGGTGATGGAAGTTGCTTGTGTGCAATGAAAGGAGAGCACAGTCCAAACAACTAGAGACTAGAACAAGATTGATTTGGGTTTTTTTGCATAAGCCTATAAGTTGTCCAGAACTTGCTCCTTTTTCTGAGAAACTGCTATCATCTGCAAAAAATTTGACTAATTCCACCTCAACACAAGAATGATGCAGGGGAGGCAGATTCCTCAGGGATCTCAGTTCCTGGAGAAAAAAACCCCAATCTTTTAAGAGTTCACCAGCTCTACATGAGGGGAAAAAACATACATTTGCTCCCCTTGCTGACAGTGATGAAAAGGGAAAGGACAATCAGGAAAGTGCCCTGCTTGGACTTTGGCATCAAACAGCTGAGAAGGGTTGGGGAAGATTGAGAGACTGCAAGAAGAAGTGAAAAGGAGACAAAGCCCTGTGGAAACTGCAGAGATCTCTTTTGCTCGGGGGGACCCTCCAGTTGCTGGCACAAAGCTCGCCTCTGTTGTGTATCTGTGCTCCCTGATCACCTCCTCCAAGGCTAGGAAACCCTGGCAGCAGGAAGGAAGCTGGTGAGACAGAGGCATTTTGCACCCCACCACAGCCATGAAATGCTGGAGGGTGTGTCTGAACATTAGCAAGTGCCAAAGACACCCTTGTTCCCAGGGTCTCCTTGGATAGGGAGTCCCCAGCACTGCCCAGGCATTTGGATGACCAGCACCCTGCTTGCTGCAGCTCGTGGCTGCAATCCCTGCTAAGCAACTCCAGTGGGGAAAAAAGGAGTGTTTTGAGTTGTTATATTTCTACAGTAATCCAGAAACACACCAACAGCCCCAGGTATGGCTACACCTGGTCTGATTCTGGAGTAGCCCTGGATTTACTGATGGGCATGCAGAGCCTCATTGCGTGCAATGGATCTAACACTGCATTTAGAAGCACTTTGATTCATGCTGTTAAATGTGCCTGGTCATGAATCTATGATGCAAATGGACACCACAGAACTTCTGGAAGGAAAAGGGACTTTTGTGTACTGCATACAAGATGTTCTGGTGATGTATTTATATCAGCTCCAGCAGTGTTCATTAAAATAGACAGTAATTGCAGCACTTTTAAAGCAGGGCGATAACAGAATGTAGCCACAAACAGAATGTGAAAATGTAGCAATTTCCACCCAGCACCTAGCTTTAATGCAAGGTTTTATCTTCTAATTAGATCCCCCAATCACATCTTTCTATGTGTGGTTGCCTTTGCTTGAAAATAGGCTAAGCGGTACAGATCATATGTATTTAGAGAAGTGCATTTTTATACCCGTTTCAAATTATAAGCTGGTGTTCTGCTGAGATGCTCTTTTACTAAGGCCATCCAGGCAAAAGATACTCAAAATGTCATGAATTGAGGTCTAACTGGTATACTGGTGGGGTAGGCAGGATTTCTCCAGGCAGCCACACAGAGCCTAGGCATGGTCAGGGCAGAGTTCTTCCTCTCTCTGAGCTATCCTGCCACAGTCTGTGTTAGAAACAAGCTCTGCACAGACCGTGGTGTGCACACAGACCATAGTGCACACAGCTGCTGGCCACGCTTCACCTCCTTTAACTAGCTCCCCACCTTCTCCTTTGCTCTTGATCCATCTGCATGTATGCTGTGAGGACCTTGACCTCTTTAGCTGCTATGCAGCAGCTTCTTAGTCCCAGGCAGAGTGTAGTCCCTGCTCCAGCACAGTGCTTGCAGCATCCTGGCAAAGGCAGAATCATAGCATAAAAACATCTGCGGCTGCTGCCCACCCTGGACTTGTTAGGCCCATGCTCTACCAGCTCGACTGCTGCCACGGAGGGTTTTACTGTGCTGGAGCCATCAGAGCCCAACTCCATCCTGGATCCATGTGCAGAAAGCCCTTGAAGAAGTCTCCAGTCTAGCACTCACTCCATCTAACCAGAAGACTTTGGTATATTTGCCCGGTTGCTGATTTATAGCTGGGTAATTTCCTGCTCATCTGGGCTGCTGAGGACTTTGGCTACCTTGGGGCCAGGGGCAGATACTCTGTTATCTCAACTGCTGGCGTCCTGCTCTGCTCAGCCCTGACCATGCCTAGGCTCTGTGTGGCTGCCTGGAGAAATCCTGCCTACCCCACCAGTATACCAGTTAGACCTCAATTCACATTGGCAACTCCCAACCACCACAGAAAGCTGGAGGGAGGTAGAGCTGAGAAAAAGCCTGGAGCTGCTAAAACCCAGCTCACAGTCATTCATGATTCCTAAAGATGTTTTTCCATCAGAGACAGCTGGCTGGGTGATGGAAGGGCTGTGGGAGGTTATTACATCCCAGACCTATGCCACTTATAACTTGCAATAAACTGCCAACAAAACAGTGTTTTTCCTTGAATGCCCTCATGTGGGTCTCTAGGAGCAGCTAGAAAGCAGACATCATCTACATACAAAATCCTGGCAGATGACAGAACCAGGAAAGGGAATTCTGGATTTCATTCAAATATTAAAACTGATCATTTTGGTGGCAAAGATGGACAAATTACACTTTCAGCTGTTCAGGTGAACCTCCCCCTAGCTCTTGAGGAGAACCAGAAATGTTTTCATGAAAATGCTGTGTTTCATCAGGAAGATCTCACTGCTGGGAATAAAGGAGGTAAACATTTTTATAGGGGTTATTTATTACGTATCAGTGTGCTGACAAGATAGGGGATATTCAGTCTTTTTTTTCAGGTTCTTTTGTATATATTAAATCAAGCCCCAGAACCATTCAACAATTTATGGGCTCCTTTCCACAGTGTATCAGTCTCTGCAGGTGCCATTATAACATGTCTCCCTTCCAACAGCTGCTATTGTCTGTGCCTATCTGTCCTCTCCTTCCCGATAGCCGCTGGGAACCATAAGCTGTAACTCTGGATGCAGTGAAAGAATACCTTTAAAAGGTTTTCAAAGAATATTCAGCAAATTATAGGAATTAATGTGGCCTGTATGTTAGGGTCAGACAGGCTGAGAGAGGCCCTGCTCAGAGGCGCTGCATCATTTTGCAGCAGCAATGAATTTCATCCTGCCCAAACTTGGATGAACATCTTGGGTAGCACAAAAATGACCAATGAATCTGCCCACAGCTACATAAGCCTTGCATGTTCCATAAATCAGACCCGAACATGTGCTGCTAAGTACTGGCTGGTCCTTGGCCAAGCTACTGCATTGCCACACAGCAGTAAGGGGCTCCTCTGGAGCAGGGGAAGGATGGGGGTCACCACTGAGGGCAGGCTGTGGGGCCAAGGAATGTAGCTTATCTGCCATCCCCTACTTCTACAGATCTGGGTGCCACATCACATTTACAGCACTGCAGCCACCTGTCCCTGTGCCTGCTGCTCCTCAGGGCTGCTTGGTACCTTATACTAATGGATGAGCAGCACATCAACTCCTTTGTCTAAAGGCAGAGCAAGGGGAGGCCCATCCTTCACCCTGTGAATCTACAAAGGACTATGCAACTATACAAAGAAACAGGTAAAAGAGGATGTGAAGAACATGTTTTGGGCCAGGCATTTTAATTTTAAACTGGTTTTTGCTCTACATTCCTTTAAGCCCTACAAAAGCTGTGATGACTCTCTGCTTTTCTACTAGTACTTGTATTTTTTAAAGACATTAAAACAGATCTGACCATAAGCCCAGATGTACAGACAATAAGAACATTGCATGTCTCAGGGTTTCAGGACTAGATCCAATTTTTGTGGCATTTTAAGCCATATTTAAATGAAAATGTTTCTGAATATCAACTGGTCAATGAATTCTCTTTGGTTCAGTCTTGCTGAGTCAGATTAATCATATTGACTAAGCTACAGAAATGCTTGGTAAGTTTTTTCTCCTCCCCCCCCCCCCCCCCCTTTTTTTTTTTAAACTCAGCATTCCCAGAAATTGCTGGTTGCTTTTTAAAACAACTAACAAAGTAAAACCCACACAATGCAAGAGAACGAAAAGATAGTTCCACACGTTATTCTGCTCAATTTGCTAAATCACATTAGCACTGTCAACAAATTTCTACTCACTACCCTAAAAAGTTACAACATCTCAGCCCTTTGCCGTTGTTTGCTTGCATTTTTTGTGAGAGGGAGACCATCTAGAAACAGATTGTGCACAATGTTACCCTTCACCGGACTTCATGCTGCCTTTGCACTGAATGGTTTAACAAGTGTGTGTTAAATGTTATCATAAGAGCTGAATTGTAAAGTGGTGAAATCATCTGAAAATGCAACAGGCCTAAGAGGCACAGCACAGTTCATGTCCATTAGAGCAAGCTCAGTCACAAATATTCTCTTGATATTTGCCAAGAAAATCTGTTATTTTCCAGCAAACACAGAGACAGAAAGCTGAAAGCAAAGGGTATTTTTCATCATTAGGACCTGTCCCTTTTGTTGCATATTCTCTGTTCCACCCAGGCAATGCAGAGCCCAAACTCTACATAAGAATTAAAGCAAATGGGATGAAAAGATTTTTCAAGCTTTTAAAAAATAAATACCCATGAAGACCAAAGACCCTCTCTGCTTGTGCAGAGGTCCAGAGCCATGGGGACAGCAGGAGGGGTGCACTGGGTGCTGCAGGGCTTGGGTGACCAGTCTCTCCCCCAAACTTCCCCTACCACTCTTTTCCCAGAGCTACAGTCAGCAGCCAGCTTTGCTGCTAGGTCGCATCTTCCTCAGAAGTGCAATTCATTGTGCAGGAAGGACAAGTAACAGCCCTGTGTCTGCAGCCAAATAGTTTCTCATCTCTTTTCAGTTCATTTTCTATCTTCTGCTGCCACTGTGTGCTGTATTGGCAAGTGCAGTGCATTCATTCGTGTTATCCTGATAAACATGTCAGCAGATCTGAGAAAGCGAATTTGTTTCTGCTCTGCCAAAGCCAACCGATGCATGCCTGTGTTTTCCTTTCAACACAGAAGTGTGGTTTGCTGAGATTTACCAACAGTTACAGAGCAGGATTTCAGTCCCCATTCATATTCTGTCTATTTTTGGATCTAGAATTTAATGTTAACATTTGGTCAACTTTGAATGTCTGGCTGATTTTAGCTTAGAAATGTCTTTTATTATCTATTAGAAGCAGACCATTTATTTCTGATGACTACCCCCCAAACCAACATGTAAGTGTTTTGAAGTACTTATATTGCAAAATTTACTGTGTATCAAAGTCTTTAAGATCTACAGTGTGTGTCTTACAATCTACACAAAACTGCCTTTATATCTGTATTTTATCTTTAACAGCTCATCCAGAATAAAAACTGCAGCTCTCTATATTGCACCACTTACAAACTGAGAGCCCTTCTCCTGCCCTCCCCTGCCAGCACAAACTGCCTACATGAGCCAGAACTGTCATCACTGCAGAGAGAGCAAGAGACGGTCTCTCCCCAGACGTGTCCTGGAAATGATCATCTAACAGCCCTACTCCTCCTGTCTTGCACCAGCCCAAATCAGATCAGAATTGCACACTCCCAATATAATACCTAGGCAAAGACATCTTCTGCTTTGTTCTGTAATAAGATGTACCCAAGGGACTAATAAGGCATAGTTTGGACACTAATTGCTTGGCAGCCCTGTTTGCTTTCAGATACCTTGTTACAGCAGTTGCATGAGTTTATTTGTTTCATCTAATCAATGGAAGGAAGTTGGGTAGCAGGCGGGTCTGCCAGGAGTGGTTTCAGTCCCTGTAGCACCTGGGGCAGAAAATAATGCACAAGCTGCAGGGCTCTGTGTTGCCTTGACTCTGATGCAAAGCACCTCTCCTGGCTTGCAAATGGCATCTGGGACCCATGGAGCTACAGCTTATGGCGTGGGAGCTGCTAGGCAGAACTCGGTCCTTTGCCACAAGGAAGATGACATCTAATCGATCAGGCAGTGCTCAGAGTAACAGTCTGCAGTTACATGAATAGTTAGGCTTGAAAGAGGATTATGTGACATAAATGACAAGGAAACTGCATGAGCAGAGGTGCACAATATTAAATGCATCATTAGAGTGGAAGCTTTGTTTAAAGCCAGTAAGTCTTCCCCTAAACAGAAAGACTGGAAAGGTTGAAATGTCAAATTCCTGTGGGGGAGAAACTCTAACTTTCCTAACTCTGACCGTTATCTCTGTACCAACTGCAGCGCAGTGTCTTACCACCATGTGAAGCTCTGGTTTCCTAACCCACGTGGATCATCATGTTTGAGTTTTCAGGAGGCAGACCCATTTGGGCTTGCTGCTCTGCCTTGTGATCAACACAAAATAAAGCAGGCTCAGTGTAGTTCTCCAGACAGCATGTTCTTTCTGAAGTCCATGTCCTGAACAGGCTTATTAAGGATGATGACTTCACATCAAACCCAGGCAACTAATCACTTGGGCTTAGACAGTGTGCTCCCTTCCCCCATGCCACTCACTTCTGGGCAAGACCAAATAAATACCACTGCTTTGATTCCAGACCAGCAGCTCCTGCAGGGAGGCAGCTCCATGTATGTACAGCCGCTTGAAGATTTTGGCCATGCCATGTGCATCTCTATTAAATGTATGCGTTTAGATGCTGTATTAACTACACTTACCATTTTTCTGCTGCTGCAAACTACAGAACAATTTTTAGCTGACATATTCTACAGAAACTGAGTGGGAAAGGGTTAGTCTTCTGTGGCAAATACTCCTAACCAGAGAATTATGTCAACATCTTCATGAATTCTCTGATATAATAGTTTGAGGGACTTTCATGATCAGAACTGAGTCACCCAGAATATTTTCCTCAGAGAAATCAGTGTGTCTTACAGCAATGCCTACCACCACTAGTGTCCTGAGCTGGCTGACCTCCTGCTCCTCCAAGACCTGCATCTACCATCCAGCAACACTCACAGTTACCTGGTGGAGAAAGGTACACCAGGTCAGGCCTTGGAAGCAAAGAGCTGGAACTGAATAGGTTTAAGGAATTCAGGAGAATAAATAAAAAAGCCCAGAGGCTAAATGTTAAGCTGAATCAGGGCCATTTGAAACTGATTTATAATAACCACTAGCAATTTCCAAATAAATAACAAGTCTTAGTGGATTTGTCCCATTTCTTGGCTAAGCAGTGAATAATTGGATCTAGTCCAAATATTGATCCAGAAAATGACTTGCTTCTATTGCGTAAACACAAACATGTTTTGCTAGGAGGCCATGACTGAATTA
Source organism: Pelecanus crispus (assembly GCF_030463565.1). NCBI lineage: Eukaryota > Metazoa > Chordata > Aves > Pelecaniformes > Pelecanidae > Pelecanus > Pelecanus crispus. Next base: position 14,321,621 of record NC_134655.1, read on the forward strand.
TCCTGTTACATTTCTTACAAACCCCTTTTCCCCAGTCTTGGCTGACATTTGCTCTCAAAAAGGAAGCTAAAGTAATTATTCTAAACAATAGACTTGCTAAACATCATCTTAGTATAGGAGTTTGAGATCCAAATTTTGTTGCTGAACTTTATTGCCAAGCCAGGCTTATGGTTCTTTGACGAAACTGCCACTTCCAGGTTTTTGTTTTGCTTTTTTTTCCACCTGTGAATATGAAATCCTTCCATTCATCTGCACAGGAAAATACAAGCTTTTCCTTAGTTGGTAAAAATCTCTTTCCATGGGTAATGGTAATTTTTAATTGTGTCACCAGGAAAGATCATCATTAACTGTAAAGCACTGCTCGATCCAAGGTTTTGCTGAACAGAGGAGCTCTGACGTGAGACCACACTTGCCTCTCCAGTAAGCTGTGCTTCAGAGGCCACGCAGATGGAGCAGCAGGATCCATGATGTCTGAACTGCCTGTTGTAGCAATTCCAAGCCCTCTGTCTGCAGCTCTAAAGGAGTTACCAACCAGCACTTGCGTTTCTCCTTGCTTTGCTGCTGACAAACGTGACCCTGTTGTCCTGGATAACACCTCTACACATTGCTGTAAGCTTGTGTCACCCCACCAAATACATGAAAATAGCTTCATTTGGGGATTAAAACCCTGATTGCCATTGGAAAAGCCTTGCTTAGTAGTACATAAGGTGAGGCTTCCTCCTATGGGTGGGAAGGTGGTGGCAGGTAGACCTGGTCGCTTGGGCAGGAGTGGAGTAAGGGCAGAGCTGCAAAGACAGAGCCAGCTCAGCTGGCACCTGGGCTCTCAGAGCAGTATAACCAGTTAGGATTATACAAACACAACTTTGCTCTGGAATTAGTTTTAGCTGTTTCAAAAGCCAAGCCAGGTCTCCAGCAGATATTCCTCATGTTTTGTTTGTTTTTATACATATGAGATTTCTTCGAGAACAGAACAGTCTCATGAAAGAGTTGTTAATGAAACCTTTCAGCCATAACTTCCCAAAAACTGCAGGAAATGCTAGAATGGTAAATAATAAACATTTTCATAAAAGTGGGCTATATGTTGTGCTCTCCTTCTATCATTGTCTGCAGCTGGCAGACCTCATCTACAAGGTCTCTTATGCAGTATGCTTCTGCGATACTTTGCTGTTTGACAAGGACAGCCAAAGATCTGTAAACAGAGGCAAAAGCCTAAGAGTATGTGCCCAGGCTATCACAGCCCCAACAGCACGTTCTCACAGGCACTGGGTGCCTGTGATTGCTAGGAGGACACCAGTTTCTACAGGAGCATAAAAAATAACATCAAAGAAGGCAATAACATGATAACAGAGCTATCCACAGAAACTGGAAACACCCACATTTTTTTTCCTGGGATCACCAGACAACAGATAGCTGTGCTAGAGTACTTTTTCTGATGCTTTTCAACAAGTTGGGATTTTTTTAGGCCAGATTCAGAATAGATCACAAGCCACCTCTATGCACATACCTATTTCCTGCTGCATAGAGATAGAAAACTGCAACTCTGCTCCATGGCATGCTGCTGTTCTGCCCCGACAGAGCTACACAAGCACACCTACAGCCACACCACTGACCTGGAAAGGAGCAGAGAATTGAGGGGGTGAACTAGAAAAGGAGAATAGATGGTAGCCTGTTCTGCTTTATAGTGAGGTGCTGGAGATGCAAATGAGGAGCAGGTTTTATAAACTGAGCGCCACAAGTACTGCTTTAGTAACAACCAATTCTTTGTCACTACTCCTGCTTTGTGCTATAGCTGCTTGCAATAAGTAACTGAGTGGGAAGCTCAGCTAAGGACTGTTGTTAAGCTCTGGAGTTTTTCTCCCATGTGGTCCTAAAGCTAACTGGAAATCTGGGGGAGGCTGAGGAACTGCTAATGAACAGAGTTGATGGAAGGAGTATGTCTTGCGCTTCACATGGAGAGCATGGTGGGTAGGTCAGAAATGTTTCTGCAGGTCTCTTTGTTGCCTTGGCTCTGATGCAAAGCACCTCTCCTGGCTTGCAAATGGCCTCTGGGAGAGGTTCAGCTCTATACAGAAGATAAAAGAGCTGCTTTCAAAGAGGAAATGTACAAATTAAAGCTGTAACTGGATTAGGCTGGGAGTATAACTTGCCTTTAGATTATTTATGTCCCATGTGCTTAGTCTTGATCATACTCATTACGGCAAGAACAGACCAGGGCTGTTTAAACTCAGAGCTAGGACAGTTGAACAACAGCCTTTGGGCAGCGGGGGTCCTGTGGCTGCTGTGAGCACATTGGTAGGGAGGCATCAGGACAGTGACTGTGGCTTTGGGCTTGCTTCTGGATCACACATGCTATTTCAGGATGATCACAGGACAACAAAAATACATGAAGAAATCACACTTCTGCTTTTGTATTTTTTGGTTATTTTTAATGCATCCTTGCCTGATCTGTTGTCCTGCCTCTTAATGTCTCTATATTGTTGTAAGTGAAAGATCCACACAGACCCTCTGAGCACTGTTCATTCTGCCTGACACTGTCACCCAGACAACAGATGGGATAATGCCTTGATGTGCAGGTGCGCAACATGCCAGGCCCAGCCACAGAGCAGATACCTGCCCCTTCTTCCTCCAGAGCAGCTGCTGGGTGCCCTCATGGGCATCTCTGCAGACACAGACTATGGAGAAGCAGCTGATCTGGTTTGGAGACTGTCCTTGGGGCTGCTCTAAGCAATGATGGGAAGATAACTGGTGCGTTTGACCCATCCTGAATAAGGTGGACTCCCATTTGGGGAGCTGCAAGTGTTTAAAGGCACATGTCCATTGTAAATGTGAATACTTGGACACATCCTGCAGCTTCTTGAGATACTGCAGATCTGCTGAGTTACAGCAAGTAACTGTGTGTGCTCTTAGCCCTCAGCAAGTGCAAGTTAAAACTCCTTACAGTGCTTTGCCTGGCTGCTGATCCTTGAACGTACATAGCTTGCTACTGAATCATTTCATGGTTGCATTGCCATGATCAGCATTCTGGTTTCTGTTTGTTTAGGACCTGTTGGGAGGTCAGTGAGCACTGCAGTGTGCTGGATTGAGAAGCTAATTCTTTTTGTGGGGAAGTAGTTTGGACAGTAAACAAAGAGGAGAGATAATAGATCCAGACTTAATTTACGTGAAGACATGGAAACTATAGATTACTGTTCTGCTGTCTCATTGCTTGAAATGACAGACTTCGAGGATTTTTTACATAACAGATTCAGACATTGGCTCCTGAGTCCATATTTAGACACTTGCTCAAGTTTTAAGAGTACCAAATACCCAAAATCTCCTACTGACGTCAGACAGGATGTTTCTGGGGTGAAGAGAGGACCAAGGTGCTCAGTCTTTTTTTATAAACAGACTAACTATAGAAGAGGATTCTAACTTTTGGCTTGTTATTCTTTGTAGGTATAGTCTGGAAGCAGCTTCGTCTTCTGAGCTGACCTTGGAAAATGTGTTAGGAGTATTTTCTGCTTTCCATATCAGGAAATGTTATTTGGATCTTAGACTCTTTCTTCCTTTTAAAAAAGAACAAAAAAGAACCAAATCATGTAGCGACAATCTGCAAACTAAGGACTTTATTTCATATTTTAAAACCAAAATTTAAGTTTTTATATCTGAACCTTCTATTTCACAGTAGAGACACTTTAGTCCAGTGTTCAGCTAGTTCTGTGTTTAACTGTTACAATTTGGTAAGTGTAAGTCTGTGTAATGCATAAAAGTAATAATCTTTGTGCCTTTGCCATCGCACATACCAAGACTGTAAGTGTTAAAACACTTCTGCATTTTCCTCAATGCTCTGGGAAGGTACCTCAGGGATCAGTCCGAGTGGAAACAAGCTGGCTTGCAGAGAGGCCAGCGCCATGCCTGGCACTTGGAGCCTGAACTGCCACATCAGCACTGCTTGCAGTGGTAAGTCCTAGAGGAAAAGCTGATGCTGTGGAGGAAGAGCAGTGACAGGAGGGTCTTGCTGAGCCTGAGGCTCAGGACGATGGGTCTCAGGGATGCCCATGGCTGTGACACACATTCAGACCAGTGAGATCAGCCACCTTCAGGTTGAGGAGCACATGGGATCATGGCTAACACTGGCTGGCACTGACCCAACAGCTCTGCTTGTGGATATCCCCAAGTAGGGAGGAGGGATAAGCCACCAAGAGCTCCCTGTGCCACATCCCAGCCTAGATGCTCCATGGACTCCTGTGCCCTTCTGTGGCTGCTGGGCTAAAGTGAGACTCTATACCCTGGCCACCTCCTCCTGGTCCCATGAATGCCACAGATAGACCTGAGCTGGCTCCAAGACCAGCCAGACAGCAGATTGCTGTCTTGCTTTCTCTGTAACACCATCATCCCACATCCTTCTTCAGGTCTCATAGCTACTGCATGAAGTCAATATAAAACCCAGTTTTAAAGAGCTGGATTCAACAAAGAAGAATTGTATTAGCAAGATCTAAGATAGCCACCAAGTGTTCATCTCGGCTGATTAATTCCTGGCCTGTGCTCTATCTTTGTCAAGACAGAGCAGATCCAGCAAAGAATGTTAACACAAACTAGTATGTTTTAGCAGAGAGATTTTCCAGAGAATGTGGGCTGGAAAAGAAGCTCAGAGCTGTATAGCAAAAGCATAGATCAACTAGAGATGCTGCATCATTTTGCAATAGAATGTGAACAATTTTTCTCCTGCTTGTATCATTTCATCCCAGAATTGCTGTGTCACTATCACACAGTTTTGGGCTCCAGGTCCCAGGTGCTGTGAATTTGAAGAAAAATTCAGCTGACACAACCATCTTGGAAAGGTTGCTGGAATAAAGACTCTCTCAAGTCTTGTATGACTTGGTCCAACCCCAAATGGAGTCCAGAGTCACTCCAAAAGTTCTGGGATGTTCTGGTGAACACAATGAGTTGTTCCTACTTTCAGACTTGGCACATTTTACCTAGGTGTAGTTACTACCTGCACAGGCTCATACCATCAACCTGTCTGTGATGGTCTGGCTCCTGAGAAGTCCTTGTTCACAGTATTTAGAGAAAAATCTGTCATCAGTGCTGCAGAATCAGATCAGCCCAGGAGCTCTCCCTTGCTCTTTGAGAAATGTGCAGAAAAGTCTCATTAATGTTAATAATAATAAATTATTCAAGTCTTATTGCTATTAAAAGGAGAATGCTGAATGGACAAGAATTTCCTGAGCCAAATAGATGGCATCACTCACACCTGGGAATGCTACACATGGATATATTCCAAGCGAAAGGAAAGGATACAGGATGACATCCCTTGGAAGACATTAATGTGGGCTGCACATCCCCACTGAGCAGCTCCTGCATCCAGCCTGTCACTGCTGATTGTGCTGCAGAGTATTTTGTAAAATGCCAACAGCCACTCTTTCTGTTGCTATTGATCTGATGGAAAAAATTACCTTCTTTCTGAATTGTCTTAATGATTACCTAGCTTCATCACTAGCTGTTTGAATCTTAATTTCAGTTTTCCCATTTTAGGTCAATTTTAAAAGTGCTTGTTCTTGAAAATGCATCCTCATGCAGGCAGACTGTGATCGAGTCTGCCTTTCTTCTCCTGCATAAACAGACTGCTCAGCTCGAGGCTGTCATGCTGAAGGTATGTTTCTAGATTGCAAGTAATTTTTGTGGCTCTCCCTTGAACTTTGTCCAAGCATTGAGCATCCTGGAATATATTTACGTCAGAATTGGGAGGTGCTGGATTTTGTTTGCCTGTTTCTCCCCCTTCCCCTCCCTCAGCTTTGTAGACCAAACTTCTGCTTCATATGCACAAGTGACGATCCTGCATGGATCTCAAGTTCAAGTTACCATGAATGAATTTGTGTGAGAAAAGCTGTCTGAGCATGATCTGAGTCACTTGTCTGCCTAGCAGGGAGCCATTTTGTTTTCTAAGGAGTTTCCACTGAAAAAGGGGAAAAGCATTTTAAAGCAGGACCTGAGGCTGACAATGAGGTTTCAAACTGTGCCAGCACAACAAGGTCTGGGTTTGCAGCAGTCTAGACAGCAGCCGCCACATCTTGCAAGGGTGGCTGGAAAGCACCATGCCCTCAAACCAGAGAAGGCCACCAGCGGTCAACAATTTGACTTTTTTTTTTGTCCCATTACACAAGGAAATATTTCTGAACAATGAAATTTACCCAGGTCTAACAAATCACCTGCCTTCAGTGCCATTTGTCAGCAACTCTGTCATTTGCCTGCTTTACTAATAACCTGTTCTCAATTTCACATGTGATGGAGCTGGTCAGGCAGCCACAAAACATCAGTGATGAGGTAAGCTCAGCTGCTCCAGTCTCAGCCCACTGGGACTGATGGCAATCGGCCTGGAGTGACTGCCCCAAGCTGAATGGGCTGATGACTCAATGTCCTGTGTTATTTCATTCCTGGATTTCAGGAATTAGAAATGTTGGTGGAGTACTTTCTTAGTATCCTTGTATTGCTTTTTTGCATTGCTGCCTAGTATGGGCAGATGGAGAGGGTAAACTGGAGAGGACAGTTCTGGTCATTTCCAACAGTCCATGTTCTTGAGGGAAAGTGAAACTAGTCAAGAGGTTGATAAGTTTTCAGGAAAAGGGCTCCACTGAGACAAAAAAAAAAAAAAATCTTAGCTACTTGACAGCATATTTTAAAGCTTTTCAGCTCATTAGTGAGAAGATGACTATACTGGCATCTGCAGGATTAGTTAATACTGATCTTCCATCACTTATAAAGCTCATCTTATTTTACGTTTTAGCAAAAGATCCAAAGAAATTACTTGCAGTGGTAGTATCATACCTTCCCAATAGTTTTTCTGCAGTAATTCTCCATTTTTGAGGATACTTCAGCTTGTTTTTAGGATAAATTCCAGTATGATAACATTTCTTCCTTTGCACTCTTGAGGTCATGGAGATGGAACTTCAGGCATTCAGCAGTCCAATTTCAACCCTCATCAGGCTTGTTCATGGAAAAAATAAGAAGAGGAGATTTTTCTTCAGACAAAGTCAGCGTGGAGGCAGAAAACTGGGAGCATGCAGCTCTGGGCAGTGCTGTGAGTGACTGTAAATTCAAAGCTCACATTTATCTTGCTGCAGAACGGAGTCACACAGCAATGATTTTTTTCCCCGCTTGCAGATGTCAAGATGAGATGTGCCCATGAAAGCTTAATGTTCAAGCCTGACCCTGAATTTGTGAATAAATCATAATGTCCAGTAGGATTTACAGCAGCATAGCAGAATTAGGAAGGTAGCAAGCCTGCCTGTACTGCGTGCAATGGTGAGCAATCCCTTGTAGCTCCTCCTCTCTCTCTGCTCTAAACTTTTTTCCTATGGAAGGAGGAAAGTTTACAAAGATATTAAAGTCCTTTTGCAAAGTAAAAAACAGTGTGGTTACAAAAATGTGCTAAGAATAGGAAAAACTGGAACACTTTCATTACATTAAGCTACACAAGACAGAAAGTTTGTATTGCAAAGAGCGCTTCTTCTAATGTATCTTTTTTTTCCAGCAGCATAACACAGTTTGTTCTCAGACTATCACTCATAGAACCATTCTAGATGGTTTCTAGTTGTTTCCAGTGATACAAGTGGATCTAGCAGCCACTGCAGGCTGTATTGTCTTTTATGTCCTGGAGCATGGCACCTTCCTTGGTGAGAAATGCTCTTTATAGTACTCTGTATTTCAGCAAACAAGACTTATGACACTCCATAAAAGAAATAGCTGGATGATGTTGTGATATATACTGGAAATGTTTGCCTGGTGTAAACTGGTGCTGCTTCATTGCCTCAAGCAAAGTTTTTCCCTTTTACAGCAGATAAATACTTGTGCTTTTACACTATGAAGAGCTGATGACATGGCTAAATTTTGCACAACCAGCACTGAATCTCATCTTAAAAATAAAATTGTCATAGTAAATGGATGAGCTGTTAGAAAAGTGTGACACTTGGAGAAAATCCAGTTAATTTGGTAACAGATTAAGACTGTCTAAACTTGTGGTAGGTCTTAGTTCTGGCTACACAGAACTACTATGAATATTGCAGAAGGAGTCTAGGAGGTTTGGGATATTCATTCGACTCAAATCTCTCCTACAGCATAAATTGATGGTGTATGAGCATTTGGCCTGACCTAATGCTGCAAAATGTTCACTTGAGGTGATACGTTCAGTGCATCAGTTCAGATAAGTGCATCACCTTGGCTTGTCCCATTTGTGCAAACATTTATGCATGCAGAGCTTTGTTAGGATTAATGTTCACAGTGGCTGCTGCTCTGACAAATCAGGGCACTTGTGAGACAGAAGGGGTGATGGTTATTAGACGTCTTCCAGTATAAATGGGGTCAGACTGCTCCACGTTTGCTCCATGCCTGGCTGTTCCCTTCTTTCCCAGAAACCTCTTACCCAGAGACAGACCAGTCCAAGCAAACTGCAGCTCACAAACAATTCACCCTCTCAAGGATGCACAGGCTTTTTACTGAACAGTTACCGACAACAAATACATCAATAAAAAAGTACATGTTCATTTGTGGATAACTCACAGGCAGAGAAAAACTGACCTTATGTGGCCTGGCAAATTGTTTGCAATGAATAATTCAACCAGTCAAAGTGCATTTGCTAATAAAAGAGAATGAGAAAGGAGATGCGCTAGCAGCAGCAATGTGTTGTCAAGCCAAGATGAAAATGAAAACAAGAAATAGGGCACTTTTCTGCCTTCCCTCTCTCCCCTGCATTAATACCCAAGAAAGTTTAGGCCCTTTGAAAGCCTAAGAGTTTTGCACTCCAGCAGGAAAATCCAGAAATAAAAGAGAGGGCACTGTGTCATACCGTTCTTTCCTTGGGATTCTGGAGCATGCACAAATACATAATTTCTGTTATTGCACATTTCCATTGAGTTGGTGCCCAAAGGTTCCAGTGGGGCTGGCTCACGCTGCATGAGGGGCTGAGCAGCAACTCCCCGCAAAGCTGCTGAGGCTAAGGGTGACTGGTGAACGTGACGGCTGTGCGCACCAGCAACTGGTGAGACCTGCCCTCTCTGCAGCTGTTAAGTTTCAGCCCAGCAGCAGGATTATGCAAACAGTAACTGATTTCAAACATGCTCCAGAGAAATTTAGGAGCAGCTGGTGATTAAGAGGGTGGAATTATCACAACAGGTTTCTTACCACCCTGTGTGACATTATCAGCCAGACACAGCATGCTGCCTACCAGCTGAATCAGCCAAGGCTGTCGTTAGCATCAGGGATGCTGCGCTTTTTTGACCCAGTGCTGGTCAAGGTGCTGCCTCCACTTGGAAATGAATATTAGCAAAACTGGCTGGGCATCTGCAGGACAGCATGCCTGGCCTGCGAAGAAAGCGATGTGGAAAGCTGAGTTTTACAGAAAAGCTTCCAGGCTTTTCTTTTCTTTCTTTTCAACTTTCACTTGAACTGTAATATTTAGGATAATCAGATAATTCAGGGGACATTTCAGATAAGTCAGAAGGGACATTTCTCTGTGTGTGTTACATCTCGGTCTCAAAAGATGCAAAGACTAATCTTCATGTATTCAATGTGCTGCATTGTCACCTTCCTTGTGACAACGTGCTTCCACTGTCATGGCTCATGGTGCTGAGGGTGGTGGCAGCTGGGCTGCAGGGGTCTTAAATGTCTTAGTGCACTGCCAGGATGCCTAAAATGCTTCTGAATTTACCGTATATATTTATTTTCTTACAGGAGCCAGTCTTTTTTCCTTGCAGGGCACAGGGATTGAAAGCACTTAAGAGCAACAAAAAGAGGCCAGTTCATCTGGTGACTGAACACAGGTTGCTATTCACAATAGCAACCACTAACAAACCACTTTTGAAACAGAATCACAGACAGAGGAAAGGAAAGGGACATCAGCCTTGCATGCTACACGAGGCTGTCAATTTGACTGCCTCGAGGAGATGGGCAGCAGATTCTGGCTTATGCCTCGCAAGAGTCAGTGTCTCATCAGCCCCATTTGGGACCATCCCTGACCTTGCCACCCAGGGCATGGTACCCAGCCTGGAGGACTGGGTTGCTCAGCTCCTTCCACCCATAGCATCCCATTTCCTCAGCTGCCTTTCCACACTGCTGGTGCTCCTTGCAGACAGATGGGGGTCAAGGTGGTCTGCTGGAGTAAGATTTCAAGCCTTGTTATGGTGCACTTGTTCTCAGTCTGGATTTATGTACCTGGCATGCTCATTTCTTGGCCTCTGCTTTCTCTGTCACCATTAAAATTAAGGGACCTGTGAGGGTGACAGCAAACAAGAGAGCATTCAGCATCTATTATACTGGCTAAGGAAGAAAGCTATGTCAGGACAGTATATTCCCTCCAGGTCTGCAAAATATCATGTCCCTCTTTGCCTTTGAGACAGCCCAGTGAAGCGGACTCTTCCCAGAGCACCAAAACTTACTGCCCCAAACTTACAGTTCAGGAGAAGCTGCTGGCCTGAGCCACTTGCCTAACCTAAGCCTGAGGACAAGGCTGCTGCAAAGAGGCTGATTTGCACCAGGAATCAGCAGAGACAGCGCAGCATCCCGACATCCAGCATTTCCCCCATCTGCGTGTCAGCATGGGGAGCAGGATGGCACCGGGTCACTACAGTGACGTGGGCTGTGGAGCTGATGTCCCACAGGTAAGCCCATCACAGCCGCGTGCCAGGACTGCCTGCAGGACAAGTACACGGTGTTCCCCTGCTCCCAACACCACCTCTGCTCTGCTATTTCCTTCAATTAACCCCACGGCAATTTCCCAGCTGGAAGCAGCTCCCTCACACCCAGGCCAGCCAACTGTTAGCACCGTTAGCATCTAATGCTGTTGCTGGTTTCTCCTCTGAAATTTCCCAGTTTTGTAGCTGATCAAATCTGAAAAAGATGCTTTTTGCAGAGATGCCCTCCTTCTCGCTGGCCCCCTCCCTACATCCACGAGCCACCCTGGGGGCTGGGCACACGGGCTGCAGAGAGGCAGAGCACAGTTTGTCGCAGCTGCATGGCACTTGAGCGCTTATGAGCTGGGTGGAAAAAATGTTGAGCTGTGGGAAGCAACGGTCTTTCAATAACCACTGAAAAGTGTATAGTCAGACATTTAAGAGCAGCCCTGGCAGAAAAACAAAGAGAAACTCTGGGTGAACTAATCCAAAAACAACAAAAGACGTTTTCCTTTGCCCCTCCTGGGTTAGAGCACTGCCTTTCCATAACATCAGCCTGTCTCACTGTCTCTTTCTCACACATCTACTCCTGTCCAAAAAGAGTTCAGAAAGGAAAACAACTCTGCTGGGGGAACAGTAATTTGCAGATTTTTCTGAACTGTAATGCAAGCGGAGAAAGAAGGGGGGAAAAAAGCCATGAGATGGCACACAGCACGGGGTAGGTCAGCCTGCGAAGGCAGCTGAGGAGCAGCAGAAGCAGTGCTGTGCTGCTGGTGCGTCCCCGGCAGCTGCACGCTGCCTGCGCTGCCTGTGCTGCCTGCGTTGCCTGCAGGCAGCTCTTATGTCAACATATCTGCCCTTAAGGGAAGGGGGGAGCAGCAGTGATGGCGTGTGCAGAGATACGCAGCAGGACTGGGACAGGGATGGTCTCTTCTTCTCACCTCAAACACCTCTGGGCTGTGGAGGGTAGATCTGCAGTGGAAAGGGGAAATGACTGTTCAGGGAATGGGGGAGGGAAAGGCATGTGGGTAACCATTACTCAGTCAGTCTTAGTTTAGTTACTCAGCTGAACTTAGTTTAGTAACTCATAATCATAACACATCATAAATGACACAGGTCATCGCTTCATGAACAGCTTGGCTTGCACTCCCACCTCGGACTGGATGGTCCATCCCCAAGCATGGCTCCACACCTGGAGCCTAAGCCTGTATCTTGGGCCAGGGGCATCACCACATGCTTCCTATCACACCCAATGGGCATTTCCAGGCAAACTCTGCCTCACTTGGAAAGTTCCTGCCTGCCTGGAGGTTATTATTTGCAACAGCACTGGCTGATGCAGAGCGCTGGATGTGAAAGGCAATGCCCTGGGGAGCATCTTTCCTCTGGTCCAGACAGCTGCTTTCTGCACCAGGCTACACCCAGACATTGCCATGTCTCCTACACGCCGAGGGAGCAACCTAGGGAGATGCATGGCCATACCTGCACAGAAATGCCCCATTCCTCCTCTGTTTAGGTGTTTTAGGAATGCAGCAGGCAGAGCTGCTCTTAGGCAATAGCTCATATAGCAACAGCATTCGCGAGGCAGTTCTGACTTGCACATATGCCTCCATCCCTCTGCTCCCACTTTAGCAGGTCATCTGCAGCTTGCTGCCTGTAGCAGACAGGATACAGGGGCACAATAAGCCTCTCAGCTCATCCCTCACTTGCCCAACAAAGAACAAGAAAAAAAATTATTTGCTGTTTAAACAGACAAAATTCACTAGATTTGCAGGATTAAGGAAATTCTGGATTTTTATCAAAATCTTTTGACATCTGGCCAAAGAACGTGTTGGAGCAAATGAATGGTCATATTGGAGGAAATCTGAAGATTTAGAGAAAACAGACTGACATTTTCAGCATCCTTTGCAATTACATTTCTGATTTTTGAAAAAAGCCAACCACTTTAATAATTTTTTAAAAAAAAAAAAAAAAGAAAAAGTAATTACATACAAAAAAATAAGGTTCCTGGAATATTTTGAATCACTGTGAAAGATGAGTTTCTAGTTTCAAGAGCTTTAAAAGAGACAAATTCCTTTGCTCTTCACAGCAGCAGGCACATCTCATGGCTGGGGAGCTGCAGTCGGAGCAGGATTTGTCCTTCAGGGCAGCCAGCAGCATGGCTAAGCTCCACAGCCCTGGCTTGCATGGAGCTGCATGCCTCAACAGATCCTCAACCAATTAATAATTATTTCTGTATTAGTCTATGATGGCTACTGTAATATTTTCATTGTACATTTCTGCCCTTCGGCAGGCAGCAAAGCTGACATCGTATAAATTAGAGGGAGGTGAACAGCAGGGAATAGCTGTTTTTTCCATGCAAACTTCTCTTCTGTTAGAGAAAGGATAATGTTGGCCAATGTCTCTGCATGTTTATCTGCTCCTGCTCCTTCCCCAGCTTCTTTTGTGGTCATTATTTCTGCACGTTATCTCCTCCGGCCATTTGTCAGCAGGGAAGGATGCTGGGTTTCCCTGCTCGGTGGGACCAGGTATGCGCATGTGCTCCTGCAAACCGCTTCCCTGAGTGCCTCAGCTTCTCATGGCAGTCCTCGGGGCACATACCTTATGAAATAGTACAAAAAAAGTCAGCACACTACTCAAATAACACACTAATCTTTCTCCAGAACTATTCAAACCTGAACTGGTTTGGGAGGAAAAGATCCTCCTGTGAACCATCTCCCTTCCCAAAAACTGCTCCTTTGAATGGTTTCCCGAAATATCCACATGGCTCCAGGAAAAGCTCCAGAAATCTGAATTAGAGAGGCTTTGCTCCGCAGTCAAGACTTCAAACATTGCCATTTAGCAGCCTTCTGAAATACAGTATTTCAGTGTTTCTTTGCACAATAGCAGTAATACGAAGAAATCTCAGAAGCACAGCTGGTCTAAATAACGATGTGTATGAAATATAAACAGACTTCTTGGGCCTGGTACATACATCCTGCTGCTCTGGATGATTTCTAAACACAGAACACAGTGAGCATCAATTGACAACTCATAAACAATTTAAAAGGGATTCTGGGCTATTTCTGTATCCTGAAAGTGTGCACTTTCTAGAGAAAATAGGAAGGAATAGTTTTAGTTTTGAGCTTACCTTTAGGGAAAGGGTTTAGACAGCTAAGTACACTTAAAAATACCTTGGCCTGTGGTTTCTTTTCTTTTTCTGGAATACCTTATTAAGTAGCAACTTAACCATGTATTAATGCAAACATACAAACAGCCCAAGCCCAGAAATGCTCAGTGAATTCTTTCTTAAGAGGGAGAAAAAGAAGACAATCTGTAGCTCTGAATTTGGGAGAGAGTTATCTCTGTGCTGTCTTTTCACCCCTCCATGGACCCACCTTCCTGTGCAATGGCTGTAGATGGCTGCAGAGGTGGCAGACCGTTGTGGTGTGGTGAGATGTGCACCTCAGGCTGTGTGTGCTCCAGGCCTTGGACTTCTGCATGACCCATATGCATAACCCAAAAAAATTAGAGCAGTGCACCCAGGGGATCAGCCCTGAGCCATTTCTGACAGGAGTTAATATATGGCACGAGATCTGATGAAGGACAGAGGATAACAGGCTCATTTGTTAGCCTGTCCAAAGCAGTTGTCTTCTGGATATATTTCAGCATCTCAAATATTTTGCAAGCTGCTATCTCATGCAACTGTACTAAATTTTTGCAGACATCACTGTGGTGGCTTCACTCTGTGTAAAGAGGCCATATTACGCTTCATTACTGTCACACTGTAAGCCTGGCACTGCTGCACACGTTGCAAACCTGGGGAGGGACTCTGTGCCTTGTCTTGATGATACTGTTGACACCAAAGCCAAAAACTATATCTGGCCAGTTATAGAGATGAGCTAAGTGAAGGGTTTAGTTCCTTTCTTTCTTTCTTGGAACAGAGAGGGAAATATATATATATTAATTATAATTTATATTATAACCATATATATTAGTAAACATTTTTTGTGATTTACTTCTCTCTCCTCCAAAAATGGTTCTTTGCCAGTTCAGATGATCATCATTTGATTCTTAAAAACATGACAGCAGGCAGAGACATGTTCAATATACATAAAAATAATAATTTTGATTTATATAATATGCACAAAAATTCTAAGGATTTTGTCCACATAAGTAAAAGCAATACTAGATATCCATTGATCTATTGAAATCACTAGATCTACTGATACATTGGACAATATAGTTGGGAAATTAGCTATCTTTTTTAGGAACATAGAATCTATCAAGTAATAAAAGAGGCTGTGGAAGGCTCTGATAAGGGAGAAATCCTTGTTGCAGTGGTGAAGTCCTGGTAACCACATCATCTGCTTCCAGATACCAGGATCAGCAAAAACAAGGAGAATATTGGAACAGCATTTAATGATACTTCTCTATGTGAGGATTGAAAAAGACAGTGCAGTGGAAAAATATGCAATTCCTTGAGACATGCCAAAAGAATGTTGTGGATATTCCTGGTGTGACTGTGCACCGTGCCAAGCACAAGGTGCGGGTACCTGCCTCCGGCACAGAGGGTTGTGGGGCACAAGCCAGGGCATCTTGAATGATCAAATTGTCAGGAGGAGATTTATCCATTCAAAGTGAGAGTTCAGTGACTTTTTTTGAAGCTTTTTGACTCTCACCAGAACATTCCTGCCAGCAAACTTGTTTATTTGGATATTTGTGCAAGGTGAATCATAACAAAGGAATCACAGACGCAGCTGAAACAGGCTGCTGCCTGGTCCTCATTCTGGCAGCTCATTTTAGGAAAACGCCACTGATTTACTGCCATTGACATCCAAATTCCTATGGAGGAATCAGACCTTTGCTTCTCAGACGCACGTGTTTGATTTTTCTGGCTATGCTGGGTAACAGGGGTGTTTAAATGGAAACAGTAAGTACAGTGTAAACAAAAGAAAAAAGGAAGACATCAATCATGACTGTTGTGATACCTTCAGCCTCAGCAGCCTGAAAGTCGTGTGGCATTTCTGCAGAACATCAGGCCAAGCAGTGCGGCTTGACCACCAGCTTTCTCTGTAGTGCTGTGGGAGACCTTTGTGGGGCTCAAGAGGAGAAGGCAGTACTCACCAGCTCTCATCCCCCAGCCCAGGGTGGCCCCTGCTGTGCTAGAGGGATGATGCTGGCTGCTGGAGCTGCTCTGAGTATGGGCTGTGCAAGTTCTTGGTACAGTGGCCCATATGCAAACAGCATCACAGCATCAGCCTACAAACCCCTTGAACACAGTGTCTTCACCTACCGTCTGGCAGCATCAGGAGTGTAACACGGTAAAGACTGCAAGGAGCTCATCTGCTTTGGTGCTGGGTGCTAGGCAGGGCATTGCTCACCTCTATTTCTGGCCCAAAAGCCAACCTACAATATCAGGAAGATCCACCTTAAACAGCACAGAATGAATCCTTAGTTAGCTGATACATGCATGTTATTTTGGGGATCAGACACCTTATTTGTGGCAGGAGCCATGGTCACTGCATAGTGCCTTCTGTACAGCTAAGGAGGGGACACGGCAGGAAAAGCTTCTCAGACTGCACAAGGGGAAACTGGGTGGCAGCGCTTGGGTTGTGTCCCAGGTTTGTGCGTGTAATGGATTTTGGCGGCTGGTTCTCCAGCAGCAGTGCAGGAGTACGGGAGCTCGCTACCACATGGGAGGCAGCCCATGGGTTGTGCTCCCAGGATTGCTGTGTCAGACAGGGGGAAGAGGCAGGCACTGCTGCGGGTGATTTCTCCTCTCTGCCACTTTGGTACCATGGGCAGGAGTTTGTCCTACTGAATGGTGTTGCTGAAGCTGAAAGATAATGTTTCAAAGAATTTCTGGCATTTAGCATACGATAACTTAAAAACTTATCAGGATCAAAACGCCTCTGATATAAAGAGCCATTACAAAAGTTTTTTTAAAAGTGCTTGACTTCCTTTGTTTTGCAGTGGATACAGTCCAAGGTAAAGTCCAAACCTGACACTGTCACACTAGCTGAGGGACGCTATTTTTGCTAATGCTGACACCATTTTTCTATGCATCTGAAGCTTTGCTGTAGGGCTAGATGCTAACTCCAAAAAATGAGCCACCATCACTGCTGCCATCGCAGGGTAGGACAGGATCTTTCCTGAGTGCTCCCCACTGGGCACCAGGGTCCTTGGGATGCACAGGTGGCAGGGCCAATGCCTCTGGGAAGGGAAACAGAGAAAGCATGTTGTGCCAGGATCCACCATGCCGCAGCCCAGCAGAGCAGCCCCTCTGCTTGGCTACGCTTGCTCTTCTCATCCATACTCTGGGTAATCAACTTGTGAATAGAAAAGCTGCTCTCCAAAACTCTTCATAACCAAAGATCCCCCTTAAATCAGTTGTTTGCTTCACGCTTTAGCTGTTGGAAAAGTTATATCCCATTTCAGAACAAGGGGCAAAGTACCTACACTGAGTTCCAAATGCTCCCATACAGGGAACCTGCAAAACACTGCTACAAAGTCCACAGGCTGGGAGGCATCCTGGCAGGGAGGCGGGAAGAGGCTGCCTTGCCCCCTCGATGCACTGCTGCCCTCGAGCTGAGCCACCCCTGACTTTGCCAGTGCTAAGGGACAAGTCCTACGTAAACATTCAGAAGGAGATTTGGCCCCAAAAGGGGTTTCTGGCACCATCCTACCCTAAAAAACATAGAAGCCAAAAAACACAGGGTTCTCTGCTTGGCAGCATCCTTGGCTCCCCCTGATACCAACAGCCTCTGAGCTGCTGAGCCTGTCTTGCTCCATGCCAAGGAAGTTCAATTTTCTTGTCGCTGCCTCCAGCGCTGGGTACTCCAAAAACTGAGCCAGAGGGGGCTTATCGGGTATGAGCCAGATGTCAGGCTCAACGGCTGATGAACTATGGCACCCACCGCTATTCACAGTTGGGTGATTATATGTTCATAACAAATATGCAATCCGTTCAGTGCAGTCAGGAACCTGTTTCATCAAGTGCGCACCAGGGCACAGGTACAGGCTTGAGCTGCCTCCTTCTTCTTAACCTCTTTAACAATCTTCTCTTCTGCTGGATAGCCCCTGAGCTGCAGCCAATGAGTAGTTCACATATCTCCCCTTCACAAAATGAATGCACAAAGGCATTTGGGGAGAACTGAAATTACTCATGATTTCAACAACAGACACAGCTGAAAAATGTGTCTGTGTCAACATCTTCTATTTTCCCCTTCGTTTCACCTTAGGACCTCTGTAACTGTTTGAATTTCCAGTGGAAATTTTTAAAATGCATTTTTTCCATTACAAGTGACCTTAAGTATAAGGGGAGTTAAATATAGGGTTAGGAAACACAGCAATGTTCAGGTTGAACTAAGTGCTTTTGATTGCTCAAGATTAAATATTTTTCTCCTCCCTGTCTTGCTAATCCAGACCTGTTCTCTTTTTGGTTTGTTTTGACCTCTGAGCTGACAAACACTCCCGCTCCTGTGCCTGCTCGAGGGTAGCTCTAACACCAGTGCAGTAGGTGCACCTCTTAGTACATTTCTTGTTTCTCCTGCCGGCATTCTCATTGGCCTTGAGCTCTTCAAATTTGAAGCCTTCATCTCCGCTTTCCAGCACATTTTCTTCTCTGCCAGCTGAGAAAAGGCATGTTCAGCACTGTGACAAAGGAGGCAGCCATGCTGAGCCCTGTGGGTGAGGGCTGCAGCATAGCAGGCTCACGGAGCTGCAGAAACGTGCTGTGCCCTGAATGCCAGCATCAAGGTTTCTCTTATGAGAAAGGAAGGATACTTACACTTTCCCTTGGTGGATTTTATTATTTGTGAAAGAGCCAACCTGACCTCAACAGGTCCTCTTGCACATCCGGCTTTGGGCAGAACCAAGGCCACAGACCTGCACTACCCTTCATACCTTTCCTGGGAGTAGTCCCAGTGGCAGACGGGGACACAGACCTCGTTCGTCATTAATTTTATATCATCTATTCATCCGCTCTGTCAGAGCAACCTCCGCTGGCAACCTGACTGGGTGGGCACCAGAGGAAGAGGCCCCATCCCCATCTGCCCACATGGAGGGGCAGCATGGGAGCAGCTCCAGCTGTCACCCCAGCTGAGCAGGTGGCTGCCTTGCCACACCAATGGTGCCTGGGTGGCTGTCCCTTGCCACATTGCAGGTCAACTGTCACTGCTGAAATCATCCTTACTTTGCAAGACATGAGGATTTAGAGGATTTTGAGCTTTGCAAAGCATTTGGGAGAGGCATCGCAGCACAATAAAATTCCTTGGTTTGTGGTTCCTTTGCTTTGTGCACTTCATTTCACATGGATTCCCAACACTGTTCTCTTTAGGATGGGTATTTATCACACTTAAAGCCTGTCTCCAACACATCAGGGACAGCCACTTTATGCAGACCAGCGGTTTGATGTGTAGAAGTTTCAGTGTCTGCATTGGTGGCTTGTCTAATTCTCCTTCTTGATCCCCCAGCATGGAATATCGCCATCCCTGATCCTCTTGCCAATGCCTGCTTAGGGTACAGAAATGTCACAGGAGAGGCTCCTCGTTGACAAAACCATAAACATGCGCAGCTTTACAGGAAAGCTGGCATATTATATGTGCTGCAGATAACTGCGCTGCTAGGAGAGAGATAGTGCAGACAATCAATTTCAAACAATGAGTGTTTGTCCAGCAGCTTGTGAACTCACAGTAGGCTGCTGGAGGAAGCAGGGAGCAGCTCATATCAACTACTTCATGGTCAAGGCCACAGAAACAGTAAAGGAGAACTTGGGGATGATCTGCTGACAGCTGGGATCCCATTGGGTAGATCTGCATTTGTGGTCCCTTAGAGACAACTGCAGCCCTCTGATCCCAACTGCCCTGCTAAAACAGGCCATGGACCAACCACGTGTGACTTCCCCCTCCACCTGTTTTCTTCCACGGTGAGCATTTTACAAGGAAAAGGGAAGAGAAAGCAGACGCAGGTGCAAGCAGGAGTGTGGACAATCCCCAAATGAATCCTGCTGTTCATATAGCAAGTGAGGAAATGCTACACTCTTGCATGTGTGCCACTGGATAAATTATGCTTTTAATAATAGTAATGAGGCTGAAAATCAGTTTTGCACACACATGGGTGTGTAAGAGTGCCAACAGGAGCTGCCCCCCATGCAACAGGTGATTCCATAAGCCGCCCTGGCTGCCTGCACTGCAGGCAGCTGCCTGCACCCAGGTCTTGACCTGCACAGGCTGTTGTTCTAGCAGTTGTGTCTTCCTAATCCCTCCCACCACGTGTTAGCGCTCCCTTGGCATGCTCAGTGCTACCGGCTATGGCTGCAGCTCTGCTTGGCTGGAGCAGCTGGGAGTATGAGGAAGGGTGGCTTCCAAGAAATCTTTATTTTTATGCTGATAAAGATCAAAGTTTTTCTCTCCATAGCTTCCCTGCTGTTCCCAGCTGGGGAGGAGGGCTTGCTTGGGAACAGAGTCATCCGTCCCAGGGTGAAGGCAGCTGCCACACTGATAAGGCAGGTCTGCACATGATGCCGAGGGCAAATTGCAAAGGGCAGCTTCGGACAGAGGGACTGTTAGACCCCGGAGAATCTGTGTCCAGAAGGTAAAGTTGTCATTAAAGGTCATTTGGATTACAGCATATATGTCACTCAAGTGCTTCTCTGTAGAAAACGGGTTTGCATTGCCATGGCCTTTCCCAGCCCGTCACCTTCCTGTATCCCTTGGTGATATCACTACTGCCTCCATAATCACGGCTCTGAGAAATCCCATGTGTGGACCAGCATCTCACTGTGCTAGATGGCACATGGGCACTGGACATCGTCATCTTTATCCCAAAGCATCTAAATACTCTGAATAAAGAGTGAAAGGAGGCAGATAGACACAGAGAGTGGTGTATTCACGGAGGCGGCACTGTGGAGGAGTGTTGAATTTAAAAATCATGCAAAATATTGCAAGCCTTAACAAAAAACATTGGGCTGTGCCAAGGGGAATATCCAGCTCACAGGCCTGAAGGATTCAGCAGCTCGGTGGCATTAGCTAGTGTGGGACTGGATAGGGGAAGCTTTAAGAATCCTGTTTTGCTCACTTGCAGACTATCATCATGATGAGAAGGTGTTAGGGTCTCAAGCTGAGATTTAAATCTGAGGAGCTGTGCATGCACCAGAAAGATGGACATATGCAGAAAAACCTTGCTCCCAGCTGGGGATGTAAAACCATTATAGGTTTATTTGCATTGCAGGGCAGAGGGTTTATTTGGTATGTGTGACACACAGCGCATCTTTCAGCTCCCAGATCTGTGAGGCTGGTCCCCAGTGGGGAAGTTAGATTCCTTTTCCCAGTTACAGGATTGGAAAATAAGGGTTTGGCTGGTGAAACAGAACAGAAAAATGATCAGTTATAGCTGGAGCGAAAATAAATTCTTCATTTTGCATTGACTTAAACACTTTCAACACTTGCAGCCTCCTTTAAACGTTTAACCTCACATTCAAAATAAGTGTCAAGTGATGTTACTTCAAATGTTGCACTTAAATCTGTTGTTAGAATTTGTATTCCCCAGGATTCGGGGGCAATTTGCTGAGTTTGACCTGACTCCACACACTTTCTGTCACTCACCAAAGCTGACCTTTTTGGGGACGTTTACTATCCACCGTACAGCTTATACCCGGCTTTTAAGAGAAAGGCCAGTCTGATGTTGTTTGTGGTTGAGTAGGAGCCCAGAAGTAATAGCAGGGCAGTGCAGAAGTGTGAACCAGGACCCACGGGGCTGTGAAATAGTACCACAACTCTACACCTGTATTGGGTTTCCATGGCAAGGTTTTGGCAATGAGGGGACTACAGGAGTGGCTTCTGTGAGAAGCTGCTAGAAACTTCCCCTGTGGCTGATAGAGCCAATGCCAGCCAGCTCCAAGACAGACCCACCACTGGCCAAGGCCAAGCCCATCAGCCATGGTGGTAGCACCTCTGGGATAACTTATTTAAGAAGGGGAAAAAAGCCTGCTGCGGAACAACAGCAGTGGAGAGCGAGGAGTAAGAATACATGAGAGGAACAACCCTGCAGACACCAAGGTCAGTAAGAAAGAGGGGGATGAGGTGCTCCAGGCACCAGAGCAGAGATTCCCCTGCAGCCTGTGGTGAAGACCATGGTGAGGCAGGCTGTCCCCCTGCAGCCCATGGAGGTCCACCATGGAGCAGCAGATATCCACCTGCAGCTCAGGGAGGACCCCACACCAGAGCAGGGGGAAGTGCCTGAAGGAGGCTGTGACCCCGTGGAGAGCCCGCACTGGAGCAGGCTCCTGGCAGGACCCATGGAGAGAGAGGAGCCCACGCTGGAGCAGGTTTGCTGGCAGGACTTGTGACCCTGTGGGGGACCCACGCTGGAGCAGTCTGCTCCTGAAGCACTGCGCCCTGTGGAAGGGACCCATGCAAGAGCAGTTCATGAAGAACCGCAGCCCGTAGGAAGGGTTCATGTTGAAAAATTTTGTGGAGGACTGTCTCCCGTGGAAGTGACCCTGCGCTGGAGCAGGGGAAGAGTGTGAGGAGTCCTCCCCCTGAGGAGGAAAGAGCGGCAGAGACAACTCATGATGAACTGACCACAACCCCCATTCCCCATCCCCCTGTGCCACTGCGGGGGAAGAGGTAGAGAATTTGGAAGTAAAGTTGAGCCAGGGAAGAAGGGAGGGGTGGGGGAAGGTGTTTTAAGATTTAGTTTTTATTTCTCATTAGCCTACTCTGATTTGATTGGTAATAAATTTAACTCATTTCCCCAAGTCAAGTCTGTTTGCCCGTGATGGTAGTTGGTGAATGATCTCTCCCTGCCCTTATCTCAACTCATGAGCCTTTTGTTACATTTTGTCTCTCCTGTCCAGCTGAGGAGGGGAGTGATACAGAGGCTTTGGTGGGCACCTGGCATCCAGCCAACCTCAAACCACCGCAACTCAGAGGGGTCGGCATCCCTTTTTGCAGCAAGTCACTAAGTATGAACAGGACCTCTGGGCTCACAGCAGCCACCCTCAGCGTGGGGCATCAGTGGTGAAAAAAGAAGTCAGGAAGGTACAGCTGTGAGCCCAGGGAAGGAGAGTGGGGATACATCTGCCAGCGTTGGGTATCACATCCCTGTTGGCACAGCACGTCTAGATTAGCCAGAAAGTGGGGAGCCAGCCTCACCAGGGAGCTCATCAGGACCTTTCATGCTGTGTGATTTCCAACTTTTTGTAAAACAGCTCTTTCAATATAACCGTTAAATAATTGCATTAATAAAGAAATGAAACCTGCAGTGAACACAGGCCTTTAAAATCATCTGTAAACAAGGCCAGATTTTCCAAGGCTAGCCATTTTCCTACATGGCTAGCTGGCCTGACAAATCCATCAGACAATATTGCAGTCATCACCACTGCAGAAAGTATGTTTCAAAAGATAAAGCAAGTATTAGCTACTTAGCAGCTATGTGACAGAGAAAGCTACCTCAGATTTTCTTCCAGTACCAATTTGATGGACCATAAGCATATAATGATTGAAAAAGACTCTTTTCACAGATCGGGAAGGAATATTTAGTGGCTGAAAAATGTTTTTGTGTGTTAATGCCTTTGGCAGTGCTTCTTCTCAAATTTCTTATGAGATACATGTGTGAACACAAAACTAAGTCAATTGTAAAAATATATGGGGCAAAATCAAACCTAAGGCCAAATGTTGCTTGCCCTACTTCTAGAAGAAGTGCCTTTTATTCACGGCTTTCACACCAGTTGAAGTTAGCCTGGATAGGAACACCAAAAATATGAAAAGTGAGGACAGATAATGCTAAAACAGCAACAAAAAGTGTAGGAAGAGCTCAAAACTCTTCACACTGCCAAGTTGAAACATGAGATGAGATCTCTGTGGGCCAGATTTGTGTTACTGTGTCCATCAGAGCTTACTCCATCTGGGGCATTTGGTGCTGGTAGGTACTAACACTGTGTTTTGTCTCCATCTGGAGCACAGGAGGTGCTGAAGTCGGGAGAGCTGTAATTGCAGACACCACCCGCCCAAGCCAGTTCCAGTGCCTGGAGGCAGGCAGCTGCTCTGCACACTGGTGAGCACATGGCCACCTCTCTTGCAAGTGTGGCCCTTGGAAATGTCTTAGACCATCCACCCCTTGTCAAAAAAGCTAGATGTCTAAAGAAATGCAGTTTTGGGCTCTTCCATTGGAGTGGCTGCTGGGGCAGGGACACAAAAGAGGTGCAGAGACCCAGCCCTTAAACCTCGGAGTGATGAAATGTGACAGATGCTTTGGGGAATATCCTTGGCTTGGTGAGGCTGGGAGCAGGGGCCCACAGAGCCCTTCTGAGAACCAGTCTGCCATTTCTGTATAGGTCAGTATGGCCAGGGCTTGGTTATCTCAGGTATCCTCCACATGCGAGAGCTGAGGACCTCTCACTGGAATGATCTGCCATCCTTAAAAGACTTAAAAGACCTTCAGTGCCTGCTGCAGAAGCAGGAGGATGTGGAGTGCCCTTGTTTGAGGACAACACAGCCTGTTTTCTAATTCTGCCTGTGCCCAGCCCACTAGAGAACCTTTTTTTTCCATAAGAGTATTATTTTCTTCTGCTTTTAAGCCACATCGCAGCTATGAATACCCCTCTATCCCGCATGTCCCTATCAGCTTTAACAAAGAGAGTTAGATGGGCTTCTGGGAGGAATTCCTTTCTGGAGCTGATGCTGAGAAACGCTTTTTATGAGCTGTTTACTGTCCTTTTCCAGTAAATGACTTTTTTTATAGAGCACGTTGGTCAAAACCTGCAGACTCTTGTCAGGCTGGAATGTGAAATGCCAGGACAGCATCCAGTTAAAAGCTGCTGTGATGGAAGTTATGTGAGTGCAGAAGATGAGGTTTCTGCTCACCCATCTTAACTGGCACTAATGGTCTTCAATGTCAGTGAAAGCAAATATCCATGCAAAACACTTTTTTTATGGATTCATAAAGAATTGCCTGTCCAAATGAATTTTTAATTTTATTCAGCTTCTTCACTGCTGAGCACTCTCCCCTCAGCCAGGACAATGTACAGTCTTGCTCTAGCTGAAGAGGTTTTTTTGGGACACAGAAGCTTTCTGCAAACTCTTTGCACAGACTGTCCCAAGGCTGCACACTCCTCGGAGGTGGTGTTGAAATACTGTCTGCAGGACTGGGCTTGCTCTCAGACCTGGTGACTGCTTTTAGAGAAAGGTTTTACATTTTCTAAGGTGGTTGTCATCACAGTAGAGCTGTTGGTTTGTCCTCATCTCCTCCTGCCTAGGAAACATTAAACATTAGCTACAGACTACTGGCTCAAGAGGACACATATGGAAAAGACTTTCTGCACTAGTGGAAATAAGTGTGGTAATGATTGCAGAATGCAGACCGGAGGGGAAATGAGCTGGGCTCTTGCCATGTGAAGGCCAATCATTTTACAACACGGAAATGCAGTTTTCTTGTTCTCTTTGAAGAAAATATTCCTTTTTTTTTTAAATGAAGCTTGCAGGAGTTTTGATGCAGATCAGTCATCATTCCAAACAAGGTTACCAATCCACAGCCCAGTGGAAATGATTTCAGCAGCTGACAGTCACATACTGCAGTGACCCAGCTACCTAATATCCTTGCCTAGAGTCAGGCACCAAGAGAAAAATTAATTTTAACATGTCTAGATCAACAAAAACTAGAACAGTGACAGCTAAGCACAGGGAGTACAGTGGTGGGGTAAGGAAGAAGAAAGCATTGCTGCCAGGTGGATCCAGCACTCCTCACACTGCTGCCCTGAGGACTGATCCACACTCCTGTGCCAGGGGGTATGGAGCTGAGCACTGCTTATGGGGCTGGGGGTGAGGCTAACCCCATTGCACATACATCCTGCAGCTGCTCCATGCACTGTAGCCGCACCCTGTGTGCTGCTTGGGGTCCTGCACAGATGGGAAAGGAGAGAAATCCTAGTGTGACTGGCACTAAGAGGTGCTTCCCTGCAACAAACAGGAACTGCAAATGCAGGAGATAAGGCTGGAACAGCCTTGGAGATGGTAGCTAGTCTGTCCCATGCCCCACAGCAGGATGACCTGAACCTGAACCACCCTAGACTGATTTTTGTTTGCCCTGTCTCTGCAGTCCTTTATGTTCTCCTCCTCCATCACAAGCAGTTCCTCTGCTGTCTGCCCCATCCCGCACATCAATTACCACAAAAGCCACATTATTTACAGCCAGTTCTCTCTTTCCTGCTGTGACCGTAGCAATTAAGTTTAGGGAATGCAAAGCACTGATATGTAAATGTTGGCTGATGTGCCAGCACCAGTTGATTCACCCCACCTGCACTGGGGGGGGTTCGCAGCCACCAGAGCCTCCCTGTTTTAATGTAGCGGGATCAGCCCTGCCCCAGCAGCACTCAGCTACCTGGAGACACAATTCAGACCTGGAGGGTGAAGCAGCTTCCTCACACCTGCAGATCTGCCTTGGTGTGATGCAAACCTGTAAGATCAGGGTGCCTGGCCTGATCTCTGCTCTGCAGGACACAGGAGGAGGCAACAAAGCCTTGCGGTTACTAGACTGATACGAGAAACTGCTTCGCTCAGTTTGTCCCAGCCACTGCACTGGATTTCATGCATGCTGGGCCCAACTGGAGCTACACGCAGTGTTTAGTTTGGCAGGTGTGGTGTAGCCTGGCCTCAGAGCTGTGAACAGTCACCCACAACCATAGCCTGGCTGTAAAACTGCAAAGCAACTTCAGTACTGGGCAGGGTGCAAAGGAGCTGAGCGTGTGTCACAGATACACTTCAACACATGATCCTGCTGCCTTTTATACATGGCGTAGCACTTGCGCAAACACGCATATGGCTGGATAGAGAGATATGCGTTTAAGGATAACCTGTGTTTTCCCCTTGGTAAATATCCTTATCCAAAATCAGCTTACGGGAATTCAGTGAGTCTTATCTTGTTCTGCAATTTTCCTGCTTTACACAGTCACTAATAGTTCCCTATTTATTAGCACTGGCACATATCCATGCCATCTCCCAAGCCCTGGGCTTGCAGGAATGTAGACAGCCCTGCTCTGCTTCCGCTCACCGTGGATTTTGGAAGCTGTGGGATGGCTGAGTTTTGTAGGAGCTGGGGGAACTTTGTGCCAGCATGAGTAAAATGGAGGAGGAGGCAAAAGGTAGAGGGGCAAAAAAATAAGAAAAGTAAGAAGAAAGTTCAGAGAAAATGAGAACAAAATATTCACAAATGTATTATGGACTAGAAAGACAAAAAAGTCCAAATTAGTTACTAGCAATGGGGAACTATGAGGAACACTAGAAACAGTGTCCTTGAGCAGCAAGAACACCACCTCAGTTATCAAGCACAGCCTCCCATTGTCATCCTGTAGCAGATGAATATTATTCATTAGCTGCCATACAGTCTCTGTGTACCTCATTTCAACTTGAGTTGGGCCAAAGAAAGGCAGAATGGAGAGAGAGAGGAAAGCAAGGCCATCACTTGCAAGCCTGACCAGCATGAAGGCCAGCACTGTGCAGATAAGAGTCCTCCTTGGAGGTCCTTTACACTTTCCAGTTCATCCCATCCCAAGCTCTCTATACCATATAGAATTGCCTGCATCAGCAGCTTTTTTGTTCTCTGGCTGCAGTCTTATCCCAGTGCAGAACCAACTGCATGAAATATCGACCCAGTCCTAGCCTGCCAAACCACCAGGCTTTTCCCCCTTCAAGCCCTTCCTAAAAACTCATTCCAGGGAGACGTTGTCCAGCTCTGAGTGGATTGCCAGGATTTAATAATAAGAAGCTGCACACAAAACTTCAAGCTGCAGTAATAACCAGGTTACTGCACGCCAAATTGTCAACCTAGATAAATGACCAAAATGACTGACCTTCAGCTGCATGGGCAGTGACTGTATTTTCCACAGTTTGCAGCTAACTCTGCTTGGTTCTTCTGCCTGAAACTACCTACGTCTGACCTTCCGCATCTCATACTCTCTGATTTGCTTTGGAGACAGTTGTTTGTACCTCAGCTAGGAGAAAGGGATTGTGGATTCTGTAGCTTTGGAGAGTCTGGTCTTGATGGGTTAATAAATTAAGTAAAGAGAAGAGACAAAACACCTTCTCATTGCCATTCTGCTTTTATTTTTGGTCCACAACGATGAAGGAGAGAAGTTCACCCAGTTGATATAAACTGCAAATAAAGTCTCAAGTCACCCACTCTCCTGCATGCTTCAAAGGTCAATGAGTCCTCTGGAAGCTTGGCCCATAAAAAAAACTGTAGTTAGGGGTTGTACAAAGACATAACCTGAATAATTCTGGCTTGCCACTGCTGGGTTGGAAGTGCAGAGCTCTCCTTATGCTGCATGGACAATCACTGAAAAACTCTCCTTGACAGGAAAAAGCACAATTTCAAACAAATAAAACCTATACTGCGGACTAGAGGCAGCATAAAACCCCGGGCAACCCCTTTGCCAAAGCATGAGCTTGCCTTACAGAATAAACAGGAGGCAACTGGTGGTTTCACAACACAGTCCAGAGTCCCACAACGTGATCTGTTCTCTGGCAGTCAGGGCAGTGAGACGGCAGGCAGCTGGCAGGCAGCTTGCCTACAGCCTGGCAGGCTGATAACTTTTGTGGGTAATCTACATTCATGTAGGGAGTCTCACAGACTTCTTTAGACTTTGAATATGGATTCCTTGCATGTGCCAACCTTGCTGAATAAACTTACTGGTATTTACTTCACAAAAGTTGTTTTTAAGTCAAGAATTGCCCAGAATTAGTTGACTAAATGTTTCTAGCAGGAGGTAAATTCAATTTGCTGTAGTTCAAAATATTATGCAGATTTCCATCTGCTTTCTTGCAATGGAAAAAATAGTTCCAGCTTATTAATCTATTCATAGCACCACTCAGTTGTTCTCCTTGATTGATGACAAGTGTTTTTGATGTCAATATCCCGTTTCTTAGATTCTGTTAATGTTGTGGGTAAGTATTTGCAGAAAACAAAGCAAAAGTCTAGTTGAGAACAGATGCCCCAGTTCTAATGGAAGAACTTCACACCAACTCCTTTAAAGCCCATTTCTTTAAAGACCACTTCTGAACCTGTATACTTACCACTCCCCCAGTATGTTTTGCAATTTCTCTGTCTCTTTGGCATACCACACATCAGAGACACAAGTTTTTAATTACCTCATCAGGCTTCCTCCCCTTCTTCCTGATTGTCACCATTCCTCACTTATGGTCTGTGATGATTTAATCTTAAAGCAACTAGCTTATACATGGCATATCAGGCATACCTTGCAAAGGTGCATGCCATACAATGTTTCACAGCATCTCTTAGGACCATATTGTTTCTGAGTACCCTTTCCAAAAGGCACCGCCTCCTCTTTAACAGACAATGGGCTTTTTTTGTTAGTGATGTTGGCAGGAGATCTCAATCAGAAATGAGTTAGATTTGCCACTGAGAAGACAAGCATTATTTATCCTCATAGTCCCTCTCTATTTCATCCGAGCATTGCCTCAGTAAGGCACTCTCACATGTAAGTGACCATAATTATATGCTAAAAGCACATATTATTCAATAACCCAGCCAAGAGCAAAGATGTAACTTTTATACAACGGAAGACCAATATATGAGATGTATCGCTAAGCTGCCAGATAAGAAGCTTACATTTAAACAGATGTAACTAAAATTCTTTTTACTTCTGTAGGCACAGAGTCACTAGCATTAATCTGGCAGGGGCAAAGTCAGTTAAAGGCTGGTCCAGCTTCCACTGGAGTCAGTGGCAAAGTCATACTGCAGGCAAGGTCAGCCTTTTACCTGTTTGGTGATGATTATTACAATAAACTGCATTTATGGAAATTCATATCCTTACAGTTAAAAAAGTTCAACACAAAAATCCAGCAGGCAGTCCTTCCATTGAGGATCTATGGCCAGGGCATTTTCTCCTACCTGTTAAGTTCACCATACTCTGCTGAAAAGGAGAATTAATGAAACACTGTTTAAACTCATCTTCAAAAAATCTGGCCTATTTCCTTCCTCCTAAGTTTCTATATTCTAGTAGTTTGTGAGTCAGCATCTTATAAGTGCATATTTTCTACAAAAATATTTAACTACAACTTTATTTAAAAGTCACATTAAATAAAACTACTCATTGAGTAAATCAGGTTGGAAATACCTGTTGCCTGTCTGGCCTCTCTGTTTATGCATGCCATTATGCGGAAAGTCCCTTTGCATAAACAGTGCTTTTTGTCATTTTCTTAATAGCAATCATTTTGAAAGGGCTTTAAAAATGTCCCAAACAACATTTCAAACACCAGCCAACACTGATATTCCAGATCCACCCTGTGCTTCAGTCTCTGTTTAAAATCTCCATGGGACTTTTTATAAGGGCACTGGTTTTCCCCTGTGACCTTTGCCAAAATTTCACCTTTCTTCCCCCAGCTACATCACCTGTGGATAGAGTGAAATAAGAATTCATCTAAGGGCTGTCAGGTGGTCTTGAAAAAGTTTGTTCACTCTTTCACAAAGCAGTGATTACTGAACCTTGTGTTTATTTTT
Organism: Pelecanus crispus; assembly: GCF_030463565.1. Classification (NCBI taxonomy): domain Eukaryota; kingdom Metazoa; phylum Chordata; class Aves; order Pelecaniformes; family Pelecanidae; genus Pelecanus; species Pelecanus crispus. The sequence goes on from NC_134655.1 coordinate 14,351,758, forward strand.
AATGAGAAAGGGAAGCTAGTATCTGTGTTGAGTGTTTTTAACCATAAATTATCACCTAAAAACATGCAGTTGTGTGTTTTTGCAAAGAAGGCATTTGCTACTTGTGTATTAATGAATGTCTGCATTTTGACATCTCAGAATATAGTAATTATATTGAGTACTCAATAAAAATCTTAAACTGAGCTTGATGACTATATCACGGTACTAAGTGGTGGTTGTAGCTGAATTAATGGATTTGTCTACTATAGCTTAACTTTCTTTGTGCATGAAGACATAGGGAAATCCTAATAAAGAGGCAACTGGTAAATGTTCAATATGCTCAATACTTTGCTCCCTCATTTGGAGAACAAAGAGTTGCCTGTTTCACACTACTGGTTTGGACAAAAGCAGGGCACGGAAACATGTAATCTGCATTTTCTGAATAGTCAAGATCTACAAAGATGATTTCATGTCTCTAGCTCTTTTATGTTGGCATGGTAGCAAAATCTAACAAAAAATAATCTAAAGTATATTTTTTGCTAAAATTTGCAATCAGAATCAGGAACATTACAGTTTTGTTGTGTTTGTAATGCAATGCGAAGCACTGGCCTAATCTGAACACAGGACTACCACCACAGAGTGTAAAATTGAAGTAATCCTTTAAATCAGTATAAAATTACTACTCCTATCTCCTGAGAGCTAGTCTAATAAACTGATGAATATGTAAGAGTTTCTGACATCCAATGAGAAATCCAACTGTATAAAAAGAATAAAAGGAAGAAGGGAAGAAAGTCTAATTCGTCTCAGGAAGCTGCTCCTGCTAATGTGATGAGGAAACTCCCACTGTGAACCATGTCGCTTCCATCATGTGTGACCACTCTGTGAGACCTTGTCATTTTGTAGCTTTGGAAAATTAGCTGCAAAATGATTTTTCCTGACAGTTTTGACAATGAAATATGTTTTGGTTTATTCTGTAATGATCAGACTGACAGTCTTTCTGTAAATAATTCATACAAAGACTAATAATGTGTGACTATGCAATTCAGATCCAGAAATGTGCACCTGTAACATCGGCAACATAGAGAAATAAATACTCATTACAATGGATTTTACTGGGCAGTTCTAGTCAAATATGCCCTACATTTATTTAATTTTTAAGGAGAAGAGAGAGAATGATCTAATGCCGGTATGTACCTTATCTATTAATAGTTTGTTAGGTAACTGTCACCTTTCTGCAAGTTTAATTTTTCTGACAGTGGTGGAAAATAGTTAAACACAAAAAAATGGGACGTGTTATTACTTTATACAAGAGCTAGCACCTTGCATTAATATTCCTGCTTTATGTCTGAATTTATTACTTGGTGCTGTTCTCACCTCCAGGCACAGGAATGGCTCATCTTTCTGACCTGAAAAGGGTCTTGTGTGCCTGAAAATATATCTGCTTTTCTCCTAAAGCCAGAAGAACGTATTTATACCTGAGCCCATGTTTTCTCCTGGGCCCGGTGCAGACGGCTGTGTCAGGCTGCTGGGGAGTGTAAGGTCCCGCATTTGGGGAAATGGCTTCTGCCTTTTCTGGCCCAGCTCTGCAGTGCAGCTCTGGCCCCCTGGCTCCTTCTGTCCATTCACCTCCTTCTTCCCAGAGCAGGTTTTTGCTTTTTCTTTCTCAGTTCAAGGCCTCTTTTGAATTGTCTTCTGTTCTCCACCACTTCTATGCAAAAGCGTCCCTAAGGCTGTTGGTTTCCTGAGCCCTTCTAGCAATTTTTGGTGTGAATGTCTGCATGGCAAATGTAGAAATTAGGACAGTTATGAGGCCACCTATCCCAAATCAGACAGCTTGAGGCCAGGTGGGGAAAGGCCATGGCAACGCTCCCTGCCCAGAAGCACGGAGTACAGGGTGCAAGGGCCCAGGCACCTGCACCCCACATGCTCCTCGTGGGAGCCAGGCTCTGGGCTACCCCCTGGCTCCTCTGTGTGGGGAGCCCCTCGCCTAGTGTGCTCACCAGCACCAGCTTTCCCTGGGCGTCCCCAGCACCACCCAGCGGGGTTGCTCCTGGGGAGACAAGGGGAGATTGCAAAGGGAGCCCAGAGGTCCTCTGTCTGTGTGGCAGGGCTGAGGGAGACGGAGCTGCCCGTGCATGGGAGAAAGGATGCGGTCTTGCACGGGAGGAGGGATGCTTGCAGGGAAGAAGGGATGCCTGCTTGGAGAAGAGTTGCGTTCAGGGGAAGAATGAGGGATGCTTGCAGGACAGGAGGAATGCAGTCTTGTACGGGAGGTGGGGTACTGGCAGGACACAAGGGATGCGAGCCGGGCAGAGCAGAGCAGAGCAGCCCGGCGACGGCGGGGACGGGGACGGGGACGGGGACGGGGACGGGGACGCGCCCTGGCTGGGGCCGCAGCCCCTCCCCGCCCTGAGTGACTCCGCATCCGCCTAATCGCCGCGCCCGGCCGCCGTGATGTGCAGGCGCACGGCCCAATCCGGCCGGGGCGGCGGGGCTGGGGCGCGCCGAGCGCGGGCAGCGGGGCACGGGCACGGCACGGCACGGCACGGCACGGCACGACGGCTCGGCTCAGCTCAGCTCAGGGGCGGTGAGTGCTCCCGGGAGCTCTTCCAGCGCGGCTCCAACTTGGGGGAAGTTGCCGGCGCTCGCCTCGCCGCCTGGAGGTGCGCCGGCCCGGGCGGAGCATCCCGGCGGCGGCGGGGCGGGCGGCGCCGACCGGCCGCAGCGGCTCCACGGGGCCCGGCCCGGCCCGGCCCGGCCCTCGCCACCGCCGCCCGGCTCCGCTCCCGACCCCCGCGTGTCCCCGCGCCGCCGCCGCCCCGGCGGGGTCCCGGGACGACGTGGCGGCGGGACGCGCGCGGAGCGGGGGAGCGAGCGCGGAGCGCTGCGCGGAGCCGGGGCGGGCGCGGAGCGGTGCCCGCCAGGACGCGGGGTTCGCCTCCGCTGGGCGCACTCCGGCCGCCCCCTCCAGCCGGCCCGCGGCGACGAAAAGGCGCTTGTCTGGTTCGTTCCCCTGGAAGGCTTCGCCCCCGGGCTGAGCCGGAGCGGGCCCGGCGCGGGAGATGCGCTGCCCCGTGGCCGCTGTTAGCGGGTTTGGTGCGGCCGGGCCGGGCCGTGAGCTCCGCCGCTGGGACGGAGAGGGGCGCGCAGCGAAAGCCCCGACTTGTGCAAAAGTTCGGGCTTTGTGCGAGTTGGTAGAAGCAGAACCCGGCTGCAGGGAAGAGGAGGTGCTGCTTCCCGCTGTGGGTTCCCGCAGAGCAGTACCGAAAAGGGGATTTGGTTTGCATTTAACTTTTATCTTTTGTGCAGGATAGTGATAGAGGAAGCGTCACCCTGCCTGAACAATGGCTTCTTGTTGGGAGCCCGTGAAGGGAAAGGGAAGAGCAGGGAATTTTTCTGGAGGTGAAGCTTTAGACTTTCCTTTGCATAAGAAAGGCTGGGGCAGCCTGGCACTGGCTGTAAGTATTCTAATGGATTGCATCAAGTCCCACTGCTCACAGAGGTAACAAACTCTGCAGGCATGACTGTTCTGCAGTTGTAAGTTTTTATCTAAGTGGAAGTAGTGGTGAGACATGTGGAAACATTGTAACTTGTAGTTAATGTTTCCTTGGGACAGGCTGCATGTGTCTGCTCTGTAATAGCATCCATACCTTCAAGCAAGGCACCACTTCAACTCATTTATTTCTTTTCAGGAGAGCTGTTGGTATAGCTCTGAGCAAATGCCATTGAATCAGCCTCCGAGGTTGTTATTGCTGTTACACAATCCCAGTGGAATGCGTGTGCACGTGAGAGCTGGGCTTCCTGTTTTTGGTCAGTCTGTAGAAGAGACTATAAAAGATAATAGATATCTCAGATAAATTGCTTTTGCATGAGAACTTGGAGCTATTGATCATCCAGTAACAATTGTGACTTCTCCAGTGAGCCTGGTAACCTGAGAAGGAAAACTCCTTAATGCTGGGAGACTTGCTCAGAGTAACTTTAAAGGCAACAGCTGGAACCTGGATATAAAGAGGGAACAGTTACAGAGATCAACATATGTTAGTGCTGTGCATAATGATGTATAGAAATTCAATCTATTTTGAAAAGAAATCTTGTGGAAAGAGGAGCTGCTGGTAGTTTGTCAGTGGAGAAAAGTGTTTCAGGGGGATTAGTGGACACAAGGCGAGTCCCCTGGGTGCAATATTCTGCAGCTGATTTCTGCCACGGGGGTGTGTGATGGCCTTCTGTGGGGTGTGTGCACGCAGAGAACTTGAATTCCAGATCTGCTGGTTTACATCTGAATAACTCTTAAAAAAAAAAAAAAAAAGTATGTTATAAAATAATTTGCTAAGAGAAATCTTTTTGAAACACTGCTGTTATCACAGCCCGTTAATCTTGCCAAAAGTTTAACAATTTGAGGATGTTGCTTGGTTGTAACCAAGCTCATTTGAAGGAATGCTCTGCTTGTGAAAGATGAATTACTCATTCTTTGTCTGGGTTAAGAGATCATAATGTGATTATTAAACTCAGTTATTCCATGCTAGACATAAAGAATTATGCTTAACCAGGGTCTTTGTTCTCTTATCAAAGCTAATCTGACCAAGTTTCCCCTCCTATAAAGTAGGCAAACATCTCCCCAGATTAAAGAATGCCCAAAACTCCAGAAACCTATTTACTGGTTTTGGCTAGATTACCTTAACAGTGGGGAGGGCTCTGCAGACTGCATTAGGTATTCGGCTGACCGATGCTCGGATTTGGGATAAATGCAGAGGAACTCCTTCCCCTGGGGCTCCCTTAACTGACTTCTCTGCGCCGGGTTTCAATTGTTGTGAGATTAAGATGGTGAGTGAAGGAATTGCAGCCTTGTTAAATGGGTTTGCTGCTGAATTCACTCATGCGGGATCTTCCAGTAACTCTTTCCTGTGTTCACTTGGCTCTCTAGTGCAGCAATTTAACTGGCTTTGGAGAAGTGGAAATACAACAGTTCTGATTTGAAGGAAGCAAATGAGAGTGCTACTCAATGATTGATTGAATAGGATGTTAGGGACAGTAATTTGGTAATTTTGCTTAAGCAGCTGCCAGTGATCTGAGTGATCCAAGTGCATTGTGAATAACTTTATAGGTAAACTTCATGTTGGAAGTACTGTCTCTGTCTTTTGTGTAGTAAAACTGTAAGTGCTCCACTTCTTGGAGCATCAGTGCAGGAGTTACGTTTTTGCTAATGTGTATAGTGTAATGCATCGGTAGAAGAGAAATGCTTTTCCTTCTACATGATAGGCCATGAGTTTAGGGAGGGTGTGCCCATCATCTTTCCATATAGATATTTTAATCCACTTCCTTATCAAAGTAGACAGTAGTGATCAGTAGTAAGTGCACTTAATCACTTACGTGAGCTTCATTTAGCACTTTGAGGTTGTCTTGGGGGTGGTATTTCAGGTGGCAGTAGTTTATTTGGTGATGTTGCCCAAGTACACCCTATCTGTGTTCTTGGTAACCTATTTTACATAGCATTAAATGACAGGTGGTGAAACACAAAGAGGCTGTGTTTTCAGCAAAACCAAAGGCCAAGTAAGTTCTGCTTTATAGCAAATTTTTCAGTGGTGTTTTTTTTTGTTTGTTTTGGGTTTTTTTAAGTTACAATGTTTTGCATCTCTTTCCTACTTAAAATGCTGAGTGCTGTGGACCAGAATCCTCTGGGGACATTTGTTCCTCTTTAGATACAGGCCTGTTAGCTTGATTTTCTTGCATGTGAACTGCTTGTGGCAGAGGAAGTGATGATAAAGCAGTGTCTGGCCTGTTTGCGTTACTCCAGCATGGGTTTCGTATAGATACAGCAGTGCCCTGCAAAGCGCAGTCCCAGCTCACTAATGGGGTTCGACAATGGTGTTTGAGGGTGGCTTTTGACCTGCCATGTTGAGCGGCAGGTTAACCCTGTGCATGCCCCTACTTGGTGATGCTTCTGATCGAGAAGAGAGTTAAAAAGCAAATGTGGAGAAGGAAGGACAGAGATGTCAACTGCTACAGTGTTGCTTTGCAGTTTGCAGGGAGTTTGGCAGGTGAAATTTATGTGGCTACAACTTGGTTTTTTATTTGCATGCCACAGGGTAGCAACAAACAGTGAAAGAAACACGGTTTAAGTTGGTGTTTTGTTCATGCTTTGAATATTACCTTTGCCTCCATGTATGTTAGAGCAGTAATTCAGCATAGAAAAGCAGATTCTCATCTCTCGGTGCCAGCTGTTTAAACATCTGACTGACAAGCTATCAACCTGCATGGTGCAATAACAGAGACTAATTTTTAACTTATTAGTTACTACTGAGAAGTTCCTTGTCATATTGGGAATAGCCACAATATGGTGTGTTAATATTTATTAACTAATTACTGACCTTTGCATAGTCAGAACTTCTTGAACTAAGTACTATTGTGTATTAAGCATTCAGTGTATCTTTCTGGACACTGAACTCATGGAGTAAAGTTGCTAATTACATAAAAAAAGCCAGACATGAATCCAGAAACTTCTACCACTAGATCTGTGTGAAAGGTAGAGTTAAATACTGAATTTAAAAAGTTTACCAAATAACTCTAATGCATATGCAGAGCAAAACATTCCTGAATATCTTTTAATTCAAGTATGTTGCAAAACTGAGACCAACTCTTTTAATGAGGGTGATGCAAGGTTTTATTAAATCAGTATTTCTTGAGTTACTCTAATGAATGTCACAATATCACCTTGCTCTTTCCTGTCTCTGGTCCCCAAACTCTTCAATAGGCATCTGTTGACATCTTTGCACATACATTCCGGTTGGCACTTTGGGAATTGGATTACTGCACAAGCAGCAGTGGCTGTGTTTGTGGTGAGTAGGTCTTAGCTGAGCTCTGCCTGCAGCACTGCTGGTGTGGGGGGTGCATGAAAGGACTTTTTCCCCTCTGACCACCTCAGAGAATTGCTCAGGCTCTAACACAGAATCAGCTTTTCCTGCCTGCACCATTAAAGCCCTTTTCCAGCCTGGATGTACCTGTTACACTTGCTGCTGGTAGATGAGTAGGTAGGAAGGGTGAGAGGTGTGATCTTGTGATAGAAGGCAGTTGGGTGATGGTCTAACATCTGGGCTCTGGTGTGGCTGGGAGAAATGGTGCCAACTAGCCATCCTGGAGGTCCTGTGAGCAGCAGCAGGTCAGCTGACAGTGACTGGGCAGCTGTAATCGCTTTCAGCCATGTGACTGCTGGCCATGAATACACTACTGTTGTGTCCCCTGCCCCACACACTCAGGTTTGGGTGTTCATATGGGTGTACTGTCTCTCTTGGATTTATTGGATGGCAGGGAATTAAAAGTAGGTATCCGCAGTGTAGTCTGTGCTGGTAGTGGGTATGGGGTGGGTGGTGCTTAGACACAGCAGCATTTAGTACAGCTTCAGTCTTAGTAGCTGCCTACTTCATGCTCTTCAATGCTGAAGTTGTAGGTGATGGGTCAGGCTTGTCCTGTCCATCCTTAGTAGTGTTTTCTGCCCTGGATGTTCTTCCTACTTCTAGGTCAGCTTTTTCTGAAGTGGAGACTTCAATAACACCTCTCCAACATGTTCTGTGCTGTGAGATTCACCTGAAGCGCTGCAGTGTGGCCTGTGAGAAATCTGGTTTGTGCAGATCCCTCTTCCAAATGAAGGGCTAGGTTAGGTGTGGATTACTTCTGCTTTACCAGCAAGTGGCATGAGCCTGGCTGGGTGGTAGGGCTAGGTTAGGTGTGGATTTCTTCTGCTTTACCAGCAAGTGGCATGAGCCTGGCTGGGTGGCATTGCCACACTGTACCATCAGCTTGGGGACAGGGATCCCCAGCTGTCAGAAATCCTCCTGTCTTGTCTCACTGTGCTGCAGCCCCCAGCTCACCCAGTCTCCCTTGGCCCATCGCACCAGCACACCTCCTGGGGTGGGTGTGCTGCAGCACTGAGTACATGCTGCCTGTGGAGGGTGATGGATGCCCTCCCTTTTAACTGATGATTGAGGAGATGATTTGTTTACAGCCAAAAGATGGGACTCATGAGTGTTTGTGGCTGCAGGGCCCAACCCTGGGCAGCAGGTGCTGTGTTTGAGATTTCAGGTATTTGGTGTGACCCTGCGTGATGGGGTGTTGGTGTACCCTGTGTGATCTGCCAGCCATGTAAAGAGCAACCTGTCTTCTCATACAAGCTGAGCAAGGAAACGTGATGAATTGATGGAGCTGGAAGACAGAAGTCTCCACTTAAAAGGGCTGGAGAGTGGGGTGGGAGGAAAGGACATGCCCATCTGCCCTCTGCTAATACCATGCTGTTTGATCCAGAGATGGTGGCATTGGAGGTAATCGAGTTCTTCCCTGTGGTGGGCATGACTGACATTAGTGCTGCTAACAGGCAGCTGCCCTGACAGCAGGACTGCCTGCCTGGCCCAGAATACCTTCTCCTGGCAGGTCTGTTCCCATCAGAGGGTTATGGACCTCCCTGGACAGGGTGTTGAGCTGTGGTGGCCAGTGCTGTGCATGGCCAGTGCAGTCGGTCACTGTGGCATCTGCTGGTCTCCTGGGAATCTGTAGTCTGTTGGCTTTTTGGCAACAGACTAAAAATGCCAAGAATGACAAGTAAGTCCTGTTTGGCCTGCTTGGAAGAATTATATCATGTGTGCTCCTCTAACAGCTAGTGTTTCATGTCTGGGTTTTGTGGGTTAACACTTGGGCTACCTCAAAGCTGGTTTTGTCACTGGGTTTGTAAGTGGCGTGATGATGAAGAGGTAGCCTCCATGTCCCCAGAAGAGTTGCTATCAGCAGAGATGGAGCTATCAAGAGCCATTCTTTCTGTTTTGCCAGTTGATTCCTGTTAGTTATCTGTACCTTTCAGCAGCTGTGAGCCATGAGGGTGACCACTGCCTGTGGAAATGCAGCATCCCTAGCAGGTGGGCTGCTTGCCTTAGGTCCTCTTCCTTGTGTCTGCCCATGCTGGCTGGTCCGTGCTCTCCAATGCCCTGTGCTGCGGGGCAATGTGCATGTTCCTGGGGGAGAATTGGCTCATCCTGCAACATCCAGACTGTCCCTGCAGAGCATGGCAGCCTGTGCACTACTGACATTTGGGAATCAGTATGGAAGAAATAAAATAATTATTGGTTTGACATGCATCTGAGGATGTGGGGAGCAGGACAACTGTCTGAAATGGGAAACTCTGGTTAGGATCGCTGCTGATTGCTCATGTCAATCCATATGGGCCATATGCTTCTAACCAGTCTCCTTGTCTCATTTCCTTCCCTGAAATGCTTACAGCTGTTTTTCCTGCCTCTTCAGTAGGTTTATTGTTCCTGTAAAAAGTGTGACAGCTCACAGATGCTGCTGGGAGTCTCCACTGCATAGTTGGGAAGAGAGGCTGTTACTGTGATATTCAAGAGAAGATAAGGTGTAGTGTCTCTGCAGGAGGCCTAATTTCTGATGTTTTGAAGTAAGCTTTTTTGTTTTTTTCTTTTTAAAGCTGAAAATAGTTTGCTGTCTCATTCACTGTTTTCCCCATCACATACTGCCCTTAGTGATCAAAGTGCAGATAGTTGGTGCTGTCACTTACCAGTGGAACAAGGAAGGAAGAAGTGATGTTGGCCATGAACATGTTATCTAGTGTTAAGAGGCATTCAGCATCCCGTCTTGCTGCTATGCTTATAAAATCTGGGTTGAACTTCACAGTGTTGCTTAGGTGTTGGCTTTTCTCCTAAGAAGTCCATGACCGAAATTATAGCAGTGCTTGAGGTTCATTGTTGTTGGTCTTCCACTTAGCCCAGTGTACCATCTCTTCTGTTCTGCCCTTTTCGCATTCTGCCAAGAGAAGTAATTGCAGACTTCTGTAGCAGGGTTAATAATCCAGCCCTGGTCAGGTGAAGAAGGAGCTCTAGAGATGCTGATGCCTATGTGAGTGTTTCAGAGTTGATGGATGGATGGATGCTAAAGGGGCATCTGAAGACAGTAAGAGAAGCTATATGTAACCCCTTTTAGACCAATGACCTGTGTACTGCAAGAAAGGTGGGGTTAATATGGTGAAGTAAATGGCTGTGTTGAGTCGGCTTGAATACCAAGTTGAGACAGTGCCTGTAACAAATAAAACCTAGTGGTATGTTTATGTAGGAAGTCTCTGTGATCTTGGGCTCATTTAGGTGCTGAGAGCTTACAAAACACCTCTGCTCTTACTGTAAGCCCTAAATAAGCAAAACTTCTCTTATTTTCCAATCCTCAGGTCACTTTGATGGCTCTGCTTTGCCTTTTTTGGAGTCTCAATGTCACAAAAGAACAAGGTGTCCCAACAGCTGTTGCACTGGTGCCTGAGATAGGAAACCTTCTTTTATAGGATCCCGGTGGTATGTCCATGGCTGGTGACCATTTTCCTGCCTCGTCCTCCCAAGGGTCTCATTGCTGTGCAAGGAGCCACAGGTTGGCTCTTCCTCCTGTACAAAATATACTGGAGCTGTACTCTTCTCAGCCCATGTTATAAATGATACTTTATAAACTGCTGTAGGAAATGGAAAAGAAAGTAATCCTGATTTGTGTTCTTTTACAGCCCTGTTCTTTAGACCAAAATACACAGGGTAAGTCTGGCCCTTCCCGCTATTCACTTTTCATAGCCTCCTTTGTTTTTAATTTATATATCTTTTTATTCTAAATTCCTCCTATCCCAAAATAGAACAGACATCAGCCTGCAAGCAAAGGTTGCCAGACATTGGTCTTGTGGATTATTATAGTGGCTTTTTGGTCTGGTTGGAGACTGAGCTCCACCCTACGTAGGCTTGGATTAAAAATAGCCTTTCTTTTCAGCAGGCTGAAAACTGTACACAACATGTTCACATCTTGATTTCTGGGGCACTGGCAGCCACAGGAAGCCCTTCAGCTGTAAAATACCTCAGAAAATCTGTTTGCTGCTAATTCATCTGAAAGTGCCAAGGTGACTGGTGTCAGGGAGGCATACAGCCGCATATCTCACTGTCAGCCATGTAGTTATTGTAGGTATTGAGTAAGTTTTAGCCATACTTCTTGCAGGACCTGAAAGAGTTGAAAACTGTAGACCATACGTTCTGTAGTCCAGCAGCCTGGAAAGAGCCCCTGCTCCATCCTTGTTAGCGGAGATGTTGGCTGGATGGTATGAAGAGATGAACAGATGCTGTATCACTGAAGCAGTCAAGGCCTTCTTTGATTCCTTAAATGCCTATCTTGGCTTAGGCAGAAGCTCTTATGCCTCACTACCCGTGATGGTAACATCTTAGAGTGATAGCAAGGTGTCTCGTGGGTGGCAGGAGGACCCTGAGGCTCTGCTTTCTCGGGGGAGAGTTTGGGGATGGAAGATGTTCTTGGATGGGGAGGTGCTTTCACAGAGGAAGGTCCAGCAGACTCACAGGTCACAGCTGTAGGAAGGAAGGAAGGACAGAGCTCTGGCCAGCTGAAAATGGAGGCAAGTGCTTCCTACAACTGCTCTGCTACCTGGTTGTATGAGCTTGGCAGGGAGTTGGGTGAGAAAGGGCATGTGTGCTGCTCCGATGGCCGGAGGCCATGCATTCAAGGGGAGATAGCAATCCTGGCCTAAAAACACAGCCTTTTATCTTCTTGCCTTCATGTTCACCAGTGTTTTGATGCCTGGCAAAAAGAACCGCAATGTTTTGGGGCTGCACTAGGCATTGGGCTGCCAGTTTAAGTATGTCCCAGCTCAAGTGCTGCAGGGAGAAGTACGAGGGCCAGGAGACTGCTCCTGCCCCACAGCCTCTGGCTCAGTCCTGTTGGTCCAGACCTGAGTTGCACACTCCTCCCTCTTATAAAACAGAAAAAGACATTGAGGGCAAGAGGTTGACCGGTATCTGCTGTGGTGATCTCATTCCCGCACTGCTTGTTGGAAGAGCCAAGGCTCAAAACCAAGACTTCTCAGGCAAGTCTGAGTGGCTGGCCATGGGATAGCAGAAGGGAAGAGTCGAGTGTCTCTCTGCTCTGGGCATCTGTTCTCTGCCTTGTGAACCTCAACTGTTAACTTCTTGCGTTGTTTGTTTTCCACTGTCCTTGGTCATGCTTGTCCGAGGCAGCAAGTAGTTTTACAGGGTAGTAGCAAATGCCAGCTACTTGCAGGCTCCTGCCTGCTCTGCAGGGGAAGGCAGCATGCGACCCATCCGGGTTGGGGAAGCAGGTGGTGCTGCCTAGCAATTGAAGCCTATAGCTTAGCCATAAGCTTCTACGGTTGTTTGGGGCTGGGGTGGGAATAAATGAGCAGGGCAGTGTCATGGGAGGAGGGCAGGGAGACTCTGCACAGTGCCTGTTCCACGACCGTTTATGACTAGCATACTCTGTGGGCCTGGAATGGTTTATGTGACCTTGTTGATCAAATGTCTCTCTGAAATGCCTTTTTCTCTTCAATTTTTGTAGGCTCTGCCTTGGCCTGTTCTGTTTCTGGTTCTTCTAGACTGTAAAAAGACTTAAAAATGTGAAATATTGCCTCTCATAAAACCTTTGTAAACTATCATGAAACTGGCTGTAGAAGGACACTAGAATGATTCTGTTTCTCCCAAAGCCTAGGGACAGAGTATTCAGCTTTTGTGTAACTCGGTTGCATGTTTTTAATTCAGCTGTGAGTCAAATTTGTTCATATCTCAAATTCTTAAAGTGGAAAAACTGACTCCTGCAGTTATGTCTTTACTACAGATATTTTTCAGCTCGAGGAAAATGATTTTTTTCTTGAAAAATGCTAGCTAGGCTGCTTTTTAAAATTGTATAAATACAGGAACTTAAGGCATTGTGGACTGTTGCCCACTGCAGGGTCAGGTTGAGACAAGGAAAAACTTGCAAAACACCAATTTGGGAAAAAGCACAAAGAAGAAAATCTGATACTCTGGGAGATGAGATGGGCTGAATAACATCAGAAGTGCTGCTGCCCTGTATGAGTGCTTCCAGTATCAGGTGCTGAATGAGGCTGTGGTTCAGAGGGATGGTGTGTTTTGCAGGAGATGTCAGTGACTGCTGGTGCAGTAGCTGGAGAGGGCTCGGCTCTGGCATGTAGAGGTAATCCTGCCTCTGACCTGGGTCCCGTTAGTGCAGCTCCTGCCAGACTCGTGTTTGCTAGAACTGCTTCTGTTGCCTTGGCTCTAGATGATGGGGAGACTGTCTTGCTAGGGGAAAAAAAAAAAAAAAAATTGTAGAGCTCTAGGGACATCCTCTTGGATTCCTACTGAAATTGTTCTGTCTCATTGAGGTGATGGGAAATGAAGCTTAAGAAAAATCTCCTTTGTTCTCCCTTGCTTTTTTTTCCTGAAGATCAACATACGAAAAGTATTTTGATACTAGAAGGAAAATAGGAAGGCATGTGATTTTTATATATATGGGACTGATTTTTTTGTCAATATATTAGGGATTAAGTTAGGGCTCTCCAGAGCTGAATGCACAAGATGTTTAAAATGCAGGTTGAAGACCTTGGGTAACAGAAGCTTGTACCCTCTCTGGATAGATGGAAGGTGATGTGCAGTGGGTTGTTGCTGAAACAAGCTGCACAGTCACCTGTGTGCCATTTAGATGTTCTTCCCTGCCTGTTGTGTTGGAATCTGAAAACTCTAGCTAAAGTCCTGCTTTTCTACATGCTCTTTCCCTCAAAGTATCTTTGCAGCTTGGCATCGCAGGAGCTGACTGGGTGAGTGAGGTGTGATCCTGCTTCTGCATGCTGGAAGTACCACCTGACACTCTACATTGTTAGTGCCAGAAATAGTGGCTACTAGTGATGCAGTTTGTGTCAACATAGAGTGGTGAGATGAGTGTTTTTGCTTCACGAGAGCATCCTACCTCTGATATACCCATTAGCCTCCAACGGGAACTGGAGACTGGAGCACTTTGGGTTACCATATTTGTAGCAAGGTGTGTGTGTGTCTTCCTAAATTTGATCAGGCTTTGGGGTTTTTTTGGTGTGGTTTTGTGTGGTGGTGGGGTTTTTTTTTGTGTGTGTTTGTATTGGTCTTTGCCCCAGTGATGTTGCTAGTGTATGTGGTACTGTCCCAGCCTTGGCCTCAGAAGCCCATGGTGCCAGGACTTCTGCTCGATGGGCTGTCCTCAAAATAACAGGGGTGGGGTATTGCTGATCTGCTTCTCCCACTGTCTCTGCAATGCTACAAGGTAGAAGAGTGTCTTGCTCTACTTTCATAAGCAGTAGGACTGAACTTGCTGCCTTTCACTCTGCCCTGCTGGGAAGGATGGGGATGGTGGATGAAATCCCATGTGTTTTCACAGCCACTGTCCCCCGTTTTCTGGAAGAGCTCATTGCAGCCCCTCCTGGCAGACAGAACTGCTGGGCAAGCACCAAAGTTCTCAGTGTGTCCAGAACAGCGCTAAGCAAGTGGAAACTTGAATTCAAGCTACCCATCCCTGTAATTGGCGCTTACATTTTGTGAAGCAGTGCTTCAGCTGGGTCGCTTGCTAAACAACATCTGAAAGATCATAAATCCTGGGTCCTTGTTTACTCTGCCATCGTAATCTTGTGCTCCTTCCTGCTAATCAGCCGGGAAGGGTCTGGAGCGTTGTTTGGGTTTGGAGCAGGGCTGTGGTTTTTAGATTCCAGGATGCTGAGTCTTGTCCCAGGGACAGGCTTGGATGTTCTCCTGCCTTGGAGCCTCTGCAGCAGGACGCTAATGAGCAGGCTGATACTCCAGCCTATCGCTGTTTTCCTTGGGTTGAAACAGTGTTTGTCTTCTGTAGCTGCTGAGCAGCTGCAGTGCTGCAGTGGTATATACATATATATATATTCCACTATAAATCTTGTAGTTAAACATTTCCTTGACCCAGCATAGAACAAGGTGCTTGTCTCCAGCTGGTCACAAAAATAAAGGAAGTCGGTTCCAAAGAAATATTACAATTACCGTTTTCTTCCTGAATTTTGGAAAAAATGTTTTGCCTCCAAGAATGGATTGTGACGACTTTGAGAGAATACATAGGGTGTTTGTAGGTGTATGTAAAGTTATCCTGTTATGATTGGTATGGTGCAGACAAGCAGGGAGAAGGTTGGTCCCTGCTTTTAAGAACTGTTTCTGAGATAACACTTTGAAGGAGGTCAATAGAGAACAAATGGAAATACATTTACCAATGTGTTCATGTTTCTCAGTGCTCCTGGAAGTAATAATCAAGTTTCTGAATCCTCACTTAAGTAGAATGCATCTTTCCATAAGGAGAGAGGGGAAACCGGGCCTTCTGAAAACTGAAAATATTTTGACTAAATAGCCTTAATGTCTGACCTAAACTTTAGCCTGTTCCTTTCTGCACTGTTTGGCTGAGGTTGGGACTAATCTTTCCTTGGGGACACGGGTGGGAGGTTCCAGTGCAATCCTGCCACTGCCCTTCTGTTGCCCACCCCTTTGTAACATTCTTGTTGATCTAATTTCTAGCTGGGCTCTTACCACTCTTTTATATAAACCAAATGCTCAAGCAAAGCCAGCATAGTCAGACTTCTTGTTGAAAACTTGAAAAACTTACATTGATTCTGCCCAGCTAAGAAGCTCCTGGAAGTTACCATTGCTCTCCTGGACAGATCGTTATGGCAGTGCTCAGCCTACTTTAGTTGGATCCATCGCTAATGGCAAGACCTTTTATGCCTCCCTCCCTGCCTCCCCCTTCTCTAAGGGGTATATACGCTTTTTCTGGGTTATATAGGGTTGTTTTAGTCAGTCCCTTTGCTCCCTGTCTTCTGAAGGTCTAGATAAAGAGGTCTTGGAAAGCTATGAAATGGAGTAAGATTCTGTCCTGTACTAATGGCCTTGAAACCCCGTGTTATGCATAAGCCTTTACAACCAGTACCGGTCAATAATTCACTTTAGCAATTAAGGCTTTGTGCACTGGGTTGATATCAACTTGGCACACAGCAAGGTATTGCACTTTCTTTTAGTGCATTGCCCTTTCACGTGTAACACTCATAGCTAACATTCTTGATCAGCATGTGTAATGCTGATTTGACCATTTAGTGTAATCCATGTTGTACGCTACAGTGTTATTGCTCCCAGCTATAGATCTTCCCCTTCTACCTGACCTGCAAAGTTGCTTTGTGCCTTCTATCAAATAGCATGCCTTACTTAGTCTTGGCTTTATGTAGGATCTGTAAGTGTGTATATTTATTTTTTTTAATTAAAAAAAAACCAAACCCAACCCTCATGCTTCCAAACTAATTCATAAAGCATTAAACTCAGCAGCAGCTACAGACCTGAGAGTATAAGAAATCTGCAGTCAAAGCAAAGACTGGCTTCACAGCATAGAGATCAGTCTGCTACAAATAGCTGTTTTTTATGGGCCAGAAAATGTGAGACAGCTTACTAATTAACAGTGTAATGAGCTGTATGGTGAAGATTGCATTCTAGGGACCTGAAGGCTATGGGTGACAACTTGCAGTGTATGTGTGAGTGGTAATCCAGCTCTACCTCACCTTTCTACACATCTGAAAAGAATGCAATAGTCGTGGGAGCCCCTGAAGTTAGCCTCTCTAGCAGGTCCATCCTACAGATTTTCTGCTGGGGTCTGAGACAGAAGGAGCAGTTGGGGGGAAGCCAACAATTGCAGGCATGAGCTAAATACCAGGAAAAGCTTCAAGGTCCCTTGAGATAAAATTCTGGACTAGTTCAACACAGCTGAATTTCTAGGCCCACTTGCACAACATGATGAGTCGAATGCCAAAATCTTCTACCTCCAGCATCTGGCAGGACGTCTAGATGAGATACCAGTGACTCCTTAAAGATCGTCTTAGACTGGGCTGGGCATATGGGTTGCTGCCGGGGTTGATCTGTGACTGTACCAGCTTTGCCTTGACTCCCCAGCACCGAAACCTTTCTGATAGAGGGAGGTCACCTGCAGATGAGTTGTGTGGGACTGAAGAGCCACCCAGTGGCAGTCTCCCACAGCCTCCCCACTAGCCAGGAGTGGTCTGCAGCAGACTGGTCTGGACAGTGGTCAACAGTTGGCTAAATGTCTGTTTGCTGGTTGGAACAGGCTGTGACTGCAGTGGTATAACCTCTTCTTGCGTATAGGTGGAAGATACTAAAGCAGTCCTTGACATCTGGTTCTGCATAATTGCCAGTCTTGCTGCAGTCCACGGATTTATTTTTTGACCCACATCCTTTTTGCTGCTGTAATCTTGTTTTGAAGATTACACCAATTTTATTAGTAATCTAATAGGCTGCTTCTGTTGGCAAGTCACTGGTGGTGCTTGGCATTAGAGATAGCTCTTGTTTGCTGTTGACTTTTTAAATCAAAATGAGGTACACTGCTTGGCTTTGGTAACAGTATTTATGTTTTAGTATTTGGAAAGTGAGTCTTCTCAGGGGAAAAGTCTGGCTGAAAACTTTGCAGAGCTGTTGCTGCTGCTCAGGCTGCAGAGTATTTCTCATTGACAGAAAGTGAAAAGGTTTATGATGGACGTGTATGAAAATATGTACCTCTTGTGAACAAATCTGTACTGTCATTTGTATTGTGGTACAATCTGCAGTTAAGATTGTTTTTTGGTGTCTCTTAAAACTTTTTGACATGCAGAAAAAAAAGACCTTAGTACAAAGAACGACATTCCTATTAAATTGCAGCTTTTAAAAATTAATCTGAAGTTTATTCCATGAGGACGCAGTCCACATGAATGCTTTATACTTCTCAATTGTAAATGTGTCTAAACTGGGTGTTGCTAGAAAATGGGTCAGAACAGCTTCTCTGTTCAGAAAACTTGGGCAGCAACTTGTGTTCTGCAATAGTGCAATTCTAGTATAAAGCACTATTTCCTTGAGTAGTGACTTAAGGTGGATAGTTGTCTAGAGTATCTTCTCCAGGTGAGCAGAGGATTGCCTAAGCTATGTCAAGGATTAGCTTGGGTGATGGGCAGACTTGGAAGCTGAGGTGAAAGATGGAAAAGTATGTTTGTGCCTGTAAGGCCCTCCTACCAGACCTAGTGCCACCCTTTTTCCAGTGGCCTGGTCTGTGGTGTGGCTGAGCTGGTCTAACTGGGGTGTCATGTAAGGGTGGTCCCTCTCGGCTCTGCCCCTCCTTCCCTGTGCTGATGTCCATTTGACCCCACAGTGAGCTGGGATGGGGGGACTGAAATGCTGAGGAGCAGGAGGGGGACAGGGTGGCCTTTGGATGGCAGCCTGCAGTGATGTCTGCCCTACTTGGGTGCAGTTCTACTGCGTGTCCAGGTCAGCTTCTCTTTCCATGCTTTGGTCTTCATCAGCCTTTACCTCATGCTGTTGTAATTACCCAAAGAAAAGTGTTTTCTTTGGGGCATGATAGGTGGAAGGTGCACTTTGTGGTGGGTTAGGTGGAGCTGCAAAACTGGCTTGAAAATACTCTCTGCTCCAAGTTCCTTCCAGCTGCCTCTGTTTTGGTTCAAAGAGGACGTGGCACAAAAAAATGGGAAAGAGCATCAGAACTGGTGGTGCCCTGCTCAAGCCTGAGACCTGCCTGTGGGACTGACTGGAGCAAACCCCAATGGTACTGCAAATCCCTGCAGCATTTTCGGTGCTGGCTTCTGCCCTGGGAAGTACAGCAGATGTGGCAACTGCTTTTCCAGTGAAAGTGCAGAAGGGGTTCCCATGTTTTCCTTAGTTTCTCTCTCCCTTTACAAAAAAAACACACCCAACCCTAGACTCCCCATTGCCCATGATCTTAAGGGAATAACTTGTTCTTTTTTTTTTTTTTTTCACTTATCCCCTGTCCACACCCACCTTTTGTGTCTTTTGAATTTAATAAAGCGGGTGACTCAGTACTAAATATAAAGCCTGCTTCTGGTATCATCTGCCTGTGGCTCATTTCCTGGGGCTGACATCAGTGGAGCCTCCGATTTCCTTATGAAATAGCGAGACATGAGATATTCTTTGCACGGTGTTCTGGGCATACTTGCTGACTTGTTTGGTGACTGTGTGGCTCCCTGCTCTAAGCTGTGAATAACTAGTCAGTTAATTACTAAGCTGAGCACTGTCAGAGCACAGGGTAAATCAGGCAAGTCCTCAGATCTGTCTTGCACTGCAAAATTGTACTCTAATTTGCAAGCGTTTTTTAAATAAAGACTAACTTTCAGTCCATACTGCATATGCAAGTTTTTTATTAAATAAGCACGAGCCTGACTAATGTCTTGCTTTCTTCCTGATGACAGACTCACTGAAAGAGCAGCTCAGGAAGCTTTTAGGGGGGAAATCTATCAAAGACAGATCTTTTTTTCTTTAAAAAGACTGATAAATTGAGCAGTTAAGGTCAAATGCTTGCTCCTCAGTTGTCAAATCCTTCTATAGCTGTTTACATTCATGGAATGTATTATGCAGTTGGTCGCAACTGAAGGTGTGGGCAAGAAGTACATAAAACCTCCATTTGTATTAAAAAGCACAGGGGAGAGTGCATAATTTCATTAAAATCCTTATCTTTAAAAGAGAATGTGGACAAAACTGGAGGAGGGAAGCGTCTGGCACATGGTAAATGGTCACTGATACCAGTCCAAAATGGGAGGGTGGCTGGCCACTCAGCTTTGCTCTCTAAAGCTCATAAAGTGTGGTTTTCTTTCTGATGGAGTAGACTATTTGGGTTACCTGGTTTCTCTTCCAGCTAGTTACTCTTTTGGCCCCGTGTCCTCCCTGCCTCTTTTTTTTTTTTTTTTTTTTTTGGGGGGGGGGGGGGGGGGTGTTGGAAGGAAGGGGGATGCTCCTGAAAATGCTTGATATGCAGCATCAGAGCAGGCAGGGGCAGCAGACTGAGCCACCGTTGCCCACTCCTGGAGGCCCACCAAGGTCTGCTGGTGCTCTGCTGGCTCTGGGATCTCCCGGGGCTGGTAAGGCCCAGCCCTCTGGCCATGGGGGTTTCTCTAGCATGGGGATGCTGGAGGAGGCCAGCATGCCCTACACCCCCTTGGCTGGACGACTGACTATATCCCAGAAAACAGCTTTTTTAGGCAGGAGCTAGAGGTGCCTGCAGGCAAAACCCTTCCCCAAAATCACCAGGGTTGGCGTAGCATGCTCAGGGACTTGTGCATCGCCATGCGTTTCATTAGTTGTCTTGTACAGCTTCCAATATTAGCATGACATCTCTTGGCATTGCTAACTAGGGGTAGAAAAGACTACTTCTGGAGTAGGCAGAAAAGCCTGGTGTCCAGGAGCAGGTGTTTGTCCTCTGCTGGGTGGTGGGACTTGCCGGGGAGAGCAGCGGGGCTTCACAGTCTACTGTAGCCAAAGGCCAGCACACTGGATGTGCTCCCTTCCTTGCCCAGAGCTTTGCCAGAGGGTCATTCTAGAGGGCTAGCGGTGAGATGATAGGGACAAGGTGACTCCTGGATTCACCCTCTCAGCTGCCTTGTCACCTCCAGGCAGCGCCTGCCGTTCCTACAGCTGTTGTTGAGTAACCTGTGGAGGGAAAATATGTATTAGTGGTCTCCCAGTGAAACTTGGCAGCTGGAGCTGGGGAGGAGATGTGTCCTTGTGCAAGATGTGCTGGAAGGATCCTGTCAGTGCCACAAGTCCTTCTTGTGTGTAAACCTCAGTCCTGATGCTCCATGCAGGGGAGCAGACATGTCACGTGAGCAGAGTAACTTCTGAGCACCTCTGGCATCTTGTGCTTCCCTAAAAGGCTTTCTTAAAGAGGGAGGAAGAGGAAAATACACTGGTATACTGGCTTGACCATAAAACTTCCTATTTTGGAAGACTGTAGGGAGTGGTGTGTGACCAGCATGCTTGAGGAAGTCGGCTGGGAGTGCCTGGGGAGCTGCATGTCCGCTGCCTGCCATCACCACACCCTGGCGCTGCAAGTCTCGGGGCATGACGTGGAGATGAGTGGTGCTGGCACTGCCGAAGTGCTATTTTAGGTTTGAGTGTAATTGCAGGTTGGACTGACAGGACTGGATTTGGAGTATTTGGAGAGCAGAGTGCTCTTAAAGCTGTGGAAAAACTGGCTATCACTGATCCATTGCAAATGTGGAGGATAGGTATTTCATGTGCACTGTGTGTGCATCAGTTAAACTTCTCCTCACAGTGGAGCCACTGAATATCTGTGCTGACTGATGACAGTGGGTAGCAATGCCCTTTCCCTTCCTGGCAGAGGGAATGGTAACAGCTGTTAGCCCCATAGGATGCATTACACTTACCTGGAAAAAGAAAAGTGAGTAAGCGGGGGTTTGAAGACCCATGGGCTGGTGGCTTTTAGGTGTCTGCCTCTGCAGTGTGAATCTGCCACCTGCACACCTGCAGGTGCTGCTTTTCCTCCTAGCAGCATGGATGCCAGAGACAAGGAGAGGAGGTTTTTCTTTTCCCTCCCAAAAGCAGACATTGCTCCTGCAATGGCTGTGCTATTGATAGATGAAGTCACAACCTAGTTTGGGAGCTGGGCTTTGGCATGCTCTCCCCAGGACCTGTTAAGGCCCAAAATCTCAGCACTTCCTAAATCTTACAGGATGAATTTATACTGTGCAGTGTGCTCACACATAGAGCGAAAAGTGGAGGGACTAAACTTCCTGAAATATGTTTCTTCAATTTCGTTGCATGTTTGCCCCAAGACTTCATGGGCTGGACACAGTCACTGGTTTGGATCCGAGCAGCCAGGTGGGCTCCTTGCACCCAGGGGCTGATGCGGTGCTGAAGCCGGTCGCTGATGCAAGTCGGAGCAGAGTCAAAGTTGCTCTGCCCTAAACCCCTCCTGATGCGCATGCAACTTGATCTTGGTGGAGTGCAGAAGTGTTTTTCAAGCCAGCTTCTTTCCTTTTAAATTGCAGCTGCAATTCTGGGCACAAAACCCTCTATTTTGGTTTCCATTATATTTACCATCTTGAGGAAGCTGGCAGGTTGTGGGTTTGGGGTTGGGTTTTTTTTTGTTTTGTTTCTTTTTTTTAATACCTCTTTTGAAACTTTACAGCTGGAAGCTAAATTTTCAGGTGATGCACAAGAAATGGGACCAGGCGATGACTCATTTTCCTGTCTGATCTCATTTTTAAAAAGAAACAAAAAACCCCAATGATCCTATTGGTCAAGTATTTTTAATTTTTAGAAGAGTCACAGGTTCTTCGAATTCTTCACTAATTCAAGTATTGTGTTTATTAGTAAGTGACATCCTTTCCTTTTAGTTGTGGGAGGTCTCAAACATTATGGACTTAACAGGAATAGAAATTTCTGAAATGTGATTATAGTTTGGAGGTCCCACTTAGCCTTTTTGGTGATTGATTCTGCTCCTGTGCTTTGCATCAGCAACAGCATAGAACATGATGTTTCTGTTGCTTGTGTCTTCCTGGTTGGTAGCAGATGTCTGTCCATGTTTCCTCTAGACCAGACAGGGATTAGTTGTTGAGATAATGCAATATATTACTATATGGACCAGCTTGGAACTCTGTATTTACCACCCATTCAGACCACTTTTTTTTTTTTTTTTTTTTTTTTTTTTTTTTTTTTTTTTTTTTTTTGTTGAGGAACTGTGGGGTGAAATAACAGGGAGCATCTTCTTTCAGTGTGGACTGTGGCCGAATAGGTCTTGATCCTTGTTGCTCTGTTTGTGAGCTTCTGGTTGTTTTAAAGGCATCCATAAAATAAGTACATAAAAAAAAAAATACAAGCTCCATGTCACTGTTTGGCTGGACGAGCCAAGAGCTAGCAACACAAAATGCATTTAATTTAAAACATTAAAGGTAAAAGAGTTCTTTTTTTTAAATTAAAAGAAAAAAAATGTTTGCTTACCTAAAAGCTTTATGTCTTACTGCCCCCTGTTCCCAAGTGCCAAGCAGTAAAAGAACAAAAGCTAGTTGTTGGGGAGGATCCCCCCATCCCTGCTCCGTATATATGAGAAGCTTCGAGCCGCCTGTCCCTTATCTAATGCATCTTTTTGCGACACGACCGCATCCCTCCCTTTCGTGGCTCTCGGGAATCAACCTCCCATTTGCTGCGTGGGGACAGTGGGAGGAATGCTGGCTGTCCAGATCCATGCTGTGGGCGTGGGAGATGCTTCAGCGCTCGGGCCGGGCGAGGGAGCGATTTGCCTTCCCTGGGAGAGGAGGAAAGGTAAGGTGTCTCCTGCTGCAGGCTGATGTTCAGATGCCGCTCGTGCTGCTGGCTGCTGCTCAGGGTTCTGGCTGGCTGCATGGATGCAAGCACATGCCAGACACTACCCTGCAAGGACTTGTTTTGCTTTTATTTTCTCTGCAAAATGTCGAGTGATTCCTAATGCTGTAGTAGATAAAGGAAGATAGCCCTAGGCAGAACAAAAAGATTATTTTCGGGTTTTAATGCGTGTTAAATTTGGAATTTATCTGTGCACCTGACTGAGCAGTGCGTACAAACAGAGCAGCAGCAAGTGCTGTGACTGACTTTGCATCACCGAGTATGTAATTTTTCAAGTGAGAACTGAGGGTGTGCCTTCCCAGAAATCTCAGTCTGGAGCATGTCTTTCCCCATCTCAGTCTGCAGCAGGCTTTTAAAAAGCAGAACTGCTTAAACTTGCATGTTAGAAGTGTTAAATATTTAAACATTTGCCTTGCAGAAAGTGTGAGGAGCTCTGAGTACTTTTGGGAAATGGCTGTAGGCTGCTGGCTGTGGTGGCTACCTAACTTTTTGGGGTCTTTCGCCTGGAGAGGCTGGGCTTTGAGTGCTGCTTTACTGTTCCGGTGGGAATGACATGTGGCATCACAGTCTGGTAGGAGTTTGTTTGCAAACTGAGGAGTTTATCTTGTTTGCTATGCTTTCTGGTGAAGGCTGGCTATGTATGATGCTGGAAGCTGGCGTAGACCCTCTCCAAATGCTTTAGCAGTCGCTACTGGCTAGAACACTTGTGTATTAAGTACTTTTAAGTATTGGACTGAAATACTGAATATTTTGTGCTGAAAAACTTAGACTTAACATGTCTGAAAACCTGCAAAACACATCTAGTGTAGCTGCTTCATGTCCTGATTTTATTTATACTGAATGTGTTGCTCTGAGGTTTTGCTTAGTTGTATTTTACTCTTACCCTGCATTTATTCTGCAAAACATCTGGCTGTAAAGAGTGATTTCCACAGCTGGAGGACTCTCACACCCTCCTGAAATTTGGACTAGTGATGCGGTTGTGTGCTGTTTGCAGCACACACATCTCTTTAACCATTACATCTGTCCTAGGGGTATCGGGCACTGGCTGAGCTGCTAAACTGAGGGAGGAGGAGGCAAAGCAGCTTGAAGGGACCCAACGAGAAGTCAGTGCTCAGCTCCAGGACTGCTGGATGCATCTTGGAGATCCTGCCCGGCCTCGAAACCTGCTAATTAGGGTGCCTTTTGCAGAGATTATTTATGCTTATCCAAAATCCAAGAGTCAGAGTAGAGCTTGCCTGATCCTGGACTGGCAACTGCTACCTTTTGCTCCCGTCACTCCTCCCTGTAGCAAGTTAAGTTATAGGGAAGTGCGGGGAACACCCTGCTGTCAGAGTAAACATGATTTCACTCTCACAGCAGTCTCCTGGGAGGCAAAGACAGCAGCTCTCCTGCTCTTCTAGCTGTTTCACATTAATCTTTGAGAATAATGTTTCTGCTTGTGTTAAGGGTAGATAGGATCTGTACCATCTTCTCCAGAGAAAATAAGTGTTGAATTTACAGGGTTTTTTTCTGCTTCCAAAAGCTGCTAGGATAGCTATGCAGTGACACTGATTTATTGCAGTCTGGTGTTGCTTTCTTGCTCTGAATTAAGTTATTTTGACTTCTTCCCCTTTTTCCCAAGTGCTTTCTAAACAAGATTACAGGGAGTGGGGGACGGATGGAAAAAGGTTTTTCTTCTTTTACCAGTGGCTCTTTCTAGTAAAAGATCAGTTACTGAAATTCCTGGGTTTTAAGAGACTTTTGAAACATAATTCCAATGCATAGAGTATGGTTTGTAGTTTCTAGTGTTTTGTTTCTTATTTAAGAAAACATTCATTGACACACTTCTCTGGATGTTTATCATCTGGGCAGCAGTCACCAGACTGCTGGGATTTGAGCCCTGGCTGTGCCATTTCAGGACAGCTCTGTTTATCTTCAAACTGATAAAACAGTCTGCAAAATTGCTGGACTGCAGCTGTACCTTCTAAAAGGTTGTACAAAACCCATCCTCCCAAAATTAATTGCTGAAACTCCCTATCGTCCAGCTCACCGAGGATCGGCACTATCATGCTGAGTGTTTGGCTTGCAGGAGCTTGTTTGCTGGCATTGAATAAGCAGTGACTGTACTCTGATTTAATTTAGGGATCAGGTTGATTCCCCTGCCTGGGCGGGAGGGGAGTTTAACAGACTGAGTAATGCTTCTTGCTTTATCATGGCATATTGAATATCAGTCAGTCACCTGCCAAGCAAAGGCACTACCTGAGAGCAGAGGCTGGAGGTGCTGGGGGGATGGAGGTGGGTCTGGGCTGTGTGGCCTCGACTCTCTTCAGCCTTTGAAAGGCTTTATCCAGCTGCTGGGGGCCAGGGCACAGGCTGAGGTCTGCAGCTCACCCTCATAAGGAACTGGGCTCCTTTTGGGCTGAATATTGGGAAATCGAGAGACACATGCTTAAAGAATGTTGAGGGTAACCTGCAGGTCTCAGCAAGCAGGTCCCAATCACTTCTGGGGAAGGAAATTAGCACTGATCCAGCCTCCTTGCTGATCCTCATCCCTCCTTGCTTATGCAGGCAGGGAACCCATTGGCTTTCCAACCATTGCTCTGAGAGTCCAGTCATAAAATGAAGGATGCCTTATGCTGAGTTTTGCGATGGGCAGTAAGAGGTGGGTCCTTTCTTGAAGTCATTTATGGTTAAGATACAGAATAAGCAGAAGGAAGTGTTTAATGCTGCTCTTTATTTGGGGGACTATGCATGAATAAGAATTACTATCAGCGTAAGAATTTCCTGAGAAGCTAGCATGACTTTTCTGTGCCTGAGCCAGGAATTTAAATTAAGCCTTCTGAGTCTCAGTCCATTAGCTGACATCTGACCCCCACCACCCCCTCCCTTTTACCCTCTTGCACTTAGGTTTAAATTAGCTCTGAATGTTATTCGCTTTTGCAAGTTCCAGGCAGGATGAGTGTTCAGCTCTTCCTTTCCTGAGGGGTCTTGAAAGGACCACCTGTTTCATGTTGTAGTAATTAGTATTGCTGTTCTGTTTCCACTGATGTGAACAATCTATTGAAATTCAAAAGTGAGTTAAACCAATCTACTGGGTTATGATCTCAAATGTCCTCTAATCCTGGAGTAGTTGCTCTGCTAAAACCAGAGGTAGGCCAAAATGCAATGTTTAGGAGAAGTATTTGGCAAAGATGCTCTTAAGGACTGATTCATTGGTGCCTCGAGCAGTATTTTATCTGGTTTCTGCTTATACCCTGCAGATTATAAGTACTCTGTAGATACATGTAATAGAGTTGTAGCACCCAGGCAGTCAGTATGCTGTGGCTGTGAGTCTGCAGTGTGATGGGTGTGTGCAAGTGCAGCTGCAAGATCTAGCAAGCAGCTGCTCTCCTTCTATAAAGTCAGCACTGCCCCTGCTTTGACCATCCATGCAATCCACTTGGTCCTGGCCTTCCACATCAGGAGCCTTCAGAGAAGAGTGTAGGTGTGCAGAAAGCTTTCTGTGCTTCTCCCTTCCATTTGAGTCCCAAATCAGTTTTATGTTTCTGTTGGTTCAGCCTCCTCATAGTAAATGCTGGGTCATGAGAGTAAGCAAGCATCTATCTACTCTACTCCAGGATTGCATGTCACCCCTTAATGTGCATTAGAGGCAGCTCTGGCTCATAGTCCTTCAGGGCTGGATGGGGGTGTGTTTGGGGGGACTGCACTGAGGACTGGGAAAACTTTTTTCCTGCGCCCCCCCTGCCATGTGGAGCTGGAGTGGAGGCATTTGTGTTACTCTGACTTCTGTTCCTGTCCAGCCTTTGGTCAATTTGATATCATGTGGCCGAGCATTCTCAGCTGCTTGCTATCTTTCTGTTTTCTGTATCTGCAAGACAGAGGGATTTGTGTACTCAAATCGCTACAAATTTCTGTGTCGTATCCCCAGCTTTCAGTATTCTGGATGCTGCCCTGAAGGACATGGCTTTCCTGCGCTTTTAGCAAGGGGCTGATTCCTGTTTGATGCTGTGAGCGGGTTTGATGCTGATCTGGCATTTTCTGTGGGTACTGGCTACAGCTTGGTTCTGGGTCAGGGTGCTGAACATGTTGACTCTTACCCAGGCCTGGCTGCACCTCCGAAAGCCTCCTTGGCTGTGCAGGGGAGTGAAGCATGTGAATTGGCTGATGGGTCAGCAGTTGTTTTTAATAAGGATTTAAGATGATTGAAACTAGTGAATCTGTTTCTGTCTTGAAGGGAGAGAAAACACTTTGACCAGGATGCAAAAAGTGAAGGATCAGGTTGTCCAGGCTGTCCACAGATGTTGGGGCAGTGGTTAAAGTCTAAGCAGAAGGCATAGGAAAACTGGTTTGCTGCTGTTGTTCTGATACCACTGCAGTGACCCTGCCTCTGTGCAGGCCAGATCCCTGCTGGGCATCTACCCAAGCGCTGCTCAGAAACATCTCTGGCATTGTTCTACCCAGGTTTAGCTAGGAGAAACTGGGTTTTTAACCTGGACCTGCTGGAGGGAAGTGTGTGTCCAGAGGTAGATACCCCCATAGACACGTGCCTCCAAATCTGGAGAGAGCCACTGGCAAGCCAAGTGCAGTGACTAACTCAAGACATATGTCCTTGCTCTTGACAGATTTGACAGATTTTTCCCTCACAGCAGCGACGAGTTGTGTAACAATGGGAGCAAAGTCTCACAGCCTGCTCCCAGGTGAAAATAAGCATAGCAGGGAGCCTGTCTCTCCCAGCGTGACAGTTTCAGGTGTTTGAAAGACTATAAAGCAAAACCCACTAATGGGACTTCTGCTGATGTAGCGATGCTTCAAAAACAGCAGCTGGATGTAATCTCTATATGGGATTGGGAAGAAGTGAGCTGTAAAATGCCTGTGCAGTGGGAATTGCTATCTGCAGTCCTGTGTCCTTTCCTTGTGATGCAGCAAGCAGCTGTGTAACAGCTGGTGGGCTACACAACCAGCATGGACGAGTCAAAGTGCGTACTCTGTGTGTACTGGATGTATTGTGTGTAAAGGTAGTTGTGTTAGGAAGCTGGAGAAACAGCTGAGGTGACAGGAACACCTCTGTGTTTTGCGTGCACACGTACCATGTTTGCGCAAAGAGCAGCAGCAAAGTAATTTCTGGGGGACAGTGGTATGTAGCAGCATCGCGCTGTTGGCAAGGTGTTAGACACTGCAGTGGTGCAGTCTCTGCTGATGGGGTAGTAATAGTAATTACTGCTTTTATCAGGATGACACCTATTGCAATGTGGAAAGACAAAAGTGTGGCGAAGGTCTGGTTTCAGCCTGTGCCTCTGACCAGTGACTGTCTGGAAGGTAATGGCCAAACAAAAGTTTATGTGCTTCCAGCAGCCTGGTGTTTGCTAATAACCACACATAAGGAGTGGGTGCTGTCTTGGAGGAATTTGATGTACAAAATGTTGTTTGAAACACACAAACTGATTATGAGCAGGAGAGGATGGAGTGCATGATAGGTTTTCATTTACAGGCCATCAATCCCTAAACTTCCCTGTCTCCCCGCAAAGCATCCGTAAGTATTTATCTTGGAGGACTCATCAGACCAAATCTGCGCACCACAAGCTTTCGCTTCCTTCTGTTGCTGTCAAGCTTGAAGATGTTGTCTGCAAAACCCCAAGGACTTTGCTTGGACTGGACCAGAAAAAGCCAGCAGAGCTGTTCAGTGTGCCTGATGATGGAGTGTGGGGGGGTACGTGTGCCCTGTCCTGCCTGCAAGCGTTTCCAAATGCAGCATGAGCCTAGGGCTGGCCGGTGCCTGTGGAGGAGACAGGAGGGTTCCTGCAGTGTCAGGAGATCTCTGCAGCATCCTTTTCAGCCGGGAAGGGATGCAAAGAAAACTCAGGCTTTCAGCACTTACCAGTGACTTGTTTCCCTCGCTGCTTTGCCCTGAGCAGAGTGGCTGCCCTGGGCTGGCCCAGCAGCTCTGGAGCTTGCACAGCCATGCCGGGATGGGTACCATGCTGCTGGCCCTGTGGAGGCAGGCCTGGGTGCCAGTGGGCAAGAGGCCCTTGCAGCAGAGGGCTAGAAATGGCTTTGTGGTGATCAAGATTCACACATCTTGCAAAAGGAGTCAGAGGGCATGTGAGTGGGGCAAGGGAAGCAGGGGAGTGCGGACAGCTGCCCCATTCTCTGATGTGGCTCTTGGCAGGACCCAGCCCTACCTGCAAAACAGGGAAGAAGAGGAGGATGGGGTGAGCCACAGGAAGCCTGGCGGCTGGATCCTATGTCGGCTGAATCACCAGGATTCCCTCCAAATTAGTGAGGCCGCTGTGTCAGTGCCCTCTGCTGCAAGCCCGGGGGTTCTGGCGCTTGCTGTGGGTTGCGGGGGGACCGAGTGCCTGGTTGTCTGGCTTGTTATTCCTAAAGCAAGATTGATACGTGCTGGGTTAGTGGTTAGAGACATGAGGGTTTTGAAGTATTTTTAATTAGCTAATGCTGACTGACTTGTCTTCTCGTGTCTGGCGCCTTTGTCATGAAAAAACAGCAAAACCACAGGTTCCTCTGAAAAGGGGAATACGTACAGGGTGAGTCACTGCTCTAGAGTAGGCCTAGGCGCTTTTTTTTTTTTTTAATCGGATGGAAAAAGGACACGTTAATACCTTTTTGTTGATGCTTTAATGTGTCTCTGCATTTGCCCATTTGAGTAAACAAATTGATGCTGTTAATCAGTCAGTTGTAGAGATATTAAAACAGGGTGGGTCTGGGAGGGACAGAGTGGCTTGGTTTTCAAGCTAACGCAGAGCTGCTAAGAAAGCAAATTCTTCCATTTGGATCCGCAGCAAATTCCAGCTCTGTTTCTGTTGGAAGTGTCCAACTGTCAGGAAATATTTGGTTGCCATGTGCTGTCAAAACTGAACTAGTCCTCCAGCTTTCAAGGGGATGTGCAAATGCCTGAATGCTTCTTCCCCCCCCCCCCACGCTCCCCCCTATTTTCCACTGATTCTCTGTGAAGGATGCAGCTCCCAGGGCTTTCCCTCTTGGGGAAGAGTCCTGGGGACTCTTTCTCTGGGCTTGAGTGTTTTTAAGTTGCTGTCTGAGCAGTTAATCCACCCAAATGTCCTGACTTCTGGCACTTGTGCTGGAAGTGCTGAGCACTGCAGTGCAGGCATCCCTCTGGTGACAGTCCTCGCTGCAATGGGGTGTCTCCAGGTGGCTTACAGCTGTTAAAACACACGGGCTGGGGCAGCTTTGACCTGCCTGTATTGCAGTTCTGTCTGGAGAGCAAATAAACTAACCCTGATTCAGTGACTGCAGTCTGTTCAGAAGCTATAAAACTTTTTGCGCAGAAACTTTATACAGCCCCTCTCTGATATTTGAAAACCTGAGATGCACTTAAAGCAACCCTGATCTGCAGCACAAAGTGTTCAGAGGACAGAAATGGGCTGCACTGTATGCCAGCCACTCTCTTCTGTGAAGCTGCTTTTGTGAATCTGTGTGTTATGGAGCTGCCTTTGCTTTTCTTCTGTGGGGTGAGGGATGAAGGCAGGAGCAAAAGGGATCTGGAGCAGGAATTGCTTCCTTATATGCTCTGCTTACTTGTGCATTGAGTGCATTGACCGATGGACCATCTGTCACCAGGGCGTAAAATAGGTGTGGGATCACTAGCTCACTTCTGTCTCCTCTTTTCCGCTCATTCTCTCTTTCTCCCTCTAAAATGGGTCTTCAAAAGTGAGTTTGTCTCTGGCTGTCATTGCATGCCCTGGCAGAGACTTTGCTCGTGGTAGAAGTGAATGTGACGTGGTGAGGTGTGTGCAGTGTGGTGCTGCATCCCCACAGGGCTTCGAGTGAGGCAGCTGATGTGTGATCCCTATGCCAGTGTGATAAAAGGTCTTTTTATGTCCGTGAAGACAAAGCCTCTTGTTTAAAAATGGAACTGAATGAAAAACACAATTCCAAATGCCCTGGACTCAACTACTAAAAGCAAACAAAAACCCACCCTCACTCAAGAAAAAACTGAAAAGCTCCCCTGCCCCCCAGCTCAGTGTGCCAGTGTTGGTGTAATACCTCTGCATTGCAAAGAAACTGTAAAATTGCTTTGGGAGCTTAGCAGTCCCTGTCAACTTATAACTTTGTGGCCCACTAGCCTTTTCATATACTGTTTTGTTGTATCATAACATACTTTCCCCTTCCCAGACAGCTATAACAAGGTCGCTGTCTGCTTTTTCTCTGTTAGTTCAAATTCTCCCTCTCCTCAAGCAGAGAAACAGAGAAGGAAGAAGCAATATGAAAACTGAGAGGTAGAGGTATTTTATAGACCTACTGACTGAGCTGAACAGCAAAAGGGCTGGAAGGGAAATGTTTTTTTTAAGTGAAGACCCACACAAACAAGTGCAGAGCATATCCAGAGTGTGATATTTCACTCATAAAGTCAAACAGAGCAGATTTTTTAAAAGCTCTCGGCTTATGGTGGTGTTTGCTGCATGTTTTGGTGTTAAAGATGTTAGTCAGCAGCAAATTAAATTCCAATGAAGTGGTTTGTCGTGGTTTAGCCCTAGCCAGCAACTAAGCACCACGCAGCCGCTCGCTCATTTCTGCAAGTGATGCACAATGCAATTGCTCACCACCCACTGACTGATACCCAGAGAGATCCCGAGCAGCGATTGCAGCCTCCCGGCCAACCCCCCCAGTTTATATACTGAGCATGATGTCATATGGTATGGAATAGCCCTTTGGTCAGTTTGGATCACCTATTCTGGCTGTGCCCCCTCCCAGTTTCTTGTGCACCTGGCAGAGCATGGAAAGCTGAAAAGTCCTTGACTAGCATAAGCAGTACTCAGCAACAACTAAAAACATCAGCGTGTTATCAACATTCTTCTCCTACTAAATCCAAAACACAGCACTACGCCTGCTACTAGGAAGAAAATTAACTCTATCCCAGCCGAAACCAGGACATGGCTAGATAATGATGCTTTTGGAAATCCTTTTTTAAGGGCAGTCCTCATGGTTTGAAAATGAATTGGTGCAAATGAGGATTAGGAAGAAGGCAGAACTTGTGAAGGAGGGTTGGCTGAATTTTTAGTCTTGTAGCTCGGTGTCTGCTGCCTGGCAGCTCATGCCACCTGCTTGTGTAGCCAAAACTATCTCCATTCACGATGGTGTTCTGTTGCTGCCAGTTGTGAAATCCACCTCCCGTAGCATGCACCAAGCTTGCTCAGAGCTGACTTCTTTGCTGAGCAACTCCTTTATCCCCTGGAAATAACAGCCAGGTTTTGGTGGCACTGAGACTCGGGCTGCAGGGGCACCTGTGGGAACGCTGCAGGGAAGGGGCTGCTTCAGGAACAGGATAGGTCCCAAGCTGTCAGTCTTGGCATTCAGCAAGATGGGCAGCGCTGCACACAGCATTCCTGCATCTTGCAAGGACCTGCACGGTAGCATTTCCTTGGTCAACTTGCCTGACTGGTAATCTGTGAAACAGTATAAAAAATTTACTACGGTGCTTCCCCCCTGCATCAGTCCGATGCAGCTTTGCATCATTGTTGCAGTACGAGCCCAATGATGAAGTTGGCTGTCTTGCTGTTGGTGGCTTTTACGGACTGTTAAACATCTTGTGTCCGCTGGCAGCTCTGCAGATGCTGGGAGGTGGGGTCTGTGCTTTCCTTCATGTCTCTGTAGTGATGCAACTTCTTGTTGACTTTCTCTGCTAGCACCTGTCTGAGCTGCTTTCCCAGGCTGCCACACCTGCCCATTATTCTCATCTCTAACAACTTCGTTCTTTCCAGACTGAGTGAAGTGTTACAGAAATGAATACTTACTGCTACAGGCAAACTTGTGTTCTTAAGCTAACAAGTGCTTGTGAAGGCAGCTGGGAGCAGCAGACAAAAGAGGCTTGCTAATCAGAGCACATGCGTTTGTGAAACTGAACCTCTTCGCTTGAGCAGTGAGCCAGCCCGTTCAGGATCCTGCCTTCTGACAGTCTGTAAACCTGAGTTCACCCCTCATCCTTTTGCTTACAGAGGAGGCAGCAGCTGTGTCTGTTCCCATAGGCAGAGGAGGAGCCTTTTATTTCTCAACTTACAGCGACTGTAGCTAACAAAGTGGGAGCTGGAAAAACTTGGGATGCAAATCTCATTTGAAGTTGCACTGAGCCTGCTGAGATCCCCATTTTTAAAGAACCTGAGCTAGAGCTAGCATGTGTGCTAGAATGTGCCTATCGGTGCCTACCTTTTTGTTCATGCACAGGGATTGCCCTGTTTTACATTGTTCCATCAATAGCTTGGTCGTATTGACCAAAGTGCCAGCAGGACATCTGATGCTGCCGTCACGAATGTCGTGGGAATGGGACATGGGACACTGGCCTTTTCCCATCCTTATGGTGGTACATCCTGTCCAGGCTGGCTGGGTGGCATCTAATCAGTGCTTGGAAAGGAGGATTAGAGCAGATGGGTGTAGGAACTGTATGCTTCATCCTCTCTGTTTCTTAAACAGCAAGCAGATCTGATCAAAGCGGAGTTTCTGCATACTGGGGGTTTGAGTGTGGCTGATGCCTGCTGTTCTGCACTTGCTTGCGTGTTCCTGCTGTGCCTTGTTCAGGAGGGTGGAGGGGGTCAGTGGCAGTGCAAACAGCCTGTTGCTTACATGATTTACTGAGAGACTGACTCTGGGGAAATAGGCAGGTGTCTATTCAAACAGTTTTCTTGTAGAAAAGCAGACTGTTTCCTTTTTGCAAACAATATCAGTTATGCTGCTTTGTGCAAAAAGACCTTTTTCAGTTACTGTTCAGAATCATTATGTGGGTTTGGTAGCTGTGTGTTCTTGGGAGACAGGCAGGCAGAGCGCATTCAGTATGTCTTGCATTAATATTTTAACTCTGGATTCTGATTTTGTTCAAAGTTGTGGAAAATCCCTGGAGATGTGAGTTTTTCTGACCTACAGAACACACTGGTAGCAGGTATCTTAATGTGTGCAGAACAGCATTGCCCATAAAATAAATACACAGAGCTAAACATTAACAAGGCTAATGGGATTTTTGACTTGTTAAGGAGTGCATTTCCCATCTTCTGATTTTCACACATCTGTTTTCTTAGTGAAAAGATATATGTGGCTTCAAGAACTGTAGTGACCTTGGTACTGATTATTGCTATACTGCTGTTCAAAACTGCATGCATTTGAATGCAGCCTGGTTTCACAGTGTCCTCTTTCCCTCTTTAGGTACTCTCTAGATGCATGAAATGGCCAACATCATGCAAATGTCCAAAGATGAGCTGGAGGAACTCAAGGAGGCCTTTGCCAAAGTTGGTAAGTCACAGTGAGGAGGGCACCTTGCTCCTGTCTGCTGTAAATTTGAAATGGATTTATCCCACCCCTGTGAGCAGCAGTGCCAGCAGGATGTGTGCAGTCTGCTGCTCTCGTGATCTTCTCTGTGCCAAGGAGTCCCTTGGCAGCCTTGTTGCTTCTGGCTTGTCACTTCTAGCCAAGGACCACAAAGGAAGGGACATGGGCAGTCTGGCTGTTGGTGAGCAGAGGCAGACAGCCTTACGCTCTTGCTCCAGGGTGGGCTTTGGTGGTTCCTGATGGCAGCAGAAATATCCAAACAGGTATTGTGTTACTTTGGCCCAGGCAGCACTTCAGGGCTTGCACAGTGCTTGGGTCTGATGATGTTCATTTTGGCAGGTTGGCTGAGCTGTGCAGATGGTAAATGTAGGTGTTGTGCTTCTGTTTTGTGCAGGTGCATTTGAGGCACTGCATTTGGTGAGCTTGTAGGGAAAAACCTGATTAGTGTCTGTTTACCTGACCAATTATGGAGCAACTTGGGGTGATAGTAAAATGCTTTGCGGCTGCAGTGCACGTGCATTGTCCTCTGGTGGCTCTGTTTCTTCTCTGGTTCTCACCTCCCTAACAGCCTGTGGTGCTCGAGGGGTTGCACAGCCCAAGCTGCTCTGCCTGCCTTCCAGCTTTCCCCTGCGCTGGCATTGCAGAAGCCTCTGGCAGGCTGCTTCGGGAAGCTGAAATGGGCAGAAAACTGACGTCATGGAGAAAATTGTTTTCTGTTGGTTTGGTTTCCTGATATGGCTTACTGGAGGATCAGAGAAATGCCAGGGAGGGGTGGGATGGGAGCTGGACTGCAGCAGCGTGGACTGAGGTCAGCGTACGCAGCTGAGGAACCACACCCGGGACCGGCACTGGCCGGGAACAAGTTGCACAAGTGATCAGAGCCAGTGATTTAGTTTTCCGAACTGGACATCGGTATCACTTGAGCACTGGTTATAGATACAAATTGGTAGTTGCCTCACATCTGTATCAGGTGAACTGCCCTCTAGAGCAGGGTGGCTCTTGAAACTCTCACTTGCTCTGAATTTGCAATCTTCAGAGAGAAATATGAATTTCAAAGACAACTGATTCTCAACGAGCAGTATTCCCTGTTGGGACTTGAAGCAAGCTGCATTTTAGACAGTTCTCTCTCCTGCTCCCTCTTCCCGAGACTGTTCCAGCAGGTGGAAGTGAGCTGCTACAGAGGCAGATGAGTGACCATCATGCTTCTCGCTGCCTAATATGCCTCTGAGTGCAAACCTTAATAAGGCTGGGATGCAGGCAGCCAGTTCTGTCCTTGGATAAAATTAAAATGATTGACCTGGCTGGAATGTGGTAGATTTTTGTCATTAGCATGTGGGGAAATTATTGAGATTAGGTTGGCTGGCTGCCTTTGCACTGGAAACATGGAGAAACGCAAGTTTGTTTTAGGAAACCAGCTCACCCTGCTCAGGAGGTGGGACCCTGTTTGGTTTCAAATTATAAAAGCAGTGTCAAAACTTAGATATTATGTGGTAATTAATGTGATACTTAAATGTAATAATTAGCTTGGACATACCCACACCGAGATGGGATCTGCTAGTCCTTTTCAGCTGCCTTCTGTTTTGTGTGCTTTAGGCGTGGTATGGCCTGCAAACATTGCTGTGGGACACGCATGTCAGGAGTGCCTTTAATGCTCTCATTCCTTTTATTCTTGCCTAAAGGAGCCATATTTGCCCTGGGATATAGAGCTGGTCACTAACTGGGTGGCTGACTTTCACTGGGAGCTTCTAATGCCATCTCTAGTGAATGTGAAGAAAAGTTGGACTAAGGCTGCTATTTAAAATGAAGCCTTTCTTTCCCAGCTACCTGGAAGACTTGGAATGTAGCTGAGAAACATGATTGGCTTCTAGGGTATCGGAAGGAGATGTGGGGAGGAGGAAGGGTCTCATGGGGTGGTTTTTGCTCACCAAGATGTGCCCCACTCCAATGTGGGTCTGCATGGGCTTCCTGGAGACCTGTTTTAACTCTAGCATGGGGCGAATTGCTGCTCTGGATGTGCAGGTTTATGGGACATTAAAGGTGTGTGTTTGACCAGCTTTTCTATATGCAGCTGGACTGGATTGAGACATCTTGGTGATGCTGGAAGGCAGTGAGGTGTGTTACTATGTGCTCTGTCACTACTTGCCTTCCATGCCACTTGAAGGTATCCTTCTCTCCCATGCAGCTGGTGTGCTGCTCTGACAGCCAGCAAAAGGCAAGAGTCTCATAGACTACCTACTACTTACTAGAAGCAGTCCATGGGTGAGAAACCATGGTTTAAGGTTAGCACTAAAGACAGCTACAGCTCAGACAAGTAGCTCCCAGCATCCTACAGCCAGGTATTTGTATTGGAAGTGGTCCAAGTGGTAAATAGCAGTGGGGAAGAAGCATTTTAACATCTGAAAAAAGTAATGAAGTGAAGCATAAGAACAGTCTAGGCCTTGAATGACCCACAGGTTAGTGGGAGAAGAGCAGGTTGCTCCAAATCTCAGCTGATCTCTGAATTTGTTCTGTAGAACAGGTGTGTGTATGGCACTTGGCCAAAGAGTGGCACTT
Source organism: Pelecanus crispus (assembly GCF_030463565.1). Classification (NCBI taxonomy): domain Eukaryota; kingdom Metazoa; phylum Chordata; class Aves; order Pelecaniformes; family Pelecanidae; genus Pelecanus; species Pelecanus crispus. The sequence continues at coordinate 14,388,582 of NC_134655.1, forward strand.
CACAGGGGAGGCATGGCAGAACAGAATCTGCAAACTTACTCTGTTTTTTTTGTCTTCTTTCTCCCTGCTTCTGGTAGCAGAGATAAGCATCTCTTCTGGAAACACAAAGTACTTAAAAATCGTAACCCAGCTGAACACTTTGTTCGCTGCTGCAAGGTGGTAAAACAATGCTCTGAAATGTTAGCTTAAGACAAGTAGGGATCTGTGATCCTGCTAGAGTGTGTCCTGCTGAGCATATATCCTTAAAAGGAAACATGTGGGTTACTTTCCCCTCTTGCATCCTGTTATTTAAGCTATTTTAAGTACTTGTCTGGAGGAAGCTGAGCCAGAGCTTGAAGCAGCTTTTGGGGTTTGTTTATTGCGGCTTTGCTGCGCCACCTGCATATGGGCAGAAGATGGTGCCGTACATCACTGCACTGACCTTTCCCAGGTTTAGTATGCTGGCATGCATGCGTCTTTCAGTAGAAATAGGAAACTTCAGATGTGCTGTAGTTTCCTTTCTGTCAGGCAGATTGTAGTGGATCCAGGCTGTAGCTTGTCTGTTAAAATGATTTTGCTTTCTTCCATTAGTAATTCTGGGCCATACGCTGAAGGGTTTCATTTGTGATAGCTTCTATTTTGACATCTTCAGCTGTTGAATACCATTTCGGATTTTGTTAGGGATTTTAGACCACCTTCCGTCTAAAGTCTGTCCCTGTTGCAGGACATCCAGCAAGGCACCATATGGCAGGCCTGCAGTAATGCTGGAAATAATTATGGAACTTGCTGGTGCTGCAGAGATGACTACTTTTTTTAATGCTGCTACTTTGTATGTTTGACTGTGTTGCCAGAGTGGGAACAGAGACAGGAGGAAGGGAAGCAGCTGCCCTGTGGGATAGGGCTCTTAGGCCTATTTGTCATGTTTACAGGGGTAAAGGCTTTTTGACATGTGAAGAGAAGAATGGGTCCATATTCTATCACATAGTCAATCACTAGTTAAGGTTACTCAACTCTGCTACCAAGCCAAAACCACAGGCTAGCACATCCACCAGGCTTTAACATTTAAATCTGCCCTTCTGTGGCCAAGAAGCTAAAACTTGAAATGAGGGCATCTTTACTGCAAAACCAGTAACTTGGTGTGGGGTCTTGCAGTTGAACCAACAGACCTGTCTTGCTCGTAAATCCCACTTCCAAAGTGTCTGGGACATAGATGCCCTTTTAATCTGTGGCGTAAATCAGTGGTTAATTTTTATTTTCCCCAGGATACTATGGAAGAGTAACTCTTACAGGTGCATGTTTGGGATGTTGTTAAGGGTTGGAAGAACTTAGGTTCTGAGACCCAAGGGTTTTGAGTCAGTTAAGGTACATTACTCAACAGTGTGTGTCCTTCACGCTTGATTACGTGCTGGCTGTCTGAGCCCAATGCAGATGCTGAGAGCCACTGGTGTGCAGCCCCTCCTGATGAGCAGCATCTTTTCTGGTGCCATGCTCCTAAGTCACATGCGCTCACATCTGAGTGTGCATTTCAGATGTCTCTTCGTGCTGCAGAGCTGCCAATTTTTATTTTTTTTTCAGGGAGCAGAGGAAAATCCTCTTTGAACTAGGCACATTGGGAGGACTGGGAAGATGCTCCTTTGCCAAGGGTGAATGAAACCCTCAGAATGGGCAGATGTTGACTCAGAATGCAGTAAATACCTGATATCTGCCCTGCAGCCAGTTTTGATGCTTTCAGGCTGAGATTGAGGTCTGCTGAGCAAGTGTGGATGGACCAGACAATGGCCTGGGCTAACTCCTCAGTTGCAATCAGTTCAATCAGTGTTTTTAAGTTATGGTTTCTGTTTTGCAAGCAAAACAATATAAATGCAAGGCTGGGGATTAATTCCTTGAAATAGATTGTGCCCTTAAAAGACATGCAGGGCTTCATATGTAGAACTGAGATCTAAACAGTTTTAAGCATCCTTTTACCCATGCATCTCCCCAGTGTATTAGAGATGGGGACTTTGGAGCTTGATTCCCTACTGTCTCACCCAACAGGCTTCTGCCTCATGAAATACCATATATTGTATTTTTCCATTTCACTTCTGAATAGGCTCAGACATGGCACATGCAAGCCTGGTTCAGAAACACTTTTGAATGCTTAAGCTCGACATGTGAAGAGGAAAACCCTTACTAAGTCTGAATCGAAATCGCACCTGTGATCCTATCAAGGGTACAATATGTTTTTTGAAGTCTTATTTTTCTCTGACCTTTGCTTACTAACATTTGGGTAGATGTAAAACTTAGTTTTTTAGGTGGATTGATTGGAAGAAGTGATGAACAGGTGTTTCTGGATTTACCTGCTTAATTTGGCAGCATGGCAAAGGATTGTGGTCGGTTCAGTTAAGCACAGGCTAAAACAATGGGTGTTGGCTGTAGGCATGCTAAGGGTGAAAGCAAAGTTTTGTTTCAGGTCCGTAGGCCCTGGAGATTAGCAAATCCCTTGTCTGATTTTCTTCACTGGCTGTGAGGCAGGGAAAAGATGCATATTTTGTGGAGTTAGATTTAGTAATAAGAAAACTGTTACAGAAGAAGCTGTGATTTATCTAGAGGGGAAATAGTTTGCCGATGACATCTCAGGCTGGACCGTTTAATAAAGCTTGCCTTTGTAAGCTTATATTTTTTTGGAATGAAATTCTAAAATTGAAGGCCAGACAGCAGCCTGTTGCTATCATTAATCATTGGCCCAAACCACTTTATTTCATCAGCATTATTGTAAACACTGACATTTCATGAAGTAGTTTAATGTATTTATTAATCCACTGGAATTGATGCTCTTCTTTAGTTTGAGACCTAGGGACTGGGGTGTAGAAGAGAGTACAGGTTTGCTCTATGTTACTTTGGATGTTTGCCATTAAGCATTCAAATTTCACTTTCTTGCTAACTTATAAAACCAATTTAAAATCCCATATGGATCTGGAAAATAAGGAAGGTTGGAGTGGTGGTGAGGACATGCTGCTTGCTGGAACATTGCTGTGAAATAAAACCTAAAAACCATCACTGACACCTCATTAAAAGGAAATTGACTTTTAAAATTTGCTAAAAAAAAAAGGACTTTAGAGCTATCTTGATTGTTTTCTTTTATTCTTGAAAGTATCTCCCTTTAAGCATAAATACTGACCCCAGTGACTGTGGTGTGGGATTCCCTCTTGAACAAAATCAAATACTGGGACTGGTGCAGCTCTTCCATTGTGCAGCCTGGGGAGCTGGCAGTCGCCTGAAGTCTGCGAGGGTGTTTGGGCAGCAGAAGCTGCTGCTTGAGTGGAATTTAACTCTATGGCCTTAGGGAGAGGCTGCTGCCTTATAAATAGCAGAAAAATCCTCCCATGGGGGATATGGGCAGAACAGTGGCTGGGCAAAGCCGAGTGGGGCCAGGTGCCTTGCAGCACAGTGTGGTTTTGGCAGCTGGTGGTAGTGAGCCGCACTTGGCAGCGCACCATCACAGTGCCAGGAGCTATGGCGGTAGGGGAGAAGGTAACGCAGCGGCTTAAATGCAGAGACTGCTCTTGTTTAGCCTTAAAGGGCTCGTCTGATGTCTTCAGTACAGGCACTGTATCAACTTTGCAGAGCCTGTGGTTGAATGATGATCATAGGAGACTGCCAAATCTCTACCTCCTCAGTCCATCCAGGTATTCCCCACCAGCAGCAGTAATCCAGGGTTGGTATCTCCCCACGGCCCTAGCCCTGGTGAAGAGATGGCAGTTCAGGCACTGAATTAACTTCCCTGGGCTGTCTCTACCACTTGCCTACAGCAAAGGGATTTTAACATCACTACTGAGCTGGTAACAACACAACATACCCTGAATCCCTGTCTCTCCAAATATGCTGGAGGGTTATGCTTGTCTTGGGATATGAATCTGGGCTGTCTGACTGCTTCAAATGCTCTGGCTGCTCGTGGACCCAACTCTGCCAAAGCCTGGGTATCAGCCATGCTGTGAACCACGCTCTCTGCTCATCCTGGTTAGCCTGAGGAAGGAGGCACCCAGCCCATGCCTGTCCATGGTGGAGGCAAAACCTCACTCGCCTGAAGAAAGGCTAGGGCTGTTGGATTTGCCCTGTGCAGTCAATAGATGTGATGATGTCCCCAAAGGGGTTGGGATCTCTTGATGTGAAAAGCTCCAGATTCACACTAGATTCTTGTTTTCTTCCCAAATCTAGTAGGCGACAGCGTCTCACTAAGCATGCAGTACTGCTGTGGCTTGGTGGTTGACTGTCAGAGCAAATGTCCTTGCAGAGCATTCTTGGGCAGCATTAAAATATCTAGCTGCAATTTTCTGTCAGTGATAAGTGGATAACATCATTACCAACATGATAAAAAAAATGCAAATGCAGAACTGACTTAGTGTTTTCAGTTCAGAAAATAAGAAGTGCTGTGTTTCATTACCGTCTATTTTTAACACGCAAAGCCAGCTCTGCAGTTAGATGTAAAAAGAAACGCTCTGGAAATCACTTATGAAAACACAGATGCTCTCTGGTGAAACTTCTACACCAGACTTGGTTGTGTGTGCCGAGAGCCATCCTGGTCAGCTCTGCTTTGAAACTGCTGTTGCCCAGAGCTGGAGAGATCTGGCTTGCGATGGGACCCTGTCTGAGGATGCGCTGTGTGTATTTACTGCATGCCTTTGATTCCTGGTGTATTCTTGGTGGTGTCCATTGAATAGTGTACTACTTGGGCTTGGTATTTTTGGTGTGGGCATCCTGCTGTGTGTTCGTGTCCTGCGCAGATCTTGCTTTCAGCAAAGATGAATGCTCTGTGCAATATGGTCCCAAAACAGGTATGCTGTGATGGGCCACTCTGGGAGATTCCTCTGTACCTTCATGTCTTGTAGATGTCCCCAGCATGCAAGTTGCTCTCCATAAAGCACTTTTGAGCATGGGGGCTTTGTTTCTGCCCCGATGACTGGGGATGGTCCTGTCAGGGTACTGGCACATTTCTAAAACCTTCTCCTGCCCCTTCTCCAGACCTCAACAGCAACGGGTTCATCTGTGACTATGAGTTGCACGAGCTCTTCAAGGAAGCCAACCTGCCTCTCCCTGGGTACAAAGTGAGAGAGATCATCCAGAAGCTCATGATCGACAGTGACAAGAATAAAGATGGGAAGATTAGTTTTGAAGAGTTTGTCTATGTAAGTGGTATTTCTGAATTTCCAGCAGCCTGGGGGGACCCCTTTTAGACAAAGCTAAGGAAGGGGATAGAAGAGGTTGAACCTGGCTTCTCGGTCACTTACCCTAATCCTAGTTTCCTTTCTACAAACTGATCACTTTTGAGGACTTGCCATGTAAAAAATCAGTTCTTCATACAGGTCTCTGCATGTGACCAGTCTTTTGTGCTGTCACTGCCAGCCTTTAGATTTGGACAGAGGGGAAATATGTTGGTTCTTAAACAAAAACCAAAAAGAATCCACATGCTTTTCCTATATGAAAACTTCACTGGAGGCTGAAAGACCATTTTCACATGAGGTGACAACTGGAAAAAAGACTTCCAGTTCTCCAAGCTTACAGTATTGACTGGAAGCTACTCAGTTTTTCCAGGCACATAGATGAATGCTTGTTTTCCCAGTGAAGCAGTATAATTTCCTTTCTCAGTTTAATGGGACTACAAGTATTTGCTAAAGATTTGAGAGGGCATTTCAAGACATGCTTGGAGATTAGTACTAGATGCTGATCTAGAAAAATTCAGATCCGTTTGTTGCCTTAAAAGGGAAGAAAAGGAGTAAGGAGATAGAAGTTGGAGGATAGGTCTAACCTTCAGCCTTTTTCTGTAGAAATAGGTCAGAATTTTTTTTTATTTGTTTTTAAAAGCACAATGCTTCGTCTGAGATACTGGTTCAATATCCATCCCTTCATCCTTTTTATACTCTGACTGAATGCTGAAAGAGTAATAAAAGTATGTGCAGGACATTGAGGGAGCTGTTTTCATGTCAACTATTTTTCTTGATATTTCTTAATTTATCTTTCTTCTGATCCTTAATTGTTTTCAGACCCTCTGAACTTTTGAGTTCGGAGTCAACTAGTAAGTTGGAGTTTGTCTGCAGTTTGTGTACACTTGCATGCTGGGTGCATGTTTCAACTGTTGGTTTGAGCTGGTCCATAACTAACTTTGCACTAGGAAGGAAGAAATAAATCTCTTCTGTCAGATTTGAATGATACCAATGATCGAGTAAACATGAAATGTCTTACAGGCAACTAAGCTATACAGTAGAAGCAATGGTCAGTTGTAGGATTTTTACAAACAGAACTGTTGCTGTTTTCTAACTCTGAGCACTTCTGCTGGGGTTTATGGTACAGAGGATGTCATGAGCTGACTTGTGGTTGGGACCAAGTGACTTAGTGGTACCTCAGCTTACCCTCCTCTCTTTTTAACAGAAGCACTTTGTTCTGCTTTACAGTGCTGTTTCATTGCCTTTTTCTGGGTTTTAGAGAACCTGTATACATGTCATTTGTGTTTTCAGCGTGGTTGAAACTAATTTGGTTAAGTTTTGAGGGAGTTACAGTAGGCTTTCAAGCCATTGAATGCATTTTTTCTAATAGTTGCTCAGTTCTGTAGGACCTCAGAGCCATTAATAGTAACATACAACCTGCACAAATGGCATGTGTAATCTTTCTGTGCTAAAGCATCTCTTCTGCCCTCAAACGTGAGGATGTTTTGTCAGTTAGCCCAAGCCTACTGTTGGAGGAGGTGGAATCTTTACCTGGAGTGCTTGTTGTTACACATTATTGCAGATTTGACTGTTGTACACTTAAAGAGAATTGTTTCTTGGGTTGTGGATGAAATCTTCTGTGTTAACTAAAGTCACAGTCACACGAGCACCTGGCTTATGGAGAAAGGTTGAAATTGCACAACAGCTTTCTCAACTTTGGTCCTGCGGAAACTGCTGCATGTGTACCTGCTCTCAGACTGCAAAGGTTTCATGTTTTTTTCTCATGGTCTCTTGAAATCTACTTGAACAGGTAAATGTATGCAAGGTACTTCATGCCTAATGCTTCCGTTTCAATAGGCACTTGCAATGTGTTTGAGAGAGGGGGACAACTCTCTACCCACTATCTGTGTTAAGTTTAATACCACTACACCTTTGCTGAACTCTTCATAATTGCTGATTTTACTACAAAGTTTGCTTTAAAGCTGAGAAGAAATAGCTGCTTCTGTGGTCCTTTCATTTTATGAAGACAAGTTTTTCTTGTCTAACAGAGCACTTTAAATTGTAGATTTTCCAAGAGGTGAAAAGCAGCGATATTGCTAAAACATTCAGAAAAGCAATTAACAGGAAGGAAGGAATCTGTGCAATCGGGGGGACCTCGGAGCTCTCCAGCGAGGGGACACAGCACTCCTACTCAGGTATCTCTGCCTTTCAGCTCCTCTCTTCAGTGAGTGGAGGCTATATGCCAAAAATAGTAGATTTCTACTGCCCTGCCATGCGCTGTGCTTTTGTTATCTGATAGCTGAATGATCTCATGTCAAGGTGAGAGCAGGACAGAATTAGAGGGTAATGCAAGATTAGCAGTGTGTAAATTAAATGTGTGCTTATTTGTTTTGTTAACTGTGCTGATGAAGTCCTTGTGTCACACTTGAATATAATGAAGTTGTTGAGTAACGAGTAAATAACAGGAATATTCTGGTAATTCAAAATGAAAGTCATATTTCTTTAAACCTTGTGTGACTAATAAAATAGTGTGTTAGTGATAGTGGGGCTTTCCCTGGGCTATTGCACACTGATTGTTTTGGAAAATCTTTGCTATGATATGAAAATGCCTGTATTAAATTTACAATTGGTTATCTTAGAGGAAGAAAAATATGCCTTTGTAAACTGGATAAACAAAGCCCTGGAAAATGATCCCGACTGTAGGCACGTTATTCCAATGAACCCAAATACAGATGACCTGTTCAAAGCTGTGGGAGATGGGATTGTGCTATGGTAAGTCATGATGGCTCCTGAATTTTAAAAACAAACAAACAAAACAAACCACAAAAATAACGTCCCAAAACTGTAGTTAGGGGAATTGTCATCCTGTTTTAGGCTGGTTTTGTGACTAGTGTGTGTGCATAATGTTTTGCACATATAAGAAGGGGCTCAGTTGCCCAGGCTTTCATTGTCATTGTGTGATGCTTCAGCTTTGATGCCAGCTTCGCAAGCTGCTATTTTTGTCCAGTGTTTTTGTTTGGGCTTGAGGCTGAGTTTGCTGAAGGGGAGAAGGTGCCTTGCGGGAGCAGAAGTTGTCCTGGTGCAGACTCAGCCTGATGCGAGGTAGCTTAGGGGAGTGTTAAATAGCCCATTTTCATGGATGTTTAGACAGACGGTAACCTCTATGGGAATGTTGGTGACCTTATGAATTAACCCAAAAATGGATTTCCTGGGAATCCTCTTGTTGTTTTTGATAATAGCTGCACTAAGTTAGTAAAGTAACTTATTTTGCTGCATGTTGAAAACAGAAAGCATCCAGGGCTGCTGAACACCAACCACCTTCTATTTATGGGGTTTCTTTTGGTTTTGTGTTTTTGGTTTGTTTTTTAAATGTAAGTGAATTAATATAGTGGAGAACTGAATCAGCCTGTAATTTCAGTAACTCTGTATCAATACGCAAAAGATGTTTAGTGAGCTGCCCGTTGCCTTTAATTTCTTTCTTTCTTTTTTTTTTTTTTTGTTAGCTTGTGATTTGTTTTAAATTTCCTCATTTTCAAGTCATTCAGGTCTTCAGGTGAAGACTGAACTGAGTAGGAAGTAGTTCATAATATAAAGTAAAAACTTGCCATGTTTTCTGTTGACTAAAAATTTATTGTGCTCACATGCTCTACTGAGCTCTCAAAGTGTTTGCGCTTTTTTGGGGGCAGTTTTTTCTTGCCAGCAGCAGTACCCCTTTACAATAGGAGGAAGTGTGTTGTCTTGCTAGAATCTGCAGTGGATGTCAACAGAGCAAGGAGTCTTCACTAGTTCAGTGACTGCACTGTGAATAATTCATGTGCTCTTTTTGCTCCACCAGCTGAGATCAGTAGTGGCCAGTAACATGTTCAAGGTTTCAGGCTTAGCTGTTAGTTACAAATACATTCTTGATAATGTAAATATTAACTTCTGATTTATACAACCTTGATTTAAAAAAAAAAAAAAACAAACCAAAAAAACAACAAAAACAAAACAGACAAAAGGAAATATACTGTTGTGAGTATTGTAACAGTGCATTGAATTTTATTGAGATTAAATACTAAATGTTGTTCAAATATTATTGTTTTTTCCTCCTACCAGCAAAATGATCAATCTTTCTGTTCCGGACACAATTGATGAAAGAGCAATTAACAAGAAGAAACTCACACCATTCATAATACAGGTATAATACATTTTTGTATTTTTGCTGAAATGCATATTCAGATAGAATGAATGGAAACAGCATGGTGGCTCAAGGCGTTATTGTGGAACTCTGGAAAGGAGGGAGTTTTATAGCTTGCATTTACTTATTAATGCAGCTTTGTACTGTGCATAATTGATAGTGCTGTGGGTACAGTTCAAAAGACAAAAATGCTAACTTAATGACAAAATGGGTAAAATGGCTAAAATGCTGTGCACACCTGATATTGCTGCGGTGATTATATATAGTGCTGTCTTTTTAAAACAGTGTGGTTATTGGCGTTGGCTATCTATGAATCATTTCCCAGTACGACAGGTTGTTTTTGCGAGGATGCCTGTGCGTGCATATGCGTATAACGTAACGCTTCTCTGGCCTTATTCTTGTTGATGCCACTAGATGCGACTAACTCAGAGGCTGAAACTAAATACCAGCGGCTGAAATCGAACCCTGTTGCCTAGTTCAGTTCTTACTGATTCAGCCTGCTGCTACCACAGCTCTTTTAAAACTTCAGCTGGAGAGCAGCTGGGAGTGTTTCCTCTGAGCTGCCGCTGTTGGAGCAAGGACAAGGGGGAAATCTCTGCTGTGCTGGTGCTGGATGAAAGGTAAAGCAGCACCTCCCCTGGCTGTGTCTCACTCTGCTGTGCTGTTCACAGGAGAATCTGAACCTGGCGTTGAATTCTGCATCTGCCATTGGGTGTCATGTTGTCAATATTGGTGCAGAGGACTTGAGGGAAGGGAAGCCCCACCTGGTCCTTGGGCTTCTCTGGCAGATCATCAAGATCGGCTTGTTCGCTGACATCGAGCTCAGCAGAAATGAAGGTAAATGAAACTGTAAGTGATTACTTCTAAAGCATGAACACCGCATGGCTTGTGCTGTCAACTCCAGCCCATTGCTGCCTCTTCCCTCCCCTCCTCTCTGCTGAAAGTGAAGCACTCGCCTTCGGGTTCATCAGGGTATGTGCCAAGCTGAGTGCTCTCCAGCCTCTTTATAGCTGTGAAGCAGGTTCAGGCAGGTGGGTCATGCCATCCTGGTAAGGTGCGTCAGCCTTGGAGAACTGGCTGAACACAAGTCAGTAAGTTAAGATGCATCTTAGCTCAGGCCTTGCAGTGCATATAAGTGCGTTGCTTTGTGATGCCTCAGGCTGGGCAGGCTCTCCTGGTGTGCTTTGGCCATAGGTATGAAATGGTGTTTGGAGGTGGGAAAAGCTGCTTGCATGCTTTTAGTGTTATAGACAACTGCGCATCTTCCTCAAGGAGAAAAAAAAAATGGAGGAGGGCTTCAGGTCTTTGGGAATGTGTTTGCAATGACTTAGTTCTCCTAAAATCCTCCTTGCTACTGTCAGTGGTGCAGCTGAGCTCTTGCTTCATTCTTGGTGGTGGGAGAGCAGTGCTGCAGCTCTCCCCTTGTGCTTGCTTGGTCCTGCACGACAGCCTCCAAAATTTAAACTTTTCAAATCATTCCAAGGGCTCTGTTATTCCTGCATGGTCTATCAGAGCACCCAGATGAATGGAGGGGTTTCAGTGTCTTTTATTTGAACTTCCCAATCATGAAGTGGTAACATTGGTTTAGATTGAAAATTCATGGCAAGGGAAGAACCAGCCAGCTGAAAGAGTGCTCATCTTGGCTTCTCTGGCTTTTTTTAACAGTGCATATGAAACTGCTTGGAAGCACTTTTTCATTGAGATAAAAGTACATTTACATTTAGCTTACTGTCATCAGCTTAAAAGACTGCACGTAAAATCCAGAGAATTTTGTTATACAAGAAAATGGAAAGTGCTTTTACACATGGTTTTCTAGATCATTCATACTCTTCTCCATGTAACAGCCAACTTGGGAAAACTCCACTAATGCCTGGATTATTTTGACTTAATCAGTAGTTGGTAGTGTCCTCCCCTTCTCCCCCTGAAATGTTGCTGCAGCTCTAATTCTGGCATGCAGGTTTGCCTCTTGAAAACTCCTTCCTTCCTTCCCCTCACAAGCATTTTTCTTCTAGCACTGGCTGCCTTACTTCGTGATGGTGAAAATCTGGAGGACCTTATGAAACTATCCCCAGAAGAGCTGCTCCTAAGATGGGCCAACTTCCACTTGGAAAACGCAGGCTGGCACAAAATCAATAACTTCAGCTCAGATATCAAGGTATTGAGAGCTCTCCTGGCCTGCACGTGCCTGGGAAAAGGCTGGGAGCTGGCCAGGGCCATGTTTGCATGTGTAAACGAGGCCCTTCATCTGCAGACAGGACCTTTCTTAACCTAAATACACTGAGCAGGCTTAACAGGGGTTTTATGGATGGTATATTTAAGGTACCACATTGCTGTTCTCTCTTGCCATGAGGCTGAGCACAGTGTTGAACTGTCTGGGTGTTTCCTCCAGTGCTAGTGGGATCCTGCTGCAAAGCTGTTGCATGTTTTAATTGAGTAGGAAACTGGTATTACTGCTGTGTTTTCAAATGTTCTTAATCCATCTTTTTAGATGGAAATAATTTTTCAAAGGCATGCAGCTCACTCAGGGTGAAATGCTTAATGACATCCCTGGAGAGTGCAACTTCCACACACTCGTGGCAGGTGATGGCATTTTATCCAAAAGGTCATGGACTGGAGAGAAGATGGGAAACAAGACCCCTTATGCTCTACAGTGGGCTGCGTAGAAATGGGAGTGGGGAGTCTTACAGCTGTTTTTCAGGTGTGAGGGGGTGGCTCTTTTCTCTCAGCACTAGTGAGAAATGGAGGGTGGTGACTCCTGGTCATGTGGTGGTTTTGGACACTGGTCTCAGCATGTTTCTGGAGCTTATTCATATGGCCAGCAGTTTTGAGGAGGAGAAAGAGGACTGAAGTGGATTCCAGGTTAAAGGACTGGTGAGGTAGAAAAAAAAAAAAATTATAATTGCATGGGGAGCCCAGAGCTCCCCTGTGTGTGTGCATGCATGCACGCATGTATGGCCACTCTTATTTCCAACTTCAAAATTGCTTACAGCTTTGCTGATAGCTGTTGGCTTGTTTGGTGCAACCCATAGGCTGCCAGGATGTGCTGAGGTCCTTCTTAAGGCTGAGGGCTAAAAGGACTTGTAGTTGACAAATAATTACTGCAGCTATCTGCTCCTCCTAGTTTGTGACCATCACTGGCCTCTCTCCTTTAAGCTACAGGAGAAAACATTCAGACTTCTTAAAGTCCAGGCAAACAGCTGATTATGTCTTCGCTGAGCCATTTTCATTGTTGCTGTAGCAGTAGGAATGGCTGCCTTGTTTAGGGGTTAGGGACACCTCGGGGCATCTGGCTGTGGAGGCCATGAGAGCAAGCAGCACAGGGTCACTGCCTCCTCCAGCCATTGGAGAGGAGGCTGTGACACCAGAGCTTGCAGCAAAGGCAGCTTTTAAACAGTTAAACTGCATAATTTTAATCTTAAATATTTCTAACCTTTTCCCTTTCTGTTTCCTTTTCTGCTGCCTGGATTTCTGCCATCATGCTCTCTTTTAAGCTTACAGATTTTGGTAATTCAGTAAAGGTACATAAGCCAATTATGCACAGTGATTTGTTGAAGATGAGCCTGAAATGAATTGTTACGGTGTATTCACTGCTGTGCGAGAGACCTGAATTTTCTTTTTCATCCATTTCAGGATTCCAGAGCTTATTTCCACCTCCTCAATCAAATTGCACCTAAAGGGCAGAAAGAAGGAGAGCCTCAGATTGATATTAACATGTCAGGTTTCAATGTAAGTATTGAAGCTGTCATGTCCTTGTGCTGTACAGTCACGAGCTACCTGTACCCTATGATAATTGCCCCATGACATCTAGGTAACCTGGTATCTTAATTTCTAGTGCGTAAAGTGTCAGTGGGCATGTGTGCGCCTTGGGCATGTCCTAAATAAGTGGTTGTTGCAGGCCTGATCACTACTTGTCAATTAACATATATAATTGAGAAATCATTTGTGGTTTTGCTCCATTTGCGAGCATGCTGACTTCTGCTTTTGAACCACCAAGTTCAAAAAGCGTAAAAGTTGGAAAGCATATAAACTTGGAAAGCACCATGCTAGGAAAAACACCAAGACAAACCAGGACAATTACATCCACAGCAGCAGGGATTAGTGTGCATGCTTCATCCCTTTTGTTTGATTAGTGACTGATACCTAATGAAGGTGGGTGGAGTTGTGACATTGCCCCAGGTAGCAGTCAGGAGCTTTGCATCTGCTTTGTAGTCCAGTCTCTTCCATGATAGCTCTTGTCTGTTGCATCCCTGGCAGGAAAAGGATGACTTGCAGAGAGCAGAATACATGCTTCAGCAGGCAGATCGGCTTGGCTGCCGGCAGTTTGTCACGCCAGCTGATGTGGTCAGTGGCAATCCCAAACTGAACCTGGCCTTCGTTGCCAACCTGTTCAACAAGTACCCAGCACTTACCAAGCCTGAAAACCAGGACATCGACTGGACCCTACTGGAAGGTGATGGCTGTATCAGTCACAAAATTATCAGGAGGGAAATATCTAAAGTAAAGTCTTGTGTCACAAGGGGCTATGCTCAGCAGAGGTATCTCCACTGAAGTAACACCTATGATTTGAGGCTTCAGTGCTGCAGGGGTTGTTTACTCATTTGGGGCAGATGAGAAGGGTACTTGACAGCCCATTCAGCTGCTCTGACCCTGATGCGGAGCCTGAACCTGTAGGAGCAGTGCCAGCAGCCCATCAGTCCCCATGCCAGGGCTGGGAAGTTGGTTTGCCATTTCCTGCGATGGGCAGGAGCACCTCAGTAATGCAGCAAGACGTTCATGGGAGCACTAATTGTTGGCAGAACTGACATTTGGGCTTGGCTGCCTGGCTCCCAGGCAGCAGTTAGCTAACACCCATATGAAAGACCATCCTTCAACTTTCTTGCAGAAAGTGCAAAAGGCCTCTTCCAAGGCCTGGAGAAATCAAACTGTTAGCCAAAACTAGATATCAGGGCAACCCTCTTCCTTTGAAAAAATTGTAGTAGAAAAAAATACCATTTTTCTGCTTGAAAAGCTAATTGATGAACTATGCTGCTCAAAGCTCCCTGTCTTGCAAGGTGGAAAGCCCTGCGCAGCTTTGAGCTTGCAGAAGTTGTATGAACCTGTTTTCTCTCATCTAGGAGAGACGCGTGAGGAACGGACCTTCCGCAACTGGATGAACTCACTTGGTGTGAACCCCCATGTAAATCACCTCTACGGGTAAGTGTTAGGCTCTTGAGAGAGACCCAACTAGATCAGACTAGAGAGGTGCCCGCACCAGCATCCTGTTGCCCATAGTGCCGAGCAAAGAGGTTGAGAAAGCATGATGGTAGCAAGTGGGAGATGCTCACTGTGCCCTCCCTGCAGTCCGCAGTTTAGCGATTTCTGAGACAGCACTTGGCACACCAGTAATTGACTTTAAGGGCTGAAGACAGGTTGTTTATTTTCCTCTATCTTATGTAAATTGTTACCCCGAGATCCCAATACATGTAGATCTGCTTGAGCAACCACATTAGAGCAACTGAAACTAAATTCCCTGTCACATAATTTTAGGGCTTAACCAAGACATAGTTAGGAGGCAGAATACTCTGAGTCCCTGTAGTCAGTGGAAAGAGGTGGCTACCTCTGGATTTTATGCAGCAAAATTATTCTCTGGATCTGTTGCTGATTACCATGCTGAAACCTGCTTTAGCTCAGCAGCTAGCTGATGTTAAGCATGAAGCGTTTCTCCTGCCCTGAGACCTACAAAATGTTTTGAATTTTTTTCTTTTTAGGGTTGTTGAAATTGCAACAACCTATAAAGAGTAGTAATTATTCATGGTTTGACAAAGTCAGAGTGCATTTAAATCTTGAAACATGAGGCTTAATCAATGTTTTCCACTTTAGCGATCTCCAAGATGCACTGGTAATACTACAATTATATGAAAAGATCAAAGTTCCTGTTGACTGGAATAAGGTTAATAAGCCTCCGTACCCTAAGCTTGGGGCAAATATGAAAAAGGTAAGCATTTCAAAAGACTTTAAAAGAAGCCATGGACACTAAAAATTCCTATTTGAGGCTTCCAGTCAAGTGAGTGTATTTATGAGTGATCTTCTGTTTAAACTCTTTTCCTGTGTAGCTAGAAAACTGTAACTATGCTGTAGACTTGGGAAAACATCCAGCTAAATTCTCCCTGGTTGGCATCGGAGGACAGGATCTGAATGATGGAAACCCAACACTGACGCTAGCCTTAGTCTGGCAGTTGATGAGAAGGTAGGACCCATCTCAAACATGTAAAACTTCTGAATGGAGTACAGAGTTTGGGAATTTTTTTGCCATGAGAGCACTGCAGCACTGGAGCAGGTCACCCAGAAGGATTGTAAAACCTCTGTCCTTTGGGGATTTCTGAGACACAGCTGGACAAAACTGTGGCAGAGCTGATCCTGCTGCACATGGGAGGTTGGAGCAGAGACCTCCAGAGAACCTGCTGGTGGATCTGTGAACATCCCTGCTGACAAGGATCACCTCTCTCTCGCCTGCTCAAGTCTGGTCCATATGCAGAAACCCTAAGCAGGAATATTTACAAAACTTCTACATTCTAATTTTTTATTGGAAACTGAGAGAGAAACATTCCAGGGCTGCTTTATAACCCCCTTCTGCATTGGAATGCGAGGAAGGAGAAACTTAATAATGGATAAAGTTGATCATCCTTTTTCTTATCTACTTCTGAAGAATTCTAAGATGATGCAAATATATATAGCTGCATGGTAGCTCCTTATTTGTCATTAGAGGTCAGAATGCTAACTCGTGAGTTGATCCACACCTTTTAGGTAATGTGTTAAGCCTATGGAGCAAATGGTCAACGGTGAAACAGGTTAACAAGTGTCCTGAGCCCAGGCAATTTTGTGATCTCTTATTAAAGGACTTGATAGCTAGAAAGACTAAATGTTTTAACAGAAATCACACTTCAGATAAGATAGATAGATGACTCTTCCTTTTTGCTAAAGGAGTTAAATATGTGGAGACTTTCCAAGCTGCCATGGGATGCGTTGCATCCTGGCTGCACGGTCACTGGGGTTTTGGCCAGGCTCTGTAACCAATCTTGTTCTCTCTGCTGGTTCTCAGATACACGCTGAATGTCCTCGAGGACCTGGGCGATGGTCAGAAAGCTAATGATGACATTATAGTCAGCTGGGTAAACCAGACCCTGAAAGAAGCTGGCAAGTCCACCTCCATCCAAAACTTCAAGGTGCAGGTTCTTCTCTTGCACCCAAAAGGAGAGGGGTGCTCAAAATTATTTCGTTGGCTGGAGGAACAGCAGGGGCACCTTAGAAAGGGGTTTAAGCAGGACAGGATTCAGTCTGTGCTGGGAACAAAGTGGCTTCAAGCTACCAGTGAGGAGACTTTTTAGGACTGCCCATGGTGGGGCATAGTGGTGGGGCAAGAGAGCTGATGGGGTGGCAGAGGAGGGGAGGGTGGTCGGGCTCTGGGGCAGAGGTGGGGGTTGAGATGCTGGCAAACATGGGGACTAGAGCTGGTGAGCATTGTCCTTTGGGGTCTGCAGGGCAGACCTGCTGCCTGCATGTCAGTCACTGCTGCATATTTTCAGAGCACTTGCAGTAAATTGGAGTAATGATCTTGTACTATTACCGAAGGAGAAGCAGCAGTTTTTGGTTTTCCTTGTGGTCCAGCTGGGCATAATCACTAACACTGCTGCTTTGAAATGGCTTGTTTAAAGCTTGTTTTGCTGCACATTGCAGAGCAGCTGAGTTGAGGTGAGCTTTAAGGATTAGACATTCATCTTTACTTGCCTGTCCCTGTGTTCTGTAGGACAAGACTATCAGCACAAGCTTGGCGGTTGTGGATTTAATTGATGCTATACAGCCTGGTTGTATCAACTATGACCTTGTAAAGACTGGTCATCTATCGGAAGATGACAAACAAAATAATGCTAAGTAAGTTTGCTATCTCAAAAGCTTTTTTGCATTGAAAGAGTCTGCATTCCATGTGCTGGCCTTAAGCTGCAAGTGTTTCTACCACAGTTTATTACTGTGGTTTTCAATCTCGTTTAACCCGTGCCTTTCAGACGGGCAGCACTTCTTGAAATCTAATTGCTGTCCTTGTCTGTAATGCTGGAGGGAGTAGTTGGCTGGACTGTCATGCTTGTTGAGAGAAATGCAGAACAGCCCAAGCAGTTCTTAGCAATGATATTCTGTTTCTCACCTGTCCAGGCATATGAAGCGCTCTGGGTTTTGAAATTGAACCCTCGTATGTCTCATGTCTCACTGAATCATCATAGGTTGTCAAGTTTAAAGTATGCCTATTAAAACATGCCTTTGAAATGTGTGATCTGCAACTGTTCTGCAGTGGCAGAATGACAGCAAAGTTTCTTGCAGATAATAGTCTCACTTGATTATTCCTAAAGAGCAAACAGAACAGGAAATATAAATGTTAGCTGATTAATCCTTGGTTATACATGCTATCTATTAGCCCTAACAAATATTAATTACAATTGTTTTAACTGTTGGTAAAGTGAACTTGATATTCAAAGGTCATTTTGCACATTAAAGACACTTTACTATGGAAAAGGAATACAGCGAGAGGTCAAAAAAAATTTATAAACCAAACAGATGTGATATGATTTGACTGTTGCACATCTTGAATCTTAATAAAGAGGATAATAGGTGACATTGTGTTGGATAGGGCAGGCGCTGACTTGTCATTTATTGGTAGCAGTCTAAGTTCTGACCCACTTATCTTTCCATGGTGAATAGGTATGCTGTGTCCATGGCAAGAAGAATTGGTGCCAGAGTTTATGCTCTTCCAGAAGATCTTGTGGAGGTGAAACCGAAGATGGTCATGACCGTGTTTGCCTGCTTGATGGGCAGAGGAATGAAGCGAGTATAAAAGGGTTGATCCATGTAAAGGGAAAAAAAAAAAAAAAAAAAAAAACCCAAACCAAAACGCAACAAAAACCCAACCTGCCACCCTGGATGCATGAGTAGCAGATCAGCTGTGACGACGTTGAAATGCTGTTGGCCTAGGAGCTGTTGAAGTTCAAAGGACTTTGTTTTGCTTTGCAAGACAAACTCTTATCAAAATTCTCAGGGAGAGGAGTTTTAACCAACAGACATGCTCTTTTCCCAAAGAAAGTTTAACTTATCAAGAGCTCACAGAAATGCATTCATAACAGACTTGCATCTTGCAATACTGCTCTGGAGCTGTTTTCACCCCATTATTTCTCAGATACTTGGTGTGTGGGGTTTTGTTACCTCTGAGGGCTATAAGGTGGTTGGTATGAGTTGTAATGGAAACAAATCTAATTTCTATCTGCAATCCAGTTAAATTTTTATCATATGGTCCAAGCATATTCTAGGTTTGACCACTTCCTTAACTTTGCAAATAAAGCTACAGTACAAGTTGGGACCTGCAGGCCAGCTCGCAATGCTACATGAGAAATGTGTAATTAGGAAGATGGATCTTCCTCTGGTATTCTGTGTACATGGTGCTTTTTTATACATCTAACTATTTGGATTACAAATAAAGCATGGCAGTTTTCACTTTTGCTGCTTATAGAAAGGATTTTTTTTGTTATTTTGTTTTGGTTTTTTTTTTAAAGTTATACTATATATGAGAATACCACCATCCTTGGACCTCTCACAGTAACATATAATACCATGTTGCTGATGGCACAGTTACACCTGAGAATGGAAGTGAATGCATTTTTGTATGCATCTTGGTTCAGTTCTGTGCACCTAGAAAATAATTTTTACAAAAATCTGCATGAAAACAATAACTTTTTTATTTAAAATGCTGTTGGATATAAAACCATACTACACTGTGGGGAGGTTTTGTGCAGGGAAGAGGCAAATGTTATAAACAGCAGGGTTCAATAAACTGAAGAGCAAATGTGATGGAACATAAAACTATTTTTACAGATAAAAGGAAGTGTTGTCGCCAAAGGAGGAAGATGCTGTATCCATAGGATTTAATATTATCTTGCTTTGGCAAGCTGTTTGCTATATTTTGAGATCATATTGCTATTCCAAGCTATTCACAGTGATGTAATATGGTGGCAAAGCATTAGTTGAAATAAAAACATTTTAAATACATGCGCTTCTCTTTATTTACACTGACCCAGCATGGCAGCCTGTCCTCAGTTGCTTTTAGCTTTGCTTTGGTTGATGTTTTTGTTTTGTGCCAGGTCCATTGATCTATAAGATACCCTAGAATCAGGGTGTGCTTGAAGAGCTCTTGCTTTTTAATATGGACCCTGGCGGTGTGGTTATTCTCAACCTGTGTTTTGGCGAGGCTTTGCCTTTATGGTAGCTTCTGTAAAACCTTGCGCTTTAATTCTTGTTGTGTGCCCAAAGAGGATGTCTGCAGGTGTAGGGGAAGAGCCCTGTTAGGGCAAAACCCAGAAGGAGGAAGAAAAGTTGTTCCCTGTGTCAGGGGTGTGCCATCCAGGCATGTTTCCAGAAACCACAGGTCTGGGGGCGTAGTGGCAGCTGACACAAGTCTGGCATGATTTGGGTCTCAGGGTGCTGTGGTAGGAGAGGGGATGCCCAGCAGACACCAGCTGTTAGGGGAGATTTGCCTGCTTGCTGTGTCCAGGAACAGGGCTGTGGGTGCTGGAGGGATGTGGTGATCCCAATGCACCAATTCCTTTGCTTGTGCAACCCATGGGTGAGAGCCTGGGTGTCTGGTGAGCTTTGCCAAAACAGTGGCCCGACAGCGCAGAAGTCCCCAGAACCACCAGTGGCTTTGATGAAAATCAAGAACAATTTGTGTGACACTGCATTAAACAAACTTCTGTGACCTTAACTATGTAAACCTGGTCCAGGCTGTCCTCCTCCTGACCTGTCTGGAATGATTCTGCCTGCCCCTCGCCCTGGCCCAGTGGTGAAAACAGGTAGGTGAGTTTTGTGCAAGAGGCGTGTTGCAGTTTGTCTGCTGATGGAATGGTGATGAGTTTGTGGGTTAACCCAGATTACAAGTTGGTGCTGGGCCTTCTCTTTGGACATTGTTTCTGGGCAAACAAGGTGGCACAGCTGTGGGCTTAAGCCATTTCAAAACTCCTACAAGCCAAATGCTTGGAGGAGCATGGGAACCCAACTACCAGATATGTCATTCCACATCCCATGCTCCAGGTGCTGGTGCGAAGGGGGTCTGTTCCAATGCTATGTTGTCAGTGCTCCTGAACCGTGTACATGGTTGTGTACTCTCTTTTCTTTTTTAAGCAAGGAGGGGAAAAAAAACCCACCCCAAAAACCCAAGCCACTCTTCCTGTGACCTTGTCCTCCATGAGAGACTGCTGCAGCAGCAGATCCTGCTGGAAAGTGATTTCTGTTGAAGCAGATGTTACATAGATCATCTGGAACCCATGGTAAGAATTGCATAGCTTCCTTTTGTCCCCCTCTTCGGGTTTTTCAGGTGATTAAGTGTAATTGCCTTAGCAAGATTATTTGGGACCCACAAGGCTTTGTCTTGGCAGCACAGTGGGTGTCCATTTGCACTGGGTGAGTCCCCGGTGGCGCAGGTGATGCACTGCGACCACGCAGGTTGTGCAGTAGAAGCTCCCACCCCACGAGAGCTTTTTCTGACGGCTAGATGGTGTGGGCCAGTGCCAGGCAGTGGATGTGTCTCCAGTGCTGAGCCCGGGACTGGGGTGCCATCCAGGGGCGAGCGCTCAGCACTGCAGCTGGCCGGGCTCCCGGCAGGGATCGGGCCCCCGCGCTGGGGTGCAGGGTGACCTGCTCGGGGTCGGGAGGTCAGGAGAGCACGGGGGCAGACAGGGAATCACTAAAGCCTGAAAACGTGGAGGGCCATGATACTTTGGGATTTGCAAGTTTGGGACTGGAGGGCGTGGAGCTGCAGCTTCTTGGAGAAACTTCTGGTTTTCGTGCTTGAAAGATTATCTATTCATCTATTTTCCTTGCTTGGTTTGAAAATGATGGTCAGAGTGAGATGCTGCCTTCTTCTGAGCCCCCCTTCTCTGGTCAGAAATCTCCGTGTGCCCCTCCTGCAGCTGGTGCTTCTGGGCTGCAATGCCACATGCCATCTTTCCTCATCTTTAATGGCCAGATGCAAATCTGCTATTAGATGCTGGTCCTTCAGAGCATGTTGAGAGGCTCGTGCTGCTGGGAGCACAGCAGGGAATGCTCCATTAAAAGCAAAGGAGGAACAAGTTTCTTTGAAGCAGCTGCTTCTGTACCATTATGTCTCATGCGGGCTGCAGAGATGAAAGTTTATGAGGGCTAGCTGAGTGATGGGGACTTAATTTTTCTATGCGTAAGAGATGAAAACAGGGCAGGTGAAAGGGAGGAATTTAGCAGGGTGCTGGAGAGGGGCTGGTGCACCTGAGAGGAGACATGCAGGAGTCCTGCCTGCTGCAGGGGTCAGGGCATGGGCTGCAATGGCACCAGCTTGGGAGCACCGGGTGTGCCAGCAAACCCTCTCAGTGGGTTATTGCATGAAGCCTCACGTACAGCCAGCTGGGAACTTTCCACTGGTACAAGTTTTTCATAAGAGAATATGTAAACAAAGCTTCCCACAGGAAATCATGTATATTTTCACTGAAGATGGAGCAATATACCTAAGTAGAGTCTCATCCATCCTGCTGAAATAGTGGTCTAGTTATTTATAGCACTGGTTGGAGGTAAGGCCAAACTTCTTAGACTTTGGAAGTGACCATGTGCATCTGTCCGTCCTTGCTGCTTTTGCCTCCTGGTACCAGGTTAAAGGGGGAAAAAAGGATACTCTGGCAATTACTGAATGGGAAAGCATCTCCTTCTTGTGCTGGATGTATTTAAGAAATGGGCTAACTCAAAGAAAAGTTTTGGGGCAAAGCAAAGCAGACATGTCATGGTGAAGGTCCAGGGCAGGCAGGATAAACCCCAGTGCTTTCTCAAAAAAAAAAGCCCCTAGCAAGCAAGCTTTCAAAACAGTTTCTGTTTTGTCAAACACTTCTAAAAGTTTCTAGCAGGAGCCAGAGATGTAAGCTTTAGCACATTTCTTTGCTCCTGCAAGTCTTTTTGCTCTTTCATATTCAATTATTTGTTTTTTTATTTATTCAGTTACTTGCTTTTGTTTATTCAGTTATGTGCTTTTGTTTCCAAGGTTTTTTAGCAGTGTCAGCTTTGTTCATACTGAACTATTTCTTTTTTAAACAGTCAAGCTTGCTGCTGCCTTTCTGAGTGTGTGTTGTCCTTAATCTCAAGGATCTCCTTCAAATGTCCTTCCAAGCCCAGACTGCATCTTCAGGGCCTGTGTTTTTTGATGGAAATTTTTCTTGTGTTCTTTGCAAGTTTCATTTTTTTGTGGTTAAAAATTGTAGCCACATGTTCTTGCTGAGCGTGCTGTGTACAATTTGTTAAGTATTTCTATTGCTGCTTTGTCATAGCACAGAAGTAGCAATTTTAGTGGCGCTCCTGTTCAGTGTTTAATGAGGTGGTAGCATAAAAATGGAAGGAATATTTTCTGCAAGCATCCAGAGGAGTTAAGGCTCTCATTCATACAAACTTTTCACTAATTTATATTTTTCAATGGAAAATATCTAATTTTGTAGGGACTTCAAAAAATTGCTGAGGTGGATTTTGCTTGCTTGTTTTTTACTTCTGCCTTTTTCTGTTGCAGATCGGTAGCAGAGAGGAATGCAAAAGCAAGGAACAAACTGGGGATTTTTTCCACTGCCTCCCAAAGTATGTGAAGTATGATGGCACCGAATGAGCAAACAAAATGGTGAAACAGCACAAACAAAACGTAAAGCAAAAACGTATTTACAATTGAATACTTTGCACAAACCTAGTCACAAATCTCATAACCAGGAAGACGCAACACGTGTGGTTTTGTTGTGCAGCCCCAGTTTGTCCCTTCACTGGTTAAATGGCAAAGGTTGGTCTTACTCTGCACCCTGTGGCAGGTTTCCCTTGTCAAAATGTGCTCATTTGTGTGTTTTCAGCACTAAGCAAAGGTTTATTTCTCTCTTACCTCTTATCAGCTTGGGATAATTCCTCTAAGGACAGGGACTATAGTGTGTCTGCCACAAATTCTGTTGCTTCCTTCTGCGAACCTCAGTAAACACTGGGAATGTCTTGTGGCAAGTGTTTACAGTGATAATTGCTGAAAACTTGGTCATCTCTCTGCAATGTTATCTAGGTGTTCCTGCTTTTAGAAGTCAGGTGAGAAATAATCACTAAAAACATCTCGGAGGAAAAGCTGAAGAGCTGTAAAGAACATCATTCCTTAGATCTGGCTATGCTGCCACCAGCCTTCATGGCTGATGGCAAGGTGTCCTGGTTTTGACTGGGATAGTTATTTTTTTTCCTAGTAGCTGGCATAGTGCTGTGTTTTGGATTTAGTATGAGAATAATGTTGATAACACACTGATGTTTTAGTTGTTGCTAAGCAGTGCTTACACTAGTCAAGGACTCTTCAGCTTCTCATGCCCTGCCAGTGAGAAGCTGGGAGGGGACACAGCCAGGACAGCTGACCCAAACTGGCCAAAGGGATATTCCATACCATATGACATCATGTTCAGTGTATAAACTGGGGGGAGCTGGCCGGGGGACGGACTGCTGCTTGGGAAGTGGCTGGGCATTGGTTGGTGGGTGGTGAGCAATTGTTGCAATTGCATCACTTCTTTTGTACATTATTTTATCATTAATATTGTTATTATTTTCCCTTTCTTTCCTGTCCTATTAAACTAACTCTATCTCAACCCACAAATCTGACTTTCTTTTTTTTACTTTTTTTTTTACTTTTTTTTTTTCCCTAATTCTTTCCCCCATCCCGCTGAGGGGGACAGGGAGTGAGCAAACGGCTGTGTGGTGTTTAGCTGCCTGCCAGGTTAAACCACAACAGTCCTTTTTGACACCCAGCATGGGGTGCAAACAGTTCAAGATAATGACAGATCTGACCAGAATGTGTTGAAACAAATTTGTGATAAGCATTCATTATATTACTTTAATAGCAACTGGTTGCCATGTTGATTCATTTGCTCTCAGAGTTGTTGTGCTTGTTCTCAGAGTTGTGCTGTCTAACACCTTACTTGCCATATGCATTCCCTGTGGTGCTGGTTATCACCTCTGGGAGTTGGACCAGCCGGGTTAGCTCAGTTGGTTAGAACATGGTGCTAATAACACCAAGTTCACAGGTTCAATCCCTGCTTACTGCAGGGGGGTTGGGCTCGATGATCTCTCAAGGTCCCTTCCAACCCAAAGCATTCTGTGATTCTATGATTAAAGTTATCGCTTTGCTGTACTGTGTAACACTTGCTTATGGTATGATAAAATTATTGGTTGTGAGATTGTACTCAGCACTGCCGTCATCCCCGTACTTTGGGAGCCATCTCTTGGAAACTATTAGTAATCACACTTTTCACCTCTTCTCCTCAGAGAACCAATCTATGGGGGAGGAGGGAGGGACACTTTCTCCCACTCCTTCACCTTCCCTTTATCCTTCAGGCTAGTTACAACAGCTCTTGAGAACTTTGAGTATCCTTGGGACATTCAAACCAGCATGGTCCTACTGCTATGTCTCCTGAATGTGGTTCAGGTCTTATTTAGGGTTAAACAACTATTTAAGAATATAATCTAGAGATCTACCCCTGTGACAGGCACTGCAGCTGCTCCAACCCCAACGATGGGCACTGCGGCTGAACCAGAGAGCCAACCCATGCCAGTATCAGTTGCCTCTATACACAAGAAGAAATACACAAGATGATCAGCTCGTTTAGTAAGGGATGAAGATGAACGAGGGCCATCGTGAGAACAGGAGGGGGAAGAGGCAGAACCCATAAATGAGATGGTAACCACCCGATGCCTATCCCTGAGCGAGCTGCGAGATATGCAAAAAATATTTCAGTTGTTGCACAGGCGAGCACATCATCACCTGGCTGCTCTGATGCTGGGATAATGGGGCCAGTAGCCTGGAATTAGAGGGTAAGGAAGCCAAGCAGCTGGGATCCCTTTCTAGGGAAGGGGGCATTGACAAAGCAATTGGAAAAGGGGCACAAGCGCTCAGCCTCAGGAGGTGAAGGAAAGGTAGCCCTTTAAGGAAGATGTTATATGTCATCCAGGCAAGTGGACTGCCATGGAGAGAGGTATCCAGTACCTGAGGGAATTAGCCATGCTGGAGCTGATTTATGATGACCTGAACAACAAGCAGTTATCCAAAGATCCAGATGAAGTCAGGTGCATGCGACCCATGTGGCAGAAGTTGGTATGGAGTGCACCGTCATTGTATGCCAGCTCATTGGCAGTAATGCCCTGGAAAGACGGAGAAGGACAAACAGCAGATGAATTGGCTGGCCAACTCCATCAATACGAAGAAAGTCTCTCTTCCTCCCTACGGGCCTGCAGAAAAACTGTCCTGAAAAACTGTCCCGGGAATTCCAGCAACTGAAAGAGGGTATGTCCTACTCCCCACCTGTACGCACCAGTATCTTAGCCATCAGGAGTCAGTGTCCTTCTGCTCAAGAGAGAGGATATAGTGGATACACACCACAGGCCAACCTATGGTTTTACCTGCGTGACCACGGGGAGGACGTGAGGAAGTGGGATGGGAAATCTGCCTCAACCCTAGAGGCACGGGTAGGTGATTTGCAAGGAAAAACAATCACACGATGGGGTTCTTCCAGGAAAATTGCTGCTCCAGTTTCCGATGGGCAGTTCCCCAGACAGAGTAGAAGGGCTGATCTTACTCCTGATCTTAATGAAGGAAATGCTGACTTGTATTTACAAGAAGGGAGTAACGAGTAGTATGACCAGTATTAGAGGGGCCCTGCCTCCAGCCAGGTGGAGGAAAGGGACAACCGGCTTTACTGGACTGTGTGGATTCTATGGCCTGGCACATCAGACCCACAGGAGTATAAGGTTCTAGCAGACACCGGTGCACAGTGTACCTGATGCCATCAAGCTATAAAGGGGCAGAAACCACCTGTATTTCTGGAGCAACAGGGCGATCCCAACAGCTAACCGTACTGAACCGGCTGAAGTGAGCCTAACTGGGAATGAGTGTCAAAAGCACCCCATTGTGACTGGCCCAGAGGCTCCGTGCATCCTTGGCATAGACTACCTCAGGAGGGGGTATTTCAAGGACCCAAAAGGGTATAAGTGGGCTTTTGGTATAGCTGCCTTGGAGATGGAGGAAATTAAACAGCTGTCCACCTTGCCCAGTCTCTTGAAGGACCCTTCTATTGTGGGGTTGCTGAGGGTCAAAGAACAGCAAGTGCTGATCGCTACCACAGAGGTGCACTGGTGGCAATATTGCACCAACCAAGCCTCCTTGTTTCCCATCCATAAGCTGATTTGTTGACTGGAGAGCCAAGGAGTGATCAGCAAGCCTCGCTCACCTTTTAACGGTCCCATATGGCTGATGTGAAAGTCTAATGGAGAGTGGAGGCTAACAGTAGACTATCGTGGCCTGAATGAAGTCATGCCACTGCTGAGTGCTGCCTTGCCAGACATGCTGGAACTTCAATACAAACTGGAGTCAAAGGCAGCCAAATGGTATGCCACAACAGATATTGCTGATGCATTCTTCTCAATCCCTTTGGCAGCAGAGTGCAGGCCACAGTTTGCTTTCACTTGGAGGTGCGTCCAGTACACCTGGAATTTGACTGCCCCAGGGGTGGAAGCAGAGCCCCACCATTTTCCATGGACTGATCCAGACAGCACTGGAACAGGGTGAAACTCCAGAGCATTTGCAATATGTTGATGATGTCATCGTGTGGGGCAATACAGCAGAAGAAGTTTTTGAGAAAGGGAAGAAAATAGTCCAAATCCTTCTCAAGGCCAGTTTTGCCATAAACCAAAGTAAGGTCAAGGGACCTGCACAGGAGATCCAGTTTTAAGGAATAAAATGTCAAGATGGATGCTGTGAGATCCCAATGGATGTGATCAGCAAAATAACAGCTATGTCTCCACCAACTAGCAGAAAGAAAACACAAGCTTTCTTAGGCGTTGTGGATTTTTGGAGAATGCATATTCCAAATTACAGTCTGATCATAAGCCCCCTCTGTCAAGTGACCCAGAAGAAGAATGATTTCAAATGGGGCCCTGAGCAATGACAAACCTTTGAACAAACTAAATGGGAGACAGCTCATGCAGTAGCCCTTGGGCCAGTCTGGGCAGGACAAGATGTAAAAAATGTGCTCTACACCTCAGCCAGGGAGAATAGCCCTACCTGGAGCCTCTGGCAGAAAGCACCAGCAGAAACTTGAGCACCAGTCGACTGCTGGGGTTTTGGAGTTGGGGATACAGAGGATCCAAGGCCTGCTATACTCCAACTGAGAAAGAGATATTGGCAGCATATGAAGGGGTTTGAGCTTCTTTAGAGGTGATTGGTCCTGAAGCACAGCTCCTGCTGGCACCCCGACTGCTGGTGCTGGGCTGGATGTTCAAAGGGAGGGTCCCCTCTACACATCACACAACTGATGCTACGTGGAGCAAGTGGGTTGCACTGATCACACAAAAGGCTCGAAAGGAAACCCCGGTTGGCCAGGAATCTTGGAAGTGATCATGGACTGGCCAGAAGGCAAAGATTTTGGAATATTGCCAGGGGTGGAGTTGATGCATGCTGAGGAGGCCCTACTGTATAAAAAACTGCCAGAAAATGAAAAGCCATATGCCCTGTTCACTGATGGGTCCTGTTGTATTGTGGGAAAACATCAGAGATGGAAAGCTGCTGTATGGAGTCCTATACAACAAGTCACAGAAACTGCTGAAGGAGAAGGGGAATCGAGTCAGTTTGCAGGGGTGAAAGCCATCCAGCTGGCTTTAGATATTGCTGACTGAGAAAAGTGGCCAGTCCTTTATCTCTATACTGACTCATGGATGGTGGCTACTGCTCTGTGGGGGTGGTTGCAGCAATGGAAGCAGAGCAACTGGCAGTGCAGAGGCAAACCCATCTGGGCTGCTGCATTGTGGCAAGATATTGCTACCCGGGTAGAGAACCTGGTTGTAAAAGTACATCACATAGGTGCCCACGTACCCAGGAGCCAGGCCACTGAAGGACATCAAAACAACCAGCAGGTGGATCAGGCTGCTATGATTGGAGTGGCTCAGGTGGATCTGGACTGGCAACATAAGGGTGAATTATTTAGAGCTCGGTGGGCCCATGACACCTCAGGCCATCAAGGAAGAGATGCAACATATACATGAGCTTGTGATCAACAGGTTGACTTGACCATGGACACTATTGCACAGGTTATCCATGAATGTGAAATAGGTGGTGTGATCAAACAAGCCAAGTGGTTAAAGCCTCTCTGTTACGGAGGATGACGGCTGAAATATAAATATGGGGAAGCCTGGCAGATTGATTATATCACATTCCCACAAACTTGTTAAGTCAAACGCCATGTGCTCACCATGGTGGAAGCAACCGTCAGATGGCTTGAAACATATCCCATACCCTATGCCACCACCTGGAACACTATCCTGGGCCTTGAAAAGCAAGTCCTATGGTGACATGGCACCCCAGAAAGAACTGAGTCAGACAACAGGACTCATTTCTGAAACAACCTCCTAGACACCTGGGCCAAAGAGCATGGCATTGAGTGGGTATATCACATCCCCTATCATGCACCAGCCTCTGGGAAAATCTAACGATACAATGGACTGTTAAAGACTACACTGAGAGCAGTGGACGGTGGGATGTTCAAACACTGGGATACACATTTAGCAAAGGCCACCTGGTTAGTCAACACTAGGGGCTCTGCAATTGAGCTGTCCTTGCCCAGTCAAAACATTTATGTACAGTAGAGGGGGATAAAGTCCCTGTGGTGCACATAAAAAATATGCTGGGGAAGACAGTCTGGGTTACTCCTGCCTGCGGCAAAGGCAAACCCATTTGTGGGATTGCTTTTGCTCAAGGACCTGGGTGCACTTGGCAGGTGATGCAGGATTATGGGCAAGTCTGATGTGTACCTCTGCAGGAAATCCAGATCTGTGAAGTGCAAATAAACAGTGTTGACTGTGCCTGGTGGCCTGAAGGACAGGGTTTGTCATCGCTGTTACCGTGAGCACCGGACACCTTGGTTGGGCACCAGAAACAGTACTGATGGTTCTGGAGGTTGTGGGGCTGTTCCTGTGACCCGGCATGGGGAAGTGCTTCCTGCAGAGCAGAGGGGTTTCCCCCTGCAAGGGGCTCTGTGCCAGGCAGGGGTTTAGCCCACCAAGGTGTTCTATCTGGCCAGGAACATGTTGCATGTCAATAATCTTGCAAAGGAAAAAGCATCCAAAAATACTTAATATTTCTGGATGTGACTACAGTGGGCAAGGGAAGAGCTATAGATATCACCTGTCTGGACTTCTGTAAGGCCTTTGACATGGTTCCCCACAACATCCTTCTCTCTAAATTGCAGAAATATGGATTTCATGGACAGACTGTTCGGTGGATGAGGTATTGGTTGGATGGTCGCATCCAGAAGGTAGTGGTCAATGGCTCAATGTCCAGATGGAGATCAGTGACAAGTGGTGTCCCTCAGGGGTCCGTACTGGGACCAGTACTGTTTAATGTCTTCATCAATGACATAGACAGTGGGATCAAGCGCACCCTCGGCAAGTTTGCAGACACCACCAAGCTGAGTGGTGCAGTTGACACGCCTGAGGGATGGGATGCCATGTGGAGGGACCTGGACAAGCTCAAGATGTGGGTCTGTGTGAACCTCATGAATTTCAACAAGGCCAAGTGCAAGGTCCTGTACTTGGGTTGGGGCAGCCCCTGATATCAATACAGGCTGGGGGATGGAAGGGATTGAGATGAGTCCTGAGGAGAAGGACTTGGGGGTACTGGTGGATGAAAAGCTAAACATGAGCCAACAATGTGCACTTGCAGCCCGAAAGGCCAACTGTATCCTGGGCTGCATCAAAAGAAATGTGGCCAGCAGGTCAAGGGAGGTGATTCTGCCCCTCTACTCTGCTGAGGTGAGACCTCGCCTTGGGGTACTGTGTCCAGCACAGGAAAGACATGGACCTGTTGGAGCAGGTCAAGAGGATGACCATGAAGATGATCAGAGGGATGGAACACCTCTCCTACAAGGACAGGCTGAGATAGTTGGGGTTGTTCAGCCTAGAGAAGAGAAGGCTTTGGGGAGACCTTATTGCGGCCTTTCAATACTTAAAGCAGGTTTATAAGAAAGATGGGGACAAAATTTTTAGCAGGGCCTGTTGCAATAGGACAAGGGGTAACGGTTTTAAACTAAAAGAGGGTAGATTTAGACTAGATATAAGGAAGAAATTTTTTACAATGAGGGTGGTGAAACACTGCACAGGTTGCCCAGAGAGGTGGTAGATGCCCCATCCCTGGAAATATTCAAGGTCAGGTTGGACAGGGCTCTGAGCAACCTGATCTAGTCGAAGATGTCCCTGCTTATTGCAGGGGGGTGTTGGACTAGATGACCTTTAAAGGTCCTTTTCAGCCCAAACTATTCTATGATTTTGTACCAGCTTGAAGAAGGCCGTGCCTTTGAACCTGTGCTGCTGAAGCTTGCATGACTTCTCTGCATCCATGTGCCACTACAGGACCTTATTTGCCAATTTAACAGAACCGAGTGGGGCGTTTGGGGTGGCTGTGCAGGGGATGGTGAGTGAGGAGCAGGGGGAAGGTGAGGATGGAGATGAGACTGTGATCAGTGTTTAATCACTGAAGAGAAAGGGGCGTAGTTTAACCTTGGCTCTTATACTGTAAATTGAGTTCATCGCTGACCATGTGGCTGCTCATGGCTCTGATGCAGCACATACATGGCATGAGAGCTTTATAGTGCAGGATTTGGGCTGGTTTTAATATACTCAGAGAAATGGAAAAATCCCTTTGGGAGGATGAAGAAGGCTAATCTGTGTGAGGGAGGAAAGAAAGGTGAATGCTGCTGTGATGAAGGCATCATGATGACCTGTCAGTATTCCCCAGCAGCTGGAGGGAGGTGGCTTGGGGGTATGGCACTGGTGTGATGCCATGCCAGAGCTCATCAACAAGGGAGACACAACTTATATAGACCATCCCTGAGACAAATGAACTCTTTGCAGAGGTAAATGCAGAGCCATGTTAGCTGAGGCTCAATACTGTGACGAGCAGCTGAGTGATAAAATGTTTTACTTGGTGACATTTTCACCCACTCCTCCAACACTGTCTTATATTCTAACAGTGAAGCACCTCTTGTGCCGGCTGTGAGAAGTTACCCCATGTTCACAGAGATGCTGATGGACTGAGCCTTTTCTAGAGGCTTTTCCATATGTGCTGGAACATATGCAATTTATTCCTATTTCAGCTGTACTCGCAATATCCCCAGCATGGGCTGAGCGCAGGAAAGCAGCCCTTCCCTGAGAGGTCACATGTGGCTGTGGTCAGCTGGGAAACAGGGAGGACAGAGGCTGTGGTGGGGTCACACATCTTGGCCCCGTGTCACCCAGTACAAGCCCCAGCCCTGAACTTGTTAATGTGAGCTTCTCCTCTGCATGTGAACATTTACATTGAATTTTGATATTAGCATTTCAGATTTGAGCATTGCCCATGAATGAAAGCATTTATTCCTATATAATAAAATCCCTCTATTTCCATATAAAGCCCACCTGTAATGAAAACCATTGTTTACAAACAAATAGTGAGAAAAGAAATAAGTGGCCTCCACTTTATACATTGTCAAAATGTGACCATGGAGGTGTCCCATCCCCTTGCAAAATACCATGCGTGGCAGACAAGTGCCAGCAGGATGACCTTGCTGGGGAGAGTGGGGGGGCTGGGAGCCACGCTAGTACCAGCCACCCTGCACTTGTCTTCATTTGTCAGCTCAGGTGGCACCATGCAGTCCATCAGGTCCCCTGGATCAGGGACATTGAGCACTGTCATGTTGTGAGGGCCCAGGAAGGCACAGTGCAGCCCTTCAATCACTCCCCTGTGTGTTGCAGTCCACCGCCAGAACCAAAGCATCTTGCAGTCACATTTCCAGGGGTTGTGGGATAAAAACACATACTTCAGTTTTGGCAGTTCAGCGAACAAGCGGATGGGGAGGGAGCTGAGGTTGTTCTTGCTCAGGTGAAGGAAGTGCAGCTTGTTTAAGTATGAGAAAGCAGAGTCTGAGATTGAGGAGATCTGATTGTTGTTCAGGTACAAGTTTCTCAAGTTCAACAGATGTCTGAAGGTGCAGTCGACAGCAGTGATTCTGTTGGCTTCAAGGTGCATGGTCTTGAGCTGGATCAACCCATCAAAAAGCTGATTAGGCAAATCAGCGATGAAGTTGTGTCCTAAATTTAACATGCCCAATCTGAGAAGCTTTGTAAAAGCGCCATTTTGAATGATCCATATCCGATTCTTTCTGAGATTCAGATCATACAGAGTTTCCAGGTCCTTCAGGGAATCTCTGCCAATGGCTTCTATGTGGTTACCCTCCAGGGACAGCCTCGTGAGGCTGGAGAGGTTCCTAAAGGCTTGTGGGACATACCGCATGTTATTGGAGGCTAAATTGAGTCTTTCTAAAGAAGGCAGGTGTGAAAATAGAAGTGGATGGATTTCGAAGATATTGCAGTGGGACAAGTCCAGGCTGATGAGGTTTAATAGTCCTCTGAAAGTGTTTGCGTGTAGGTAGGTGAGGCGTGAGTTCCTGCTGAGGTGTAGCTCTCGCAGCTTTCTGAGAGCATGGAAGGTCCCCGGGGACAGGAAAGTCAGATTGTTTCCATCTAGCCAGAGGCTGTGGAGGAAAGTCAGGTTTCTGAAGGTATTGGTGGTGAGAATCCGCAAATTATTATTGGAGAGGTTTAGAGAGACTGTGGATGCTGCTGTTTCTCCAGGGAGAGCTCTCAGTCCGGCTCTGTTACAGTAGATAATCTCTTCAGGTGCACATTTGCACATGCTTGGGCATGAATCAGAGATATTCAGACTCAGTCCAGCCTTTGCTGCACAAGTAAATATAAGTATAAATATAACAAGAAAGAACATGACCAGCTACAATTCAGCCACCACAGCTAATACCTGATAGATAGTAGAGAAGGAGGCAAGAAAAAGAACATGTACCTGTTGGATAGGTGAACCGTGAGCATTGCAGGGTTGGTTGGGCTCTGCTTTTAGTGCACAGTGAAAATAAATTAGCTGGTTCTTCCTGCTGCAGACCAATGGGGATCAAGTCTTTACGCAGATAAAAGCCGATTAAGTGCTGCCCTGCTGTAAAGAGCATTACTGAGAGGCAGGGAGATCTCTCAGTAGAGCATCATGGTCTGACAGTGTTTTTTCCCACCTTCTGCCCCCTGCAAACAGCAGCAGGTAACAGACTTCCTTTGGGATCTGTCTGCAAGAGGCTGCTTCTCCTCAGTTCATCACTGTTCTCAGGATCTGCTTGGCAGTTTGCTCGAAAAACGCTCCGTGTTGGGGGTGGGGGGGGGCATTTTTGTACTTTTCTCCAGTTAGGGCTTCAATAAAGGCAGGTGAGAGTGGCACTTCCATCTGGATGTGAGACGGGGGGTGCTCACCCTGATGTGGCTGCACGTGCTGGCAGATGCCCTGGGTTCAGGCCATGATCCAGATGCCAAGGAAAGTGGAGCTGCGACTGAGCCCTGAGCACAGCCCTGTCGATGTCTGTGACTCCTCTGCAGTAAAACGGGAGACTCTCAGGAGCTGTGCAAGCCCCACGCTCCCTGCCAGCCAGGAATGTGCAGGGGAGTGCTGTGTCCTGGTGAAGCCTCTTCTTGGGATAAGCCCTGAGCCATCTATGAGATGATCCCCAAGGGCAAAATGCGGAACACCCCAAGAGCATGCTGCCCTTCCAAAGGTGCTGCCTGCCTCCAGCAGGTCTGAAGATGTCACTGAGCAGCTGGAGCTGGGCTTGGGTCCCTAAAAGCCCATGTCCTTGTGCCCCTCCCTGGTTTTCATCCTATATTCAGAATGAAAAGGAAAAGTCCAATCAGAGGGTTGATTGATGCATCCAGCAGTCAGTGATCACCAGTCTGCAGGCTGGTTATTTTGCTTATGATGCCAAGAAGGCTAGACCCAGGCCTTGCAGCTGATGTGTCAGCAGGGAAACCAGTGACACAGTTGCTGCTCTTGTTTTTTTATTTTATTATTATTATCTTTTAATTTTTGTTTTCCCCCTCACTTCTCTCTGCTGGAGTTCTCATGTTTTTGATGTGTTTGAAGCACCTTCTTTCAGCCCCCTCCCTTTAGGTACGTTTCCTTGCTCTTAATATCTTGGTCTGCCTCAGCTTTTTTCTTTAATGTTTAACAGATTTGGGTTTCCTTCTCTCCCCTGCCTTGCCAGCTCTGTCCAGACAGTGGCTAAAAACCCAAGTATATGACATGCCCAATGGTAAGTGTGAATTGGATAAGTCTGCAGATCCATTGTTTTCTTGGCAGAAGCAGATTAGGTCTCCTGTGCTGTTAAATCACTGTGTTGGCTTCAGCTGGTTCTGTTTACTTCTCCATTTTTTCAAGCAACAACCCTCTAAAGAACAGCTTCTCCCTAGAAGCTTGGCTGGAATGGCTGCGTTGTGTAATGGAGACCATCTTCCAGCTGTAAACAACATAATTTATTTAGTTAGACAGGCTTTGCTGCAGTGTTACTAGGGGCCAAAAGCTGGTTTTCACCCTGAGAGCAGTGGCAATGGCACCTTGCCAAGGGGCTTGTCCTGGGAGCCCCAGAGGAAGGTGGAAATGTGCACTGCTCACCCCATCCAGCTACAGTTTGGGGCCATGCCAAAGGTTTTGGTGGGTGAATCTTTGTTTTCTGTATTCCTGGCTCAGCTGGGACTGCTCCTTTGAGGATATCACTCTGGAAAGGTGTCCTGCTGCTGGGATGTCCATGGTTTCTCTTACCTCCTGCTGCAGCATAGCTATGAATATCCATTGCTCCATGACTTTGCCTGTGCATCCCTGGTGAAGGGATTTCTGCTGGTCTCTGTGCAAGGTAAGTGCGCTGCTCTGCGTCTGCTAGGAATGGTCTCACCTCTAGCTGAAGTTTTGTAGCTCAGGCTGAAGAAGATGGATTACTTGCTCTGATGTCCTTTTTGTTGTACACTGGCTTTATTTCTGGTTGTAATTCCAGCAGTGTTGCCATGTTCTTATTCAAGCCCAGTGGTTTCTCTGATTCTCCTTGATTTCATATTGGAAATTTTCAGAGGCAAAAAGCATGCAGCTCTTTGAGCTCATTGTTGCCAGATGTTGCTTAACTGGACTAAAACATAGTGGTGAAACAGGACCACACAGCTGCAGAATGTCCCCTTGCTTCAGAGCCTGTAGGTCCAAGGAAGCCCATAAGTATCAAAACAACCAGTTTTTTACACCTTGTCATGGGTTTGGCAATTCCAGATCTCCCTGTAATGATTCCATGATACACATGGGTGGCAGCTGTCTTGACAGGACTTTGGCTGTTGCTGCTGCCTGGGCAACATTTACTGATGACGGCTCTGGGTTGCAGCTGCCCTTGTGGTGGAAGCAATGCAGCGGTGTACCATCGCTCAACATCATGGAGAGCTAAACCTTTGCTGAGGGCTGAGTGTTGATCCAAGATAACAATTGCAGGTATGTCCTATGTGTGCTGCAGTGCCCAGTGCTCCTTTGCAAGAAGTGCTCAGCACTGTCTGTCCAGCTTCAGCTTCCTGAGCATCATTGCTGGAGTCAGCAGTAGCCAGCATCACTACCACATCAGATGCTGCAGAGACAAGGTAAAGACATGGTCCTTGAGAATGATTTTTCTCTCTAGCTACTTTTTTAACAAATACTTCCCCACTATGGTCCATTCAATTATGAGCATTCAGCTCTTGGGCTGTCTTATCTAGATAAGCTCTCTTGGTTGTCTTGCTCCATCTGCTAGGAGGGTTTTCTGGCGTGCATCATGTGTTTTGGCTGAGGTGGCTCATCCTTCTGGCTTGGAAAGGCTGAGCCACTGTAGGTCTTCTGTTAAAATGTATTCCACCCATTGCATGACTATGATTGTGTTTTGTCTTTTCTTCAGTCACTGAAGAAAACATTCATCTGACATTTGGGATTTATAGCCCAGCACACCCACTTCAGAAATTGTTTGTAGCTGATGTCAAGAGCCTTGCCTAATACTGTAGATTTTAAGGAGTTGTATTCTCTTTACAGGATCAAGGTTTGATACAAGCAGTCCAAACATGTACTTTGGGATGGTCTTTCTGGTCTGATGAATTAAAGGAGCAAGGTTTGCTTTCTTTAAACTTTCTGGTGGGCAAGGGCGGGGTGAGCAGAATCACTTAATAGCTTTGTTGATTAAAAGAAGGATTAAATAAATTGGAATACCCAAGTGTCAGGAATATTCTGACTTCCCCAAAGCTTTATCTAGCTGGTGAACTCTCTTTCATATGTATCTTGGCATTTTTGGTACATAAGACAAATTCCTGATAAAAACACTTAAAAAGTGGGAAATGATGCTTGCAGTGAGTATAGATTAAAACAGCAAAGGAAGGAAGATTTTTATTTTTAAAGGATCTCTGGAAAGAGACCCCCTGGGTACTCTATAGCTCTTTAAAACTGGCTGCAGAGTCCTAGCTCTCCCTAAAAAATCGCTTTAAGACCGTAAAAACAAATATGAAGTATGCTCCCACATCATTTAAATGCCAGGTTATATACACATATATTAATACTAATAAAGCAGAAGTTAGACAGGAGGGAGCAGCTCTCCCACAAGCTGTGGGCATCAATTGTCTTGACTTCTGCTGCTCATCACAGCAACTGGTCTGGGAGAAGTGAGCAGGAGAAAATTACCTCAGATGAAAAATTGTTCTTTATGAAAGCTGAGTGTGGGCTCACATTGCTATCTGGCTGAGTAGGTCTCAGTTGCTGAAATGCTGTGCTTTGGCCATAGCAGCATCAGTGGGATTTAGGCTCTATGCCTGTTGTGGGTAAGCCCTGGTACCCAGTGGTTTATCTTTATCTGGGGCCATGGCTGGAACCTGTACAGCACTCGGGAACAGAGCTCTGGGCAAGTGCTGCAGTGTTCCCCCCGAGAGCAGGCAGCGGTGCCAAGGCACGTGCACACACTGCCTTTAATAGCAATGGGTGCAGCATGTTTTCAAAGTCACTTATGTGCTTGTTTTCTTTACTACTTTTAGTAACTCATAAAATGCTTACAGCCAATTATTTGAACAAACAATGTGATGAATGATAATCTCAGAACTGGCAGTGCTATCAGCTGGACCCAAACATCTCATACAAGAAATGCTTTGGAAAAGTTTTCTGCATGCTGGAGGTGGAAAGGGAATCCCTCTTCCCTTCAGACTGCCTCTGCCACACTCCAGACACTGATCAGTTTCAAAAACTGACTTCTTCCAGCAGATGAATGGGACCAGAGCTCTCTGATACTGTACACTGATGGGCCCTAGTTGGATGGCTCTTGTGTGCACTGCTGTGCTGCTGCAAAGTGGAAAAGCAGGGCTTTCCCCAGGCTTGCTCAGTGCTTCCACATGAAATCATGGGTCCAGGAGGGAAAGTGAAACACTGACCATGTTTTCCCTTTAAAAATGCTAGCAGTTCTCCCTCCTGGCCCAAACACTGTGTTTGCAGACACCCACTGTCAGAACTGCTCATGCTTCAGAGGTACATGAGACAGTCTTAAGACCCAGCATGCCAAGGCAAGAACCATGGATGCTGGGTGCAAGCAGGACTCGCTGCCTCGGCCATCAGTTTTCAACTAGTCACTGCTCACAACTGCTCTCCTCCCTAAGGCCCCAAAAAGGATGTGAGAAAGCAGCCTTCTCTGCAGCAGTGCTCTGGGGCTGGGGAAGGAGAAGGTAGATAGATGCTCCAATCTTATTTGCAAGACTGAGCAATTATTCCCTAAAGAAACCCTTAAACAAACAAATGTGAGAAGGAGGAATGCATATAAAAGTATATAGAGCGCTGGGGGAACCCAGCTGCAGGCAGGATGGTTTCAGTGCATGTGTGCAAAAGGTCTGTTTGGCACGATGCAAATGTGCCATCCAGCATGACTGAAATCATCGCTCCCCTGGCAGTGTGTGGGTGCTGGGTCCCCAGCTTCTGCCACCAGCCCCGGAACCAGGGAGTCAGGGCATCCTGCTGTAAATCAGCACCAAAGGGGTCAGAGCCATACTCACCTATGTTGGGTTATGCATCCTGGGGAGCACATTTATAAGAGATTTTTTTCCCTTCTTGGTTTCTCCAAAAGGAAGAAATCAAGCCCATGAATACAGTCTGCCTCTGGGTCCCACAATGCTTTGAGGATTTGGCAGGCTGGCAAGGTTTAACCTCAAGAGCTGGCTCTGACTGTCTGCTGGTGCCGTAGGATACGCTGCCTGTTCAGAATATTCCATCCCTGACAGCAGCATTTCCCTGCAAAAACCAAGACCTAGGACTTGTGGAGCATGAATCCTTTCTTTTTTTTTAATTTGCACAATTGATCAGAAGTTGCTATTTGAATTGTGTGTGTGTGTGGTTTTCTGAGGGTGGGGTTTTGGGGGGTTTGTTTTGTTTTATTTTTGAACGCTTCTAGTGACCTCGTTTGGTGCATGGGCTTGAGGATAGAAAGGTAAACCTGAGTGCTGTGTATGAACACAGAGCAAAATTTCTTGCTTCTCTTGAACTGGTTTGGTTTTTGTTTTGTTTGGTTGGTTTTTTTTCCTTGGTATAAAAGACATGCACAAAATCCTTCCCCAAGTACATGCCCCGGGAAGCACTAACTCCTGACCATTTAACATGAAACAGGTCTTCTTGTGGTGAAAAATCCCAGCTTTTGTAACTTTGTAGCCATATGAACAGTAAAAGGCCAAAGACTCTGCCCCTGTGGCGGGATGTGTGTGGGGCTCTGATGCAGAAGATCCATGTGCTGGATTTACCTGCCTGGCTGTGGAAGCTGGACAAACATGCTCTGCAAGCTCAGGGGGCATTAGCTCAGCTGCAGCACTACATGGCACAAGGTTGCCTTGTGCATGGACAGCTTGGGTATCTGTATTGGGTGTACCTTCTATTTCACGGCCATTCATGTACAGGCAATGCTCAGAAATAGTGGGAGTAAGAAAGAAATAGTGGGGGAAATAGACGAGGGAGCAGTTTTGTACGTTGGCTAAATGGAGCT
Organism: Pelecanus crispus; assembly: GCF_030463565.1. Lineage (NCBI taxonomy): Eukaryota > Metazoa > Chordata > Aves > Pelecaniformes > Pelecanidae > Pelecanus > Pelecanus crispus. Next base: position 14,427,899 of record NC_134655.1, read on the forward strand.
TTGGAGTGAGAACTTGGGATCAGATAAGGAATTGGATTCATTGAGCACTGGCAGGGGGAAGAATGGGAGCAGAATCTGGCAAAGGGCAGCCTAAGGTATGATTCCCATTGCACCAGGTGCATCAGACCCATCTCTTATCTACTAAGAGTTATGAACCCAGCACAAATTTTCAAACAGTTTTGGAGGTAGAACAGAATAGACACAGTCAGTATCTGTGAGGATCAAAAGTGCATCTGGAAAGGAAAAAGTTATATTTAGAGCTAAACAATTTGTGTTTGTTATCTTTGCAAAATAAATGTTCTCATGCATTTGACTTTTTCCCCTGCTTACAAAGCACGCTGGATGTTTGATGAAGGACAGAGCAAGATCTTTCACTGGTCGTTTGTGTGCAAAGCAACTAGCAGTAAGAATTCTTGTCTGAGTGTGTCCTGCCACATACTGTTAGTAAAAAATTGAATGAGTATGGATCAGAGTGAGTGCTGACATCTCAGGTCACTCACCTGAGAGCCAGCAGTCCTCTGGACCTGAGGCAGGGCATGTACAGGGGGGACTGGTGGCAAAAGATGTATTTCTTCTCCTTTGCAGTTAGACACATGTGCACTTGCACATCCCACGTGCTCCTCCTGACCTTCTTGGTAGATGTTTGGTTTGAAGAAAGGAAGGAGTTCTTGCAGCATGTCTCTAGAAGGTGCATTGTCTGTTTAATGCCTCTTGAACAAAACAAGAAGTCTCCTGGTAGTGATTGTAGTATGTGGGAACTGAGTGCAAATCTTCACCTTAAAGCTTTTTGGTTAATTCTTGACTTTTTCAGCCCCCAGGCTATTCTGGATGTTACTGTTTCCTTTACACATTTTCTTTATTTTTTGTTGAGTATCAGGGAAAAATGTTTAAGGCTGATGAATGCTTACTTTGCCCCAGTGCTTATCCTCCAGCAGCGCCCTTGGAGCTCCTTCCAGGGAGAGGAGTCTGGGGCCAGGTGGAGTATGTGACGCAAGGAAGCAGCAGATGTAAAAACCCAGTTTTATGTGAATTGGAAGTTGGCATGAGCATGCAGCCTTGCTGATCTGCTTGCTTTGGTCATGTGCTACCCCAGTGCAGTCTCAGAGCCAAGCCTGCTCTCTGCCATTTGTCCTGCTGCCCTCTTCAGTTCGAGCAGTGTGCATGTCTTTGCAAAGACGTGGGCAGTGGCTTTCCCGTCCTACTAACTGGGAGACAGAATCAGCCCCCTTACACAGGCAATGCTGAGAATGCTGTAATGTTCCTCTGCTTTCTGTCTCTGTGTGCTCACATTATGGTCAGCTCTGCCAGGACTAACAGCCTATTCCACTCTCAAATGTGTTAGCAAGTGCTGGGACTCCACAGAGTGCATGGGAATCACCCTGTCCTCAGAGATGCATGAATCCTGGCATGGAGGCTCACATGTGTTGCATGTACACCTGGGGGGCAGAAGTGGGTTGCATGTGGGTGTATCCTCCTGGTCCAAGAACTGCAGTAGAAACCCACATAGATATTTGTATGAATTTCCTTTTTCTTGCTTGCTTGCTTTCTTTTTTTTTTTGGTTGTCTTGTTCCTCTCTCCTGATTTACTGCAAGTGCTCACGTGGCCTTGGAAAGGGGGGTTCTCAAACTGTTGTGCTTCCAAAAGGAAAAGAAGCTGGCAGGCATTCATATTTCAGTTCTTGAGTTATGTAGGTTAAAGTCTCCCAGGAGGAAAATGGAAGATATGAGAGTGCAGATTGCTGGTGGTGATACTCACTAGAAGGAAAACAGAAAAAAGGAGCATGTAATTCTAGAGCTACATCCAGATGAATGTGACGTTTGAGAGGTATGTTTTCTGTCTGCTGTTAGAACATACTTTCTATCGATTTGATTCAGTTTGTGATAAAATGCCTCATTGTGTCTTAAGCAATAGTAGGAATGACTAGTTTAGAAGCAGATTCTAAACTACCGGTTGTTCATGTGCAGAAGGGGGAGTGTGTTTGTCAATGAAACCCTGTTCTCAGTAATGTAGCTAAAATTAATTATGGTGTGGTCCCTCTTTAGGAGTAAGTCAGATACATAACACTTTCTGACTAGTTCTGAGATTTCAGCTTCTGTAGGTTGAAGTGAGGGGTTCAGGACATAAGAGTTAAGGGCAAAATGGGGCTTCAGACCCTCTCCTGAATTTTTGTCATCCCCAAACAAAAAGCTTTCCTCTGGTTTAAGACCTGCTTGATTACAGAATGTGGGCTTGTGATCCAGTATTTATCACTTTAAATACCGGCACTCTGCAGAAATGTGCATTCATATTCTGCTATTGAATTTTCATTGTTGAGACAATATAATTAAAACTAAATTTTTGCCAGTATATTCAAAGTAGTGTATTGCATGTTTTGCATTGAGGAAATGATAAGCTATGGTATACTAAACTGTTAATACAGAAAAATATGTTTGAAATGATTAGTTGCCTTCTGTTAAATGAGAGACCATTACCCAACTCTGTTGTCTTGTCTTGGTCAAAATTTCTGTTGTTTTTAGGGCCCTTTGAGAATTATTAAATGCCTGCCTGGTTCCACAAGGACTTAATTAAAAAGGAATTGTCTCTTTCTATTATGTAAAATAAAATATTTGGGTATGAGATCTTCTTTATTGACTATAAAGTCTGAAAGTTTGAAAAATGCCCTGCTTAGAGTGCAGACACGAGCTACTGAACTGGAACAAAGACAGACCTGTCAATTAACTCTCCTATTTTAGCTGTTTTATAGCTACATTTTCCCCTACCAAAACCCAGTCCTGATCTTTCTAAATGAATGGCAAATACAACTGTTAAATCCAATGCCTGCAAAGACTGAGTACGTGACGGTCTATTGCTTGTATCTACACTGAAAATATTTCTTTTACTCTTCTGGTTAAAAGCCATCATGAGGGCAAGAGGTGCAGATTTGCTTTGAGAAGGACTCTGACAGTAAATGACATTTTGCAAAGACCCTTCAGTGTCTTTGTATCCAGCCCTGTGAATTAAAATGAAGTCAAAGCTTGCTTTCCTAATAGCCTTGTTAAAAGGCTGCTTTCATGCCTGTGAAGTCCCAGAAAACTCTCAGGTGTGAAGTACCAGATCCCCACTGGCAAGTGCTGCCTTTCTACATTATTTTAACTGTGCAGAGTGCTGGAAATAGTTTGAGAAAGCCGAGAAAAGGATCATGAGGAGCTTCGGTGCTGCCTTTGGTCATAGAAGTTCCCAAAGTATCTCCAGCTCCTAAGTCAATAATCTTTCTGCTCCGCTGGCCACAAAAAGCACCATCTGTAATCACAGATAAAACCCAGCAGCTTGCTTCTCTGCCAGGCTAATTAATAAGTGTGGTGACCTCCCTAGGGCTAATTGTGTTCTGTCGGTGGGACAGAGGAAAAGAGTCCAGCAGGGTTGCCTGGTATTTCAGCACTCAGCTTACTGACATAGTTTTAAATGGTTTTTATTTTATTGTGACTGTGTGATTCCAGAGCTAGGATGGCTGCAGAGTGTATGTCTAACACACAGTTTCTGATCTGCAGGTGAATGATGTGATAGAAAGGTGCTGCTAGCACATGATTTTCCTGCAGAACTTCCCTTTCCACCAGCACCAACATGCAAAGCAACTACTCCCTTGTTGTCACCACCAGAGAAACTCTCCAAGTCCTCTGTACAGCTCTGGCAAACTCATCGGCTACATTGCACTTGATCCCTCCCTGTCCATTTACCTCATCAGATTATCAGTTTTCACTAATTCCAGCACTATTCTCTGTGGTTTTTGTTCTTGGGTTGGTTGGCAACAGTGTGGTGGTTGTGGTGCTTTGTCGTCACAGTGGCTCCAAAACAGTTGCTAATATCTACATTTTCAACCTGGCCATGGCGGATTTGCTGTGCCTCGCCACCCTTCCCTTCTGGGCTACCTACTACGCGCAGGGGTACAACTGGCTCTTCGGGTCTCTCGTGTGCAAAATCTCCAGCTCTGTCCTGTGCCTGAACATGTTTGCAAGTATATTTTTCATTACATGCATGAGCATGGACCGGTACCATGCTATTGTCCGTCCTATTCGCTCTCAAAGAAGAACTCCACAACAAGCTTATTTTATAGCATTGGTTGTGTGGGGCCTTGCCTGTTTGTCCTCCCTCCCAACTTTTTATTTCCGTGACACACACTACATTGAAAGCTTGGGGGTCAATGCTTGCATTATGGCCTTTCCTCATGAGAATTATGCAAAATGGTCTATGGCAACAGCCTTCCTGAAAAATGCACTTGGCTTCTTCATCCCCTTGACAGTGATCACCACTTGCTACATCTGGATCAGGAGGCACTTGCTCAAAGCACAGGAGTTTGGGAAAAACAAGCAGAAGAGGGACAAAGTCCTAAAGCTGGTGGCTGCTGTTGTTGTGGCCTTCTTAATTTCCTGGCTCCCATTCCACATTTTAACATTTTTGGATGCCTTGGCTCATATGAACATCATTAACAACTGTGACGTGACAGTGATCATCGACACAGCGCTGCCGTTCGGCCTCTGCATGGCATTTGCCAACAGCTGCATCAACCCTTTGCTGTACTGCTTTATTGGGAACCAGTTCCAGGAGAAGCTCCATCGCTTGTTTAAACGACGAGTTTATCAGTTCAACAGCCATCAAGAGAGCTCTTCTTTGAGGAAAGGGAGCTGCTTCAGAGACACTGAGACCCCCATGGACAGGAAAGGGGGGCCTGAGTCCTTGCTGTAGGCATCAGGGCATGATGTGGGGCGATGTGGGTGTGCAGCTGGCTGTCCCTGCAGTGGTGACACTCCTCTCTCCTGTTCCCTTCATTTTGTGACCATTAATTCACCTGCTGTTTGAAGGAGAACCTCTTTTTCTCTTACATGGGGATTTATTCTTCCTTCCTTTCCACAATGAGCACTTAAGTTTTACATAAAGGGAAGATTCTAGCAAATAATATATTGATGGCATTTTAAATATCAGCTTGTGTGTGGCTGAGATCAGGCGACTGTTTAGTGTAACACAAAAAGACAAAATATACCAAAGGACCATTGCACAATAGCTACAGTTGTGTAGGTGCTGAGTATTATACCCTAAGCTGATTTTCTAAAAGAGATTCTTACTAGAGAATGTGTAAATAAAGCAGTGCAGATACCTCTGCATCTATCTGTAAGAAAATATTTTGACCTTTATTTCAGAGATATATATATATTTAAATATATGACTAGAGATGTTGTATGTAAAATGCATCAAATATACCTCCTGCTTGATTAGGCTTGGGATCCTGAGAACAGGTGGAGACATGTTTCTGCAAACTGCTGGAGGAAGGAGAGTATTCTTGGGGGAAAGTACAACCATGTGCATGTTTTTATACCTTTGTCATAGCAGGTAATAGGTTGGCAGGCCAGATGGTCTTTTTCTTTGATCCAGTGTGGCCACTTTTGACAGTAATGCCCCAGGAACTGAACATCCTATGTCCCACTGCTATGTGGGCATGCTGAGTCCCACACACTGTCCAGCAGCCTTTGAGGAAAGGAGTTGCTGCTTGTCTAGACTTTTTGCATTTCAAATGTTGACAGAAAACCTAAGTGACTCTCTCTTGATACCCAGAAGGAAAACCATGATGTGACTTTCCTAAGACTTACCCACATCTCAGTATGGGATTTTACTCATGTCGTGGTTTAGCCCCAGCCAGCAACTAAGCACCATGCAGCCGCTCGCTCACTCCCCCTACCCTGATGGGATGGGGAAGAGAATCGGAGGAGTAAGAGTGAGAAACACTCCTGGGTTGAGATAAGAACAGTTTAATAATTGAAATAAAGTAAAATAGTAATGATAATAATAACAATATAATAATGATAATAACAATAATAATATACAAAGCAAGTGATGCACAATGCAATTGCTCACCACCCGCCGACGAATACCCAGACAGTTCCCGAGCAGCAATCGCTGCTCCCCGGCCAACCCCCCCAGTTTATATACTGAGCATGATGTCATATAGTATGGAATAGCCCTTTGGTCAGTTTGGATCAACTATTCTGGCTGTGCCCCCTCCCAGTTTCTTGTGCACCTGGCAGAGCATGGGAAGCTGAAAAGTCCTTGACTAGCATAAGCAGTACTTAGCAACAACTAAAAACATCAGCGTGTTATCAACATTCTTCTCCTACTAAATCCAAAACACAGCACTATGCCTGCTGCTAGGAAGAAAATTAACTCTATCCCAGCTGAAACCAGGACAACTCATTTGCAAATAAAACAAAGAGGGGGAAAAAAGAGTATTTGGCAAATACTAATTCCACTTTGAGGTTGCTTTTGATGTTTATTTGAAATTTTCTTTTGCTGGGGAGATACTGGTCCTTTTGGACCCTTCAGAAAGGATCAGGTTTGATAGGCTCAATCTAAAAGAGAGACCTGTTAGCACCTTGCTCAATTCCCAGCAGGTTGTTCCCAGGCTGGGTGACCCAGGGCAACCGAAGGATTGTTAGCTTCAGGGAATTCTCTCTGAGAAGTTCCTCTTGAGGCTTGTGTTAGCAGTTTTGGGTCCATGGGTCAGAAATTATACCTGCTGGTTGGGTAACCAGCAGGCTGGCCTCCCTGGAAATCTCAACACTGGATGGTACCTGGAAGCCTTGGGAACCTTGGTGCAGGAGCCATCCTTCACCATTAGGATGGGGGTAAGTTTCTTTGCTGGTGCCTGTGAAAATGGGGTTATGCAAGAAATGTGCTGGTCGCAGAGTGATGCAAGATGAAAAGATTATGCAGAACATGGCAAAACAGGGGCTTGACCACAAATAACCCCTTCTCCCTGTCCTGGTTTGGTGTTCTGTAATGGGGTATGTAGCTGGAGAGATGCTTGTCCCAGAAAGTGGAAGAGCCACTAACGCTTCTCCCCTGGAATGTTTTTGTTAAAAATGTTCCAAGGAGCTAATAGTGTCTGGGGCATGGGATATTTCTGGAAGGACAAACCATTGATTGCTTAGCAATGAGCACAACACCACAGTCATGCTACAGCAAAACAAATCATCGTACTAAGAAAATTACCAGGTGTTCAAAGTGGCAGGCTCAGAGGAGGAATAAGAGGTTGTGGAGGCTTTTGAACTTTGCTGCAATACAGGTCAGTAGTGAACACAACTGTGCCATTAATTGGCATCTTTGTAGTCTCAAAACAAAAGTTAGACTACACCATCTGACCTCAGTGGTACCTGTACTTCAGCTGTATCCATGCTGAACGTAAACACAGACTGCATGTTTTCTACACGTCAGTTTGGACCTGCTCAAAAAGAACAGTTTTTAACAACTATCATGCCTTCTGCCTGGTGTGCAGACCTATGCAGATAGGGAAATACTACAGGAATCTGAAACCCAGTGCCAGCTGCATTTACACATGTGAGAGGTAGAGCGAATGAGGAAAAGGTTTCCCGAGGAGAGAGAAGCAATGCAGCATCTCCCACTGCTGCAGCTGGAGGGCAGGCATTAATGACCGCTTGCCAGGGCTGAGGCAGCTGCACTCTCCTAGAAACAAGGAAACAAAGAAAGAGTATTAAATTGGAGGCCAAACTGAGAGGGGAGGAAAACTTCTTCTTTCAAAATCCAGTTTCAAAAGAAGTCTACCCTGAAGGTCATGTTCTGCAAGAGTGACAAACCATGGGACCCCATGAGCTTGGCAGTGTGACATTTCTGTTTGCCAGATCTGCCTTATACTTCTAATAGGTCATAAATTTGAGTAGCGTGGTTAAACACACACCCAAAAATCTCTGTTTGGAGAGGAACCTGAGATGAAAGTGGGGGAGGTGCTGTATCAAGGGTTTTGCTTTATTTTTAGAGCAAATTGAATAATGTTGAGCTCTATGAATTTCTTCCATCATAGTCAAATTTCTCATGGCACTTTTTAAGGATTTTTAATGGAAAATTTGGGTTTTTTTCACAGTTTCAGCATGTTGTGTTTAGTTTTCCAGGATTTTCCGCAAAAGAATGAGGACAAAAATTTAAGTAGGTTTTTTTCTTTGCAAATTTATAAGCTACTTTTTTCCTTTCAAGAGAACATTTTGTTGATATTTTCAAACAATTCTAATAGTTGTGCAGTGCTACAGCCTCTCTCTGTCAGACCCCAATTCTGCCTCCCACCCCAGTCCTTTGCAAGCCCTGTGTTCCCTTAGGCAATCCTAGAAAATGTAGACAGCCTGTCCAAGACAGGAGCCCTGCAGCTCTTTGGCACAGTGTGCAAGCCTGGGAGCCCTGCTCAGGCCAGCCTGGCCATCCTGCAGCCCCCTGTGCCTGCCCTAGAGCAATTCACACAATTTCAGCAGAGACATTGGGAGTGCATGTGGATGCTCAGTGCCTTGCTCACTCTGCAAGCACAGTGAGATGAATTTGTGAGCAACAGCTGGATTTTAGCTGGGGCTGCACCTACTCTGCCCTGCCATGGTGCAGTCAACAGCCCATGGGCCAGAGAAACAAGCCCCTCTCTGTGCACCCAGCTGGATCCTGCAGCAGGCAGACGTGAGGAAGGCACATCCCAGGACCTTGCTGAATGGAGCAGCCCTTCCCAAAAGCAGCAGTCATTTTCCTCCAAGGGAAGGAGATTTGAGACAAGAGCCGTGGGTGCAGTGGGAAAGCCTGCTGTGGAAGTGGTGCATTGTGATCTACCAGGTGGAAACACTGATGGGGTTTGGAGTCAAAGCTGAGAGAAGGTTTTCTTTGGAGAGGGGAATGTCCTGGAGCACTTTTGGGCCTGTCAGTGGGTCTTTCGCCAAAGAGGGATGGAAGGGATGGTTTCCTACAAGAGTTGGTCTGTCTTTGTCATATTTGCACAGCAAATCCTCTTTGTGGCTTCTTTTTCTAGCTGTAGTTGATTACTCCCAGCTTAAATGAATTGCAGAAAGAGTCTCAGTCCAAACTGAGCATCCTGTGTGTGTCCCTGAGCTGACTTCAATATATGAAGCAGAGAAAGTCACTGGCATTTATTAGCATGAGCTAGTGCTGGGTGGTGAGCTAAATGCTTTGTTTATGTAAGATATACAATAAGAAATGTTTGGTACAGCATGTTCTCCCTGAGAAGTCAACACAGCCTGAGCCTGTGCTGGCACCCACTCAGCACACTTGTCCTGTTCCTCAGGCCAGATTTTGGGCAGGAATATCATCTTGCCACCCTGTAGCCGACTGCCACAACTTGGCTGCCCTTCACAACACATCCCCTTGTCCTGGATGAAGGACAAGGAGGTGCCATGGAGCAATTGAACTGCTCACGTTTCCCTGTGAAAATGAGGAGTCTTGGATACTGTATTTGAGACTCCTGGTGGGAACGCAGGAAACCTGAAGCGTGGGGATTGAGGTGGTCTGGCACTTTTCCTCCATGCTGGCAGACTTGCTGCTCTCATCTCAAATCTCCTTCCCTCGGAGGAAAATGGCTGCTGCTTTTGGGAAGGGCTGCTCCATTCAGCAAGGGCCTGGGATGTGCCTTCCTCATGTCTGCCTGCTGTGGGATCCAGCTGGGTGCAACAGAGAGAGGCTTGTTTCTCTGACCCATGGGCTCTGCCGGGAAGGGTTTGTGAGTGTCTTTGGCTTTGTCTTATCAGATACCTGTCTACAGAAGGAGCCCAGGGCTGCTGTCTTCAACATCACATATCCTCTCGTCTGGGTACAGTGGTGAGCCTATCACGTCGCTGTTCAGCAGAGCATCCAGTGAGGTACCTGGCTGAGAGCCACCACTCCCCCCTGTTTGCTAGACTTCGTTAGAATCAAAACAGGAAAGAAAAAAAAAAAAAAAACAGAGTAAAACTTGAGATTTGTTTATGGAATACAGCAGGTTTGTGTGTGTGTGTTTAAAGGGAAGTATGCTTAACCCTGTGGGATATCCAGCTGCCAGCAGCAAGCCTGTGTGCTAGGTGAATCCTCACCTAATGAGGTGTTTGCAGACCTTCTCCCACACCGGCATTTCCACATCTGTAATCACCACTTTGCAGTATTGCACTGCTCTCAGCTTCACCGCCACTGGGAATCAGGGCTGTGGAGTGCTGGGCCTGTGTTTCAGTGGGGGCACACCCGCTGCCATGGAGTGTAAGGATGGGAACCAGGGGGGCTTACATGTCTTCTGCATGGGAAGCCCAGAGGCACCTCCCCACAGCACTCCTGTCCTTGATAACCCATAGGACAACCATCCCTCCCTCCCTCTTTCTCCATGCCCAAGCTGCAATGCTGCTTGCTTCAAATGTCAGCCCTTGCATCTGCCAAAGACCATAGACGGTGGTGTAACTCCTTCAGCTTCCAAAACCAGCTTTTCCGTCTTTGCTGTCTGTCTGCCACTGGGAGTGATGTGGGTCAAGAAGCCAGGAGGCAATTGCACAGGCCTGGCTAAAATGTTTCTGGACCTTGGTCTTGGAGCGGAGAGCCCTGGGACAGGGAGCAAGCCAGCGTCTCTCATTGCCTCTTTCAAATGTTTACTTTCCACTTCCTCTTCAGCTGAGACACAATCTGAATTTGACACTATAAGGTCTGGATAGAACTCTGTTAATCCCCAAAACATTTCAGAGGGACAAAGCAGAGTAATACGGAAGTGGATGAAGGTCATGACATTAATTTTCCTGCTGTGAGATATATCTGAACATACCCCCTCTCCCCTGCTGACAACTGGTAGCTCTTCAGTTTAAGCAAACATAAATTTGCGAACCTCTGCCCCATGCCTATAAGACAAGCAGTTATGGGAAATCAGGATCCCGTGTGAGTTTTGGCTTTAAGAACTGTAAATTCAAGTATTTTATTGTATTTACAGCAAATAAGAAAATCAACAATACCCAACCCAATGAATCGCAACAGTGCAAATGCAACTTATCCAACACAGCTGCCAAGTCAACATGATAGACAGCTAAAATGAAACAGAGGATGAGGCTGTCTCTAGAAATCAGACTCACCTTGTGACAAATGTAAGAAGCCTTTCTAGCAGGAAGGAAAATGTTATAATCATTAAAGGCATTTAGGCAGAGATTTATTGGTATATAAGATACAATTACTGTTGAATGATGTGTGAGAGAGCTTGCAGAGACAATGCAATGAAATAGAAAGATGTCACATTCATATAATATATCCATAAGGAAGCAGAAGCAGAAGCAGCACATTATTATTGCTGTTTAGACTTTGGTTTAACAGTGTCTTCTGCATTCCCTAGGGATGCCTCTGAGGTTGTGCTCTGAAGCTATCTGCCCACACATAATGCAGTTCATTCGTCATGGAGGAAGTACATGTGTGTAAATGTGTTGTGCTGGAAGCATGGGGCTAAACTCTGAAATAACTTGCCTGTGCCCTAAACTTGCCCCTTGCTTCGCTGCAGGATGGCATGTGGGCGGCTGGCATGTGAGCCCTGAGGCTGAGCAGTGGCGAGCCATCAGCCACAACCATCCCTGCCCCAGGCACTCCGGGGTGACCTGATAGCTGTGGTGCAGTGCCATAAGCAATGCACAGCTTCCTTCAAGAAGCACAGCAAAACATCTGCATTAAGCATTAGGAGAGTATCCAAACATGCAGCTCTTTCGCAATGACAGGAAAGTGAGAATTATGAATACGGCATGTGCTCGGCATGCAGCTGTGTCATGACAGAGTAGAAAAAATGTAGGAACTACCACTGTCTCTGGAGAAAATTAAGCACTTCATCTGTAGTCTTAAAATCTGTTGCTTCCCAAAATCTTTGATGAAATTATGTTTATGTAGCATGCAACTGTTCAGGGTCTTCATTTGCAGGAGAACATGGTAGGTTTTCTTTGCAGATGCTGAGCAGCATTACTCTGTATTGTTTGACTTGCTGTGGTAAGTGCTTTAAGGAGTTTTACACGTAACGAAATAGATCTCATGACCCTCAGGATGCTAGCATCTTAGCCTGCAAATGCCTTCACTGACTGCAGCAAGGCTTTTTCCGAAGGAAGGACATCGCAATTTGGCTCTCTATACAAATCTCTATGGTTGTGAACTCCAGGGTTTTAGAGCGTCATGAATCCCTTTTTAATCATAAAGTGCTGAATGTCCTTGTTTTACTGTATTAACTGTTTCCTTTTAGATGAGTACAATGTGCAGAATTTGTTCTTCAAAGTGCTTGTGCTTCTTTGGAAGAGGATTCCTCCATGTGCAATTCAGTATGCAGTAAACATGTTTGACAATTTCCACTTAAGAATGTACTTTCAGACCCAGATAGACTTTGTAATGAGTCAACATGTTTAATAGTAAAAGGATTTGTTTTTCTTTCAAATCAGTGGTAATAGACTGCTGCAGTTCAGAACATGTGGGCTTTTATTAGGGAAATGATACAACCCAAGGGAGTTGTTTTCAAGGACAAGTCTAGGAAAAAAGACTTTAGAGTATGATACTATATGTGTTATATTAACCGGGGAGAGCCCCATGGACACCACTGGCTCTCAGCCTGGGATCTGGCAGTCTTTCATCTTATTTTATTTTGATCTTCATCCCCTGCAGGAATGCAAAGAGATCTTTCTTTCATCTACTGGAACACCCAAAACATAAATTACTCAGAAGAGTCAGGAATGTTTATTCCTTCAGCTCTGAGTCCAGCATGGATCTGAACTACAAGACAACTAACTGCTTTTCTAGCTACTACCTACTTTTCTGCTGAGATTTGATTCTTTGCAGGTAACTCTTTCTAGGATGAACTGGAAACAGAAACGGATAATGAAAACAGATAGGAAAGTTCTTAATGTAGCTAATTCAGCTGCAAGAGTACCCAGAGCAGACTTCATGCTGAAGGCAAGTGCAGATTTTATCCATACCCAAGCTGGGTGGGAAATTATGTTGCTGTTGATTGCTAAGACAGCATTTGGGTTAAGCAAGACTCTTTTAAGGCATACCATCAAAAAAAAAAGTCTGCCATTTGAAAAAATGTCAGGTTCATGTGGAACGAACAGGGTGGATTCAGCATGAGGGTCTGTTGAAAGCCTCTGAATAATTACTGAGGAATGTTCCCAGGTTTTCCTTGGGTCACAGAGCAGGTGACAGTGCTGAGGACTTGTTCTGGTGCATTGGGATACTGGTAACACATGGCCCAGTGAATCAAGCTAGATGCGGTTGAGACACATGAAGAATTGAAAGGTTGTTCCCAGAGCTCCCTCCTACTACGGATCCTGTCATAAATCTTTGCTGTGTTCATGTTGCCACCTGTGCCTGTTCTATAATCTTTGTCATAACATTACTGCAGGTATGTGTGTTAGACCAGCTGAAAATATAACAGTAAATTCAGTAACATTATATTCAGTAACATTTAACATCGTCTCTGAACAGCTCATAATAAAGTAGCATAACGCTGGCAGTTAACATCTACAGCTTTCTTGCAGAGCATTTACTTTGCCCTTGCTCCCTTTGTGTCTCCAAGCTCTTTATAGATCCAATATTTAATGAAAGCACATAGGGGAAATTGGTCTTCAGCTTCATTGTGATCTTAAACCCTCCCTGTCAGTGGTTCAAGAAGAAAAGTACTCCAAAGAAGCAGTGAAGCTAAGTCAGAGGTACAGCAGCACAGCAGGGCAAAGGGAGAGCTATATATTCTCCATGCAGTGACCAAAAGAAGTCACTAACCACTTTCCTCTTCACAGGGGTATCTGTATTACTCCCCAGAGAAGCAGCCTGTTGTAGCTCACCCTTGTACTGGCTCCTCTTTTAGTGGCTCTCCAGGCTCCAGTCTTCATTCTCTGCCTGGCATGAAGCATTTATCTGCTCTGTAAACAGATTAATCCCATTTCTACTAATGGAGGAAGTTGCTGTTCAGCCACACCATGGCAAAACAACCTTTATTTTCTCATATGATTTCACATAACAGCACATACTGCTCTAAAGGCTGAACATGCTTGCAGGCATTTGTTTAGCACAAAGCCTATCCTGCAGAAGCACAGTGATTTTGCAATAAAGTGATTGTGCTTTCTGTGGTTGGGAAATACTGAAAGGCAAATTAAGAACACCTGTCTGGAAGCCATTTTGCCAGAGTGCTCTCTTGCTGTAGGCAATGCCTCATTTCCTCCTTAGCCTCTTCAAGAAAGCTAAATGCTCCAATTAAACTATTATGTGCTGGTCCCTGCATCAGAAACCTCAGTCCCATTAGATTTTTTTACCATCCATGAAAGTCTCTTAAATGCTCCTTGTTTCATCACAATTTTCTGCTTTTGCAGCCCACTTGACAGCAAGAGGACAGACACACTATTGGAGGGCATGAGCTTCGTTCAAAGCAGGAAGTGAGGCTCTGAATGCTTTTTTGGATCTCACCTGGGAAAAACTAGGCAGAGCAGAGTAACTATTCTATCTTCACATCCTCTTCCCTTCTGTATGGTGTTGCATCTATGAGTTGGATGAAGGGACATTGTGGGTTTTTATCTTCAGGAATAAAATACTATGTGTACTTCCTTGGAGGTTGCTGTGTGGCTAAAACATTGTTCAAGGCTCAGGCTGCAAGCCAAATTACAGATATTCAGTTCTGTATTCTGAGTTACAGTGAATGCATTCCTGTTAGGAAATAATGAACTGTTTTGCAATATTCATATTAAAACCCTATCAAACAAAGTTCTGTAAATTCGCTTAATGAGTTTTTTTACTTTTGGTTAAGTGCTTAGATGATATAATGACACATCAGACCTCTGAAAGAAGAAAGAGGCCACCTAGTGTCAAATTACAGGCTGCTGCAGAAAACCATCTGCTTGGAAGGTACAAAAAGATAACTTCAGTGTAATAATAATACTATTTGTGGGTTTGTTTTTTTTTTTTTTTTTTTAAAAGAGAGTTGGACATGGAAAATCAGATTGCAATCGGCTGTACTTTAAAAAGCTCAGCATGTCTATTTTATGGGTGGATTTACTGTTTATCATAAAAAAGAGTGAGATTTGGCAGGCTTTAAGTTACTGAAAGTTCAGTGTAGTGCTCAGAAGAAGAGCGGTTCCACTCTGTTTGGTAACTATACTGACATATTTGTGAAAACCCCACTACCCCACAGAATACTATCAAAACTGAATGAGAGGTGAAGGGTAATTGAACAAATATTCATGAAAGGTAATCAGTGGTGCCAGACCAGCTGCTAGGGCACTATAGAAAATCCCTGTGGGCTGCTCTCATCTGTGAGGAGAGATACCACTGGCACTGCAGGACCTCTGGCTTCCTTTACATTCAGTGGTGAAAAAGGTGCCCCAGAAGTTTGTTTCATGTTTGATAAGTCTGAATTGCCTGCTGACATTGCTCCTCTTTCTGCATTGAACTTTAAGGGAGTTTATAGCTACTGGTATGTTTGCACAAGGAAATTGGGCTCCTAGCTGGCTATGCTTAATCTCACTTGGATGACTTAAGGTAGATGATGTGAATCGCTCCCCAAGGCATGTATCAAACACGTCTGTTAAGTATTGGTCTTGCATGTTTTAGGGGTTCACCCAGGCTTCCAGTGATGCCCTTGCTTTCAAAGGGAATCTACTGTATAGAGAGTGCAGGGTAATCTGGATACATACAACCACTGTAGGGAAATGCCTGTATCCATCTGGAATGAGCCTGTCCATACAACATGAAACAATTTCCCTGGGAGAAGAAAAAACACTTTTCCATGTTCCCTTCTGAGGCATGGTGTTATCCAAAAAGATGGTTGAAACAATTAAAGTTCTGAAGTTTTAGATTTGTCATATTTTGGTGCTTAGTTTCTCTTGTTACTCACTGGCAGCTGGAACCTTCTCACAGTTTACTACTTTCCAAATTAGACCCTGAGTATCTTCTTTGAAGCACCCAGAAATGGAAGTGCCCAGAATCAATGTCTCTGTGCACTTGTGCCCATTTTATTGTATTCAAGCAATATAATGAAAATACTTCCTCACTACAAATATTCACTATGCACAACAGGACTTTATTTTAGTAGTGTCTGCAAGCACAGGGAATGCTAGCATGGGACTTCACAAGTCATCGTATGTTGCCCATATTATGGTCCCTGGTGGCATGGAATTCCAGTAAGGTCAGTTTTATTTTTTACATAGCTATAATAGGAGTAGAGTTCTGTTGTACATGACTTCTCAAAAAAATTCTACATAGAAGTAAAGGGTAAGACAGAAGACAAGGTAAGATTCTATCTAAGATTACACATTGATGAAATCAGCTTTGTTCGGTGTTTGAGGCATTTTGCTGCAGGCATAAATTGTTGTTTTCTAGATTAGGTGGGCATAGCAAAAATAATAATTTTTTAAAAGTAGCATAAACTCGGAGAAAAAAAAACACATTCAAATGACTCAGTGTGACAAACTCCATGGATATGAATATTAGTTTATACCTAAATGAAATATTTAATATGTTTGGAAAATGCTTGTGGCAGTTTCATGTGGCAATTCCAGCCTTCTTGCATATTTCAGTAGAAGCTCTAATTCAGTCTGGTACCTATGTGGGTATTAAATTAATTTCAGAGCAAAACAGTTTGGTTTCTATTTTCTGGAACCTAAGTTAGTCATAACTTAATAGGAGCAGAAGTCGTCAGTGCCTGACTTTAATGCCTCCCAGTTATTTGGCTCATACCAAGTCTATCCCAGGTGGGCTGTTAGATATGTCCTCTGTTCGTGAATAGTACAGTTCACATAGGCTAGTGTGAGCTTAGATTTTTCTCTATGCCTGTCTAATATCTGAAATTCCAAGATTTTAAGACAGGAGGGATGTTTATAATTGTCTACTCTTATCTCTTGCACAGGAGCCTGATGAATTAAATCTTGCTTCAGCCAGGGCTTGTGGTTGAATTTAATCAGTGGTTTTCTACCTCTTTGGATATATGAATCCTAAAAAAAAAAAAGAAAGTGCAAGCCCAAGAGAGTACTAGCAGGCTGTTGTTTTGTTGTTTTATAATTGTTCTTTGTAGACCCTTAGAAGTAGTCCACTGGTCTGCAGGGATCATGGACAAAAGACTGCAAACCACTGAGCTGTGTTTTCCAACAGACTGGAAAACCATGACGTATGTGATTGAATATGATTTTAACATGCAAAACAAAATGTGCATGCACCAAGGTGTACACACACAAACTCACATGCTCTTAAGTTGGAAGTTGTCATAGGCACTAGCGCTGATCCTTACATCTACAGAGTAGTGCCTCCATCCATGAGCATCGATATCAGTATTATTTACAAACCAGTTAGACTGATCATAGAGAATGAAAACACTCACTGCATGCAGGTCATCAAAAGCTCTCAGAAAATATTTCGGATAAATACGGCATTCTTTGCTGGTGGTGATCTATGTGGTAGGAAATTTTGTTGGTGGTTCATTAACTTTGTTTGAAGGCAGCAGCAGACTGTATCTTCATACCCCCTTCCAAAACACAGTCCAGGAATAGTGCACTATAATTAGACTCTACAAATGCTGTGTTTGACAGTGCGTTCCTTGCAATGAGCAGTCCCTCCTCTGGGGAACTTCTGGGCTGCAACTAAATAGTGTAGTCCTCTTTTCAGTTATGTATAGTCACAAGCAGCAAATTTGCTGTTTTTCTGTTGCACCTTTAACAAAAGCTGTTCCCCCTTCTGTCTAAAGCAAAATGATTACTTGAGTAAATAAATACCACCAGGTAGATTTATCAGCAGCTCTCTTTCCTTTCAGAATGCTAACTTCTGCCTGCAGAGTCCTCCAGTGTTTTCTGTCTTGTGCAACTGAGGAAATGTTCAAACCCTTAAGATACAAAACTAAAGGAATGCTCCAGAGCTTTTCTGATAAGCTTCAAAATTCCCTGGTAGTATTAATGTCTTAACTTTCCAAACCTGAAGAAATAATACAGATAAAAATTGCACACAGAATGAACACACAGAGACAAAAATGCCACATTTCAGCCAAGAGGGAACATTATTGTATAAGGGTTTTTTTTAACAGGATACTACCAGATTTTTTGCTATTTCCAACAAAAACTAAAGCTAATATTGAGAAATCTGATGCTTCCCATTAGTCTCGTTCACTGCAATAACTCCTGATGAAAGAGAGAAGCATCCAAAGCTTCACTTTGCTTTCCCTTTTCCCCCCTTTGCTTTTGTGCAAGCCTACTAAAGCTGTCTTTTAAAAGCTGTCAGGTCAACATTTCAGAGCTGAACCTGACCATCCTTGCCCTGAGTAGGGCTGGAGTCAGTCATCCTTGTTAGTAATGATCTTGTCAGTTCTACTTTTCTTTTTTTAAGCTTACCTTTTCTATTTTTCAAATCTCTGGCCATCTCTACTCATGCCTCATCCTATCTGGCTCACAGCTCTTACAGAGCTTTACTACTGCATTCCTCAGAGCTGAAGTTAGATTTTGCGTCTGATTTCACTTGTCTTTTGTCTCCTGTGCCATGGTTACTTTCTTTCTCCTGACTTTCCTTGGTTTCAGGAGAACTGGTTAAACTTTATTTTTGTTTTCCTTCTCATAGAAAACATGTTTTGCTGAGTGATTTTATTTCTTAACACTGCAAGTTGTGTATGGTCAGACCCAAGAGTTGGTTGTTCACATTGAGTTTCTTCCAAATTTGTTAATGTTGTCCTCTTCCTTCCCTCAAACCCCATTACACAAATGGCCAGAGTAGAGCTGGGATGTTCCTGGCATATGTAACTGTTACAGAACATCATACAGGAATCCTGCCTTGTACTCCATTAAATAAAAAAGCACATCACCTGCTTTGGCTGTCAGAGTTTGCTGTTTGATTTACAAAGTGGGAAGCTATGGCTTCTTTCTTTCCTTTGGCTCCTTCCTTCATTTCAGCTTCAGAAATTGAATTTTCTTGCTGTTGGGAATTCTTGGTAATACCAGTAAAGCCAGTAAGTCTCCTTTTAGAAGAAAGGGTGTGGGTGGGCTGTCAAGGCACCTTTGACTTCTAGCATCAAACCCTCTTTCTCCCTCTTCTAACATGTTCAAAAAGGGTTTATAACAGAGCTTCCTCAGGGAAAAGGAACCACTCCAAAAGACGTGCAATGGGAATTTTCTTACTTTTTAGCAAATACATTTCTTTAAACCACTGCACTGAGATAAATCCAAGGAAAACCCTAAATCAACCACCCAGTAATTATGCCTGCATCTAAATTTGTCCCAGGCTCTGTACTGGAGAAGAAGACACCTCCCCAGAGGATCTTTCTTTGGTTCCTCCTAACTGTCTTTCTGTGGTTTCTTTGTTTGTTTGTTTGTTTTTTTTAATGACTGCCTAATACAGGAAACCTAGTGGTGTTTGTTCAAGAGTTTTGATCTAATAGCTTTCTAAGGGTCAGGTCTTTTTTTCACAGCCTTCTAAACTTCTTGTGTGAGTCATAAAAAGCAATTATTTGTGTAGCTGTAACTCTGTGAATGTTCTTCTGGGTCCCAGCACAGTCTGCACAGAAAAATTACCTCCCAAAATTATGCCATGAAAAATCTGTGATGTACTTCCTGAAGAACTGGTCAAGTATTGCTTCAGTGTAATCCTCTAAACTTTTTGCTGCAGGCCTTAATCCTCTAAACAGGTATTTCTCTAATTCTCAGTAATGTACTCCGGGACACTATCCAACATAGTTAGTGACAATGCTTCCTTTTCTTTCTCCCACCAGGTGGCAGGTCAGAGGTTTTACTGTCACTCGCTTTTTTGATGGGAGGGAAACTTGCTGGGAGCACCTGGAAGGGAAAAAAAGGCTGCTGTTGTATTTACCTTTGCATGGAGGGAGGGAGAGGGACTGGACAGTAGTTGGTTTTAATCTGGCAGGCAGTGGGTTCCTGGTTTTATTCCAATTCCTTGGAAGCTTTGTCTTATACAATCACAAAACTTTCCCTATTGAGCAACAGTTTTGTTCCTCCTCTGGAGCATAACTACCTTGGAAAGGTCCAGCTGGAGCACAGAGTAACCACAGGGCAAGGGACTGCAAACCCGACATCTGCCTTGGGCTGTTCAGTGGTGAGATCTGCTAAGAGCAGCTTGGACAGGATGACGCTCTGCAGTCCATGCCTGGCTGCTGCTCAGCTGGGAGGTCTCTAACACCAGTTAAGGAGAACTGTGCTCACCAGCCCTGGTGCTGGGAAAGCAGACCCCCATTCTGATCAGACTGGGTGTGATTCCTAGACCAGCCCCAGATGAGTAGGAATGCTTCTTTCCAGCTACAGCTATATGCCAATCAAAGGAGGTCTGAAGGGTGCTTATTAGTTGAGCATTCTGAGGGCAGAAGCCTTTAAGGGGAGGACTTTCCTACATAACAGGAAAGTTGTCTGCATTTTTCTCACCATTGCGTTACAGCGGGGAGGTTGCTATGCCTTGGTGCTCTCAGTGCACGCCGTGTCAAACTGTACCACAGTCATAAGATATGACATCAGATGCAGCCCATGTAGGTGGGCTCCAGTCTGTTGGAGGCAGGCTGTGGGGTTTTAAATTTCCTGAAGTGCAGGGCCAGAGGGGAGTCCTGAGAGGGTTTTAATATGGTAGGATAGGGGCCTGGGAAGAAGGAGGAAGTCTCAGTCTCACCGTTACTTTCTGCTTCAGCAGAAACACCTTTATCTTGAGGTGAAGTCCTCCTCCCCTTCCTCCATGCTTTCAGTGAGGTCACTGTAGCTGAGGAATGTGTACATGAGTTTTGGCAGAGAGAAAAACACCCCTCTCCCACACCCAAATATAGCCCTTAGAGCCTACGCTGTCCTAAGGCTTAATAGTATGTCACCTGCTGGTATGATAATTTAATGGAAGATTAAACAGTATCTTCTGTTGCTAGTACTCCTCCCCAGTCTAGTCTGGTTCTGCTATCAGCTTCTGAGAGGCTGCCAGAAGTTCAGCTTTGTTAACCTGAAGGGCTGCAGAGTCCATGGGCATTCCCCTTGTACGTGGTCTTGATATTTTTACCCCCAGTGTGATCCTCAAGCAGGCATTGCAGAGCAAGCTGGCAGCTAGTCAAGCTTTGCTTTCAGACAATGTTCTGCGAACATGTGCCAGCATCCCACAGCTCATCGGGTATCTGCTCCCAGTCTGGGCCTGAAATTAAAAATTCCAGGGCAGGCTGGCTGGTGGCTGAGGGGAGAAGGGAGCTTAAGAAGATGTAGCTTTTGGTCGTACGATGGAGAATATCTGCCTCTTTCCTCACTGCACTCAGATTCTGGAGGGGATGTAGCAAGGGTTCCGGGCTCTGCCTGTGTTGAGGCACATCAGCTGTCAAGACTAAGGAACACACACCCCTGTACATACAGCTTTTTGGAATAATCACACATAATCTTTAATACTGTTCTAGTCCTACTGATAAATCAAAGAGGTGCAAAGTCTTGAGTTGCTCTGCACTACAAAATGCTATACAAGGATAATATTAGGTTAGATATGTAGCTTAGTAGTTATCCCAGTTTTATATAGGAGGAAACAGAAAGTTGAAATTGCCTTCTCAAGCCGTGTGTCTGCATTCCAGGCATATCCCAGCCTCCCACAGGCTCCCTGACAGCTGTGGGTGAGAAAGAAGATGGAAACTGGTCAGCAGTGAGTCTGTGTCAGATTCAGGATGGATGTTTGTAGTTTTGAGTTCCCTGTTCTGTCTGGCAAGCCATATGGTTTCTGCTCTAAAATTTGTAAGAATGCACTATAAGCCATGAGAAAGTGAAATGATGCCAGTAATTCCATTTATCTCACCTGCTTTACAATGTCATAAAAAAGGAAAATTTGTCTGACTAGAAATTCTGAGAATTCTTTTATTTGGAATCATTATGAAAAGCTGAATTTTTTTAGTTTATTGTAATAAAATTTTTCTGACAGATTTTACTTCCAAAAGATCAGAACAACCTGATTAAAATAATTTTTTTTACTAGATCAAGGCATTTCATTACTTTATCATTCATATTGAAACAAAATATTTGTGTAGAGAACAGATACAAAATTAATGCTTCCAAGGACCCATTACACAACTCTACCAAGATAGTGCTCTTTCGGAGAATTGTTCTGTGGGTAAATTTCCAGCTGGTTCTAACAGTAATTGCAAGAATGAGACTGATGGGCTTTCCCCATCATTCCTAAGTCTCTAAGGCAAATAATTTTTATAGGAACAAAACATTAGGGGCATCTTTTAATGAGAAGTGCCACAGCTTTTCACAGCAATGTGGTAAATACAAACATAAAATTATGAAACAAGTGGAACATCTAAGTTGGAGTATTTAGTCTAGCAACTGCCAATTATTTTTAGAGCAGCTTCTGAATTCACCCTTGAAATTATCATGGGCATGGCATTACTGAGAGCTGTCCATGTCCCTTATGGGAAGGGCAGATGATTGGTTTCTTTACAGCACTTGTCCTTTGCAATTGCCTTGGATCCAGTCATGCGTGTGTAGGGCAAGAGTGACTGTTTTGGTATTCCCCATGGGACCGTTCGGACTGTCTTTTCCTGGAGGTGATGAAATCCTGATCCTGCAGTGCCAGTTCTGTTTGCAGCTTTCTGGTGTGTGCTTTTGTTTGCCATGCCCTGGCCTTTAAGTCATTTCCACTGAGTCAGGTTAGGTTATTACTACACTGGGGAATTCCAGTTCTCAGGAGAACGAATGGTTCTGACCTGACAGTTATTTCTAGTCTTAACCCCATTTCTTTTCTGGAAACCCTCACTTTGCTCTCTCCCTGACTTTGGCATTCAATCTGTGATTGTCTGTGACCTTTAGAAGTATTTCCTTGCCAAAAGCCAAACCAAATTCTCCTTACCGGTTCAGTAACAGTTTCTTCAGCCAATGCAGTCCTTTAAACAATCAGTAGTGATTATCAGTTTTGTTCTAAGCTGCTTTCTGCCCATGACTGTGTACATGGCTTCATACAATATTCTTGACCAAATATGATTCCCTACCAGATTTCTAATCTAATCAACATATTCTATGGAAGGACACAGTATTTTACCTAAGACAGATTGAAACTCAGCCCCAAGCTCTGGATTGCAGTTCAGAGCTTTGGTTCTGAATTTGAACCGTAGCTCCACTTCTGAACTTGACCTTGTTTCCTAGTTGTTGTTCAGATAAACTGGCCTTCCTGTAACATTTCAGCCCTTCAGAGAATAAGGGAGCTTGTAGTCTTTCCTCTGTGTGCAGTCCCAAGAACAGCTTTTGAATCCAAAGCTTAACTTTCTTTATAGTCCTGACAGCTATCCTAATGAATCTGGACATTTGTTGGAGTGCTTTCAAGATGAAAAGGGAGCATTGTACATAAGCAATCATAAATTCTGTACTCAGTAAACTTTGGAACACTGATGGATTTATTTTTTTTACACTTTATTTAACTCAGAAAACTATACAGATAGCCTTTCAGAAGATGTTCAAAGTATGGAAACACTGTACAAAATGTCTTCACAACATACTCACAAATCATCACACTGTCTTTACATGAAGAACAAGTACTCAGTGGCAAAGTACACTTCGGTCTGAGAGCTGAAATATGACTCACTGTAATCAGTAACCAAAAGATCTATATACATGTAAGACCTAGCCAGAAGTGTGGACATTGCATCACAGGAAAGGGGGTTTTCATTAGTGTTTTGCACAATATATAAGAGTTTTCAGAGATTGTAAATCATTGCTTAAACAAATTGTTCACTGTGTAATGTGAATGCCTAGTCCCATTTCCTAATTTAGCTCCCCATGCCTTCAGCAAAAGTGAAATATCATTTTAAAGTTTTATTAAATCTTAAAAATTTTCATCTGTCTTACAAATGAAAGGTTGGTGGTTCAAGCCCACCCAGGGACGCCATTTTTTTCTTAATGGTTGGACTGGATGATCTTAAAGGTCTTTTCCAACCTAAACGATTCTGATTCTAAATAATAAGGTTTACAAATAATATGAAGCAGTACCTTTGCATTAGAACAAGATGTTAAAATTGAAGTTACTAGGAGCAGTTGGAGCCTTTACCCATTAAGTTGACTGTCCTGCTAGATTCCCAGTCCATAGTGAGTTGTACCTTGCTAATGCAGCTGACCTCCATGTACCTCATGATATGATCAGGGTCTCCTACCTCAGATGTTTATTTCTGATGGTGTTGCTGTCAGAGGCTGGCCCAGTCAGAAAGTTTATATCTTGAGAATCCTATGGAATAAAACTTGGGAGGGTTATAATTAACAATGAACTTAATAACTAACTAAGCTTGACAGCAATGAAAACTTCCTGGTTAAGAACACTGTAGCAGCTTATACAAGACATTTCTTTTTGTTTACACATTCTGCTCTCAACAGTGTGTGTGTGTCTGTGATCTCATATGATTTTTTATGGTACTTCAAACAAACTATCTTTGATTGTCTTGCATTAACATTGCCATTTAAGTTCATGTCATGCTTTCCCTCCTATATGTACATACAGTACAAACAAAAATCAATGTCAGAAGCAGAAATGGAACTAAAAGAGCAAACAATTAAATTCCTGTAGCTGATGTTGCTATATTTGGTAAGACAAGATCGAGACACATACCAACCTTGACCTGAATGCCACAGTGATGGTGATGAAAGACAGTACAAGAATGGGTGCCGCTCCCACATGAGCTGACACTGAACAGTGCAAGATGGTCCTACAGCCTCTTTGTATTTCTGTGGTGAATCTGCTCCTGCTGTCCATATTTCTTTAGCAGCACAAACACAAAGATATTTTTCTTCCTTACAAGAATGCCTTTTGTTTCTGCAGAGGTGTCAGAGAATGCAGGAATTGATGAGCATTACATATGCATCAGCATTTTCTAAAAAATAGGCAATAAGCACCCCAAAACATTGATGTCCTTTCAAAGTCCTTATATCCTTAGGTGATAATTCATAATGATGAATTGCACTTCTTGTGAGAGCAAGCTTTCTTCTGAGAAGTTCAGTATATCTTTTTTTTTGAGTGGAAAGTATCTTTTATTGGCTAGTTTTAGAACCCAGCAGGAGCTGGGAGTAAGGCACTTCAGCAGTTGTACCATACCTTCCTTTTTTAAAATACTTTACAATACTAAGTATCTCCTTCCTTTGGATTTTATTCCTCCTCTCCCAGCTGAACCACCACTCTGACTGAATGTCTGCTCTGCCTCAAATCAGTTTTCCTGTGTAGGTCTGTTTCTCAGTATCTGTCTGCCTTTAATCAGCATGCCCAGCAAGCTCTTGGGGACCAGGACTGTCCCTCAGTACATGTGGCACATGGGCCGAGTCTCTCTGACTACCAATACCATACCAATCAAATAGCAATAAAATGAAATGGTGAAATCCTACCCATACTTCTTTATAGCTGGAATTATATAAATATAAGTCTTCTAACAACCTGCACAAATTAGTGGCAAATACATGGGCAGGGAATAGCATATATGAAGAACAGGATGGGGAGGCTTTTTGGGGGAGGGATGTCACAGGGAAGGAACTACTGCAGGAGAGGGTCCTGCGTGTACTTTTGCCCAGGTATTACATGTTTGCTGCATATGAAAGTGTAATAAATGAGCCTTGCATTGCTCCAGCAAGGGAAGTGTGGCTTGGATCTCTCATCTCATTGTGTATATCTGGTACCTAACATTGTTCTGATTTGGATATTTCAGAAGATGATAATTCATACTTCAAAGGTTCTTGCTCCTTGGTTAGTCATGACCTTGTGGTCCCTTTTCCTTCCAAGGATCCTAGCCATGACCATGTGCT
The DNA here is from genome assembly GCF_030463565.1 of Pelecanus crispus. Lineage (NCBI taxonomy): Eukaryota > Metazoa > Chordata > Aves > Pelecaniformes > Pelecanidae > Pelecanus > Pelecanus crispus. Next base: position 14,453,414 of record NC_134655.1, read on the forward strand.
CTGTCTGGTGTGAACAGCATTTCACTACATGTGGGAGATTTCTTTGCAGCTGTAGGACATAATTCCTTGTGTTCATTAACACAGGAGCTTCCTCTTATCTGAAGAGAAGGAAGTTGTAGGAAAAACAGACATGAGCAGTAGGTGACGTCCTACCTTACTTAAGTCAACAGAGTATTCTACTCTGTGTGTGTGTGGTTTTCCATAAAGCACAGGATTTTCTAGGCTGGTGGGAAGTTAGTGAGTTTGATACTTCTATATCTTGAATCTTCATAAAATATCAGTCAGATCCTATTTGAAAAAAAGAAATTGCTATTTCTTGCAGATCTTTCAGCATGTTCCTGTTGACTCTGGAGGCATTTTAATTCAGGCAGTTGGGAGTTATTACAACAATGTATTGCAGTTTGGAGTTTGAAAGCAAGAGCTGTAGAAAGATAATCAAGTTGTTAAGGATGTTCATATGTTGTCAAAATTTTATTTATATTGTGGGACTGTCTGCCTAGATTCTTCTGAGCAGAGTCCAAACTGAAAAGTGACTGATTTTGAGTCTTGCTTTCAGACTTGGAGTGCTGGTATGAGCTTCCAGTTATACAAAGAAAGTTGAATCTAATTCTCAGCACTGCAATCTCCATTTGACTCAATGTAGGCATGATCTTTTTGCCAATTTTTAAAGAAAAATGAAATGAACAGTGGGTACAACTAAGCTGCAGAGAACTAGAAGAAAGTTTGTACTGAAGTGCTAAATACACACACAGAATGAGCTGTGAGAGACCGAATACACTTTCACCTTTGTTAATACAACTATAGCCTAGTCCTGGTGAGGTTATATCTCTGAATGGGATGAAATAATGGCCTTCTGCAGTAATTGTTGCTGTTATGATGCTGGTTTTCACCCACAGAGTACCTTTATTGCAGAAAGATGCCCCATTAAAACAGGAGACTGCCTTTGAGCAAGGGTCTATAATGGTTTTATGGTTTTTAAAATGGCTTTAATAAAAAATAACTGAAACAGAGCACCAAAAAAAATCTGTTGGACATTACAAAATATAATTATATGGAAAGCCAGCTAAGAAAAAAGAAAGATCAAGCAGGACACAGACTAACTATACTAGCTCAATACTTCTTAGTTTTAATTTCATTAAAAATAATCCAGCCACCAAGCCAGGAAACATGAAATTAATTATTACTCTACCCTTAATTGGTTTAGTGGTGGACTTGGTAGTATTAGGTTAATGGTTGGACTTGATGATCTTAAAGGTCTTTTCCAACCTAAACGATTCTATGGTTCTACTTTTGGAGTGGTAGAAGTATTATTGAATATGACAGGTGACGCTATAACTTACATGCTAGAAATTAGAAGCAGATGCTCACACCAGCTTGTCACAGGATGTTAGCAGATAAAAACAGAGTTCAAGTCCAATAAAGGCAAGCTTGGTGTTGTAGTTTTTTTAACTTCATCATCATTAGAAGGAAACGTGAAATTATTTGACATCAGAAGTGACCAATAAACAAGAATAGTTAATATGGGCTTGCTCAGACAGCATCCAAGATAGCCAAAGATGTTTTCTTGTGGAAAACATTCATCTCAAAATTCAGTGGAGAACTCAATTTTTCTGTTTTCCACACAGGAGACCTGAAAACAATTTTCACTGCCAGTTGAACTAGCACTGGCATTGCTTTTGATTTCTTTTGTCTGTTTGCTTGAATGAGGATTTTTAGCTTAAAAAAAAATTATGAATTTTAATTCAAAGGTAAAGTTTTTCAGTGTTTTTTCTAAAAAAATATCCAATGTTTCTGCCTTTGGGAAAAAGACTTGGAAATTCTTTACCTGTCCAAGATCACCAACAGTACAAAATGGTACAAACCGGTACAGTACAGCCCTCTTCACAGCCTCTGTCACCCAGAGCTACAGCAGAGGTGTAAACAGAGAACTGGAGGGCTAAGGGCTGCCTCTTGTGCCAAGGGTGGGGACAGAGCCAATCCTCCTGAGTCCCACTTGTGCTTTTACTGGAAGGGAGATGTATGATAAAAACTTGCAGTTAGCAATACAGCACATTCCTCCTTACTGAGCTTGAGTATTTCCTCTCATTGCAGTGTCAGACTGAGTCTTGTTTTTGGCTTTTTGCTTCAAAGGCTGGGCCAGCCCCATGATGTGCGTGTGTGTTCCACAAGGCTCTGTTGACCTGATCCCCAGACCTTGCGGTATGATGATGATACTTATTGGCTTGAAATTTTCACTGGTTGGCCTTTACTCTGTGACTGCTGCAGGCAGAACTACACACTAATCCATTTATGCTGTCTTCGTGCTCGCAAGTCTATGGGAGGAGAGGGTTCGATAAAGTTTTTGAGTAAACTCCTTTTGGGTAAAACAGAGAAGGGAAGGTTATCTTGGGTTATCTTTGTATCTAAACACCAGCCACTCCTACGTAAATAAATTACCTTCCTCAATGCCAGGCCAAGTACTTTAAGGAAAGTTTTAGAAGTAAACCTCGCACCTTTGAAACAAACCATCCAGAAAACAAAAACAGAGTCAAACAATTGCTAGTATCTGGGAGTTGCCTCTTTACACAGCTCCATGGCAGGTATTAAAGCCTCCTACATTTCCACCTGCCATGGCTTTGCAGCATGATACGTGGGAATCTGTGAGCAGGGAAAAACAAAGTAGGGACACAGCAGGAGGTGTGCTGCATGCATTTAACACCTTCCTATGGGATGTCTCTCTTGTTACATGGATTGGTGAGCATGAACAAATAGAGCATGTGGCATAGTAAAATTGACATTTCTAACTACGTGTCCCTGCTCCTCAGTCCCTTCATTTTCTGAGTATTTTAACTTGTGAGAACTGCAGTGTGTGTGTGGAGGCAATAGCCATAGCTGGAGGCTAGACAGGAGCACAGGAGCCTGTACTGATTCAGAAGAGAGGCATGGCTCAGCAAGGACAGGGAGTGCATTTGGGAAGCTGGGTGCCACCATTCTCCTGCCATCTCCTCCTGCCTGACGGCACAAATCTGGGAGCAACATTAAGGCCTGATGTGCCCAAATAAAACCACAGCTTTGGAGGATGTCCTGGTTTCAGCTGGGATAGAGTTAATTTTCTTCCTAGTAGCTGGTTTTGGATTTAGTCTGAGAATAATGTTGATAACATACAGATGATTTAGTTGTTGCTAAGTAGTGCTTATTCTAGCCAAGGATTTTTTTCAGCTTCCCATGCCCTGCCAGTGAGAAGCTGGGAGGGGACACAGCCAGGACAGCTGACCCAAACTGACCAAAGGAGTATTCCACACCATATGACATCATGCTCAGTGTATAAACTGGGGGGAGCTGGCCAGGGGATGAACTGCTGCTTGGGAATTGGCTGGGCATTGGTCAGCAGGTGGTGAGCAATTGCATTGTGCATCACTTCTTTTGTATATTCTTTTATCATTATTATTATTATTGTTATTACTTTCTCTTCCTCTGCTGTCCTATTAAACTGCCTTTATCTCAACCCACAGGTTTTACGTTTTTTTCCGATTCTCTCCCCCATCCCACCGGGGGCAGGGAGGGTGAGCGAGCGGCTGTGTGGTGCTCTAGTTGCTGACTGGGGTTAAACCATGACAGAGGATCACAATCATTGATACTGTCTCTCACAGTATCCTTCTGGATAAAATGTTCAGCACTGCTAGACAAATCCATAATACGCTGGGTGAGCAATTGGCTGATGGGTCAGGCTCAAAGGGTTATGGTAAATGGGGTTATATCAGGCTGGTGGCCAGTCACCAGTGGGGTTCCCCAGGGCTCAATTTTAGGGCCAGTGCTCTTTAATGTTTTTATAAATGATCTGGATGCAGGAATGGAAGATACATTACGTAAGTTTGCCAACGATACTGAACTAGGAGGAGCTGTGGACCCTCTGAGGGTAGAGAGGCCTACGAGAGAGATCTGGATAGACTAGAGAGCTAGGCAATCTCCAACCATATGAAATTTAACAAGAGCAAGAGCCAGATTCTCCACATGGGACAGGGTAATCCTGGTTATACATACAAATTGGGGGATGAGAGGCTGGAGAGCAGCCCCGCAGAAAGAGATCTGGGGATTTGGGTTGATGGCAAGTTGAATATGAGTCAACAGCCAAAAGGGCCAACCATGTCCTGCGGTGCATCAAGCACAGCATCGCTAGCTGGTCGAGTGAGGTGATTGTTCCACTCTACAATGCACTGGTGCAGCCTCACCTCGAGTACTGTGTGCAGTTTTGGGTGCCTCACTTCGTAGCTTCATAGGGTCCGTTTAGTAGGTTCTGTGAAAATATATATAATTAAATGTAACCTAGACTAGCCTCTGGCAACTTCCATGGGGACCTACCCTGTCCCATTTGGGAAACAAAAGGAATTTTGGAATCAGGTTCCCCACTTGGTCTACTGCTCTCTTTGCCCACACAGAAATCTTTTGATCTGAATGTAGCTGCAAATAAGAAAGAGACTGGCTGTTATGTCTGTTAGGCATTGCACCTGACAGATGATGGTGTAGTTTAATGAAGAATTAGAACAAATCTGACATTTCCTTCCTGGTCTAAATAGTCTAATCCACAGAAAGCATACTAGGCACAGAAATATTAAATTATTTGAGGTTTTTTAAAACAGAGGATAAGGAATAGGATTTAATAGGAGAAAATAAAGTACTAAGAGAAGGAAATTAATGATATTTTCTGATTTTGAACAAATACAGGAATTAAATCATCACATTCTCTTACAAAAGCTATATACACCCATTGACTGCTAGCTTAGGCCAACTATCAGTCCATTGCTATCGAACTTCTATCTTTCCTCTAAAAAGAGAGAGGGAAAAATTTATATGAAAAGGTTTTGCTTCACTGAGTGAGACTCTACCTCTGATTGTATCTGAGTGTTTTGCCATAAAAAGAGCTGAAGGGGGACAGGAAGAATAAACTATATGGAGAAGGATGTTTTGCTGTGGATTGCTCTATATGACTTTTAGGCTGTGCTGGCATTTTATCCAGATGCTAACTTTGGTTCATAGACACAGCCAAACTGCATATGTGGGACTTTGTTCCAATACTGGAATGTTGCTATTGAATAAACAGCCTTATTCTTAACTACCTCTGAAAAAGCCCCTTGCTAGAGCAAAGAGCCATCATTCCCAACACTGAAGGGTTGCCTGTGTGCAGGTGCCTCCTTGGCAGAGGACACACTTAGAACACTCCTTCGCAAGGTGTTTCAATTCAGATGCCCAAGAAAGAAGGTCCCAGATCATTGCTGAGGTTTGAAAACTTGGCCAGGGAGGAGGAGGAGGACTGGTCCCATCATCAGGAAAACCAGACCGATGGGTTTCAGTACTGTTAACACAGGTTGGTTTCTTCAGCAGTTGTAAACATGAGTAATCCTGCTGTATAGAAAATAGTTGTCATGGAGCTTCTGGAAGAGGAAGAAGTAGGTGTTTACAGAAATGGCTTGGAGGTCATCTGAGTGTCTTTGACAGATGTGACTGACCCAGGCTCCAAGGCTCATGCTCATCTCAGCTTTGCATGCACACAAGCTAAGCTCAGCATTTCATTAGAGAGGTGGGGAATGGAGATAGTGTTGGTCAAACAAATGAGTTATGCTTGTTATCTTTCTTCCACAATTAAGCTTGAACTTTGTCTCTTTCTCACCATCCTGCTGTGAAATTGGAATTTCTGTTGTGATTGCAGGTGGCTTAGGTTTTGTGTATGTTGGTAAAATCGTGTCTGGGTTACATATCAGTCAGTCCAAACTGGAAGAAACAGGAGCAAATGCACAAGGAATTGGTTGAAGAGAGAAAAGGAAATAGCCAACACACACACACAAATACACCTTATCTACTGCATGTGCAAATTCTTCTTCATTCATGACACAAAGTAAGTGTGGTCAAAAAACTTACAATCTGGCAGATTTCAATAAAGGTGAGAAATTAGATATTGTGATCTCACAAAAAAGCTTTTGAAATATATTTAAATCCAATGAGGAAAGATACAGCAGGTTAACTCATAGAGAGAGAGTTGCAGAGGGCAGCTGTAGGGTTTGGATGACATTACAGAGCTTTATTATTTCATTATTGTGAGGTTTCATAGCATCATCACAATATTTGTGTATGTGGTGGATCCACCATATTGTCTAGGCATGGGATAGACAGCAGTGACTCTGGAGCTAATCGTTGCTGTGATTTCTTGTTTTAATGGCTCCTGTCAAGTCTTCAGTTTCCAGTGTCATCTCAAATGCCACCTCAGCAGAAGAGTTGGGGGGGGGTAAATGCTTGGGTTCTTTATTGGGTTTGGTTTTTTCTTCTATTTTCCTGGCATTAGTCTGGCAAGAATTTGTGTTTCACAGGCCTGAGGAGATGACCTATGTACTGTTTTCTACCTGCTGAGCCTGCGAAGTGCCATACTATATCCAAACTGCATCTCCAAGCTTCAGAAACATTAGTATCTTTTACCTGCCTTTTCCTGATTAATTGTTTCTCTATGGATGTCAAAGCCTTTTTTAAAATTTTTCCATAACTTTAAATTATTTTAGTGTTTTAGAAACTTTTAGTTGTTCTATTTCACTATTGTTTCTTTCTCTCCTCTCCAGGAGGCTTTTGTTTTGGTGTTGATTTTTTAAACACTGAAAATGTTTCTGAATTTCTCTTTTTCAGAGTCTCACTTGTATTACTACTGGTTTTCATTAAAGTAGATCTCAGGACTTGCAGCAGAATTGTTTGTGGTAGGAATATTATAACAGGGCACATCTGATGAGAATAAGCCATTTCTCTTGGCTAGCTTTTAAGGGAAAAAACAGGAGAAGGGCCAGATAAAGCAAGACCTGAGTCATTGCTTCAGCCTAGATCTCCATCCTCTTCAGTGGCATAACAATATTCCAACTGCAGAGGTTTACTTAATTTCATATGAAAAAAGCAAAAAGCCTGTTCACCTCATAGGGAGGACGCTGGACTAGAACTACCTTCCAGCCTGAGATTCTAAACAGTGTATTTCTCAATTCTGTGGCAGAACAAATACAAATGCTCAGGTTAAGTTGAAACAAACGAAAAAAAAAACCCAAAAAACAAAACAACAAAAAAAGGCAATTACAACAAAATAAAAAAAAAAAGTTTTAAAAAGAAAAGTTAAAATTATGTTACAACATTTTCCCACCTTTTTTTTTTTTTAATTCTCAGGCTTTTTGCTGAATTTGAGACTATTTAGTGCTTTGGAAAATCAGTTCTGATGAATTTGCTATTTATTAAAGACATGTGTCCCACCTCCGGTGACTTCCTCCCAGACCCTTTTCGCATTATAAAACAGACTAATATGATCTAATCTTCTGCAAATATAGTTTAGGTTGTTTTGTCTCCAGTGGGAAACTACCCTCAAACATTAACCAAAGAAACACCTTAAAAAATAAATATATTAAAGTGAGAAAAACTTTAGACTTACTGGTTCTGCTTTATCACCCTGCTAGGATCAACAGCTTTTCAAATGGCTGGAGAATGTGCCCCTTCTGTTTGGGCTGTCATGTAAACATGATGCTTAGATTGTCATCAAAGGTTGCATCCTTGTCCTCCCCGCTCTTTGTCCCTGCCTGTGGTTACTCATGTTCAAAGAAGCTTAATCCAAACTGGAAGAGGTGCAGAGAAGGGATGTCAGAATGACCAGAGGAACTGAGATGTGACTAGAAGAATTTGGTTTATTTACTTTAGAAATACCAAAGACTAAGAAGAGATATGATAGGTCTCAATAGACAAAGGGCAAAAGGAAAGATGGGAGGAAAGAAGGGGAAGGGGGGGATAGCAGCAAAGGAGGAAAAGAAAGCTAATTAAGCACAAGTACAGTTGTTAAAAAAAGCGTGTTTGATCTTCAGAGGTGTCAGATTGTGGAACAATGCTCTATCTGGAGTAGCAGGGGGAAAACCTTAACTGGTTAAATTGAGGTTTGATCATTTTGAGAGGGCAATGGAATGACACTACTGTCCACAGCACATTGGATTGCATGACCTAGATCTGCCCTTCCTGAAACTCATGCTTTGTGTCTTCTGACACTACAGTGACCCTTCCTACTAAAGAAGCTGACTAGGATAAAACCTTCCAGATCATCCATTCTAACAAATCTTCACAGAAATGTTTACTTTTTTTCCCTGACTCTGTAATAAGAATGCTTGATACCTTCCTTTGGTAAAGAAGAAGATCTAAGTGCCAAGTTGGTAAATACCCACGCTATTTTGGAGCAAAGCTAGCAAGTTAGCCATCTGCAGTCTGTTTCATCATTTGTGACCTTAGTGTGCCTGTGAAACCCTTGACCTTGTTTAGTGCGCCACATGGTGATTGTATTCTTGTGTTTGCAATCTTTCTTTTTCTAAGTGAAAGGCCTAAACCAGGTGTCCATGTCATTAAATATTGTGCTTGAAATATTCGAACTAGTGGAGATGTTATCTGGCCTTGATTTAGGTAGATAAGGAAGGACTGGACCTTGATCTTCATGTAAACATCCAGCAACATGGCAATAAATCTGTATGCCAGTGTGGCAGACTGAACTCTTCTCTAGGGTTCAGTTTCCTCTTCACCATCCACACTCACTTCATCAGCCAATGCATGCCCATGGAGAAAGCATATTCATTGTCAGTGAACACTGAAAAGCCTTAGGAAACAGTCAAGATAAATGTACCAGAGTTTCTGATTGAATTGGTATCACTAAGAGTCTTTTAGTCTTTGATGCAAAATGTTTCTTTCACAACAACATCAACCTCCTTGTAATCATGTTGAGGTTAACAAATGAGAACATCTATTTGTTTTGTGTCTGAGCCAGTTACCTCACACACACCCAGAATAAGCCCCATGTCATTTGAATGCAAATGAAAAAAAATGATTGCCTTCTCATCAGTTAGTGGGTAAATGCAGCCCTCTTGTTTGGCTTTATTTTCTACCGTGATGTTTCCTCCCTCCCTTTCAACATTCACATAGCTAGGAAGCTTACTAGTTAAAGAAGTTTGGACATAAAACTGTAATTTAGCCTGTAAAGCAACACTATATACGGGCAAAAGCCTAGAAATGGGAAGCACTGAAATATCTGAAAGAGAAAGCCAGCCAGTATTAACCTCTTGTTGGAAGGACTCATGTCCATGTGTTTCCCCTTCTACCACCAGTGCCCAGTTTAGTATCAGTGTCATCTTAATGCTGCACACATACCTGGAGTCCTTCCTCAGTGTCGCAGTAAAGAAGGCAACCATAATTTACACCCTAGGAAGATTCAGGTAATGTCTTGTTTTATTTCCATGCATGCATATCAGAACAAAAATGACCAAGTTACATGCTGAACAACTCCTTCTTTCTGGAACTACATTCCAACATCAAAGCTCATTTTACAGGGAACAAATGAAAAACAGCAGCAAAAAACCCTCTCACTCCAAAGCAGAAAGTAATTTTTCATGTAACTAACAAAGCTATGCCTTACGGGAGTGTCTCCTACCCACAGAATCTTGTATAAGCAGGACTGGCATGTCTTCCCAAAACTGGATGTTTGCTGGCACCAGAACAAACACCGCTGGAAACAATGCTTGTAAGGTTACTGTTTGGTTGATATCTGCTACTAGAATGGCATAGGTGAAATGCTATCTTGAAACATCTGTAGAACAAAGTAACATGGGATTAGTTAATAAAATTCTGCAAAGTGGTGATTAATAAGTATACACTCTTACAGTTTGAACATGAACCATCATGTTTTTTTAAATTTTTAAATTAAAATTAACACTGAAAAATTATTGTTTCAAATGAATCATTTCTCCATACTGCAACAGCTCTGGAGCATTTGCACTAAGTCTTGAAGTATCAGCTCAAATGTGCTTGGAATTGGATGGAATAAAGGTGGGAAGTTTCCCAGGATGTTTCCCAGGCCTCCTGGTGCTGCACTGTGCAATTGGGAAAATGATCATGTTATGGTGATTGTCAGTGGGACAGGACCTGCTTTGATTAAAGCATCTAATCGCATCACATGATTAGATTCTTTAACTGAGGCAGATCCTCTCCTTTCGATAGCCTGAAAATATAATGTGTTTTAACTGCATACCTCAGGCATAAATCTGTACAGACTCTTTACATGGTCCTAAAAGCAGTTTCATATGCCTAGTGCTGCACGGAACAGTCCTGGAGACTTTCCCATCACAGACAGAAAATCTGGCTCTCTCCTTCAGCTTTTACAACTATTTGTAAAAAAAAAACCCAGAGAGAACATGAGCCTTTGGTGATAAGAAACTGAACATCGTACAGCCATCACAACCAGATTTTCACTATAAATTGAAGCATTTCTCACAGCTAGTCTTCTATAGATCAGTATTTGATATCCATCACAGACTACATGTTAACTTTCCAGGGGCTGCTCAATCCCCTTTTTTCAGTAGTCGCTGCTGCTGTGACGTGTCCTGGTGTTCCCTGGCAGGTGTATAAGCCCAGGTTCTTGTGTCTTGCTTCATTGCATGGCAAGGACATCAGGGCAGTTTCCTACTTTGCATTCCTGCACTCCTGTGCAATATTTACTCACTTGCTTGCCAGTCAATGAGAGGTTTGTAACGAGGAGTGTGGGACATTACAGGATTGCCAGACCAAGATTATGCAAAGAAACTCATGGCTGAAGAAGAGTTTGCAAAGCTTCACAATCCATAAGTATCTGGCTGAGTGCCATCAGGTGCTGGTAATTGCCCCAGGTTGAAGGAAAAAAACTTTCCTTCATAATACTTTTTTCACTTGAACATTAAAAACAGCTACAGAAAATGCAGGTTCTTTGAGAATAAAAACTCGGCGTAAAACTCAACACATTATGAAGAAAATTAAACCTCTTCAGCTTTGAAGAAAATTGAGTGTATTTTTTTATCCTATGGAGTAAAACATGTGTAGAAGTGGGCATCCTTTACACTGCATAGCAGCTGTAACCTGGTGGAAGCAGGTTGTTAACATTTGGTATACTAGTACTTTTAGCAATTCAGCAGAGCAGAAATTGACAGCATTCTTGTAAAGTCTTCCCAAAATTTAGGAATGGTAGATGTACATTTTTTTCTTCTAATTGTAGCAGAGCTATATCTTTCAATCTCTTCTTATATCTGAAGTAAAAAAGACAAAAAAGCTTTCTCTGTTCATTGTACAGTGATGCTTACCATGGAGAGAGAAGAGATAAAACTCTGTTCTATCTGGAGCCCTGATCGTGCGTAAATCATGGACACTAAAATGCTGAAATGAGATGTAAATTAGTTGAGCTGCTAGGGAAGGTGAATTTTTACCCTGCAAAACTAATAGCAAAGTGTCTTCTGAGAAATTCATTTCAGATGCACATCTGCACGGAGACCTCGCATCAGGACTGTACTTGGTCCCTTACCTTTCTGTACTGAGACTCCTTGAAGTCTGATAGAGACTTTGGCCCTTCCCCAAAATAAATTACCATCCCAGAGTGGTAATTAAGTGGAACTGTAATCCAAAACTGTAGTCCTAGAAACCTCATGCTGGGATGCTGCCTAATTCTAACATGTTTAAACACTGTGGGCCCTGAGTTTAGGTATGGAAGGTCAGGCATCCTGGAAGACCCTGAGGTTCCTCAGTGTTGGCAGCTCTGAGTGGCTTGATTAAAATCAGTGTTTCATCAGAAGATAGCATGCCTTTGGATATTGGGGCAGGTGCTCTGGGAGTGTGCTAAGAGGATGTACCTCCAAGCAGGTGTTGCCACTACCACCTTGCTAATGGCATGACCATGTGGAAGGGGGGGAGTTGTCTTCACATGTCTTTCATCCAGCCAAGGCTCTGGCCTTTTCACTGGGCTTTTGGGGCTGGATATGGGGGTTTTTGATACTGCTGGAGAAGAGGAGGTGCTGGACTGTGAGGATGGGCTGCTCAGAAGAGACCTAGCCAGAGGGAGAGAGCATCGGGGCCTGGAAAGGAAAGCCAGGGGAGTGGCCAGGTTTGCAGCAAACAGGGTGTGCATTGTAGGTATTAACACTTATGGTGTTTCTAGTTAAAGCTTTTTCCAATCAATTATGGATTATCTTGGGGGTGGTCAGCTTTGTTCCCTGCTTGAGAGGAATACAAATGCATCCCCTGGCTTTAGAGTAGAGGAGGTCCTGTGGTGAGGGTAAAGGAAATTATGGGTCCTGGGATTCATAGAGTCCAGTACTTGTGTCCACAGCCATTCATGTGTTTTCTGCTAAACAGGTGCTGTGTAAAATACTTGAGCAACCTTACCTCTGCTTTCCTCTTTGTAAAAAGGGTGTGTCCTGGTTTTGGCTGGGGTAGAGTTAATTTTCTTCCTAGTAGCTGGTGTAGTGATGTGTTTTGGATTTAGCAGGAGAAGAATGCTGATAACATGGTGATGTTTTAGTTGTTGCTAAGTAGTGGTCATGCTAGTCAAGGACTCTTTCAGCTTCCCATGTTCTGCTGGGTGCACAAGAAACTGGGAGCGGGCACAGCCAAGATAGTCAATCCAAACTGACCAAAGGACTATTCCATACTATATGACATCATGCTCAGTATATAAACTGGGGGGAGTTGGCCAGGAGGTTGCAATTGTTGCTCGGGAACCAGCTGGATATCACTCAGTGGGTGGTGAGCAATTGCTTTGTGCATCACTTATTTTGTATATTATTATTATTTTCCCTTCCTTCTATGGGGGTGGCAGGGGGGACACGTGGGCTCCAGTGGCAGAAAAGAATGGCCCCAGGTGCCCCTGCCCCACGCTTCCAAGCCCGCCTCCGGCTGCAGTCCCTGCGCCTCACCATGCCACTGCTGAGCCTGCTGGAGCCATGACATCGGTGTGGGGGCTTGCTCAGCATGCATGCTGCTCCTGACCATATTGATTAGAGCTGATGAGCTGGATGTAGCTGCAGTGCCTGTTGCAGGGGTTGATCTCTGGATTACATTCTTAAATAGTTGTTTAACCCTAAACAAGACCTGAACCACATTCAGGAGACAAAGCAGTAGGACCACGCTGGTTTGAATGTCCCAAGGATATTCAAAATTCTCAAGAGCTGTTGTAACTAGCCTGAAGGAGAAAGGGATGGTGAGGGAGTGGGGGAAAGTGTCCTCCCCCTGCCTCCCCCGTAGATTGGTTCTCTGAGGAGGCGAAAAGTGTAATTATTAATAGTTTCCAAGTAACGGCTCCTGAAGCATGAGATTGACAGCAGTGCTGAGTACAATCTCACAACCAATAATTTTATCATACCATAAGCAAGTGTTACACAGTACAGCAAAGCGATAACTTTAATCCAACTCCCAGAGGTGATAACCAGCACCACAGGGAGTGCATATGGCAAGTAAGGTGTTAGACAGCACAACTCTGAGAACAAGCACAACAACTCTGAGAGCAAATGAATCAACATGGCAACCAGTTGCTATTAAACTAATATAATGAATGCTTATCACAAATTTGTTTCAACACATTCTGGTCAGATCTGTCATTATCTTGAACTGTTTGCACCCCATGTTGGGCGCCAAAAAGGACTGTTGTGGTTTAACCTGGCAGGCAGCTAAACACCACACAGCTGTTTTCTCACTCTCTGCCTCCCCAGTGGGATGGGGGAGAGAATTGGAAAAAAAAAAAAAAGTAAAAATTGTGGGTTGGGATAAAGACAGTTTAACAGGACAGAAAAGGAAGGGAAAATAATAATAATGATAATATACAAAATAAGTGATGTACAATGCAATTGCTCACCACCCACTGACTGATACCCAGAGAGATCCCGAGCAGCGATTGCAGCCTCCCGGCCAACCCCCCCCAGTTTATATACTGAGCATGATGTCATATGGTATGGAATAGCCCTTTGGTCAGTTTGGATCAACTATCTTGGCTGTGCCCGCTCCCAGTTTCTTGTGCACCTGACAGAGCATGGGAAGCTGAAAAGTCCTTGACTAGCCTAAGCACTACTTAGCAACAGCTAAAACATCACCATGTTATCAGCATTCTTCTCCTGCTAAATCCAAAACACATCACTACACCAGCTACTAGGAAGAAAATTAACTCTACCCCAGCCAAAACCGGGGCAGAGTGTAAAAAGATCAATTTCTTATAAATGATTATAAATTTAGTGATGGAAAGAGCTGTAGAAGAACTAGGTAGTAGTAGGAATAATAATAACAACAACTCTATAATTCATATTCTTTTGAATGCCCCCTTTTTTTTCTTTTTTTTTTTTTTTTTTAAATTCTGGAGGTGTTCAGCTAAGTTATTGCTGTACTAGTGTTCCTGTAACATTGTTTGCTTGGGGGCATGGAGAAGTAGTATATTGCAGTGGATAGTAATGTATGAATCCTGCTTTTTTTTCTTTTAGGGAGAATTGTGTTATTGTAACAGGTGATTTTATGGTGGCGTTATGTGATATGGGCTTTCTTTTGGTTACGTGAGAAGTCCAACTGACTTGGATGAGCTATTTCTGAGAGTAATTGCTAACCTGCAAGAACAGATATCACCCAAAGGAAAATTCCGAAAATGTCCAGCACAGCTAACAGCCTGGTTTTTATCCTGTTGTGAAGGAGGACAATCACAAGTATAATCCTCTTAGAGATCACATAGCAGGACTGCATGTTAATATGTAAAATTACCTCAAGGAAAGGTGGACTGAGCTGAAAGGTCGTCATTTTTGCTGTGTGGCAGTTGATGCCTTTATTTAAAAGCCTTAATGTTGGTCAGAAGCTTCTCAAGAATATGTATTTATGTTATCCTCTGTGAAAAGCTGTTTGTGTGTAACTAGTAAGAAGGTATAGAACTAAAAAACCCCAACCTTCCTGCATCTCCTGGCTTTGCTGAACTCCATCAATATTGGCACTTGATACTGGGGAATAATTTGAAAATTAAATTGTTAATGAGATCGATGAACTCAGTTCAGCATATTTGAAAATTATTACTGTACTCATTCCTAGGCTTTATTTTACTCAATTAAAAATGACTCCTTAGTTTCTATTGGCCACGCCTCTGAAATACTTCCCAATAGGCGAGTCATTATATCCTGACACCTAAGCGCTGCCCAATCATTAAGTTTTGATAATCGCACGCTCCCAGGTTTTAGTTCTCCGCTACTTTATCTCTTCCCTTTTATTAGTTCTATCTGTTGTTACGTCTTCTACAATACAATACCTGAGGTTTTGCATTTGCATAGTGTTTCAAGAGTTTCAAAGACAAGTTGAACGTGTTTGGAGCATGCCTCTAAGATGGTCAGGGAGGGGGCAGGTGGAGTGAGACTTGCCTGATGCTTCTTGGACAGGCTGGGATGTTTATTTGGTAAGGGGCTGCTTTGTCCAGGAAAAGCTGAGATGCTCTGGACCACGTGCAGAAGCAGAACTGGGTGAATTAGGAGCCCTGGGCTGTAAATGCAGTTGTTCACTACACTCTGCTAACTCTCATGCAAGTCAGTATTTCAGCAGAGATTTTTCAGAGGTTTGTGCACTTGATACAAACACCTAGCCTCTGTTTAATCCTACTTTGAACACCCTAGTCCTTTCTTGGTTGCTTTGCTCCTTATTCTAGGTGGAGCTCTGTGTTTGCGAAGTATCATATATTCCCATATGGCAAATTCAATAACATCTGATGAATCAACAAGTTCTCAGGGACTGAAGACAGCCAGCGCTACAAGGAAGTCTGTGTTATCTTGGAAAGAGCTTTGGTCTGAAAGCACAAAGGATTTGAGGAGCATGTTCCATCTGACAATTCCTGAAGTGACTTGCGTCTTGTCCTGGTTTTGGCTGGAGTAGAGTTAATTTTCTTCCTAGTAGCTGGTGTAGTGATGTGTTTTGGATTTAATAGGTAAAGAATGCTGATAACACACTGATGTTTTTAGTTGTTGCTAAGTACTGCTTATGCTAGTCAAGGACTTTTCAGCTTCCCATGCTCTGCCAGGTGCACAAGAAACTGGGAGGGGGCACAGCCAGAATAGGTGATCCAAACTGACCAGAGGGCTATTCCATACCATATGACGTCATGCTCAGTATATAAACTGGGGGGGTTGGCCGGGGAGCAGCGATCGCTGCTTGGGTACTGTCTGGGTATCGGTCGGCAAGTGGTGAGCAATTGCATTGTGCATCACTTGCTTTGTATATTGTTATTATTATCATTACTATTTTACTTTATTTCAATTATTAAACTGTTCTTATCTCAACCCAGGAGTGTTTCTCACTCTTACTCCTCCAACTCTCTCCCCCATCTCATCGGGGTAGGGGGAGTGAGCAAGCGGCTGTGTGGTGCTTAGTTGCTGGCTGGGGCTAAACCATGACAAATCTCTTCTCAGGTTCTCTTCAATTAAAGCTCAAAAATAATAACATCAACTAATGTGGAGATCAACTACCATAGATACAAACCTGACAATCTTTGCAGATAGGCTTGAAAACACCTTGATTAATTTTGCGGATGAAGACTTGTGGCTCTCTTTTGAGAGGCTGGGACAGTAACATCTTCTTCCAGACTCAGTGTAGTAGAAGAGCCATACTACAAAGCCTTTCAGTTTTACTGGTATATTTGAGCAAGTTTATTTCTGCCTCATTTTTTTCCCACATGCATATGTAAAACTTCCCCATTACTAACCTGACTGGTGTGTATTATGTTAACTGCAGGTTGCAGCCTGCTAAAAATGCCTGAAGGCAAATTTGCTTTCCGTATAGTTTCAAGTCTCTGCCCTCAGATATAAAAAAGGGATTTTCCTGGGAACATGATTTAGAAGGCTTACATGTTTTGCAGTTACAGCAGTTCTGCAACTGTTCTGTTGTGAGGAGATGAGTGAGTGAACTTTCAGCTGCCTCTTTTGGGTTATGCTAGACTGTCCACAGAGGCAAGTAGCTCAGCAGGTGTGACCTTGCTGCACTTCTCACCTCTGAGATGGCCACACAGATGAATCCAAAAGTGCTGAAGTTGAGCAAAAAATCTGGTTAAGCACCAGTTGTTGGGATTAGGCCAATACAGGTCTTTAATATTGTTATATAATGCATAATAGAGTGTAAGTGCCTTTACAAATATTCTGGAGGTTTCCCTTCAGACAATGCCACTCCTGCAAAATAATTTTTTTTAAATGGGAATCTGTCAATTTTGGTGAAACCTTTGGTGGAAAATATTCATCATTACATTAATGAACCAAACTTTTCAGGCATTACTGAAAGCTTTCAATGCCCTCTTTCTAAGTTTCTGAACAAAAATTTCTTAGAATTTCCATTCCATTAAACCTTCAATGAAAATCAGCTTGTGGCTGGAGATCCAAATGGAGTAGATGCATGCTTCCTGATGGCCTGTTGAACAGCAGCAACGAACATGCCAGCTATGCAGAAAAGGCACAAAGCTGATAAAGAAGGAAAATAGATCCAGGAAGAAGGATGTATAAAAGATCATCTCCTTTTCCAGTGAGCAAAATCTCACCCCTCACTCTGAAGGGATCAGCAGGGTTGGAAGCAGAATCTGCTTCATATCTCAGTGGTCTGAGGCACACAAATTGTTGGATGGGGGCCATTAGAACTAGGCAAGCCAGTATTGACATGAGGCCTCTTCAGTAATTATTTTCCACTCTCTGTGTTTTGCTATAAACCCTGACACAGTCTGCTTCCATAAGTACCTGTCTGAAGCTGCAGATGGCTACTTCAGAAACAGTTGCCTTTGTCTCTGTAATTTGTGTTGCCTGTACCCTTAACAATACTGTCATTGCCTCTCCATCCTGTCTTCTAAGCAGGAGGGTCACTTCTTGCTATACTTTCCTTCTAGATATACTCCCACCTTGCTTACAGCTGGCACACAGTGAAATAATACATTTGTCACCAGATGGAGAATGCTGCCTTGCTTTCATGGGTTACTTGACCAATGATTGACCGATATTTATTTTCTTTCTTTTTTTCGGTTAAGTTAGTGGTAAAGGTTTGTTGTAGATCACCTGCAGTTCAGTTCACCAAGGAAACTGGCTCACTCATTATTGCTTGGTCTTTAAATATCACTTGGTCTTTAAATCAATGTGAACTGTAGGGCTTGATTCTGTTCACCTGTAGAGAAGATAATTCTTGCTGCTGCAGGAGCCAACAGCCTAAATTTTCTGCCTTGATTCATCTGTCAGTGTATAGCAGTCCCTTCTGGCTTTCTGATCTTCTCTTCTAGAGAGTGCAATGTGGCTGTGGAGTTCTGGATGAGAGTAATTATATGCTGTTGAGGGATGGTTAGATGGTTTAGGTCATCTTCCTCTGATCCTGAAGGCCAACATGGTGTGGAGGTTTTGTTTGGTTTGGATTTTTTTGTTTGGGTTTGGTTGGTTTGGTTTTGTTTTTTCCCTGGTTGCATGTGTTACTACTATTTGGTCATCTGATGTTTGTCTGTAGCTGTAGGGAAGCTGCTATGCTGATGCTGGAATAAAATGTGAGGAGGCTGTTTCTGTCAGCCAGAAAATACAGCTATGTAGTCCCTCACTGCCATCTCTAGCTTTGTGGGAAGGTACCAGCATCCTCGTCATGGTCATCTAATGCACACTGGCATGTGCCTTGTCATTCCGAGGTGTGGAACAGGTTCATAACACCACACCGGGTACCATGGGGCAAGTGTCACATCGCTGCACTCACAGGCATACCAGAAGGGCAGCTGTGTGTAGTGTGATTCCTGTGGCAGGGATCTATACAGATAAAATGTATTGGTCTGTAGACAGCCAGGCCCAGCTCCATCAGCTTTTCATGTAGCATTATTGTGTGCTGCTGGTGGGTTTGACTGTTAGCCTTACAGAACACCAGTAATTATTCCTGCACTTGGGCTTTTGCTTATTTTGGGCTCTCAGCTAAGGCAGACATTATTTTGAACTACATTAACATCTGGTAGGTGGACACTTCCATGTGCAGCTGCTGGTGCTGCTTGATCTTCCCTGGATGGGAGAAAACTTAATTTGAGTTTCATGACTGTTCTTCCAGGACTCATGCACGTTAGAGATGGCAAGGCTGCAGGCGTCTCTTGCATTCACTCTTGCTCCTCTTCTGGATCACTTTATCCTAGAGAGGACTGCCTGCCTTGTAGACACACCAGTGATTTCCTTTTACTGCTTTAACGCCAGGATTAGTGCTAGTCTAAAGCCATTGCTCCTATTGAAGAGTGTGTTTTCTGGTCTTTAGCCCCTGCTAGTTGGGAATGGGAGAGGTAAACGAGCCCCGGCTTTGCTTGCTGAATCAGTTTTGAACATGTGTACCAGGTGCTGATATTAGTAAGCACTGCTGTCACAGAAGGTATGGATTAAGAAACAGAATTTACTCATTGTATCCTTAAATAAGCACACCAAACACATCTACTTCATTACCATAGCTGTGTTTTTGTTAGCTAAGGGGAATACCAAACATCTAGCACTGGTGCAACCAAATGGAAAAACATGGGTATCTCACTACTCAGAAATGTCTGAATTATTTGCTGTGTTGTCAGCATGTCAAGGTTATCATTAATGGTCTTTTTTTTTTTTTTTTTCCTTTTTTCCCCCCATTGGAGTAACAGAGTGTTCAGTAAGCAGAGTTCATAGTAATCCAGGGGTGATTTTCAAAGAAAAAGGGTTACTTGGATATCTCAGTTATGCTGCTTGTCGGGAGATGGGATATCTCATCTATGGCAGAACCAAGCTGGCTTTGGTTTGCTGGTTGTTATCTCTGCATTTCTGGCTGAGACATTCCAGCAGTAACTGGCTTGCAGGCTGCTTGGCTGATGGGTGGCTATGCTAGCTGTGAGGAACCAGCCTTCAGGGCTCAACCTGGTGGACTCTACCTCTAGTGAATGCAAATCAAACTGCTGTGCTATTCAGCTGCATAGCTAACACAGAGGCAAAATAAAGCCCTGCTTCAGGCATAATTCTCTCTTTAATGATACTTATCTCTCCACTGCTCACCCCTGGAATTTTGACTGTGCTGTGACTTTTATTTTTCTTCTTTAAATACAGAAAATGCATTAGAAATTAAACCTTCACATGGTCAGAAACAGAAGCATCCCAGGAGCAGTACCTGCAGTATAGTTTTACTTTTAGTCATCTTGAGTTACACAGAGAGAATGCCACAGTCAGTGACTCTGTGACATTACAACATGCACTTAATCCTAATAAGGAGGGAGAGGCTGTGGCTAACAGGTTGTTTTTCATCTCATCTCATTTCATTTCTAAACAAGCTGATAGCCAGTTCTGAATCATGAGATTGGAAGAGAACTCGGTGCTTTTGTCAGGCCCAGCATTGTTTACAGGAACATTTTTGTTTGCTCCTGGGGAGATAGTGACCCACAGCTACTGAAGTTACCCAGAATCCAAACCAAAACCATGCTATCTCATTTTATTTCAAATTTGTAACTCAGATCAGGATTGTCAAACAGGTTCATTTAGTTTATGTACAATTCAGATAGGGTTTGGAAGCATATTGACTGATTTCTCAGTGTGTCCTCATCGTGGGTGTGTTTTGTATTGTTTCATACAGAACTAGCCTGAAGGTTTGTGTTTGGCACTGTGGCTTGGCCACTTGAATCCAGATTTCCCAGGCAGCCTCTGAAGGAGTGTTTTCTCAAATTTCTAAAATAGAGTCTCCTAGAGAACCTGCTGCACAGGGTGATAAAATACAATCTGATTTTTACCTTCCTACCTTTCAGACACTGTCCCACACACTTCTCACTCCTGGCGTACCTCTTAGTTGTGGCTAGATTGAGCCACGCTGGCTAGCACTTTACTCAACAAAAACTCCAACTAATTGAGGACAGAAAGTGTGTTTGTCACGGTGTGGATCTCAAAGAGCCACGGAAAAGACCACTTAGAAATGGAGGAGAGCAATTAAGCAGCTAGTCAACCAGTGTTCCCATGTGCCTGTACACGGAGTGTACTTTGGCCAGTGTCCTCCTGCATGTCTGTAGGGGATGCCTGAGGATGGTCGCTTTGGTGGGTGTAGCAGCGGAGTGCTTCTGAAAAGGTCTTTAAGTTGTTGCTCGTTAAATTCCTCCTCTGGAGATGGCTTTGCATTTATGACCTGCCCTTTCTCTGCCTGTCATGTGTACATGGAAGGTGTGTTTAGAAGCTGAAATTTCCATACTATTTCATCCCCTTTGTGCCCTTTGCTTTCGTGTGTCTCCTAAGCCTAGACTCCAGCATGGATCAGGTTAAGAAGGAATGAGAGGCAGGTATGGGTGGAGAGGGAGCCAGGAGCAGGGTCTCTGGGCAAGTGAATATAGGTGAGGTAGCGGGGCAGTGGCTCTGTGGGGAGGAGTAGGGAGGTAGCAGGGTCACCTGTACAGGCAGGACTGTGATGCTCAGGAGAGGGTCAGCGTGTGATGGGGAGCTGGCAGCCCTGCAGGTAGAAGACAAGGGGGCGGGTATTCGGGTAGGTCCTGGCAGAGGGGGAAGAAACGCAAGGAGTGGGGGGCACGTTAGAGGACAAAGGTGAGGGGTAGGGGGGGGCAAGCCGGGGTGCAGGGAGGCCTGAAGAGCCCGGGCTGAGGGAGCGTGCCCAGGCGGGTGGGTGGCGGGGGAAGTGGGCCGGGGTAAGGTGAGGAGGGGAGGGCGTGTGGAGGGCAGGGGGTGTTTAGGAAGGGAAGTGGGCAGGAGGCCGGGCAGGTATGTGCTCCCGAGGAAGTAGGCGCGGGGCCGGAGGAGGCTCAGCGGGCGGGGCTGCGGCGGGGAAGCGGGCACGGGGTGGGCGGCGAGGGGCTGCCCCGGGGGCGGGAGGTGCCGCATCGCGGGCGGCCCCGCCCGGGCCGCGGGGCAGCCCAGGGGCCGCGGTTCCCGGCGCGGGGCGGAGGCGGGCGGGAGGCGGCTCCGATAAAGGGCCGGGTGCCGGCCGGCGCGGGTAGAGCGGAGCGGCTCCGGCAGCGGCGGTTATGGGGATGCTCAGCCTGCCGGGCTTCCTCTCCTGCGGGAAAAAGAAGGTGGGGCGGCCGGGGGGGGTGGCTGGCCGGGGGCACCCGGACAGGTAGGGGGTAGAGGGACAGGTGAGGTACGGGGATACCTGGGCAGGTATGAAAGCACCTGGGCAGGTGGGCTATTGGGGGTACCAGGGCACCTGGGCAGGTGTGGGTGCATCAGAGCAGGTAGGGTATGGAGGTGCTCAGGTAGGCATAGGGGTACTTGGAGAAGTAGGGTGCAGGTACATGGGCAGCTATGGGAGTGCTGGGCAGGTGAGGTAAGGTGCACCTGGCCAGGTATGAAATTGCCTGGGCAGGTAAGATCCAGACAGGTATGGGAATATGGGGGCACTGGGGTAGGTAAAGAGGGATGAGCTGGGATGAGCACCTGGGCAGGTATGGGGGCACCTGGACAGGTGTTTTTAAAGTGGACATACAGGTACGTGCTGGGGTGGACATCCAAACAGGTATGGGACATCTGGGCATGTGCAGGGGCAGAGGAGGTGGTGCCCCCAGGAGGTGCTAGCACAGGGAACTAAGGTAGGAGCAGGGCAAAACTGGCCGTAAAGATTGTTTGGGCTCTCTGGTGGGACCCTCTCTAGCAGGTCCATGCTGTCCTGCCAGGGATCAGCTGGACTGGCAGCCCACCAGGCTCTGCCCACCATGTCTAGTTGCCCTGCCCAGCGATGCCAAGGTACTGCTCTGGACAGAGAAATGAGGATATGACTGCCCTGCCTACCTATGGGGTGATCCTGAGCCTTCCTTCTTCTTCTCTTCCAAGGACTTCAGTTTGTCAAATGAAAAAGATGCCCATGCTAGTGACAGCGATGAGAACTTGGAGCGTGGCAACTGGTCAAACAAAGGCGACTACCTGCTCTCCATGGTGGGCTACGCTGTGGGCCTGGGCAACGTCTGGCGGTTTCCCTACCTCACCTACCAGAACGGCGGAGGTACCCATATTGAATGGCAGTGTTGGGTGGGCGCACCTTGCTATCCCCAAGAGAGAGGAGGGTCAGCTGCAGGGGCCAGCCCTGAGGCTGGGCATGTTTTGTTAAAGTTGTATGTGAGCATCACCCTGTGAAGTGGGATAGTGCCTGCTGATGGGAATGGGAAGAGGAGCAGGAGGCATCTCTGTGCTTTTTTGGGTACCAGCTGAGGAAGGAAATAGTATTTAGTTTTAATTGCAAACTTCTACCTGAGAATTCCAGAACTCTTCTGATTTACTCACGACCAACACACATCTTTTTGTCAATGTGTCAATATCCTCTACTTGCCTAAATAGCTGTTCTCCCTCCCCAGCACTTACCTCCCTGATATGTTCATAGTGAGCAATTGGATCCCCTTTCAACCTTTGTTTTGCCAGGCAAACAAGCTAAGCTGGAATAATTATCCAAGCTCAGTAATTATCCCCATCAGATACTTGGGAAGTGCGAGGCAGAGAGCGCCTCTACCTGCTTACACAATGAACTAGTGGCAAAGCCAAATGGAGGCACTGGCTTCCCTGGCTGCTAGTCCAGAGCTTTGTCTCCTTGGCAGGCAACCACTGGTAATTAAAGAGAATGTAAGCGCCAAGTAACTGCAGAAGACTTAGTTGTATGTACTTATTTGCTCTGTCTGACAATTGTTGGAAGTCAAATTCTGGACTGTAAATGCAGCATAGCCCATACAGCTGTGTGTGGAACACAAGGTGGCATTCTTGGTACAGAAGTTTTACTGGAGTGAGTTTGGCTGGGTTGCGTTACAATTTTGTTGAAGAAAATTGTGAAAACAAAATAAGCCATGATACTGGCCCTTCTACTAGATATTTTTTTCTTATCTGCCACAGCAGAAAGCTTTGCATTTAAAACATATTTCTGCTGCTGCTTGTATCCTGCTCTGTGCCCCTTGCCCACCATTGATAAGAGACAACTGTTACATCCTTGTTTTGAAACACAGGAGTAATGCAGTTATTTCTGTGGAACTATTTACTTCCTTGAATTACAGCAGGTATTTGCGGTTCATTGCGGAACTGTGTCCTTGATTGCTTTAAGTTCACTGAAAGTGAAGAGGACAGATTTCTGCAGAGATATCAGGTTGTGTTTAGGAAACCTGTGCTCTCACTTGCCTTATCTTCTGCACACACGCAAAGAAGTGCCAGTCTCTTTTGCAGAACAGGGCTCTCGTTGATATCAGGTTAATCTACACTTCAAAATGGACTTGAACAAGAGCCACGCTGAGATGCTGTTTGACACAGGAGTCAGCCAACCGTAGAAAATAATTTCATGCTTTGATGTCCAGTAGCTACTCTAACAGGACAGTTCCAAATCACAGCTAAGTACATGAAGGAATCATTCTGTTCCTTTTTAAATTAAAAACTGGAAGACAAAATAGAAAGCAGACAAAGCTGATGGTGCCTACAGCTGAGCAGTGTTCCTGCTTGTATGAGAGCAGTATGTCTTTGATAGTTTTTGTAAAATCCTTTTAATTCTGTAAGAGAAGCCATTCCATGCAAATCACCAATTCTCCTGGTAATCTCTGTCTCTTCATCACACGTACTATTTAGTCTTACAGAAAACAGGATTTAGAAACAAATCTCTCTATTCTGCAAGAAGCAAAACCCCCCCACAGTAGGATATTTGAGGTGGGGGAAAAAGGGGAGTCTAAAATGTGATAGAACTGTGGTGAATACTGAAAGATTCATTGTTTTCTCTATGTGTGATTTTTTTTTCCCCCCTCCCCCCCTTTCTCCCCTCAGGTGCTTTTCTAATCCCTTACACCCTGATGTTGGCATTAGCTGGCTTGCCCTTATTTTTCATGGAATGTTCCCTTGGGCAGTTTGCCAGTCTAGGGCCAATTTCTGTCTGGAGAGTACTACCATTGTTTCAAGGTTGGTATTGTTATGTTTCCTTAGATCTTTTTCATTTCAGCAACAAACAAATAAGAGTTAATGATTTCTTCAGGAAGTTACTAATTCTGAGAAGCTGGTTTCTGTACAGAGAATATTCCCAATATTACAAGGTCAGTCTTATGATCCCAGATAGATCTTCCTTATTACTCAATTAATAAACAGATGCCTATTAAAGATTTCCCTGAAAAGGTTGTCAATTATGAGAAGTTTTATCAATGATTCTCCTGGTGTTATGCAGTACACCACCCTAACTGTCCAGGGAGAAGGAAATCACTCTATTTGCTGTGTGAGGGAAAACCTCAGTTAAACACCTGGCACTGTGTACAACAGATTGAAAATAATTTTTAGAAGTTAACTTTATTGCTGTTTCTTTAAGCTTTATGTCCTATGTAGCTTGCAAGGCAGTTTCATGTTGGATGGGCTAATTCTGTATTTGGCTGCCAGCATTGGCACGTGCACGTGGGTCCGACTGCTTTATGCAATGCTGTGTTCATCCAGCTTACTGCCTTGGGAGTCATCTGCTGGTGTGATAAAATAGGCTAGACTCTGGCTTCGTAAGGTGAGGTGCCTCTTGTGATAAGAGAAATAGTTGCACTCTGTAGTGGTAGTTTGCCTATCTCTCTGAGGGTTTCAATTTCATACGGAGATTTATGTGTTTGGAAACAACTAACCACGTGCTTTACTTGCTCCTGTACATCCAGGTCTTGTACCAATGGGTGTAAAGCTGTAATTGGTGTAGTTTGTCCTCTTTATATAGCAGAGGAATTAATGTAGGAACAAGGAAGTTTCTTTCTGATGCAATAAAAATTTTACTTGCCACCTTTAACAGAAACAAAAGGGTTTACAGTCTGGTTGGTTGCCTGAATGCTTACTACTCTTTTTGCCAGCCTCCGCTCTGCAGCACAACCAACCTTTCATGAGAGCAGTGTAGTTAAACTTAAAGCAAAATTCTGTAGACACAGCAAATCTTTTATGTGTCTGTGAAGATATAAACTTAAATACAGTTTCTATGATGATTGGGACAGTTTGGCAGACTTTCCCAATCTTGCAGAACAAGGTTTATTTTAACAGAGGAGAACAGTATTATTGGCACAGATTTACTGTTCCGTGTTGCTTCTCATTTATTGGCAAAACTATTCATTGCAATGGGATCTTTAAAATAGCTTGGTCAGTCATAGTTTTTGTATAGCAATCAAAACTTCCTACTGAACTGGGAAAGAACAAAATATTGAATTTCTCCTTTAGACTTGGATTTAGCAACTAGTCTAATTTTTCTGTCGACCTGATTCAAACCCTGTGTCAAAACCACATTTGAGATGGTCAGTTTGGATCATATCCCTCATTTCATGGCTTTACCCTTTTCCTGTTTGGTTGCTGTTAAAAATTATTTAAAAAACGAACAAAAACCAGCCTCAACTTCTTCCCAAGTAGCCTTTTAAAAGTTAACTGAAGGCCATTCTTTTCTTTTTTTAAACCCAAGTTTGGGGTAGTTAAGACACTGTGTCTTTTCGTTTCCTAGGAGTGGGCATCACGATGGTCATCATCTCAACATTTGTGGCGATCTACTACAACGTTATCATTGCTTACGCACTCTACTACTTATTTGCCTCATTTCAAAAAGTGCTACCATGGTCAGATTGCTTTTCCTGGGCAGATGAGTTCTGCAGCAAAACACGATTAGGTACCATACTTAAAAGAGAGAGCTTAATATTACTGTTTTGGATACTTGTACATTGTACTGTTTTCTGGGAGAAATTACAGGAGCAAGACAGCTACCCGTGGCTTGAAAAGTCCTTCATGGAGTTTTGTCTCTGAACACACAAGAGTGGTGCTTGTCTTCTTCCCTGCCACCAGTTCTGGGTGCTTGGGAAATCTACAGAGAGCTGGGCTGAAGCCCCCTTGTTGCATCCTTTTTTTTTTTTCTCCTTTAAAATCTAAGGTTTCTTCTAGTACATGCAGTCCCTGGAACTATTGCATTCCCATTTCATCAGGCTTCATGGCAAAGCAAATACTCTCCTTACATGAAACCAGGGTATTGCTACAGCTTTTATTGAGGGTTCTTTCATTACCCCTTGCCTCCCCTGTGGCTACAGTAATTCTGAGCACCAGTGAGGCACTGGTTTCACACTTTATTAACTCTTTAGAACATATCTTCACGCTATTGTTCTTCATGTTTGGCAGCACATGTATGGCCAAACACTTGTTATCTCACCAGCTTCCATATCAGACCAGTTTAAGGCAAAAGGTGAAGTTGGTGAGATAATTAGTAGTTAGTAGCTGGAAATGTGTTGCCAAGTGTTAATGTAATTGTGACTCTCTTAACCATATGTTTGAAAATATCTTCTAAGATTCATAGGTTTCATAAAATGAAGTTGAGATGCTTTACTTAACAAAAAGTTGGTGCTTGCTTATGGGCTGAACAAAAATATTTTAGTGCAAAATTTTTAAGTGCTGGAGGAATACAAAACTGAGCTGAAGAAGCTGTCCTGAAATAGGCTTCAATGAGACTGTTCCAGTAAATGCTGATACAGAGCTCTTTATTGTATGTTCTGGCAACAAAAATCCTAACCCCAAAAAATTGAAATGGTGCCCACCTCCCCCAAAGGAAAATGTTTAAAGAGCTCTAGTAAGCCCTCTGCCATAATAAGATGCAGTTACTAGAGAATGATCTGTGTGTAACCTTGGTTTGGGACAAAGGTTTTCATACAGTGACCAAGGCTACAATGTTAACTATCCTCAGTTCTGAGTTTTGCAAGTATTCTTTACAGTAAGTGAAAGGTGGAGCTGAGCACACCAGGTTCTTGGTGTTTTGATTTACAGTCAAAGTGACGAAGTCACAGCTGCAAGTGATAGTTCAGGTTTATTTCTAAATGTTGTTAGTAGGCAAACTGAAGCTGTAACTATTTAGAAAACGTATTTGCTATAATAGGCTGTGATTTTTATAATAGTAATCACTGTGTTAACAATCCCTTTTTCTTGTTTGTTTGCTTTCAGTAAGTGACTGCAACACAACCTTAGTTGGAGAAATCACTCATGCAAACTACTCATTCATCACAAGCAACAATCTCACGTGTATAAATGGCACCATGAACTACAAACCAGTGCAATTTCCCAGTGAGCAATACTGGAAGTAAGTAAACATTTTAAAGAAATTGCTAAAAATACATTTATTATGCATTGTGGTTTTAAATGTATCTTCTACTTTAATCTTGCTGTCCAGAAACAATCTAGTCAAGGGGGGTGGGCATGCAGATCTGTGCAGAGGGCACTTAAAATTTAATTGATGAATCTGGGCCCTTAATAAAAAAATAGAGAGAAGCAAATAGTCAGCCTGCAGCAAACTGAAAAATACTCCAGCCTAAAGACGTCCTTTTCTCTGGAGTCCTTGTAGGGACTACTTAGCATCTTTGTATATAACGTATAGGTTTTTTTCGGGAGTTACTGTGCAAAATATTGTCACGACCTGAACTGGACTGTCCAGAGAGGATCATGGAGGTTCTGTGATTCCCTTGGGCTAAATTAAGGTGAAACAATACCAAATGATCAATTAACACTTTATTGACAGTAAACACCAACCTGAACTTGGAAAGCACCATGATATGTAGGGGATAAGGGGGACACGAGGTTCAGAATAGACCCCCTTGCTTTCTCTACTCCTTTCAGAGAGGAGTCTAGGCACGGCTAGGTCTAATCTTAGTCTCAGACTTGGTCAACAGTTGATGTGAATAAGGAGGCAACCCGAACCAGGAAAGCACCACAATAAGTAACGTGGGTTCTAATCCAAATACTTATAAAAGGAAAGGAAAAGGAAGAAAGAGGAGAGAGAGAGATCACCACCCTTGGATCCCGCGATGTCAACGATAAACGCAGCAGTCCTCCAGCGGTGGGCATACTGCTCCTGGAGCATGGAGCCTCTGGCTGCGCAAGCAGAGGGTGGGGGAGGCCAGTCTAGGGCAGGGCATCAGCAGCGTGGTGTCCTCCGACAGTGGGGTGCACTGTGTGGCTCCTCGAAGTTGTGTCTTTTATAGGCCAGTCCACGCCTCTAGTCTCGCCCCCCTTGAGGCTTATTCCAGAATGTTCTCCACCTTCTGCGCAGGCGCCATTGTGGGAAGGGGTGTTCGTGAGGGGTCTTTAGGGTGGTTGTGAGCCCCTTCCTAAAATGACCTCTGCGTGACCTTTGGCCATCAGAGGGCAGAACTGTGAGTCCTCCAACAGAGTCCCTGCTCTGTGCCAACTCTGCACCAATGGGCTTCTCACCTGTGGTGCTATGCAGACCCCAATTTATCACTATGGAGACCTTAACTTGTCTCTTTTCAGACCTTAACTTGCCTCATCACAATGTTTGAGGCATTAACTCTTTCAGTCCCTGACAAATATATTCACCTTATTTTGAATCTGGGCCTGTTGTGAAATTGCCATTTCTTTAGCCATATGGTTTTAATTTGCCTCATGTTCCTTGGGTTCCTGGGAACTGATTCTTCTTACAGGCTCTTCTCTTGCCATCAGAATTTCATGGTTAACACGAAAGAGCTGAGGTAGGCCTGATGGGAGGTGTATGGAGAGCTGAGGGCTGGTAGAATTTAAAAAGAGGGGAAAAATGTGGTTAAAAATTCAGTTTTTCAATGCCAATCATGCAAGTCTAACTGCACGCTCATGGAAGCTGCTGCAGGGTCTTCTAATATCTGTAGAAACCAGCTCACTTTCCTTCAAGAAGTGGCTGAAGAGGAGGAGTGTGTGCTGCTGTCACCCTCTTCTCATTGCAGCATTTTGTGCTTTCAGTAAAGTGGCTCTTCAGCGCTCAAGTGGGTTGGATGAGACCGGTAACATCGTGTGGTACCTGGCTCTCTGCCTCCTCCTGTCCTGGATGATTGTTGGAGCTGCGTTGTTTAAAGGAATAAAATCTTCTGGAAAGGTAAGTGAGGAAGAGCAATTAGCAGACTCTTGGCCTGATCCTGCCCTTTCAATGTCAGTTGGACTCAGGGAAGGTTAGCACAAGGCAGGATGCAGTCCTAACCTGCTACCCTCTGCTGGACTCAGCATTAGACTTTCTTTCTGCTCCTTGGCTTCATAACTGTTACATAAAATATGAGTAAGGTGCTGAATACACAGCAATTACTTAACACATGGGTCTCTTAGCTCCACCACAGCTGTCATGTATTTGGGGATCTTGCTGTCATGCAGGTGATTCCAGCTGAGTTTTGGCAGTCACCCAGCCTGTTATGATGGATATGTGCATGTGACTGAACACGTGCACACACACCCTGGGAGCACCTGGTAATTATTTGCACCTCCAGACTAGTTGAGATGTTTGGACAATACAGGTCAAGTCCTGCAAAGAGAGGTGTGTGTGCAAGTTCCTGCCAGATTGTGAAATGTTGTTGGTACTCAAGATTTCAAGCTGCTTTTAAGGACCGGGTCCATAGGTGCTTGTTTTCAGACTCTGGCTCTGCTCCCATTTCCACATGCTGGAGCATGGCTGCCTGGAGTTTTCCTTGGGCTAGGTCGGCTCCTCTCCAGACTTCATGCAGGCTGAATTTATCCTTCCCTGCCAGAGGCCCTTTTAGTGGTTTAGTTCCTTCTTCCCCATACTCCTTTCTTACCTCCATGTTGCATCTCCATCGCTTACTTCTAGTCTCTGTTGCCTTCATTCTTTCTCTCACCCTGTCATGGTTTAGCCCCAGCCAGCAACTAAGCACCATGCAGCCGCTCGCTCACTCCCCCTACCCCGATGGGATGGGGGAGAGAATTGGAGGAGTAAGAGTGAGAAACACTCCTGGGTTGAGATAAGAACAGTTTAATAATTGAAATAAAGTAAAATAGTAATGATAATAATAACAATGTAAGAATGATGATGATAATAATAATAATATTATACAAAGCAAGTGATGCACAATGCAATTGCTCACCACCCGCCGACGAATACCCAGACAGTTCCCGAGCAGCAATCGCTGCTCCCCAGCCAAACCCACCCCCCCCCCAGTTTATATACTGAGCATGATGTCATGTGGTATGGAATTATGGAATAGCCCTTTGGTCAGTTTGGATCAACTATTCTGGCTGTGCCCCCTCCCAGTTTCTTGTGCACCTGGCAGAGCATGGGAAGCTGAAAAGTGCTTGGCTAGCATAAGCAGTACTTAGCAACAACTAAAACATCAGTGTGTTATCAACATTCTTCTCCTACTAAATCCAAAACACAGCACTATGCCTGCTACTAGGAAGAAAATTAACTCTATCCCAGCCGAAACCAGGACACACCCTTTCTGCACTGATTTTTTTTTTTTTTTTCCTTTTTATTCCTTCTGTCATTGTGCTTTTCCATGGTTCCTTGTTGCCTGTCTTCCTTTCCTCATCTGGTGTCTCCTCCTATTCTGCTTTCTGTTTGGAGCTTTCTGCACTCCATCTCAGCATTTCAGGGTGGAGTATCTGTGCTTTCCCAGCCACAGTTGTTTGCCGCACAGCTCCTCTTAAACTCACATTCTTTGGGTTCCTGGCAATGGGCTCTTCCTGTTGTCATTTCTCTTCTGGCATGAAGATAAGCCTCTTTGAGGAGTAAGGTAAGACTCAGAAGAATCTAGCTGGGCAGGAATAAGGCAAAGATGAAGAGCAGAGAGAATTGACTGTTCCAGGCAAATATGAAGGAGGTCTTCAGAAATGGCAGACTCGCCATATGATGGTGCAATGCTATGGCTTGGTGTAACCAGCAGTACCAGGTCAATTATCTGTCTGTGTAACACTGAAACTAAGACTTGAGAAAGAAGAGTATTGTTGAAAGTAGACTGCATGATAATAGCACTGCTTAGCCCTGCTTCTGGCCCGGATCCCATCATGCTAGAAATTGTGTAGACCACCAACAAAAAAGGTCTGTGTCCAAGAGAACCTAAAAGTCCTTGGTCCCAGTAAAGAAAGTTTCCAGCATGCCTTGCTTTCCCCTCCCTCCCCGCCATTACCAGTCTCAACAGGAGATAATTCCATCCTGGTCACCTAATTTTGACTGGCTTTCAGTGTGTATTTGTTAGAAGCATCGCCTAGCAAGAGAGCTCTGGAGTGGTTGGGTCCAGGCTTGCTACAGCAGTAAATCATGTCAGAAAACACGTTTCTGAAACTGGTCAAACGCTATCTGAAAAGTGGATATGTGGCTTGGGCCTTCTGATTCTGCTGGAACGCAGCTCCAGAACTGGCTAAGCCAGATGGTTTAGTGCTTGGCATGTGTTCACCTCCAGTCTCGCTTCCCTAGTTGCCTGTTTTTCATTTGTACCAGCAGATCTTAGCCTAAAACCCGGCCATTCCTCCTGCACAGAAGTCTGTGCATCCCCTTGCTTCTAATGTGTGTCCCTGCCCTTCTTTCTGCAGGTTGTCTACTTTACTGCGCTCTTTCCATATGTCATCCTGCTCATCCTGCTGGTGCGAGGTGCCACCCTGGAAGGTGCTCTGGATGGCATCGAATACTACATTGGGAGACAGTCCAACATCACCAAGCTGATGGAGGCAGAGGTGAGAGGCAACGTCAGCCCTGGAAGTGTGACACACTTCTGTAGTTCTATGGGCTTGTCACTTACAGAGCAACTTCTTTTTTATCCAGTCATGTGCTTCTTCATGCCCCACGCTGCATTTTGTATATGCAACTGGGTTCTGTTTTTTCAGCAACCCCTAAATCTATTGTGAGTCCAAGCCCCTGTTCTAGCTACTCTCGATTTAAAAAATAGCCACCCTCTGCCCCCTCCCTGCCACACCAGGTAGTGACAACTGTGGTATTGCCTCTGAGCAGCTCTCGGGGGTCGTGCTGGAGTTTCATCTTAGCAAGGCCTGCTGAGAAAGTTCTTGCTGAGGGATCAAGTGTTGCTCTCACGTGTGTCCCACTTGCTTTGGTTGCTGATAATTTCAAAGGACTTTATCAGAAGGTTCGAGGGACCCCTGAGTTTGAAATTCGGGCTGTGCAGAAAATTAGCTTAGGAAATTAGGTGGACTGGGAAGGGTACCTTTTACAAAGGAAGCCTGGATTCTTTTTGTTTTGACTTATGCCAACATTAGTTCAGTTTTACCAAAAGCAGACATTAATTGCGATATTTATTTGTGGTATTTTATGTGAGCATTTGGCGCTAATTGAGGAGCTGCAGCAAAGGCAGAAGTGGTTTGTCTGGGTCACTGTGTGGGGAACACAAGTTGGAGAGCACATGGAAGTTCTCACTCCTGCAACCCAGTCCTGGTTTTCCTTATTCATTGGCATTGTGACAAGATTCATATCTCAACAACCCACATATGTGAATGAATTGAATCTCTTCTTCAGGGATAGCCCATGAGACTTAAATATTTGGCAACATACTTGGGATGTGACCTTCCTGAGATCACAGGAGATATGGTTTGTGCTTGAGACTGCAAGGTCACCAGTGTGATATACCCCACCTACACCACAACTCATATGAAATAGGGTTAGATATTCAGGCTAAATGAAAAAAAAAAAAAAAAAAAAATCCTGGAGCTTCCATAGAGGGCTGACTTAAATGTTTATGATATGTACCCTAAGTAATACACTAATTCCCATGTTCTTATTTCTGGTAGGTTTGGAAAGATGCAGCCACCCAGATATTCTACTCCCTGTCTGTAGCATGGGGTGGGCTTGTTGCTTTGTCTTCGTACAATAAGTTCCACAACAACTGCTACTCGGATGCTATTTTAGTTTGTGTAACCAACTGCGCCACCAGTGTATTTGCTGGGTTTGCAATATTCTCCATCTTGGGACATATGGCATTTGTGTCTGAAAGACCCGTCTCGGAGGTCGTGGACTCAGGTAGGCTGATCATTGCGCTGTCGGTATCAGGACTTGTTTTGACCAACGCATGACAATAACCTCCTTCCTTCCACTATTTTCCAGGATTTGATCTGGCATTTGTAGCCTACCCAGAGGCTCTCTCCAAGTTACCTGTTTCTCCTCTGTGGTCCTTCTTGTTTTTCTTCATGCTTCTGCTCTTGGGCCTTGATTCTCAGTTTGCCACCATAGGTGAGTGGTGTTTTAAGTAACTCATGGCTTTTCAAATGACAATTACCTTTCTTAATTGTGCTGCTCAAAACCCACACTTCTTCCTTTGCAGAAACACTTACAACCACTATACAAGATATATATCCCAAAGTGATGAAAAAGTTAAGAATCCCTGTAACCTTGGGTGTGTGCATATTGCTCTTCCTTCTCGGTCTTACCTGTGTTACTCAGGTGAGACATTACATTCTTTTTTGGCAGTGGGTTTAGTTATGCTGCAAGTGATAAACTCGAGTTGAAATATCCTTTCCAACAGTTCGTGTTTGCATGGATTGATCTGAGAGACTTTTGAATTCTGCCTGTGTGCCTGGACATGAGAATAAGAAATTCCCAGAGGGAAGCTTGAAGAACCTAAGCTTTTCTGTGACTATTGAACTGAGATGTGCTTTTAAATAAAGGCCGATACAGAGCTGTGAACTATCAACCTGATTTACTGCTCCTCAGTTCAGGAGGTTATTTGTGTAATACACATACAGTGTGTGTGCAGCGCCGCGGGTACTGCTAATAGATGCTGATGGTATCTTTTTGTTCAGAACTGACTACCAAACAGGACAGGATTTGAGAAATAGCCTATTCACGTCATAAAAACCTATTAGCTCACACGCATCTGTAGATTGTATGATTGTATATATCCTGTATATGTGTGCGTATGTGTGTATATACACACACATACGTAAAAGAAATTTTAAGTATATTGTGTAAAATTTCTTGAGGCAATTGCTTTCAAGGTTATAAAGGTTCATGGAAATTACTCCATCTAGAAATGAAGATTTATATATGCATTTATACTGAGAATATGAAGAAGATAATTGTGGTGGATAGACAGTTGTATGGTCAAGCAAAGCACGTAAGGTATGAAACATGATGGCAGGGAAGCTTGCAAAGGACTTAGTACACAAAAGTGTGAAATGGCTTAAAGCTTGTTTCCTGCTCTGTGATCCTGCTGTTGCATGCTGGTGTTTAAAGCTGTGTTAAACCCACGTGGAAAACTTGTGCATGTAGGAGGATACAAGCCTACCAGAACTGATAACTGGTATAGCTGCTGCTGTAGCTCAGTGTTGAAACTTCAGCACCAGCTTTAATACAGTACATTCCAAATTTAAATCGTGCTCTCAGCTGTTTATATATACTCTGCATATACATATATCTTGTTATTAATATACAGATCTACAGTATTTCGTCAGAAGTGCTTTACAACCTGACATAGAGGTATTTAAATGAAATAATATTCATAAATGTGAACTTAAATACTTAACCAAGGGAACTGGGAATTTAAAAAACTCAGACTGGTAATTAGTTAATCTGGCTTGAATGATGCAACTAATTTTATTTGCATAAAGATGTGACTGGGCACATTTTTACCTCTTTGTTGTTTATTCTACAGGCAGGAATTTACTGGGTTAACCTAATAGATCACTTTTGTGCTGGATGGGGAATCCTTATTGCAGCTGTCCTGGAGATAATAGGCATCATCTACATTTACGGTAAATTATTTGCATTGAAAATCCATGATTTGACTATGTAGTCCCAGGCACAGTGTATATTAAACATTAATTACTGCAATAAGGCATTTATAACTTAACTGGCTGAAAAGCTTTAAGAGTTACCACAGAACTGGAGAAACTGACTTTGACCATTGCCTGCCTTCTATTCTTTTTGGGTAACCACACCTGCAAGGGAGGCACCTGCTTTACGATACACCCTACAATTGTCTTTCAACAGGAGGAAACAGGTTCATTGAAGACATTGAAATGATGATTGGAAAGAAGAGCCGTTTATTCTGGCTATGGTGGAGAATGTGCTGGTTTTTCATTACTCCTGTGCTGTTAATGGTGAGTGTAGATGACTGGATTGCATTAGTGTGACAGAACTTAGTAATTAGATATTGAAGAGGTTTCCACATGAAGATTCAGGGCTGAATGCCCAGGCCCTATGTATAAAGACAGGGTACAGCTGTGCCAGTGAATCAAACTATGTGCCATCTGTGCTTTCCAATACATACTGCTCCTCGTTGGGTCCTCTCCAGGAGAGAGGCGGGACCTTCAGATCAGTTGCTAGTGAGCTCAGTCTACATTCTGAGGAGTAACACAGAGCAACCAGATTGTCTGTCTTAGCAGCTGGATTATCTTCATTTCAGACTGAGAAACCATTTTGAAAGCCTAGATTTTTCTGCTTTGAGGGAAATCCCATTTTCAGGACACATTTGTGGCTTGAGTTTACTTTTGGATGTCCAGCTGTTCCCCTTCCTGAGACTTTTTTATGTCCTGTTATGTGTGTGTCAGTTTTTCATTACTCCTGTACTTCTAATTGTGAGTGTAGATGGTTGGATTGTGTTACTATGAGAGAATTCATTAAGATCCCAAATCCAGGAGCAGTGGCAAGTCACTTGGGCCAGCACATTACCTTTAATCTGTCTGGACTACAGTTTAGAAAATGCTACCTAAAAATATCTTATTTCTGCAGCAATATTTGCCAATATTTAATCTTAGATTTTTTCCCATATTACCCCTGAAAATAAAGGAACATGGGAGCATACAAAACATACAGAGAAAGGTACTGGGCTCATCGAGCAACATACATGTTCTCTAACATAAGATTTCAACAGACGCCAGAGATCAAGTTCTGTTTAAACATAGATGTACTTAAAGTGTTAGGGTGCATATTAGTGTTGTCTTTCACTTCTGTCTTACTGCTTGGCCATGACTGAACACCAAATCCTACACAACCGTTGTCACACTCGGAAAGCAAGAGGGAACTGTGCAGAATTTGTAGATAGCTCTTTTTTTTTTTTAACCAACTTGGAAACACAGTGCAAGTTCAAGTTAGCTGGAAATCTGCTTTTCTCTCTTAACCTTTTTGCCTTTTTTTTATAGGCAATTTTGGTCTGGTCTTTGGTCACATTTTCACCTCCCACTTATGGCTCAGTGTTATATCCAGCCTGGGGAACTGCTGTTGGCTGGTGTATGATTATCTTCTGCGTCATCTGGATTCCCATTGTTGCTATTCTAAAAATAGTTAAAGCTGAAGGAAACCTTTGTCAGGTAAGGGCACAAAAAAGCTGTCATACCCTCAAGTCTTGCTTTCTTTGGCATTATCAGGAACACCTGCGCTTTCTTCTCAAAAACATGTTCAGTACTCTGAGGTGTTTGTTAATTGGATTTTTAGACCAAAACACACCTCTGGTAGTTGCATCAGAGGCAAATTTACCCTACTGTGTTCTGATAAGAAGATAAAGTCTAATTCTCTGGGAGTGCACCTACACATTCAAGAGTGATTTTCATGGTTTCTGTTGTTATTCCAGCTGCTTTAAATTCTGTGAAGAATTTCTGTCACTTTGTATCCCCATATAATTTTCTGGAGTTTTGCCTCCCATTCCTCACAGAAACGAGCAAGGGCAAGATCTGAGGTATGCATTTCTTGCCAGGCTTTGCCAAAAAGTCCTGCTGGTCACAGCCTTGCCTGCTTGTTTGACTTCTGTGTCTAGAATCCACTGAACCCAAAGACATTTGGAATTGTTTTTTTAATACTTCAGTGAGTTGTTTGCCATTTGTTGAATTGCAGGGCATATCTAGAGTTACAGCTTTACTGAACTTTAAAAATAGCCCAGACTAAGGTCAGACATCAAATGCCTTTTGTTTTTTTGCTTTCCAGCGCATTGTAAGCTGCTGCAGGCCTGCTGCAAACTGGGGTCCCTACCTGGAATGTCACCGAGGAGAAAGATACAGCCATGTTGTAGATCCCAAAAAGGAAAAGGAACACGAGATTCCTACTGTGTCTGGCTTTGTATACACTCAGCAATGAGATGGCCATTTGGATGACAGATTTTTAACATATGTGTGTGTGGTTTTTTTTTTTTCTCTTTAACTATTAGAAAGTGACAATGCAAAACAACAACAAAAAGCAACTCAACCCTCTGCCCTTCAAAACCCAACCCCCAAATGAAAGCAAGCCATATTATTTGGATTTAGTGCTGTATGTTTGGGGAGGAACAGGTAAATTAGATACTGAGCTCTCCCCAGATATTTAGGTTGGAGGGCAGGAAAATGCATTGCAGGCTCCCCAGGTTGATAGACTCGGCATGCTTAATCCCATCAACCCAGTATCCAGCTGGACTGCAGATACGGCATGGAAGAGAACAAAGACACATTCTGGTACTCTCCAGCTACAGGAAATTTGAGCCAAAAGGTGCTGTGCTTGCATGCCCTGATGTGCTGCGGGCAGTTACTACCTTCTGCTGTGCTTTGCCATCTACAGTGGTGTGCAGTCAGCAGAGAGGTGAATGGGTGTGCTGCAGCCTGGCACTGTAGCTCAGGGAATGGGAATAATTTTTGTCTGTCTAAGCCTTGCTCAATACTGTGAGGCTGCTCAGGATTTGATGCTGACTACAGTGTGTGTGTGTGTGTTTTGTCTGTGCATCTAAATATTGAGCGGAAAAAAATTGCCATCACAGGAAATAAGGCCTTGACATGGTGAAAAGCAGGCTTCTTTCTATTTCTCATTATTCCCCTTCAGATCCCCAAAGAGCTATCTTTTATGTCATGCCCCATGCTCAGCTTTCATCTGTCTATAATTCAAAAATCCCATGTTTCCATATTCTGTCATTAGGCTTGCAGAATGAAATAGTAACCATGGAATTCTGGTGCGTCTGCTCTCCTACACTCACCAAGGCTTTACCTATCAGTTTGTTCTCTGCATCTTTCACTCAGGCTTGGGTTTTCCCTTCCAAAGGAGACCCAAAGTGCTTTTTAAAGATTCAGACAGTGTTATCAGTGTTGTGGTAGAGTCACAAGAAGCAGAACTTTACCCCAAGTGAAGGTTACAACTGCCTTGTAGTGTTGTTACTCCAAAATTTGCTGAAATCATGAGATTATTGAAAAGTTAGGAAGTTTGTAATGCATTTGGGAACACAGACATGCTTCTGCCTAGGAATTAGTGGCTTAGGTTAAGAGAACCTGACTTCACTCATAATATGATTCCTGATAAAGGAAAAAAGAACTATGAATTGAAGGAGTACTTTTTGTGTGCTGAGGAATGTCACTCTTACTCTGATAATGGTTCCTTGGGAACAACACAGCAGCATTTGTAGCTGTCACTTCCTCTCAGGGCTTTGTCACTGTTTCTGGACATGAAGGAGTGTGGATAGTGGCTTGTTGCCCAAGCTGCATACCTTGGTATATGTTTTATACTGGTCCTTTTGTGACAAATCAATACTTTATGACAAATAAAATGTGACTTTCTGTTTTTAATGGTTTTGGAGCTGGCAAATGAGATTTCAGCCTTTTCTATGGAGTTGGGGGGAGGCAATTAGTGGGAAGTACCACCAACTCTTCTATGATCCTAAGCCTTTGGGAGATTGAACTGGGAAAGATTCAACCTCCAGGAAGCCTTTTCTTATAAAAGCTGGGATCTAGTGCAATAGCCCTGTTTTGGAGTGGGCTCAGAAAACACAGAAAGTAATTGAGTGGGAATTTATAAAAAGGCCTCTGGGATTAGAGCCTGTAACAGAAGCTGGTGAAGAGGACCCCTTTCCTTCACTTGAGATGCTCTAGGGTGATGGTCTAGCCATGAACCACCGGAAAACAGTGCTGTCGCTGTCCCTGGTGTGTGGAGAGGCTGGGAGCGGGAAGGAGGCTGAGCTGCAAAGGTGTGGTGCTCATCCCCCAGTGCACCATCCATTGGAGCTGCCACAGTGGACAGTAGTTCATACCTGGGAAGGGACAGGCTCTGGGAAGGAGAGAGAAGTTAGTCAAGTAACAAGTGAGAGCGCTCCAAGAGGTGGTGGGGAAGCAGGCTGGCCAAATGAGCTTCAGAAAGAATCCAGATTTTGGCAAAAGAGATGCTGAAGGCTAATATCAGCCATCTACTGTCCTGTGGGAAGACCCTGCACACAGGGCTCCTTTGAGGCTGGTTCTGCTCTGGACTTTGTCTTGTGAGCTTCTAGGAGCCATTTTAACAATGCTGCACTTTCAAAGCCTCCCAGAAGAGTGGCAGAAGACAATTTCTCAAGGGCAGGGGATCCAGTTTTGGCACTTTCTCCTTTCTCCAAGGTAAGAAAATCCCCAGTTCTGAATGCAAGGTTTGCTCTCCTGGCTCCTGACAGAGCTGGGATCCTTCTCCACATATGCCTGTCTGACATCTTACCGGTACATCCGGTTTCTGTTGCTCTCTTTGGAGGACCTGACTGCTGACATCTGCTGAGGAGTCTCACAGAGTATTTAGGAGTTGGCATTCATATTCCTCACCTGTCACAGCTCTGGTCCAGCAGCTAGGGTTGTTCAATTTACATGAAGAAGTGGTGTCCCTCAGTGCTGCTCTGGATGCAGGCTGGACCCAGCAGACCTGGGTGTATTCCTCACCCATGCAGGCTGGTGCCCAACATCCTGGTGTTTGTCAGGTTGAAAATTCAGCAGTGCCAACCAGTGCAGAGTTCCTGGTAAGGGAGGATGCTCTGTGCTGAGAAGGTGGTTGAAATGCCTGGGCTTTGGGGTTTTTTTACTTTGAAGATAAAAAGAAAATGGTTCTGCTTTGGATCAAGCTAAACAGAAGTGAAAGGAAAACTCTGGGAAAGAAAAAATTAGAAGTGCAAAAAAAGTTCTTTAGCTTTGGGTTGGCTCAAAACTCAAGTATGTTTTCAGTCAGGAAAGAAAACACAGACGTGCGCAGTTCCAAAAGCCAACATCTATAACATGGAAACATTTAAAAAGAGGTGTTTCAGCTGGCATTTGTATATGTATGTAAAGCAATTAGTTAGGGGCCAAGCTTACAAAAGCAAATTTAAAACTCAAATGTTATTTCTATTGTGGAGACTGTTCATAAGCATGAAGTCAAAAAAAAAAAAAAATTAGTTTCGTTTCTAACCCATCATCTTTTTGCAATAGGACATTTTCCAGCCAGGCTGCCTGGCGGTGTGCTAACCAGCAGAGAGCAGCGGGTGCTCCTGGCTTCTGCTCAGCTCCCAGGAACTGTGGGTCTGCGAGGGGTCGGTGTGACCCTCAGCTCAGCCCGGCTCTGCCCTGGGTGCTGGCCCGCTTGCTTGCCTCTCTGTGGCTCTGGAGCCTGTGTTACAAAGCAGCAGCCGTAAAGCTGAGTCATTTGGCACTTGCTCCTGCCTGGCTGGCAGCTGTTGAACAGCACCTGAGCTTTGAATCAGACTGGCTGTATCGAAAGATCTTTTTTATTCAGTTCCAGATGTGTGAAAAAGATAGCTGGTGCACCCGTTGAACTCCCATGTGGCTTTGGGCCGAGTGTTACGGTAGCAATACGGCTGCCCTGTTAAAGCCACTCTGGCATCTGCAGGCTGGAGTTGACCATGGATTATCTCTGCAGACCAGTTGTCCCAGTAAATGGACCTTTCCAGCCCCACACCACAATTTTGTGACACTTTGTGCATCCCCACTCCCAAGTCTGCGGAGTTCAGCTGAGCTTCAATCTGTTCTCATTCTCCATGCCTGTGGATGATGTGGCCTTGCTGAGGTGTCCCCTTCCTGGCTTTTTTAAAAAATTTTTTGTAAGAAGCATCAGCATAGACCCAGAAGCAGCATGCATGTTTTTAATTAAAGGCTTTATTTTCTTGTTTCAGCTTTAAATCTAATTTTCCATCATTTTGTGGGTCTGTAGCAGGGCTTTGTGTCATTGTTTGGCATCAGATCCATGGCTGTGGCTGTGTTTGGTGTGGGCACTGTGGCACCACAGTCAGGCTCTGAGTGGGCATCTGCCATACAGTTGTAGCATGGCTGTTTGGAGAGGGATGAATGAGAAGTGAGAGGTACCAGTGTGTGAGCAGAGCGGACTTGCTGGGGAGATTCACAGGAGTGAGGAAGTGATTGCACAGCCCATCTGTTGAGGGCAAAATCATGTATTTCCTGTGAGTCACCTTTTGAACAGGTTGAGAACGCTCCACAAGTCTGATCCAGCAGAAAATCCCAAAATATTCAAATTGAAACTAGTCTTGAAAGAAAATAATGTCTGCTGGCCACAAAGAAATTACTGGGGCAAAAGATTTTACATTGTTGGAAGAACCTGATTTCGGTGATGTTTGCTTTTTAGTCCAAATGGTCTTTGAGTCGAAAGGTTAGTAAATACAGACTACAAAATACCGAAGAAGGAAAATACTGAAGTTTAACAAACACCTCTTGAAATTTAAAAAAATTATTTTCTCAGTCTAAGCTCCTTTGGAAGGGACATGAGGGGAAAATTGACAATTTTAACTTCTTGATTTGGAATGAAGAAATTGTTGTCACAACTGTCTGAAGGATGAGAAAAATCTTTCCCAATTTAGCTATGTGATTCAAATAGGGCAAATGCTGGTAGAACCCTTTAAAGAGAAAAAAGATGTTACCCTAATGGTGTTAGTTATTTTTGAAAAGTTAATGTTTGGTCCTCTGTTAATGGGATTCTGGGAGCCAATATCTAATCCCAGGTTCCTGTGAGTCCCAGGGAAGCTCCAGTTCCTTTGTGTAGATTAGCCTTTTGCATAGACAGTAGAGGGGATGGGGAAAAATGAACTGAAATTTATAGGCTGTAGGTAAATGGCACTTGGTGAAGGGAATGAGGAAAGAAGACCATATATAGAACTGATTGTTCCCATGTAAGTATCTTTCATTGATTTTTGTGGATATGTTGCCTGTAAGAAATACGGGGTAACTGGGTATATGAGCACGTAGAATGCAGAAGACCAGCTCCTGGCTCTGTTCCTCCTTGTCCTCTCTCTTGCCACAGTGTGGCAGTCTCACTCTACTTAGTGATGCAGGGGGAAATGAAATGTGTGTGATCTGAACTGCACGTGGGGTGAGATTTTCCTCCACTGTGAACCGGACCTGGCTCATCAGCTCATGCTGATTGCAGCTGCAGTTTCATGTTGAGCCTTTTGGCCAGATACAGTTTCAGAGGTTCATGTTCCCACAACCCCTCCAGCTCTGGTCCTGGTGCCTGGGTAGCAATACTGTTGAGCTTATTGCTATGCAAGAAGTAA
The DNA here is from genome assembly GCF_030463565.1 of Pelecanus crispus. Taxonomy (NCBI): domain Eukaryota; kingdom Metazoa; phylum Chordata; class Aves; order Pelecaniformes; family Pelecanidae; genus Pelecanus; species Pelecanus crispus. Next base: position 14,496,102 of record NC_134655.1, read on the forward strand.
TGACCTCAGTCTAAACTAGTTTGGTGTAATGATTTGTTTAAAATACAAACCAAAAAATAAACAGTGCTGGTAGTTTCTGTCACAGGATCACTTAGTGGATCCCCTAGAGCCATACAAATCAGATGACTCAGAGACAGCAACCTCTGACCAGGCAGGGGAGGAGGTGATGTGGGACTGAGAATCTATGGTGAAAGGGAAGATAAAGCAGCAGGATAAACTGGATCTTCCACTGAAGGAAATGCAGTGGGACATGGCAGCCTTACCTGGGCTGACTCTGTTTGATCAAAGTCAGGCCAACTGATATCACAGTCACAGCTACTAAAAGAAGGCTTTCTTCTTCAATAAAACAATCTCAAGAAGGCTTAAGATAACTTTCTTAAACTGTTTTAGTGCATGGTAACTCAGCCTATTATGAAAGAGTAAAACTGCACCTCAGTAAAGCATGGAGTTGGCATGGAGGTGAGGTGTATGCGTACAACTTGAATACGATGCACAGCTCCCCCAGCCCAAAAGGCAGAGAAAAATTGAAGAGGTACAGAGAAAGGGCCAAAAGATAGCCTGAGTGTTAGAATAGGCTCTGCTCAGCAAGCAAGTAGAAGAAACAAGGATTTTGCTTCGAAAAATCAGGGCTGGAGAGCAGAGCCAATAGGCATCTATGGTAATCATGAGAAGAGTGACAAAGGGGACTAAGGAATTCACTATTTCTAATAATTTTAGAACCAAAGAAAGGATGGGAACTTACCAGGTGTCAGCTTTAAAGTGAAAGGAGGAATGTTTTGTCCAATGCTCACAAGCTGTGGGGCTCCTTGCCAAAAGGTATTGGTACTAAATGGTTGCATGCCTTCAAAATCATTCAGAAAAACTAATGAAAAAAATAAACCTCAACAAGATACTACTTCTGGTTCAGGAAACTTTGAGAATACTAGGAAAGAGGCTCTGTGATGCTTCTACTGCTCTTATGCTCTTCCCTGGATGTCTATGCCAGGCTGGTGTCAGAGACAAGATGCTGGTGTGGACTGGACCTTTGGTTTGATCTCATACAGCCATCCTGGAGAGCAAACCTTGAACAATGTGATTCATATTTACAAACTTTAACTCATTTACAAGAAAATGCAAGTTGTTGCCAAGAGAAACCTATTGAATTTTCTCTCTTGTGCGTGCTCTTCTAGGTGCAAACATATTCATGTTCAACAGAACCTTAACGCAGTTTCAACTGGATACCTCCCTGTAGTGCACAGTCTCCCGAGTTTCAGACTTTCATTATTTCTATTCAAGCAATCAGGAAAGCAGAACTTCTTGTGATGCAGACTTTCTTACTATAACCAAAAAGCAGGAAAACCATTACTAGCTTTGCTATGGGCAGCCTGATGCCACAATGTGAAACAAGCAGCAAGCACCAATGACACCAGCTTCCCTCCCCAGGAACGATAATTGTTCTCCACCAATGTGAATAAAAATAAGGTAAAGAAAGATAATTCACTTTAAAAGATGAATCTTGGATTTTGCAAGAAAGCAGAGAGCTAATGTTCATCACTACCACCACCACCTAAACTGGATGCAGAGAAGAAAAAAAAGGGGGGTATGCAGGGCTCTCCCCTTATTGTCACTGCCCTTGCAGAGTGGAGCACGCTCAGTCGCTAAGCCAAGTCTTGGCCAAGAGCCACTGCCACCAGGGTCATCAGGCATGGGAGGCTCTCCACAAGGGGCAGGATGTCTATACAACCTCTAGGGCACATTTTGTAACACCCTGTGACCTCCCACGCAGACCTGTAACTGCTGTGACCTCCCACACAGTTCTTCAATCCCCTGAGAACTCCCACAGCTGCGAGACAAGCACCAATTCATGGTGATGAGAAATGCAGTGATCCTCTTTGAAAATGAGGGTTCAGCACAGAGGAGGTTCTTACTCTGCTATGAGCATCCTAGCCTTGTTCCTGTTACCTGGCTGCCAGGCTGGACAAAGCTTGTGGCTGCACGATGCCCATGGCAGACTCCAGGCTTGGGCTGGGTGACAGCTGACCACGCTGCTGTGGGAGACCTGAAATCATGCAGCTGGAATCCACACCCTGGGGCTGATCATAAAGCCTTGCCCCGAGTCTCCAGAGAGTCATTTTGGTGCCATCAAATGAGACCTGTCTGCTTGTCCTGGGAGGATGCTCCAGGCATTCAGACACTGGGCAACTGTATGTTCAATTTTTGAGATGCAGATTTTATTAAATCCAGGATTTACAAAATAAAATCAAAAGGAATGGGAGTCTAGGGGGAAAGGCACAAACAAGGAGAAATGTCAGTAAACTGTGAATCAGCAGAATTGGACTTTCCGGCTTCTCTCTTGGAGTTTCAACAGGACTATCTTCAGTCAAAGAACTAAAAGACACAGGCCTCGATAGAGAAGCATCTCCATCTGCTCCGAGAGCTGTGCTCCTCTGAAGCTCTGCAAATGCTAACAGATATATGCTGTGATCTGCACTTTCATAAGCCAGAGTACTTTCTGAGGACCTTGGCTGGCCAGTGGCATTGTCTCACAGACATTTAATAGATGCTTCTTCTGCACCCCAAACCCATACAGAACTCGCTAGTGCTATACTTCATCTAGATGTAATTTTCCAACTTCAAAGCTTTTACTTTTATGAAATAAGAATGCATGTTCAATTTCTCCTCCATTTCACCTTCCTGAGAGGCACTGATGGGGCTTGAAACGTGCCTCCACTCTGTGTGTGCATGTGTGCTGGATTTTTGCCAATGTGGATGAGAGGCAAACCAACCTTGTTGTCTGTGGTTTTCTGTAGCAGGCTGGGCTGCAGGCATCCAGATTCCCAGATTGCTGCCCAGTGCACTAGGTTGCAAATCACTGCAAATTCTGTTCTTGCTGAACCCCAGTGCTGCCTCTCAGTACCTCCGCTCTCCTGGCATTGGGAATTATTTTTTTCTTTGGTCCGTTTTAGTTTTATAAAGGATGTATAAGCTGTTTTCTTCTTTCGGCCTAAGACGCTGTCTTCAATACAGGTAATCAAGCTATTTCTACATTTAAACTCCATTGCAGCAATATGGTCATATTGACTCCAGTTACCAACAACAGTAATACTTAATGGCTCCAGTTCAAATAGAGGTCCTGGTACAGACTTCAGAGTTGGTTGCAACAATAGAGTCACCTTTTCATTCTGGAAGTGATGAATGGTTTGGGCGTGGTAGGCAGGAAAACAAAACCTGTCACTGGGAGGCAGATGAGGGTAGCATTTCCCTGTAATATCAGGACATGCATGTTCCTTTCTGAATAGGTTTTCATCTTATGTTGGCTGTTAGTGTCTAAGCTCCTTCCAGAGGAGCCCTGCCAAACGTTCTGGTTCTTCATATGAAATCTGGGGGGCCACGTTGCTTGTGAGGTATGCAGAAAATATAGAAAAAACAGAGGTAGTCTTTGCAACTCTGAGAACTCATTCATGTTAAAGAGGTTTGTTCCCCTTTTCTAATGGTTTCCTTAGCATTGCTTGGGGTTTTTTGTTGTGGGGCTCTTTTTTTTTTTAATAACGGTCTACAGTAAATGGTTTATTTGCTGTTTCCCTGTTTTTTTAAAGGGAGGAATGGCCACAGTAGCCAGTGGGGGACTGTGTTGATGAAACGGAATTGCCACAGAAGTGAGCAAAGGTCCTGCTACTGTGTTTTTCCATGCTGATGCTGTTGCCTCTTTCTCTGTTCATGTCTTCCTTGTGGCATGACCAGGCCGAGGGTGATATTTAACTGTCAGGATATTCTGGGAAGTCTCCAGCTGATACTGTTGGTCCTGGAAGACTTTCCCTAAAGACCTAACTCTGGCCTTTGCACCTATCACCAGTTATGCAGACCACATAGGAGATCCCATTATTCTTGGGATGTTTAGAGTTTAGTTCGCTCCTCTGGGCCAGATAGGAGCCATGGCGTTCCCACAGCCAGGGTTACTCTATAAGACCAAGCCAGCAGTGGGTAAACCCCCTCTCATCTCACTGCAGTGCTGCAATGGATGAGTTAATATCTTACCTTTTGGACTTTTAGCTGGAAGTTGGATTTTCTGGTCCTGCTTAACATGCGGCAGCACCAAGCCGGCACTCCTCCCATTCGTCCAGAGTGCTAAGATTCATTAGCCTGCATTTATCAGCTCTTGCTAGGGAAACAGTGAATAATGAGGTCTGATTCAGGTAATGAAATGATCTCCCTCTCACATCTGATTACATTGTTGCTTATTATTTCCTTGGTGTGTAACTTTGCTTCCCTGGAAACATGTTTTGTAAACACTAATGACTATGCAGTTATGGCCCAAAGTTAAACCTCCCAGCAGCACTGCAGGAGCCTGGTGAAACCATGTGGCCTGCCTATTTGTGTTACTGTGTGTGTTTCATTAGCTAATCTGAGCATGGAGACAGCCCCTGCCCCTTTGCTAGAAAGTACAAAGAATCACACAGGGAAAGCTGCAGCTCTTGTCATCCATCATGAGCAGCTTAATCCCTTTGTTCAGGTACCAGTGCTCTGGTTTAGCTTAACTGCCCTTCTTCTCTGGCATTGAGTTTTTCAGAGACATATCTACCATGATCTCTCTCCATTTGTAATTTGTTAGCCAAGAAAAAGACACATTCCTCTAAGTTCTTCCTTTATTCTTTTTCTTCTTGAATAACTTTCTTGAGTAACCAGAGCAGTGCAGGCTATTCCAGACATCTTATATGCCAATACTAAAACTCTTTTCTCTGTATTGGAATGACTTTTCTTGTACATCTTCAAATTTCATCTGCTTTTTCCATGGCAGCATCTGCTTGGCAGCCTGGAGTCACCCTAAATGAAACAAACGCAGCCAGAAATCCTCATCCGTAGCCCCAAAGAGATGACCTTGCACTGTGTGCTCTTTGTCCCATTTCTACAACACAAGCCCTTGAGGTCATCCAGTTTTCCTATATGATCTTCTCACCAGCCTCTGTGTGAACTTGGTGACACTGTCCCCACTTTAGCCCCTTCCTTCTCCAACTTATATTTTTTTTAAGAATCTCCAGTTCTCCTAGCACAGTATTTGTACCTGTGGGAGATTTTTTACTGAAGTCTAAGCAAATGAGAGCTGCCCACCTAATGTGGGTAGCACACTGGAAACACATCATATATCTATGATAAGCTCTATTCTTGAACAAATTCCTCTTTCAATAAGACAGGCTTTGTTTATGTGTTTCCATGATATACACAGTCTGGAAAATGCAGGACAGCTTTGTGTTACTGTCGAAGAAGTAAAGTCCTGTTTAGGTAGGATGTATTTTCTTTTTCTGCAGCTCCTGGACTCCCTGTAGTCATTATATATCTTGTCAAAATGAGTCTCTCATTTCCCCCCTCCTTGTTATTTCTTACCATACCAGTAGCTGCCCGGGACTCCCTTGTGTAAGGCACTGTAGAAACAAGGAGCAGAGGAGTCACCTGCCCAAGTCTAAGCCCTACAGCAGTGTGTATGAGCCAGTCCCTAAGAGTGCAGGCAGTTGCAGCGAGTGGTTTGAACTAGGCACCAAGACAACACTGTTTCACCAAAGCCCCTGGAGCACTATGCAAAGCCCTGTGTGACAGGAGATTTTCACTCTCCTGCCCTCTCCATGCTGCACTTGGGAGACTGTGCATCTTTTAGGAGATGCATTTCCCTGTGTCATGGTTTAGCCCCAGTTGGCAACCAAGCACCACACAGCCACTAGCTCACCCTCCCCCCTGGTGGGATGGGGGAGAGAATCAGAAGAGCGAAAGTAAAAAAACCTCATAGGCTGAGATAAGAACAGTTTAATAAATGAAAAAATAAAAATACAAAATTGTAATGAAAAGGAAAACAATGAGAGAGAGACAAACCAGAGCCAGGAAAACCAAGTGATGCAACCACTCACCACCTGCTGACCAACGCCCAGCCAGTCACAAAGCAGCAATCACTGTCCCCTGGCCAACTCCCCCCAGTTTATATACTGAGCATGACGTCATATGGTATGGCATACCCCTTTGGTCAGTTTGGGTTGGCTGGCTTGGCTGTGCCCTCTCCTAGCTTCTTGTGCACCTGGCAGAGCATAGGAAGCTGAAAAAAAGTCCTTGACTGGCATAAGCACTACCAAGCAACAACTAAAACATCTGTGTGTTATCAACATTATTCTCATACTAAATTCAAAACGCAGCACTATGCCAGCTGCTAGGAAGAAAATTAGCTCTATCCCAGCTGAAACCAGGACAGTATCCACCCCTTATTCTATACCACCTACATCATGCCCAGGTCCTACCGTTTCCAATACATCCCAATTAGTCACCACCACTTTCCATGTCTTTTCATATACACACACAGATATCATTCCCTTAGTCTACGGGCCATCCATTTAAAATGTTTGTTGAGTTCATTTAGTCCATGTCTTTGGGCTCCATCGGTCATAACAGTCCTTCAGGGCAGGAGAGATGTTGTTGGATTGTTGCTTGCTGAAGCTAGTTCTGGTTCCATCGTGGCTGTGCTTTGCTTGGTTTCATCAAAGTTAATTCGTCATTAATCTGGGTGATTCTTACTGTAATACCATTGATATGGCATATAGCAACCATAAAAGAGATGACATATGGTATTATATAGCAATTAACATCATACAATTTAATTCATCAGCTATTGTCTCCCAAAATCAAATCCCCTTGAGGTACACATCAGACTTGCCCATAATCCTGCATCACCTGCCAAGTGCACCCAGGTCCTTGAGCAAAAGCAATCCCACAAATGGGTTTGCCTTTGCCGCAGGCAGGAGTAACCCAGACTGTCTTCCCCAGCATATTTTTTATGTGCACCACAGGGACTTTATCCCCCTCTACTGTACATAAATGTTTTGACTGGGCAAGGACAGCTCAATTGCAGAGCCCCTAGTGTTGACTAACCAGGTGGCCTTTGCTAAATGTGTATCCCAGTGTTTGAACATCCCACCGTCCACTGCTCTCAGTGTAGTCTTTAACAGTCCATTGTATCGTTAGATTTTCCCAGAGGCTGGTGCATGATAGGGGATGTGATATACCCACTCAATGCCATGCTCTTTGGCCCAGGTGTCTAGGAGGTTGTTTCAGAAATGAGTCCTGTTGTCTGACTCAGTTCTTTCTGGGGTGCCATGTCACCATAGGACTTGCTTTTCAAGGCCCAGGATAGTGTTCCAGGTGGTGGCATAGGGTATGGGATATGTTTCAAGCCATCTGACGGTTGCTTCCACCATGGTGAGCACATGGCGTTTGACTTAACAAGTTTGTGGGAATGTGATATAATCAATCTGCCAGGCTTCCCCATATTTATATTTCAGCCGTCATCCTCCGTAACAGAGAGGCTTTAACCACTTGGCTTGTTTGATCACACCACCTATTTCACATTCATGGATAACCTGTGCAATAGTGTCCATGGTCAAGTCAACCTGTTGATCACAAGCTCATGTATATGTTGCATCTCTTCCTTGATGGCCTGAGGTGTCATGGGCCCACCGAGCTCTAAATAATTCACCCTTATGTTGCCAGTCCAGATCCACCTGAGCCACTCCAATCATAGCAGCCTGATCCACCTGCTGGTTGTTTTGATGTCCTTCAGTGGCCTGGCTCCTGGGTACGTGGGCACCTATGTGATGTACTTTTACAACCAGGTTCTCTACCCGGGTAGCAATATCTTGCCACAATGCAGCAGCCCAGATGGGTTTGCCTCTGCACTGCCAGTTGCTCTGCTTCCATTGCTGCAACCACCCCCACAGAGCAGTAGCCACCATCCATGAGTCAGTATAGAGATAAAGGACTGGCCACTTTTCTCAGTCAGCAATATCTAAAGCCAGCTGGATGGCTTTCACCCCTGCAAACTGACTCGATTCCCCTTCTCCTTCAGCAGTTTCTGTGACTTGTTGTATAGGACTCCATACAGCAGCTTTCCATCTCTGATGTTTTCCCACAATACAACAGGACCCATCAGTGAACAGGGCATATGGCTTTTCATTTTCTGGCAGTTTTTTATACAGTAGGGCCTCCTCAGCATGCATCAACTCCACCCCTGGCAATATTCCAAAATCTTTGCCTTCTGGCCAGTCCATGATCACTTCCAAGATTCCTGGCCAACCGGGGTTTCCTTTCGAGCCTTTTGTGTGATCAGTGCAACCCACTTGCTCCACGTAGCATCAGTTGTGTGATGTGTAGAGGGGACCCTCCCTTTGAACATCCAGCCCAGCACCAGCAGTCGGGGTGCCAGCAGGAGCTGTGCTTCAGGACCAATCACCTCTAAAGAAGCTCAAACCCCTTCATATGCTGCCAATATCTCTTTCTCAGTTGGAGTATAGCAGGCCTTGGATCCTCTGTATCCCCAACTCCAAAACCCCAGCAGTCGACTGGTGCTCAAGTTTCTGCTGGTGCTTTCTGCCAGAGGCTCCAGGTAGGGCTATTCTCCCTGGCTGAGGTGTAGAGCACATTTTTTACATCTTGTCCTGCCCAGACTGGCCCAAGGGCTACTGCATGAGCTGTCTCCCATTTAGTTTGTTCAAAGGTTTGTCATTGCTCAGGGCCCCATTTGAAATCATTCTTCTTCTGGGTCACTTGACAGAGGGGGCTTATGATCAGACTGTAATTTGGAATATGCATTCTCCAAAAATCCACAACGCCTAAGAAAGCTTGTGTTTTCTTTCTGCTAGTTGGTGGAGACATAGCTGTTATTTTGCTGATCACATCCATTGGGATCTCACAGCATCCATCTTGACATTTTATTCCTTAAAACTGGATCTCCTGTGCAGGTCCCTTGACCTTACTTTGGTTTATGGCAAAACTGGCCTTGAGAAGGATTTGGACTATTTTCTTCCCTTTCTCAAAAACTTCTTCTGCTGTATTGCCCCACACGATGACATCATCAACATATTGCAAATGCTCTGGAGTTTCACCCTGTTCCAGTGCTGTCTGGATCAGTCCATGGAAAATGGTGGGGCTCTGCTTCCGCCCCTGGGGCAGTCAAATTCCAGGTGTACTGGACGCACCTCCAAGTGAAAGCAAACTGTGGCCTGCACTCTGCTGCCAAAGGGATTGAGAAGAATGCATCAGCAATATCTGTTGTGGCATACCATTTGGCTGCCTTTGACTCCAGTTTGTATTGAAGTTCCAGCATGTCTGGCAAGGCAGCACTCAGCAGTGGCATGACTTCATTCAAGCCACGATAGTCTACTGTTAGCCTCCACTCTCCATTAGACTTTCACATCAGCCATATGGGACCGTTAAAAGGTGAGCGAGGCTTGCTGATCACTCCTTGGCTCTCCAGTCAACAAATCAGCTTATGGATGGGAAACAAGGAGGCTTGGTTGGTGCAATATTGCCACCAGTGCACCTCTGTGGTAGCGATCAGCACTTGCTGTTCTTTGACCCTCAGCAACCCCACAATAGAAGGGTCCTTCAAGAGACTGGGCAAGGTGGACAGCTGTTTAATTTCCTCCATCTCCAAGGCAGCTATACCAAAAGCCCACTTATACCCTTTTGGGTCCTTGAAATACCCCCTCCTGAGGTAGTCTATGCCAAGGATGCACGGAGCCTCTGGGCCAGTCACAATGGGGTGCTTTTGACACTCATTCCCAGTTAGGCTCACTTCAGCCGGTTCAGTACGGTTAGCTGTTGGGATCGCCCTGTTGCTCCAGAAATACAGGTGGTTTCTGCCCCTTTATAGCTTGATGGCATCAGGTACACTGTGCACCGGTGTCTGCTAGAACCTTATACTCCTGTGGGTCTGATGTGCCAGGCCATAGAATCCACACAGTCCAGTAAAGCCGGTTGTCCCTTTCCTCCACCTGGCTGGAGGCAGGGCCCCTCTAATACTGGTCATACTACTCGTTACTCCCTTCTTGTAAATACAAGTCAGCATTTCCTTCATTAAGATCAGGAGTAAGATCAGCCCTTCTACTCTGTCTGGGGAACTGCCCATCGGAAACTGGAGCAGCAATTTTCCTGGAAGAACCCCATCGTGTGATTGTTTTTCCTTGCAAATCACCTACCCGTGCCTCTAGGGTTGAGGCAGATTTCCCATCCCACTTCCTCACGTCCTCCCCGTGGTCACGCAGGTAAAACCATAGGTTGGCCTGTGGTGTGTATCCACTATATCCTCTCTCTTGAGCAGAAGGACACTGACTCCTGATGGCTAAGATACTGGTGCGTACAGGTGGGGAGTAGGACATACCCTCTTTCAGTTGCTGGAATTCCCGGGACAGTTTTTCAGGACAGTTTTTCTGCAGGCCCGTAGGGAGGAAGAGAGACTTTCTTCGTATTGATGGAGTTGGCCAGCCAATTCATCTGCTGTTTGTCCTTCTCCGTCTTTCCAGGGCATTACTGCCAATGAGCTGGCATACAATGACGGTGCACTCCATACCAACTTCTGCCACATGGGTCGCATGCACCTGACTTCATCTGGATCTTTGGATAACTGCTTGTTGTTCAGGTCATCATAAATCAGCTCCAGCATGGCTAATTCCCTCAGGTACTGGATACCTCTCTCCATGGCAGTCCACTTGCCTGGATGACATATAACATCTTCCTTAAAGGGCTACCTTTCCTTCACCTCCTGAGGCTGAGCGCTTGTGCCCCTTTTCCAATTGCTTTGTCAATGCCCCCTTCCCTAGAAAGGGATCCCAGCTGCTTGGCTTCCTTACCCTCTAATTCCAGGCTACTGGCCCCATTATCCCAGCATCAGAGCAGCCAGGTGATGATGTGCTCGCCTGTGCAACAACTGAAATATTTTTTGCATATCTCGCAGCTCGCTCAGGGATAGGCATCGGGTGGTTACCATCTCATTTATGGGTTCTGCCTCTTCCCCCTCCTGTTCTCACGATGGCCCTCGTTCATCTTCATCCCTTACTAAACGAGCTGATCATCTTGTGTATTTCTTCTTGTGTATAGAGGCAACTGATACTGGCATGGGTTGGCTCTCTGGTTCAGCCGCAGTGCCCATCGTTGGGGTTGGAGCAGCTGCAGTGCCTGTCACAGGGGTAGATCTCTAGATTATATTCTTAAATAGTTGTTTAACCCTAAATAAGACCTGAACCACATTCAGGAGACATAGCAGTAGGACCATGCTGGTTTGAATGTCCCAAGGATACTCAAAGTTCTCAAGAGCTGTTGTAACTAGCCTGAAGGATAAAGGGAAGGTGAAGGAGTGGGAGAAAGTGTCCCTCCCTCCTCCCCCATAGATTGGTTCTCTGAGGAGAAGAGGTGAAAAGTGTGATTACTAATAGTTTCCAAGAGATGGCTCCCAAAGTACGGGGATGACGGCAGTGCTGAGTACAATCTCACAACCAATAATTTTATCATACCATAAGCAAGTGTTACACAGTACAGCAAAGCGATAACTTTAATCCAACTCCCAGAGGTGATAACCAGCACCACAGGGAGTGCATATGGCAAGTAAGGTGTTAGACAGCACAACTCTGAGAACAAGCACAACAACTCTGAGAGCAAATGAATCAACATGGCAACCAGTTGCTATTAAACTAATATAATGAATGCTTATCACAAATTTGTTTCAACACATTCTGGTCAGATCTGTCATTATCTTGAACTGTTTGCACCCCATGTTGGGCGCCAAAAAGGACTGTTGTGGTTTAACCTGGCAGGCAGCTAAACACCACACAGCTGTTTTCTCACTCTCTGCCTCCCCAGTGGGATGGGGGAGAGAATTGGAAAAAAAAAAAAAAGTAAAAATTGTGGGTTGGGATAAAGACAGTTTAACAGGACAGAAAAGGAAGGGAAAATAATAATAATGATAATATACAAAATAAGTGATGTACAATGCAATTGCTCACCACCCACTGACTGATACCCAGAGAGATCCCGAGCAGCGATTGCAGCCTCCCGGCCAACCCCCCCAGTTTATATACTGAGCATGATGTCATATGGTATGGAATAGCCCTTTGGTCAGTTTGGATCAACTATCTTGGCTGTGCCCGCTCCCAGTTTCTTGTGCACCTGACAGAGCATGGGAAGCTGAAAAGTCCTTGACTAGCCTAAGCACTACTTAGCAACAGCTAAAACATCACCATGTTATCAGCATTCTTCTCCTGCTAAATCCAAAACACATCACTACACCAGCTACTAGGAAGAAAATTAACTCTACCCCAGCCAAAACCGGGGCAGAGTGTAAAAAGATCAATTTCTTATAAATGATTATAAATTTAGTGATGGAAAGAGCTGTAGAAGAACTAGGTAGTAGTAGGAATAATAATAACAACAACTCTATAATTCATATTCTTTTGAATGCCCCCTTTTTTTTCTTTTTTTTTTTTTTTTTTTTAAATTCTGGAGGTGTTCAGCTAAGTTATTGCTGTACTAGTGTTCCTGTAACATTGTTTGCTTGGGGGCATGGAGAAGTAGTATATTGCAGTGGATAGTAATGTATGAATCCTGCTTTTTTTTCTTTTAGGGAGAATTGTGTTATTGTAACAGGTGATTTTATGGTGGCGTTATGTGATATGGGCTTTCTTTTGGTTACGTGAGAAGTCCAACTGACTTGGATGAGCTATTTCTGAGAGTAATTGCTAACCTGCAAGAACAGATATCACCCAAAGGAAAATTCCGAAAATGTCCAGCACAGCTAACAGCCTGGTTTTTATCCTGTTGTGAAGGAGGACAATCACAAGTATAATCCTCTTAGAGATCACATAGCAGGACTGCATGTTAATATGTAAAATTACCTCAAGGAAAGGTGGACTGAGCTGTATTATTATTAATAATAACAATAACAATAATAATGATAAAAGAATATACAAAAAAGGGATGCACAATGCAAGTGCTCACCACCTGCCAACCGATGCCCAGCCAATTCCCGAGCAGTGGTCCGTCCAGCGGCCAGCTCCCCCCAGTTTATACACTGAGCGTGACGTCATATGGTATGGAATATCCCTTTGGCCAGTTTGGGTCAGCTGTCCTGGCTGTGTCCCCTCCCAGCTTCTCACTGGCAGGGCATGAGAAGCTGAAAAGTCCTTGACTAGTGTCAGCTCTGCTTAGCAACAACTAAAACATCTGTGTGTTATCAACATTATTTTCATACTAAATCCAAAACACAGCACTATACCAGCTACTAGGAAGAAAATTAACTCTATCCCAGATGAAACCAGGACCCTGATGGTCCCTTTGGTCACATAAAACCGGCTGGGAGTAAATCTCATCCTACAGGTAGTCTGTGTTTCACCCAGGAGTGTTTGGAAGAGTTTTATGGTCTCTTTAGAGGGATTGTCAAGAGACAGTTCATAAATTTGAAGAGGCACCTGGCCCTGTTATGGACTACTGTGGTCTGCATTGCTGGGACCAACCGTCCCCAGAGTAGTGCCTCCCCCTGTGTTACCTGGGATATATTTGCTCCTGTATTGATTGTATACATATTCAGCCAGTCACTGAAAGAGGAAATTTGACCTCACAGTGCAGGGGCTCGTAATGATCTTGGTGGGTTTATTGGCCTGATTGAAGGTAAATTACTTCTCTGCAGGAGCTGAAAAAAATGTAAGTCATCCTTATATTAAAACAAGTGTGGGGAAAAGACATTTCCACAAAGAATTGTTCAATCTTTTAAAATTAGGTTTCTTTTTTCTCTAAATTATTGACTAATGGACTGAAAAATTTCTAAATGTGTTTTTGAAGACAATGCCATTTTTCTCAGGAAAGAAAATAATTAAGTGACAAGTGAACAATGAGTCTGTCCTTTTCAGTGTGTTTCTCAGGCTCAGCGGGGGAAAAAGGTGTGGAAAAGGTTTAAATTAAATGGTTCTCCAAACTCTGAGTCAAAATGTAAATTGTTAGGATTCTGATGGCTTTGTTTTCCTTTCAGGGTTTTGCACATTTTTGCTCTACGATCCAATTGTGCATTATTCCAGAAATCAGAGGCCTGGTGCAAAGCTCATTGATGCATTAATTTCCGTGGTTGTAAAAGCTGCAATTTCATCACAACACCCTGAACACCTTGGAGGATTTCCCATGGGTCATGGGATCTTTGCTGCTTGCATCTAGCTGCTCCTCCATGATGAAGCTGGACTTAGGCATCCACCCCATGTTTCAGGCCATCAGTAGCTGGCTGCTGCATGCGCCAAGTCACCCTGTGCTGGAGGTGACGTGCCATTTTATTGCCTCTGTATGATCATCCCAAACCCTGGGAAAGGTCATGCTGGAGCTTTGCCAGAACAATGACTAGCTTTTGTTTTGCTGCCATGAGCTTTGTCCTTCTGACACCAGCTGTTATAAACCCTGCACTTTGTACCCAGGGCACATCAGACCCATCCCAAGTCCCTTTTTAGTATTTGCAGAGGTTAGTGACTCTGGGTCCAGCTCACAAGCTCCACTGAATTTCGCTGCTATTAAGACAATTCACAACTGCATTCCAGTGTCCAACAAATATTCTATTGCATCTTGGCTAAAAACCTGGAGCCAGCAGAAGAGAACAAAGCAAGTGTGGCTTGCTTGGTCCTCTTGGCTACAGCCATGCCCCTTGTTTGCAGGCATTTCCATTACCATCAGGAGAGGTAGGAGTGGGTTCTTGTGCTCTTCCAGAGGTGAACACACCTTAAGCAGCAAAACATCCAGGCTGTTAATTGGGGTTTAACTAAATGTGTTTAATGCCAGAGAAAATGAATCTTCCTAGATAAGGATCATTTGGATTAGTCTTGCAATGTTGGGCACTTCTGCTCAGACCCAACACACTGACAGCCAAATCCTGCTCATTTTTGTGTTAGTGGCAGACATAGAGAACAGCTCAAATCTTTTTCACCTGGGGGAAATGACTGCTCCTGTTGTAGAAAACATCAAGTGTGTTACATCAATTACCTTTCCCTATTAAAAGACTGATGCCAAAAGGCTCATACAGTATAAATTAGGCAAGATTTAGCAGAGTCAGTGGAGGTTGTGGGTTTGTTTGTTTTTAAAAAGTAGCATGGCTTAGTGTCTTCTTTATGGTTGCTAGGCAAGATTTTTCAAATGGTAGTGATACTATGAAATTTGGAGGAATAGGGACAATATTGGTAGAAAATGAAGGGCCTTCCAGTAACTGGATAGAGGAATCCTGCTTTCATTTGTTTTTTTTTTTTAAAGCAAAGCTGAAGTGTAACACAGGAAGAGGGGAGAGACTCCTTCATTATCACTGCTTTCTTTTAACAGATACCTTGTTTTATTGATAACACCCAAGATTATAAAAAAATGGATCCGAGTGTGGTGAAATGATTAAAACCTTGTACTGGTGCTTGTTTTCAGAGTTCTTTACAAACCCTCTGAGTCTGTTTTTGCTGTAAGATGCTGTGACCATTCCCTTGATTTGACTCAACCATGGTGAGAAATAGTTAAGAAGCTTTTAGTTTCTTGGGATTTGCATTTGAATTGCCTTCGGGCAGACAATTTCGTGATATGGTGAGGATGTGACTCACCTCCTGGAGACAACTGAAGCTCTGGGAGTGCTGCTCCTGGGGACCCTGCAGAGGAGGGACAGGCTCTTGGGCTGGGAGTCTGCAGGTGAGTGAGACATTTCAAAGCAATTCACTGTTCTTGCTTTGTTAAACTGCACTGCTGGAGAATACACAGTTGTGTGGAGGAATATTTCTTGACTCACTTAGAATTTCATGAGCTATGATCCCATCCAGGATTGCTTGTTTATCTTGTCTAGGAATCAAGACAGAGCTCTGCTCTGTGTTTAATTAGATGGGGGGAAGGCAAAGAATTTTAAGATAATCTTATCTTCTGCTCCTCATCACAGCCCTCGTGTAAAAAAGTTTGCATGGTGTGCAAAACAGAGCCTAATCATAAGCCATTTTTTTTTTAAGGACACTGCACGTGAAAACAGCTTTACAGAGTAATACTTTTTTTAGTTGAATACTCCTATGAATTCTTTTGTGTATATGACTAAAAAAATGTTGTGCAATCTTATGAAAATTAACCAGGAGATGTAAAGAGATGTGTGGGAACCTCGGGCTTCTGGAGGAGTGGCTGTTGAAAGCAGAAAAAGAAGAACAAGTGAAGAGAACCTGAGTCCAAGTTTCTCATTGCTGTAATAGGCTGACAATAATCAGAGCTAAGGTATAGGAATGCCAGTCAGTCAGAAAGCAAAGAGCCACAGATTTTTTTATTGTGGCCTTTCAGTTCCAGCTCTGCAAAGCTTTTTGTGTACATTTAGGGAGGGGAGGATGACTGGCTGCTGGTCCTTGCTGTGGAGTCAGCTGCAAGAGCAGAGTCCAAGGTGGCAGAAGGGGTGTGAAGATGATGCAGAATTGTGATGCAGTCCTGTGAGGTTTAGTGTTTAGTTTTCCATCTTCACTGTTGGCAACAGTGTGCAGCAAGTGTTACATCTGCATATCACTCTCGCATGGAAAACAGAAATGTCAAGAGTCTGCAGCACCACTGCAGCTGCGAACCATCATCTGCTCTCTCTGAGTTAGCCTGCCCCTTTGTAACTCAAAAAACTTCAGATCTGCGCTCTCCCCTTGTAGTGAGGGTCAGAGGAAGCCTGGGGGACATCTGTACAGCTAGTCAGTGTGTGAGTTGTTATCTGTACTGTCCAGGGCTTGCTGAAGAACAGGGGTCCTGCTCTCCTCCTGGCAGAAGGATGTGGGAGGAGGAGATGGTGCTTTAAGCCTAGTTTTTCTAATTCTGCATCTCTTAACAAGTTGTTACTGCTATACAATAAACTCCCTGTTTGTGAGTTTAATGGTTGTAAAATAATGGTTGCACTCTGCTAATGAGTCACTGATGGATATCAAGCAATGGCTTGGTGAGGAGATTGAATGGATGAGCCTCACAGGGATGTTTTGTAACCTGGGCAGGGTGGTATGTGCATATACTGGGCTGGGCACAAAACAGCTCTAAGGAGGACTAAGGTCATCAGGCTGCACGCAAGGCTACCTTGGTCTGCATCTCTCTGCTGTTCAGGAAGGGATTCAAGATGTTCTGGGCCAGAGAGAGATCCACAGTGCACAAGGCTTGATTTCCTAATGCAGTGGTGTATATAGCTTTTTATTAGCTTTCATGCACTGCAGTAAAATTCACCCCAGCATTAAGCATTCACTGTGCCAGAGAAACAAATAAAATTCAGGAACAAGTAACTGTCTTTGGCTTCATGAGGACCTCTGTGTCTTTGCACTTCTAAATGTTGGCATAATAAATCCTGAAGTGCTTTTTTGCTGACAGCAGACATGATTAATACAGCTGCTAGCTGGTGTGTCTTCTAGAGAAACAGTTGGCAGCCCCTAGATGGATAAGGATGGCAGGCCTGAAAACCCTGCAATTTTCTCTGCATTTAAGAAACTAAGAGATAAAAATGTTGTGGGTTTGGTTTTGGTTTTTTTTTCTGTTCAAATTCATAGTCACACATGATATAAAGACAGTCACTTTTGCAATAAGCATTTTGGAGAGTGTCTCTTAAAGTGGAAATGCTCTGTACAGACAGAGCCCCTGTGGGGTTGGGCAGCTCCAAGTACAATCTGAGCATTGCGGCAGCATGTCCCATCTACTGCCCCTCAGCCCCTCCTGCCCACCTAGCTTGGGGAGCAAGGGATGTCCAGGTGTACAATGCCTCTTTTCCACTCAGCAGCATTTCTGCAAGTTGAGAAGGGGGCATGTGGGGATGCTCAGGGGTGCTGAGCCCTGTAAACTTCATGCTATAAATACACATTTCCTCCTTCTTCATGCCCATCTTGCCCCAGGGAATTCCTGAGCAGGACACAAATATCTTCAGTGACTTTACCAGGTTTCCTTTCTGCTTCCTCCAGTATAATCACAGCCACTGATTTCTGCTTGTTTGCAGCTGGAAGCTCAAATGATCATTTATTTTCTGTATGGGTTCCTAATCTGGAAATTGATCTAATTTGCTTTACCAAATTATAAGCAAATTAAGCTAAACATATTGTCTTATGTCCGGATGAATTGTGGAGCTTTCATGAATGAGGAAAAAATGCATTTGTCATTGCTGCAAGTTTCTTCTTGCCTCAATATCAGTAACTTCATGTTCTCAAAAAATATAAAATGTCTCTATAAATGGTAGCGTTTTTCCTTGGGGCCAGGAGCTGTATAGCTGGAGCTGCATCTGCCTCACATCTTTCATCTTCTCAGCCCTTAAAGAATATCTTTGCCAACAACCTGAGCTCTATTCCCTTGCAGTTCCTACTCTTGCTCTTAGACACACTTTGATTACCTGCAATATTGTATTTGATAGTATTACTAAATAGTACTGAAAACTTTCCTTTTGGCAACTGCTTCTTCCCTTTCAATGTGGTTTTTTTTGGTTTTTTTTTCCCCCCCTAGTTGTAAATCAGCTTTAGAGCCTTGTATGTCTAAGGAGAGTAAATACTCCACTGTCCCAAATGAGACAAGTATTTTTCATTTCCATTTCCTGACCCATCAGGGAGAATTTTGTGCAAAATGCAGGGGACATGTCAAAGTGATAAAATAGCATTGGTTTTCATTCATTCTCTGGTTAGAACAGCTGATGTTATAGAAGACATCCAGCACTATGCAGACTTCGTGGAGATCAAATTCAAAGAGGGCAAATACTTTATAGGTACTGCTACATTTCAGTGACAATTTTACTGACTGACGAATACTACATTACCTGAGGTTTTTGACAGAATTTCTTAGTTTACTGATTTAAACCTGAAATATATCTGAAATGTAAGTCTTTGTCAGGGAAGTTTGCAGTCTGGATGTGAGATGGACGTCCCATCTACATTTATAGCTGCAAACATCGGCTTTAGTTTCCTTCTGCAAAACCACATTTATTCTGATATGGGAAATGCTGCTTCTCTTCAAAAAGTCTGTTTAATGCAACTGATTTGCAAGATTATTTTTCAGCTGAGAACAATCAAGAGCTCTAACAGTTTAACTGGCCATGATAATTAGCAGTCACTAAGCCTAACTTTGGGGAAATATAGCACGCTGTCCTATTTTAGTCCTACCATAGTAAGGACTGAGAAAATAATGTAAATACCCATTGCTGAGCAGTTCCTTGGGACGGAGAGCCTGGGGCAGAGCCCAGGCTGGGTGTGAGCTGCTGCAGTGGTGATCTCTGCCTGCCTAGCTTGGAAGGTGTGTCATTTTGGTAAACACAGGCGATAAATTTAACTAGTCATCATGACGCAAGCAAAAACTGTTGGCAGCCAGGGTGGAAATGCATGCTACTCCCTTCCTACAGGAAGTGGTAGTTTTATGTTAATAACTCCTAGAAGCAGCCATCTGGGCTCCTGCTGGTCCCCCTGTGTGCTCCCAGGCCGGTGGGGAGGCAGGTGCCAGTCAGTACAGAATGCTGGGGAGGCTGCTGGGGGGCAGCTCCGGGCTGTGGCGGTGGGTGGCTCGGCCAGTCCTGCACCCCACCAGAACCATTGGCGACAAAGCAAAGGGCACTGAAGACGAGGCTTTGCAGACAGCTAATCCAGGTGGGTAGAAAGGCTTTGGTTGCTGTACCGTGCTGCAGCACAGTGGGGAAGGGTATTTGCAGGAAAGGGTGAGAAAATGACCCTTGTTCTCATCTGTGGCTGTGTTACTGCAGTGCTACATCTCCTGGGGTTACAAACGCTCCTGAGACACAGAGCAAATTGAGAGCTCTGACTAGCACAGTGCGCAGGGATGAAGTTTTTTGTGTTGAATGGTCTTCTTCCTATGGCATTAAATACAAACTTATACTTCTTGTCAGGAAACCTGTTAATTAAAAAAAAAAAAAAGTTCCTTCTTGTACCCAGCTGCCAGGTTTCCAAAGGAGGACTAGTGTGCATCCCCACACATGCAGGGCTGGTGCAAGTGGCAGATGTGTACCCTTCTGCTGTGCACAATGCTCCCCGCCAGATTACATCCATAACTGTATATACTTGTGGCAAGCAGTGCCCTGGCTTACCTGGCAGGCAGCAGGCATGGGCTGTTCCTGCATGGGCAAGTTCCCTGACATGGAGATAGTTTATCTTTTTATCTGTACCACCACCTCCTTGGCCATGCCTTTGCAGGCTCCTCACCCTAGTGAGGCTGGGCTCCCATGGGATGGCTGTGGGTGTCTAGCATGGGGCTTTGCCCTTGTCTTTCCTGGGATGGAACCTGTCCTTTTAGTGATCCACCCTACTGCTTGCTGCCGATTTGATTCAGACACTTGCTGGTATTTCAGATGTAACTCTCCTGGTCTTGCTGGCACTCTGTAAGAGAAATAGGGGAAGCAGGAGATTAAATTTACCTGGGGGTCTGGGTGCCAAGATTTACACATGGGATTTTTCAGCAATTCACAAGTCCTGGCGTGCATGAGAAGGCCTGGAGCCAAGGCACTTAATGTAATTTCACCATCTCAACACAGGCAGAAAGAGATGCTCCCTGTGCCCTGTTCTGTAGCAGCAGTGACTTCCTTCCAGCAAAGCACCAGCAATCCAGGGAGTGCAGGACACCAAGACTGGGGGCATCTTCATGTCCATTACTTCCTGTGTGCCCTGGTCACCCACAGGGCATTTCTAAACACCAGTGCCACATTTGCAAGCACAGGATGCTGTAACCTAGCATCTTGGGTGCACCTACCTGGGTGTGTGAGCTGTCCCAGTTACCTCGCAATGACCACTTGTACAGGTGTGCCATGCAAAAGCCAAGATTTGAGCTAGCCATTGCTTACCCTATTTTTGCAGGGTCTCCCTGCCACTGCCCTTGTCGTGGTCTGTCATTGGGCTTGTTTCCATCAAGAGGAGCCAGAGTGCCATTCTCATTGTGCTCTTGGTGACAGCATGCTAATGGCATCACTGTGGTAGTCTGGTGGGGTGTAATGTATCATCATTAGAGTACAGTAATGTGATACCCAGCCTGCATGAGAACGACTGCCAGCCTCCCACCAGGCTGTATTTTAACAGACCTCATCTCTTCATTAGCCCTTTTAGAAGGAGATGCTGTCGAGAAGTTATTAGTGCTGCTGGCAGTTTGCTTAACTTACTAGTTGAGCCACTTAAAAGCAAGATGACTTCAGTCCAGCACCCTTTCCCCCCCTTAATCTGGAAGGTCAGAATAGATTTTTAGTTTCAAACCTACCTATACTAAAGGGGAAAAAAATAAGCAAAAAGAAATAAGCTGCAAATGTAACAAAGTATCTCACACCAGTTGCTGAGTCCTTTTGACATTGGAAAGCACATTTGGCTCTCACAGAACAGAAAGGTGCCATTCTGAACTTTCAATCCTTTTCCCCCTGTAATGACAGCTTTTTCCTCTTCCCTTCTTTAAGCTTAGCTTTTCTTTTATAAAATCTCTCACAGGTTACAAAGCTTTCAAAAATGACAGAAGGCCTACAAATTTTGATAAAAAGGTGTTAGTATGGGCAGGACGCTTTAAAAAGGAGGAGGACATTCCCAAGCACGTATCGTAAGTAGACCTGTCTGAATAATGCTTTGGATGTGAACGTACAGATTGAGACCCCAGTCTGCATTACCCAGAATTGTGCTCACATGGTGAGGGTTAGTGCTCCTCCATGCTCATGGGGCCTGCTGCTACTAGTGTCCAAAAATAATCTGCATTTTTGGGAACTTAAACTTTTTGTCATGCCCTGTGAAGTAAACTGGATTCACTTATTTTAGATATCATAAGTTTCAGACTAAGCTGAAGTGTCTTTTGCAAGACAAGTGGCTGTGTAACTCAGAAGTCACCATGGTAACACAACATGGACCACAAAGATCCACTTTGGATTTTTGTGTTCTTTGCTAGTTTTTATTGACTAGCAATTAATATGCTGCATAATTTTAGAAAGAAGTTAGGGCTTACAGAGCTTTGGTGAAAGACATTTGCAATGATTTCCTCACATCTGGGCTATGATTTCACCTCCTTGTCAAGGTATTTTGTTAAAAGATTGTCACTCAATTTTGGAGACATAATACTTCCTGACTTGTGACATCCTGGGGGCTCCTCCAGCTGGCCTTCCCCTTGCAGGTGTAAGTAAATCTGTGGCTGGATATGGTTTCATTAATGACTCATTGCCACGCTGCAGTCTCTTGCAAGCCTGAATTGTCGGATAAATGCCGTGAGTCAGTCATGGAAGGTGGTGGTGATTTCCCAGTGACGGCTGTGGCTGTTCAGCTGCTTGGGAGGACAACTCTGGATGGATGGCACAGTTGTCAGCTCCAGCTCAGGCTCAGTCTCCCGCTGCAGACAGACGCTTGTGAGGCTGAAGCCAGCTGCCTGGCAGGGGGCTACGCTGCAGATGGTCTGGGCTATGAACACACAGCTGGGTTGGGGATGTGGCCACAGATCCAGTCACCGCTTGCTATGCCTCTTCACCATGTGAATACTCTCCGTTGCTCTTAGTCAAAATGTCATGCATGTGCTTTTATTCCACTGAGGGTAGCATTGCCTGGCCCTGGTGGCACGGCCCGAGTGTCTCCTGGTGCTGTGCAGCACCACATGCTCTGCCCTGCAACATCCAAAGCTGGGCCCCTTGTAAGTCCACTGTCATGATGAAAAGACTTTCCTGTCCTTGTCAGTTTTAAGGTGTTCACTCTCATATGCAATAAAAGACAGCAGGAGAGCAGGATTTGTTATTCCTGTTGTTATTGATGACTGTTGGGAGTAGCAATACCCCACCTGTCTGGGAGGGTGGCTAAATCTTTCCCCCATAGGCTAATTTTTTGAGTCCTACTCTAAGCACTTGCAGAAAGAGAAGGCTGAAACACATTGTATATTAATAGGCAGTTCAATTGCTGGAAGACTTGAGGATTCATTACTCAGCTCCCCATGATTTCATTTCACACATGCTGCTGCAGGATGGAAACTCTGTTGTCTGCAGGTCTGAAGCCCTTGATGCAGCAAGGAACACTGTCAGGATAAAGGTTTGCTACATCATGATTGCACTGACCTTGCTGGGCTGTTTGGCCATGGTAATCACAGGCAAAGAAGTAAGTATTGTTGCTGGGTGAACTGATCCACTTAATATATGATCTATGTATGCTCTCTTTGTAAATATGCACCTGGGTGACAGATAGATTTGAGAATAAGTCCATGTAAGCAATATCTGCACAGATCTGTATCATTCCATTCTCCAGAGGAGAGATTGGTATGGGGAAAGACAACTTGCTAGTTAATGTGTTCCTTCTGACCCACTCTGCCATAAACCTGTGCAGTGCAATGCTCTGTATCATGGTATCAGCAACAGGCTGGTCCAAAGGTTGTGGAGTAGCTCCAACAATGTCAATGGCACCTGGTCTTGCACTGCATCCATGGGCTGTGAGGCTCCTGTGGGCCTTCCTGCCTAGCCTGCATGCCACCGTGGCCACCAAGAACTGTGACACTTGCTTCTTCCCATCCCACTGGTGAGGAAGGAGGGTCTCCAGCCTGACTTGCATGTCCCAGCACACCTGTAAACAATTTACAGTCTAATTTTCCAGCTAATCAGAGCTGCAAATGCTGAACATTGGGTAAAACAAGGAATTAACAGAGATTCCTGCATTAACTTCTGTCACTGCAAAATATCAAAAAGGTCAGTGGGGTGTCAAAGTGATGCAAATGTGGGGAAATTTAGTGGTGGGAAATATGTGCATGCAATGATTTTCACCATTTCTTTTCAAGGCTGCTAAAAGGGATCACACGCTGCTAAGGATGAACATAGAAAAGAAGGCCAAATGGAGGGCTGAAGTGGAGAAAGATGAGGAGGCAGCTGTTGGGAAGACACAATGATTGGAAACAGATTTATTTTAACAGCAGGAGATAAGTGATTTGCACACATGGCATATGTACCTGTCTTCATTTAACTCTTTGGAGCTTTTTCACTGAAACTCTCAAGACAAAGGCTTCACTGCTTAAAAATTGTTCCATACAAACTGGGAAACTCCTATGGAAACTCCAACAGCTGCTTTCTGTGGCCTCTGGTCTTTGGCAGTGGGTTCTGCTGAAATACAGAAATCTCTTCTAAACTGGAAAGTATGGGAAGGATGGATGCATGCAGGACTCCCCAACTCAGGATCAGCTTTTCATGGTGCTGCTGGTGCTCAGCATGGCCGTGGGGCTGTCTCCTCACAGCCAGAAAGGATGTGGCTCTACATCAGAGAGCATCCCATTCTGTGCAATGCCTCTAGCACAAACAGCCTTAGCCAAAGTGACCCAGAGCACGGGGAAAAGGAGTCTGAAATACATTTTGTGAGCACAAAGAGGTCAATTATCTCCACCTCTTGCTGCCATCACTGTCCCCTTCTCCCTTCCCAGCCCCTCACGGGGTCCCGTGGCTGGGGGAGAGGGGGGACATGAGCATGAAGTTGGGCTGGGAAGATGGAGGAGAGTGAGCAGACCCTGATGATTTGGACCAATTTGGGCCTGATTGGCCTGATTTGGGCCAAAAGGAGCTTTGGGCCAGAGGAGATGGCAGTGATGTGGAGTGGTAGTGTGGGCATGTGGAGTGGTTTGGTTGCTGTGGGGCAGCCTGGGGAACCTGTGGCCAGCACAGGGATCCTGGCCTGGAGGCACCTCCTGTTCTGTTGCACCTCACTAGTTTTTCACCTGCTCCATTCATTGTCATGAAAATTCTCTAGCACTTGCTTAGTTGTGATTTTAGTCAGGAGTAATTGTTAATGCATGATTTGCTAAAACTGGATTCTTTTTAATCATCATAGTTAATTAATTCATAATAAAACAGCTGTCTGATTACATCTAAAACAAATATATCTCTTCACAGCTTCATTTGTCACCAAACTCTCTGGGATGATGTTTAACAGATGGGAGATGTCCTAATGAAATACTAAAGGTTTTGTTTTCACGAAGTGATTAAACTTCAAGACAGACCCCAGTTCATGCTTGTGGGTGCTGATGGTCCAAGCCCCTGTGCATCATTCGTAACCCCTCAAGACCTGTAAGACAGGCTGGTGGAGCTGGGTGTGCTGCATAGGGTGCCAAGGGACATGGAGTGACAAAACCCAGCTGTCTTACCCAGGCTGCCATAGGAGATGGCAAGTGCTGTAACCACACTCAGCCTTTGTGCAGTGTTCTGAGCATCATGCCAAGGCTTGGCCTTTGCAAGGTTTATTACTTGGACTAGTTGCACTTGTGCTCCAGGGGAGTCTGGAAGCTCCTGCTCAGGTCTCTGGGGTTTATGGTGTCAAAAATAATGTCCACTTATTGCTGGTGTGTCACTACATGAGCAAGCTGCTAGCAAGGATGGGCTGGGGCACTGCCAGGCAGTCAGCAGTTGCTGGGCTCCGGGACTCCATCTCCTGTGCCTGTGGTCTTTGGGCAGCTTTTTCCATTTGATGCTTCTTAGGAGCACTTTTCTTCACATTGCACACCCATTTAGGATGAGGGGCATGTGTAAGGGGGGATGTTACATCTGTCACAGCTTGGTGTTTGCAGTCCTTGTTTCCAACTCACGGCCCTGTGCAGTACAATTCACCAAAAGCAATGCCTGCTCCCTGTAGTAATCCTCATGAAGCGCATCTCGGGGAAGTGAAAATAATAGTCTAGGACAAACATGAGTGAACAAGTCTCTGCTGAGGAGGCATTTTTACCTGTACAGGTAATATGGTCTCTTTCATTTTATGTGACCTGGTTTTCTTGGTTAGTGCAATAAACCTCAAGAATTACCTCAAAGTTAGTGTTAATCTGGGGATAAACTAAACCAGCTCTGGTCAGTCTCTTAGGGGTTTTTTTTGTTTGGGGTTTTTTTGTTTGTTTGTTTGTTTTTTTTAATTCTTAAATGGCTTTCATGTGCCCTTTTTAAGGCATATGTAACACTTAACGGAACCCATTTCGATGCTCATAAACAGATCCACATCCATGTTCTGAGCTTCCCTGACTTAAGCAGGAGAGGACATGATCATAACCATATATAAAGAACAAGAAAATTAATTGTGACTTGTTCCACTCTCTACCTTGCACTTCTCTCTGCCTGGGGAAAAAAATGCTGTTTCAGGTGTGAGCTATTATCAAATCCTGAGCTTCTGATGATGGGCAGCTTCTGACTGATCAGATGACTCAGGTGCTTTTGGGGTCTCACAGAGAGCTATGACTATTATGTAGGGAATAATCCTTTACCAGTCATGGATACATGATTATTCATTTTAATATAATAATATTCCCCCCAAAAAATCACACTAATTGCTGGGTTGCACTCAGTGAGTGGTGGGTGGCTGCTGGTGCTGGTGTAGCACAGCCTCGGCTGGAGCCATCCCCTGTAGTAACTGGAGATGCCAGCAGAGGACACTGCACTGCTGTTGCCTCTCCATCCCTGGGATTTACCACTGCTTGTTAAAATCAGTTTCCATCTGTGTTTGCAAAGTCCTTTGACTCTTCTCTTGAAAAGCTTCTAATTAACACAGATTCCTGGATATATAATTGGCTAATCCTCACCACCTTATGGTTGTGGTTTATTTGTTTTTTTATTTATTGCTTCAGTGTCACACCTGATCCCCCAGTCATTTAAAAAAGGGATGGCAGTTGTTATTAGGTAGGACCTATTCTTCACTTTTTAATAACATGCCCTGTATTTCCCCAGCCTGGCCCTGAGGACAATGTGAGGGGCTGGCTTCTCTCTGAGGCAGGGGATGGGGCTGAGAGTATGCTGGTTTGCCACGATGCTCAGGGAGACCAAGGGTGAGTCCTTTCAACTCTCATCTCCTCATTTACTGCTCTGTACCAGGAAGAAAGAATGCTTCCTCCCTTGCAGGATTTTTGCCATTTTAATGAACAGGAGTTCATTGGTGTTTGCACCATTTCCTATATGGAAATGGTTAACAATGTGCTGGTGGCTGGTGCCATAGAGATTTGCATTATAATAACAATTACTGGGGAAGATTTTCCTTAGTAACTGAGGTTGATCTAATTCTGCTTCCATTAAAATCAGTGCTGCAGTTCCTCCTGGCTGTGAATTAAGGTTATCATTCACCATTTTTTTAAGTCTCAGTGATTTCCAGAGACTCAGCTTCCCCAGCGAGCCAGGCTGCTGTGGAGCAGAGCTGGGTGCACCAAGCTTTCTTCTGCTAATGTGGTGAGATCAAGCTCGTATGAGAGGCTCTGCATTGTGAGCATCCCAAGTGCCTCGGAGAAAAGGTGTGAGATGGGAAAGTCTGAGCTCAGGAGATCTCAGTCCCCTCCTTACTGATTTTACCTCTCTTTTTGACCTGCTCGGGGGGTTTCTAGTGACACTTGATTTCTTCTGCTATGTGCAGCTCTTCTCCTGGCATGCAGCAAGGCTGATGTGATCCTGCACTTGCAAAGGACTTTTCCCCTGGATGCAGATGAAATCTTGCTATTCGGAAAGATCTCATTTTAAAGTCTTCCCTGTTCTTTCAGTGTTTAATCTCCCACCAAGCTGGGAAACTGCTGCATATTTTAAGGCTGAATGCACCCAGCTTCATCTTCCAGGCATTGGACATTGTCTTCAATATGGAATATAAAATATCCCATCTCAACTCTTTCCTGTGTGTAACTAGTCACCCCTCAGCTATCATTTGGAGATGGATTCCTGCTATGTTCAAAACACCTATAGTTTCTAACCGCTGCTTGGTGGGTATCACTGGCTTACTGGCCAATTAAATGATTGACACTACAGTGAATTTGTTCCCGTATCAAGTGATTTACTACTTTAGGAGCCTCTTTATAAACAATCCAAATAGAATTTTTGTTTGGTTTAGCATGGAATCAATAATATAGTACTTTTGCAGAAAGAAAGGATGTAAAAGCTTCCCAGACTTTACTGATTATCTTGGAAAATGAAAAAGCACAGTGGCGATGCATCAGAAACTTGTTCTCCTCTGTCTGTGCCCAAGGTGCCAACACCTGCGGGAGCAGCATGGCCAGCCAGCAGCTGCAAATCTGCTTTTGTTGCTGGGACTGCCAAGGGTCAGTTCAAAGGAGCTTCAAGGTTGAAGGTCTCCTCTGGGTGAGATGCAATGATGGTTTGGATCCCTCTTACCACAGACCTTTCCAGTTTGGAGCAGCCTCATGCTTTCTCCTTTACTCAGCATCATTGCAGCAAATAAGCGCTGGCTGCTGCTGGCCCACAGGTATGTGAGTGCTCATGCCCATCATGATTTCAGAGATGGCTTAAACACCACTCTCCTGTTTGGATTTGGCATGAAGTCATTCTAGCCTAGCAGGAAAGCAAGGTCAATGTTCAATAATTTGAATTAATTAATGGATCATTCATTAATGCACTGAGGTAGCATTAAAGCAATTTTCCATGGTTAAGTAGTTTGATGATCATTAGTGCTGTATGATTTATTGCAAAACCTCTGTGACAGTCATGTGATAAGTAGGTAGCTCCTGAAAGGCTCTTAAAGGACTTGATCATTTAATTTCTTTGCTCTGCATGGGATCTGGACAGAAACCTCAATACTATATTGGTCTAGCTGGCTCCACACCTTGTATGTGCATGAGACTGCTTTCTACATGGAAATCTAAAGCTGGGATCTGACTCTTCCTCTGCAGCACTGCATTTCCTCGTGAAGGGACCTTGGGCTATTTGGGAAGGGACTGATGTTTGTTCTGTGTGTGAGGGCTTGCCAGAGGGTGGAGGTCAGTCTGGAACAGGATTTCATAGGAAATGGTTGGTGTCACCCATGATTTATGTATGCTCTGCAGCATAAGCAGATTTATCAGAAACTGCCAGCAAGCCTAGACCAGAAAATCGAGGGATTTGCATGCCACTTTGTAGTGCACTTCTCCCAGATGACATATGGTCCTGAGACTTTTTCTAAATGAAATGGAAACCAAAATAGCCCAATGAATTAGTCGTATGCTAATTACAATCATTCCTAATGGTTCATGTTTCTGTGGAATATATGAATACAAACACAACTCACATGGTGCACCGTGAATTTTAACACCACCAAACTCCTACTCCCCGGTAGCTGTTTTATCATTGTCTAAGCATTGTCCTACAAAAATTCCTAACAGTAGGGCTATAATCTTTACCAAGAACATACGTATTAAGGCTGTAAAGATGTCATTAAAGCAATGCTGCACCAGGGGGGATGGAACAATCTCCAGAAGACAGTTTCAGATGGTACTAAGGGGCTGGAGTAAACCTTCAAAGGTAGGCAGTTAAATATCCCAGCATTTCAGTGCCCTATGAGAGGGCAATCTTACTTGACAAACATACCTTAATGCAAAGAAAAATACAGCTATTGCATGTTGTTCTCTCCCACTAATTTCCTTTTTTCTTCTCCCAAGAGCCATTGTGCAGGTGGCACAGGGGATGCAGTGAGCTGGGGACTGCTGGGCACCCACTGCTGCAACATGAGTCCATGCACATGCAGGGGGATGCTGTGGGGCTGCCAAGTGCTGCACAGTGAAACTCTGCAGAAATTGGCAAGGAGCTGCCTGTGCAGCTGCAGTATCTAGTGTGCCAATTCCCACAGCCTCTCTGTAGCTGTTAATGTTTAGTGTTTGAGGACTTTTCAATCTACTTGCCTCTTCTTGCCTTTGCTGAATGCGCCAGGGAGGGATTTGGAGCTCATTTCAGGTGAAGTCCAGGTGTCTGCGGACTTCCATGGGTGACAGCTGGATGTGCGAGTGTCTTCTGCTTCTGGGAGGACACGGGTGTCCTGCCAAGATGGGCTCTGAGAGTCACAGAGGAAACTGCACAGGCAGAGGCAGCCGCTGCTCAGATGGCACATTGCATACAGCTCCCCAAAGGCTGATTCCCTCCCGGTGTCCTTTGCCCAGGACAAACTCTAACCTGGCACCTGGGTGCCATGCAGCAGATGGTGCCATGCTCCAAAAAGCCAGGCTGTAAGAGCCCAGGACAGCATCAGCTCATCCAGCAGAGGTGAGAGCTGCAGTCCCATGGCCCAGGGCTTTCACCTGCCCATGGGGTGACAGCGCTGGGAACGGGGTGCCTGGCTGTGAGGAGAGCAAGGCGGCAAAACTACCCTGCTATCACATCCTTCCTCTGCTCAAACCACCAGCACATGCAGTCGCTGTGATTCATCACCCTCCATTCTTACCACAACACATGAACTCTGCAATGTTCATCAGGTGCAACACTGGCCAACTTCCTAAAAAATTCTTAATGTACAGTGACTAACTTCGGGCTGGTCTTCATTAGGAAGAAATAGGACATGGTGTTCAGCAGAGCAGCTAGAGCCCAAATATTTTACTTTCCTTCAATTACGAGAGAGAAATAATAATTAAAAAAAAAAAACCCAACACTGGCAAAAGTGTGCCTGAACATGACCCTGAGGTTACCCATAGTGAGATCCACTTTCCGTAAACAAACTCATGCACCAGCCTGCAAAAATTATTTGAAATAGCACTTGGGTTTTTCCCTTTACATATATATTAACAAAAAGTAAAGTAAATTCTCTGCAGCCTACCTTAATATCAAAAGTAGGTCGTGAGTCAATTTGCAGACGCAAGCTGGGGACCACGCCAGCAGGGCCAAACGCCTTGCTGACCGATAGGCATTGCCGCCCTCCCGCGCGCCCCAGCTCGCCGGCGATGGCCCTCCGTCCTGCGGACAGCTTGTCGGGCTCTGCGCAGGGCTTTGCGCTGCAGCTGCCTCAAGGGACAGTGAGAGCAGCAGCGCCCGGCTGCCAGCACCTTGCCAGCGCGCTTGCCTGGCCACGCCCTGCTCCCGAGGCGCGCAGCCTGTCCTCTCTCCTTATTAAATTCCTTCCTGGCTCTATCCCGGCTGAGGGCTCTCTGTCATGTGTGCACGTGCGTGCGCGCGGGGCTGTGAGCGCAGCGGCTGGCCTCAGACCACGGGGCGCAGGGTCCCTGTGTCCCTGGGGCAGTGACTGGAGCGAGTGCGGGCGTGTGAGGGAGTGTGCTGGCCCGCGAAGATCAAGCCCCACGTGCTGGTGAGCAGGCGACGTGACCTGGGAGCAAGGGCCTGCGGGGCTCTCTGCCGGCCAGCCCTGGCTGTGAGAGACCCTGGGCGTCTCCGGTGGTGAGAGCACGGGGGCTCAGCTGTGGGACCAGGGCAGTCCCGTTCGGCTCGGGGGGGTCTGGGGGGCTGGAGCAGCGGCTGGACAAGGGCTGCGGCCTTGGGGGCTCCTACCTGCGGGGGCCAGCAGCTGGGGAGACTGGCATCCAGGCTGGGCCAGCTACTGGGCAGGCTGAGCGTCTGAGCCCAGCTGCTGGAGGGGTGGCCCCTTGCCCACGCGAGCACGTGCGGCCTCCCTGGTGGCCTTCGGGGGCGGGGGAGGGGGGGGGGGGGCGGGCGGGTAAAGCCCCTCACGCTGACACTGAGGGTTGCTAAATGAAGAGAGGACTGTGGTCTGGAGGGGCCACTTGCGTTGGTGGTACTTGGTGAGGTGCTGGCAGCCGGGGGCAGGGGGCTGCAGAGGTGGCCTCTTGTGGTGCTGCAGCCCCCACCCCGGGCCACTCTGACATCCCAGGATAAGCCCTCTTGTGCTCTTATCTTGGTCATAACGACCTGGGAGTCAGGCACTCTCTGTCCACACCTGGGCTATCTGCTGCCTGAGTTGTGTACCGGAACGACTCGGCACGAATTTGTGGCCAGAAGGGAAAATACTGACCAAAGCCAATCATCTCGAGATCCTATAAATAGCCATCCAAGAGGGAGACCTTTCTGAGGTCTCCGGACCGCAGCGGGGGCTGTGTGACCCACTATCTGCCCCTGAGCTGGACGCCTCTCAGGGTAGATTTTGCGAGGATTGAAGGATTGTCCATTGATTTTGCGAGGACTCGAAGGCCTGACTTGGTGAGGTTCACCGACTGTCCCGTTGATGAAGGCCAGCACATAAAAGCGAGTAATTCATGAAACGCAGAAAAAGGGAAATTTTAATCACAGGTTAACCTCGGTGCGTGTGTGTGCAGTTTGGCTCTACATACATATATATATTATCCCTATTCACACACACCGTTGACCAAGTCTGAGACTCAGATGGACCTAGCCGCACCTAGACTCCTCTCTGAAAGGAGCAGAGAAAGCAAGGGGGTCTCTTCTGAACCTCGTGGCTCAGCGGGAGGGTCCCCCTTATCCCCTGCACCCACGGTCCCTCTGTGGATCATTCTAACTCGAGTGTAGCTGAATCTTCCGTGGTGCACTCCTTCCATGCCAGCAGTAGAGGGAACCTCGCCATTCTCGAATCTTTAACTAAGTCGCTATCTTGATGGTAACAAATTCCATCCAATTGCTGTTTCAAACTGGCTGATGCTTAGGTGCTGCTAGGAATTATACAAGCTAACGCTGCGATCTATCTCAAAACTAGTAATGAATCTTAAATCGCTGCTAGCCAAAGCCGTGTAAGAAATCATATCGGCGACAAACTGGTGCAGTCGGCAGGATCCACAAATCTGTATTTGCGACGCCTGTGTGCGAGGTAGAGCGGGGGTTGCCCTGTGCCGGACACGGCCGGTGCCGGCCGGTGCTAGCTGGCTCCGCCACGGCCCCAGCGCAGCCACAGCTCAGCCTGTCAGCGAGGCTGGGGGCGCCTCTGGGAAAATGCCCAGCAAAGGCCACGGGGGTGACAGAGCGGAGGATGGACTAGAGGCCGCCAGAGGTGCCTCCCGACCCGCACCCTGCTGGGGGCCTGTGCGTCCGTGTCCCCAGGGCGCTGCCGTCCAACGGGCGTGGGCGTCTCCAGGGTGAGCGCCAGGCCTGTGTGACCGGGGGCGGCATCGTGCCCAGAGGCCATTGTGATGCGAGGGCGTCCCCACGGCAGCCGTGGGGGCTCCTGTGGGGCCAGAGCCCTTAGGGTGGCCACTCCCAGGAGAGCGGCTGCGTCAGGAGGCAGCATCTCCCCTGGGGACCTGTGGCAGGTGTCCAAGAGTGGAACACGAAGATGCCCCAGAAGCAGGAGGCGAACGCTGGCTCCCAGCCCGACAAGGGGCTGCGGCACCTGCAGGAGCACCGCCAAGTGAGGGATGGGGCTGGAGGGAGAGGCGGGCGGTGGGACATGGGGACGGCCAGGGGCGAGACAGGCAGCCCTGAGCACCTCCGGCCTGGCCACAGCCGTGCCACCCGCCAGGGCTTTCTCTGGGGCAGGGTCGGCTCTGGGACGGCTGCAGCCCGCGCACAGGCAGAGAGCAGCGCGGAGCCCAGTTCAGCCTGGCTGGAGCGGCCTTCAAGGAGCTGCCTGGATGCCGAGGCCGGGCCTGCCGGCACTGCGGGGGCCGCTCTGCCCACGCAGCCGCCTCCATCCCGCACCTCCTCCTTCTCCCCACAGGTGCGCCGCAGGCAGCCACAGGCAGCGCCGCAGCGCAGCGGCACCACAGCCTCGTCCCTCTGCGGGGACAGGCTGCCACCGCTGCCCTGCCCAGCCAGCTCACAGAGCACTTGCAGCCGTTGCACCCAGGTAGGGAGGGACCTGGCGGGAGACAGGGCCGAACAGCTCCCCGACCCCGGGAGGCGCTGGCGGGAAGGCGGGAGGTGCCCGAGGGGACGGGTGTGTCCGGACCCCAGCAAGCTGAGACCCCCGTGCCGTGCCCGGCAGCCTGCCCGGGCACGCTGGGGGTGCTCCCGAGACCCGGTGGGGGGCCCACGCAGGGACCAGCGCTCTCCCCAGCCGCCTCTGCGAGCAGGGCAGCAGCCGCCTGTGGGGCTGAGCACTGGCCTCAGAGCTGGCAGGACGGCCCAGCCGGCCGCAGGGGGTCTCCCGCTGGCACGCGGGGCTGAAAGCACCACGGTGACGCGGCCTTTGTCCGCGTCTTCTCTTGCAGGCGGACAAGCCGGAGGGCTGGGAGGCACTGCCCCGCAGCAGGGTCACACGGGGAGAAAGAGCACCCATGCCAGCCTTGCCACCTCTCCCAAAGCTTGAAGCGACGCAGGCAGCTGCACCCCACTGTGCACTTGCAGCTCCAGCAGCAGGATCTGCAAATGCAAAGGTCACCAAGCTGCCCGCTCTGCCAGCAGCAGCAACCGCCGGATCTTCTCTGAGAGGCAGAGCGCGTGCTGTGGGCCCCGTGGCCAGCGGCCACCGAGAGCTTGCCCCACCTGCTCGGGGCATCCTCGGTGAGCGGGGCATGGCAGCGAGGGCTGAGAGATGGGGGCCTGCCCCACGCGGCCACACGACCCGTGACGCGGCTCTGGAGCCCGCGGTCCAGTCGTTGGTGTCAGGGATCCTGAGGCACGTTGCGGCCGCAAGCCGGGGAGCCGGCCAGCAGCTGGCGGCACAGGGGCACCTTGCGCGCACCGCTGCTCTGGCGACAGCTACCAGAGCAGCGCAGGTGCAGGCCGCCAAGGGCGGCAAGGGCCCTGCAGCTCAGCCGAGACCTCGTCCCCATGCTCCAGGGGGCACCGGGGCTGCTGGCGAGGCCCGTGCACCGCTTCCCCTGGGCAGCTGCACCGGCAAAGGGCACTCGGCACGGCCGGTGGCAAGGCAGGGCTGTCGTCTGCCACCCTTGCGTCTTGTCCACGGCAAGCCGCTGCGCACACGGCCTCTGCATGCCCCGAAGCGTCTGGTGGTCCTGCGAATTGAGATGCAGCTGGTGGAGGATGAGGACGACGACAAATCGTCTCAAGACCTGTCAGGACAGGGTCAGCTGGAGGAAGACGTCTCCATCCGTACCATCTGGGCCAGCCCCAGTCTGCTGAGACTCAGCCAGGAGCCACACGCAGGCCCTCACAAGGTGCCCGGCTCGGCCGGCAGCATGGACAGAGACGCCGCAGGAGAGGCACATGACCGCCCGCAGCGCGCGTCTCCTGCCCCGTCGGCAGCCTCGGACCTAGAGCCGGCAGCTTTTTGCCTGGCCGCAGGTCCTGGGCGCCAGGGGCACAGCGAGCCTCCCCCAGCATCAGCGCCTGAAGCTGTACGGTCGTCGGCTCCTCCCTTGCCTGCGGCCATGCTCCAGGCGGCAGATGGTAGTGCCGATGCTGTGGGCACTGCTCAGGGCATCCTGGGCGACCAGGACTCGGCAGCGGGGGCTGAGGGCCAGGGGCCTGCCCCCCTTGGCTCCGTAACCGGTGACGCTGCTCTGCAGGACCTGGAGGAAGAGCGGGAAGAGGTCCCCGACAGAGACGCTGCAGGAGAGGCAGCAAGCGACGTGAAGAGCGCGTCTCTTGCCCCTTTAACAGACGGAGATGCAGCGCCAGCAGAGTGTTGCCTGGCCGGAGGTCCCAGGGAGCAGGGGCGCAGCGAGCCTCTCCCCGCATCAGTGCCCGAGGAGAGCGGCTTCTCAACGTCTCCCTCGCCTGGAGCTCGCCGTCAAGAGGGCCACGGCGTGACTGTCCCCGCGTCGGCACCTGCAGATGCTCAGGCACTGGCCCCTCCCCTGCCTGCAGCCACGCCCCAGCTGGCAGATGACCGTGCCAAAACTGTCGGCGCTGCTCAGGGCGTCCTGAGTGACCGGAGCTTGGCAGCGAGGCTGGAGAGCCAAGGGCCTGCCCCTGTTGGCCCCGTAACGTGTGGCGCTGATCTGGCAGACCTGGAGGAAGAGGGGGAAGAGGTCCCTGGCAGAGACGCTGCAGGAGAGGGAGGCCGCGACACAGCGAGCGCGTCTCTTGCTCCGTCGGAGGGCGCAGGCACACAGGCAGCAGCTGCTGCCCTGGCCGGAGGTGCCGGGCACGAGGGGCACAGAGCACCTCTCCCCACCCAGCCCCTCGCCTACAGCTCTCCTTCCCCCATAGGCATTGCCGCCCTCCCGCGCGCCCCAGCTCGCCGGCGATGGCCCTCCGTCCTGCGGACAGCTTGTCGGGCTCTGCGCAGGGCTTTGCGCTGCAGCTGCCTCAAGGGACAGTGAGAGCAGCAGCGCCCGGCTGCCAGCACCTTGCCAGCGCGCTTGCCTGGCCACGCCCTGCTCCCGAGGCGCGCAGCCTGTCCTCTCTCCTTATTAAATTCCTTCCTGGCTCTATCCCGGCTGAGGGCTCTCTGTCATGTGTGCACGTGCGTGCGCGCGGGGCTGTGAGCGCAGCGGCTGGCCTCAGACCACGGGGCGCAGGGTCCCTGTGTCCCTGGGGCAGTGACTGGAGCGAGTGCGGGCGTGTGAGGGAGTGTGCTGGCCCGCGAAGATCAAGCCCCACGTGCTGGTGAGCAGGCGACGTGACCTGGGAGCAAGGGCCTGCGGGGCTCTCTGCCGGCCAGCCCTGGCTGTGAGAGACCCTGGGCGTCTCCGGTGGTGAGAGCACGGGGGCTCAGCTGTGGGACCAGGGCAGTCCCGTTCGGCTCGGGGGGGTCTGGGACGGGCTGGAGCAGCGGCTGGACAAGGGCTGCGGCCTTGGGGGCTCCTACCTGCGGGGGCCAGCAGCTGGGGAGACTGGCATCCAGGCTGGGCCAGCTACTGGGCAGGCTGAGCGTCTGAGCCCAGCTGCTGGAGGGGTGGCCCCTTGCCCACGCGAGCACGTGCGGCCTCCCTGGTGGCCTTCGGGGGCGGGGGAGGGGGGGGGGGGCGGCGGGTAAAGCCCCTCACGCTGACACTGAGGGTTGCTAAATGAAGAGAGGACTGTGGTCTGGAGGGGCCACTTGCGTTGGGGGTACTTGGTGAGGTGCTGGCAGCCGGGGGCAGGGGGCTGCAGAGGTGGCCTCTTGTGGTGCTGCAGCCCCCACCCCGGGCCACTCTGACATCCCAGGATAAGCCCTCTTGTGCTCTTATCTTGGTCATAACGACCTGGGAGTCAGGCACTCTCTGTCCACACCTGGGCTATCTGCTGCCTGAGTTGTGTACCGGAACGACTCGGCACGAATTTGTGGCCAGAAGGGAAAATACTGACCAAAGCCAATCATCTCGAGATCCTATAAATAGCCATCCAAGAGGGAGACCTTTCTGAGGTCTCCGGGACCGCAGCGGGCTGTGTGACCCACTATCTGCCCCTGAGCTGGGACGCCTCTCAGGGTAGATTTTGCGAGGATTGAAGGATTGTCCATTGATTTTGCGAGGACTCGAAGGCCTGACTTGGTGAGGTTCACCGACTGTCCCGTTGATGAAGGCCAGCACATAAAAGCGAGTAATTCATGAAACGCAGAAAAAGGGAAATTTTAATCACAGGTTAACCTCGGTGCGTGTGTGTGCAGTTTGGCTCTACATACATATATATATTATCCCTATTCACACACACCGTTGACCAAGTCTGAGACTCAGATTGGACCTAGCCGCACCTAGACTCCTCTCTGAAAGGAGCAGAGAAAGCAAGGGGGTCTCTTCTGAACCTCGTGGCTCAGCGGGAGGGTCCCCCTTATCCCCTGCACCCACGGTCCCTCTGTGGATCATTCTAACTCGAGTGTAGCTGAATCTTCCGTGGTGCACTCCTTCCATGCCAGCAGTAGAGGGAACCTCGCCATTCTCGAATCTTTAACTAAGTCGCTATCTTGATGGTAACAAATTCCATCCAATTGCTGTTTCAAACTGGCTGATGCTTAGGTGCTGCTAGGAATTATACAAGCTAACGCTGCGATCTATCTCAAAACTAGTAATGAATCTTAAATCGCTGCTAGCCAAAGCCGTGTAAGAAATCATATCGGCGACAAACTGGTGCAGTCGGCAGGATCCACAAATCTGTATTTGCGACGCCTGTGTGCGAGGTAGAGTGGGGGTTGCCCTGTGCCGGACACGGCCGGTGCCGGCCGGTGCTAGCTGGCTCCGCCACGGCCCCAGCGCAGCCACAGCTCAGCCTGTCAGCGAGGCTGGGGGCGCCTCTGGGAAAATGCCCAGCAAAGGCCACGGGGGTGACAGAGCGGAGGATGGACTAGAGGCCGCCAGAGGTGCCTCCCGACCCGCACCCTGCTGGGGGCCTGTGCGTCCGTGTCCCCAGGGCGCTGCCGTCCAACGGGCGTGGGCGTCTCCAGGGTGAGCGCCAGGCCTGTGTGACCGGGGGCGGCATCGTGCCCAGAGGCCATTGTGATGCGAGGGCGTCCCCACGGCAGCCGTGGGGGCTCCTGTGGGGCCAGAGCCCTTAGGGTGGCCACTCCCAGGAGAGCGGCTGCGTCAGGAGGCAGCATCTCCCCTGGGGACCTGTGGCAGGTGTCCAAGAGTGGAACACGAAGATGCCCCAGAAGCAGGAGGCGAACGCTGGCTCCCAGCCCGACAAGGGGCTGCGGCACCTGCAGGAGCACCGCCAAGTGAGGGATGGGGCTGGAGGGAGAGGCGGGCGGTGGGACATGGGGACGGCCAGGGGCGAGACAGGCAGCCCTGAGCACCTCCGGCCTGGCCACAGCCGTGCCACCCGCCAGGGCTTTCTCTGGGGCAGGGTCGGCTCTGGGACGGCTGCAGCCCGCGCACAGGCAGAGAGCAGCGCGGAGCCCAGTTCAGCCTGGCTGGAGCGGCCTTCAAGGAGCTGCCTGGATGCCGAGGCCGGGCCTGCCGGCACTGCGGGGGCCGCTCTGCCCACGCAGCCGCCTCCATCCCGCACCTCCTCCTTCTCCCCACAGGTGCGCCGCAGGCAGCCACAGGCAGCGCCGCAGCGCAGCGGCACCACAGCCTCGTCCCTCTGCGGGGACAGGCTGCCACCGCTGCCCTGCCCAGCCAGCTCACAGAGCACTTGCAGCCGTTGCACCCAGGTAGGGAGGGACCTGGCGGGAGACAGGGCCGAACAGCTCCCCGACCCCGGGAGGCGCTGGCGGGAAGGCGGGAGGTGCCCGAGGGGACGGGTGTGTCCGGACCCCAGCAAGCTGAGACCCCCGTGCCGTGCCCGGCAGCCTGCCCGGGCACGCTGGGGGTGCTCCCGAGACCCGGTGGGGGGCCCACGCAGGGACCAGCGCTCTCCCCAGCCGCCTCTGCGAGCAGGGCAGCAGCCGCCTGTGGGGCTGAGCACTGGCCTCAGAGCTGGCAGGACGGCCCAGCCGGCCGCAGGGGGTCTCCCGCTGGCACGCGGGGCTGAAAGCACCACGGTGACGCGGCCTTTGTCCGCGTCTTCTCTTGCAGGCGGACAAGCCGGAGGGCTGGGAGGCACTGCCCCGCAGCAGGGTCACACGGGGAGAAAGAGCACCCATGCCAGCCTTGCCACCTCTCCCAAAGCTTGAAGCGACGCAGGCAGCTGCACCCCACTGTGCACTTGCAGCTCCAGCAGCAGGATCTGCAAATGCAAAGGTCACCAAGCTGCCCGCTCTGCCAGCAGCAGCAACCGCCGGATCTTCTCTGAGAGGCAGAGCGCGTGCTGTGGGCCCCGTGGCCAGCGGCCACCGACAGCTTGCCCCACCTGCTCGGGGCATCCTCGGTGAGCGGGGCATGGCAGCGAGGGCTGAGAGATGGGGGCCTGCCCCACGCGGCCACACGACCCGTGACGCGGCTCTGGAGCCCGCGGTCCAGTCGTTGGTGTCAGGGATCCTGAGGCACGTTGCGGCCGCAAGCCGGGGAGCCGGCCAGCAGCTGGCGGCACAGGGGCACCTTGCGCGCACCGCTGCTCTGGCGACAGCTACCAGAGCAGCGCAGGTGCAGGCCGCCAAGGGCGGCAAGGGCCCTGCAGCTCAGCCGAGACCTCGTCCCCATGCTCCAGGGGGCACCGGGGCTGCTGGCGAGGCCCGTGCACCGCTTCCCCTGGGCAGCTGCACCGGCAAAGGGCACTCGGCACGGCCGGTGGCAAGGCAGGGCTGTCGTCTGCCACCCTTGCGTCTTGTCCACGGCAAGCCGCTGCGCACACGGCCTCTGCATGCCCCGAAGCGTCTGGTGGTCCTGCGAATTGAGATGCAGCTGGTGGAGGATGAGGACGACGACAAATCGTCTCAAGACCTGTCAGGACAGGGTCAGCTGGAGGAAGACGTCTCCATCCGTACCATCTGGGCCAGCCCCAGTCTGCTGAGACTCAGCCAGGAGCCACACGCAGGCCCTCACAAGGTGCCCGGCTCGGCCGGCAGCATGGACAGAGACGCCGCAGGAGAGGCACATGACCGCCCGCAGCGCGCGTCTCCTGCCCCGTCGGCAGCCTCGGACCTAGAGCCGGCAGCTTTTTGCCTGGCCGCAGGTCCTGGGCGCCAGGGGCACAGCGAGCCTCCCCCAGCATCAGCGCCTGAAGCTGTACGGTCGTCGGCTCCTCCCTTGCCTGCGGCCATGCTCCAGGCGGCAGATGGTAGTGCCGATGCTGTGGGCACTGCTCAGGGCATCCTGGGCGACCAGGACTCGGCAGCGGGGGCTGAGGGCCAGGGGCCTGCCCCCCTTGGCTCCGTAACCGGTGACGCTGCTCTGCAGGACCTGGAGGAAGAGCGGGAAGAGGTCCCCGACAGAGACGCTGCAGGAGAGGCAGCAAGCGACGTGAAGAGCGCGTCTCTTGCCCCTTTAACAGACGGAGATGCAGCGCCAGCAGAGTGTTGCCTGGCCGGAGGTCCCAGGGAGCAGGGGCGCAGCGAGCCTCTCCCCGCATCAGTGCCCGAGGAGAGCGGCTTCTCAACGTCTCCCTCGCCTGGAGCTCGCCGTCAAGAGGGCCACGGCGTGACTGTCCCCGCGTCGGCACCTGCAGATGCTCAGGCACTGGCCCCTCCCCTGCCTGCAGCCACGCCCCAGCTGGCAGATGACCGTGCCAAAACTGTCGGCGCTGCTCAGGGCGTCCTGAGTGACCGGAGCTTGGCAGCGAGGCTGGAGAGCCAAGGGCCTGCCCCTGTTGGCCCCGTAACGTGTGGCGCTGATCTGGCAGACCTGGAGGAAGAGGGGGAAGAGGTCCCTGGCAGAGACGCTGCAGGAGAGGGAGGCCGCGACACAGCGAGCGCGTCTCTTGCTCCGTCGGAGGGCGCAGGCACACAGGCAGCAGCTGCTGCCCTGGCCGGAGGTGCCGGGCACGAGGGGCACAGAGCACCTCTCCCCACCCAGCCCCTCGCCTACAGCTCTCCTTCCCCCATAGGCATTGCCGCCCTCCCGCGCGCCCCAGCTCGCCGGCGATGGCCCTCCGTCCTGCGGACAGCTTGTCGGGCTCTGCGCAGGGCTTTGCGCTGCAGCTGCCTCAAGGGACAGTGAGAGCAGCAGCGCCCGGCTGCCAGCACCTTGCCAGCGCGCTTGCCTGGCCACGCCCTGCTCCCGAGGCGCGCAGCCTGTCCTCTCTCCTTATTAAATTCCTTCCTGGCTCTATCCCGGCTGAGGGCTCTCTGTCATGTGTGCACGTGCGTGCGCGCGGGGCTGTGAGCGCAGCGGCTGGCCTCAGACCACGGGGCGCAGGGTCCCTGTGTCCCTGGGGCAGTGACTGGAGCGAGTGCGGGCGTGTGAGGGAGTGTGCTGGCCCGCGAAGATCAAGCCCCACGTGCTGGTGAGCAGGCGACGTGACCTGGGAGCAAGGGCCTGCGGGGCTCTCTGCCGGCCAGCCCTGGCTGTGAGAGACCCTGGGCGTCTCCGGTGGTGAGAGCACGGGGGCTCAGCTGTGGGACCAGGGCAGTCCCGTTCGGCTCGGGGGGGTCTGGGACGGGCTGGAGCAGCGGCTGGACAAGGGCTGCGGCCTTGGGGGCTCCTACCTGCGGGGGCCAGCAGCTGGGGAGACTGGCATCCAGGCTGGGCCAGCTACTGGGCAGGCTGAGCGTCTGAGCCCAGCTGCTGGAGGGGTGGCCCCTTGCCCACGCGAGCACGTGCGGCCTCCCTGGTGGCCTTCGGGGGCGGGGGAGGGGGGGGGGGGGCGGCGGGTAAAGCCCCTCACGCTGACACTGAGGGTTGCTAAATGAAGAGAGGACTGTGGTCTGGAGGGGCCACTTGCGTTGGGGGTACTTGGTGAGGTGCTGGCAGCCGGGGGCAGGGGGCTGCAGAGGTGGCCTCTTGTGGTGCTGCAGCCCCCACCCCGGGCCACTCTGACATCCCAGGATAAGCCCTCTTGTGCTCTTATCTTGGTCATAACGACCTGGGAGTCAGGCACTCTCTGTCCACACCTGGGCTATCTGCTGCCTGAGTTGTGTACCGGAACGACTCGGCACGAATTTGTGGCCAGAAGGGAAAATACTGACCAAAGCCAATCATCTCGAGATCCTATAAATAGCCATCCAAGAGGGAGACCTTTCTGAGGTCTCCGGGACCGCAGCGGGCTGTGTGACCCACTATCTGCCCCTGAGCTGGGACGCCTCTCAGGGTAGATTTTGCGAGGATTGAAGGATTGTCCATTGATTTTGCGAGGACTCGAAGGCCTGACTTGGTGAGGTTCACCGACTGTCCCGTTGATGAAGGCCAGCACATAAAAGCGAGTAATTCATGAAACGCAGAAAAAGGGAAATTTTAATCACAGGTTAACCTCGGTGCGTGTGTGTGCAGTTTGGCTCTACATACATATATATATTATCCCTATTCACACACACCGTTGACCAAGTCTGAGACTCAGATTGGACCTAGCCGCACCTAGACTCCTCTCTGAAAGGAGCAGAGAAAGCAAGGGGGTCTCTTCTGAACCTCGTGGCTCAGCGGGAGGGTCCCCCTTATCCCCTGCACCCACGGTCCCTCTGTGGATCATTCTAACTCGAGTGTAGCTGAATCTTCCGTGGTGCACTCCTTCCATGCCAGCAGTAGAGGGAACCTCGCCATTCTCGAATCTTTAACTAAGTCGCTATCTTGATGGTAACAAATTCCATCCAATTGCTGTTTCAAACTGGCTGATGCTTAGGTGCTGCTAGGAATTATACAAGCTAACGCTGCGATCTATCTCAAAACTAGTAATGAATCTTAAATCGCTGCTAGCCAAAGCCGTGTAAGAAATCATATCGGCGACAAACTGGTGCAGTCGGCAGGATCCACAAATCTGTATTTGCGACGCCTGTGTGCGAGGTAGAGCGGGGGTTGCCCTGTGCCGGACACGGCCGGTGCCGGCCGGTGCTAGCTGGCTCCGCCACGGCCCCAGCGCAGCCACAGCTCAGCCTGTCAGCGAGGCTGGGGGCGCCTCTGGGAAAATGCCCAGCAAAGGCCACGGGGGTGACAGAGCGGAGGATGGACTAGAGGCCGCCAGAGGTGCCTCCCGACCCGCACCCTGCTGGGGGCCTGTGCGTCCGTGTCCCCAGGGCGCTGCCGTCCAACGGGCGTGGGCGTCTCCAGGGTGAGCGCCAGGCCTGTGTGACCGGGGGCGGCATCGTGCCCAGAGGCCATTGTGATGCGAGGGCGTCCCCACGGCAGCCGTGGGGGCTCCTGTGGGGCCAGAGCCCTTAGGGTGGCCACTCCCAGGAGAGCGGCTGCGTCAGGAGGCAGCATCTCCCCTGGGGACCTGTGGCAGGTGTCCAAGAGTGGAACACGAAGATGCCCCAGAAGCAGGAGGCGAACGCTGGCTCCCAGCCCGACAAGGGGCTGCGGCACCTGCAGGAGCACCGCCAAGTGAGGGATGGGGCTGGAGGGAGAGGCGGGCGGTGGGACATGGGGACGGCCAGGGGCGAGACAGGCAGCCCTGAGCACCTCCGGCCTGGCCACAGCCGTGCCACCCGCCAGGGCTTTCTCTGGGGCAGGGTCGGCTCTGGGACGGCTGCAGCCCGCGCACAGGCAGAGAGCAGCGCGGAGCCCAGTTCAGCCTGGCTGGAGCGGCCTTCAAGGAGCTGCCTGGATGCCGAGGCCGGGCCTGCCGGCACTGCGGGGGCCGCTCTGCCCACGCAGCCGCCTCCATCCCGCACCTCCTCCTTCTCCCCACAGGTGCGCCGCAGGCAGCCACAGGCAGCGCTGCAGCGCAGCGGCACCACAGCCTCGTCCCTCTGCGGGGACAGGCTGCCACCGCTGCCCTGCCCAGCCAGCTCACAGAGCACTTGCAGCCGTTGCACCCAGGTAGGGAGGGACCTGGCGGGAGACAGGGCCGAACAGCTCCCCGACCCCGGGAGGCGCTGGCGGGAAGGCGGGAGGTGCCCGAGGGGACGGGTGTGTCCGGACCCCAGCAAGCTGAGACCCCCGTGCCGTGCCCGGCAGCCTGCCCGGGCACGCTGGGGGTGCTCCCGAGACCCGGTGGGGGGCCCACGCAGGGACCAGCGCTCTCCCCAGCCGCCTCTGCGAGCAGGGCAGCAGCCGCCTGTGGGGCTGAGCACTGGCCTCAGAGCTGGCAGGACGGCCCAGCCGGCCGCAGGGGGTCTCCCGCTGGCACGCGGGGCTGAAAGCACCACGGTGACGCGGCCTTTGTCCGCGTCTTCTCTTGCAGGCGGACAAGCCGGAGGGCTGG
Source organism: Pelecanus crispus (assembly GCF_030463565.1). Taxonomy (NCBI): domain Eukaryota; kingdom Metazoa; phylum Chordata; class Aves; order Pelecaniformes; family Pelecanidae; genus Pelecanus; species Pelecanus crispus. The sequence goes on from NC_134655.1 coordinate 14,539,948, forward strand.
GAGGCACTGCCCCGCAGCAGGGTCACACGGGGAGAAAGAGCACCCATGCCAGCCTTGCCACCTCTCCCAAAGCTTGAAGCGACGCAGGCAGCTGCACCCCGCTGTGCACTTGCAGCTCCAGCAGCAGGATCTGCAAATGCAAAGGTCACCAAGCTGCCCGCTCTGCCAGCAGCAGCAACCGCCGGATCTTCTCTGAGAGGCAGAGCGCGTGCTGTGGGCCCCGTGGCCAGCGGCCACCGAGAGCTTGCCCCACCTGCTCGGGGCATCCTCGGTGAGCGGGGCATGGCAGCGAGGGCTGAGAGATGGGGGCCTGCCCCACGCGGCCACACGACCCGTGACGCGGCTCTGGAGCCCGCGGTCCAGTCGTTGGTGTCAGGGATCCTGAGGCACGTTGCGGCCGCAAGCCGGGGAGCCGGCCAGCAGCTGGCGGCACAGGGGCACCTTGCGCGCACCGCTGCTCTGGCGACAGCTACCAGAGCAGCGCAGGTGCAGGCCGCCAAGGGCGGCAAGGGCCCTGCAGCTCAGCCGAGACCTCGTCCCCATGCTCCAGGGGGCACCGGGGCTGCTGGCGAGGCCCGTGCACCGCTTCCCCTGGGCAGCTGCACGGGCAAAGGGCACTCGGCACGGCCGGTGGCAAGGCAGGGCTGTCGTCTGCCACCCTTGCGTCTTGTCCACGGCAAGCCGCTGCGCACACGGCCTCTGCATGCCCCGAAGCGTCTGGTGGTCCTGCGAATTGAGATGCAGCTGGTGGAGGATGAGGACGACGACAAATCGTCTCAAGACCTGTCAGGACAGGGTCAGCTGGAGGAAGACGTCTCCATCCGTACCATCTGGGCCAGCCCCAGTCTGCTGAGACTCAGCCAGGAGCCACACGCAGGCCCTCACAAGGTGCCCGGCTCGGCCGGCAGCATGGACAGAGACGCCGCAGGAGAGGCACATGACCGCCCGCAGCGCGCGTCTCCTGCCCCGTCGGCAGCCTCGGACCTAGAGCCGGCAGCTTTTTGCCTGGCCGCAGGTCCTGGGCGCCAGGGGCACAGCGAGCCTCCCCCAGCATCAGCGCCTGAAGCTGTACGGTCGTCGGCTCCTCCCTTGCCTGCGGCCATGCTCCAGGCGGCAGATGGTAGTGCCGATGCTGTGGGCACTGCTCAGGGCATCCTGGGCGACCAGGACTCGGCAGCGGGGGCTGAGGGCCAGGGGCCTGCCCCCCTTGGCTCCGTAACCGGTGACGCTGCTCTGCAGGACCTGGAGGAAGAGCGGGAAGAGGTCCCCGACAGAGACGCTGCAGGAGAGGCAGCAAGCGACGTGAAGAGCGCGTCTCTTGCCCCTTTAACAGACGGAGATGCAGCGCCAGCAGAGTGTTGCCTGGCCGGAGGTCCCAGGGAGCAGGGGCGCAGCGAGCCTCTCCCCGCATCAGTGCCCGAGGAGAGCGGCTTCTCAACGTCTCCCTCGCCTGGAGCTCGCCGTCAAGAGGGCCACGGCGTGACTGTCCCCGCGTCGGCACCTGCAGATGCTCAGGCACTGGCCCCTCCCCTGCCTGCAGCCACGCCCCAGCTGGCAGATGACCGTGCCAAAACTGTCGGCGCTGCTCAGGGCGTCCTGAGTGACCGGAGCTTGGCAGCGAGGCTGGAGAGCCAAGGGCCTGCCCCTGTTGGCCCCGTAACGTGTGGCGCTGATCTGGCAGACCTGGAGGAAGAGGGGGAAGAGGTCCCTGGCAGAGACGCTGCAGGAGAGGGAGGCCGCGACACAGCGAGCGCGTCTCTTGCTCCGTCGGAGGGCGCAGGCACACAGGCAGCAGCTGCTGCCCTGGCCGGAGGTGCCGGGCACGAGGGGCACAGAGCACCTCTCCCCACCCAGCCCCTCGCCTACAGCTCTCCTTCCCCCATAGGCATTGCTGCCCTCCCGCGCGCCCCAGCTCGCCGGCGATGGCCCTCCGTCCTGCGGACAGCTTGTCGGGCTCTGCGCAGGGCTTTGCGCTGCAGCTGCCTCAAGGGACAGTGAGAGCAGCAGCGCCCGGCTGCCAGCACCTTGCCAGCGCGCTTGCCTGGCCACGCCCTGCTCCCGAGGCGCGCAGCCTGTCCTCTCTCCTTATTAAATTCCTTCCTGGCTCTATCCCGGCTGAGGGCTCTCTGTCATGTGTGCACGTGCGTGCGCGCGGGGCTGTGAGCGCAGCGGCTGGCCTCAGACCACGGGGCGCAGGGTCCCTGTGTCCCTGGGGCAGTGACTGGAGCGAGTGCGGGCGTGTGAGGGAGTGTGCTGGCCCGCGAAGATCAAGCCCCACGTGCTGGTGAGCAGGCGACGTGACCTGGGAGCAAGGGCCTGCGGGGCTCTCTGCCGGCCAGCCCTGGCTGTGAGAGACCCTGGGCGTCTCCGGTGGTGAGAGCACGGGGGCTCAGCTGTGGGACCAGGGCAGTCCCGTTCGGCTCGGGGGGGTCTGGGACGGGCTGGAGCAGCGGCTGGACAAGGGCTGCGGCCTTGGGGGCTCCTACCTGCGGGGGCCAGCAGCTGGGGAGACTGGCATCCAGGCTGGGCCAGCTACTGGGCAGGCTGAGCGTCTGAGCCCAGCTGCTGGAGGGGTGGCCCCTTGCCCACGCGAGCACGTGCGGCCTCCCTGGTGGCCTTCGGGGGCGGGGGAGGGGGGGGGGGGGCGGCGGGTAAAGCCCCTCACGCTGACACTGAGGGTTGCTAAATGAAGAGAGGACTGTGGTCTGGAGGGGCCACTTGCGTTGGGGGTACTTGGTGAGGTGCTGGCAGCCGGGGGCAGGGGGCTGCAGAGGTGGCCTCTTGTGGTGCTGCAGCCCCCACCCCGGGCCACTCTGACATCCCAGGATAAGCCCTCTTGTGCTCTTATCTTGGTCATAACGACCTGGCAGTCAGGCACTCTCTGTCCACACCTGGGCTATCTGCTGCCTGAGTTGTGTACCGGAACGACTCGGCACGAATTTGTGGCCAGAAGGGAAAATACTGACCAAAGCCAATCATCTCGAGATCCTATAAATAGCCATCCAAGAGGGAGACCTTTCTGAGGTCTCCGGGACCGCAGCGGGCTGTGTGACCCACTATCTGCCCCTGAGCTGGGACGCCTCTCAGGGTAGATTTTGCGAGGATTGAAGGATTGTCCATTGATTTTGCGAGGACTCGAAGGCCTGACTTGGTGAGGTTCACCGACTGTCCCGTTGATGAAGGCCAGCACATAAAAGCGAGTAATTCATGAAACGCAGAAAAAGGGAAATTTTAATCACAGGTTAACCTCGGTGCGTGTGTGTGCAGTTTGGCTCTACATACATATATATATTATCCCTATTCACACACACCGTTGACCAAGTCTGAGACTCAGATTGGACCTAGCCGCACCTAGACTCCTCTCTGAAAGGAGCAGAGAAAGCAAGGGGGTCTCTTCTGAACCTCGTGGCTCAGCGGGAGGGTCCCCCTTATCCCCTGCACCCACGGTCCCTCTGTGGATCATTCTAACTCGAGTGTAGCTGAATCTTCCGTGGTGCACTCCTTCCATGCCAGCAGTAGAGGGAACCTCGCCATTCTCGAATCTTTAACTAAGTCGCTATCTTGATGGTAACAAATTCCATCCAATTGCTGTTTCAAACTGGCTGATGCTTAGGTGCTGCTAGGAATTATACAAGCTAACGCTGCGATCTATCTCAAAACTAGTAATGAATCTTAAATCGCTGCTAGCCAAAGCCGTGTAAGAAATCATATCGGCGACAAACTGGTGCAGTCGGCAGGATCCACAAATCTGTATTTGCGACGCCTGTGTGCGAGGTAGAGCGGGGGTTGCCCTGTGCCGGACACGGCCGGTGCCGGCCGGTGCTAGCTGGCTCCGCCACGGCCCCAGCGCAGCCACAGCTCAGCCTGTCAGCGAGGCTGGGGGCGCCTCTGGGAAAATGCCCAGCAAAGGCCACGGGGGTGACAGAGCGGAGGATGGACTAGAGGCCGCCAGAGGTGCCTCCCGACCCGCACCCTGCTGGGGGCCTGTGCGTCCGTGTCCCCAGGGCGCTGCCGTCCAACGGGCGTGGGCGTCTCCAGGGTGAGCGCCAGGCCTGTGTGACCGGGGGCGGCATCGTGCCCAGAGGCCATTGTGATGCGAGGGCGTCCCCACGGCAGCCGTGGGGGCTCCTGTGGGGCCAGAGCCCTTAGGGTGGCCACTCCCAGGAGAGCGGCTGCGTCAGGAGGCAGCATCTCCCCTGGGGACCTGTGGCAGGTGTCCAAGAGTGGAACACGAAGATGCCCCAGAAGCAGGAGGCGAACGCTGGCTCCCAGCCCGACAAGGGGCTGCGGCACCTGCAGGAGCACCGCCAAGTGAGGGATGGGGCTGGAGGGAGAGGCGGGCGGTGGGACATGGGGACGGCCAGGGGCGAGACAGGCAGCCCTGAGCACCTCCGGCCTGGCCACAGCCGTGCCACCCGCCAGGGCTTTCTCTGGGGCAGGGTCGGCTCTGGGACGGCTGCAGCCCGCGCACAGGCAGAGAGCAGCGCGGAGCCCAGTTCAGCCTGGCTGGAGCGGCCTTCAAGGAGCTGCCTGGATGCCGAGGCCGGGCCTGCCGGCACTGCGGGGGCCGCTCTGCCCACGCAGCCGCCTCCATCCCGCACCTCCTCCTTCTCCCCACAGGTGCGCCGCAGGCAGCCACAGGCAGCGCTGCAGCGCAGCGGCACCACAGCCTCGTCCCTCTGCGGGGACAGGCTGCCACCGCTGCCCTGCCCAGCCAGCTCACAGAGCACTTGCAGCCGTTGCACCCAGGTAGGGAGGGACCTGGCGGGAGACAGGGCCGAACAGCTCCCCGACCCCGGGAGGCGCTGGCGGGAAGGCGGGAGGTGCCCGAGGGGACGGGTGTGTCCGGACCCCAGCAAGCTGAGACCCCCGTGCCGTGCCCGGCAGCCTGCCCGGGCACGCTGGGGGTGCTCCCGAGACCCGGTGGGGGGCCCACGCAGGGACCAGCGCTCTCCCCAGCCGCCTCTGCGAGCAGGGCAGCAGCCGCCTGTGGGGCTGAGCACTGGCCTCAGAGCTGGCAGGACGGCCCAGCCGGCCGCAGGGGGTCTCCCGCTGGCACGCGGGGCTGAAAGCACCACGGTGACGCGGCCTTTGTCCGCGTCTTCTCTTGCAGGCGGACAAGCCGGAGGGCTGGGAGGCACTGCCCCGCAGCAGGGTCACACGGGGAGAAAGAGCACCCATGCCAGCCTTGCCACCTCTCCCAAAGCTTGAAGCGATGCAGGCAGCTGCACCCCGCTGTGCACTTGCAGCTCCAGCAGCAGGATCTGCAAATGCAAAGGTCACCAAGCTGCCCGCTCTGCCAGCAGCAGCAACCGCCGGATCTTCTCTGAGAGGCAGAGCGCGTGCTGTGGGCCCCGTGGCCAGCGGCCACCGACAGCTTGCCCCACCTGCTCGGGGCATCCTCGGTGAGCGGGGCATGGCAGCGAGGGCTGAGAGATGGGGGCCTGCCCCACGCGGCCACACGACCCGTGACGCGGCTCTGGAGCCCGCGGTCCAGTCGTTGGTGTCAGGGATCCTGAGGCACGTTGCGGCCGCAAGCCGGGGAGCCGGCCAGCAGCTGGCGGCACAGGGGCACCTTGCGCGCACCGCTGCTCTGGCGACAGCTACCAGAGCAGCGCAGGTGCAGGCCGCCAAGGGCGGCAAGGGCCCTGCAGCTCAGCCGAGACCTCGTCCCCATGCTCCAGGGGGCACCGGGGCTGCTGGCGAGGCCCGTGCACCGCTTCCCCTGGGCAGCTGCACCGGCAAAGGGCACTCGGCACGGCCGGTGGCAAGGCAGGGCTGTCGTCTGCCACCCTTGCGTCTTGTCCACGGCAAGCCGCTGCGCACACGGCCTCTGCATGCCCCGAAGCGTCTGGTGGTCCTGCGAATTGAGATGCAGCTGGTGGAGGATGAGGACGACGACAAATCGTCTCAAGACCTGTCAGGACAGGGTCAGCTGGAGGAAGACGTCTCCATCCGTACCATCTGGGCCAGCCCCAGTCTGCTGAGACTCAGCCAGGAGCCACACGCAGGCCCTCACAAGGTGCCCGGCTCGGCCGGCAGCATGGACAGAGACGCCGCAGGAGAGGCACATGACCGCCCGCAGCGCGCGTCTCCTGCCCCGTCGGCAGCCTCGGACCTAGAGCCGGCAGCTTTTTGCCTGGCCGCAGGTCCTGGGCGCCAGGGGCACAGCGAGCCTCCCCCAGCATCAGCGCCTGAAGCTGTACGGTCGTCGGCTCCTCCCTTGCCTGCGGCCATGCTCCAGGCGGCAGATGGTAGTGCCGATGCTGTGGGCACTGCTCAGGGCATCCTGGGCGACCAGGACTCGGCAGCGGGGGCTGAGGGCCAGGGGCCTGCCCCCCTTGGCTCCGTAACCGGTGACGCTGCTCTGCAGGACCTGGAGGAAGAGCGGGAAGAGGTCCCCGACAGAGACGCTGCAGGAGAGGCAGCAAGCGACGTGAAGAGCGCGTCTCTTGCCCCTTTAACAGACGGAGATGCAGCGCCAGCAGAGTGTTGCCTGGCCGGAGGTCCCAGGGAGCAGGGGCGCAGCGAGCCTCTCCCCGCATCAGTGCCCGAGGAGAGCGGCTTCTCAACGTCTCCCTCGCCTGGAGCTCGCCGTCAAGAGGGCCACGGCGTGACTGTCCCCGCGTCGGCACCTGCAGATGCTCAGGCACTGGCCCCTCCCCTGCCTGCAGCCACGCCCCAGCTGGCAGATGACCGTGCCAAAACTGTCGGCGCTGCTCAGGGCGTCCTGAGTGACCGGAGCTTGGCAGCGAGGCTGGAGAGCCAAGGGCCTGCCCCTGTTGGCCCCGTAACGTGTGGCGCTGATCTGGCAGACCTGGAGGAAGAGGGGGAAGAGGTCCCTGGCAGAGACGCTGCAGGAGAGGGAGGCCGCGACACAGCGAGCGCGTCTCTTGCTCCGTCGGAGGGCGCAGGCACACAGGCAGCAGCTGCTGCCCTGGCCGGAGGTGCCGGGCACGAGGGGCACAGAGCACCTCTCCCCACCCAGCCCCTCGCCTACAGCTCTCCTTCCCCCATAGGCATTGCCGCCCTCCCGCGCGCCCCAGCTCGCCGGCGATGGCCCTCCGTCCTGCGGACAGCTTGTCGGGCTCTGCGCAGGGCTTTGCGCTGCAGCTGCCTCAAGGGACAGTGAGAGCAGCAGCGCCCGGCTGCCAGCACCTTGCCAGCGCGCTTGCCTGGCCACGCCCTGCTCCCGAGGCGCGCAGCCTGTCCTCTCTCCTTATTAAATTCCTTCCTGGCTCTATCCCGGCTGAGGGCTCTCTGTCATGTGTGCACGTGCGTGCGCGCGGGGCTGTGAGCGCAGCGGCTGGCCTCAGACCACGGGGCGCAGGGTCCCTGTGTCCCTGGGGCAGTGACTGGAGCGAGTGCGGGCGTGTGAGGGAGTGTGCTGGCCCGCGAAGATCAAGCCCCACGTGCTGGTGAGCAGGCGACGTGACCTGGGAGCAAGGGCCTGCGGGGCTCTCTGCCGGCCAGCCCTGGCTGTGAGAGACCCTGGGCGTCTCCGGTGGTGAGAGCACGGGGGCTCAGCTGTGGGACCAGGGCAGTCCCGTTCGGCTCGGGGGGGTCTGGGACGGGCTGGAGCAGCGGCTGGACAAGGGCTGCGGCCTTGGGGGCTCCTACCTGCGGGGGCCAGCAGCTGGGGAGACTGGCATCCAGGCTGGGCCAGCTACTGGGCAGGCTGAGCGTCTGAGCCCAGCTGCTGGAGGGGTGGCCCCTTGCCCACGCGAGCACGTGCGGCCTCCCTGGTGGCCTTCGGGGGCGGGGGAGGGGGGGGGGGGCGGCGGGTAAAGCCCCTCACGCTGACACTGAGGGTTGCTAAATGAAGAGAGGACTGTGGTCTGGAGGGGCCACTTGCGTTGGGGGTACTTGGTGAGGTGCTGGCAGCCGGGGGCAGGGGGCTGCAGAGGTGGCCTCTTGTGGTGCTGCAGCCCCCACCCCGGGCCACTCTGACATCCCAGGATAAGCCCTCTTGTGCTCTTATCTTGGTCATAACGACCTGGGAGTCAGGCACTCTCTGTCCACACCTGGGCTATCTGCTGCCTGAGTTGTGTACCGGAACGACTCGGCACGAATTTGTGGCCAGAAGGGAAAATACTGACCAAAGCCAATCATCTCGAGATCCTATAAATAGCCATCCAAGAGGGAGACCTTTCTGAGGTCTCCGGGACCGCAGCGGGCTGTGTGACCCACTATCTGCCCCTGAGCTGGGACGCCTCTCAGGGTAGATTTTGCGAGGATTGAAGGATTGTCCATTGATTTTGCGAGGACTCGAAGGCCTGACTTGGTGAGGTTCACCGACTGTCCCGTTGATGAAGGCCAGCACATAAAAGCGAGTAATTCATGAAACGCAGAAAAAGGGAAATTTTAATCACAGGTTAACCTCGGTGCGTGTGTGTGCAGTTTGGCTCTACATACATATATATATTATCCCTATTCACACACACCGTTGACCAAGTCTGAGACTCAGATTGGACCTAGCCGCACCTAGACTCCTCTCTGAAAGGAGCAGAGAAAGCAAGGGGGTCTCTTCTGAACCTCGTGGCTCAGCGGGAGGGTCCCCCTTATCCCCTGCACCCACGGTCCCTCTGTGGATCATTCTAACTCGAGTGTAGCTGAATCTTCCGTGGTGCACTCCTTCCATGCCAGCAGTAGAGGGAACCTCGCCATTCTCGAATCTTTAACTAAGTCGCTATCTTGATGGTAACAAATTCCATCCAATTGCTGTTTCAAACTGGCTGATGCTTAGGTGCTGCTAGGAATTATACAAGCTAACGCTGCGATCTATCTCAAAACTAGTAATGAATCTTAAATCGCTGCTAGCCAAAGCCGTGTAAGAAATCATATCGGCGACAAACTGGTGCAGTCGGCAGGATCCACAAATCTGTATTTGCGACGCCTGTGTGCGAGGTAGAGCGGGGGTTGCCCTGTGCCGGACACGGCCGGTGCCGGCCGGTGCTAGCTGGCTCCGCCACGGCCCCAGCGCAGCCACAGCTCAGCCTGTCAGCGAGGCTGGGGGCGCCTCTGGGAAAATGCCCAGCAAAGGCCACGGGGGTGACAGAGCGGAGGATGGACTAGAGGCCGCCAGAGGTGCCTCCCGACCCGCACCCTGCTGGGGGCCTGTGCGTCCGTGTCCCCAGGGCGCTGCCGTCCAACGGGCGTGGGCGTCTCCAGGGTGAGCGCCAGGCCTGTGTGACCGGGGGCGGCATCGTGCCCAGAGGCCATTGTGATGCGAGGGCGTCCCCACGGCAGCCGTGGGGGCTCCTGTGGGGCCAGAGCCCTTAGGGTGGCCACTCCCAGGAGAGCGGCTGCGTCAGGAGGCAGCATCTCCCCTGGGGACCTGTGGCAGGTGTCCAAGAGTGGAACACGAAGATGCCCCAGAAGCAGGAGGCGAACGCTGGCTCCCAGCCCGACAAGGGGCTGCGGCACCTGCAGGAGCACCGCCAAGTGAGGGATGGGGCTGGAGGGAGAGGCGGGCGGTGGGACATGGGGACGGCCAGGGGCGAGACAGGCAGCCCTGAGCACCTCCGGCCTGGCCACAGCCGTGCCACCCGCCAGGGCTTTCTCTGGGGCAGGGTCGGCTCTGGGACGGCTGCAGCCCGCGGCAGCAGAGAGCAGCGCGGAGCCCAGTTCAGCCTGGCTGGAGCGGCCTTCAAGGAGCTGCCTGGATGCCGAGGCCGGGCCTGCCGGCACTGCGGGGGCCGCTCTGCCCACGCAGCCGCCTCCATCCCGCACCTCCTCCTTCTCCCCACAGGTGCGCCGCAGGCAGCCACAGGCAGCGCCGCAGCGCAGCGGCACCACAGCCTCGTCCCTCTGCGGGGACAGGCTGCCACCGCTGCCCTGCCCAGCCAGCTCACAGAGCACTTGCAGCCGTTGCACCCAGGTAGGGAGGGACCTGGCGGGAGGACAGGGGCCGAACAGCTCCCCGACCCCGGGAGGCGCTGGCGGGAAGGAGGGAGGTGCCCGAGGGGACGGGTGTGTCCGGACCCCAGCAAGCTGAGACCCCCGTGCTGTGCCCGGCAGCCTGCCCGGGCACGCTGGGGGTGCTCCCGAGACCCGGTGGGGGGCCCACGCAGGGACCAGCGCTCTCCCCAGCCGCCTCTGCGAGCAGGGCAGCAGCCGCCTGTGGGGCTGAGCACTGGCCTCAGAGCTGGCAGGACGGCCCAGCCGGCCGCAGGGGGTCTCCCGCTGGCACGCGGGGCTGAAAGCACCACGGTGACGCGGCCTTTGTCCGCGTCTTCTCTTGCAGGCGGACAAGCCGGAGGGCTGGGAGGCACTGCCCCGCAGCAGGGTCACACGGGGAGAAAGAGCACCCATGCCAGCCTTGCCACCTCTCCCAAAGCTTGAAGCGACGCAGGCAGCTGCACCCCACTGTGCACTTGCAGCTCCAGCAGCAGGATCTGCAAATGCAAAGGTCACCAAGCTGCCCGCTCTGCCAGCAGCAGCAACCGCCGGATCTTCTCTGAGAGGCAGAGCGCGTGCTGTGGGCCCCGTGGCCAGCGGCCACCGACAGCTTGCCCCCACCTGCTCGGGGCATCCTCGGTGAGCGGGGCATGGCAGCGAGGGCTGAGAGATGGGGGCCTGCCCCACGCGGCCACACGACCCGTGACGCGGCTCTGGAGCCCGCGGTCCAGTCGTTGGTGTCAGGGATCCTGAGGCACGTTGCGGCCGCAAGCCGGGGAGCCGGCCAGCAGCTGGCGGCACAGGGGCACCTTGCGCGCACCGCTGCTCTGGCGACAGCTACCAGAGCAGCGCAGGTGCAGGCCGCCAAGGGCGGCAAGGGCCCTGCAGCTCAGCCGAGACCTCGTCCCCATGCTCCAGGGGGCACCGGGGCTGCTGGCGAGGCCCGTGCACCGTCCCCTGGGCAGCTGCACCGGCAAAGGGCACTCGGCACGGCCGGTGGCAAGGCAGGGCTGTCGTCTGCCACCCTTGCATCTTGTCCACGGCAAGCCGCTGCGCACACGGCCTCTGCATGCCCCGAAGCGTCTGGTGGTCCTGCGAATTGAGATGCAGCTGGTGGAGGATGAGGACGACGACAAATCGTCTCAAGACCTGTCAGGACAGGGTCAGCTGGAGGAAGACGTCTCCATCCGTACCATCTGGGCCAGCCCCAGTCTGCTGAGACTCAGCCAGGAGCCACACGCAGGCCCTCACAAGGTGCCCGGCTCGGCCGGCAGCATGGACAGAGACGCCGCAGGAGAGGCACATGACCGCCCGCAGCGCGCGTCTCCTGCCCCGTCGGCAGCCTCGGACCTAGAGCCGGCAGCTTTTTGCCTGGCCGCAGGTCCTGGGCGCCAGGGGCACAGCGAGCCTCCCCCAGCATCAGCGCCTGAAGCTGTACGGTTGTCGGCTCCTCCCTTGCCTGCGGCCATGCTCCAGGCGGCAGATGGTAGTGCCGATGCTGTGGGCACTGCTCAGGGCATCCTGGGCGACCAGGACTCGGCAGCGGGGGCTGAGGGCCAGGGGCCTGCCCCCCTTGGCTCCGTAACCGGTGACGCTGCTCTGCAGGACCTGGAGGAAGAGCGGGAAGAGGTCCCCGACAGAGACGCTGCAGGAGAGGCAGCAAGCGACGTGAAGAGCGCGTCTCTTGCCCCTTTAACAGACGGAGATGCAGCGCCAGCAGAGTGTTGCCTGGCCGGAGGTCCCAGGGAGCAGGGGCGCAGCGAGCCTCTCCCCGCATCAGTGCCCGAGGAGAGCGGCTTCTCAACGTCTCCCTCGCCTGGAGCTCGCCGTCAAGAGGGCCACGGCGTGACTGTCCCCGCGTCGGCACCTGCAGATGCTCAGGCACTGGCCCCTCCCCTGCCTGCAGCCACGCCCCAGCTGGCAGATGACCGTGCCAAAACTGTCGGCGCTGCTCAGGGCGTCCTGAGTGACCGGAGCTTGGCAGCGAGGCTGGAGAGCCAAGGGCCTGCCCCTGTTGGCCCCGTAACGTGTGGCGCTGATCTGGCAGACCTGGAGGAAGAGGGGGAAGAGGTCCCTGGCAGAGACGCTGCAGGAGAGGGAGGCCGCGACACAGCGAGCGCGTCTCTTGCTCCGTCGGAGGGCGCAGGCACACAGGCAGCAGCTGCTGCCCTGGCCGGAGGTGCCGGGCACGAGGGGCACAGAGCACCTCTCCCCACCCAGCCCCTCGCCTACAGCTCTCCTTCCCCCATAGGCATTGCCGCCCTCCCGCGCGCCCCAGCTCGCCGGCGATGGCCCTCCGTCCTGCGGACAGCTTGTCGGGCTCTGCGCAGGGCTTTGCGCTGCAGCTGCCTCAAGGGACAGTGAGAGCAGCAGCGCCGGCTGCCAGCACCTTGCCAGCGCGCTTGCCTGGCCACGCCCTGCTCCCGAGGCGCGCAGCCTGTCCTCTCTCCTTATTAAATTCCTTCCTGGCTCTATCCCGGCTGAGGGCTCTCTGTCATGTGTGCACGTGCGTGCGCGCGGGGCTGTGAGCGCAGCGGCTGGCCTCAGACCACGGGGCGCAGGGTCCCTGTGTCCCTGGGGCAGTGACTGGAGCGAGTGCGGGCGTGTGAGGGAGTGTGCTGGCCCGCGAAGATCAAGCCCCACGTGCTGGTGAGCAGGCGACGTGACCTGGGAGCAAGGGCCTGCGGGGCTCTCTGCCGGCCAGCCCTGGCTGTGAGAGACCCTGGGCGTCTCCGGTGGTGAGAGCACGGGGGCTCAGCTGTGGGACCAGGGCAGTCCCGTTCGGCTCGGGGGGGTCTGGGACGGGCTGGAGCAGCGGCTGGACAAGGGCTGCGGCCTTGGGGGCTCCTACCTGCGGGGGCCAGCAGCTGGGGAGACTGGCATCCAGGCTGGGCCAGCTACTGGGCAGGCTGAGCGTCTGAGCCCAGCTGCTGGAGGGGTGGCCCCTTGCCCACGCGAGCACGTGCGGCCTCCCTGGTGGCCTTCGGGGGCGGGGGAGGGGGGGGGGGGGCGGCGGGTAAAGCCCCTCACGCTGACACTGAGGGTTGCTAAATGAAGAGAGGACTGTGGTCTGGAGGGGCCACTTGCGTTGGGGGTACTTGGTGAGGTGCTGGCAGCCGGGGGCAGGGGGCTGCAGAGGTGGCCTCTTGTGGTGCTGCAGCCCCCACCCCGGGCCACTCTGACATCCCAGGATAAGCCCTCTTGTGCTCTTATCTTGGTCATAACGACCTGGGAGTCAGGCACTCTCTGTCCACACCTGGGCTATCTGCTGCCTGAGTTGTGTACCGGAACGACTCGGCACGAATTTGTGGCCAGAAGGGAAAATACTGACCAAAGCCAATCATCTCGAGATCCTATAAATAGCCATCCAAGAGGGAGACCTTTCTGAGGTCTCCGGGACCGCAGCGGGCTGTGTGACCCACTATCTGCCCCTGAGCTGGGACGCCTCTCAGGGTAGATTTTGCGAGGATTGAAGGATTGTCCATTGATTTTGCGAGGACTCGAAGGCCTGACTTGGTGAGGTTCACCGACTGTCCCGTTGATGAAGGCCAGCACATAAAAGCGAGTAATTCATGAAACGCAGAAAAAGGGAAATTTTAATCACAGGTTAACCTCGGTGCGTGTGTGTGCAGTTTGGCTCTACATACATATATATATTATCCCTATTCACACACACCGTTGACCAAGTCTGAGACTCAGATTGGACCTAGCCGCACCTAGACTCCTCTCTGAAAGGAGCAGAGAAAGCAAGGGGGTCTCTTCTGAACCTCGTGGCTCAGCGGGAGGGTCCCCCTTATCCCCTGCACCCACGGTCCCTCTGTGGATCATTCTAACTCGAGTGTAGCTGAATCTTCCGTGGTGCACTCCTTCCATGCCAGCAGTAGAGGGAACCTCGCCATTCTCGAATCTTTAACTAAGTCGCTATCTTGATGGTAACAAATTCCATCCAGATTGCTGTTTCAAACTGGCTGATGCTTAAGGTGCTGCTAGGAATTATACAAGCTAACGCTGCGATCTATCTCAAAACTAGTAATGAATCTTAAATCGCTGCTAGCCAAAGCCGTGTAAGAAATCATATCGGCGACAAACTGGTGCAGTCGGCAGGATCCACAAATCTGTATTTGCGACGCCTGTGTGCGAGGTAGAGCGGGGGTTGCCCTGTGCCGGACACGGCCGTGCCGGCCGGTGCTAGCTGGCTCCGCCACGGCCCCAGCGCAGCCACAGCTCAGCCTGTCAGCGAGGCTGGGGGCGCCTCTGGGAAAATGCCCAGCAAAGGCCACGGGGGTGACAGAGCGGAGGATGGACTAGAGGCCGCCAGAGGTGCCTCCCGACCCGCACCCTGCTGGGGGCCTGTGCGTCCGTGTCCCCAGGGCCGCTGCCGTCCAACGGGCGTGGGCGTCTCCAGGGTGAGCGCCAGGCCTGTGTGACCGGGGGCGGCATCGTGCCCAGAGGCCATTGTGATGCGAGGGCGTCCCCACGGCAGCCGTGGGGGCTCCTGTGGGGCCAGAGCCCTTAGGGTGGCCACTCCCAGGAGAGCGGCTGCGTCAGGAGGCAGCATCTCCCCTGGGGACCTGTGGCAGGTGTCCAAGAGTGGAACACGAAGATGCCCCAGAAGCAGGAGGCGAACGCTGGCTCCCAGCCCGACAAGGGGCTGCGGCACCTGCAGGAGCACCGCCAAGTGAGGGATGGGGCTGGAGGGAGAGGCGGGCGGTGGGACATGGGGACGGCCAGGGGCGAGACAGGCAGCCCTGAGCACCTCCGGCCTGGCCACAGCCGTGCCACCCGCCAGGGCTTTCTCTGGGGCATGGGTCGGCTCTGGGACGGCTGCAGCCCGCGCACAGGCAGAGAGCAGCGCGGAGCCCAGTTCAGCCTGGCTGGAGCGGCCTTCAAGGAGCTGCCTGGATGCCGAGGCCGGGCCTGCCGGCACTGCGGGGGCCGCTCTGCCCACGCAGCCGCCTCCATCCCGCACCTCCTCCTTCTCCCCACAGGTGCGCCGCAGGCAGCCACAGGCAGCGCCGCAGCGCAGCGGCACCACAGCCTCGTCCTCTGCGGGGACAGGCTGCCACCGCTGCCCTGCCCAGCCAGCTCACAGAGCACTTGCAGCCGTTGCACCCAGGTAGGGAGGGACCTGGCGGGAGACAGGGCCGAACAGCTCCCCGACCCCGGGAGGCGCTGGCGGGAAGGAGGAGGTGCCCGAGGGGACGGGTGTGTCCGGACCCCAGCAAGCTGAGACCCCCGTGCTGTGCCCGGCAGCCTGCCCGGGCACGCTGGGGGTGCTCCCGAGACCCGGTGGGGGGCCCACGCAGGGACCAGCGCTCTCCCCAGCCGCCTCTGCGAGCAGGGCAGCAGCCGCCTGTGGGGCTGAGCACTGGCCTCAGAGCTGGCTGGACGGCCCAGCCGGCCGCAGGGGGTCTCCCGCTGGCACGCGGGGCTGAAAGCACCACGGTGACGCGGCCTTTGTCCGCGTCTTCTCTTGCAGGCGGACAAGCCGGAGGGCTGGGAGGCACTGCCCCGCAGCAGGGTCACACGGGGAGAAAGAGCACCCATGCCAGCCTTGCCACCTCTCCCAAAGCTTGAAGCGACGCAGGCAGCTGCACCCCACTGTGCACTTGCAGCTCCAGCAGCAGGATCTGCAAATGCAAAGGTCACCAAGCTGCCCGCTCTGCCAGCAGCAGCAACCGCCGGATCTTCTCTGAGAGGCAGAGCGCGTGCTGTGGGCCCCGTGGCCAGCGGCCACCGACAGCTTGCCCCACCTGCTCGGGGCATCCTCGGTGAGCGGGGCATGGCAGCGAGGGCTGAGAGATGGGGGCCTGCCCCACGCGGCCACACGACCCGTGACGCGGCTCTGGAGCCCGCGGTCCAGTCGTTGGTGTCAGGGATCCTGAGGCACGTTGCGGCCGCAAGCCGGGGAGCCGGCCAGCAGCTGGCGGCACAGGGGCACCTTGCGCGCACCGCTGCTCTGGCGACAGCTACCAGAGCAGCGCAGGTGCAGGCCGCCAAGGGCGGCAAGGGCCCTGCAGCTCAGCCGAGACCTCGTCCCCATGCTCCAGGGGGCACCGGGGCTGCTGGCGAGGCCCGTGCACCGCTTCCCCTGGGCAGCTGCACCGGCAAAGGGCACTCGGCACGGCCGGTGGCAAGGCAGGGCTGTCGTCTGCCACCCTTGCGTCTTGTCCACGGCAAGCCGCTGCGCACACGGCCTCTGCATGCCCCGAAGCGTCTGGTGGTCCTGCGAATTGAGATGCAGCTGGTGGAGGATGAGGACGACGACAAATCGTCTCAAGACCTGTCAGGACAGGGTCAGCTGGAGGAAGACGTCTCCATCCGTACCATCTGGGCCAGCCCCAGTCTGCTGAGACTCAGCCAGGAGCCACACGCAGGCCCTCACAAGGTGCCCGGCTCGGCCGGCAGCATGGACAGAGACGCCGCTGGAGAGGCACTTGACCGCCCGCAGCGCGCGTCTCCTGCCCCGTCGGCAGCCTCGGACCTAGAGCCGGCAGCTTTTTGCCTGGCCGCAGGTCCTGGGCGCCAGGGGCACAGCGAGCCTCCCCCAGCATCAGCGCCTGAAGCTGTACGGTTGTCGGCTCCTCCCTTGCCTGCGGCCATGCTCCAGGCGGCAGATGGTAGTGCCGATGCTGTGGGCACTGCTCAGGGCATCCTGGGCGGACCAGGACTCGGCAGCGGGGGCTGAGGGCCAGGGGCCTGCCCCCCTTGGCTCCGTAACCGGTGACGCTGCTCTGCAGGACCTGGAGGAAGAGCGGGAAGAGGTCCCCGACAGAGACGCTGCAGGAGAGGCAGCAAGCGACGTGAAGAGCGCGTCTCTTGCCCCTTTAACAGACGGAGATGCAGCGCCAGCAGAGTGTTGCCTGGCCGGAGGTCCCAGGGAGCAGGGGCGCAGCGAGCCTCTCCCCGCATCAGTGCCCGAGGAGAGCGGCTTCTCAACGTCTCCCTCGCCTGGAGCTCGCCGTCAAGAGGGCCACGGCGTGACTGTCCCCGCGTCGGCACCTGCAGATGCTCAGGCACTGGCCCCTCCCCTGCCTGCAGCCACGCCCCAGCTGGCAGATGACCGTGCCAAAACTGTCGGCGCTGCTCAGGGCGTCCTGAGTGACCGGAGCTTGGCAGCGAGGCTGGAGAGCCAAGGGCCTGCCCCTGTTGGCCCCGTAACGTGTGGCGCTGATCTGGCAGACCTGGAGGAAGAGGGGGAAGAGGTCCCTGGCAGAGACGCTGCAGGAGAGGGAGGCCGCGACACAGCGAGCGCGTCTCTTGCTCCGTCGGAGGGCGCAGGCACACAGGCAGCAGCTGCTGCCCTGGCCGGAGGTGCCGGGCACGAGGGGCACAGAGCACCTCTCCCCACCCAGCCCCTCGCCTACAGCTCTCCTTCCCCCATAGGCATTGCCGCCCTCCCGCGCGCCCCAGCTCGCCGGCGATGGCCCTCCGTCCTGCGGACAGCTTGTCGGGCTCTGCGCAGGGCTTTGCGCTGCAGCTGCCTCAAGGGACAGTGAGAGCAGCAGCGCCCGGCTGCCAGCACCTTGCCAGCGCGCTTGCCTGGCCACGCCCTGCTCCCGAGGCGCGCAGCCTGTCCTCTCTCCTTATTAAATTCCTTCCTGGCTCTATCCCGGCTGAGGGCTCTCTGTCATGTGTGCACGTGCGTGCGCGCGGGGCTGTGAGCGCAGCGGCTGGCCTCAGACCACGGGGCGCAGGGTCCCTGTGTCCCCTGGGGCAGTGACTGGAGCGAGTGCGGGCGTGTGAGGGAGTGTGCTGGCCCGCGAAGATCAAGCCCCACGTGCTGGTGAGCAGGCGACGTGACCTGGGAGCAAGGGCCTGCGGGGCTCTCTGCCGGCCAGCCCTGGCTGTGAGAGACCCTGGGCGTCTCCGGTGGTGAGAGCACGGGGGCTCAGCTGTGGGACCAGGGCAGTCCCGTTCGGCTCGGGGGGGTCTGGGACGGCTGGAGCAGCGGCTGGACAAGGGCTGCGGCCTTGGGGGCTCCTACCTGCGGGGGCCAGCAGCTGGGGAGACTGGCATCCAGGCTGGGCCAGCTACTGGGCAGGCTGAGCGTCTGAGCCCAGCTGCTGGAGGGGTGGCCCCTTGCCCACGCGAGCACGTGCGGCCTCCCTGGTGGCCTTCGGGGGCGGGGGAGGGGGGGGGGGGCGGCGGGTAAAGCCCCTCACGCTGACACTGAGGGTTGCTAAATGAAGAGAGGACTGTGGTCTGGAGGGGCCACTTGCGTTGGGGGTACTTGGTGAGGTGCTGGCAGCCGGGGGCAGGGGGCTGCAGAGGTGGCCTCTTGTGGTGCTGCAGCCCCCACCCCGGGCCACTCTGACATCCCAGGATAAGCCCTCTTGTGCTCTTATCTTGGTCATAACGACCTGGGAGTCAGGCACTCTCTGTCCACACCTGGGCTATCTGCTGCCTGAGTTGTGTACCGGAACGACTCGGCACGAATTTGTGGCCAGAAGGGAAAATACTGACCAAAGCCAATCATCTCGAGATCCTATAAATAGCCATCCAAGAGGGAGACCTTTCTGAGGTCTCCGGGACCGCAGCGGGCTGTGTGACCCACTATCTGCCCCTGAGCTGGGACGCCTCTCAGGGTAGATTTTGCGAGGATTGAAGGATTGTCCATTGATTTTGCGAGGACTCGAAGGCCTGACTTGGTGAGGTTCACCGACTGTCCCGTTGATGAAGGCCAGCACATAAAAGCGAGTAATTCATGAAACGCAGAAAAAGGGAAATTTTAATCACAGGTTAACCTCGGTGCGTGTGTGTGCAGTTTGGCTCTACATACATATATATATTATCCCTATTCACACACACCGTTGACCAAGTCTGAGACTCAGATTGGACCTAGCCGCACCTAGACTCCTCTCTGAAAGGAGCAGAGAAAGCAAGGGGGTCTCTTCTGAACCTCGTGGCTCAGCGGGAGGGTCCCCCTTATCCCCTGCACCCACGGTCCCTCTGTGGATCATTCTAACTCGAGTGTAGCTGAATCTTCCGTGGTGCACTCCTTCCATGCCAGCAGTAGAGGGAACCTCGCCATTCTCGAATCTTTAACTAAGTCGCTATCTTGATGGTAACAAATTCCATCCAATTGCTGTTTCAAACTGGCTGATGCTTAGGTGCTGCTAGGAATTATACAAGCTAACGCTGCGATCTATCTCAAAACTAGTAATGAATCTTAAATCGCTGCTAGCCAAAGCCGTGTAAGAAATCATATCGGCGACAAACTGGTGCAGTCGGCAGGATCCACAAATCTGTATTTGCGACGCCTGTGTGCGAGGTAGAGCGGGGGTTGCCCTGTGCCGGACACGGCCGGTGCCGGCCGGTGCTAGCTGGCTCCGCCACGGCCCCAGCGCAGCCACAGCTCAGCCTGTCAGCGAGGCTGGGGGCGCCTCTGGGAAAATGCCCAGCAAAGGCCACGGGGGTGACAGAGCGGAGGATGGACTAGAGGCCGCCAGAGGTGCCTCCCGACCCGCACCCTGCTGGGGGCCTGTGCGTCCGTGTCCCCAGGGCGCTGCCGTCCAACGGGCGTGGGCGTCTCCAGGGTGAGCGCCAGGCCTGTGTGACCGGGGGCGGCATCGTGCCCAGAGGCCATTGTGATGCGAGGGCGTCCCCACGGCAGCCGTGGGGGCTCCTGTGGGGCCAGAGCCCTTAGGGTGGCCACTCCCAGGAGAGCGGCTGCGTCAGGAGGCAGCATCTCCCCTGGGGACCTGTGGCAGGTGTCCAAGAGTGGAACACGAAGATGCCCCAGAAGCAGGAGGCGAACGCTGGCTCCCAGCCCGACAAGGGGCTGCGGCACCTGCAGGAGCACCGCCAAGTGAGGGATGGGGCTGGAGGGAGAGGCGGGCGGTGGGACATGGGGACGGCCAGGGGCGAGACAGGCAGCCCTGAGCACCTCCGGCCTGGCCACAGCCGTGCCACCCGCCAGGGCTTTCTCTGGGGCAGGGTCGGCTCTGGGACGGCTGCAGCCCGCGCACAGGCAGAGAGCAGCGCGGAGCCCAGTTCAGCCTGGCTGGAGCGGCCTTCAAGGAGCTGCCTGGATGCCGAGGCCGGGCCTGCCGGCACTGCGGGGGCCGCTCTGCCCACGCAGCCGCCTCCATCCCGCACCTCCTCCTTCTCCCCACAGGTGCGCCGCAGGCAGCCACAGGCAGCGCCGCAGCGCAGCGGCACCACAGCCTCGTCCCTCTGCGGGGACAGGCTGCCACCGCTGCCCTGCCCAGCCAGCTCACAGAGCACTTGCAGCCGTTGCACCCAGGTAGGGAGGGACCTGGCGGGAGACAGGGCCGAACAGCTCCCCGACCCCGGGAGGCGCTGGCGGGAAGGAGGGAGGTGCCCGAGGGGACGGGTGTGTCCGGACCCCAGCAAGCTGAGACCCCCGTGCCGTGCCCGGCAGCCTGCCCGGGCACGCTGGGGGTGCTCCCGAGACCCGGTGGGGGGCCCACGCAGGGACCAGCGCTCTCCCCAGCCGCCTCTGCGAGCAGGGCAGCAGCCGCCTGTGGGGCTGAGCACTGGCCTCAGAGCTGGCAGGACGGCCCAGCCGGCCGCAGGGGGTCTCCCGCTGGCACGCGGGGCTGAAAGCACCACGGTGACGCGGCCTTTGTCCGCGTCTTCTCTTGCAGGCGGACAAGCCGGAGGGCTGGGAGGCACTGCCCCGCAGCAGGGTCACACGGGGAGAAAGAGCACCCATGCCAGCCTTGCCACCTCTCCCAAAGCTTGAAGCGACGCAGGCAGCTGCACCCCACTGTGCACTTGCAGCTCCAGCAGCAGGATCTGCAAATGCAAAGGTCACCAAGCTGCCCGCTCTGCCAGCAGCAGCAACCGCCGGATCTTCTCTGAGAGGCAGAGCGCGTGCTGTGGGCCCCGTGGCCAGCGGCCACCGACAGCTTGCCCCACCTGCTCGGGGCATCCTCGGTGAGCGGGGCATGGCAGCGAGGGCTGAGAGATGGGGGCCTGCCCCACGCGGCCACACGACCCGTGACGCGGCTCTGGAGCCCGCGGTCCAGTTGTTGGTGTCAGGGATCCTGAGGCACGTTGCGGCCGCAAGCCGGGGAGCCGGCCAGCAGCTGGCGGCACAGGGGCACCTTGCGCGCACCGCTGCTCTGGCGACAGCTACCAGAGCAGCGCAGGTGCAGGCCGCCAAGGGCGGCAAGGGCCCTGCAGCTCAGCCGAGACCTCGTCCCCATGCTCCAGGGGGCACCGGGGCTGCTGGCGAGGCCCGTGCACCGCTTCCCCTGGGCAGCTGCACCGGCAAAGGGCACTCGGCACGGCCGGTGGCAAGGCAGGGCTGTCGTCTGCCACCCTTGCGTCTTGTCCACGGCAAGCCGCTGCGCACACGGCCTCTGCATGCCCCGAAGCGTCTGGTGGTCCTGCGAATTGAGATGCAGCTGGTGGAGGATGAGGACGACGACAAATCGTCTCAAGACCTGTCAGGACAGGGTCAGCTGGAGGAAGACGTCTCCATCCGTACCATCTGGGCCAGCCCCAGTCTGCTGAGACTCAGCCAGGAGCCACACGCAGGCCCTCACAAGGTGCCCGGCTCGGCCGGCAGCATGGACAGAGACGCCGCAGGAGAGGCACATGACCGCCCGCAGCGCGCGTCTCCTGCCCCGTCGGCAGCCTCGGACCTAGAGCCGGCAGCTTTTTGCCTGGCCGCAGGTCCTGGGCGCCAGGGGCACAGCGAGCCTCCCCCAGCATCAGCGCCTGAAGCTGTACGGTTGTCGGCTCCTCCCTTGCCTGCGGCCATGCTCCAGGCGGCAGATGGTAGTGCCGATGCTGTGGGCACTGCTCAGGGCATCCTGGGCGACCAGGACTCGGCAGCGGGGGCTGAGGGCCAGGGGCCTGCCCCCCTTGGCTCCGTAACCGGTGACGCTGCTCTGCAGGACCTGGAGGAAGAGCGGGAAGAGGTCCCCGACAGAGACGCTGCAGGAGAGGCAGCAAGCGACGTGAAGAGCGCGTCTCTTGCCCCTTTAACAGACGGAGATGCAGCGCCAGCAGAGTGTTGCCTGGCCGGAGGTCCCAGGGAGCAGGGGCGCAGCGAGCCTCTCCCCGCATCAGTGCCCGAGGAGAGCGGCTTCTCAACGTCTCCCTCGCCTGGAGCTCGCCGTCAAGAGGGCCACGGCGTGACTGTCCCCGCGTCGGCACCTGCAGATGCTCAGGCACTGGCCCCTCCCCTGCCTGCAGCCACGCCCCAGCTGGCAGATGACCGTGCCAAAACTGTCGGCGCTGCTCAGGGCGTCCTGAGTGACCGGAGCTTGGCAGCGAGGCTGGAGAGCCAAGGGCCTGCCCCTGTTGGCCCCGTAACGTGTGGCGCTGATCTGGCAGACCTGGAGGAAGAGGGGGAAGAGGTCCCTGGCAGAGACGCTGCAGGAGAGGGAGGCCGCGACACAGCGAGCGCGTCTCTTGCTCCGTCGGAGGGCGCAGGCACACAGGCAGCAGCTGCTGCCCTGGCCGGAGGTGCCGGGCACGAGGGGCACAGAGCACCTCTCCCCACCCAGCCCCTCGCCTACAGCTCTCCTTCCCCCATAGGCATTGCCGCCCTCCCGCGCGCCCCAGCTCGCCGGCGATGGCCCTCCGTCCTGCGGACAGCTTGTCGGGCTCTGCGCAGGGCTTTGCGCTGCAGCTGCCTCAAGGGACAGTGAGAGCAGCAGCGCCCGGCTGCCAGCACCTTGCCAGCGCGCTTGCCTGGCCACGCCCTGCTCCCGAGGCGCGCAGCCTGTCCTCTCTCCTTATTAAATTCCTTCCTGGCTCTATCCCGGCTGAGGGCTCTCTGTCATGTGTGCACGTGCGTGCGCGCGGGGCTGTGAGTGCAGCGGCTGGCCTCAGACCACGGGGCGCAGGGTCCCTGTGTCCCTGGGGCAGTGACTGGAGCGAGTGCGGGCGTGTGAGGGAGTGTGCTGGCCCGCGAAGATCAAGCCCCACGTGCTGGTGAGCAGGCGACGTGACCTGGGAGCAAGGGCCTGCGGGGCTCTCTGCCGGCCAGCCCTGGCTGTGAGAGACCCTGGGCGTCTCCGGTGGTGAGAGCACGGGGGCTCAGCTGTGGGACCAGGGCAGTCCCGTTCGGCTCGGGGGGGTCTGGGACGGGCTGGAGCAGCGGCTGGACAAGGGCTGCGGCCTTGGGGGCTCCTACCTGCGGGGGCCAGCAGCTGGGGAGACTGGCATCCAGGCTGGGCCAGCTACTGGGCAGGCTGAGCGTCTGAGCCCAGCTGCTGGAGGGGTGGCCCCTTGCCCACGCGAGCACGTGCGGCCTCCCTGGTGGCCTTCGGGGGCGGGGGAGGGGGGGGGGGGCGGCGGGTAAAGCCCCTCACGCTGACACTGAGGGTTGCTAAATGAAGAGAGGACTGTGGTCTGGAGGGGCCACTTGCGTTGGGGGTACTTGGTGAGGTGCTGGCAGCCGGGGGCAGGGGGCTGCAGAGGTGGCCTCTTGTGGTGCTGCAGCCCCCACCCCGGGCCACTCTGACATCCCAGGATAAGCCCTCTTGTGCTCTTATCTTGGTCATAACGACCTGGGAGTCAGGCACTCTCTGTCCACACCTGGGCTATCTGCTGCCTGAGTTGTGTACCGGAACGACTCGGCACGAATTTGTGGCCAGAAGGGAAAATACTGACCAAAGCCAATCACCTCGAGATCCTATAAATAGCCATCCAAGAGGGAGACCTTTCTGAGGTCTCCGGGACCGCAGCGGGCTGTGTGACCCACTATCTGCCCCTGAGCTGGGACGCCTCTCAGGGTAGATTTTGCGAGGATTGAAGGATTGTCCATTGATTTTGCGAGGACTCGAAGGCCTGACTTGGTGAGGTTCACCGACTGTCCCGTTGATGAAGGCCAGCACATAAAAGCGAGTAATTCATGAAACGCAGAAAAAGGGAAATTTTAATCACAGGTTAACCTCGGTGCGTGTGTGTGCAGTTTGGCTCTACATACATATATATATTATCCCTATTCACACACACCGTTGACCAAGTCTGAGACTCAGATTGGACCTAGCCGCACCTAGACTCCTCTCTGAAAGGAGCAGAGAAAGCAAGGGGGTCTCTTCTGAACCTCGTGGCTCAGCGGGAGGGTCCCCCTTATCCCCTGCACCCACGGTCCCTCTGTGGATCATTCTAACTCGAGTGTAGCTGAATCTTCCGTGGTGCACTCCTTCCATGCCAGCAGTAGAGGGAACCTCGCCATTCTCGAATCTTTAACTAAGTCGCTATCTTGATGGTAACAAATTCCATCCAATTGCTGTTTCAAACTGGCTGATGCTTAGGTGCTGCTAGGAATTATACAAGCTAACGCTGCGATCTATCTCAAAACTAGTAATGAATCTTAAATCGCTGCTAGCCAAAGCCGTGTAAGAAATCATATCGGTGACAAACTGGTGCAGTCGGCAGGATCCACAAATCTGTATTTGCGACGCCTGTGTGCGAGGTAGAGCGGGGGTTGCCCTGTGCCGGACACGGCCGGTGCCGGCCGGTGCTAGCTGGCTCCGCCACGGCCCCAGCGCAGCCACAGCTCAGCCTGTCAGCGAGGCTGGGGGCGCCTCTGGGAAAATGCCCAGCAAAGGCCACGGGGGTGACAGAGCGGAGGATGGACTAGAGGCCGCCAGAGGTGCCTCCCAACCCGCACCCTGCTGGGGGCCTGTGCGTCCGTGTCCCCAGGGCGCTGCCGTCCAACGGGCGTGGGCGTCTCCAGGGTGAGCGCCAGGCCTGTGTGACCGGGGGCGGCATCGTGCCCAGAGGCCATTGTGATGCGAGGGCGTCCCCACGGCAGCCGTGGGGGCTCCTGTGGGGCCAGAGCCCTTAGGGTGGCCACTCCCAGGAGAGCGGCTGCGTCAGGAGGCAGCATCTCCCCTGGGGACCTGTGGCAGGTGTCCAAGAGTGGAACACGAAGATGCCCCAGAAGCAGGAGGCGAACGCTGGCTCCCAGCCCGACAAGGGGCTGCGGCACCTGCAGGAGCACCGCCAAGTGAGGGATGGGGCTGGAGGGAGAGGCGGGCGGTGGGACATGGGGACGGCCAGGGGCGAGACAGGCAGCCCTGAGCACCTCCGGCCTGGCCACAGCCGTGCCACCCGCCAGGGCTTTCTCTGGGGCAGGGTCGGCTCTGGGACGGCTGCAGCCCGCGCACAGGCAGAGAGCAGCGCGGAGCCCAGTTCAGCCTGGCTGGAGCGGCCTTCAAGGAGCTGCCTGGATGCCGAGGCCGGGCCTGCCGGCACTGCGGGGGCCGCTCTGCCCACGCAGCCGCCTCCATCCCGCACCTCCTCCTTCTCCCCACAGGTGCGCCGCAGGCAGCCACAGGCAGCGCCGCAGCGCAGCGGCACCACAGCCTCGTCCCTCTGCGGGGACAGGCTGCCACCGCTGCCCTGCCCAGCCAGCTCACAGAGCACTTGCAGCCGTTGCACCCAGGTAGGGAGGGACCTGGCGGGAGACAGGGCCGAACAGCTCCCCGACCCCGGGAGGCGCTGGCGGGAAGGCGGGAGGTGCCCGAGGGGACGGGTGTGTCCGGACCCCAGCAAGCTGAGACCCCCGTGCCGTGCCCGGCAGCCTGCCCGGGCACGCTGGGGGTGCTCCCGAGACCCGGTGGGGGGCCCACGCAGGGACCAGCGCTCTCCCCAGCCGCCTCTGCGAGCAGGGCAGCAGCCGCCTGTGGGGCTGAGCACTGGCCTCAGAGCTGGCAGGACGGCCCAGCCGGCCGCAGGGCGTCTCCCGCTGGCACGCGGGGCTGAAAGCACCACGGTGACGCGGCCTTTGTCCGCGTCTTCTCTTGCAGGCGGACAAGCCGGAGGGCTGGGAGGCACTGCCCCGCAGCAGGGTCACACGGGGAGAAAGAGCACCCATGCCAGCCTTGCCACCTCTCCCAAAGCTTGAAGCGACGCAGGCAGCTGCACCCCGCTGTGCACTTGCAGCTCCAGCAGCAGGATCTGCAAATGCAAAGGTCACCAAGCTGCCCGCTCTGCCAGCAGCAGCAACCGCCGGATCTTCTCTGAGAGGCAGAGCGCGTGCTGTGGGCCCCGTGGCCAGCGGCCACCGAGAGCTTGCCCCACCTGCTCGGGGCATCCTCGGTGAGCGGGGCATGGCAGCGAGGGCTGAGAGATGGGGGCCTGCCCCACGCGGCCACACGACCCGTGACGCGGCTCTGGAGCCCGCGGTCCAGTCGTTGGTGTCAGGGATCCTGAGGCACGTTGCGGCCGCAAGCCGGGGAGCCGGCCAGCAGCTGGCGGCACAGGGGCACCTTGCGCGCACCGCTGCTCTGGCGACAGCTACCAGAGCAGCGCAGGTGCAGGCCGCCAAGGGCGGCAAGGGCCCTGCAGCTCAGCCGAGACCTCGTCCCCATGCTCCAGGGGGCACCGGGGCTGCTGGCGAGGCCCGTGCACCGCTTCCCCTGGGCAGCTGCACGGGCAAAGGGCACTCGGCACGGCCGGTGGCAAGGCAGGGCTGTCGTCTGCCACCCTTGCGTCTTGTCCACGGCAAGCCGCTGCGCACACGGCCTCTGCATGCCCCGAAGCGTCTGGTGGTCCTGCGAATTGAGATGCAGCTGGTGGAGGATGAGGACGACGACAAATCGTCTCAAGACCTGTCAGGACAGGGTCAGCTGGAGGAAGACGTCTCCATCCGTACCATCTGGGCCAGCCCCAGTCTGCTGAGACTCAGCCAGGAGCCACACGCAGGCCCTCACAAGGTGCCCGGCTCGGCCGGCAGCATGGACAGAGACGCCGCAGGAGAGGCACATGACCGCCCGCAGCGCGCGTCTCCTGCCCCGTCGGCAGCCTCGGACCTAGAGCCGGCAGCTTTTTGCCTGGCCGCAGGTCCTGGGCGCCAGGGGCACAGCGAGCCTCCCCCAGCATCAGCGCCTGAAGCTGTACGGTCGTCGGCTCCTCCCTTGCCTGCGGCCATGCTCCAGGCGGCAGATGGTAGTGCCGATGCTGTGGGCACTGCTCAGGGCATCCTGGGCGACCAGGACTCGGCAGCGGGGGCTGAGGGCCAGGGGCCTGCCCCCCTTGGCTCCGTAACCGGTGACGCTGCTCTGCAGGACCTGGAGGAAGAGCGGGAAGAGGTCCCCGACAGAGACGCTGCAGGAGAGGCAGCAAGCGACGTGAAGAGCGCGTCTCTTGCCCCTTTAACAGACGGAGATGCAGCGCCAGCAGAGTGTTGCCTGGCCGGAGGTCCCAGGGAGCAGGGGCGCAGCGAGCCTCTCCCCGCATCAGTGCCCGAGGAGAGCGGCTTCTCAACGTCTCCCTCGCCTGGAGCTCGCCGTCAAGAGGGCCACGGCGTGACTGTCCCCGCGTCGGCACCTGCAGATGCTCAGGCACTGGCCCCTCCCCTGCCTGCAGCCACGCCCCAGCTGGCAGATGACCGTGCCAAAACTGTCGGCGCTGCTCAGGGCGTCCTGAGTGACCGGAGCTTGGCAGCGAGGCTGGAGAGCCAAGGGCCTGCCCCTGTTGGCCCCGTAACGTGTGGCGCTGATCTGGCAGACCTGGAGGAAGAGGGGGAAGAGGTCCCTGGCAGAGACGCTGCAGGAGAGGGAGGCCGCGACACAGCGAGCGCGTCTCTTGCTCCGTCGGAGGGCGCAGGCACACAGGCAGCAGCTGCTGCCCTGGCCGGAGGTGCCGGGCACGAGGGGCACAGAGCACCTCTCCCCACCCAGCCCCTCGCCTACAGCTCTCCTTCCCCCATAGGCATTGCCGCCCTCCCGCGCGCCCCAGCTCGCCGGCGATGGCCCTCCGTCCTGCGGACAGCTTGTCGGGCTCTGCGCAGGGCTTTGCGCTGCAGCTGCCTCAAGGGACAGTGAGAGCAGCAGCGCCCGGCTGCCAGCACCTTGCCAGCGCGCTTGCCTGGCCACGCCCTGCTCCCGAGGCGCGCAGCCTGTCCTCTCTCCTTATTAAATTCCTTCCTGGCTCTATCCCGGCTGAGGGCTCTCTGTCATGTGTGCACGTGCGTGCGCGCGGGGCTGTGAGCGCAGCGGCTGGCCTCAGACCACGGGGCGCAGGGTCCCTGTGTCCCTGGGGCAGTGACTGGAGCGAGTGCGGGCGTGTGAGGGAGTGTGCTGGCCCGCGAAGATCAAGCCCCACGTGCTGGTGAGCAGGCGACGTGACCTGGGAGCAAGGGCCTGCGGGGCTCTCTGCCGGCCAGCCCTGGCTGTGAGAGACCCTGGGCGTCTCCGGTGGTGAGAGCACGGGGGCTCAGCTGTGGGACCAGGGCAGTCCCGTTCGGCTCGGGGGGGTCTGGGACGGGCTGGAGCAGCGGCTGGACAAGGGCTGCGGCCTTGGGGGCTCCTACCTGCGGGGGCCAGCAGCTGGAGAGACTGGCATCCAGGCTGGGCCAGCTACTGGGCAGGCTGAGCGTCTGAGCCCAGCTGCTGGAGGGGTGGCCCCTTGCCCACGCGAGCACGTGCGGCCTCCCTGGTGGCCTTCGGGGGGGGGGGGGGGGGGGGGCGGCGGGTAAAGCCCCTCACGCTGACACTGAGGGTTGCTAAATGAAGAGAGGACTGTGGTCTGGAGGGGCCACTTGCGTTGGGGGTACTTGGTGAGGTGCTGGCAGCCGGGGGCAGGGGGCTGCAGAGGTGGCCTCTTGTGGTGCTGCAGCCCCCACCCCGGGCCACTCTGACATCCCAGGATAAGCCCTCTTGTGCTCTTATCTTGGTCATAACGACCTGGGAGTCAGGCACTCTCTGTCCACACCTGGGCTATCTGCTGCCTGAGTTGTGTACCGGAACGACTCGGCACGAATTTGTGGCCAGAAGGGAAAATACTGACCAAAGCCAATCATCTCGAGATCCTATAAATAGCCATCCAAGAGGGAGACCTTTCTGAGGTCTCCGGGACCGCAGCGGGCTGTGTGACCCACTATCTGCCCCTGAGCTGGGACGCCTCTCAGGGTAGATTTTGCGAGGATTGAAGGATTGTCCATTGATTTTGCGAGGACTCGAAGGCCTGACTTGGTGAGGTTCACCGACTGTCCCGTTGATGAAGGCCAGCACATAAAAGCGAGTAATTCATGAAACGCAGAAAAAGGGAAATTTTAATCACAGGTTAACCTCGGTGCGTGTGTGTGCAGTTTGGCTCTACATACATATATATATTATCCCTATTCACACACACCGTTGACCAAGTCTGAGACTCAGATTGGACCTAGCCGCACCTAGACTCCTCTCTGAAAGGAGCAGAGAAAGCAAGGGGGTCTCTTCTGAACCTCGTGGCTCAGCGGGAGGGTCCCCCTTATCCCCTGCACCCACGGTCCCTCTGTGGATCATTCTAACTCGAGTGTAGCTGAATCTTCCGTGGTGCACTCCTTCCATGCCAGCAGTAGAGGGAACCTCGCCATTCTCGAATCTTTAACTAAGTCGCTATCTTGATGGTAACAAATTCCATCCAATTGCTGTTTCAAACTGGCTGATGCTTAGGTGCTGCTAGGAATTATACAAGCTAACGCTGCGATCTATCTCAAAACTAGTAATGAATCTTAAATCGCTGCTAGCCAAAGCCGTGTAAGAAATCATATCGGCGACAAACTGGTGCAGTCGGCAGGATCCACAAATCTGTATTTGCGACGCCTGTGTGCGAGGTAGAGCGGGGGTTGCCCTGTGCCGGACACGGCCGGTGCCGGCCGGTGCTAGCTGGCTCCGCCACGGCCCCAGCGCAGCCACAGCTCAGCCTGTCAGCGAGGCTGGGGGCGCCTCTGGGAAAATGCCCAGCAAAGGCCACGGGGGTGACAGAGCGGAGGATGGACTAGAGGCCGCCAGAGGTGCCTCCCAACCCGCACCCTGCTGGGGGCCTGTGCGTCCGTGTCCCCAGGGCGCTGCCGTCCAACGGGCGTGGGCGTCTCCAGGGTGAGCGCCAGGCCTGTGTGACCGGGGGCGGCATCGTGCCCAGAGGCCATTGTGATGCGAGGGCGTCCCCACGGCAGCCGTGGGGGCTCCTGTGGGGCCAGAGCCCTTAGGGTGGCCACTCCCAGGAGAGCGGCTGCGTCAGGAGGCAGCATCTCCCCTGGGGACCTGTGGCAGGTGTCCAAGAGTGGAACACGAAGATGCCCCAGAAGCAGGAGGCGAACGCTGGCTCCCAGCCCGACAAGGGGCTGCGGCACCTGCAGGAGCACCGCCAAGTGAGGGATGGGGCTGGAGGGAGAGGCGGGCGGTGGGACATGGGGACGGCCAGGGGCGAGACAGGCAGCCCTGAGCACCTCCGGCCTGGCCACAGCCGTGCCACCCGCCAGGGCTTTCTCTGGGGCAGGGTCGGCTCTGGGACGGCTGCAGCCCGCGCACAGGCAGAGAGCAGCGCGGAGCCCAGTTCAGCCTGGCTGGAGCGGCCTTCAAGGAGCTGCCTGGATGCCGAGGCCGGGCCTGCCGGCACTGCGGGGGCCGCTCTGCCCACGCAGCCGCCTCCATCCCGCACCTCCTCCTTCTCCCCACAGGTGCGCCGCAGGCAGCCACAGGCAGCGCCGCAGCGCAGCGGCACCACAGCCTCGTCCCTCTGCGGGGACAGGCTGCCACCGCTGCCCTGCCCAGCCAGCTCACAGAGCACTTGCAGCCGTTGCACCCAGGTAGGGAGGGACCTGGCGGGAGACAGGGCCGAACAGCTCCCCGACCCCGGGAGGCGCTGGCGGGAAGGCGGGAGGTGCCCGAGGGGACGGGTGTGTCCGGACCCCAGCAAGCTGAGACCCCCGTGCCGTGCCCGGCAGCCTGCCCGGGCACGCTGGGGGTGCTCCCGAGACCCGGTGGGGGGCCCACGCAGGGACCAGCGCTCTCCCCAGCCGCCTCTGCGAGCAGGGCAGCAGCCGCCTGTGGGGCTGAGCACTGGCCTCAGAGCTGGCAGGACGGCCCAGCCGGCCGCAGGGGGTCTCCCGCTGGCACGCGGGGCTGAAAGCACCACGGTGACGCGGCCTTTGTCCGCGTCTTCTCTTGCAGGCGGACAAGCCGGAGGGCTGGGAGGCACTGCCCCGCAGCAGGGTCACACGGGGAGAAAGAGCACCCATGCCAGCCTTGCCACCTCTCCCAAAGCTTGAAGCGACGCAGGCAGCTGCACCCCGCTGTGCACTTGCAGCTCCAGCAGCAGGATCTGCAAATGCAAAGGTCACCAAGCTGCCCGCTCTGCCAGCAGCAGCAACCGCCGGATCTTCTCTGAGAGGCAGAGCGCGTGCTGTGGGCCCCGTGGCCAGCGGCCACCGAGAGCTTGCCCCACCTGCTCGGGGCATCCTCGGTGAGCGGGGCATGGCAGCGAGGGCTGAGAGATGGGGGCCTGCCCCACGCGGCCACACGACCCGTGACGCGGCTCTGGAGCCCGCGGTCCAGTCGTTGGTGTCAGGGATCCTGAGGCACGTTGCGGCCGCAAGCCGGGGAGCCGGCCAGCAGCTGGCGGCACAGGGGCACCTTGCGCGCACCGCTGCTCTGGCGACAGCTACCAGAGCAGCGCAGGTGCAGGCCGCCAAGGGCGGCAAGGGCCCTGCAGCTCAGCCGAGACCTCGTCCCCATGCTCCAGGGGGCACCGGGGCTGCTGGCGAGGCCCGTGCACCGCTTCCCCTGGGCAGCTGCACCGGCAAAGGGCACTCGGCACGGCCGGTGGCAAGGCAGGGCTGTCGTCTGCCACCCTTGCGTCTTGTCCACGGCAAGCCGCTGCGCACACGGCCTCTGCATGCCCCGAAGCGTCTGGTGGTCCTGCGAATTGAGATGCAGCTGGTGGAGGATGAGGACGACGACAAATCGTCTCAAGACCTGTCAGGACAGGGTCAGCTGGAGGAAGACGTCTCCATCCGTACCATCTGGGCCAGCCCCAGTCTGCTGAGACTCAGCCAGGAGCCACACGCAGGCCCTCACAAGGTGCCCGGCTCGGCCGGCAGCATGGACAGAGACGCCGCAGGAGAGGCACATGACCGCCCGCAGCGCGCGTCTCCTGCCCCGTCGGCAGCCTCGGACCTAGAGCCGGCAGCTTTTTGCCTGGCCGCAGGTCCTGGGCGCCAGGGGCACAGCGAGCCTCCCCCAGCATCAGCGCCTGAAGCTGTACGGTCGTCGGCTCCTCCCTTGCCTGCGGCCATGCTCCAGGCGGCAGATGGTAGTGCCGATGCTGTGGGCACTGCTCAGGGCATCCTGGGCGACCAGGACTCGGCAGCGGGGGCTGAGGGCCAGGGGCCTGCCCCCCTTGGCTCCGTAACCGGTGACGCTGCTCTGCAGGACCTGGAGGAAGAGCGGGAAGAGGTCCCCGACAGAGACGCTGCAGGAGAGGCAGCAAGCGACGTGAAGAGCGCGTCTCTTGCCCCTTTAACAGACGGAGATGCAGCGCCAGCAGAGTGTTGCCTGGCCGGAGGTCCCAGGGAGCAGGGGCGCAGCGAGCCTCTCCCCGCATCAGTGCCCGAGGAGAGCGGCTTCTCAACGTCTCCCTCGCCTGGAGCTCGCCGTCAAGAGGGCCACGGCGTGACTGTCCCCGCGTCGGCACCTGCAGATGCTCAGGCACTGGCCCCTCCCCTGCCTGCAGCCACGCCCCAGCTGGCAGATGACCGTGCCAAAACTGTCGGCGCTGCTCAGGGCGTCCTGAGTGACCGGAGCTTGGCAGCGAGGCTGGAGAGCCAAGGGCCTGCCCCTGTTGGCCCCGTAACGTGTGGCGCTGATCTGGCAGACCTGGAGGAAGAGGGGGAAGAGGTCCCTGGCAGAGACGCTGCAGGAGAGGGAGGCCGCGACACAGCGAGCGCGTCTCTTGCTCCGTCAGAGGGCGCAGGCACACAGGCAGCAGCTGCTGCCCTGGCCGGAGGTGCCGGGCACGAGGGGCACAGAGCACCTCTCCCCACCCAGCCCCTCGCCTACAGCTCTCCTTCCCCCATAGGCATTGCCGCCCTCCCGCGCGCCCCAGCTCGCCGGCGATGGCCCTCCGTCCTGCGGACAGCTTGTCGGGCTCTGCGCAGGGCTTTGCGCTGCAGCTGCCTCAAGGGACAGTGAGAGCAGCAGCGCCCGGCTGCCAGCACCTTGCCAGCGCGCTTGCCTGGCCACGCCCTGCTCCCGAGGCGCGCAGCCTGTCCTCTCTCCTTATTAAATTCCTTCCTGGCTCTATCCCGGCTGAGGGCTCTCTGTCATGTGTGCACGTGCGTGCGCGCGGGGCTGTGAGCGCAGCGGCTGGCCTCAGACCACGGGGCGCAGGGTCCCTGTGTCCCTGGGGCAGTGACTGGAGCGAGTGCGGGCGTGTGAGGGAGTGTGCTGGCCCGCGAAGATCAAGCCCCACGTGCTGGTGAGCAGGCGACGTGACCTGGGAGCAAGGGCCTGCGGGGCTCTCTGCCGGCCAGCCCTGGCTGTGAGAGACCCTGGGCGTCTCCGGTGGTGAGAGCACGGGGGCTCAGCTGTGGGACCAGGGCAGTCCCGTTCGGCTCGGGGGGGTCTGGGACGGGCTGCAGCAGCGGCTGGACAAGGGCTGCGGCCTTGGGGGCTCCTACCTG
This sequence comes from Pelecanus crispus, assembly GCF_030463565.1. Classification (NCBI taxonomy): domain Eukaryota; kingdom Metazoa; phylum Chordata; class Aves; order Pelecaniformes; family Pelecanidae; genus Pelecanus; species Pelecanus crispus. The sequence continues at coordinate 14,573,234 of NC_134655.1, forward strand.
CGGGGGCCAGCAGCTGGGGAGACTGGCATCCAGGCTGGGCCAGCTACTGGGCAGGCTGAGCGTCTGAGCCCAGCTGCTGGAGGGGTGGCCCCTTGCCCACGCGAGCACGTGCGGCCTCCCTGGTGGCCTTCGGGGGCGGGGGAGGGGGGGGGGGGCGGCGGGTAAAGCCCCTCACGCTGACACTGAGGGTTGCTAAATGAAGAGAGGACTGTGGTCTGGAGGGGCCACTTGCGTTGGGGGTACTTGGTGAGGTGCTGGCAGCCGGGGGCAGGGGGCTGCAGAGGTGGCCTCTTGTGGTGCTGCAGCCCCCACCCCGGGCCACTCTGACATCCCAGGATAAGCCCTCTTGTGCTCTTATCTTGGTCATAACGACCTGGGAGTCAGGCACTCTCTGTCCACACCTGGGCTATCTGCTGCCTGAGTTGTGTACCGGAACGACTCGGCACGAATTTGTGGCCAGAAGGGAAAATACTGACCAAAGCCAATCATCTCGAGATCCTATAAATAGCCATCCAAGAGGGAGACCTTTCTGAGGTCTCCGGGACCGCAGCGGGCTGTGTGACCCACTATCTGCCCCTGAGCTGGGACGCCTCTCAGGGTAGATTTTGCGAGGATTGAAGGATTGTCCATTGATTTTGCGAGGACTCGAAGGCCTGACTTGGTGAGGTTCACCGACTGTCCCGTTGATGAAGGCCAGCACATAAAAGCGAGTAATTCATGAAACGCAGAAAAAGGGAAATTTTAATCACAGGTTAACCTCGGTGCGTGTGTGTGCAGTTTGGCTCTACATACATATATATATTATCCCTATTCACACACACCGTTGACCAAGTCTGAGACTCAGATTGGACCTAGCCGCACCTAGACTCCTCTCTGAAAGGAGCAGAGAAAGCAAGGGGGTCTCTTCTGAACCTCGTGGCTCAGCGGGAGGGTCCCCCTTATCCCCTGCACCCACGGTCCCTCTGTGGATCATTCTAACTCGAGTGTAGCTGAATCTTCCGTGGTGCACTCCTTCCATGCCAGCAGTAGAGGGAACCTCGCCATTCTCGAATCTTTAACTAAGTCGCTATCTTGATGGTAACAAATTCCATCCAATTGCTGTTTCAAACTGGCTGATGCTTAGGTGCTGCTAGGAATTATACAAGCTAACGCTGCGATCTATCTCAAAACTAGTAATGAATCTTAAATCGCTGCTAGCCAAAGCCGTGTAAGAAATCATATCGGCGACAAACTGGTGCAGTCGGCAGGATCCACAAATCTGTATTTGCGACGCCTGTGTGCGAGGTAGAGCGGGGGTTGCCCTGTGCCGGACACGGCCGGTGCCGGCCGGTGCTAGCTGGCTCCGCCACGGCCCCAGCGCAGCCACAGCTCAGCCTGTCAGCGAGGCTGGGGGCGCCTCTGGGAAAATGCCCAGCAAAGGCCACGGGGGTGACAGAGCGGAGGATGGACTAGAGGCCGCCAGAGGTGCCTCCCGACCCGCACCCTGCTGGGGGCCTGTGCGTCCGTGTCCCCAGGGCGCTGCCGTCCAACGGGCGTGGGCGTCTCCAGGGTGAGCGCCAGGCCTGTGTGACCGGGGGCGGCATCGTGCCCAGAGGCCATTGTGATGCGAGGGCGTCCCCACGGCAGCCGTGGGGGCTCCTGTGGGGCCAGAGCCCTTAGGGTGGCCACTCCCAGGAGAGCGGCTGCGTCAGGAGGCAGCATCTCCCCTGGGGACCTGTGGCAGGTGTCCAAGAGTGGAACACGAAGATGCCCCAGAAGCAGGAGGCGAACGCTGGCTCCCAGCCCGACAAGGGGCTGCGGCACCTGCAGGAGCACCGCCAAGTGAGGGATGGGGCTGGAGGGAGAGGCGGGCGGTGGGACATGGGGACGGCCAGGGGCGAGACAGGCAGCCCTGAGCACCTCCGGCCTGGCCACAGCCGTGCCACCCGCCAGGGCTTTCTCTGGGGCAGGGTCGGCTCTGGGACGGCTGCAGCCCGCGCACAGGCAGAGAGCAGCGCGGAGCCCAGTTCAGCCTGGCTGGAGCGGCCTTCAAGGAGCTGCCTGGATGCCGAGGCCGGGCCTGCCGGCACTGCGGGGGCCGCTCTGCCCACGCAGCCGCCTCCATCCCGCACCTCCTCCTTCTCCCCACAGGTGCGCCGCAGGCAGCCACAGGCAGCGCCGCAGCGCAGCGGCACCACAGCCTCGTCCCTCTGCGGGGACAGGCTGCCACCGCTGCCCTGCCCAGCCAGCTCACAGAGCACTTGCAGCCGTTGCACCCAGGTAGGGAGGGACCTGGCGGGAGACAGGGCCGAACAGCTCCCCGACCCCGGGAGGCGCTGGCGGGAAGGCGGGAGGTGCCCGAGGGGACGGGTGTGTCCGGACCCCAGCAAGCTGAGACCCCCGTGCCGTGCCCGGCAGCCTGCCCGGGCACGCTGGGGGTGCTCCCGAGACCCGGTGGGGGGCCCACGCAGGGACCAGCGCTCTCCCCAGCCGCCTCTGCGAGCAGGGCAGCAGCCGCCTGTGGGGCTGAGCACTGGCCTCAGAGCTGGCAGGACGGCCCAGCCGGCCGCAGGGGGTCTCCCGCTGGCACGCGGGGCTGAAAGCACCACGGTGACGCGGCCTTTGTCCGCGTCTTCTCTTGCAGGCGGACAAGCCGGAGGGCTGGGAGGCACTGCCCCGCAGCAGGGTCACACGGGGAGAAAGAGCACCCATGCCAGCCTTGCCACCTCTCCCAAAGCTTGAAGCGACGCAGGCAGCTGCACCCCGCTGTGCACTTGCAGCTCCAGCAGCAGGATCTGCAAATGCAAAGGTCACCAAGCTGCCCGCTCTGCCAGCAGCAGCAACCGCCGGATCTTCTCTGAGAGGCAGAGCGCGTGCTGTGGGCCCCGTGGCCAGCGGCCACCGAGAGCTTGCCCCACCTGCTCGGGGCATCCTCGGTGAGCGGGGCATGGCAGCGAGGGCTGAGAGATGGGGGCCTGCCCCACGCGGCCACACGACCCGTGACGCGGCTCTGGAGCCCGCGGTCCAGTCGTTGGTGTCAGGGATCCTGAGGCACGTTGCGGCCGCAAGCCGGGGAGCCGGCCAGCAGCTGGCGGCACAGGGGCACCTTGCGCGCACCGCTGCTCTGGCGACAGCTACCAGAGCAGCGCAGGTGCAGGCCGCCAAGGGCGGCAAGGGCCCTGCAGCTCAGCCGAGACCTCGTCCCCATGCTCCAGGGGGCACCGGGGCTGCTGGCGAGGCCCGTGCACCGCTTCCCCTGGGCAGCTGCACGGGCAAAGGGCACTCGGCACGGCCGGTGGCAAGGCAGGGCTGTCGTCTGCCACCCTTGCGTCTTGTCCACGGCAAGCCGCTGCGCACACGGCCTCTGCATGCCCCGAAGCGTCTGGTGGTCCTGCGAATTGAGATGCAGCTGGTGGAGGATGAGGACGACGACAAATCGTCTCAAGACCTGTCAGGACAGGGTCAGCTGGAGGAAGACGTCTCCATCCGTACCATCTGGGCCAGCCCCAGTCTGCTGAGACTCAGCCAGGAGCCACACGCAGGCCCTCACAAGGTGCCCGGCTCGGCCGGCAGCATGGACAGAGACGCCGCAGGAGAGGCACATGACCGCCCGCAGCGCGCGTCTCCTGCCCCGTCGGCAGCCTCGGACCTAGAGCCGGCAGCTTTTTGCCTGGCCGCAGGTCCTGGGCGCCAGGGGCACAGCGAGCCTCCCCCAGCATCAGCGCCTGAAGCTGTACGGTCGTCGGCTCCTCCCTTGCCTGCGGCCATGCTCCAGGCGGCAGATGGTAGTGCCGATGCTGTGGGCACTGCTCAGGGCATCCTGGGCGACCAGGACTCGGCAGCGGGGGCTGAGGGCCAGGGGCCTGCCCCCCTTGGCTCCGTAACCGGTGACGCTGCTCTGCAGGACCTGGAGGAAGAGCGGGAAGAGGTCCCCGACAGAGACGCTGCAGGAGAGGCAGCAAGCGACGTGAAGAGCGCGTCTCTTGCCCCTTTAACAGACGGAGATGCAGCGCCAGCAGAGTGTTGCCTGGCCGGAGGTCCCAGGGAGCAGGGGCGCAGCGAGCCTCTCCCCGCATCAGTGCCCGAGGAGAGCGGCTTCTCAACGTCTCCCTCGCCTGGAGCTCGCCGTCAAGAGGGCCACGGCGTGACTGTCCCCGCGTCGGCACCTGCAGATGCTCAGGCACTGGCCCCTCCCCTGCCTGCAGCCACGCCCCAGCTGGCAGATGACCGTGCCAAAACTGTCGGCGCTGCTCAGGGCGTCCTGAGTGACCGGAGCTTGGCAGCGAGGCTGGAGAGCCAAGGGCCTGCCCCTGTTGGCCCCGTAACGTGTGGCGCTGATCTGGCAGACCTGGAGGAAGAGGGGGAAGAGGTCCCTGGCAGAGACGCTGCAGGAGAGGGAGGCCGCGACACAGCGAGCGCGTCTCTTGCTCCGTCAGAGGGCGCAGGCACACAGGCAGCAGCTGCTGCCCTGGCCGGAGGTGCCGGGCACGAGGGGCACAGAGCACCTCTCCCCACCCAGCCCCTCGCCTACAGCTCTCCTTCCCCCATAGGCATTGCCGCCCTCCCGCGCGCCCCAGCTCGCCGGCGATGGCCCTCCGTCCTGCGGACAGCTTGTCGGGCTCTGCGCAGGGCTTTGCGCTGCAGCTGCCTCAAGGGACAGTGAGAGCAGCAGCGCCCGGCTGCCAGCACCTTGCCAGCGCGCTTGCCTGGCCACGCCCTGCTCCCGAGGCGCGCAGCCTGTCCTCTCTCCTTATTAAATTCCTTCCTGGCTCTATCCCGGCTGAGGGCTCTCTGTCATGTGTGCACGTGCGTGCGCGCGGGGCTGTGAGCGCAGCGGCTGGCCTCAGACCACGGGGCGCAGGGTCCCTGTGTCCCTGGGGCAGTGACTGGAGCGAGTGCGGGCGTGTGAGGGAGTGTGCTGGCCCGCGAAGATCAAGCCCCACGTGCTGGTGAGCAGGCGACGTGACCTGGGAGCAAGGGCCTGCGGGGCTCTCTGCCGGCCAGCCCTGGCTGTGAGAGACCCTGGGCGTCTCCGGTGGTGAGAGCACGGGGGCTCAGCTGTGGGACCAGGGCAGTCCCGTTCGGCTCGGGGGGGTCTGGGACGGGCTGCAGCAGCGGCTGGACAAGGGCTGCGGCCTTGGGGGCTCCTACCTGCGGGGGCCAGCAGCTGGGGAGACTGGCATCCAGGCTGGGCCAGCTACTGGGCAGGCTGAGCGTCTGAGCCCAGCTGCTGGAGGGGTGGCCCCTTGCCCACGCGAGCACGTGCGGCCTCCCTGGTGGCCTTCGGGGGCGGGGGAGGGGGGGGGGGGGCGGCGGGGTAAAGCCCCTCACGCTGACACTGAGGGTTGCTAAATGAAGAGAGGACTGTGGTCTGGAGGGGCCACTTGCGTTGGGGGTACTTGGTGAGGTGCTGGCAGCCGGGGGCAGGGGGCTGCAGAGGTGGCCTCTTGTGGTGCTGCAGCCCCCACCCCGGGCCACTCTGACATCCCAGGATAAGCCCTCTTGTGCTCTTATCTTGGTCATAACGACCTGGGAGTCAGGCACTCTCTGTCCACACCTGGGCTATCTGCTGCCTGAGTTGTGTACCGGAACGACTCGGCACGAATTTGTGGCCAGAAGGGAAAATACTGACCAAAGCCAATCATCTCGAGATCCTATAAATAGCCATCCAAGAGGGAGACCTTTCTGAGGTCTCCGGGACCGCAGCGGGCTGTGTGACCCACTATCTGCCCCTGAGCTGGGACGCCTCTCAGGGTAGATTTTGCGAGGATTGAAGGATTGTCCATTGATTTTGCGAGGACTCGAAGGCCTGACTTGGTGAGGTTCACCGACTGTCCCGTTGATGAAGGCCAGCACATAAAAGCGAGTAATTCATGAAACGCAGAAAAAGGGAAATTTTAATCACAGGTTAACCTCGGTGCGTGTGTGTGCAGTTTGGCTCTACATACATATATATATTATCCCTATTCACACACACCGTTGACCAAGTCTGAGACTCAGATTGGACCTAGCCGCACCTAGACTCCTCTCTGAAAGGAGCAGAGAAAGCAAGGGGGTCTCTTCTGAACCTCGTGGCTCAGCGGGAGGGTCCCCCTTATCCCCTGCACCCACGGTCCCTCTGTGGATCATTCTAACTCGAGTGTAGCTGAATCTTCCGTGGTGCACTCCTTCCATGCCAGCAGTAGAGGGAACCTCGCCATTCTCGAATCTTTAACTAAGTCGCTATCTTGATGGTAACAAATTCCATCCAATTGCTGTTTCAAACTGGCTGATGCTTAGGTGCTGCTAGGAATTATACAAGCTAACGCTGCGATCTATCTCAAAACTAGTAATGAATCTTAAATCGCTGCTAGCCAAAGCCGTGTAAGAAATCATATCGGCGACAAACTGGTGCAGTCGGCAGGATCCACAAATCTGTATTTGCGACGCCTGTGTGCGAGGTAGAGCGGGGGTTGCCCTGTGCCGGACACGGCCGGTGCCGGCCGGTGCTAGCTGGCTCCGCCACGGCCCCAGCGCAGCCACAGCTCAGCCTGTCAGCGAGGCTGGGGGCGCCTCTGGGAAAATGCCCAGCAAAGGCCACGGGGGTGACAGAGCGGAGGATGGACTAGAGGCCGCCAGAGGTGCCTCCCAACCCGCACCCTGCTGGGGGCCTGTGCGTCCGTGTCCCCAGGGCGCTGCCGTCCAACGGGCGTGGGCGTCTCCAGGGTGAGCGCCAGGCCTGTGTGACCGGGGGCGGCATCGTGCCCAGAGGCCATTGTGATGCGAGGGCGTCCCCACGGCAGCCGTGGGGGCTCCTGTGGGGCCAGAGCCCTTAGGGTGGCCACTCCCAGGAGAGCGGCTGCGTCAGGAGGCAGCATCTCCCCTGGGGACCTGTGGCAGGTGTCCAAGAGTGGAACACGAAGATGCCCCAGAAGCAGGAGGCGAACGCTGGCTCCCAGCCCGACAAGGGGCTGCGGCACCTGCAGGAGCACCGCCAAGTGAGGGATGGGGCTGGAGGGAGAGGCGGGCGGTGGGACATGGGGACGGCCAGGGGCGAGACAGGCAGCCCTGAGCACCTCCGGCCTGGCCACAGCCGTGCCACCCGCCAGGGCTTTCTCTGGGGCAGGGTCGGCTCTGGGACGGCTGCAGCCCGCGCACAGGCAGAGAGCAGCGCGGAGCCCAGTTCAGCCTGGCTGGAGCGGCCTTCAAGGAGCTGCCTGGATGCCGAGGCCGGGCCTGCCGGCACTGCGGGGGCCGCTCTGCCCACGCAGCCGCCTCCATCCCGCACCTCCTCCTTCTCCCCACAGGTGCGCCGCAGGCAGCCACAGGCAGCGCCGCAGCGCAGCGGCACCACAGCCTCGTCCCTCTGCGGGGACAGGCTGCCACCGCTGCCCTGCCCAGCCAGCTCACAGAGCACTTGCAGCCGTTGCACCCAGGTAGGGAGGGACCTGGCGGGAGACAGGGCCGAACAGCTCCCCGACCCCGGGAGGCGCTGGCGGGAAGGCGGGAGGTGCCCGAGGGGACGGGTGTGTCCGGACCCCAGCAAGCTGAGACCCCCGTGCCGTGCCCGGCAGCCTGCCCGGGCACGCTGGGGGTGCTCCCGAGACCCGGTGGGGGGCCCACGCAGGGACCAGCGCTCTCCCCAGCCGCCTCTGCGAGCAGGGCAGCAGCCGCCTGTGGGGCTGAGCACTGGCCTCAGAGCTGGCAGGACGGCCCAGCCGGCCGCAGGGGGTCTCCCGCTGGCACGCGGGGCTGAAAGCACCACGGTGACGCGGCCTTTGTCCGCGTCTTCTCTTGCAGGCGGACAAGCCGGAGGGCTGGGAGGCACTGCCCCGCAGCAGGGTCACACGGGGAGAAAGAGCACCCATGCCAGCCTTGCCACCTCTCCCAAAGCTTGAAGCGACGCAGGCAGCTGCACCCCGCTGTGCACTTGCAGCTCCAGCAGCAGGATCTGCAAATGCAAAGGTCACCGAGCTGCCCGCTCTGCCAGCAGCAGCAACCGCCGGATCTTCTCTGAGAGGCAGAGCGCGTGCTGTGGGCCCCGTGGCCAGCGGCCACCGAGAGCTTGCCCCACCTGCTCGGGGCATCCTCGGTGAGCGGGGCATGGCAGCGAGGGCTGAGAGATGGGGGCCTGCCCCACGCGGCCACACGACCCGTGACGCGGCTCTGGAGCCCGCGGTCCAGTCGTTGGTGTCAGGGATCCTGAGGCACGTTGCGGCCGCAAGCCGGGGAGCCGGCCAGCAGCTGGCGGCACAGGGGCACCTTGCGCGCACCGCTGCTCTGGCGACAGCTACCAGAGCAGCGCAGGTGCAGGCCGCCAAGGGCGGCAAGGGCCCTGCAGCTCAGCCGAGACCTCGTCCCCATGCTCCAGGGGGCACCGGGGCTGCTGGCGAGGCCCGTGCACCGCTTCCCCTGGGCAGCTGCACGGGCAAAGGGCACTCGGCACGGCCGGTGGCAAGGCAGGGCTGTCGTCTGCCACCCTTGCGTCTTGTCCACGGCAAGCCGCTGCGCACACGGCCTCTGCATGCCCCGAAGCGTCTGGTGGTCCTGCGAATTGAGATGCAGCTGGTGGAGGATGAGGACGACGACAAATCGTCTCAAGACCTGTCAGGACAGGGTCAGCTGGAGGAAGACGTCTCCATCCGTACCATCTGGGCCAGCCCCAGTCTGCTGAGACTCAGCCAGGAGCCACACGCAGGCCCTCACAAGGTGCCCGGCTCGGCCGGCAGCATGGACAGAGACGCCGCAGGAGAGGCACATGACCGCCCGCAGCGCGCGTCTCCTGCCCCGTCGGCAGCCTCGGACCTAGAGCCGGCAGCTTTTTGCCTGGCCGCAGGTCCTGGGCGCCAGGGGCACAGCGAGCCTCCCCCAGCATCAGCGCCTGAAGCTGTACGGTCGTCGGCTCCTCCCTTGCCTGCGGCCATGCTCCAGGCGGCAGATGGTAGTGCCGATGCTGTGGGCACTGCTCAGGGCATCCTGGGCGACCAGGACTCGGCAGCGGGGGCTGAGGGCCAGGGGCCTGCCCCCCTTGGCTCCGTAACCGGTGACGCTGCTCTGCAGGACCTGGAGGAAGAGCGGGAAGAGGTCCCCGACAGAGACGCTGCAGGAGAGGCAGCAAGCGACGTGAAGAGCGCGTCTCTTGCCCCTTTAACAGACGGAGATGCAGCGCCAGCAGAGTGTTGCCTGGCCGGAGGTCCCAGGGAGCAGGGGCGCAGCGAGCCTCTCCCCGCATCAGTGCCCGAGGAGAGCGGCTTCTCAACGTCTCCCTCGCCTGGAGCTCGCCGTCAAGAGGGCCACGGCGTGACTGTCCCCGCGTCGGCACCTGCAGATGCTCAGGCACTGGCCCCTCCCCTGCCTGCAGCCACGCCCCAGCTGGCAGATGACCGTGCCAAAACTGTCGGCGCTGCTCAGGGCGTCCTGAGTGACCGGAGCTTGGCAGCGAGGCTGGAGAGCCAAGGGCCTGCCCCTGTTGGCCCCGTAACGTGTGGCGCTGATCTGGCAGACCTGGAGGAAGAGGGGGAAGAGGTCCCTGGCAGAGACGCTGCAGGAGAGGGAGGCCGCGACACAGCGAGCGCGTCTCTTGCTCCGTCAGAGGGCGCAGGCACACAGGCAGCAGCTGCTGCCCTGGCCGGAGGTGCCGGGCACGAGGGGCACAGAGCACCTCTCCCCACCCAGCCCCTCGCCTACAGCTCTCCTTCCCCCATAGGCATTGCCGCCCTCCCGCGCGCCCCAGCTCGCCGGCGATGGCCCTCCGTCCTGCGGACAGCTTGTCGGGCTCTGCGCAGGGCTTTGCGCTGCAGCTGCCTCAAGGGACAGTGAGAGCAGCAGCGCCCGGCTGCCAGCACCTTGCCAGCGCGCTTGCCTGGCCACGCCCTGCTCCCGAGGCGCGCAGCCTGTCCTCTCTCCTTATTAAATTCCTTCCTGGCTCTATCCCGGCTGAGGGCTCTCTGTCATGTGTGCACGTGCGTGCGCGCGGGGCTGTGAGCGCAGCGGCTGGCCTCAGACCACGGGGCGCAGGGTCCCTGTGTCCCTGGGGCAGTGACTGGAGCGAGTGCGGGCGTGTGAGGGAGTGTGCTGGCCCGCGAAGATCAAGCCCCACGTGCTGGTGAGCAGGCGACGTGACCTGGGAGCAAGGGCCTGCGGGGCTCTCTGCCGGCCAGCCCTGGCTGTGAGAGACCCTGGGCGTCTCCGGTGGTGAGAGCACGGGGGCTCAGCTGTGGGACCAGGGCAGTCCCGTTCGGCTCGGGGGGGTCTGGGACGGGCTGCAGCAGCGGCTGGACAAGGGCTGCGGCCTTGGGGGCTCCTACCTGCGGGGGCCAGCAGCTGGGGAGACTGGCATCCAGGCTGGGCCAGCTACTGGGCAGGCTGAGCGTCTGAGCCCAGCTGCTGGAGGGGTGGCCCCTTGCCCACGCGAGCACGTGCGGCCTCCCTGGTGGCCTTCGGGGGCGGGGGAGGGGGGGGGGGGCGGCGGGTAAAGCCCCTCACGCTGACACTGAGGGTTGCTAAATGAAGAGAGGACTGTGGTCTGGAGGGGCCACTTGCGTTGGGGGTACTTGGTGAGGTGCTGGCAGCCGGGGGCAGGGGGCTGCAGAGGTGGCCTCTTGTGGTGCTGCAGCCCCCACCCCGGGCCACTCTGACATCCCAGGATAAGCCCTCTTGTGCTCTTATCTTGGTCATAACGACCTGGGAGTCAGGCACTCTCTGTCCACACCTGGGCTATCTGCTGCCTGAGTTGTGTACCGGAACGACTCGGCACGAATTTGTGGCCAGAAGGGAAAATACTGACCAAAGCCAATCATCTCGAGATCCTATAAATAGCCATCCAAGAGGGAGACCTTTCTGAGGTCTCCGGGACCGCAGCGGGCTGTGTGACCCACTATCTGCCCCTGAGCTGGGACGCCTCTCAGGGTAGATTTTGCGAGGATTGAAGGATTGTCCATTGATTTTGCGAGGACTCGAAGGCCTGACTTGGTGAGGTTCACCGACTGTCCCGTTGATGAAGGCCAGCACATAAAAGCGAGTAATTCATGAAACGCAGAAAAAGGGAAATTTTAATCACAGGTTAACCTCGGTGCGTGTGTGTGCAGTTTGGCTCTACATACATATATATATTATCCCTATTCACACACACCGTTGACCAAGTCTGAGACTCAGATTGGACCTAGCCGCACCTAGACTCCTCTCTGAAAGGAGCAGAGAAAGCAAGGGGGTCTCTTCTGAACCTCGTGGCTCAGCGGGAGGGTCCCCCTTATCCCCTGCACCCACGGTCCCTCTGTGGATCATTCTAACTCGAGTGTAGCTGAATCTTCCGTGGTGCACTCCTTCCATGCCAGCAGTAGAGGGAACCTCGCCATTCTCGAATCTTTAACTAAGTCGCTATCTTGATGGTAACAAATTCCATCCAATTGCTGTTTCAAACTGGCTGATGCTTAGGTGCTGCTAGGAATTATACAAGCTAACGCTGCGATCTATCTCAAAACTAGTAATGAATCTTAAATCGCTGCTAGCCAAAGCCGTGTAAGAAATCATATCGGCGACAAACTGGTGCAGTCGGCAGGATCCACAAATCTGTATTTGCGACGCCTGTGTGCGAGGTAGAGCGGGGGTTGCCCTGTGCCGGACACGGCCGGTGCCGGCCGGTGCTAGCTGGCTCCGCCACGGCCCCAGCGCAGCCACAGCTCAGCCTGTCAGCGAGGCTGGGGGCGCCTCTGGGAAAATGCCCAGCAAAGGCCACGGGGGTGACAGAGCGGAGGATGGACTAGAGGCCGCCAGAGGTGCCTCCCAACCCGCACCCTGCTGGGGGCCTGTGCGTCCGTGTCCCCAGGGCGCTGCCGTCCAACGGGCGTGGGCGTCTCCAGGGTGAGCGGCAGGCCTGTGTGACCGGGGGCGGCATCGTGCCCAGAGGCCATTGTGATGCGAGGGCGTCCCCACGGCAGCCGTGGGGGCTCCTGTGGGGCCAGAGCCCTTAGGGTGGCCACTCCCAGGAGAGCGGCTGCGTCAGGAGGCAGCATCTCCCCTGGGGACCTGTGGCAGGTGTCCAAGAGTGGAACACGAAGATGCCCCAGAAGCAGGAGGCGAACGCTGGCTCCCAGCCCGACAAGGGGCTGCGGCACCTGCAGGAGCACCGCCAAGTGAGGGATGGGGCTGGAGGGAGAGGCGGGCGGTGGGACATGGGGACGGCCAGGGGCGAGACAGGCAGCCCTGAGCACCTCCGGCCTGGCCACAGCCGTGCCACCCGCCAGGGCTTTCTCTGGGGCAGGGTCGGCTCTGGGACGGCTGCAGCCCGCGCACAGGCAGAGAGCAGCGCGGAGCCCAGTTCAGCCTGGCTGGAGCGGCCTTCAAGGAGCTGCCTGGATGCCGAGGCCGGGCCTGCCGGCACTGCGGGGGCCGCTCTGCCCACGCAGCCGCCTCCATCCCGCACCTCCTCCTTCTCCCCACAGGTGCGCCGCAGGCAGCCACAGGCAGCGCCGCAGCGCAGCGGCACCACAGCCTCGTCCCTCTGCGGGGACAGGCTGCCACCGCTGCCCTGCCCAGCCAGCTCACAGAGCACTTGCAGCCGTTGCACCCAGGTAGGGAGGGACCTGGCGGGAGACAGGGCCGAACAGCTCCCCGACCCCGGGAGGCGCTGGCGGGAAGGCGGGAGGTGCCCGAGGGGACGGGTGTGTCCGGACCCCAGCAAGCTGAGACCCCCGTGCCGTGCCCGGCAGCCTGCCCGGGCACGCTGGGGGTGCTCCCGAGACCCGGTGGGGGGCCCACGCAGGGACCAGCGCTCTCCCCAGCCGCCTCTGTGAGCAGGGCAGCAGCCGCCTGTGGGGCTGAGCACTGGCCTCAGAGCTGGCAGGACGGCCCAGCCGGCCGCAGGGGGTCTCCCGCTGGCACGCGGGGCTGAAAGCACCACGGTGACGCGGCCTTTGTCCGCGTCTTCTCTTGCAGGCGGACAAGCCGGAGGGCTGGGAGGCACTGCCCCGCAGCAGGGTCACACGGGGAGAAAGAGCACCCATGCCAGCCTTGCCACCTCTCCCAAAGCTTGAAGCGACGCAGGCAGCTGCACCCCGCTGTGCACTTGCAGCTCCAGCAGCAGGATCTGCAAATGCAAAGGTCACCAAGCTGCCCGCTCTGCCAGCAGCAGCAACCGCCGGATCTTCTCTGAGAGGCAGAGCGCGTGCTGTGGGCCCCGTGGCCAGCGGCCACCGAGAGCTTGCCCCACCTGCTCGGGGCATCCTCGGTGAGCGGGGCATGGCAGCGAGGGCTGAGAGATGGGGGCCTGCCCCACGCGGCCACACGACCCGTGACGCGGCTCTGGAGCCCGCGGTCCAGTCGTTGGTGTCAGGGATCCTGAGGCACGTTGCGGCCGCAAGCCGGGGAGCCGGCCAGCAGCTGGCGGCACAGGGGCACCTTGCGCGCACCGCTGCTCTGGCGACAGCTACCAGAGCAGCGCAGGTGCAGGCCGCCAAGGGCGGCAAGGGCCCTGCAGCTCAGCCGAGACCTCGTCCCCATGCTCCAGGGGGCACCGGGGCTGCTGGCGAGGCCCGTGCACCGCTTCCCCTGGGCAGCTGCACGGGCAAAGGGCACTCGGCACGGCCGGTGGCAAGGCAGGGCTGTCGTCTGCCACCCTTGCGTCTTGTCCACGGCAAGCCGCCGCGCACACGGCCTCTGCATGCCCCGAAGCGTCTGGTGGTCCTGCGAATTGAGATGCAGCTGGTGGAGGATGAGGACGACGACAAATCGTCTCAAGACCTGTCAGGACAGGGTCAGCTGGAGGAAGACGTCTCCATCCGTACCATCTGGGCCAGCCCCAGTCTGCTGAGACTCAGCCAGGAGCCACACGCAGGCCCTCACAAGGTGCCCGGCTCGGCCGGCAGCATGGACAGAGACGCCGCAGGAGAGGCACATGACCGCCCGCAGCGCGCGTCTCCTGCCCCGTCGGCAGCCTCGGACCTAGAGCCGGCAGCTTTTTGCCTGGCCGCAGGTCCTGGGCGCCAGGGGCACAGCGAGCCTCCCCCAGCATCAGCGCCTGAAGCTGTACGGTCGTCGGCTCCTCCCTTGCCTGCGGCCATGCTCCAGGCGGCAGATGGTAGTGCCGATGCTGTGGGCACTGCTCAGGGCATCCTGGGCGACCAGGACTCGGCAGCGGGGGCTGAGGGCCAGGGGCCTGCCCCCCTTGGCTCCGTAACCGGTGACGCTGCTCTGCAGGACCTGGAGGAAGAGCGGGAAGAGGTCCCCGACAGAGACGCTGCAGGAGAGGCAGCAAGCGACGTGAAGAGCGCGTCTCTTGCCCCTTTAACAGACGGAGATGCAGCGCCAGCAGAGTGTTGCCTGGCCGGAGGTCCCAGGGAGCAGGGGCGCAGCGAGCCTCTCCCCGCATCAGTGCCCGAGGAGAGCGGCTTCTCAACGTCTCCCTCGCCTGGAGCTCGCCGTCAAGAGGGCCACGGCGTGACTGTCCCCGCGTCGGCACCTGCAGATGCTCAGGCACTGGCCCCTCCCCTGCCTGCAGCCACGCCCCAGCTGGCAGATGACCGTGCCAAAACTGTCGGCGCTGCTCAGGGCGTCCTGAGTGACCGGAGCTTGGCAGCGAGGCTGGAGAGCCAAGGGCCTGCCCCTGTTGGCCCCGTAACGTGTGGCGCTGATCTGGCAGACCTGGAGGAAGAGGGGGAAGAGGTCCCTGGCAGAGACGCTGCAGGAGAGGGAGGCCGCGACACAGCGAGCGCGTCTCTTGCTCCGTCAGAGGGCGCAGGCACACAGGCAGCAGCTGCTGCCCTGGCCGGAGGTGCCGGGCACGAGGGGCACAGAGCACCTCTCCCCACCCAGCCCCTCGCCTACAGCTCTCCTTCCCCCATAGGCATTGCCGCCCTCCCGCGCGCCCCAGCTCGCCGGCGATGGCCCTCCGTCCTGCGGACAGCTTGTCGGGCTCTGCGCAGGGCTTTGCGCTGCAGCTGCCTCAAGGGACAGTGAGAGCAGCAGCGCCCGGCTGCCAGCACCTTGCCAGCGCGCTTGCCTGGCCACGCCCTGCTCCCGAGGCGCGCAGCCTGTCCTCTCTCCTTATTAAATTCCTTCCTGGCTCTATCCCGGCTGAGGGCTCTCTGTCATGTGTGCACGTGCGTGCGCGCGGGGCTGTGAGCGCAGCGGCTGGCCTCAGACCACGGGGCGCAGGGTCCCTGTGTCCCTGGGGCAGTGACTGGAGCGAGTGCGGGCGTGTGAGGGAGTGTGCTGGCCCGCGAAGATCAAGCCCCACGTGCTGGTGAGCAGGCGACGTGACCTGGGAGCAAGGGCCTGCGGGGCTCTCTGCCGGCCAGCCCTGGCTGTGAGAGACCCTGGGCGTCTCCGGTGGTGAGAGCACGGGGGCTCAGCTGTGGGACCAGGGCAGTCCCGTTCGGCTCGGGGGGGTCTGGGACGGGCTGGAGCAGCGGCTGGACAAGGGCTGCGGCCTTGGGGGCTCCTACCTGCGGGGGCCAGCAGCTGGGGAGACTGGCATCCAGGCTGGGCCAGCTACTGGGCAGGCTGAGCGTCTGAGCCCAGCTGCTGGAGGGGTGGCCCCTTGCCCACGCGAGCACGTGCGGCCTCCCTGGTGGCCTTCGGGGGCGGGGGAGGGGGGGGGGGGCGGCGGGTAAAGCCCCTCACGCTGACACTGAGGGTTGCTAAATGAAGAGAGGACTGTGGTCTGGAGGGGCCACTTGCGTTGGGGGTACTTGGTGAGGTGCTGGCAGCCGGGGGCAGGGGGCTGCAGAGGTGGCCTCTTGTGGTGCTGCAGCCCCCACCCCGGGCCACTCTGACATCCCAGGATAAGCCCTCTTGTGCTCTTATCTTGGTCATAACGACCTGGGAGTCAGGCACTCTCTGTCCACACCTGGGCTATCTGCTGCCTGAGTTGTGTACCGGAACGACTCGGCACGAATTTGTGGCCAGAAGGGAAAATACTGACCAAAGCCAATCATCTCGAGATCCTATAAATAGCCATCCAAGAGGGAGACCTTTCTGAGGTCTCCGGGACCGCAGCGGGCTGTGTGACCCACTATCTGCCCCTGAGCTGGGACGCCTCTCAGGGTAGATTTTGCGAGGATTGAAGGATTGTCCATTGATTTTGCGAGGACTCGAAGGCCTGACTTGGTGAGGTTCACCGACTGTCCCGTTGATGAAGGCCAGCACATAAAAGCGAGTAATTCATGAAACGCAGAAAAAGGGAAATTTTAATCACAGGTTAACCTCGGTGCGTGTGTGTGCAGTTTGGCTCTACATACATATATATATTATCCCTATTCACACACACCGTTGACCAAGTCTGAGACTCAGATTGGACCTAGCCGCACCTAGACTCCTCTCTGAAAGGAGCAGAGAAAGCAAGGGGGTCTCTTCTGAACCTCGTGGCTCAGCGGGAGGGTCCCCCTTATCCCCTGCACCCACGGTCCCTCTGTGGATCATTCTAACTCGAGTGTAGCTGAATCTTCCGTGGTGCACTCCTTCCATGCCAGCAGTAGAGGGAACCTCGCCATTCTCGAATCTTTAACTAAGTCGCTATCTTGATGGTAACAAATTCCATCCAATTGCTGTTTCAAACTGGCTGATGCTTAGGTGCTGCTAGGAATTATACAAGCTAACGCTGCGATCTATCTCAAAACTAGTAATGAATCTTAAATCGCTGCTAGCCAAAGCCGTGTAAGAAATCATATCGGTGACAAACTGGTGCAGTCGGCAGGATCCACAAATCTGTATTTGCGACGCCTGTGTGCGAGGTAGAGCGGGGGTTGCCCTGTGCCGGACACGGCCGGTGCCGGCCGGTGCTAGCTGGCTCCGCCACGGCCCCAGCGCAGCCACAGCTCAGCCTGTCAGCGAGGCTGGGGGCGCCTCTGGGAAAATGCCCAGCAAAGGCCACGGGGGTGACAGAGCGGAGGATGGACTAGAGGCCGCCAGAGGTGCCTCCCAACCCGCACCCTGCTGGGGGCCTGTGCGTCCGTGTCCCCAGGGCGCTGCCGTCCAACGGGCGTGGGCGTCTCCAGGGTGAGCGCCAGGCCTGTGTGACCGGGGGCGGCATCGTGCCCAGAGGCCATTGTGATGCGAGGGCGTCCCCACGGCAGCCGTGGGGGCTCCTGTGGGGCCAGAGCCCTTAGGGTGGCCACTCCCAGGAGAGCGGCTGCGTCAGGAGGCAGCATCTCCCCTGGGGACCTGTGGCAGGTGTCCAAGAGTGGAACACGAAGATGCCCCAGAAGCAGGAGGCGAACGCTGGCTCCCAGCCCGACAAGGGGCTGCGGCACCTGCAGGAGCACCGCCAAGTGAGGGATGGGGCTGGAGGGAGAGGCGGGCGGTGGGACATGGGGACGGCCAGGGGCGAGACAGGCAGCCCTGAGCACCTCCGGCCTGGCCACAGCCGTGCCACCCGCCAGGGCTTTCTCTGGGGCAGGGTCGGCTCTGGGACGGCTGCAGCCCGCGCACAGGCAGAGAGCAGCGCGGAGCCCAGTTCAGCCTGGCTGGAGCGGCCTTCAAGGAGCTGCCTGGATGCCGAGGCCGGGCCTGCCGGCACTGCGGGGGCCGCTCTGCCCACGCAGCCGCCTCCATCCCGCACCTCCTCCTTCTCCCCACAGGTGCGCCGCAGGCAGCCACAGGCAGCGCCGCAGCGCAGCGGCACCACAGCCTCGTCCCTCTGCGGGGACAGGCTGCCACCGCTGCCCTGCCCAGCCAGCTCACAGAGCACTTGCAGCCGTTGCACCCAGGTAGGGAGGGACCTGGCGGGAGACAGGGCCGAACAGCTCCCCGACCCCGGGAGGCGCTGGCGGGAAGGCGGGAGGTGCCCGAGGGGACGGGTGTGTCCGGACCCCAGCAAGCTGAGACCCCCGTGCCGTGCCCGGCAGCCTGCCCGGCCACGCTGGGGGTGCTCCCGAGACCCGGTGGGGGGCCCACGCAGGGACCAGCGCTCTCCCCAGCCGCCTCTGCGAGCAGGGCAGCAGCCGCCTGTGGGGCTGAGCACTGGCCTCAGAGCTGGCAGGACGGCCCAGCCGGCCGCAGGGGGTCTCCCGCTGGCACGCGGGGCTGAAAGCACCACGGTGACGCGGCCTTTGTCCGCGTCTTCTCTTGCAGGCGGACAAGCCGGAGGGCTGGGAGGCACTGCCCCGCAGCAGGGTCACACGGGGAGAAAGAGCACCCATGCCAGCCTTGCCACCTCTCCCAAAGCTTGAAGCGACGCAGGCAGCTGCACCCCGCTGTGCACTTGCAGCTCCAGCAGCAGGATCTGCAAATGCAAAGGTCACCGAGCTGCCCGCTCTGCCAGCAGCAGCAACCGCCGGATCTTCTCTGAGAGGCAGAGCGCGTGCTGTGGGCCCCGTGGCCAGCGGCCACCGAGAGCTTGCCCCACCTGCTCGGGGCATCCTCGGTGAGCGGGGCATGGCAGCGAGGGCTGAGAGATGGGGGCCTGCCCCACGCGGCCACACGACCCGTGACGCGGCTCTGGAGCCCGCGGTCCAGTCGTTGGTGTCAGGGATCCTGAGGCACGTTGCGGCCGCAAGCCGGGGAGCCGGCCAGCAGCTGGCGGCACAGGGGCACCTTGCGCGCACCGCTGCTCTGGCGACAGCTACCAGAGCAGCGCAGGTGCAGGCCGCCAAGGGCGGCAAGGGCCCTGCAGCTCAGCCGAGACCTCGTCCCCATGCTCCAGGGGGCACCGGGGCTGCTGGCGAGGCCCGTGCACCGCTTCCCCTGGGCAGCTGCACGGGCAAAGGGCACTCGGCACGGCCGGTGGCAAGGCAGGGCTGTCGTCTGCCACCCTTGCGTCTTGTCCACGGCAAGCCGCTGCGCACACGGCCTCTGCATGCCCCGAAGCGTCTGGTGGTCCTGCGAATTGAGATGCAGCTGGTGGAGGATGAGGACGACGACAAATCGTCTCAAGACCTGTCAGGACAGGGTCAGCTGGAGGAAGACGTCTCCATCCGTACCATCTGGGCCAGCCCCAGTCTGCTGAGACTCAGCCAGGAGCCACACGCAGGCCCTCACAAGGTGCCCGGCTCGGCCGGCAGCATGGACAGAGACGCCGCAGGAGAGGCACATGACCGCCCGCAGCGCGCGTCTCCTGCCCCGTCGGCAGCCTCGGACCTAGAGCCGGCAGCTTTTTGCCTGGCCGCAGGTCCTGGGCGCCAGGGGCACAGCGAGCCTCCCCCAGCATCAGCGCCTGAAGCTGTACGGTCGTCGGCTCCTCCCTTGCCTGCGGCCATGCTCCAGGCGGCAGATGGTAGTGCCGATGCTGTGGGCACTGCTCAGGGCATCCTGGGCGACCAGGACTCGGCAGCGGGGGCTGAGGGCCAGGGGCCTGCCCCCCTTGGCTCCGTAACCGGTGACGCTGCTCTGCAGGACCTGGAGGAAGAGCGGGAAGAGGTCCCCGACAGAGACGCTGCAGGAGAGGCAGCAAGCGACGTGAAGAGCGCGTCTCTTGCCCCTTTAACAGACGGAGATGCAGCGCCAGCAGAGTGTTGCCTGGCCGGAGGTCCCAGGGAGCAGGGGCGCAGCGAGCCTCTCCCCGCATCAGTGCCCGAGGAGAGCGGCTTCTCAACGTCTCCCTCGCCTGGAGCTCGCCGTCAAGAGGGCCACGGCGTGACTGTCCCCGCGTCGGCACCTGCAGATGCTCAGGCACTGGCCCCTCCCCTGCCTGCAGCCACGCCCCAGCTGGCAGATGACCGTGCCAAAACTGTCGGCGCTGCTCAGGGCGTCCTGAGTGACCGGAGCTTGGCAGCGAGGCTGGAGAGCCAAGGGCCTGCCCCTGTTGGCCCCGTAACGTGTGGCGCTGATCTGGCAGACCTGGAGGAAGAGGGGGAAGAGGTCCCTGGCAGAGACGCTGCAGGAGAGGGAGGCCGCGACACAGCGAGCACGTCTCTTGCTCCGTCAGAGGGCGCAGGCACACAGGCAGCAGCTGCTGCCCTGGCCGGAGGTGCCGGGCACGAGGGGCACAGAGCACCTCTCCCCACCCAGCCCCTCGCCTACAGCTCTCCTTCCCCCATAGGCATTGCCGCCCTCCCGCGCGCCCCAGCTCGCCGGCGATGGCCCTCCGTCCTGCGGACAGCTTGTCGGGCTCTGCGCAGGGCTTTGCGCTGCAGCTGCCTCAAGGGACAGTGAGAGCAGCAGCGCCCGGCTGCCAGCACCTTGCCAGCGCGCTTGCCTGGCCACGCCCTGCTCCCGAGGCGCGCAGCCTGTCCTCTCTCCTTATTAAATTCCTTCCTGGCTCTATCCCGGCTGAGGGCTCTCTGTCATGTGTGCACGTGCGTGCGCGCGGGGCTGTGAGCGCAGCGGCTGGCCTCAGACCACGGGGCGCAGGGTCCCTGTGTCCCTGGGGCAGTGACTGGAGCGAGTGCGGGCGTGTGAGGGAGTGTGCTGGCCCGCGAAGATCAAGCCCCACGTGCTGGTGAGCAGGCGACGTGACCTGGGAGCAAGGGCCTGCGGGGCTCTCTGCCGGCCAGCCCTGGCTGTGAGAGACCCTGGGCGTCTCCGGTGGTGAGAGCACGGGGGCTCAGCTGTGGGACCAGGGCAGTCCCGTTCGGCTCGGGGGGGTCTGGGACGGGCTGGAGCAGCGGCTGGACAAGGGCTGCGGCCTTGGGGGCTCCTACCTGCGGGGGCCAGCAGCTGGGGAGACTGGCATCCAGGCTGGGCCAGCTACTGGGCAGGCTGAGCGTCTGAGCCCAGCTGCTGGAGGGGTGGCCCCTTGCCCACGCGAGCACGTGCGGCCTCCCTGGTGGCCTTCGGGGGCGGGGGAGGGGGGGGGGGGGCGGCGGGTAAAGCCCCTCACGCTGACACTGAGGGTTGCTAAATGAAGAGAGGACTGTGGTCTGGAGGGGCCACTTGCGTTGGGGGTACTTGGTGAGGTGCTGGCAGCCGGGGGCAGGGGGCTGCAGAGGTGGCCTCTTGTGGTGCTGCAGCCCCCACCCCGGGCCACTCTGACATCCCAGGATAAGCCCTCTTGTGCTCTTATCTTGGTCATAACGACCTGGGAGTCAGGCACTCTCTGTCCACACCTGGGCTATCTGCTGCCTGAGTTGTGTACCGGAACGACTCGGCACGAATTTGTGGCCAGAAGGGAAAATACTGACCAAAGCCAATCATCTCGAGATCCTATAAATAGCCATCCAAGAGGGAGACCTTTCTGAGGTCTCCGGGACCGCAGCGGGCTGTGTGACCCACTATCTGCCCCTGAGCTGGGACGCCTCTCAGGGTAGATTTTGCGAGGATTGAAGGATTGTCCATTGATTTTGCGAGGACTCGAAGGCCTGACTTGGTGAGGTTCACCGACTGTCCCGTTGATGAAGGCCAGCACATAAAAGCGAGTAATTCATGAAACGCAGAAAAAGGGAAATTTTAATCACAGGTTAACCTCGGTGCGTGTGTGTGCAGTTTGGCTCTACATACATATATATATTATCCCTATTCACACACACCGTTGACCAAGTCTGAGACTCAGATTGGACCTAGCCGCACCTAGACTCCTCTCTGAAAGGAGCAGAGAAAGCAAGGGGGTCTCTTCTGAACCTCGTGGCTCAGCGGGAGGGTCCCCCTTATCCCCTGCACCCACGGTCCCTCTGTGGATCATTCTAACTCGAGTGTAGCTGAATCTTCCGTGGTGCACTCCTTCCATGCCAGCAGTAGAGGGAACCTCGCCATTCTCGAATCTTTAACTAAGTCGCTATCTTGATGGTAACAAATTCCATCCAATTGCTGTTTCAAACTGGCTGATGCTTAGGTGCTGCTAGGAATTATACAAGCTAACGCTGCGATCTATCTCAAAACTAGTAATGAATCTTAAATCGCTGCTAGCCAAAGCCGTGTAAGAAATCATATCGGCGACAAACTGGTGCAGTCGGCAGGATCCACAAATCTGTATTTGCGACGCCTGTGTGCGAGGTAGAGCGGGGGTTGCCCTGTGCCGGACACGGCCGGTGCCGGCCGGTGCTAGCTGGCTCCGCCACGGCCCCAGCGCAGCCACAGCTCAGCCTGTCAGCGAGGCTGGGGGCGCCTCTGGGAAAATGCCCAGCAAAGGCCACGGGGGTGACAGAGCGGAGGATGGACTAGAGGCCGCCAGAGGTGCCTCCCGACCCGCACCCTGCTGGGGGCCTGTGCGTCCGTGTCCCCAGGGCGCTGCCGTCCAACGGGCGTGGGCGTCTCCAGGGTGAGCGCCAGGCCTGTGTGACCGGGGGCGGCATCGTGCCCAGAGGCCATTGTGATGCGAGGGCGTCCCCACGGCAGCCGTGGGGGCTCCTGTGGGGCCAGAGCCCTTAGGGTGGCCACTCCCAGGAGAGCGGCTGCGTCAGGAGGCAGCATCTCCCCTGGGGACCTGTGGCAGGTGTCCAAGAGTGGAACACGAAGATGCCCCAGAAGCAGGAGGCGAACGCTGGCTCCCAGCCCGACAAGGGGCTGCGGCACCTGCAGGAGCACCGCCAAGTGAGGGATGGGGCTGGAGGGAGAGGCGGGCGGTGGGACATGGGGACGGCCAGGGGCGAGACAGGCAGCCCTGAGCACCTCCGGCCTGGCCACAGCCGTGCCACCCGCCAGGGCTTTCTCTGGGGCAGGGTCGGCTCTGGGACGGCTGCAGCCCGCGCACAGGCAGAGAGCAGCGCGGAGCCCAGTTCAGCCTGGCTGGAGCGGCCTTCAAGGAGCTGCCTGGATGCCGAGGCCGGGCCTGCCGGCACTGCGGGGGCCGCTCTGCCCACGCAGCCGCCTCCATCCCGCACCTCCTCCTTCTCCCCACAGGTGCGCCGCAGGCAGCCACAGGCAGCGCCGCAGCGCAGCGGCACCACAGCCTCGTCCCTCTGCGGGGACAGGCTGCCACCGCTGCCCTGCCCAGCCAGCTCACAGAGCACTTGCAGCCGTTGCACCCAGGTAGGGAGGGACCTGGCGGGAGACAGGGCCGAACAGCTCCCCGACCCCGGGAGGCGCTGGCGGGAAGGCGGGAGGTGCCCGAGGGGACGGGTGTGTCCGGACCCCAGCAAGCTGAGACCCCCGTGCCGTGCCCGGCAGCCTGCCCGGGCACGCTGGGGGTGCTCCCGAGACCCGGTGGGGGGCCCACGCAGGGACCAGCGCTCTCCCCAGCCGCCTCTGTGAGCAGGGCAGCAGCCGCCTGTGGGGCTGAGCACTGGCCTCAGAGCTGGCAGGACGGCCCAGCCGGCCGCAGGGGGTCTCCCGCTGGCACGCGGGGCTGAAAGCACCACGGTGACGCGGCCTTTGTCCGCGTCTTCTCTTGCAGGCGGACAAGCCGGAGGGCTGGGAGGCACTGCCCCGCAGCAGGGTCACACGGGGAGAAAGAGCACCCATGCCAGCCTTGCCACCTCTCCCAAAGCTTGAAGCGACGCAGGCAGCTGCACCCCGCTGTGCACTTGCAGCTCCAGCAGCAGGATCTGCAAATGCAAAGGTCACCGAGCTGCCCGCTCTGCCAGCAGCAGCAACCGCCGGATCTTCTCTGAGAGGCAGAGCGCGTGCTGTGGGCCCCGTGGCCAGCGGCCACCGAGAGCTTGCCCCACCTGCTCGGGGCATCCTCGGTGAGCGGGGCATGGCAGCGAGGGCTGAGAGATGGGGGCCTGCCCCACGCGGCCACACGACCCGTGACGCGGCTCTGGAGCCCGCGGTCCAGTCGTTGGTGTCAGGGATCCTGAGGCACGTTGCGGCCGCAAGCCAGGGAGCCGGCCAGCAGCTGGCGGCACAGGGGCACCTTGCGCGCACCGCTGCTCTGGCGACAGCTACCAGAGCAGCGCAGGTGCAGGCCGCCAAGGGCGGCAAGGGCCCTGCAGCTCAGCCGAGACCTCGTCCCCATGCTCCAGGGGGCACCGGGGCTGCTGGCGAGGCCCGTGCACCGCTTCCCCTGGGCAGCTGCACGGGCAAAGGGCACTCGGCACGGCCGGTGGCAAGGCAGGGCTGTCGTCTGCCACCCTTGCGTCTTGTCCACGGCAAGCCGCCGCGCACACGGCCTCTGCATGCCCCGAAGCGTCTGGTGGTCCTGCGAATTGAGATGCAGCTGGTGGAGGATGAGGACGACGACAAATCGTCTCAAGACCTGTCAGGACAGGGTCAGCTGGAGGAAGACGTCTCCATCCGTACCATCTGGGCCAGCCCCAGTCTGCTGAGACTCAGCCAGGAGCCACACGCAGGCCCTCACAAGGTGCCCGGCTCGGCCGGCAGCATGGACAGAGACGCCGCAGGAGAGGCACATGACCGCCCGCAGCGCGCGTCTCCTGCCCCGTCGGCAGCCTCGGACCTAGAGCCGGCAGCTTTTTGCCTGGCCGCAGGTCCTGGGCGCCAGGGGCACAGCGAGCCTCCCCCAGCATCAGCGCCTGAAGCTGTACGGTCGTCGGCTCCTCCCTTGCCTGCGGCCATGCTCCAGGCGGCAGATGGTAGTGCCGATGCTGTGGGCACTGCTCAGGGCATCCTGGGCGACCAGGACTCGGCAGCGGGGGCTGAGGGCCAGGGGCCTGCCCCCCTTGGCTCCGTAACCGGTGACGCTGCTCTGCAGGACCTGGAGGAAGAGCGGGAAGAGGTCCCCGACAGAGACGCTGCAGGAGAGGCAGCAAGCGACGTGAAGAGCGCGTCTCTTGCCCCTTTAACAGACGGAGATGCAGCGCCAGCAGAGTGTTGCCTGGCCGGAGGTCCCAGGGAGCAGGGGCGCAGCGAGCCTCTCCCCGCATCAGTGCCCGAGGAGAGCGGCTTCTCAACGTCTCCCTCGCCTGGAGCTCGCCGTCAAGAGGGCCACGGCGTGACTGTCCCCGCGTCGGCACCTGCAGATGCTCAGGCACTGGCCCCTCCCCTGCCTGCAGCCACGCCCCAGCTGGCAGATGACCGTGCCAAAACTGTCGGCGCTGCTCAGGGCGTCCTGAGTGACCGGAGCTTGGCAGCGAGGCTGGAGAGCCAAGGGCCTGCCCCTGTTGGCCCCGTAACGTGTGGCGCTGATCTGGCAGACCTGGAGGAAGAGGGGGAAGAGGTCCCTGGCAGAGACGCTGCAGGAGAGGGAGGCCGCGACACAGCGAGCGCGTCTCTTGCTCCGTCGGAGGGCGCAGGCACACAGGCAGCAGCTGCTGCCCTGGCCGGAGGTGCCGGGCACGAGGGGCACAGAGCACCTCTCCCCACCCAGCCCCTCGCCTACAGCTCTCCTTCCCCCATAGGCATTGCCGCCCTCCCGCGCGCCCCAGCTCGCCGGCGATGGCCCTCCGTCCTGCGGACAGCTTGTCGGGCTCTGCGCAGGGCTTTGCGCTGCAGCTGCCTCAAGGGACAGTGAGAGCAGCAGCGCCCGGCTGCCAGCACCTTGCCAGCGCGCTTGCCTGGCCACGCCCTGCTCCCGAGGCGCGCAGCCTGTCCTCTCTCCTTATTAAATTCCTTCCTGGCTCTATCCCGGCTGAGGGCTCTCTGTCATGTGTGCACGTGTGTGCGCGCGGGGCTGTGAGCGCAGCGGCTGGCCTCAGACCACGGGGCGCAGGGTCCCTGTGTCCCTGGGGCAGTGACTGGAGCGAGTGCGGGCGTGTGAGGGAGTGTGCTGGCCCGCGAAGATCAAGCCCCACGTGCTGGTGAGCAGGCGACGTGACCTGGGAGCAAGGGCCTGCGGGGCTCTCTGCCGGCCAGCCCTGGCTGTGAGAGACCCTGGGCGTCTCCGGTGGTGAGAGCACGGGGGCTCAGCTGTGGGACCAGGGCAGTCCCGTTCGGCTCGGGGGGGTCTGGGACGGGCTGCAGCAGCGGCTGGACAAGGGCTGCGGCCTTGGGGGCTCCTACCTGCGGGGGCCAGCAGCTGGGGAGACTGGCATCCAGGCTGGGCCAGCTACTGGGCAGGCTGAGCGTCTGAGCCCAGCTGCTGGAGGGGTGGCCCCTTGCCCACGCGAGCACGTGCGGCCTCCCTGGTGGCCTTCGGGGGCGGGGGAGGGGGGGGGGGGGCGGCGGGTAAAGCCCCTCACGCTGACACTGAGGGTTGCTAAATGAAGAGAGGACTGTGGTCTGGAGGGGCCACTTGCGTTGGGGGTACTTGGTGAGGTGCTGGCAGCCGGGGGCAGGGGGCTGCAGAGGTGGCCTCTTGTGGTGCTGCAGCCCCCACCCCGGGCCACTCTGACATCCCAGGATAAGCCCTCTTGTGCTCTTATCTTGGTCATAACGACCTGGGAGTCAGGCACTCTCTGTCCACACCTGGGCTATCTGCTGCCTGAGTTGTGTACCGGAACGACTCGGCACGAATTTGTGGCCAGAAGGGAAAATACTGACCAAAGCCAATCATCTCGAGATCCTATAAATAGCCATCCAAGAGGGAGACCTTTCTGAGGTCTCCGGGACCGCAGCGGGCTGTGTGACCCACTATCTGCCCCTGAGCTGGGACGCCTCTCAGGGTAGATTTTGCGAGGATTGAAGGATTGTCCATTGATTTTGCGAGGACTCGAAGGCCTGACTTGGTGAGGTTCACCGACTGTCCCGTTGATGAAGGCCAGCACATAAAAGCGAGTAATTCATGAAACGCAGAAAAAGGGAAATTTTAATCACAGGTTAACCTCGGTGCGTGTGTGTGCAGTTTGGCTCTACATACATATATATATTATCCCTATTCACACACACCGTTGACCAAGTCTGAGACTCAGATTGGACCTAGCCGCACCTAGACTCCTCTCTGAAAGGAGCAGAGAAAGCAAGGGGGTCTCTTCTGAACCTCGTGGCTCAGCGGGAGGGTCCCCCTTATCCCCTGCACCCACGGTCCCTCTGTGGATCATTCTAACTCGAGTGTAGCTGAATCTTCCGTGGTGCACTCCTTCCATGCCAGCAGTAGAGGGAACCTCGCCATTCTCGAATCTTTAACTAAGTCGCTATCTTGATGGTAACAAATTCCATCCAATTGCTGTTTCAAACTGGCTGATGCTTAGGTGCTGCTAGGAATTATACAAGCTAACGCTGCGATCTATCTCAAAACTAGTAATGAATCTTAAATCGCTGCTAGCCAAAGCCGTGTAAGAAATCATATCGGCGACAAACTGGTGCAGTCGGCAGGATCCACAAATCTGTATTTGCGACGCCTGTGTGCGAGGTAGAGCGGGGGTTGCCCTGTGCCGGACACGGCCGGTGCCGGCCGGTGCTAGCTGGCTCCGCCACGGCCCCAGCGCAGCCACAGCTCAGCCTGTCAGCGAGGCTGGGGGCGCCTCTGGGAAAATGCCCAGCAAAGGCCACGGGGGTGACAGAGCGGAGGATGGACTAGAGGCCGCCAGAGGTGCCTCCCGACCCGCACCCTGCTGGGGGCCTGTGCGTCCGTGTCCCCAGGGCGCTGCCGTCCAACGGGCGTGGGCGTCTCCAGGGTGAGCGCCAGGCCTGTGTGACCGGGGGCGGCATCGTGCCCAGAGGCCATTGTGATGCGAGGGCGTCCCCACGGCAGCCGTGGGGGCTCCTGTGGGGCCAGAGCCCTTAGGGTGGCCACTCCCAGGAGAGCGGCTGCGTCAGGAGGCAGCATCTCCCCTGGGGACCTGTGGCAGGTGTCCAAGAGTGGAACACGAAGATGCCCCAGAAGCAGGAGGCGAACGCTGGCTCCCAGCCCGACAAGGGGCTGCGGCACCTGCAGGAGCACCGCCAAGTGAGGGATGGGGCTGGAGGGAGAGGCGGGCGGTGGGACATGGGGACGGCCAGGGGCGAGACAGGCAGCCCTGAGCACCTCCGGCCTGGCCACAGCCGTGCCACCCGCCAGGGCTTTCTCTGGGGCAGGGTCGGCTCTGGGACGGCTGCAGCCCGCGCACAGGCAGAGAGCAGCGCGGAGCCCAGTTCAGCCTGGCTGGAGCGGCCTTCAAGGAGCTGCCTGGATGCCGAGGCCGGGCCTGCCGGCACTGCGGGGGCCGCTCTGCCCACGCAGCCGCCTCCATCCCGCACCTCCTCCTTCTCCCCACAGGTGCGCCGCAGGCAGCCACAGGCAGCGCCGCAGCGCAGCGGCACCACAGCCTCGTCCCTCTGCGGGGACAGGCTGCCACCGCTGCCCTGCCCAGCCAGCTCACAGAGCACTTGCAGCCGTTGCACCCAGGTAGGGAGGGACCTGGCGGGAGACAGGGCCGAACAGCTCCCCGACCCCGGGAGGCGCTGGCGGGAAGGCGGGAGGTGCCCGAGGGGACGGGTGTGTCCGGACCCCAGCAAGCTGAGACCCCCGTGCCGTGCCCGGCAGCCTGCCCGGGCACGCTGGGGGTGCTCCCGAGACCCGGTGGGGGGCCCACGCAGGGACCAGCGCTCTCCCCAGCCGCCTCTGCGAGCAGGGCAGCAGCCGCCTGTGGGGCTGAGCACTGGCCTCAGAGCTGGCAGGACGGCCCAGCCGGCCGCAGGGGGTCTCCCGCTGGCACGCGGGGCTGAAAGCACCACGGTGACGCGGCCTTTGTCCGCGTCTTCTCTTGCAGGCGGACAAGCCGGAGGGCTGGGAGGCACTGCCCCGCAGCAGGGTCACACGGGGAGAAAGAGCACCCATGCCAGCCTTGCCACCTCTCCCAAAGCTTGAAGCAACGCAGGCAGCTGCACCCCGCTGTGCACTTGCAGCTCCAGCAGCAGGATCTGCAAATGCAAAGGTCACCAAGCTGCCCGCTCTGCCAGCAGCAGCAACCGCCGGATCTTCTCTGAGAGGCAGAGCGCGTGCTGTGGGCCCCGTGGCCAGCGGCCACCGAGAGCTTGCCCCACCTGCTCGGGGCATCCTCGGTGAGCGGGGCATGGCAGCGAGGGCTGAGAGATGGGGGCCTGCCCCACGCGGCCACACGACCCGTGACGCGGCTCTGGAGCCCGCGGTCCAGTCGTTGGTGTCAGGGATCCTGAGGCACGTTGCGGCCGCAAGCCGGGGAGCCGGCCAGCAGCTGGCGGCACAGGGGCACCTTGCGCGCACCGCTGCTCTGGCGACAGCTACCAGAGCAGCGCAGGTGCAGGCCGCCAAGGGCGGCAAGGGCCCTGCAGCTCAGCCGAGACCTCGTCCCCATGCTCCAGGGGGCACCGGGGCTGCTGGCGAGGCCCGTGCACCGCTTCCCCTGGGCAGCTGCACGGGCAAAGGGCACTCGGCACGGCCGGTGGCAAGGCAGGGCTGTCGTCTGCCACCCTTGCGTCTTGTCCACGGCAAGCCGCCGCGCACACGGCCTCTGCATGCCCCGAAGCGTCTGGTGGTCCTGCGAATTGAGATGCAGCTGGTGGAGGATGAGGACGACGACAAATCGTCTCAAGACCTGTCAGGACAGGGTCAGCTGGAGGAAGACGTCTCCATCCGTACCATCTGGGCCAGCCCCAGTCTGCTGAGACTCAGCCAGGAGCCACACGCAGGCCCTCACAAGGTGCCCGGCTCGGCCGGCAGCATGGACAGAGACGCCGCAGGAGAGGCACATGACCGCCCGCAGCGCGCGTCTCCTGCCCCGTCGGCAGCCTCGGACCTAGAGCCGGCAGCTTTTTGCCTGGCCGCAGGTCCTGGGCGCCAGGGGCACAGCGAGCCTCCCCCAGCATCAGCGCCTGAAGCTGTACGGTCGTCGGCTCCTCCCTTGCCTGCGGCCATGCTCCAGGCGGCAGATGGTAGTGCCGATGCTGTGGGCACTGCTCAGGGCATCCTGGGCGACCAGGACTCGGCAGCGGGGGCTGAGGGCCAGGGGCCTGCCCCCCTTGGCTCCGTAACCGGTGACGCTGCTCTGCAGGACCTGGAGGAAGAGCGGGAAGAGGTCCCCGACAGAGACGCTGCAGGAGAGGCAGCAAGCGACGTGAAGAGCGCGTCTCTTGCCCCTTTAACAGACGGAGATGCAGCGCCAGCAGAGTGTTGCCTGGCCGGAGGTCCCAGGGAGCAGGGGCGCAGCGAGCCTCTCCCCGCATCAGTGCCCGAGGAGAGCGGCTTCTCAACGTCTCCCTCGCCTGGAGCTCGCCGTCAAGAGGGCCACGGCGTGACTGTCCCCGCGTCGGCACCTGCAGATGCTCAGGCACTGGCCCCTCCCCTGCCTGCAGCCACGCCCCAGCTGGCAGATGACCGTGCCAAAACTGTCGGCGCTGCTCAGGGCGTCCTGAGTGACCGGAGCTTGGCAGCGAGGCTGGAGAGCCAAGGGCCTGCCCCTGTTGGCCCCGTAACGTGTGGCGCTGATCTGGCAGACCTGGAGGAAGAGGGGGAAGAGGTCCCTGGCAGAGACGCTGCAGGAGAGGGAGGCCGCGACACAGCGAGCGCGTCTCTTGCTCCGTCAGAGGGCGCAGGCACACAGGCAGCAGCTGCTGCCCTGGCCGGAGGTGCCGGGCACGAGGGGCACAGAGCACCTCTCCCCACCCAGCCCCTCGCCTACAGCTCTCCTTCCCCCATAGGCATTGCCGCCCTCCCGCGCGCCCCAGCTCGCCGGCGATGGCCCTCCGTCCTGCGGACAGCTTGTCGGGCTCTGCGCAGGGCTTTGCGCTGCAGCTGCCTCAAGGGACAGTGAGAGCAGCAGCGCCCGGCTGCCAGCACCTTGCCAGCGCGCTTGCCTGGCCACGCCCTGCTCCCGAGGCGCGCAGCCTGTCCTCTCTCCTTATTAAATTCCTTCCTGGCTCTATCCCGGCTGAGGGCTCTCTGTCATGTGTG
The DNA here is from genome assembly GCF_030463565.1 of Pelecanus crispus. Taxonomy (NCBI): domain Eukaryota; kingdom Metazoa; phylum Chordata; class Aves; order Pelecaniformes; family Pelecanidae; genus Pelecanus; species Pelecanus crispus. The sequence continues at coordinate 14,603,685 of NC_134655.1, forward strand.
CACGTGCGTGCGCGCGGGGCTGTGAGCGCAGCGGCTGGCCTCAGACCACGGGGCGCAGGGTCCCTGTGTCCCTGGGGCAGTGACTGGAGCGAGTGCGGGCGTGTGAGGGAGTGTGCTGGCCCGCGAAGATCAAGCCCCACGTGCTGGTGAGCAGGCGACGTGACCTGGGAGCAAGGGCCTGCGGGGCTCTCTGCCGGCCAGCCCTGGCTGTGAGAGACCCTGGGCGTCTCCGGTGGTGAGAGCACGGGGGCTCAGCTGTGGGACCAGGGCAGTCCCGTTCGGCTCGGGGGGGTCTGGGACGGGCTGGAGCAGCGGCTGGACAAGGGCTGCGGCCTTGGGGGCTCCTACCTGCGGGGGCCAGCAGCTGGGGAGACTGGCATCCAGGCTGGGCCAGCTACTGGGCAGGCTGAGCGTCTGAGCCCAGCTGCTGGAGGGGTGGCCCCTTGCCCACGCGAGCACGTGCGGCCTCCCTGGTGGCCTTCGGGGGCGGGGGAGGGGGGGGGGGGCGGCGGGTAAAGCCCCTCACGCTGACACTGAGGGTTGCTAAATGAAGAGAGGACTGTGGTCTGGAGGGGCCACTTGCGTTGGGGGTACTTGGTGAGGTGCTGGCAGCCGGGGGCAGGGGGCTGCAGAGGTGGCCTCTTGTGGTGCTGCAGCCCCCACCCCGGGCCACTCTGACATCCCAGGATAAGCCCTCTTGTGCTCTTATCTTGGTCATAACGACCTGGGAGTCAGGCACTCTCTGTCCACACCTGGGCTATCTGCTGCCTGAGTTGTGTACCGGAACGACTCGGCACGAATTTGTGGCCAGAAGGGAAAATACTGACCAAAGCCAATCATCTCGAGATCCTATAAATAGCCATCCAAGAGGGAGACCTTTCTGAGGTCTCCGGGACCGCAGCGGGCTGTGTGACCCACTATCTGCCCCTGAGCTGGGACGCCTCTCAGGGTAGATTTTGCGAGGATTGAAGGATTGTCCATTGATTTTGCGAGGACTCGAAGGCCTGACTTGGTGAGGTTCACCGACTGTCCCGTTGATGAAGGCCAGCACATAAAAGCGAGTAATTCATGAAACGCAGAAAAAGGGAAATTTTAATCACAGGTTAACCTCGGTGCGTGTGTGTGCAGTTTGGCTCTACATACATATATATATTATCCCTATTCACACACACCGTTGACCAAGTCTGAGACTCAGATTGGACCTAGCCGCACCTAGACTCCTCTCTGAAAGGAGCAGAGAAAGCAAGGGGGTCTCTTCTGAACCTCGTGGCTCAGCGGGAGGGTCCCCCTTATCCCCTGCACCCACGGTCCCTCTGTGGATCATTCTAACTCGAGTGTAGCTGAATCTTCCGTGGTGCACTCCTTCCATGCCAGCAGTAGAGGGAACCTCGCCATTCTCGAATCTTTAACTAAGTCGCTATCTTGATGGTAACAAATTCCATCCAATTGCTGTTTCAAACTGGCTGATGCTTAGGTGCTGCTAGGAATTATACAAGCTAACGCTGCGATCTATCTCAAAACTAGTAATGAATCTTAAATCGCTGCTAGCCAAAGCCGTGTAAGAAATCATATCGGCGACAAACTGGTGCAGTCGGCAGGATCCACAAATCTGTATTTGCGACGCCTGTGTGCGAGGTAGAGCGGGGGTTGCCCTGTGCCGGACACGGCCGGTGCCGGCCGGTGCTAGCTGGCTCCGCCACGGCCCCAGCGCAGCCACAGCTCAGCCTGTCAGCGAGGCTGGGGGCGCCTCTGGGAAAATGCCCAGCAAAGGCCACGGGGGTGACAGAGCGGAGGATGGACTAGAGGCCGCCAGAGGTGCCTCCCGACCCGCACCCTGCTGGGGGCCTGTGCGTCCGTGTCCCCAGGGCGCTGCCGTCCAACGGGCGTGGGCGTCTCCAGGGTGAGCGCCAGGCCTGTGTGACCGGGGGCGGCATCGTGCCCAGAGGCCATTGTGATGCGAGGGCGTCCCCACGGCAGCCGTGGGGGCTCCTGTGGGGCCAGAGCCCTTAGGGTGGCCACTCCCAGGAGAGCGGCTGCGTCAGGAGGCAGCATCTCCCCTGGGGACCTGTGGCAGGTGTCCAAGAGTGGAACACGAAGATGCCCCAGAAGCAGGAGGCGAACGCTGGCTCCCAGCCCGACAAGGGGCTGCGGCACCTGCAGGAGCACCGCCAAGTGAGGGATGGGGCTGGAGGGAGAGGCGGGCGGTGGGACATGGGGACGGCCAGGGGCGAGACAGGCAGCCCTGAGCACCTCCGGCCTGGCCACAGCCGTGCCACCCGCCAGGGCTTTCTCTGGGGCAGGGTCGGCTCTGGGACGGCTGCAGCCCGCGCACAGGCAGAGAGCAGCGCGGAGCCCAGTTCAGCCTGGCTGGAGCGGCCTTCAAGGAGCTGCCTGGATGCCGAGGCCGGGCCTGCCGGCACTGCGGGGGCCGCTCTGCCCACGCAGCCGCCTCCATCCCGCACCTCCTCCTTCTCCCCACAGGTGCGCCGCAGGCAGCCACAGGCAGCGCCGCAGCGCAGCGGCACCACAGCCTCGTCCCTCTGCGGGGACAGGCTGCCACCGCTGCCCTGCCCAGCCAGCTCACAGAGCACTTGCAGCCGTTGCACCCAGGTAGGGAGGGACCTGGCGGGAGACAGGGCCGAACAGCTCCCCGACCCCGGGAGGCGCTGGCGGGAAGGCGGGAGGTGCCCGAGGGGACGGGTGTGTCCGGACCCCAGCAAGCTGAGACCCCCGTGCCGTGCCCGGCAGCCTGCCCGGGCACGCTGGGGGTGCTCCCGAGACCCGGTGGGGGGCCCACGCAGGGACCAGCGCTCTCCCCAGCCGCCTCTGCGAGCAGGGCAGCAGCCGCCTGTGGGGCTGAGCACTGGCCTCAGAGCTGGCAGGACGGCCCAGCCGGCCGCAGGGGGTCTCCCGCTGGCACGCGGGGCTGAAAGCACCACGGTGACGCGGCCTTTGTCCGCGTCTTCTCTTGCAGGCGGACAAGCCGGAGGGCTGGGAGGCACTGCCCCGCAGCAGGGTCACACGGGGAGAAAGAGCACCCATGCCAGCCTTGCCACCTCTCCCAAAGCTTGAAGCGACGCAGGCAGCTGCACCCCGCTGTGCACTTGCAGCTCCAGCAGCAGGATCTGCAAATGCAAAGGTCACCAAGCTGCCCGCTCTGCCAGCAGCAGCAACCGCCGGATCTTCTCTGAGAGGCAGAGCGCGTGCTGTGGGCCCCGTGGCCAGCGGCCACCGAGAGCTTGCCCCACCTGCTCGGGGCATCCTCGGTGAGCGGGGCATGGCAGCGAGGGCTGAGAGATGGGGGCCTGCCCCACGCGGCCACACGACCCGTGACGCGGCTCTGGAGCCCGCGGTCCAGTCGTTGGTGTCAGGGATCCTGAGGCACGTTGCGGCCGCAAGCCGGGGAGCCGGCCAGCAGCTGGCGGCACAGGGGCACCTTGCGCGCACCGCTGCTCTGGCGACAGCTACCAGAGCAGCGCAGGTGCAGGCCGCCAAGGGCGGCAAGGGCCCTGCAGCTCAGCCGAGACCTCGTCCCCATGCTCCAGGGGGCACCGGGGCTGCTGGCGAGGCCCGTGCACCGCTTCCCCTGGGCAGCTGCACGGGCAAAGGGCACTCGGCACGGCCGGTGGCAAGGCAGGGCTGTCGTCTGCCACCCTTGCGTCTTGTCCACGGCAAGCCGCTGCGCACACGGCCTCTGCATGCCCCGAAGCGTCTGGTGGTCCTGCGAATTGAGATGCAGCTGGTGGAGGATGAGGACGACGACAAATCGTCTCAAGACCTGTCAGGACAGGGTCAGCTGGAGGAAGACGTCTCCATCCGTACCATCTGGGCCAGCCCCAGTCTGCTGAGACTCAGCCAGGAGCCACACGCAGGCCCTCACAAGGTGCCCGGCTCGGCCGGCAGCATGGACAGAGACGCCGCAGGAGAGGCACATGACCGCCCGCAGCGCGCGTCTCCTGCCCCGTCGGCAGCCTCGGACCTAGAGCCGGCAGCTTTTTGCCTGGCCGCAGGTCCTGGGCGCCAGGGGCACAGCGAGCCTCCCCCAGCATCAGCGCCTGAAGCTGTACGGTCGTCGGCTCCTCCCTTGCCTGCGGCCATGCTCCAGGCGGCAGATGGTAGTGCCGATGCTGTGGGCACTGCTCAGGGCATCCTGGGCGACCAGGACTCGGCAGCGGGGGCTGAGGGCCAGGGGCCTGCCCCCCTTGGCTCCGTAACCGGTGACGCTGCTCTGCAGGACCTGGAGGAAGAGCGGGAAGAGGTCCCCGACAGAGACGCTGCAGGAGAGGCAGCAAGCGACGTGAAGAGCGCGTCTCTTGCCCCTTTAACAGACGGAGATGCAGCGCCAGCAGAGTGTTGCCTGGCCGGAGGTCCCAGGGAGCAGGGGCGCAGCGAGCCTCTCCCCGCATCAGTGCCCGAGGAGAGCGGCTTCTCAACGTCTCCCTCGCCTGGAGCTCGCCGTCAAGAGGGCCACGGCGTGACTGTCCCCGCGTCGGCACCTGCAGATGCTCAGGCACTGGCCCCTCCCCTGCCTGCAGCCACGCCCCAGCTGGCAGATGACCGTGCCAAAACTGTCGGCGCTGCTCAGGGCGTCCTGAGTGACCGGAGCTTGGCAGCGAGGCTGGAGAGCCAAGGGCCTGCCCCTGTTGGCCCCGTAACGTGTGGCGCTGATCTGGCAGACCTGGAGGAAGAGGGGGAAGAGGTCCCTGGCAGAGACGCTGCAGGAGAGGGAGGCCGCGACACAGCGAGCGCGTCTCTTGCTCCGTCAGAGGGCGCAGGCACACAGGCAGCAGCTGCTGCCCTGGCCGGAGGTGCCGGGCACGAGGGGCACAGAGCACCTCTCCCCACCCAGCCCCTCGCCTACAGCTCTCCTTCCCCCATAGGCATTGCCGCCCTCCCGCGCACCCCAGCTCGCCGGCGATGGCCCTCCGTCCTGCGGACAGCTTGTCGGGCTCTGCGCAGGGCTTTGCGCTGCAGCTGCCTCAAGGGACAGTGAGAGCAGCAGCGCCCGGCTGCCAGCACCTTGCCAGCGCGCTTGCCTGGCCACGCCCTGCTCCCGAGGCGCGCAGCCTGTCCTCTCTCCTTATTAAATTCCTTCCTGGCTCTATCCCGGCTGAGGGCTCTCTGTCATGTGTGCACGTGCGTGCGCGCGGGGCTGTGAGCGCAGCGGCTGGCCTCAGACCACGGGGCGCAGGGTCCCTGTGTCCCTGGGGCAGTGACTGGAGCGAGTGCGGGCGTGTGAGGGAGTGTGCTGGCCCGCGAAGATCAAGCCCCACGTGCTGGTGAGCAGGCGACGTGACCTGGGAGCAAGGGCCTGCGGGGCTCTCTGCCGGCCAGCCCTGGCTGTGAGAGACCCTGGGCGTCTCCGGTGGTGAGAGCACGGGGGCTCAGCTGTGGGACCAGGGCAGTCCCGTTCGGCTCGGGGGGGTCTGGGACGGGCTGCAGCAGCGGCTGGACAAGGGCTGCGGCCTTGGGGGCTCCTACCTGCGGGGGCCAGCAGCTGGGGAGACTGGCATCCAGGCTGGGCCAGCTACTGGGCAGGCTGAGCGTCTGAGCCCAGCTGCTGGAGGGGTGGCCCCTTGCCCACGCGAGCACGTGCGGCCTCCCTGGTGGCCTTCGGGGGCGGGGGAGGGGGGGGGGGGGCGGCGGGTAAAGCCCCTCACGCTGACACTGAGGGTTGCTAAATGAAGAGAGGACTGTGGTCTGGAGGGGCCACTTGCGTTGGGGGTACTTGGTGAGGTGCTGGCAGCCGGGGGCAGGGGGCTGCAGAGGTGGCCTCTTGTGGTGCTGCAGCCCCCACCCCGGGCCACTCTGACATCCCAGGATAAGCCCTCTTGTGCTCTTATCTTGGTCATAACGACCTGGGAGTCAGGCACTCTCTGTCCACACCTGGGCTATCTGCTGCCTGAGTTGTGTACCGGAACGACTCGGCACGAATTTGTGGCCAGAAGGGAAAATACTGACCAAAGCCAATCATCTCGAGATCCTATAAATAGCCATCCAAGAGGGAGACCTTTCTGAGGTCTCCGGGACCGCAGCGGGCTGTGTGACCCACTATCTGCCCCTGAGCTGGGACGCCTCTCAGGGTAGATTTTGCGAGGATTGAAGGATTGTCCATTGATTTTGCGAGGACTCGAAGGCCTGACTTGGTGAGGTTCACCGACTGTCCCGTTGATGAAGGCCAGCACATAAAAGCGAGTAATTCATGAAACGCAGAAAAAGGGAAATTTTAATCACAGGTTAACCTCGGTGCGTGTGTGTGCAGTTTGGCTCTACATACATATATATATTATCCCTATTCACACACACCGTTGACCAAGTCTGAGACTCAGATTGGACCTAGCCGCACCTAGACTCCTCTCTGAAAGGAGCAGAGAAAGCAAGGGGGTCTCTTCTGAACCTCGTGGCTCAGCGGGAGGGTCCCCCTTATCCCCTGCACCCACGGTCCCTCTGTGGATCATTCTAACTCGAGTGTAGCTGAATCTTCCGTGGTGCACTCCTTCCATGCCAGCAGTAGAGGGAACCTCGCCATTCTCGAATCTTTAACTAAGTCGCTATCTTGATGGTAACAAATTCCATCCAATTGCTGTTTCAAACTGGCTGATGCTTAGGTGCTGCTAGGAATTATACAAGCTAACGCTGCGATCTATCTCAAAACTAGTAATGAATCTTAAATCGCTGCTAGCCAAAGCCGTGTAAGAAATCATATCGGCGACAAACTGGTGCAGTCGGCAGGATCCACAAATCTGTATTTGCGACGCCTGTGTGCGAGGTAGAGCGGGGGTTGCCCTGTGCCGGACACGGCCGGTGCCGGCCGGTGCTAGCTGGCTCCGCCACGGCCCCAGCGCAGCCACAGCTCAGCCTGTCAGCGAGGCTGGGGGCGCCTCTGGGAAAATGCCCAGCAAAGGCCACGGGGGTGACAGAGCGGAGGATGGACTAGAGGCCGCCAGAGGTGCCTCCCGACCCGCACCCTGCTGGGGGCCTGTGCGTCCGTGTCCCCAGGGCGCTGCCGTCCAACGGGCGTGGGCGTCTCCAGGGTGAGCGCCAGGCCTGTGTGACCGGGGGCGGCATCGTGCCCAGAGGCCATTGTGATGCGAGGGCGTCCCCACGGCAGCCGTGGGGGCTCCTGTGGGGCCAGAGCCCTTAGGGTGGCCACTCCCAGGAGAGCGGCTGCGTCAGGAGGCAGCATCTCCCCTGGGGACCTGTGGCAGGTGTCCAAGAGTGGAACACGAAGATGCCCCAGAAGCAGGAGGCGAACGCTGGCTCCCAGCCCGACAAGGGGCTGCGGCACCTGCAGGAGCACCGCCAAGTGAGGGATGGGGCTGGAGGGAGAGGCGGGCGGTGGGACATGGGGACGGCCAGGGGCGAGACAGGCAGCCCTGAGCACCTCCGGCCTGGCCACAGCCGTGCCACCCGCCAGGGCTTTCTCTGGGGCAGGGTCGGCTCTGGGACGGCTGCAGCCCGCGCACAGGCAGAGAGCAGCGCGGAGCCCAGTTCAGCCTGGCTGGAGCGGCCTTCAAGGAGCTGCCTGGATGCCGAGGCCGGGCCTGCCGGCACTGCGGGGGCCGCTCTGCCCACGCAGCCGCCTCCATCCCGCACCTCCTCCTTCTCCCCACAGGTGCGCCGCAGGCAGCCACAGGCAGCGCCGCAGCGCAGCGGCACCACAGCCTCGTCCCTCTGCAGGGACAGGCTGCCACCGCTGCCCTGCCCAGCCAGCTCACAGAGCACTTGCAGCCGTTGCACCCAGGTAGGGAGGGACCTGGCGGGAGACAGGGCCGAACAGCTCCCCGACCCCGGGAGACGCTGGCGGGAAGGCGGGAGGTGCCCGAGGGGACGGGTGTGTCCGGACCCCAGCAAGCTGAGACCCCCGTGCCGTGCCCGGCAGCCTGCCCGGGCACGCTGGGGGTGCTCCCGAGACCCGGTGGGGGGCCCACGCAGGGACCAGCGCTCTCCCCAGCCGCCTCTGCGAGCAGGGCAGCAGCCGCCTGTGGGGCTGAGCACTGGCCTCAGAGCTGGCAGGACGGCCCAGCCGGCCGCAGGGGGTCTCCCGCTGGCACGCGGGGCTGAAAGCACCACGGTGACGCGGCCTTTGTCCGCGTCTTCTCTTGCAGGCGGACAAGCCGGAGGGCTGGGAGGCACTGCCCCGCAGCAGGGTCACACGGGGAGAAAGAGCACCCATGCCAGCCTTGCCACCTCTCCCAAAGCTTGAAGCGACGCAGGCAGCTGCACCCCGCTGTGCACTTGCAGCTCCAGCAGCAGGATCTGCAAATGCAAAGGTCACCAAGCTGCCCGCTCTGCCAGCAGCAGCAACCGCCGGATCTTCTCTGAGAGGCAGAGCGCGTGCTGTGGGCCCCGTGGCCAGCGGCCACCGAGAGCTTGCCCCACCTGCTCGGGGCATCCTCGGTGAGCGGGGCATGGCAGCGAGGGCTGAGAGATGGGGGCCTGCCCCACGCGGCCACACGACCCGTGACGCGGCTCTGGAGCCCGCGGTCCAGTCGTTGGTGTCAGGGATCCTGAGGCACGTTGCGGCCGCAAGCCGGGGAGCCGGCCAGCAGCTGGCGGCACAGGGGCACCTTGCGCGCACCGCTGCTCTGGCGACAGCTACCAGAGCAGCGCAGGTGCAGGCCGCCAAGGGCGGCAAGGGCCCTGCAGCTCAGCCGAGACCTCGTCCCCATGCTCCAGGGGGCACCGGGGCTGCTGGCGAGGCCCGTGCACCGCTTCCCCTGGGCAGCTGCACGGGCAAAGGGCACTCGGCACGGCCGGTGGCAAGGCAGGGCTGTCGTCTGCCACCCTTGCGTCTTGTCCACGGCAAGCCGCTGCGCACACGGCCTCTGCATGCCCCGAAGCGTCTGGTGGTCCTGCGAATTGAGATGCAGCTGGTGGAGGATGAGGACGACGACAAATCGTCTCAAGACCTGTCAGGACAGGGTCAGCTGGAGGAAGACGTCTCCATCCGTACCATCTGGGCCAGCCCCAGTCTGCTGAGACTCAGCCAGGAGCCACACGCAGGCCCTCACAATGTGCCCGGCTCAGCCGGCAGCATGGACAGAGACGCCGCAGGAGAGGCACATGACCGCCCGCAGCGCGCGTCTCCTGCCCCGTCGGCAGCCTCGGACCTAGAGCCGGCAGCTTTTTGCCTGGCCGCAGGTCCTGGGCGCCAGGGGCACAGCGAGCCTCCCCCAGCATCAGCGCCTGAAGCTGTACGGTCGTCGGCTCCTCCCTTGCCTGCGGCCATGCTCCAGGCGGCAGATGGTAGTGCCGATGCTGTGGGCACTGCTCAGGGCATCCTGGGCGACCAGGACTCGGCAGCGGGGGCTGAGGGCCAGGGGCCTGCCCCCCTTGGCTCCGTAACCGGTGACGCTGCTCTGCAGGACCTGGAGGAAGAGCGGGAAGAGGTCCCCGACAGAGACGCTGCAGGAGAGGCAGCAAGCGACGTGAAGAGCGCGTCTCTTGCCCCTTTAACAGACGGAGATGCAGCGCCAGCAGAGTGTTGCCTGGCCGGAGGTCCCAGGGAGCAGGGGCGCAGCGAGCCTCTCCCCGCATCAGTGCCCGAGGAGAGCGGCTTCTCAACGTCTCCCTCGCCTGGAGCTCGCCGTCAAGAGGGCCACGGCGTGACTGTCCCCGCGTCGGCACCTGCAGATGCTCAGGCACTGGCCCCTCCCCTGCCTGCAGCCACGCCCCAGCTGGCAGATGACCGTGCCAAAACTGTCGGCGCTGCTCAGGGCGTCCTGAGTGACCGGAGCTTGGCAGCGAGGCTGGAGAGCCAAGGGCCTGCCCCTGTTGGCCCCGTAACGTGTGGCGCTGATCTGGCAGACCTGGAGGAAGAGGGGGAAGAGGTCCCTGGCAGAGACGCTGCAGGAGAGGGAGGCCGCGACACAGCGAGCGCGTCTCTTGCTCCGTCAGAGGGCGCAGGCACACAGGCAGCAGCTGCTGCCCTGGCCGGAGGTGCCGGGCACGAGGGGCACAGAGCACCTCTCCCCACCCAGCCCCTCGCCTACAGCTCTCCTTCCCCCATAGGCATTGCCGCCCTCCCGCGCGCCCCAGCTCGCCGGCGATGGCCCTCCGTCCTGCGGACAGCTTGTCGGGCTCTGCGCAGGGCTTTGCGCTGCAGCTGCCTCAAGGGACAGTGAGAGCAGCAGCGCCCGGCTGCCAGCACCTTGCCAGCGCGCTTGCCTGGCCACGCCCTGCTCCCGAGGCGCGCAGCCTGTCCTCTCTCCTTATTAAATTCCTTCCTGGCTCTATCCCGGCTGAGGGCTCTCTGTCATGTGTGCACGTGCGTGCGCGCGGGGCTGTGAGCGCAGCGGCTGGCCTCAGACCACGGGGCGCAGGGTCCCTGTGTCCCTGGGGCAGTGACTGGAGCGAGTGCGGGCGTGTGAGGGAGTGTGCTGGCCCGCGAAGATCAAGCCCCACGTGCTGGTGAGCAGGCGACGTGACCTGGGAGCAAGGGCCTGCGGGGCTCTCTGCCGGCCAGCCCTGGCTGTGAGAGACCCTGGGCGTCTCCGGTGGTGAGAGCACGGGGGCTCAGCTGTGGGACCAGGGCAGTCCCGTTCGGCTCGGGGGGGTCTGGGACGGGCTGGAGCAGCGGCTGGACAAGGGCTGCGGCCTTGGGGGCTCCTACCTGCGGGGGCCAGCAGCTGGGGAGACTGGCATCCAGGCTGGGCCAGCTACTGGGCAGGCTGAGCGTCTGAGCCCAGCTGCTGGAGGGGTGGCCCCTTGCCCACGCGAGCACGTGCGGCCTCCCTGGTGGCCTTCGGGGGCGGGGGAGGGGGGGGGGGGCGGCGGGTAAAGCCCCTCACGCTGACACTGAGGGTTGCTAAATGAAGAGAGGACTGTGGTCTGGAGGGGCCACTTGCGTTGGGGGTACTTGGTGAGGTGCTGGCAGCCGGGGGCAGGGGGCTGCAGAGGTGGCCTCTTGTGGTGCTGCAGCCCCCACCCCGGGCCACTCTGACATCCCAGGATAAGCCCTCTTGTGCTCTTATCTTGGTCATAACGACCTGGGAGTCAGGCACTCTCTGTCCACACCTGGGCTATCTGCTGCCTGAGTTGTGTACCGGAACGACTCGGCACGAATTTGTGGCCAGAAGGGAAAATACTGACCAAAGCCAATCATCTCGAGATCCTATAAATAGCCATCCAAGAGGGAGACCTTTCTGAGGTCTCCGGGACCGCAGCGGGCTGTGTGACCCACTATCTGCCCCTGAGCTGGGACGCCTCTCAGGGTAGATTTTGCGAGGATTGAAGGATTGTCCATTGATTTTGCGAGGACTCGAAGGCCTGACTTGGTGAGGTTCACCGACTGTCCCGTTGATGAAGGCCAGCACATAAAAGCGAGTAATTCATGAAACGCAGAAAAAGGGAAATTTTAATCACAGGTTAACCTCGGTGCGTGTGTGTGCAGTTTGGCTCTACATACATATATATATTATCCCTATTCACACACACCGTTGACCAAGTCTGAGACTCAGATTGGACCTAGCCGCACCTAGACTCCTCTCTGAAAGGAGCAGAGAAAGCAAGGGGGTCTCTTCTGAACCTCGTGGCTCAGCGGGAGGGTCCCCCTTATCCCCTGCACCCACGGTCCCTCTGTGGATCATTCTAACTCGAGTGTAGCTGAATCTTCCGTGGTGCACTCCTTCCATGCCAGCAGTAGAGGGAACCTCGCCATTCTCGAATCTTTAACTAAGTCGCTATCTTGATGGTAACAAATTCCATCCAATTGCTGTTTCAAACTGGCTGATGCTTAGGTGCTGCTAGGAATTATACAAGCTAACGCTGCGATCTATCTCAAAACTAGTAATGAATCTTAAATCGCTGCTAGCCAAAGCCGTGTAAGAAATCATATCGGCGACAAACTGGTGCAGTCGGCAGGATCCACAAATCTGTATTTGCGACGCCTGTGTGCGAGGTAGAGCGGGGGTTGCCCTGTGCCGGACACGGCCGGTGCCGGCTGGTGCTAGCTGGCTCCGCCACGGCCCCAGCGCAGCCACAGCTCAGCCTGTCAGCGAGGCTGGGGGCGCCTCTGGGAAAATGCCCAGCAAAGGCCACGGGGGTGACAGAGCGGAGGATGGACTAGAGGCCGCCAGAGGTGCCTCCCAACCCGCACCCTGCTGGGGGCCTGTGCGTCCGTGTCCCCAGGGCGCTGCCGTCCAACGGGCGTGGGCGTCTCCAGGGTGAGCGCCAGGCCTGTGTGACCGGGGGCGGCATCGTGCCCAGAGGCCATTGTGATGCGAGGGCGTCCCCACGGCAGCCGTGGGGGCTCCTGTGGGGCCAGAGCCCTTAGGGTGGCCACTCCCAGGAGAGCGGCTGCGTCAGGAGGCAGCATCTCCCCTGGGGACCTGTGGCAGGTGTCCAAGAGTGGAACACGAAGATGCCCCAGAAGCAGGAGGCGAACGCTGGCTCCCAGCCCGACAAGGGGCTGCGGCACCTGCAGGAGCACCGCCAAGTGAGGGATGGGGCTGGAGGGAGAGGCGGGCGGTGGGACATGGGGACGGCCAGGGGCGAGACAGGCAGCCCTGAGCACCTCCGGCCTGGCCACAGCCGTGCCACCCGCCAGGGCTTTCTCTGGGGCAGGGTCGGCTCTGGGACGGCTGCAGCCCGCGCACAGGCAGAGAGCAGCGCGGAGCCCAGTTCAGCCTGGCTGGAGCGGCCTTCAAGGAGCTGCCTGGATGCCGAGGCCGGGCCTGCCGGCACTGCGGGGGCCGCTCTGCCCACGCAGCCGCCTCCATCCCGCACCTCCTCCTTCTCCCCACAGGTGCGCCGCAGGCAGCCACAGGCAGCGCCGCAGCGCAGCGGCACCACAGCCTCGTCCCTCTGCGGGGACAGGCTGCCACCGCTGCCCTGCCCAGCCAGCTCACAGAGCACTTGCAGCCGTTGCACCCAGGTAGGGAGGGACCTGGCGGGAGACAGGGCCGAACAGCTCCCCGACCCCGGGAGGCGCTGGCGGGAAGGCGGGAGGTGCCCGAGGGGACGGGTGTGTCCGGACCCCAGCAAGCTGAGACCCCCGTGCCGTGCCCGGCAGCCTGCCCGGGCACGCTGGGGGTGCTCCCGAGACCCGGTGGGGGGCCCACGCAGGGACCAGCGCTCTCCCCAGCCGCCTCTGCGAGCAGGGCAGCAGCCGCCTGTGGGGCTGAGCACTGGCCTCAGAGCTGGCAGGACGGCCCAGCCGGCCGCAGGGGGTCTCCCACTGGCACGCGGGGCTGAAAGCACCACGGTGATGCGGCCTTTGTCCGCGTCTTCTCTTGCAGGCGGACAAGCCGGAGGGCTGGGAGGCACTGCCCCGCAGCAGGGTCACACGGGGAGAAAGAGCACCCATGCCAGCCTTGCCACCTCTCCCAAAGCTTGAAGCGACGCAGGCAGCTGCACCCCGCTGTGCACTTGCAGCTCCAGCAGCAGGATCTGCAAATGCAAAGGTCACCAAGCTGCCCGCTCTGCCAGCAGCAGCAACCGCCGGATCTTCTCTGAGAGGCAGAGCGCGTGCTGTGGGCCCCGTGGCCAGCGGCCACCGAGAGCTTGCCCCACCTGCTCGGGGCATCCTCGGTGAGCGGGGCATGGCAGCGAGGGCTGAGAGATGGGGGCCTGCCCCACGCGGCCACACGACCCGTGACGCGGCTCTGGAGCCCGCGGTCCAGTCGTTGGTGTCAGGGATCCTGAGGCACGTTGCGGCCGCAAGCCGGGGAGCCGGCCAGCAGCTGGCGGCACAGGGGCACCTTGCGCGCACCGCTGCTCTGGCGACAGCTACCAGAGCAGCGCAGGTGCAGGCCGCCAAGGGCGGCAAGGGCCCTGCAGCTCAGCCGAGACCTCGTCCCCATGCTCCAGGGGGCACCGGGGCTGCTGGCGAGGCCCGTGCACCGCTTCCCCTGGGCAGCTGCACGGGCAAAGGGCACTCGGCACGGCCGGTGGCAAGGCAGGGCTGTCGTCTGCCACCCTTGCGTCTTGTCCACGGCAAGCCGCTGCGCACACGGCCTCTGCATGCCCCGAAGCGTCTGGTGGTCCTGCGAATTGAGATGCAGCTGGTGGAGGATGAGGACGACGACAAATCGTCTCAAGACCTGTCAGGACAGGGTCAGCTGGAGGAAGACGTCTCCATCCGTACCATCTGGGCCAGCCCCAGTCTGCTGAGACTCAGCCAGGAGCCACACGCAGGCCCTCACAATGTGCCCGGCTCAGCCGGCAGCATGGACAGAGACGCCGCAGGAGAGGCACATGACCGCCCGCAGCGCGCGTCTCCTGCCCCGTCGGCAGCCTCGGACCTAGAGCCGGCAGCTTTTTGCCTGGCCGCAGGTCCTGGGCGCCAGGGGCACAGCGAGCCTCCCCCAGCATCAGCGCCTGAAGCTGTACGGTCGTCGGCTCCTCCCTTGCCTGCGGCCATGCTCCAGGCGGCAGATGGTAGTGCCGATGCTGTGGGCACTGCTCAGGGCATCCTGGGCGACCAGGACTCGGCAGCGGGGGCTGAGGGCCAGGGGCCTGCCCCCCTTGGCTCCGTAACCGGTGACGCTGCTCTGCAGGACCTGGAGGAAGAGCGGGAAGAGGTCCCCGACAGAGACGCTGCAGGAGAGGCAGCAAGCGACGTGAAGAGCGCGTCTCTTGCCCCTTTAACAGACGGAGATGCAGCGCCAGCAGAGTGTTGCCTGGCCGGAGGTCCCAGGGAGCAGGGGCGCAGCGAGCCTCTCCCCGCATCAGTGCCCGAGGAGAGCGGCTTCTCAACGTCTCCCTCGCCTGGAGCTCGCCGTCAAGAGGGCCACGGCGTGACTGTCCCCGCGTCGGCACCTGCAGATGCTCAGGCACTGGCCCCTCCCCTGCCTGCAGCCACGCCCCAGCTGGCAGATGACCGTGCCAAAACTGTCGGCGCTGCTCAGGGCGTCCTGAGTGACCGGAGCTTGGCAGCGAGGCTGGAGAGCCAAGGGCCTGCCCCTGTTGGCCCCGTAACGTGTGGCGCTGATCTGGCAGACCTGGAGGAAGAGGGGGAAGAGGTCCCTGGCAGAGACGCTGCAGGAGAGGGAGGCCGCGACACAGCGAGCGCGTCTCTTGCTCCGTCAGAGGGCGCAGGCACACAGGCAGCAGCTGCTGCCCTGGCCGGAGGTGCCGGGCACGAGGGGCACAGAGCACCTCTCCCCACCCAGCCCCTCGCCTACAGCTCTCCTTCCCCCATAGGCATTGCCGCCCTCCCGCGCGCCCCAGCTCGCCGGCGATGGCCCTCCGTCCTGCGGACAGCTTGTCGGGCTCTGCGCAGGGCTTTGCGCTGCAGCTGCCTCAAGGGACAGTGAGAGCAGCAGCGCCCGGCTGCCAGCACCTTGCCAGCGCGCTTGCCTGGCCACGCCCTGCTCCCGAGGCGCGCAGCCTGTCCTCTCTCCTTATTAAATTCCTTCCTGGCTCTATCCCGGCTGAGGGCTCTCTGTCATGTGTGCACGTGCATGCGCGCGGGGCTGTGAGCGCAGCGGCTGGCCTCAGACCACGGGGCGCAGGGTCCCTGTGTCCCTGGGGCAGTGACTGGAGCGAGTGCGGGCGTGTGAGGGAGTGTGCTGGCCCGCGAAGATCAAGCCCCACGTGCTGGTGAGCAGGCGACGTGACCTGGGAGCAAGGGCCTGCGGGGCTCTCTGCCGGCCAGCCCTGGCTGTGAGAGACCCTGGGCGTCTCCGGTGGTGAGAGCACGGGGGCTCAGCTGTGGGACCAGGGCAGTCCCGTTCGGCTCGGAGGGGTCTGGGACGGGCTGGAGCAGCGGCTGGACAAGGGCTGCGGCCTTGGGGGATCCTACCTGCGGGGGCCAACAGCTGGGGAGACTGGCAAGGCGGTCTCTTCTGAACCTCGTGGCTGAGCGGGACAATTCCCTTTATCCCCTGCACCCATAGTCCCTCCTTGGGACAGTGACACACGCGCAACGGTGAACTGCTCTCGCTTTTCCTTCGCGCACTCCCAATGCTCATTCTCAAGCTCCCTCTCAGCCTCGGCACACATCAGCTCCCGCGGTGCAAACGTCAGGCGATTTCTCCCACGTCGCAGGCCTTCGGGCACCTCAGGCTTAATGCCGCTCCTGCTCCTCACCTTCTCTCATTTGTCGTTTCACAGCCAAACACACAGTGGCCCTCCGTGCCTCCTTGGTTCCTGCCAGCGCCCGCACTCTGTCTCCCCTGCGGTGGCAGCACGGAAACCTCTCGCTCTTCCTCCTCCTTTGCCAGCGCTTTCATCACAGCGAAACGCAACGCTCAGCTGCACTTGCCTTGCCTCCCGACGCTATGACTACGTTTTCCCGAGCTCGCTCTCCCTTTCGGCACAGACCAGCTTCCCGAAGCGCAAACGTCCAGCCGTTTCTCCCACAGCAAAGGTGACGGCAGCACGGAAAGCTGCTGCCGCTGCTCCCTCGCCTTCCCTCACCACCGCGTTCACAGCCAAAAGCACACTGGGGCTGCGTGCTCGCCCAGCTCCTAAAACTGCCCCCACTCTCCGACTCGCTGTCACGATCGGCAGAGCCCTGCTCCCGCACCGCAAGCGTCCAGCCCAGTTCCGCCACAGCGAAGGCGAAAGCACTCGGAGCTCTTGCTGCTCTTCAGCTTTGCTCGCCGCTTCATTCACAGCCAAACGCCACTGCGGCTGCGTGCTCAGCCCGGCTCCTAAAACTGCCCAAACTCTCTCTCACTGTCACGATCGGCAGAGCCCTGCCTCCCGCGCCGCAAACCTCCAGCCAGTTCTCCCACAGCGAAAGCACTCAAAGCCCTGGCTGGCTCCTCGCCTTCCGTTGCGTGTTGTCGCACGGCCGAAGAGACAGCGGCGCTCCGCGCCTGCTTCTTTCCTGACGGTGCCCGCACTCGGACGCTGCGGTGGCAGCAGGGAGGAGCTCTCGCTCTGCCTCACCCCTTCCTTCGCCAGCGCTCTCACAGTGACACACGCGCAACGGTGAACTGCTCTCGCTTTTCCTTCGCGCACTCCCAATGCTCATTCTCAAGCTCCCTCTCAGCCTCGGCACACATCAGCTCCCGCGGTGCAAACGTCAGGCGATTTCTCCCACGTCGCAGGCCTTCGGGCACCTCAGGCTTAGTGCCGCTGCTGCTCCTCACCTTCTCTCGTTTGTCGTTTCACAGCCAAACACACAGTGGCCCTCCGTGCCTCCTTGGTTCCTGCCAGCGCCCGCACTCTGTCTCCCCTGCGGTGGCAGCACGGAAAGCTCTCGCTCTTCCTCCTCCTTTGCCAGCGCTTTCATCGCAGCGAAACGCAACGCTCAGCTGCACTTGCCTTGCCTCCCGACGCTATGACTACGTTTTCCCGAGCTCGCTCTCCCTTTCGGCACAGACCAGCTTCCCGAAGCGCAAACGTCCAGCCGTTTCTCCCACAGCAAAGGTGACGGCAGCACGGAAAGCTGCTGCCGCTGCTCCCTCGCCTTCCCTCACCACCGCGTTCACGGCCAAAAGCACACTGGGGCTGCGTGCTCGCCCAGCTCCTAAAACTGCCCCCACTCTCCGACTCGCTGTCACGATCGGCAGAGCCCTGCTCCCGCACCGCAAGCGTCCAGCCCAGTTCCGCCACAGCGAAGGCGAAAGCACTCGGAGCTCTTGCTGCTCTTCAGCTTTGCTCGCCGCTTCATTCACAGCCAAACGCCACTGCGGCTGCGTGCTCAGCCCGGCTCCTAAAACTGCCCAAACTCTCTCTCACTGTCACGATCGGCAGAGCCCTGCCTCCCGCGCCGCAAACCTCCAGCCAGTTCTCCCACAGCGAAAGCACTCAAAGCCCTGGCTGGCTCCTCGCCTTCCGTTGCGTGTTGTCGCACAGCCGAAGAGACAGCGGCGCTCCGCGCCTGCTTCTTTCCTGACGGTGCCCGCACTCGGACGCTGCGGTGGCAGCAGGGAGGAGCTCTCGCTCTGCCTCACCCCTTCCTTCGCCAGCGCTCTCACAGTGACACACGCGCAACGGTGAACTGCTCTCGCTTTTCCTTCGCGCACTCCCAATGCTCATTCTCAAGCTCCCTCTCAGCCTCGGCACACATCAGCTCCCGCGGTGCAAACGTCAGGCGATTTCTCCCACGTCGCAGGCCTTCGGGCACCTCAGGCTTAGTGCCGCTGCTGCTCCTCACCTTCTCTCGTTTGTCGTTTCACAGCCAAACACACAGTGGCCCTCCGTGCCTCCTTGGTTCCTGCCAGCGCCCGCACTCTGTCTCCCCTGCGGTGGCAGCACGGAAAGCTCTCGCTCTTCCTCCTCCTTTGCCAGCGCTTTCATCGCAGCGAAACGCAACGCTCAGCTGCACTTGCCTTGCCTCCCGACGCTATGACTACGTTTTCCCGAGCTCGCTCTCCCTTTCGGCACAGACCAGCTTCCCGAAGCGCAAACGTCCGTCCAGCCGTTTCTCCCACAGCAAAGGTGACGGCAGCACGGAAAGCTGCTGCCGCTGCTCCCTCGCCTTCCCTCACCACCGCGTTCACGGCCAAACGCACACTGGGGCTGCGTGCTCGCCCAGCTCCTAAAACTGCCCCCACTCTCCGACTCGCTGTCACGATCGGCAGAGCCCTGCTCCCGCACCGCAAGCGTCCAGCCCAGTTCCGCCACAGCGAAGGCGAAAGCACTCGGAGCTCTTGCTGCTCTTCAGCTTTGCTCGCCGCTTCATTCACAGCCAAACGCCACTGCGGCTGCGTGCTCAGCCCGGCTCCTAAAACTGCCCAAACTCTCTCTCACTGTCACGATCGGCAGAGCCCTGCCTCCCGCGCCGCAAACCTCCAGCCAGTTCTCCCACAGCGAAAGCACTCAAAGCCCTGGCTGGCTCCTCGCCTTCCGTTGCGTGTTGTCGCACGGCCGAAGAGACAGCGGCGCTCCGCGCCTGCTTCTTTCCTGACGGTGCCCGCACTCGGACGCTGCGGTGGCAGCAGGGAGGAGCTCTCGCTCTGCCTCACCCCTTCCTTCGCCAGCGCTCTCACAGTGACACACGCGCAACGGTGAACTGCTCTCGCTTTTCCTTCGCGCACTCCCAATGCTCATTCTCAAGCTCCCTCTCAGCCTCGGCACACATCAGCTCCCGCGGTGCAAACGTCAGGCGATTTCTCCCACGTCGCAGGCCTTCGGGCACCTCAGGCTTAGTGCCGCTGCTGCTCCTCACCTTCTCTCGTTTGTCGTTTCACAGCCAAACACACAGTGGCCCTCCGTGCCTCCTTGGTTCCTGCCAGCGCCCGCACTCTGTCTCCCCTGCGGTGGCAGCACGGAAAGCTCTCGCTCTTCCTCCTCCTTTGCCAGCGCTTTCATCACAGCGAAACGCAACGCTCAGCTGCACTTGCCTTGCCTCCCGACGCTATGACTACGTTTTCCCGAGCTCGCTCTCCCTTTCGGCACAGACCAGCTTCCCGAAGCGCAAACGTCCAGCCGTTTCTCCCACAGCAAAGGTGACGGCAGCACGGAAAGCTGCTGCCGCTGCTCCCTCGCCTTCCCTCACCACCGCGTTCACGGCCAAAAGCACACTGGGGCTGCGTGCTCGCCCAGCTCCTAAAACTGCCCCCACTCTCCGACTCGCTGTCACGATCGGCAGAGCCCTGCTCCCGCACCGCAAGCGTCCAGCCCAGTTCCGCCACAGCGAAGGCGAAAGCACTCGGAGCTCTTGCTGCTCTTCAGCTTTGCTCGCCGCTTCATTCACAGCCAAACGCCACTGCGGCTGCGTGCTCAGCCCGGCTCCTAAAACTGCCCAAACTCTCTCTCACTGTCACGATCGGCAGAGCCCTGCCTCCCGCGCCGCAAACCTCCAGCCAGTTCTCCCACAGCGAAAGCACTCAAAGCCCTGGCTGGCTCCTCGCCTTCCGTTGCGTGTTGTCGCACAGCCGAAGAGACAGCGGCGCTCCGCGCCTGCTTCTTTCCTGACGGTGCCCGCACTCGGACGCTGCGGTGGCAGCAGGGAGGAGCTCTCGCTCTGCCTCACCCCTTCCTTCGCCAGCGCTCTCACAGTGACACACGCGCAACGGTGAACTGCTCTCGCTTTTCCTTCGCGCACTCCCAATGCTCATTCTCAAGCTCCCTCTCAGCCTCGGCACACATCAGCTCCCGCGGTGCAAACGTCAGGCGATTTCTCCCACGTCGCAGGCCTTCGGGCACCTCAGGCTTAATGCCGCTGCTGCTCCTCACCTTCTCTCGTTTGTCGTTTCACAGCCAAACACACAGTGGCCCTCCGTGCCTCCTTGGTTCCTGCCAGCGCCCGCACTCTGTCTCCCCTGCGGTGGCAGCACGGAAAGCTCTCGCTCTTCCTCCTCCTTTGCCAGCGCTTTCATCGCAGCGAAACGCAACGCTCAGCTGCACTTGCCTTGCCTCCCGACGCTATGACTACGTTTTCCCGAGCTCGCTCTCCCTTTCGGCACAGACCAGCTTCCCGAAGCGCAAACGTCCGTCCAGCCGTTTCTCCCACAGCAAAGGTGACGGCAGCACGGAAAGCTGCTGCCGCTGCTCCCTCGCCTTCCCTCACCACCGCGTTCACGGCCAAAAGCACACTGGGGCTGCGTGCTCGCCCAGCTCCTAAAACTGCCCCCACTTTCCGACTCGCTGTCACGATCGGCAGAGCCCTGCTCCCGCACCGCAAGCGTCCAGCCCAGTTCCGCCACAGCGAAGGCGAAAGCACTCGGAGCTCTTGCTGCTCTTCAGCTTTGCTCGCCGCTTCATTCACAGCCAAACGCCACTGCGGCTGCGTGCTCAGCCCGGCTCCTAAAACTGCCCAAACTCTCTCTCACTGTCACGATCGGCAGAGCCCTGCCTCCCGCGCCGCAAACCTCCAGCCAGTTCTCCCACAGCGAAAGCACTCAAAGCCCTGGCTGGCTCCTCGCCTTCCGTTGCGTGTTGTCGCACAGCCGAAGAGACAGCGGCGCTCCGCGCCTGCTTCTTTCCTGACGGTGCCCGCACTCGGACGCTGCGGTGGCAGCAGGGAGGAGCTCTCGCTCTGCCTCACCCCTTCCTGCGCCAGCGCTCTCACAGTGACACACGCGCAACGGTGAACTGCTCTCGCTTTTCCTTCGCGCACTCCCAATGCTCATTCTCAAGCTCCCTCTCAGCCTCGGCACACATCAGCTCCCGCGGTGCAAACGTCAGGCGATTTCTCCCACGTCGCAGGCCTTCGGGCACCTCAGGCTTAGTGCCGCTGCTGCTCCTCACCTTCTCTCGTTTGTCGTTTCACAGCCAAACACACAGTGGCCCTCCGTGCCTCCTTGGTTCCTGCCAGCGCCCGCACTCTGTCTCCCCTGCGGTGGCAGCACGGAAAGCTCTCGCTCTTCCTCCTCCTTTGCCAGCGCTTTCATCGCAGCGAAACGCAACGCTCAGCTGCACTTGCCTTGCCTCCCGACGCTATGACTACGTTTTCCCGAGCTCGCTCTCCCTTTCGGCACAGACCAGCTTCCCGAAGCGCAAACGTCCGTCCAGCCGTTTCTCCCACAGCAAAGGTGACGGCAGCACGGAAAGCTGCTGCCGCTGCTCCCTCGCCTTCCCTCACCACCGCGTTCACGGCCAAAAGCACACTGGGGCTGCGTGCTCGCCCAGCTCCTAAAACTGCCCCCACTCTCCGACTCGCTGTCACGATCGGCAGAGCCCTGCTCCCGCACCGCAAGCGTCCAGCCCAGTTCCGCCACAGCGAAGGCGAAAGCACTCGGAGCTCTTGCTGCTCTTCAGCTTTGCTCGCCGCTTCATTCACAGCCAAACGCCACTGCGGCTGCGTGCTCAGCCCGGCTCCTAAAACTGCCCAAACTCTCTCTCACTGTCACGATCGGCAGAGCCCTGCCTCCCGCGCCGCAAACCTCCAGCCAGTTCTCCCACAGCGAAAGCGCTCAAAGCCCTGGCTGGCTCCTCGCCTTCCGTTGCGTGTTGTCGCACAGCCGAAGAGACAGCGGCGCTCCGCGCCTGCTTCTTTCCTGACGGTGCCCGCACTCGGACGCTGCGGTGGCAGCAGGGAGGAGCTCTCGCTCTGCCTCACCCCTTCCTTCGCCAGCGCTCTCACAGTGACACACGCGCAACGGTGAACTGCTCTCGCTTTTCCTTCGCGCACTCCCAATGCTCATTCTCAAGCTCCCTCTCAGCCTCGGCACACATCAGCTCCCGCGGTGCAAACGTCAGGCGATTTCTCCCACGTCGCAGGCCTTCGGGCACCTCAGGCTTAGTGCCGCTGCTGCTCCTCACCTTCTCTCGTTTGTCGTTTCACAGCCAAACACACAGTGGCCCTCCGTGCCTCCTTGGTTCCTGCCAGCGCCCGCACTCTGTCTCCCCTGCGGTGGCAGCACGGAAAGCTCTCGCTCTTCCTCCTCCTTTGCCAGCGCTTTCATCGCAGCGAAACGCAACGCTCAGCTGCACTTGCCTTGCCTCCCGACGCTATGACTACGTTTTCCCGAGCTCGCTCTCCCTTTCGGCACAGACCAGCTTCCCGAAGCGCAAACGTCCGTCCAGCCGTTTCTCCCACAGCAAAGGTGACGGCAGCACGGAAAGCTGCTGCCGCTGCTCCCTCGCCTTCCCTCACCACCGCGTTCACGGCCAAAAGCACACTGGGGCTGCGTGCTCGCCCAGCTCCTAAAACTGCCCCCACTCTCCGACTCGCTGTCACGATCGGCAGAGCCCTGCTCCCGCACCGCAAGCGTCCAGCCCAGTTCCGCCACAGCGAAGGCGAAAGCACTCGGAGCTCTTGCTGCTCTTCAGCTTTGCTCGCCGCTTCATTCACAGCCAAACGCCACTGCGGCTGCGTGCTCAGCCCGGCTCCTAAAACTGCCCAAACTCTCTCTCACTGTCACGATCGGCAGAGCCCTGCCTCCCGCGCCGCAAACCTCCAGCCAGTTCTCCCACAGCGAAAGCACTCAAAGCCCTGGCTGGCTCCTCGCCTTCCGTTGCGTGTTGTCGCACAGCCGAAGAGACAGCGGCGCTCCGCGCCTGCTTCTTTCCTGACGGTGCCCGCACTCGGACGCTGCGGTGGCAGCAGGGAGGAGCTCTCGCTCTGCCTCACCCCTTCCTGCGCCAGCGCTCTCACAGTGACACACGCGCAACGGTGAACTGCTCTCGCTTTTCCTTCGCGCACTCCCAATGCTCATTCTCAAGCTCCCTCTCAGCCTCGGCACACATCAGCTCCCGCGGTGCAAACGTCAGGCGATTTCTCCCACGTCGCAGGCCTTCGGGCACCTCAGGCTTAGTGCCGCTGCTGCTCCTCACCTTCTCTCGTTTGTCGTTTCACAGCCAAACACACAGTGGCCCTCCGTGCCTCCTTGGTTCCTGCCAGCGCCCGCACTCTGTCTCCCCTGCGGTGGCAGCACGGAAAGCTCTCGCTCTTCCTCCTCCTTTGCCAGCGCTTTCATCGCAGCGAAACGCAACGCTCAGCTGCACTTGCCTTGCCTCCCGACGCTATGACTACGTTTTCCCGAGCTCGCTCTCCCTTTCGGCACAGACCAGCTTCCCGAAGCGCAAACGTCCGTCCAGCCGTTTCTCCCACAGCAAAGGTGACGGCAGCACGGAAAGCTGCTGCCGCTGCTCCCTCGCCTTCCCTCACCACCGCGTTCACGGCCAAAAGCACACTGGGGCTGCGTGCTCGCCCAGCTCCTAAAACTGCCCCCACTCTCCGACTCGCTGTCACGATCGGCAGAGCCCTGCTCCCGCACCGCAAGCGTCCAGCCCAGTTCCGCCACAGCGAAGGCGAAAGCACTCGGAGCTCTTGCTGCTCTTCAGCTTTGCTCGCCGCTTCATTCACAGCCAAACGCCACTGCGGCTGCGTGCTCAGCCCGGCTCCTAAAACTGCCCAAACTCTCTCTCACTGTCACGATCGGCAGAGCCCTGCCTCCCGCGCCGCAAACCTCCAGCCAGTTCTCCCACAGCGAAAGCGCTCAAAGCCCTGGCTGGCTCCTCGCCTTCCGTTGCGTGTTGTCGCACAGCCGAAGAGACAGCGGCGCTCCGCGCCTGCTTCTTTCCTGACGGTGCCCGCACTCGGACGCTGCGGTGGCAGCAGGGAGGAGCTCTCGCTCTGCCTCACCCCTTCCTGCGCCAGCGCTCTCACAGTGACACACGCGCAACGGTGAACTGCTCTCGCTTTTCCTTCGCGCACTCCCAATGCTCATTCTCAAGCTCCCTCTCAGCCTCGGCACACATCAGCTCCCGCGGTGCAAACGTCAGGCGATTTCTCCCACGTCGCAGGCCTTCGGGCACCTCAGGCTTAGTGCCGCTGCTGCTCCTCACCTTCTCTCGTTTGTCGTTTCACAGCCAAACACACAGTGGCCCTCCGTGCCTCCTTGGTTCCTGCCAGCGCCCGCACTCTGTCTCCCCTGCGGTGGCAGCACGGAAAGCTCTCGCTCTTCCTCCTCCTTTGCCAGCGCTTTCATCGCAGCGAAACGCAACGCTCAGCTGCACTTGCCTTGCCTCCCGACGCTATGACTACGTTTTCCCGAGCTCGCTCTCCCTTTCGGCACAGACCAGCTTCCCGAAGCGCAAACGTCCGTCCAGCCGTTTCTCCCACAGCAAAGGTGACGGCAGCACGGAAAGCTGCTGCCGCTGCTCCCTCGCCTTCCCTCACCACCGCGTTCACGGCCAAAAGCACACTGGGGCTGCGTGCTCGCCCAGCTCCTAAAACTGCCCCCACTCTCCGACTCGCTGTCACGATCGGCAGAGCCCTGCTCCCGCACCGCAAGCGTCCAGCCCAGTTCCGCCACAGCGAAGGCGAAAGCACTCGGAGCTCTTGCTGCTCTTCAGCTTTGCTCGCCGCTTCATTCACAGCCAAACGCCACTGCGGCTGCGTGCTCAGCCCGGCTCCTAAAACTGCCCAAACTCTCTCTCACTGTCACGATCGGCAGAGCCCTGCCTCCCGCGCCGCAAACCTCCAGCCAGTTCTCCCACAGCGAAAGCGCTCAAAGCCCTGGCTGGCTCCTCGCCTTCCGTTGCGTGTTGTCGCACAGCCGAAGAGACAGCGGCGCTCCGCGCCTGCTTCTTTCCTGACGGTGCCCGCACTCGGACGCTGCGGTGGCAGCAGGGAGGAGCTCTCGCTCTGCCTCACCCCTTCCTTCGCCAGCGCTCTCACAGTGACACACGCGCAACGGTGAACTGCTCTCGCTTTTCCTTCGCGCACTCCCAATGCTCATTCTCAAGCTCCCTCTCAGCCTCGGCACACATCAGCTCCCGCGGTGCAAACGTCAGGCGATTTCTCCCACGTCGCAGGCCTTCGGGCACCTCAGGCTTAGTGCCGCTGCTGCTCCTCACCTTCTCTCGTTTGTCGTTTCACAGCCAAACACACAGTGGCCCTCCGTGCCTCCTTGGTTCCTGCCAGCGCCCGCACTCTGTCTCCCCTGCGGTGGCAGCACGGAAAGCTCTCGCTCTTCCTCCTCCTTTGCCAGCGCTTTCATCGCAGCGAAACGCAACGCTCAGCTGCACTTGCCTTGCCTCCCGACGCTATGACTACGTTTTCCCGAGCTCGCTCTCCCTTTCGGCACAGACCAGCTTCCCGAAGCGCAAACGTCCGTCCAGCCGTTTCTCCCACAGCAAAGGTGACGGCAGCACGGAAAGCTGCTGCCGCTGCTCCCTCGCCTTCCCTCACCACCGCGTTCACGGCCAAAAGCACACTGGGGCTGCGTGCTCGCCCAGCTCCTAAAACTGCCCCCACTCTCCGACTCGCTGTCACGATCGGCAGAGCCCTGCTCCCGCACCGCAAGCGTCCAGCCCAGTTCCGCCACAGCGAAGGCGAAAGCACTCGGAGCTCTTGCTGCTCTTCAGCTTTGCTCGCCGCTTCATTCACAGCCAAACGCCACTGCGGCTGCGTGCTCAGCCCGGCTCCTAAAACTGCCCAAACTCTCTCTCACTGTCACGATCGGCAGAGCCCTGCCTCCCGCGCCGCAAACCTCCAGCCAGTTCTCCCACAGCGAAAGCGCTCAAAGCCCTGGCTGGCTCCTCGCCTTCCGTTGCGTGTTGTCGCACAGCCGAAGAGACAGCGGCGCTCCGCGCCTGCTTCTTTCCTGACGGTGCCCGCACTCGGACGCTGCGGTGGCAGCAGGGAGGAGCTCTCGCTCTGCCTCACCCCTTCCTGCGCCAGCGCTCTCACAGTGACACACGCGCAACGGTGAACTGCTCTCGCTTTTCCTTCGCGCACTCCCAATGCTCATTCTCAAGCTCCCTCTCAGCCTCGGCACACATCAGCTCCCGCGGTGCAAACGTCAGGCGATTTCTCCCACGTCGCAGGCCTTCGGGCACCTCAGGCTTAGTGCCGCTGCTGCTCCTCACCTTCTCTCGTTTGTCGTTTCACAGCCAAACACACAGTGGCCCTCCGTGCCTCCTTGGTTCCTGCCAGCGCCCGCACTCTGTCTCCCCTGCGGTGGCAGCACGGAAAGCTCTCGCTCTTCCTCCTCCTTTGCCAGCGCTTTCATCGCAGCGAAACGCAACGCTCAGCTGCACTTGCCTTGCCTCCCGACGCTATGACTACGTTTTCCCGAGCTCGCTCTCCCTTTCGGCACAGACCAGCTTCCCGAAGCGCAAACGTCCGTCCAGCCGTTTCTCCCACAGCAAAGGTGACGGCAGCACGGAAAGCTGCTGCCGCTGCTCCCTCGCCTTCCCTCACCACCGCGTTCACGGCCAAAAGCACACTGGGGCTGCGTGCTCGCCCAGCTCCTAAAACTGCCCCCACTCTCCGACTCGCTGTCACGATCGGCAGAGCCCTGCTCCCGCACCGCAAGCGTCCAGCCCAGTTCCGCCACAGCGAAGGCGAAAGCACTCGGAGCTCTTGCTGCTCTTCAGCTTTGCTCGCCGCTTCATTCACAGCCAAACGCCACTGCGGCTGCGTGCTCAGCCCGGCTCCTAAAACTGCCCAAACTCTCTCTCACTGTCACGATCGGCAGAGCCCTGCCTCCCGCGCCGCAAACCTCCAGCCAGTTCTCCCACAGCGAAAGCGCTCAAAGCCCTGGCTGGCTCCTCGCCTTCCGTTGCGTGTTGTCGCACAGCCGAAGAGACAGCGGCGCTCCGCGCCTGCTTCTTTCCTGACGGTGCCCGCACTCGGACGCTGCGGTGGCAGCAGGGAGGAGCTCTCGCTCTGCCTCACCCCTTCCTTCGCCAGCGCTCTCACAGTGACACACGCGCAACGGTGAACTGCTCTCGCTTTTCCTTCGCGCACTCCCAATGCTCATTCTCAAGCTCCCTCTCAGCCTCGGCACACATCAGCTCCCGCGGTGCAAACGTCAGGCGATTTCTCCCACGTCGCAGGCCTTCGGGCACCTCAGGCTTAGTGCCGCTGCTGCTCCTCACCTTCTCTCGTTTGTCGTTTCACAGCCAAACACACAGTGGCCCTCCGTGCCTCCTTGGTTCCTGCCAGCGCCCGCACTCTGTCTCCCCTGCGGTGGCAGCACGGAAAGCTCTCGCTCTTCCTCCTCCTTTGCCAGCGCTTTCATCGCAGCGAAACGCAACGCTCAGCTGCACTTGCCTTGCCTCCCGACGCTATGACTACGTTTTCCCGAGCTCGCTCTCCCTTTCGGCACAGACCAGCTTCCCGAAGCGCAAACGTCCGTCCAGCCGTTTCTCCCACAGCAAAGGTGACGGCAGCACGGAAAGCTGCTGCCGCTGCTCCCTCGCCTTCCCTCACCACCGCGTTCACGGCCAAAAGCACACTGGGGCTGCGTGCTCGCCCAGCTCCTAAAACTGCCCCCACTCTCCGACTCGCTGTCACGATCGGCAGAGCCCTGCTCCCGCACCGCAAGCGTCCAGCCCAGTTCCGCCACAGCGAAGGCGAAAGCACTCGGAGCTCTTGCTGCTCTTCAGCTTTGCTCGCCGCTTCATTCACAGCCAAACGCCACTGCGGCTGCGTGCTCAGCCCGGCTCCTAAAACTGCCCAAACTCTCTCTCACTGTCACGATCGGCAGAGCCCTGCCTCCCGCGCCGCAAACCTCCAGCCAGTTCTCCCACAGCGAAAGCACTCAAAGCCCTGGCTGGCTCCTCGCCTTCCGTTGCGTGTTGTCGCACAGCCGAAGAGACAGCGGCGCTCCGCGCCTGCTTCTTTCCTGACGGTGCCCGCACTCGGACGCTGCGGTGGCAGCAGGGAGGAGCTCTCGCTCTGCCTCACCCCTTCCTTCGCCAGCGCTCTCACAGTGACACACGCGCAACGGTGAACTGCTCTCGCTTTTCCTTCGCGCACTCCCAATGCTCATTCTCAAGCTCCCTCTCAGCCTCGGCACACATCAGCTCCCGCGGTGCAAACGTCAGGCGATTTCTCCCACGTCGCAGGCCTTCGGGCACCTCAGGCTTAATGCCGCTGCTGCTCCTCACCTTCTCTCGTTTGTCGTTTCACAGCCAAACACACAGTGGCCCTCCGTGCCTCCTTGGTTCCTGCCAGCGCCCGCACTCTGTCTCCCCTGCGGTGGCAGCACGGAAAGCTCTCGCTCTTCCTCCTCCTTTGCCAGCGCTTTCATCGCAGCGAAACGCAACGCTCAGCTGCACTTGCCTTGCCTCCCGACGCTATGACTACGTTTTCCCGAGCTCGCTCTCCCTTTCGGCACAGACCAGCTTCCCGAAGCGCAAACGTCCGTCCAGCCGTTTCTCCCACAGCAAAGGTGACGGCAGCACGGAAAGCTGCTGCCGCTGCTCCCTCGCCTTCCCTCACCACCGCGTTCACGGCCAAAAGCACACTGGGGCTGCGTGCTCGCCCAGCTCCTAAAACTGCCCCCACTCTCCGACTCGCTGTCACGATCGGCAGAGCCCTGCTCCCGCACCGCAAGCGTCCAGCCCAGTTCCGCCACAGCGAAGGCGAAAGCACTCGGAGCTCTTGCTGCTCTTCAGCTTTGCTCGCCGCTTCATTCACAGCCAAACGCCACTGCGGCTGCGTGCTCAGCCCGGTTCCTAAAACTGCCCAAACTCTCTCTCACTGTCACGATCGGCAGAGCCCTGCCTCCCGCGCCGCAAACCTCCAGCCAGTTCTCCCACAGCGAAAGCACTCAAAGCCCTGGCTGGCTCCTCGCCTTCCGTTGCGTGTTGTCGCACAGCCGAAGAGACAGCGGCGCTCCGCGCCTGCTTCTTTCCTGACGGTGCCCGCACTCGGACGCTGCGGTGGCAGCAGGGAGGAGCTCTCGCTCTGCCTCACCCCTTCCTGCGCCAGCGCTCTCACAGTGACACACGCGCAACGGTGAACTGCTCTCGCTTTTCCTTCGCGCACTCCCAATGCTCATTCTCAAGCTCCCTCTCAGCCTCGGCACACATCAGCTCCCGCGGTGCAAACGTCAGGCGATTTCTCCCACGTCGCAGGCCTTCGGGCACCTCAGGCTTAATGCCGCTGCTGCTCCTCACCTTCTCTCGTTTGTCGTTTCACAGCCAAACACACAGTGGCCCTCCGTGCCTCCTTGGTTCCTGCCAGCGCCCGCACTCTGTCTCCCCTGCGGTGGCAGCACGGAAAGCTCTCGCTCTTCCTCCTCCTTTGCCAGCGCTTTCATCGCAGCGAAACGCAACGCTCAGCTGCACTTGCCTTGCCTCCCGACGCTATGACTACGTTTTCCCGAGCTCGCTCTCCCTTTCGGCACAGACCAGCTTCCCGAAGCGCAAACGTCCGTCCAGCCGTTTCTCCCACAGCAAAGGTGACGGCAGCACGGAAAGCTGCTGCCGCTGCTCCCTCGCCTTCCCTCACCACCGCGTTCACGGCCAAAAGCACACTGGGGCTGCGTGCTCGCCCAGCTCCTAAAACTGCCCCCACTCTCCGACTCGCTGTCACGATCGGCAGAGCCCTGCTCCCGCACCGCAAGCGTCCAGCCCAGTTCCGCCACAGCGAAGGCGAAAGCACTCGGAGCTCTTGCTGCTCTTCAGCTTTGCTCGCCGCTTCATTCACAGCCAAACGCCACTGCGGCTGCGTGCTCAGCCCGGCTCCTAAAACTGCCCAAACTCTCTCTCACTGTCACGATCGGCAGAGCCCTGCCTCCCGCGCCGCAAACCTCCAGCCAGTTCTCCCACAGCGAAAGCGCTCAAAGCCCTGGCTGGCTCCTCGCCTTCCGTTGCGTGTTGTCGCACAGCCGAAGAGACAGCGGCGCTCCGCGCCTGCTTCTTTCCTGACGGTGCCCGCACTCGGACGCTGCGGTGGCAGCAGGGAGGAGCTCTCGCTCTGCCTCACCCCTTCCTGCGCCAGCGCTCTCACAGTGACACACGCGCAACGGTGAACTGCTCTCGCTTTTCCTTCGCGCACTCCCAATGCTCATTCTCAAGCTCCCTCTCAGCCTCGGCACACATCAGCTCCCGCGGTGCAAACGTCAGGCGATTTCTCCCACGTCGCAGGCCTTCGGGCACCTCAGGCTTAGTGCCGCTGCTGCTCCTCACCTTCTCTCGTTTGTCGTTTCACAGCCAAACACACAGTGGCCCTCCGTGCCTCCTTGGTTCCTGCCAGCGCCCGCACTCTGTCTCCCCTGCGGTGGCAGCACGGAAAGCTCTCGCTCTTCCTCCTCCTTTGCCAGCGCTTTCATCGCAGCGAAACGCAACGCTCAGCTGCACTTGCCTTGCCTCCCGACGCTATGACTACGTTTTCCCGAGCTCGCTCTCCCTTTCGGCACAGACCAGCTTCCCGAAGCGCAAACGTCCGTCCAGCCGTTTCTCCCACAGCAAAGGTGACGGCAGCACGGAAAGCTGCTGCCGCTGCTCCCTCGCCTTCCCTCACCACCGCGTTCACGGCCAAAAGCACACTGGGGCTGCGTGCTCGCCCAGCTCCTAAAACTGCCCCCACTCTCCGACTCGCTGTCACGATCGGCAGAGCCCTGCTCCCGCACCGCAAGCGTCCAGCCCAGTTCCGCCACAGCGAAGGCGAAAGCACTCGGAGCTCTTGCTGCTCTTCAGCTTTGCTCGCCGCTTCATTCACAGCCAAACACCACTGCGGCTGCGTGCTCAGCCCGGCTCCTAAAACTGCCCAAACTCTCTCTCACTGTCACGATCGGCAGAGCCCTGCCTCCCGCGCCGCAAACCTCCAGCCAGTTCTCCCACAGCGAAAGCGCTCAAAGCCCTGGCTGGCTCCTCGCCTTCCGTTGCGTGTTGTCGCACAGCCGAAGAGACAGCGGCGCTCCGCGCCTGCTTCTTTCCTGACGGTGCCCGCACTCGGACGCTGCGGTGGCAGCAGGGAGGAGCTCTCGCTCTGCCTCACCCCTTCCTGCGCCAGCGCTCTCACAGTGACACACGCGCAAACGGTGAACTGCTCTCGCTTTTCCTTCGCGCACTCCCAATGCTCATTCTCAAGCTCCCTCTCAGCCTCGGCACACATCAGCTCCCGCGGTGCAAACGTCAGGCGATTTCTCCCACGTCGCAGGCCTTCGGGCACCTCAGGCTTAGTGCCGCTGCTGCTCCTCACCTTCTCTCGTTTGTCGTTTCACAGCCAAACACACAGTGGCCCTCCGTGCCTCCTTGGTTCCTGCCAGCGCCCGCACTCTGTCTCCCCTGCGGTGGCAGCACGGAAAGCTCTCGCTCTTCCTCCTCCTTTGCCAGCGCTTTCATCGCAGCGAAACGCAACGCTCAGCTGCACTTGCCTTGCCTCCCGACGCTATGACTACGTTTTCCCGAGCTCGCTCTCCCTTTCGGCACAGACCAGCTTCCCGAAGCGCAAACGTCCGTCCAGCCGTTTCTCCCACAGCAAAGGTGACGGCAGCACGGAAAGCTGCTGCCGCTGCTCCCTCGCCTTCCCTCACCACCGCGTTCACGGCCAAAAGCACACTGGGGCTGCGTGCTCGCCCAGCTCCTAAAACTGCCCCCACTCTCCGACTCGCTGTCACGATCGGCAGAGCCCTGCTCCCGCACCGCAAGCGTCCAGCCCAGTTCCGCCACAGCGAAGGCGAAAGCACTCGGAGCTCTTGCTGCTCTTCAGCTTTGCTCGCCGCTTCATTCACAGCCAAACGCCACTGCGGCTGCGTGCTCAGCCCGGCTCCTAAAACTGCCCAAACTCTCTCTCACTGTCACGATCGGCAGAGCCCTGCCTCCCGCGCCGCAAACCTCCAGCCAGTTCTCCCACAGCGAAAGCGCTCAAAGCCCTGGCTGGCTTCTCGCCTTCCGTTGCGTGTTGTCGCACAGCCGAAGAGACAGCGGCGCTCCGCGCCTGCTTCTTTCCTGACGGTGCCCGCACTCGGACGCTGCGGTGGCAGCAGGGAGGAGCTCTCGCTCTGCCTCACCCCTTCCTTCGCCAGCGCTCTCACAGTGACACACGCGCAACGGTGAACTGCTCTCGCTTTTCCTTCGCGCACTCCCAATGCTCATTCTCAAGCTCCCTCTCAGCCTCGGCACACATCAGCTCCCGCGGTGCAAACGTCAGGCGATTTCTCCCACGTCGCAGGCCTTCGGGCACCTCAGGCTTAATGCCGCTGCTGCTCCTCACCTTCTCTCGTTTGTCGTTTCACAGCCAAACACACAGTGGCCCTCCGTGCCTCCTTGGTTCCTGCCAGCGCCCGCACTCTGTCTCCCCTGCGGTGGCAGCACGGAAAGCTCTCGCTCTTCCTCCTCCTTTGCCAGCGCTTTCATCGCAGCGAAACGCAACGCTCAGCTGCACTTGCCTTGCCTCCCGACGCTATGACTACGTTTTCCCGAGCTCGCTCTCCCTTTCGGCACAGACCAGCTTCCCGAAGCGCAAACGTCCGTCCAGCCGTTTCTCCCAGAGCAAAGGTGACGGCAGCACGGAAAGCTGCTGCCGCTGCTCCCTCGCCTTCCCTCACCACCGCGTTCACGGCCAAAAGCACACTGGGGCTGCGTGCTCGCCCAGCTCCTAAAACTGCCCCCACTCTCCGACTCGCTGTCACGATCGGCAGAGCCCTGCTCCCGCACCGCAAGCGTCCAGCCCAGTTCCGCCACAGCGAAGGCGAAAGCACTCGGAGCTCTTGCTGCTCTTCAGCTTTGCTCGCCGCTTCATTCACAGCCAAACGCCACTGCGGCTGCGTGCTCAGCCCGGCTCCTAAAACTGCCCAAACTCTCTCTCACTGTCACGATCGGCAGAGCCCTGCCTCCCGCGCCGCAAACCTCCAGCCAGTTCTCCCACAGTGAAAGCACTCAAAGCCCTGGCTGGCTCCTCGCCTTCCGTTGCGTGTTGTCGCACAGCCGAAGAGACAGCGGCGCTCCGCGCCTGCTTCTTTCCTGACGGTGCCCGCACTCGGACGCTGCGGTGGCAGCAGGGAGGAGCTCTCGCTCTGCCTCACCCCTTCCTGCGCCAGCGCTCTCACAGTGACACACGCGCAACGGTGAACTGCTCTCGCTTTTCCTTCGCGCACTCCCAATGCTCATTCTCAAGCTCCCTCTCAGCCTCGGCACACATCAGCTCCCGCGGTGCAAACGTCAGGCGATTTCTCCCACGTCGCAGGCCTTCGGGCACCTCAGGCTTAGTGCCGCTGCTGCTCCTCACCTTCTCTCGTTTGTCGTTTCACAGCCAAACACACAGTGGCCCTCCGTGCCTCCTTGGTTCCTGCCAGCGCCCGCACTCTGTCTCCCCTGCGGTGGCAGCACGGAAAGCTCTCGCTCTTCCTCCTCCTTTGCCAGCGCTTTCATCGCAGCGAAACGCAACGCTCAGCTGCACTTGCCTTGCCTCCCGACGCTATGACTACGTTTTCCCGAGCTCGCTCTCCCTTTCGGCACAGACCAGCTTCCCGAAGCGCAAACGTCCGTCCAGCCGTTTCTCCCACAGCAAAGGTGACGGCAGCACGGAAAGCTGCTGCCGCTGCTCCCTCGCCTTCCCTCACCACCGCGTTCACGGCCAAAAGCACACTGGGGCTGCGTGCTCGCCCAGCTCCTAAAACTGCCCCCACTCTCCGACTCGCTGTCACGATCGGCAGAGCCCTGCTCCCGCACCGCAAGCGTCCAGCCCAGTTCCGCCACAGCGAAGGCGAAAGCACTCGGAGCTCTTGCTGCTCTTCAGCTTTGCTCGCCGCTTCATTCACAGCCAAACGCCACTGCGGCTGCGTGCTCAGCCCGGCTCCTAAAACTGCCCAAACTCTCTCTCACTGTCACGATCGGCAGAGCCCTGCCTCCTGCGCCGCAAACCTCCAGCCAGTTCTCCCACAGCGAAAGCGCTCAAAGCCCTGGCTGGCTCCTCGCCTTCCGTTGCGTGTTGTCGCACAGCCGAAGAGACAGCGGCGCTCCGCGCCTGCTTCTTTCCTGACGGTGCCCGCACTCGGACGCTGCGGTGGCAGCAGGGAGGAGCTCTCGCTCTGCCTCACCCCTTCCTGCGCCAGCGCTCTCACAGTGACACACGCGCAACGGTGAACTGCTCTCGCTTTTCCTTCGCGCACTCCCAATGCTCATTCTCAAGCTCCCTCTCAGCCTCGGCACACATCAGCTCCCGCGGTGCAAACGTCAGGCGATTTCTCCCACGTCGCAGGCCTTCGGGCACCTCAGGCTTAGTGCCGCTGCTGCTCCTCACCTTCTCTCGTTTGTCGTTTCACAGCCAAACACACAGTGGCCCTCCGTGCCTCCTTGGTTCCTGCCAGCGCCCGCACTCTGTCTCCCCTGCGGTGGCAGCACGGAAAGCTCTCGCTCTTCCTCCTCCTTTGCCAGCGCTTTCATCGCAGCGAAACGCAACGCTCAGCTGCACTTGCCTTGCCTCCCGACGCTATGACTACGTTTTCCCGAGCTCGCTCTCCCTTTCGGCACAGACCAGCTTCCCGAAGCGCAAACGTCCCCGTCCAGCCGTTTCTCCCACAGCAAAGGTGACGGCAGCACGGAAAGCTGCTGCCGCTGCTCCCTCGCCTTCCCTCACCACCGCGTTCACGGCCAAAAGCACACTGGGGCTGCGTGCTCGCCCAGCTCCTAAAACTGCCCCCACTCTCCGACTCGCTGTCACGATCGGCAGAGCCCTGCTCCCGCACCGCAAGCGTCCAGCCCAGTTCCGCCACAGCGAAGGCGAAAGCACTCGGAGCTCTTGCTGCTCTTCAGCTTTGCTCGCCGCTTCATTCACAGCCAAACACCACTGCGGCTGCGTGCTCAGCCCGGCTCCTAAAACTGCCCAAACTCTCTCTCACTGTCACGATCGGCAGAGCCCTGCCTCCCGCGCCGCAAACCTCCAGCCAGTTCTCCCACAGCGAAAGCGCTCAAAGCCCTGGCTGGCTCCTCGCCTTCCGTTGCGTGTTGTCGCACAGCCGAAGAGACAGCGGCGCTCCGCGCCTGCTTCTTTCCTGACGGTGCCCGCACTCGGACGCTGCGGTGGCAGCAGGGAGGAGCTCTCGCTCTGCCTCACCCCTTCCTGCGCCAGCGCTCTCACAGTGACACACGCGCAACGGTGAACTGCTCTCGCTTTTCCTTCGCGCACTCCCAATGCTCATTCTCAAGCTCCCTCTCAGCCTCGGCACACATCAGCTCCCGCGGTGCAAACGTCAGGCGATTTCTCCCACGTCGCAGGCCTTCGGGCACCTCAGGCTTAGTGCCGCTGCTGCTCCTCACCTTCTCTCGTTTGTCGTTTCACAGCCAAACACACAGTGGCCCTCCGTGCCTCCTTGGTTCCTGCCAGCGCCCGCACTCTGTCTCCCCTGCGGTGGCAGCACGGAAAGCTCTCGCTCTTCCTCCTCCTTTGCCAGCGCTTTCATCGCAGCGAAACGCAACGCTCAGCTGCACTTGCCTTGCCTCCCGACGCTATGACTACGTTTTCCCGAGCTCGCTCTCCCTTTCGGCACAGACCAGCTTCCCGAAGCGCAAACGTCCGTCCAGCCGTTTCTCCCACAGCAAAGGTGACGGCAGCACGGAAAGCTGCTGCCGCTGCTCCCTCGCCTTCCCTCACCACCGCGTTCACGGCCAAACGCACACTGGGGCTGCGTGCTCGCCCAGCTCCTAAAACTGCCCCCACTCTCCGACTCGCTGTCACGATCGGCAGAGCCCTGCTCCCGCACCGCAAGCGTCCAGCCCAGTTCCGCCACAGCGAGGGCGAAAGCACTCGGAGCTCTTGCTGCTCTTCAGCTTTGCTCGCCGCTTCATTCACAGCCAAACGCCACTGCGGCTGCGTGCTCAGCCCGGCTCCTAAAACTGCCCAAACTCTCTCTCACTGTCACGATCGGCAGAGCCCTGCCTCCCGCGCCGCAAACCTCCAGCCAGTTCTCCCACAGCGAAAGCGCTCAAAGCCCTGGCTGGCTCCTCGCCTTCCGTTGCGTGTTGTCGCACAGCCGAAGAGACAGCGGCGCTCCGCGCCTGCTTCTTTCCTGACGGTGCCCGCACTCGGACGCTGCGGTGGCAGCAGGGAGGAGCTCTCGCTCTGCCTCACCCCTTCCTTCGCCAGCGCTCTCACAGTGACACACGCGCAACGGTGAACTGCTCTCGCTTTTCCTTCGCGCACTCCCAATGCTCATTCTCAAGCTCCCTCTCAGCCTCGGCACACATCAGCTCCCGCGGTGCAAACGTCAGGCGATTTCTCCCACGTCGCAGGCCTTCGGGCACCTCAGGCTTAGTGCCGCTGCTGCTCCTCACCTTCTCTCGTTTGTCGTTTCACAGCCAAACACACAGTGGCCCTCCGTGCCTCCTTGGTTCCTGCCAGCGCCCGCACTCTGTCTCCCCTGCGGTGGCAGCACGGAAAGCTCTCGCTCTTCCTCCTCCTTTGCCAGCGCTTTCATCGCAGCGAAACGCAACGCTCAGCTGCACTTGCCTTGCCTCCCGACGCTATGACTACGTTTTCCCGAGCTCGCTCTCCCTTTCGGCACAGACCAGCTTCCCGAAGCGCAAACGTCCGTCCAGCCGTTTCTCCCACAGCAAAGGTGACGGCAGCACGGAAAGCTGCTGCCGCTGCTCCCTCGCCTTCCCTCACCACCGCGTTCACGGCCAAAAGCACACTGGGGCTGCGTGCTCGCCCAGCTCCTAAAACTGCCCCCACTCTCCGACTCGCTGTCACGATCGGCAGAGCCCTGCTCCCGCACCGCAAGCGTCCAGCCCAGTTCCGCCACAGCGAAGGCGAAAGCACTCGGAGCTCTTGCTGCTCTTCAGCTTTGCTCGCCGCTTCATTCACAGCCAAACGCCACTGCGGCTGCGTGCTCAGCCCGGCTCCTAAAACTGCCCAAACTCTCTCTCACTGTCACGATCGGCAGAGCCCTGCCTCCCGCGCCGCAAACCTCCAGCCAGTTCTCCCACAGCGAAAGCGCTCAAAGCCCTGGCTGGCTTCTCGCCTTCCGTTGCGTGTTGTCGCACAGCCGAAGAGACAGCGGCGCTCCGCGCCTGCTTCTTTCCTGACGGTGCCCGCACTCGGACGCTGCGGTGGCAGCAGGGAGGAGCTCTCGCTCTGCCTCACCCCTTCCTGCGCCAGCGCTCTCACAGTGACACACGCGCAACGGTGAACTGCTCTCGCTTTTCCTTCGCGCACTCCCAATGCTCATTCTCAAGCTCCCTCTCAGCCTCGGCACACATCAGCTCCCGCGGTGCAAACGTCAGGCGATTTCTCCCACGTCGCAGGCCTTCGGGCACCTCAGGCTTAATGCCGCTGCTGCTCCTCACCTTCTCTCGTTTGTCGTTTCACAGCCAAACACACAGTGGCCCTCCGTGCCTCCTTGGTTCCTGCCAGCGCCCGCACTCTGTCTCCCCTGCGGTGGCAGCACGGAAAGCTCTCGCTCTTCCTCCTCCTTTGCCAGCGCTTTCATCGCAGCGAAACGCAACGCTCAGCTGCACTTGCCTTGCCTCCCGACGCTATGACTACGTTTTCCCGAGCTCGCTCTCCCTTTCGGCACAGACCAGCTTCCCGAAGCGCAAACGTCCGTCCAGCCGTTTCTCCCACAGCAAAGGTGACGGCAGCACGGAAAGCTGCTGCCGCTGCTCCCTCGCCTTCCCTCACCACCGCGTTCACGGCCAAAAGCACACTGGGGCTGCGTGCTCGCCCAGCTCCTAAAACTGCCCCCACTCTCCGACTCGCTGTCACGATCGGCAGAGCCCTGCTCCCGCACCGCAAGCGTCCAGCCCAGTTCCGCCACAGCGAAGGCGAAAGCACTCGGAGCTCTTGCTGCTCTTCAGCTTTGCTCGCCGCTTCATTCACAGCCAAACGCCACTGCGGCTGCGTGCTCAGCCCGGCTCCTAAAACTGCCCAAACTCTCTCTCACTGTCACGATCGGCAGAGCCCTGCCTCCCGCGCCGCAAACCTCCAGCCAGTTCTCCCACAGTGAAAGCACTCAAAGCCCTGGCTGGCTCCTCGCCTTCCGTTGCGTGTTGTCGCACAGCCGAAGAGACAGCGGCGCTCCGCGCCTGCTTCTTTCCTGACGGTGCCCGCACTCGGACGCTGCGGTGGCAGCAGGGAGGAGCTCTCGCTCTGCCTCACCCCTTCCTGCGCCAGCGCTCTCACAGTGACACACGCGCAACGGTGAACTGCTCTCGCTTTTCCTTCGCGCACTCCCAATGCTCATTCTCAAGCTCCCTCTCAGCCTCGGCACACATCAGCTCCCGCGGTGCAAACGTCAGGCGATTTCTCCCACGTCGCAGGCCTTCGGGCACCTCAGGCTTAGTGCCGCTGCTGCTCCTCACCTTCTCTCGTTTGTCGTTTCACAGCCAAACACACAGTGGCCCTCCGTGCCTCCTTGGTTCCTGCCAGCGCCCGCACTCTGTCTCCCCTGCGGTGGCAGCACGGAAAGCTCTCGCTCTTCCTCCTCCTTTGCCAGCGCTTTCATCGCAGCGAAACGCAACGCTCAGCTGCACTTGCCTTGCCTCCCGACGCTATGACTACGTTTTCCCGAGCTCGCTCTCCCTTTCGGCACAGACCAGCTTCCCGAAGCGCAAACGTCCGTCCAGCCGTTTCTCCCACAGCAAAGGTGACGGCAGCACGGAAAGCTGCTGCCGCTGCTCCCTCGCCTTCCCTCACCACCGCGTTCACGGCCAAAAGCACACTGGGGCTGCGTGCTCGCCCAGCTCCTAAAACTGCCCCCACTCTCCGACTCGCTGTCACGATCGGCAGAGCCCTGCTCCCGCACCGCAAGCGTCCAGCCCAGTTCCGCCACAGCGAAGGCGAAAGCACTCGGAGCTCTTGCTGCTCTTCAGCTTTGCTCGCCGCTTCATTCACAGCCAAACGCCACTGCGGCTGCGTGCTCAGCCCGGCTCCTAAAACTGCCCAAACTCTCTCTCACTGTCACGATCGGCAGAGCCCTGCCTCCTGCGCCGCAAACCTCCAGCCAGTTCTCCCACAGCGAAAGCGCTCAAAGCCCTGGCTGGCTCCTCGCCTTCCGTTGCGTGTTGTCGCACAGCCGAAGAGACAGCGGCGCTCCGCGCCTGCTTCTTTCCTGACGGTGCCCGCACTCGGACGCTGCGGTGGCAGCAGGGAGGAGCTCTCGCTCTGCCTCACCCCTTCCTGCGCCAGCGCTCTCACAGTGACACACGCGCAACGGTGAACTGCTCTCGCTTTTCCTTCGCGCACTCCCAATGCTCATTCTCAAGCTCCCTCTCAGCCTCGGCACACATCAGCTCCCGCGGTGCAAACGTCAGGCGATTTCTCCCACGTCGCAGGCCTTCGGGCACCTCAGGCTTAGTGCCGCTGCTGCTCCTCACCTTCTCTCGTTTGTCGTTTCACAGCCAAACACACAGTGGCCCTCCGTGCCTCCTTGGTTCCTGCCAGCGCCCGCACTCTGTCTCCCCTGCGGTGGCAGCACGGAAAGCTCTCGCTCTTCCTCCTCCTTTGCCAGCGCTTTCATCGCAGCGAAACGCAACGCTCAGCTGCACTTGCCTTGCCTCCCGACGCTATGACTACGTTTTCCCGAGCTCGCTCTCCCTTTCGGCACAGACCAGCTTCCCGAAGCGCAAACGTCCCCGTCCAGCCGTTTCTCCCACAGCAAAGGTGACGGCAGCACGGAAAGCTGCTGCCGCTGCTCCCTCGCCTTCCCTCACCACCGCGTTCACGGCCAAAAGCACACTGGGGCTGCGTGCTCGCCCAGCTCCTAAAACTGCCCCCACTCTCCGACTCGCTGTCACGATCGGCAGAGCCCTGCTCCCGCACCGCAAGCGTCCAGCCCAGTTCCGCCACAGCGAAGGCGAAAGCACTCGGAGCTCTTGCTGCTCTTCAGCTTTGCTCGCCGCTTCATTCACAGCCAAACACCACTGCGGCTGCGTGCTCAGCCCGGCTCCTAAAACTGCCCAAACTCTCTCTCACTGTCACGATCGGCAGAGCCCTGCCTCCCGCGCCGCAAACCTCCAGCCAGTTCTCCCACAGCGAAAGCGCTCAAAGCCCTGGCTGGCTCCTCGCCTTCCGTTGCGTGTTGTCGCACAGCCGAAGAGACAGCGGCGCTCCGCGCCTGCTTCTTTCCTGACGGTGCCCGCACTCGGACGCTGCGGTGGCAGCAGGGAGGAGCTCTCGCTCTGCCTCACCCCTTCCTGCGCCAGCGCTCTCACAGTGACACACGCGCAACGGTGAACTGCTCTCGCTTTTCCTTCGCGCACTCCCAATGCTCATTCTCAAGCTCCCTCTCAGCCTCGGCACACATCAGCTCCCGCGGTGCAAACGTCAGGCGATTTCTCCCACGTCGCAGGCCTTCGGGCACCTCAGGCTTAGTGCCGCTGCTGCTCCTCACCTTCTCTCGTTTGTCGTTTCACAGCCAAACACACAGTGGCCCTCCGTGCCTCCTTGGTTCCTGCCAGCGCCCGCACTCTGTCTCCCCTGCGGTGGCAGCACGGAAAGCTCTCGCTCTTCCTCCTCCTTTGCCAGCGCTTTCATCGCAGCGAAACGCAACGCTCAGCTGCACTTGCCTTGCCTCCCGACGCTATGACTACGTTTTCCCGAGCTCGCTCTCCCTTTCGGCACAGACCAGCTTCCCGAAGCGCAAACGTCCGTCCAGCCGTTTCTCCCACAGCAAAGGTGACGGCAGCACGGAAAGCTGCTGCCGCTGCTCCCTCGCCTTCCCTCACCACCGCGTTCACGGCCAAACGCACACTGGGGCTGCGTGCTCGCCCAGCTCCTAAAACTGCCCCCACTCTCCGACTCGCTGTCACGATCGGCAGAGCCCTGCTCCCGCACCGCAAGCGTCCAGCCCAGTTCCGCCACAGCGAGGGCGAAAGCACTCGGAGCTCTTGCTGCTCTTCAGCTTTGCTCGCCGCTTCATTCACAGCCAAACGCCACTGCGGCTGCGTGCTCAGCCCGGCTCCTAAAACTGCCCAAACTCTCTCTCACTGTCACGATCGGCAGAGCCCTGCCTCCCGCGCCGCAAACCTCCAGCCAGTTCTCCCACAGCGAAAGCGCTCAAAGCCCTGGCTGGCTCCTCGCCTTCCGTTGCGTGTTGTCGCACAGCCGAAGAGACAGCGGCGCTCCGCGCCTGCTTCTTTCCTGACGGTGCCCGCACTCGGACGCTGCGGTGGCAGCAGGGAGGAGCTCTCGCTCTGCCTCACCCCTTCCTTCGCCAGCGCTCTCACAGTGACACACGCGCAACGGTGAACTGCTCTCGCTTTTCCTTCGCGCACTCCCAATGCTCATTCTCAAGCTCCCTCTCAGCCTCGGCACACATCAGCTCCCGCGGTGCAAACGTCAGGCGATTTCTCCCACGTCGCAGGCCTTCGGGCACCTCAGGCTTAGTGCCGCTGCTGCTCCTCACCTTCTCTCGTTTGTCGTTTCACAGCCAAACACACAGTGGCCCTCCGTGCCTCCTTGGTTCCTGCCAGCGCCCGCACTCTGTCTCCCCTGCGGTGGCAGCACGGAAAGCTCTCGCTCTTCCTCCTCCTTTGCCAGCGCTTTCATCGCAGCGAAACGCAACGCTCAGCTGCACTTGCCTTGCCTCCCGACGCTATGACTACGTTTTCCCGAGCTCGCTCTCCCTTTCGGCACAGACCAGCTTCCCGAAGCGCAAACGTCCGTCCAGCCGTTTCTCCCACAGCAAAGGTGACGGCAGCACGGAAAGCTGCTGCCGCTGCTCCCTCGCCTTCCCTCACCACCGCGTTCACGGCCAAAAGCACACTGGGGCTGCGTGCTCGCCCAGCTCCTAAAACTGCCCCCACTCTCCGACTCGCTGTCACGATCGGCAGAGCCCTGCTCCCGCACCGCAAGCGTCCAGCCCAGTTCCGCCACAGCGAAGGCGAAAGCACTCGGAGCTCTTGCTGCTCTTCAGCTTTGCTCGCCGCTTCATTCACAGCCAAACGCCACTGCGGCTGCGTGCTCAGCCCGGCTCCTAAAACTGCCCAAACTCTCTCTCACTGTCACGATCGGCAGAGCCCTGCCTCCCGCGCCGCAAACCTCCAGCCAGTTCTCCCACAGCGAAAGCGCTCAAAGCCCTGGCTGGCTCCTCGCCTTCCGTTGCGTGTTGTCGCACAGCCGAAGAGACAGCGGCGCTCCGCGCCTGCTTCTTTCCTGACGGTGCCCGCACTCGGACGCTGCGGTGGCAGCAGGGAGGAGCTCTCGCTCTGCCTCACCCCTTCCTTCGCCAGCGCTCTCACAGTGACACACGCGCAACGGTGAACTGCTCTCGCTTTTCCTTCGCGCACTCCCAATGCTCATTCTCAAGCTCCCTCTCAGCCTCGGCACACATCAGCTCCCGCGGTGCAAACGTCAGGCGATTTCTCCCACGTCGCAGGCCTTCGGGCACCTCAGGCTTAATGCCGCTGCTGCTCCTCACCTTCTCTCGTTTGTCGTTTCACAGCCAAACACACAGTGGCCCTCCGTGCCTCCTTGGTTCCTGCCAGCGCCCGCACTCTGTCTCCCCTGCGGTGGCAGCACGGAAAGCTCTCGCTCTTCCTCCTCCTTTGCCAGCGCTTTCATCGCAGCGAAACGCAACGCTCAGCTGCACTTGCCTTGCCTCCCGACGCTATGACTACGTTTTCCCGAGCTCGCTCTCCCTTTCGGCACAGACCAGCTTCCCGAAGCGCAAACGTCCGTCCAGCCGTTTCTCCCAGAGCAAAGGTGACGGCAGCACGGAAAGCTGCTGCCG
This sequence comes from Pelecanus crispus, assembly GCF_030463565.1. NCBI lineage: Eukaryota > Metazoa > Chordata > Aves > Pelecaniformes > Pelecanidae > Pelecanus > Pelecanus crispus. The sequence continues at coordinate 14,646,389 of NC_134655.1, forward strand.
CTGCTCCCTCGCCTTCCCTCACCACCGCGTTCACGGCCAAAAGCACACTGGGGCTGCGTGCTCGCCCAGCTCCTAAAACTGCCCCCACTCTCCGACTCGCTGTCACGATCGGCAGAGCCCTGCTCCCGCACCGCAAGCGTCCAGCCCAGTTCCGCCACAGCGAAGGCGAAAGCACTCGGAGCTCTTGCTGCTCTTCAGCTTTGCTCGCCGCTTCATTCACAGCCAAACACCACTGCGGCTGCGTGCTCAGCCCGGCTCCTAAAACTGCCCAAACTCTCTCTCACTGTCACGATCGGCAGAGCCCTGCCTCCCGCGCCGCAAACCTCCAGCCAGTTCTCCCACAGCGAAAGCACTCAAAGCCCTGGCTGGCTCCTCGCCTTCCGTTGCGTGTTGTCGCACAGCCGAAGAGACAGCGGCGCTCCGCGCCTGCTTCTTTCCTGACGGTGCCCGCACTCGGACGCTGCGGTGGCAGCAGGGAGGAGCTCTCGCTCTGCCTCACCCCTTCCTTCGCCAGCGCTCTCACAGTGACACACGCGCAACGGTGAACTGCTCTCGCTTTTCCTTCGCGCACTCCCAATGCTCATTCTCAAGCTCCCTCTCAGCCTCGGCACACATCAGCTCCCGCGGTGCAAACGTCAGGCGATTTCTCCCACGTCGCAGGCCTTCGGGCACCTCAGGCTTAGTGCCGCTGCTGCTCCTCACCTTCTCTCGTTTGTCGTTTCACAGCCAAACACACAGTGGCCCTCCGTGCCTCCTTGGTTCCTGCCAGCGCCCGCACTCTGTCTCCCCTGCGGTGGCAGCACGGAAAGCTCTCGCTCTTCCTCCTCCTTTGCCAGCGCTTTCATCGCAGCGAAACGCAACGCTCAGCTGCACTTGCCTTGCCTCCCGACGCTATGACTACGTTTTCCCGAGCTCGCTCTCCCTTTCGGCACAGACCAGCTTCCCGAAGCGCAAACGTCCGTCCAGCCGTTTCTCCCACAGCAAAGGTGACGGCAGCACGGAAAGCTGCTGCCGCTGCTCCCTCGCCTTCCCTCACCACCGCGTTCACGGCCAAAAGCACACTGGGGCTGCGTGCTCGCCCAGCTCCTAAAACTGCCCCCACTCTCCGACTCGCTGTCACGATCGGCAGAGCCCTGCTCCCGCACCGCAAGCGTCCAGCCCAGTTCCGCCACAGCGAAGGCGAAAGCACTCGGAGCTCTTGCTGCTCTTCAGCTTTGCTCGCCGCTTCATTCACAGCCAAACGCCACTGCGGCTGCGTGCTCAGCCCGGCTCCTAAAACTGCCCAAACTCTCTCTCACTGTCACGATCGGCAGAGCCCTGCCTCCCGCGCCGCAAACCTCCAGCCAGTTCTCCCACAGCGAAAGCGCTCAAAGCCCTGGCTGGCTCCTCGCCTTCCGTTGCGTGTTGTCGCACAGCCGAAGAGACAGCGGCGCTCCGCGCCTGCTTCTTTCCTGACGGTGCCCGCACTCGGACGCTGCGGTGGCAGCAGGGAGGAGCTCTCGCTCTGCCTCACCCCTTCCTGCGCCAGCGCTCTCACAGTGACACACGCGCAACGGTGAACTGCTCTCGCTTTTCCTTCGCGCACTCCCAATGCTCATTCTCAAGCTCCCTCTCAGCCTCGGCACACATCAGCTCCCGCGGTGCAAACGTCAGGCGATTTCTCCCACGTCGCAGGCCTTCGGGCACCTCAGGCTTAGTGCCGCTGCTGCTCCTCACCTTCTCTCGTTTGTCGTTTCACAGCCAAACACACAGTGGCCCTCCGTGCCTCCTTGGTTCCTGCCAGCGCCCGCACTCTGTCTCCCCTGCGGTGGCAGCACGGAAAGCTCTCGCTCTTCCTCCTCCTTTGCCAGCGCTTTCATCGCAGCGAAACGCAACGCTCAGCTGCACTTGCCTTGCCTCCCGACGCTATGACTACGTTTTCCCGAGCTCGCTCTCCCTTTCGGCACAGACCAGCTTCCCGAAGCGCAAACGTCCCCGTCCAGCCGTTTCTCCCACAGCAAAGGTGACGGCAGCACGGAAAGCTGCTGCCGCTGCTCCCTCGCCTTCCCTCACCACCGCGTTCACGGCCAAAAGCACACTGGGGCTGCGTGCTCGCCCAGCTCCTAAAACTGCCCCCACTCTCCGACTCGCTGTCACGATCGGCAGAGCCCTGCTCCCGCACCGCAAGCGTCCAGCCCAGTTCCGCCACAGCGAAGGCGAAAGCACTCGGAGCTCTTGCTGCTCTTCAGCTTTGCTCGCCGCTTCATTCACAGCCAAACGCCACTGCGGCTGCGTGCTCAGCCCGGCTCCTAAAACTGCCCAAACTCTCTCTCACTGTCACGATCGGCAGAGCCCTGCCTCCCGCGCCGCAAACCTCCAGCCAGTTCTCCCACAGCGAAAGCGCTCAAAGCCCTGGCTGGCTCCTCGCCTTCCGTTGCGTGTTGTCGCACAGCCGAAGAGACAGCGGCGCTCCGCGCCTGCTTCTTTCCTGACGGTGCCCGCACTCGGACGCTGCGGTGGCAGCAGGGAGGAGCTCTCGCTCTGCCTCACCCCTTCCTGCGCCAGCGCTCTCACAGTGACACACGCGCAACGGTGAACTGCTCTCGCTTTTCCTTCGCGCACTCCCAATGCTCATTCTCAAGCTCCCTCTCAGCCTCGGCACACATCAGCTCCCGCGGTGCAAACGTCAGGCGATTTCTCCCACGTCGCAGGCCTTCGGGCACCTCAGGCTTAGTGCCGCTGCTGCTCCTCACCTTCTCTCGTTTGTCGTTTCACAGCCAAACACACAGTGGCCCTCCGTGCCTCCTTGGTTCCTGCCAGCGCCCGCACTCTGTCTCCCCTGCGGTGGCAGCACGGAAAGCTCTCGCTCTTCCTCCTCCTTTGCCAGCGCTTTCATCGCAGCGAAACGCAACGCTCAGCTGCACTTGCCTTGCCTCCCGACGCTATGACTACGTTTTCCCGAGCTCGCTCTCCCTTTCGGCACAGACCAGCTTCCCGAAGCGCAAACGTCCGTCCAGCCGTTTCTCCCACAGCAAAGGTGACGGCAGCACGGAAAGCTGCTGCCGCTGCTCCCTCGCCTTCCCTCACCACTGCGTTCACGGCCAAACGCACACTGGGGCTGCGTGCTCGCCCAGCTCCTAAAACTGCCCCCACTCTCCGACTCGCTGTCACGATCGGCAGAGCCCTGCTCCCGCACCGCAAGCGTCCAGCCCAGTTCCGCCACAGCGAAGGCGAAAGCACTCGGAGCTCTTGCTGCTCTTCAGCTTTGCTCGCCGCTTCATTCACAGCCAAACGCCACTGCGGCTGCGTGCTCAGCCCGGCTCCTAAAACTGCCCAAACTCTCTCTCACTGTCACGATCGGCAGAGCCCTGCCTCCCGCGCCGCAAACCTCCAGCCAGTTCTCCCACAGCGAAAGCACTCAAAGCCCTGGCTGGCTCCTCGCCTTCCGTTGCGTGTTGTCGCACAGCCGAAGAGACAGCGGCGCTCCGCGCCTGCTTCTTTCCTGACGGTGCCCGCACTCGGACGCTGCGGTGGCAGCAGGGAGGAGCTCTCGCTCTGCCTCACCCCTTCCTTCGCCAGCGCTCTCACAGTGACACACGCGCAACGGTGAACTGCTCTCGCTTTTCCTTCGCGCACTCCCAATGCTCATTCTCAAGCTCCCTCTCAGCCTCGGCACACATCAGCTCCCGCGGTGCAAACGTCAGGCGATTTCTCCCACGTCGCAGGCCTTCGGGCACCTCAGGCTTAATGCCGCTGCTGCTCCTCACCTTCTCTCGTTTGTCGTTTCACAGCCAAACACACAGTGGCCCTCCGTGCCTCCTTGGTTCCTGCCAGCGCCCGCACTCTGTCTCCCCTGCGGTGGCAGCACGGAAAGCTCTCGCTCTTCCTCCTCCTTTGCCAGCGCTTTCATCGCAGCGAAACGCAACGCTCAGCTGCACTTGCCTTGCCTCCCGACGCTATGACTACGTTTTCCCGAGCTCGCTCTCCCTTTCGGCACAGACCAGCTTCCCGAAGCGCAAACGTCCCCGTCCAGCCGTTTCTCCCACAGCAAAGGTGACGGCAGCACGGAAAGCTGCTGCCGCTGCTCCCTCGCCTTCCCTCACCACCGCGTTCACGGCCAAAAGCACACTGGGGCTGCGTGCTCGCCCAGCTCCTAAAACTGCCCCCACTCTCCGACTCGCTGTCACGATCGGCAGAGCCCTGCTCCCGCACCGCAAGCGTCCAGCCCAGTTCCGCCACAGCGAAGGCGAAAGCACTCGGAGCTCTTGCTGCTCTTCAGCTTTGCTCGCCGCTTCATTCACAGCCAAACACCACTGCGGCTGCGTGCTCAGCCCGGCTCCTAAAACTGCCCAAACTCTCTCTCACTGTCACGATCGGCAGAGCCCTGCCTCCCGCGCCGCAAACCTCCAGCCAGTTCTCCCACAGCGAAAGCACTCAAAGCCCTGGCTGGCTCCTCGCCTTCCGTTGCGTGTTGTCGCACAGCCGAAGAGACAGCGGCGCTCCGCGCCTGCTTCTTTCCTGACGGTGCCCGCACTCGGACGCTGCGGTGGCAGCAGGGAGGAGCTCTCGCTCTGCCTCACCCCTTCCTTCGCCAGCGCTCTCACAGTGACACACGCGCAACGGTGAACTGCTCTCGCTTTTCCTTCGCGCACTCCCAATGCTCATTCTCAAGCTCCCTCTCAGCCTCGGCACACATCAGCTCCCGCGGTGCAAACGTCAGGCGATTTCTCCCACGTCGCAGGCCTTCGGGCACCTCAGGCTTAGTGCCGCTGCTGCTCCTCACCTTCTCTCGTTTGTCGTTTCACAGCCAAACACACAGTGGCCCTCCGTGCCTCCTTGGTTCCTGCCAGCGCCCGCACTCTGTCTCCCCTGCGGTGGCAGCACGGAAAGCTCTCGCTCTTCCTCCTCCTTTGCCAGCGCTTTCATCGCAGCGAAACGCAACGCTCAGCTGCACTTGCCTTGCCTCCCGACGCTATGACTACGTTTTCCCGAGCTCGCTCTCCCTTTCGGCACAGACCAGCTTCCCGAAGCGCAAACGTCCGTCCAGCCGTTTCTCCCACAGCAAAGGTGACGGCAGCACGGAAAGCTGCTGCCGCTGCTCCCTCGCCTTCCCTCACCACCGCGTTCACGGCCAAAAGCACACTGGGGCTGCGTGCTCGCCCAGCTCCTAAAACTGCCCCCACTCTCCGACTCGCTGTCACGATCGGCAGAGCCCTGCTCCCGCACCGCAAGCGTCCAGCCCAGTTCCGCCACAGCGAAGGCGAAAGCACTCGGAGCTCTTGCTGCTCTTCAGCTTTGCTCGCCGCTTCATTCACAGCCAAACGCCACTGCGGCTGCGTGCTCAGCCCGGCTCCTAAAACTGCCCAAACTCTCTCTCACTGTCACGATCGGCAGAGCCCTGCCTCCCGTGCCGCAAACCTCCAGCCAGTTCTCCCACAGCGAAAGCACTCAAAGCCCTGGCTGGCTCCTCGCCTTCCGTTGCGTGTTGTCGCACAGCCGAAGAGACAGCGGCGCTCCGCGCCTGCTTCTTTCCTGACGGTGCCCGCACTCGGACGCTGCGGTGGCAGCAGGGAGGAGCTCTCGCTCTGCCTCACCCCTTCCTTCGCCAGCGCTCTCACAGTGACACACGCGCAACGGTGAACTGCTCTCGCTTTTCCTTCGCGCACTCCCAATGCTCATTCTCAAGCTCCCTCTCAGCCTCGGCACACATCAGCTCCCGCGGTGCAAACGTCAGGCGATTTCTCCCACGTCGCAGGCCTTCGGGCACCTCAGGCTTAATGCCGCTGCTGCTCCTCACCTTCTCTCGTTTGTCGTTTCACAGCCAAACACACAGTGGCCCTCCGTGCCTCCTTGGTTCCTGCCAGCGCCCGCACTCTGTCTCCCCTGCGGTGGCAGCACGGAAAGCTCTCGCTCTTCCTCCTCCTTTGCCAGCGCTTTCATCGCAGCGAAACGCAACGCTCAGCTGCACTTGCCTTGCCTCCCGACGCTATGACTACGTTTTCCCGAGCTCGCTCTCCCTTTCGGCACAGACCAGCTTCCCGAAGCGCAAACGTCCCCGTCCAGCCGTTTCTCCCACAGCAAAGGTGACGGCAGCACGGAAAGCTGCTGCCGCTGCTCCCTCGCCTTCCCTCACCACCGCGTTCACGGCCAAACGCACACTGGGGCTGCGTGCTCGCCCAGCTCCTAAAACTGCCCCCACTCTCCGACTCGCTGTCACGATCGGCAGAGCCCTGCTCCCGCACCGCAAGCGTCCAGCCCAGTTCCGCCACAGCGAAGGCAAAAGCACTCGGAGCTCTTTCTGCTCTTCAGCTTTGCTCGCCGCTTCATTCACAGCCAAACGCCACTGCGGCTGCGTGCTCAGCCCGGCTCCTAAAACTGCCCAAACTCTCTCTCACTGTCACGATCGGCAGAGCCCTGCCTCCCGCGCCGCAAACCTCCAGCCAGTTCTCCCACAGCGAAAGCGCTCAAAGCCCTGGCTGGCTCCTCGCCTTCCGTTGCGTGTTGTCGCACAGCCGAAGAGACAGCGGCGCTCCGCGCCTGCTTCTTTCCTGACGGTGCCCGCACTCGGACGCTGCGGTGGCAGCAGGGAGGAGCTCTCGCTCTGCCTCACCCCTTCCTGCGCCAGCGCTCTCACAGTGACACACGCGCAACGGTGAACTGCTCTCGCTTTTCCTTCGCGCACTCCCAATGCTCATTCTCAAGCTCCCTCTCAGCCTCGGCACACATCAGCTCCCGCGGTGCAAACGTCAGGCGATTTCTCCCACGTCGCAGGCCTTCGGGCACCTCAGGCTTAGTGCCGCTGCTGCTCCTCACCTTCTCTCGTTTGTCGTTTCACAGCCAAACACACAGTGGCCCTCCGTGCCTCCTTGGTTCCTGCCAGCGCCCGCACTCTGTCTCCCCTGCGGTGGCAGCACGGAAAGCTCTCGCTCTTCCTCCTCCTTTGCCAGCGCTTTCATCGCAGCGAAACGCAACGCTCAGCTGCACTTGCCTTGCCTCCCGACGCTATGACTACGTTTTCCCGAGCTCGCTCTCCCTTTCGGCACAGACCAGCTTCCCGAAGCGCAAACGTCCCCGTCCAGCCGTTTCTCCCACAGCAAAGGTGACGGCAGCACGGAAAGCTGCTGCCGCTGCTCCCTCGCCTTCCCTCACCACCGCGTTCACGGCCAAACGCACACTGGGGCTGCGTGCTCGCCCAGCTCCTAAAACTGCCCCCACTCTCCGACTCGCTGTCACGATCGGCAGAGCCCTGCTCCCGCACCGCAAGCGTCCAGCCCAGTTCCGCCACAGCGAAGGCGAAAGCACTCGGAGCTCTTGCTGCTCTTCAGCTTTGCTCGCCGCTTCATTCACAGCCAAACGCCACTGCGGCTGCGTGCTCAGCCCGGCCCCTAAAACTGCCCAAACTCTCTCTCACTGTCACGATCGGCAGAGCCCTGCCTCCCGCGCCGCAAACCTCCAGCCAGTTCTCCCACAGCGAAAGCACTCAAAGCCCTGGCTGGCTCCTCGCCTTCCGTTGCGTGTTGTCGCACAGCCGAAGAGACAGCGGCGCTCCGCGCCTGCTTCTTTCCTGACGGTGCCCGCACTCGGACGCTGCGGTGGCAGCAGGGAGGAGCTCTCGCTCTGCCTCACCCCTTCCTTCGCCAGCGCTCTCACAGTGACACACGCGCAACGGTGAACTGCTCTCGCTTTTCCTTCGCGCACTCCCAATGCTCATTCTCAAGCTCCCTCTCAGCCTCGGCACACATCAGCTCCCGCGGTGCAAACGTCAGGCGATTTCTCCCACGTCGCAGGCCTTCGGGCACCTCAGGCTTAGTGCCGCTGCTGCTCCTCACCTTCTCTCGTTTGTCGTTTCACAGCCAAACACACAGTGGCCCTCCGTGCCTCCTTGGTTCCTGCCAGCGCCCGCACTCTGTCTCCCCTGCGGTGGCAGCACGGAAAGCTCTCGCTCTTCCTCCTCCTTTGCCAGCGCTTTCATCGCAGCGAAACGCAACGCTCAGCTGCACTTGCCTTGCCTCCCGACGCTATGACTACGTTTTCCCGAGCTCGCTCTCCCTTTCGGCACAGACCAGCTTCCCGAAGCGCAAACGTCTGTCCAGCCGTTTCTCCCACAGCAAAGGTGACGGCAGCACGGAAAGCTGCTGCCGCTGCTCCCTCGCCTTCCCTCACCACCGCGTTCACGGCCAAAAGCACACTGGGGCTGCGTGCTCGCCCAGCTCCTAAAACTGCCCCCACTCTCCGACTCGCTGTCACGATCGGCAGAGCCCTGCTCCCGCACCGCAAGCGTCCAGCCCAGTTCCGCCACAGCGAAGGCGAAAGCACTCGGAGCTCTTGCTGCTCTTCAGCTTTGCTCGCCGCTTCATTCACAGCCAAACGCCACTGCGGCTGCGTGCTCAGCCCGGCTCCTAAAACTGCCCAAACTCTCTCTCACTGTCACGATCGGCAGAGCCCTGCCTCCCGCGCTGCAAACCTCCAGCCAGTTCTCCCACAGCGAAAGCGCTCAAAGCCCTGGCTGGCTCCTCGCCTTCCGTTGCGTGTTGTCGCACAGCCGAAGAGACAGCGGCGCTCCGCGCCTGCTTCTTTCCTGACGGTGCCCGCACTCGGACGCTGCGGTGGCAGCAGGGAGGAGCTCTCGCTCTGCCTCACCCCTTCCTGCGCCAGCGCTCTCACAGTGACACACGCGCAACGGTGAACTGCTCTCGCTTTTCCTTCGCGCACTCCCAATGCTCATTCTCAAGCTCCCTCTCAGCCTCGGCACACATCAGCTCCCGCGGTGCAAACGTCAGGCGATTTCTCCCACGTCGCAGGCCTTCGGGCACCTCAGGCTTAGTGCCGCTGCTGCTCCTCACCTTCTCTCGTTTGTCGTTTCACAGCCAAACACACAGTGGCCCTCCGTGCCTCCTTGGTTCCTGCCAGCGCCCGCACTCTGTCTCCCCTGCGGTGGCAGCACGGAAAGCTCTCGCTCTTCCTCCTCCTTTGCCAGCGCTTTCATCGCAGCGAAACGCAACGCTCAGCTGCACTTGCCTTGCCTCCCGACGCTATGACTACGTTTTCCCGAGCTCGCTCTCCCTTTCGGCACAGACCAGCTTCCCGAAGCGCAAACGTCCGTCCAGCCGTTTCTCCCACAGCAAAGGTGACGGCAGCACGGAAAGCTGCTGCCGCTGCTCCCTCGCCTTCCCTCACCACCGCGTTCACGGCCAAAAGCACACTGGGGCTGCGTGCTCGCCCAGCTCCTAAAACTGCCCCCACTCTCCGACTCGCTGTCACGATCGGCAGAGCCCTGCTCCCGCACCGCAAGCGTCCAGCCCAGTTCCGCCACAGCGAAGGCGAAAGCACTCGGAGCTCTTGCTGCTCTTCAGCTTTGCTCGCCGCTTCATTCACAGCCAAACGCCACTGCGGCTGCGTGCTCAGCCCGGCTCCTAAAACTGCCCAAACTCTCTCTCACTGTCACGATCGGCAGAGCCCTGCCTCCCGCGCCGCAAACCTCCAGCCAGTTCTCCCACAGCGAAAGCACTCAAAGCCCTGGCTGGCTCCTCGCCTTCCGTTGCGTGTTGTCGCACAGCCGAAGAGACAGCGGCGCTCCGCGCCTGCTTCTTTCCTGACGGTGCCCGCACTCGGACGCTGCGGTGGCAGCAGGGAGGAGCTCTCGCTCTGCCTCACCCCTTCCTGCGCCAGCGCTCTCACAGTGACACACGCGCAACGGTGAACTGCTCTCGCTTTTCCTTCGCGCACTCCCAATGCTCATTCTCAAGCTCCCTCTCAGCCTCGGCACACATCAGCTCCCGCGGTGCAAACGTCAGGCGATTTCTCCCACGTCGCAGGCCTTCGGGCACCTCAGGCTTAATGCCGCTGCTGCTCCTCACCTTCTCTCGTTTGTCGTTTCACAGCCAAACACACAGTGGCCCTCCGTGCCTCCTTGGTTCCTGCCAGCGCCCGCACTCTGTCTCCCCTGCGGTGGCAGCACGGAAAGCTCTCGCTCTTCCTCCTCCTTTGCCAGCGCTTTCATCGCAGCGAAACGCAACGCTCAGCTGCACTTGCCTTGCCTCCCGACGCTATGACTACGTTTTCCCGAGCTCGCTCTCCCTTTCGGCACAGACCAGCTTCCCGAAGCGCAAACGTCCCCGTCCAGCCGTTTCTCCCACAGCAAAGGTGACGGCAGCACGGAAAGCTGCTGCCGCTGCTCCCTCGCCTTCCCTCACCACCGCGTTCACGGCCAAACGCACACTGGGGCTGCGTGCTCGCCCAGCTCCTAAAACTGCCCCCACTCTCCGACTCGCTGTCACGATCGGCAGAGCCCTGCTCCCGCACCGCAAGCGTCCAGCCCAGTTCCGCCACAGCGAAGGCGAAAGCACTCGGAGCTCTTGCTGCTCTTCAGCTTTGCTCGCCGCTTCATTCACAGCCAAACGCCACTGCGGCTGCGTGCTCAGCCCGGCTCCTAAAACTGCCCAAACTCTCTCTCACTGTCACGATCGGCAGAGCCCTGCCTCCCGCGCCGCAAACCTCCAGCCAGTTCTCCCACAGCGAAAGCGCTCAAAGCCCTGGCTGGCTCCTCGCCTTCCGTTGCGTGTTGTCGCACAGCCGAAGAGACAGCGGCGCTCCGCGCCTGCTTCTTTCCTGACGGTGCCCGCACTCGGATGCTGCGGTGGCAGCAGGGAGGAGCTCTCGCTCTGCCTCACCCCTTCCTGCGCCAGCGCTCTCACAGTGACACACGCGCAACGGTGAACTGCTCTCGCTTTTCCTTCGCGCACTCCCAATGCTCATTCTCAAGCTCCCTCTCAGCCTCGGCACACATCAGCTCCCGCGGTGCAAACGTCAGGCGATTTCTCCCACGTCGCAGGCCTTCGGGCACCTCAGGCTTAGTGCCGCTGCTGCTCCTCACCTTCTCTCGTTTGTCGTTTCACAGCCAAACACACAGTGGCCCTCCGTGCCTCCTTGGTTCCTGCCAGCGCCCGCACTCTGTCTCCCCTGCGGTGGCAGCACGGAAAGCTCTCGCTCTTCCTCCTCCTTTGCCAGCGCTTTCATCGCAGCGAAACGCAACGCTCAGCTGCACTTGCCTTGCCTCCCGACGCTATGACTACGTTTTCCCGAGCTCGCTCTCCCTTTCGGCACAGACCAGCTTCCCGAAGCGCAAACGTCCCCGTCCAGCCGTTTCTCCCACAGCAAAGGTGACGGCAGCACGGAAAGCTGCTGCCGCTGCTCCCTCGCCTTCCCTCACCACCGCGTTCACGGCCAAAAGCACACTGGGGCTGCGTGCTCGCCCAGCTCCTAAAACTGCCCCCACTCTCCGACTCGCTGTCACGATCGGCAGAGCCCTGCTCCCGCACCGCAAGCGTCCAGCCCAGTTCCGCCACAGCGAAGGCGAAAGCACTCGGAGCTCTTGCTGCTCTTCAGCTTTGCTCGCCGCTTCATTCACAGCCAAACGCCACTGCGGCTGCGTGCTCAGCCCGGCCCCTAAAACTGCCCAAACTCTCTCTCACTGTCACGATCGGCAGAGCCCTGCCTCCCGCGCCGCAAACCTCCAGCCAGTTCTCCCACAGCGAAAGCACTCAAAGCCCTGGCTGGCTCCTCGCCTTCCGTTGCGTGTTGTCGCACAGCCGAAGAGACAGCGGCGCTCCGCGCCTGCTTCTTTCCTGACGGTGCCCGCACTCGGACGCTGCGGTGGCAGCAGGGAGGAGCTCTCGCTCTGCCTCACCCCTTCCTGCGCCAGCGCTCTCACAGTGACACACGCGCAACGGTGAACTGCTCTCGCTTTTCCTTCGCGCACTCCCAATGCTCATTCTCAAGCTCCCTCTCAGCCTCGGCACACATCAGCTCCCGCGGTGCAAACGTCAGGCGATTTCTCCCACGTCGCAGGCCTTCGGGCACCTCAGGCTTAGTGCCGCTGCTGCTCCTCACCTTCTCTCGTTTGTCGTTTCACAGCCAAACACACAGTGGCCCTCCGTGCCTCCTTGGTTCCTGCCAGCGCCCGCACTCTGTCTCCCCTGCGGTGGCAGCACGGAAAGCTCTCGCTCTTCCTCCTCCTTTGCCAGCGCTTTCATCGCAGCGAAACGCAACGCTCAGCTGCACTTGCCTTGCCTCCCGACGCTATGACTACGTTTTCCCGAGCTCGCTCTCCCTTTCGGCACAGACCAGCTTCCCGAAGCGCAAACGTCTGTCCAGCCGTTTCTCCCACAGCAAAGGTGACGGCAGCACGGAAAGCTGCTGCCGCTGCTCCCTCGCCTTCCCTCACCACCGCGTTCACGGCCAAAAGCACACTGGGGCTGCGTGCTCGCCCAGCTCCTAAAACTGCCCCCACTCTCCGACTCGCTGTCACGATCGGCAGAGCCCTGCTCCCGCACCGCAAGCGTCCAGCCCAGTTCCGCCACAGCGAAGGCGAAAGCACTCGGAGCTCTTGCTGCTCTTCAGCTTTGCTCGCCGCTTCATTCACAGCCAAACGCCACTGCGGCTGCGTGCTCAGCCCGGCTCCTAAAACTGCCCAAACTCTCTCTCACTGTCACGATCGGCAGAGCCCTGCCTCCCGCGCCGCAAACCTCCAGCCAGTTCTCCCACAGCGAAAGCGCTCAAAGCCCTGGCTGGCTCCTCGCCTTCCGTTGCGTGTTGTCGCACAGCCGAAGAGACAGCGGCGCTCCGCGCCTGCTTCTTTCCTGACGGTGCCCGCACTCGGACGCTGCGGTGGCAGCAGGGAGGAGCTCTCGCTCTGCCTCACCCCTTCCTGCGCCAGCGCTCTCACAGTGACACACGCGCAACGGTGAACTGCTCTCGCTTTTCCTTCGCGCACTCCCAATGCTCATTCTCAAGCTCCCTCTCAGCCTCGGCACACATCAGCTCCCGCGGTGCAAACGTCAGGCGATTTCTCCCACGTCGCAGGCCTTCGGGCACCTCAGGCTTAGTGCCGCTGCTGCTCCTCACCTTCTCTCGTTTGTCGTTTCACAGCCAAACACACAGTGGCCCTCCGTGCCTCCTTGGTTCCTGCCAGCGCCCGCACTCTGTCTCCCCTGCGGTGGCAGCACGGAAAGCTCTCGCTCTTCCTCCTCCTTTGCCAGCGCTTTCATCGCAGCGAAACGCAACGCTCAGCTGCACTTGCCTTGCCTCCCGACGCTATGACTACGTTTTCCCGAGCTCGCTCTCCCTTTCGGCACAGACCAGCTTCCCGAAGCGCAAACGTCCGTCCAGCCGTTTCTCCCACAGCAAAGGTGACGGCAGCACGGAAAGCTGCTGCCGCTGCTCCCTCGCCTTCCCTCACCACCGCGTTCACGGCCAAAAGCACACTGGGGCTGCGTGCTCGCCCAGCTCCTAAAACTGCCCCCACTCTCCGACTCGCTGTCACGATCGGCAGAGCCCTGCTCCCGCACCGCAAGCGTCCAGCCCAGTTCCGCCACAGCGAAGGCGAAAGCACTCGGAGCTCTTGCTGCTCTTCAGCTTTGCTCGCCGCTTCATTCACAGCCAAACGCCACTGCGGCTGCGTGCTCAGCCCGGCTCCTAAAACTGCCCAAACTCTCTCTCACTGTCACGATCGGCAGAGCCCTGCCTCCCGCGCCGCAAACCTCCAGCCAGTTCTCCCACAGCGAAAGCACTCAAAGCCCTGGCTGGCTCCTCGCCTTCCGTTGCGTGTTGTCGCACAGCCGAAGAGACAGCGGCGCTCCGCGCCTGCTTCTTTCCTGACGGTGCCCGCACTCGGACGCTGCGGTGGCAGCAGGGAGGAGCTCTCGCTCTGCCTCACCCCTTCCTGCGCCAGCGCTCTCACAGTGACACACGCGCAACGGTGAACTGCTCTCGCTTTTCCTTCGCGCACTCCCAATGCTCATTCTCAAGCTCCCTCTCAGCCTCGGCACACATCAGCTCCCGCGGTGCAAACGTCAGGCGATTTCTCCCACGTCGCAGGCCTTCGGGCACCTCAGGCTTAGTGCCGCTGCTGCTCCTCACCTTCTCTCGTTTGTCGTTTCACAGCCAAACACACAGTGGCCCTCCGTGCCTCCTTGGTTCCTGCCAGCGCCCGCACTCTGTCTCCCCTGCGGTGGCAGCACGGAAAGCTCTCGCTCTTCCTCCTCCTTTGCCAGCGCTTTCATCGCAGCGAAACGCAACGCTCAGCTGCACTTGCCTTGCCTCCCGACGCTATGACTACGTTTTCCCGAGCTCGCTCTCCCTTTCGGCACAGACCAGCTTCCCGAAGCGCAAACGTCCCCGTCCAGCCGTTTCTCCCACAGCAAAGGTGACGGCAGCACGGAAAGCTGCTGCCGCTGCTCCCTCGCCTTCCCTCACCACCGCGTTCACGGCCAAACGCACACTGGGGCTGCGTGCTCGCCCAGCTCCTAAAACTGCCCCCACTCTCCGACTCGCTGTCACGATCGGCAGAGCCCTGCTCCCGCACCGCAAGCGTCCAGCCCAGTTCCGCCACAGCGAAGGCGAAAGCACTCGGAGCTCTTGCTGCTCTTCAGCTTTGCTCGCCGCTTCATTCACAGCCAAACGCCACTGCGGCTGCGTGCTCAGCCCGGCTCCTAAAACTGCCCAAACTCTCTCTCACTGTCACGATCGGCAGAGCCCTGCCTCCCGCGCCGCAAACCTCCAGCCAGTTCTCCCACAGCGAAAGCACTCAAAGCCCTGGCTGGCTCCTCGCCTTCCGTTGCGTGTTGTCGCACAGCCGAAGAGACAGCGGCGCTCCGCGCCTGCTTCTTTCCTGACGGTGCCCGCACTCGGACGCTGCGGTGGCAGCAGGGAGGAGCTCTCGCTCTGCCTCACCCCTTCCTTCGCCAGCGCTCTCACAGTGACACACGCGCAACGGTGAACTGCTCTCGCTTTTCCTTCGCGCACTCCCAATGCTCATTCTCAAGCTCCCTCTCAGCCTCGGCACACATCAGCTCCCGCGGTGCAAACGTCAGGCGATTTCTCCCACGTCGCAGGCCTTCGGGCACCTCAGGCTTAGTGCCGCTGCTGCTCCTCACCTTCTCTCGTTTGTCGTTTCACAGCCAAACACACAGTGGCCCTCCGTGCCTCCTTGGTTCCTGCCAGCGCCCGCACTCTGTCTCCCCTGCGGTGGCAGCACGGAAAGCTCTCGCTCTTCCTCCTCCTTTGCCAGCGCTTTCATCGCAGCGAAACGCAACGCTCAGCTGCACTTGCCTTGCCTCCCGACGCTATGACTACGTTTTCCCGAGCTCGCTCTCCCTTTCGGCACAGACCAGCTTCCCGAAGCGCAAACGTCCGTCCAGCCGTTTCTCCCACAGCAAAGGTGACGGCAGCACGGAAAGCTGCTGCCGCTGCTCCCTCGCCTTCCCTCACCACCGCGTTCACGGCCAAAAGCACACTGGGGCTGCGTGCTCGCCCAGCTCCTAAAACTGCCCCCACTCTCCGACTCGCTGTCACGATCGGCAGAGCCCTGCTCCCGCACCGCAAGCGTCCAGCCCAGTTCCGCCACAGCGAAGGCGAAAGCACTCGGAGCTCTTGCTGCTCTTCAGCTTTGCTCGCCGCTTCATTCACAGCCAAACGCCACTGCGGCTGCGTGCTCAGCCCGGCTCCTAAAACTGCCCAAACTCTCTCTCACTGTCACGATCGGCAGAGCCCTGCCTCCCGCGCCGCAAACCTCCAGCCAGTTCTCCCACAGCGAAAGCGCTCAAAGCCCTGGCTGGCTCCTCGCCTTCCGTTGCGTGTTGTCGCACAGCCGAAGAGACAGCGGCGCTCCGCGCCTGCTTCTTTCCTGACGGTGCCCGCACTCGGACGCTGCGGTGGCAGCAGGGAGGAGCTCTCGCTCTGCCTCACCCCTTCCTGCGCCAGCGCTCTCACAGTGACACACGCGCAACGGTGAACTGCTCTCGCTTTTCCTTCGCGCACTCCCAATGCTCATTCTCAAGCTCCCTCTCAGCCTCGGCACACATCAGCTCCCGCGGTGCAAACGTCAGGCGATTTCTCCCACGTCGCAGGCCTTCGGGCACCTCAGGCTTAGTGCCGCTGCTGCTCCTCACCTTCTCTCGTTTGTCGTTTCACAGCCAAACACACAGTGGCCCTCCGTGCCTCCTTGGTTCCTGCCAGCGCCCGCACTCTGTCTCCCCTGCGGTGGCAGCACGGAAAGCTCTCGCTCTTCCTCCTCCTTTGCCAGCGCTTTCATCGCAGCGAAACGCAACGCTCAGCTGCACTTGCCTTGCCTCCCGACGCTATGACTACGTTTTCCCGAGCTCGCTCTCCCTTTCGGCACAGACCAGCTTCCCGAAGCGCAAACGTCCCCGTCCAGCCGTTTCTCCCACAGCAAAGGTGACGGCAGCACGGAAAGCTGCTGCCGCTGCTCCCTCGCCTTCCCTCACCACCGCGTTCACGGCCAAACGCACACTGGGGCTGCGTGCTCGCCCAGCTCCTAAAACTGCCCCCACTCTCCGACTCGCTGTCACGATCGGCAGAGCCCTGCTCCCGCACCGCAAGCGTCCAGCCCAGTTCCGCCACAGCGAAGGCGAAAGCACTCGGAGCTCTTGCTGCTCTTCAGCTTTGCTCGCCGCTTCATTCACAGCCAAACGCCACTGCGGCTGCGTGCTCAGCCCGGCTCCTAAAACTGCCCAAACTCTCTCTCACTGTCACGATCGGCAGAGCCCTGCCTCCCGCGCCGCAAACCTCCAGCCAGTTCTCCCACAGCGAAAGCACTCAAAGCCCTGGCTGGCTCCTCGCCTTCCGTTGCGTGTTGTCGCACAGCCGAAGAGACAGCGGCGCTCCGCGCCTGCTTCTTTCCTGACGGTGCCCGCACTCGGACGCTGCGGTGGCAGCAGGGAGGAGCTCTCGCTCTGCCTCACCCCTTCCTGCGCCAGCGCTCTCACAGTGACACACGCGCAACGGTGAACTGCTCTCGCTTTTCCTTCGCGCACTCCCAATGCTCATTCTCAAGCTCCCTCTCAGCCTCGGCACACATCAGCTCCCGCGGTGCAAACGTCAGGCGATTTCTCCCACGTCGCAGGCCTTCGGGCACCTCAGGCTTAGTGCCGCTGCTGCTCCTCACCTTCTCTCGTTTGTCGTTTCACAGCCAAACACACAGTGGCCCTCCGTGCCTCCTTGGTTCCTGCCAGCGCCCGCACTCTGTCTCCCCTGCGGTGGCAGCACGGAAAGCTCTCGCTCTTCCTCCTCCTTTGCCAGCGCTTTCATCGCAGCGAAACGCAACGCTCAGCTGCACTTGCCTTGCCTCCCGACGCTATGACTACGTTTTCCCGAGCTCGCTCTCCCTTTCGGCACAGACCAGCTTCCCGAAGCGCAAACGTCCGTCCAGCCGTTTCTCCCACAGCAAAGGTGACGGCAGCACGGAAAGCTGCTGCCGCTGCTCCCTCGCCTTCCCTCACCACCGCGTTCACGGCCAAAAGCACACTGGGGCTGCGTGCTCGCCCAGCTCCTAAAACTGCCCCCACTCTCCGACTCGCTGTCACGATCGGCAGAGCCCTGCTCCCGCACCGCAAGCGTCCAGCCCAGTTCCGCCACAGCGAAGGCGAAAGCACTCGGAGCTCTTGCTGCTCTTCAGCTTTGCTCGCCGCTTCATTCACAGCCAAACACCACTGCGGCTGCGTGCTCAGCCCGGCTCCTAAAACTGCCCAAACTCTCTCTCACTGTCACGATCGGCAGAGCCCTGCCTCCCGCGCCGCAAACCTCCAGCCAGTTCTCCCACAGCGAAAGCGCTCAAAGCCCTGGCTGGCTCCTCGCCTTCCGTTGCGTGTTGTCGCACAGCCGAAGAGACAGCGGCGCTCCGCGCCTGCTTCTTTCCTGACGGTGCCCGCACTCGGACGCTGCGGTGGCAGCAGGGAGGAGCTCTCGCTCTGCCTCACCCCTTCCTGCGCCAGCGCTCTCACAGTGACACACGCGCAACGGTGAACTGCTCTCGCTTTTCCTTCGCGCACTCCCAATGCTCATTCTCAAGCTCCCTCTCAGCCTCGGCACACATCAGCTCCCGCGGTGCAAACGTCAGGCGATTTCTCCCACGTCGCAGGCCTTCGGGCACCTCAGGCTTAGTGCCGCTGCTGCTCCTCACCTTCTCTCGTTTGTCGTTTCACAGCCAAACACACAGTGGCCCTCCGTGCCTCCTTGGTTCCTGCCAGCGCCCGCACTCTGTCTCCCCTGCGGTGGCAGCACGGAAAGCTCTCGCTCTTCCTCCTCCTTTGCCAGCGCTTTCATCGCAGCGAAACGCAACGCTCAGCTGCACTTGCCTTGCCTCCCGACGCTATGACTACGTTTTCCCGAGCTCGCTCTCCCTTTCGGCACAGACCAGCTTCCCGAAGCGCAAACGTCCGTCCAGCCGTTTCTCCCACAGCAAAGGTGACGGCAGCACGGAAAGCTGCTGCCGCTGCTCCCTCGCCTTCCCTCACCACCGCGTTCACGGCCAAAAGCACACTGGGGCTGCGTGCTCGCCCAGCTCCTAAAACTGCCCCCACTCTCCGACTCGCTGTCACGATCGGCAGAGCCCTGCTCCCGCACCGCAAGCGTCCAGCCCAGTTCCGCCACAGCGAAGGCGAAAGCACTCGGAGCTCTTGCTGCTCTTCAGCTTTGCTCGCCGCTTCATTCACAGCCAAACGCCACTGCGGCTGCGTGCTCAGCCCGGCTCCTAAAACTGCCCAAACTCTCTCTCACTGTCACGATCGGCAGAGCCCTGCCTCCCGCGCCGCAAACCTCCAGCCAGTTCTCCCACAGCGAAAGCGCTCAAAGCCCTGGCTGGCTCCTCGCCTTCCGTTGCGTGTTGTCGCACAGCCGAAGAGACAGCGGCGCTCCGCGCCTGCTTCTTTCCTGACGGTGCCCGCACTCGGACGCTGCGGTGGCAGCAGGGAGGAGCTCTCGCTCTGCCTCACCCCTTCCTTCGCCAGCGCTCTCACAGTGACACACGCGCAACGGTGAACTGCTCTCGCTTTTCCTTCGCGCACTCCCAATGCTCATTCTCAAGCTCCCTCTCAGCCTCGGCACACATCAGCTCCCGCGGTGCAAACGTCAGGCGATTTCTCCCACGTCGCAGGCCTTCGGGCACCTCAGGCTTAATGCCGCTGCTGCTCCTCACCTTCTCTCGTTTGTCGTTTCACAGCCAAACACACAGTGGCCCTCCGTGCCTCCTTGGTTCCTGCCAGCGCCCGCACTCTGTCTCCCCTGCGGTGGCAGCACGGAAAGCTCTCGCTCTTCCTCCTCCTTTGCCAGCGCTTTCATCACAGCGAAACGCAACGCTCAGCTGCACTTGCCTTGCCTCCCGACGCTATGACTACGTTTTCCCGAGCTCGCTCTCCCTTTCGGCACAGACCAGCTTCCCGAAGCGCAAACGTCCAGCCGTTTCTCCCACAGCAAAGGTGACGGCAGCACGGAAAGCTGCTGCCGCTGCTCCCTCGCCTTCCCTCACCACCGCGTTCACGGCCAAAAGCACACTGGGGCTGCGTGCTCGCCCAGCTCCTAAAACTGCCCCCACTCTCCGACTCGCTGTCACGATCGGCAGAGCCCTGCTCCCGCACCGCAAGCGTCCAGCCCAGTTCCGCCACAGCGAAGGCGAAAGCACTCGGAGCTCTTGCTGCTCTTCAGCTTTGCTCGCCGCTTCATTCACAGCCAAACGCCACTGCGGCTGCGTGCTCAGCCCGGCTCCTAAAACTGCCCAAACTCTCTCTCACTGTCACGATCGGCAGAGCCCTGCCTCCCGCGCCGCAAACCTCCAGCCAGTTCTCCCACAGCGAAAGCGCTCAAAGCCCTGGCTGGCTCCTCGCCTTCCGTTGCGTGTTGTCGCACAGCCGAAGAGACAGCGGCGCTCCGCGCCTGCTTCTTTCCTGACGGTGCCCGCACTCGGACGCTGCGGTGGCAGCAGGGAGGAGCTCTCGCTCTGCCTCACCCCTTCCTGCGCCAGCGCTCTCACAGTGACACACGCGCAACGGTGAACTGCTCTCGCTTTTCCTTCGCGCACTCCCAATGCTCATTCTCAAGCTCCCTCTCAGCCTCGGCACACATCAGCTCCCGCGGTGCAAACGTCAGGCGATTTCTCCCACGTCGCAGGCCTTCGGGCACCTCAGGCTTAGTGCCGCTGCTGCTCCTCACCTTCTCTCGTTTGTCGTTTCACAGCCAAACACACAGTGGCCCTCCGTGCCTCCTTGGTTCCTGCCAGCGCCCGCACTCTGTCTCCCCTGCGGTGGCAGCACGGAAAGCTCTCGCTCTTCCTCCTCCTTTGCCAGCGCTTTCATCGCAGCGAAACGCAACGCTCAGCTGCACTTGCCTTGCCTCCCGACGCTATGACTACGTTTTCCCGAGCTCGCTCTCCCTTTCGGCACAGACCAGCTTCCCGAAGCGCAAACGTCCCCGTCCAGCCGTTTCTCCCACAGCAAAGGTGACGGCAGCACGGAAAGCTGCTGCCGCTGCTCCCTCGCCTTCCCTCACCACCGCGTTCACGGCCAAACGCACACTGGGGCTGCGTGCTCGCCCAGCTCCTAAAACTGCCCCCACTCTCCGACTCGCTGTCACGATCGGCAGAGCCCTGCTCCCGCACCGCAAGCGTCCAGCCCAGTTCCGCCACAGCGAAGGCGAAAGCACTCGGAGCTCTTGCTGCTCTTCAGCTTTGCTCGCCGCTTCATTCACAGCCAAACGCCACTGCGGCTGCGTGCTCAGCCCGGCTCCTAAAACTGCCCAAACTCTCTCTCACTGTCACGATCGGCAGAGCCCTGCCTCCCGCGCCGCAAACCTCCAGCCAGTTCTCCCACAGCGAAAGCACTCAAAGCCCTGGCTGGCTCCTCGCCTTCCGTTGCGTGTTGTCGCACAGCCGAAGAGACAGCGGCGCTCCGCGCCTGCTTCTTTCCTGACGGTGCCCGCACTCGGACGCTGCGGTGGCAGCAGGGAGGAGCTCTCGCTCTGCCTCACCCCTTCCTTCGCCAGCGCTCTCACAGTGACACACGCGCAACGGTGAACTGCTCTCGCTTTTCCTTCGCGCACTCCCAATGCTCATTCTCAAGCTCCCTCTCAGCCTCGGCACACATCAGCTCCCGCGGTGCAAACGTCAGGCGATTTCTCCCACGTCGCAGGCCTTCGGGCACCTCAGGCTTAGTGCCGCTGCTGCTCCTCACCTTCTCTCGTTTGTCGTTTCACAGCCAAACACACAGTGGCCCTCCGTGCCTCCTTGGTTCCTGCCAGCGCCCGCACTCTGTCTCCCCTGCGGTGGCAGCACGGAAAGCTCTCGCTCTTCCTCCTCCTTTGCCAGCGCTTTCATCGCAGCGAAACGCAACGCTCAGCTGCACTTGCCTTGCCTCCCGACGCTATGACTACGTTTTCCCGAGCTCGCTCTCCCTTTCGGCACAGACCAGCTTCCCGAAGCGCAAACGTCCGTCCAGCCGTTTCTCCCACAGCAAAGGTGACGGCAGCACGGAAAGCTGCTGCCGCTGCTCCCTCGCCTTCCCTCACCACCGCGTTCACGGCCAAAAGCACACTGGGGCTGCGTGCTCGCCCAGCTCCTAAAACTGCCCCCACTCTCCGACTCGCTGTCACGATCGGCAGAGCCCTGCTCCCGCACCGCAAGCGTCCAGCCCAGTTCCGCCACAGCGAAGGCGAAAGCACTCGGAGCTCTTGCTGCTCTTCAGCTTTGCTCGCCGCTTCATTCACAGCCAAACGCCACTGCGGCTGCGTGCTCAGCCCGGCTCCTAAAACTGCCCAAACTCTCTCTCACTGTCACGATCGGCAGAGCCCTGCCTCCCGCGCCGCAAACCTCCAGCCAGTTCTCCCACAGCGAAAGCGCTCAAAGCCCTGGCTGGCTCCTCGCCTTCCGTTGCGTGTTGTCGCACAGCCGAAGAGACAGCGGCGCTCCGCGCCTGCTTCTTTCCTGACGGTGCCCGCACTCGGACGCTGCGGTGGCAGCAGGGAGGAGCTCTCGCTCTGCCTCACCCCTTCCTGCGCCAGCGCTCTCACAGTGACACACGCGCAACGGTGAACTGCTCTCGCTTTTCCTTCGCGCACTCCCAATGCTCATTCTCAAGCTCCCTCTCAGCCTCGGCACACATCAGCTCCCGCGGTGCAAACGTCAGGCGATTTCTCCCCCGTCGCAGGCCTTCGGGCACCTCAGGCTTAGTGCCGCTGCTGCTCCTCACCTTCTCTCGTTTGTCGTTTCACAGCCAAACACACAGTGGCCCTCCGTGCCTCCTTGGTTCCTGCCAGCGCCCGCACTCTGTCTCCCCTGCGGTGGCAGCACGGAAAGCTCTCGCTCTTCCTCCTCCTTTGCCAGCGCTTTCATCGCAGCGAAACGCAACGCTCAGCTGCACTTGCCTTGCCTCCCGACGCTATGACTACGTTTTCCCGAGCTCGCTCTCCCTTTCGGCACAGACCAGCTTCCCGAAGCGCAAACGTCCGTCCAGCCGTTTCTCCCACAGCAAAGGTGACGGCAGCACGGAAAGCTGCTGCCGCTGCTCCCTCGCCTTCCCTCACCACCGCGTTCACGGCCAAAAGCACACTGGGGCTGCGTGCTCGCCCAGCTCCTAAAACTGCCCCCACTCTCCGACTCGCTGTCACGATCGGCAGAGCCCTGCTCCCGCACCGCAAGCGTCCAGCCCAGTTCCGCCACAGCGAAGGCGAAAGCACTCGGAGCTCTTGCTGCTCTTCAGCTTTGCTCGCCGCTTCATTCACAGCCAAACGCCACTGCGGCTGCGTGCTCAGCCCGGCTCCTAAAACTGCCCAAACTCTCTCTCACTGTCACGATCGGCAGAGCCCTGCCTCCCGCGCCGCAAACCTCCAGCCAGTTCTCCCACAGCGAAAGCACTCAAAGCCCTGGCTGGCTCCTCGCCTTCCGTTGCGTGTTGTCGCACAGCCGAAGAGACAGCGGCGCTCCGCGCCTGCTTCTTTCCTGACGGTGCCCGCACTCGGACGCTGCGGTGGCAGCAGGGAGGAGCTCTCGCTCTGCCTCACCCCTTCCTTCGCCAGCGCTCTCACAGTGACACACGCGCAACGGTGAACTGCTCTCGCTTTTCCTTCGCGCACTCCCAATGCTCATTCTCAAGCTCCCTCTCAGCCTCGGCACACATCAGCTCCCGCGGTGCAAACGTCAGGCGATTTCTCCCACGTCGCAGGCCTTCGGGCACCTCAGGCTTAATGCCGCTGCTGCTCCTCACCTTCTCTCGTTTGTCGTTTCACAGCCAAACACACAGTGGCCCTCCGTGCCTCCTTGGTTCCTGCCAGCGCCCGCACTCTGTCTCCCCTGCGGTGGCAGCACGGAAAGCTCTCGCTCTTCCTCCTCCTTTGCCAGCGCTTTCATCACAGCGAAACGCAACGCTCAGCTGCACTTGCCTTGCCTCCCGACGCTATGACTACGTTTTCCCGAGCTCGCTCTCCCTTTCGGCACAGACCAGCTTCCCGAAGCGCAAACGTCCAGCCGTTTCTCCCACAGCAAAGGTGACGGCAGCACGGAAAGCTGCTGCCGCTGCTCCCTCGCCTTCCCTCACCACCGCGTTCACGGCCAAAAGCACACTGGGGCTGCGTGCTCGCCCAGCTCCTAAAACTGCCCCCACTCTCCGACTCGCTGTCACGATCGGCAGAGCCCTGCTCCCGCACCGCAAGCGTCCAGCCCAGTTCCGCCACAGCGAAGGCGAAAGCACTCGGAGCTCTTGCTGCTCTTCAGCTTTGCTCGCCGCTTCATTCACAGCCAAACGCCACTGCGGCTGCGTGCTCAGCCCGGCTCCTAAAACTGCCCAAACTCTCTCTCACTGTCACGATCGGCAGAGCCCTGCCTCCCGCGCCGCAAACCTCCAGCCAGTTCTCCCACAGCGAAAGCACTCAAAGCCCTGGCTGGCTCCTCGCCTTCCGTTGCGTGTTGTCGCACAGCCGAAGAGACAGCGGCGCTCCGCGCCTGCTTCTTTCCTGACGGTGCCCGCACTCGGACGCTGCGGTGGCAGCAGGGAGGAGCTCTCGCTCTGCCTCACCCCTTCCTTCGCCAGCGCTCTCACAGTGACACACGCGCAACGGTGAACTGCTCTCGCTTTTCCTTCGCGCACTCCCAATGCTCATTCTCAAGCTCCCTCTCAGCCTCGGCACACATCAGCTCCCGCGGTGCAAACGTCAGGCGATTTCTCCCACGTCGCAGGCCTTCGGGCACCTCAGGCTTAGTGCCGCTGCTGCTCCTCACCTTCTCTCGTTTGTCGTTTCACAGCCAAACACACAGTGGCCCTCCGTGCCTCCTTGGTTCCTGCCAGCGCCCGCACTCTGTCTCCCCTGCGGTGGCAGCACGGAAAGCTCTCGCTCTTCCTCCTCCTTTGCCAGCGCTTTCATCGCAGCGAAACGCAACGCTCAGCTGCACTTGCCTTGCCTCCCGACGCTATGACTACGTTTTCCCGAGCTCGCTCTCCCTTTCGGCACAGACCAGCTTCCCGAAGCGCAAACGTCTGTCCAGCCGTTTCTCCCACAGCAAAGGTGACGGCAGCACGGAAAGCTGCTGCCGCTGCTCCCTCGCCTTCCCTCACCACCGCGTTCACGGCCAAAAGCACACTGGGGCTGCGTGCTCGCCCAGCTCCTAAAACTGCCCCCACTCTCCGACTCGCTGTCACGATCGGCAGAGCCCTGCTCCCGCACCGCAAGCGTCCAGCCCAGTTCCGCCACAGCGAAGGCGAAAGCACTCGGAGCTCTTGCTGCTCTTCAGCTTTGCTCGCCGCTTCATTCACAGCCAAACGCCACTGCGGCTGCGTGCTCAGCCCGGCTCCTAAAACTGCCCAAACTCTCTCTCACTGTCACGATCGGCAGAGCCCTGCCTCCCGCGCCGCAAACCTCCAGCCAGTTCTCCCACAGCGAAAGCGCTCAAAGCCCTGGCTGGCTCCTCGCCTTCCGTTGCGTGTTGTCGCACAGCCGAAGAGACAGCGGCGCTCCGCGCCTGCTTCTTTCCTGACGGTGCCCGCACTCGGACGCTGCGGTGGCAGCAGGGAGGAGCTCTCGCTCTGCCTCACCCCTTCCTGCGCCAGCGCTCTCACAGTGACACACGCGCAACGGTGAACTGCTCTCGCTTTTCCTTCGCGCACTCCCAATGCTCATTCTCAAGCTCCCTCTCAGCCTCGGCACACATCAGCTCCCGCGGTGCAAACGTCAGGCGATTTCTCCCCCGTCGCAGGCCTTCGGGCACCTCAGGCTTAGTGCCGCTGCTGCTCCTCACCTTCTCTCGTTTGTCGTTTCACAGCCAAACACACAGTGGCCCTCCGTGCCTCCTTGGTTCCTGCCAGCGCCCGCACTCTGTCTCCCCTGCGGTGGCAGCACGGAAAGCTCTCGCTCTTCCTCCTCCTTTGCCAGCGCTTTCATCGCAGCGAAACGCAACGCTCAGCTGCACTTGCCTTGCCTCCCGACGCTATGACTACGTTTTCCCGAGCTCGCTCTCCCTTTCGGCACAGACCAGCTTCCCGAAGCGCAAACGTCCGTCCAGCCGTTTCTCCCACAGCAAAGGTGACGGCAGCACGGAAAGCTGCTGCCGCTGCTCCCTCGCCTTCCCTCACCACCGCGTTCACGGCCAAAAGCACACTGGGGCTGCGTGCTCGCCCAGCTCCTAAAACTGCCCCCACTCTCCGACTCGCTGTCACGATCGGCAGAGCCCTGCTCCCGCACCGCAAGCGTCCAGCCCAGTTCCGCCACAGCGAAGGCGAAAGCACTCGGAGCTCTTGCTGCTCTTCAGCTTTGCTCGCCGCTTCATTCACAGCCAAACGCCACTGCGGCTGCGTGCTCAGCCCGGCCCCTAAAACTGCCCAAACTCTCTCTCACTGTCACGATCGGCAGAGCCCTGCCTCCCGCGCCGCAAACCTCCAGCCAGTTCTCCCACAGCGAAAGCACTCAAAGCCCTGGCTGGCTCCTCGCCTTCCGTTGCGTGTTGTCGCACAGCCGAAGAGACAGCGGCGCTCCGCGCCTGCTTCTTTCCTGACGGTGCCCGCACTCGGACGCTGCGGTGGCAGCAGGGAGGAGCTCTCGCTCTGCCTCACCCCTTCCTGCGCCAGCGCTCTCACAGTGACACACGCGCAACGGTGAACTGCTCTCGCTTTTCCTTCGCGCACTCCCAATGCTCATTCTCAAGCTCCCTCTCAGCCTCGGCACACATCAGCTCCCGCGGTGCAAACGTCAGGCGATTTCTCCCACGTCGCAGGCCTTCGGGCACCTCAGGCTTAATGCCGCTGCTGCTCCTCACCTTCTCTCGTTTGTCGTTTCACAGCCAAACACACAGTGGCCCTCCGTGCCTCCTTGGTTCCTGCCAGCGCCCGCACTCTGTCTCCCCTGCGGTGGCAGCACGGAAAGCTCTCGCTCTTCCTCCTCCTTTGCCAGCGCTTTCATCGCAGCGAAACGCAACGCTCAGCTGCACTTGCCTTGCCTCCCGACGCTATGACTACGTTTTCCCGAGCTCGCTCTCCCTTTCGGCACAGACCAGCTTCCCGAAGCGCAAACGTCCCCGTCCAGCCGTTTCTCCCACAGCAAAGGTGACGGCAGCACGGAAAGCTGCTGCCGCTGCTCCCTCGCCTTCCCTCACCACCGCGTTCACGGCCAAACGCACACTGGGGCTGCGTGCTCGCCCAGCTCCTAAAACTGCCCCCACTCTCCGACTCGCTGTCACGATCGGCAGAGCCCTGCTCCCGCACCGCAAGCGTCCAGCCCAGTTCCGCCACAGCGAAGGCGAAAGCACTCGGAGCTCTTGCTGCTCTTCAGCTTTGCTCGCCGCTTCATTCACAGCCAAACGCCACTGCGGCTGCGTGCTCAGCCCGGCTCCTAAAACTGCCCAAACTCTCTCTCACTGTCACGATCGGCAGAGCCCTGCCTCCCGCGCCGCAAACCTCCAGCCAGTTCTCCCACAGCGAAAGCGCTCAAAGCCCTGGCTGGCTCCTCGCCTTCCGTTGCGTGTTGTCGCACAGCCGAAGAGACAGCGGCGCTCCGCGCCTGCTTCTTTCCTGACGGTGCCCGCACTCGGACGCTGCGGTGGCAGCAGGGAGGAGCTCTCGCTCTGCCTCACCCCTTCCTGCGCCAGCGCTCTCACAGTGACACACGCGCAACGGTGAACTGCTCTCGCTTTTCCTTCGCGCACTCCCAATGCTCATTCTCAAGCTCCCTCTCAGCCTCGGCACACATCAGCTCCCGCGGTGCAAACGTCAGGCGATTTCTCCCACGTCGCAGGCCTTCGGGCACCTCAGGCTTAGTGCCGCTGCTGCTCCTCACCTTCTCTCGTTTGTCGTTTCACAGCCAAACACACAGTGGCCCTCCGTGCCTCCTTGGTTCCTGCCAGCGCCCGCACTCTGTCTCCCCTGCGGTGGCAGCACGGAAAGCTCTCGCTCTTCCTCCTCCTTTGCCAGCGCTTTCATCGCAGCGAAACGCAACGCTCAGCTGCACTTGCCTTGCCTCCCGACGCTATGACTACGTTTTCCCGAGCTCGCTCTCCCTTTCGGCACAGACCAGCTTCCCGAAGCGCAAACGTCCCCGTCCAGCCGTTTCTCCCACAGCAAAGGTGACGGCAGCACGGAAAGCTGCTGCCGCTGCTCCCTCGCCTTCCCTCACCACCGCGTTCACGGCCAAACGCACACTGGGGCTGCGTGCTCGCCCAGCTCCTAAAACTGCCCCCACTCTCCGACTCGCTGTCACGATCGGCAGAGCCCTGCTCCCGCACCGCAAGCGTCCAGCCCAGTTCCGCCACAGCGAAGGCGAAAGCACTCGGAGCTCTTGCTGCTCTTCAGCTTTGCTCGCCGCTTCATTCACAGCCAAACGCCACTGCGGCTGCGTGCTCAGCCCGGCCCCTAAAACTGCCCAAACTCTCTCTCACTGTCACGATCGGCAGAGCCCTGCCTCCCGCGCCGCAAACCTCCAGCCAGTTCTCCCACAGCGAAAGCACTCAAAGCCCTGGCTGGCTCCTCGCCTTCCGTTGCGTGTTGTCGCACAGCCGAAGAGACAGCGGCGCTCCGCGCCTGCTTCTTTCCTGACGGTGCCCGCACTCGGACGCTGCGGTGGCAGCAGGGAGGAGCTCTCGCTCTGCCTCACCCCTTCCTTCGCCAGCGCTCTCACAGTGACACACGCGCAACGGTGAACTGCTCTCGCTTTTCCTTCGCGCACTCCCAATGCTCATTCTCAAGCTCCCTCTCAGCCTCGGCACACATCAGCTCCCGCGGTGCAAACGTCAGGCGATTTCTCCCACGTCGCAGGCCTTCGGGCACCTCAGGCTTAGTGCCGCTGCTGCTCCTCACCTTCTCTCGTTTGTCGTTTCACAGCCAAACACACAGTGGCCCTCCGTGCCTCCTTGGTTCCTGCCAGCGCCCGCACTCTGTCTCCCCTGCGGTGGCAGCACGGAAAGCTCTCGCTCTTCCTCCTCCTTTGCCAGCGCTTTCATCGCAGCGAAACGCAACGCTCAGCTGCACTTGCCTTGCCTCCCGACGCTATGACTACGTTTTCCCGAGCTCGCTCTCCCTTTCGGCACAGACCAGCTTCCCGAAGCGCAAACGTCCCCGTCCAGCCGTTTCTCCCACAGCAAAGGTGACGGCAGCACGGAAAGCTGCTGCCGCTGCTCCCTCGCCTTCCCTCACCACCGCGTTCACGGCCAAAAGCACACTGGGGCTGCGTGCTCGCCCAGCTCCTAAAACTGCCCCCACTCTCCGACTCGCTGTCACGATCGGCAGAGCCCTGCTCCCGCACCGCAAGCGTCCAGCCCAGTTCCGCCACAGCGAGGGCGAAAGCACTCGGAGCTCTTGCTGCTCTTCAGCTTTGCTCGCCGCTTCATTCACAGCCAAACGCCACTGCGGCTGCGTGCTCAGCCCGGCTCCTAAAACTGCCCAAACTCTCTCTCACTGTCACGATCGGCAGAGCCCTGCCTCCCGCGCCGCAAACCTCCAGCCAGTTCTCCCACAGCGAAAGCGCTCAAAGCCCTGGCTGGCTCCTCGCCTTCCGTTGCGTGTTGTCGCACAGCCGAAGAGACAGCGGCGCTCCGCGCCTGCTTCTTTCCTGACGGTGCCCGCACTCGGACGCTGCGGTGGCAGCAGGGAGGAGCTCTCGCTCTGCCTCACCCCTTCCTGCGCCAGCGCTCTCACAGTGACACACGCGCAACGGTGAACTGCTCTCGCTTTTCCTTCGCGCACTCCCAATGCTCATTCTCAAGCTCCCTCTCAGCCTCGGCACACATCAGCTCCCGCGGTGCAAACGTCAGGCGATTTCTCCCACGTCGCAGGCCTTCGGGCACCTCAGGCTTAGTGCCGCTGCTGCTCCTCACCTTCTCTCGTTTGTCGTTTCACAGCCAAACACACAGTGGCCCTCCGTGCCTCCTTGGTTCCTGCCAGCGCCCGCACTCTGTCTCCCCTGCGGTGGCAGCACGGAAAGCTCTCGCTCTTCCTCCTCCTTTGCCAGCGCTTTCATCGCAGCGAAACGCAACGCTCAGCTGCACTTGCCTTGCCTCCCGACGCTATGACTACGTTTTCCCGAGCTCGCTCTCCCTTTCGGCACAGACCAGCTTCCCGAAGCGCAAACGTCCGTCCAGCCGTTTCTCCCACAGCAAAGGTGACGGCAGCACGGAAAGCTGCTGCCGCTGCTCCCTCGCCTTCCCTCACCACCGCGTTCACGGCCAAAAGCACACTGGGGCTGCGTGCTCGCCCAGCTCCTAAAACTGCCCCCACTCTCCGACTCGCTGTCACGATCGGCAGAGCCCTGCTCCCGCACCGCAAGCGTCCAGCCCAGTTCCGCCACAGCGAAGGCGAAAGCACTCGGAGCTCTTGCTGCTCTTCAGCTTTGCTCGCCGCTTCATTCACAGCCAAACGCCACTGCGGCTGCGTGCTCAGCCCGGCTCCTAAAACTGCCCAAACTCTCTCTCACTGTCACGATCGGCAGAGCCCTGCCTCCCGCGCCGCAAACCTCCAGCCAGTTCTCCCACAGCGAAAGCACTCAAAGCCCTGGCTGGCTCCTCGCCTTCCGTTGCGTGTTGTCGCACAGCCGAAGAGACAGCGGCGCTCCGCGCCTGCTTCTTTCCTGACGGTGCCCGCACTCGGACGCTGCGGTGGCAGCAGGGAGGAGCTCTCGCTCTGCCTCACCCCTTCCTGCGCCAGCGCTCTCACAGTGACACACGCGCAACGGTGAACTGCTCTCGCTTTTCCTTCGCGCACTCCCAATGCTCATTCTCAAGCTCCCTCTCAGCCTCGGCACACATCAGCTCCCGCGGTGCAAACGTCAGGCGATTTCTCCCACGTCGCAGGCCTTCGGGCACCTCAGGCTTAGTGCCGCTGCTGCTCCTCACCTTCTCTCGTTTGTCGTTTCACAGCCAAACACACAGTGGCCCTCCGTGCCTCCTTGGTTCCTGCCAGCGCCCGCACTCTGTCTCCCCTGCGGTGGCAGCACGGAAAGCTCTCGCTCTTCCTCCTCCTTTGCCAGCGCTTTCATCGCAGCGAAACGCAACGCTCAGCTGCACTTGCCTTGCCTCCCGACGCTATGACTACGTTTTCCCGAGCTCGCTCTCCCTTTCGGCACAGACCAGCTTCCCGAAGCGCAAACGTCCCCGTCCAGCCGTTTCTCCCACAGCAAAGGTGACGGCAGCACGGAAAGCTGCTGCCGCTGCTCCCTCGCCTTCCCTCACCACCGCGTTCACGGCCAAACGCACACTGGGGCTGCGTGCTCGCCCAGCTCCTAAAACTGCCCCCACTCTCCGACTCGCTGTCACGATCGGCAGAGCCCTGCTCCCGCACCGCAAGCGTCCAGCCCAGTTCCGCCACAGCGAAGGCGAAAGCACTCGGAGCTCTTGCTGCTCTTCAGCTTTGCTCGCCGCTTCATTCACAGCCAAACGCCACTGCGGCTGCGTGCTCAGCCCGGCTCCTAAAACTGCCCAAACTCTCTCTCACTGTCACGATCGGCAGAGCCCTGCCTCCCGCGCCGCAAACCTCCAGCCAGTTCTCCCACAGCGAAAGCGCTCAAAGCCCTGGCTGGCTCCTCGCCTTCCGTTGCGTGTTGTCGCACAGCCGAAGAGACAGCGGCGCTCCGCGCCTGCTTCTTTCCTGACGGTGCCCGCACTCGGACGCTGCGGTGGCAGCAGGGAGGAGCTCTCGCTCTGCCTCACCCCTTCCTGCGCCAGCGCTCTCACAGTGACACACGCGCAACGGTGAACTGCTCTCGCTTTTCCTTCGCGCACTCCCAATGCTCATTCTCAAGCTCCCTCTCAGCCTCGGCACACATCAGCTCCCGCGGTGCAAACGTCAGGCGATTTCTCCCACGTCGCAGGCCTTCGGGCACCTCAGGCTTAGTGCCGCTGCTGCTCCTCACCTTCTCTCGTTTGTCGTTTCACAGCCAAACACACAGTGGCCCTCCGTGCCTCCTTGGTTCCTGCCAGCGCCCGCACTCTGTCTCCCCTGCGGTGGCAGCACGGAAAGCTCTCGCTCTTCCTCCTCCTTTGCCAGCGCTTTCATCGCAGCGAAACGCAACGCTCAGCTGCACTTGCCTTGCCTCCCGACGCTATGACTACGTTTTCCCGAGCTCGCTCTCCCTTTCGGCACAGACCAGCTTCCCGAAGCGCAAACGTCCCCGTCCAGCCGTTTCTCCCACAGCAAAGGTGACGGCAGCACGGAAAGCTGCTGCCGCTGCTCCCTCGCCTTCCCTCACCACCGCGTTCACGGCCAAAAGCACACTGGGGCTGCGTGCTCGCCCAGCTCCTAAAACTGCCCCCACTCTCCGACTCGCTGTCACGATCGGCAGAGCCCTGCTCCCGCACCGCAAGCGTCCAGCCCAGTTCCGCCACAGCGAAGGCGAAAGCACTCGGAGCTCTTGCTGCTCTTCAGCTTTGCTCGCCGCTTCATTCACAGCCAAACGCCACTGCGGCTGCGTGCTCAGCCCGGCTCCTAAAACTGCCCAAACTCTCTCTCACTGTCACGATCGGCAGAGCCCTGCCTCCCGCGCCGCAAACCTCCAGCCAGTTCTCCCACAGCGAAAGCACTCAAAGCCCTGGCTGGCTCCTCGCCTTCCGTTGCGTGTTGTCGCACAGCCGAAGAGACAGCGGCGCTCCGCGCCTGCTTCTTTCCTGACGGTGCCCGCACTCGGACGCTGCGGTGGCAGCAGGGAGGAGCTCTCGCTCTGCCTCACCCCTTCCTGCGCCAGCGCTCTCACAGTGACACACGCGCAACGGTGAACTGCTCTCGCTTTTCCTTCGCGCACTCCCAATGCTCATTCTCAAGCTCCCTCTCAGCCTCGGCACACATCAGCTCCCGCGGTGCAAACGTCAGGCGATTTCTCCCACGTCGCAGGCCTTCGGGCACCTCAGGCTTAGTGCCGCTGCTGCTCCTCACCTTCTCTCGTTTGTCGTTTCACAGCCAAACACACAGTGGCCCTCCGTGCCTCCTTGGTTCCTGCCAGCGCCCGCACTCTGTCTCCCCTGCGGTGGCAGCACGGAAAGCTCTCGCTCTTCCTCCTCCTTTGCCAGCGCTTTCATCGCAGCGAAACGCAACGCTCAGCTGCACTTGCCTTGCCTCCCGACGCTATGACTACGTTTTCCCGAGCTCGCTCTCCCTTTCGGCACAGACCAGCTTCCCGAAGCGCAAACGTCTGTCCAGCCGTTTCTCCCACAGCAAAGGTGACGGCAGCACGGAAAGCTGCTGCCGCTGCTCCCTCGCCTTCCCTCACCACCGCGTTCACGGCCAAAAGCACACTGGGGCTGCGTGCTCGCCCAGCTCCTAAAACTGCCCCCACTCTCCGACTCGCTGTCACGATCGGCAGAGCCCTGCTCCCGCACCGCAAGCGTCCAGCCCAGTTCCGCCACAGCGAAGGCGAAAGCACTCGGAGCTCTTGCTGCTCTTCAGCTTTGCTCGCCGCTTCATTCACAGCCAAACGCCACTGCGGCTGCGTGCTCAGCCCGGCTCCTAAAACTGCCCAAACTCTCTCTCACTGTCACGATCGGCAGAGCCCTGCCTCCCGCGCCGCAAACCTCCAGCCAGTTCTCCCACAGCGAAAGCGCTCAAAGCCCTGGCTGGCTCCTCGCCTTCCGTTGCGTGTTGTCGCACAGCCGAAGAGACAGCGGCGCTCCGCGCCTGCTTCTTTCCTGACGGTGCCCGCACTCGGACGCTGCGGTGGCAGCAGGGAGGAGCTCTCGCTCTGCCTCACCCCTTCCTGCGCCAGCGCTCTCACAGTGACACACGCGCAACGGTGAACTGCTCTCGCTTTTCCTTCGCGCACTCCCAATGCTCATTCTCAAGCTCCCTCTCAGCCTCGGCACACATCAGCTCCCGCGGTGCAAACGTCAGGCGATTTCTCCCACGTCGCAGGCCTTCGGGCACCTCAGGCTTAGTGCCGCTGCTGCTCCTCACCTTCTCTCGTTTGTCGTTTCACAGCCAAACACACAGTGGCCCTCCGTGCCTCCTTGGTTCCTGCCAGCGCCCGCACTCTGTCTCCCCTGCGGTGGCAGCACGGAAAGCTCTCGCTCTTCCTCCTCCTTTGCCAGCGCTTTCATCGCAGCGAAACGCAACGCTCAGCTGCACTTGCCTTGCCTCCCGACGCTATGACTACGTTTTCCCGAGCTCGCTCTCCCTTTCGGCACAGACCAGCTTCCCGAAGCGCAAACGTCCGTCCAGCCGTTTCTCCCACAGCAAAGGTGACGGCAGCACGGAAAGCTGCTGCCGCTGCTCCCTCGCCTTCCCTCACCACCGCGTTCACGGCCAAAAGCACACTGGGGCTGCGTGCTCGCCCAGCTCCTAAAACTGCCCCCACTCTCCGACTCGCTGTCACGATCGGCAGAGCCCTGCTCCCGCACCGCAAGCGTCCAGCCCAGTTCCGCCACAGCGAAGGCGAAAGCACTCGGAGCTCTTGCTGCTCTTCAGCTTTGCTCGCCGCTTCATTCACAGCCAAACGCCACTGCGGCTGCGTGCTCAGCCCGGCTCCTAAAACTGCCCAAACTCTCTCTCACTGTCACGATCGGCAGAGCCCTGCCTCCCGCGCCGCAAACCTCCAGCCAGTTCTCCCACAGCGAAAGCGCTCAAAGCCCTGGCTGGCTCCTCGCCTTCCGTTGCGTGTTGTCGCACAGCCGAAGAGACAGCGGCGCTCCGCGCCTGCTTCTTTCCTGACGGTGCCCGCACTCGGACGCTGCGGTGGCAGCAGGGAGGAGCTCTCGCTCTGCCTCACCCCTTCCTGCGCCAGCGCTCTCACAGTGACACACGCGCAACGGTGAACTGCTCTCGCTTTTCCTTCGCGCACTCCCAATGCTCATTCTCAAGCTCCCTCTCAGCCTCGGCACACATCAGCTCCCGCGGTGCAAACGTCAGGCGATTTCTCCCACGTCGCAGGCCTTCGGGCACCTCAGGCTTAATGCCGCTGCTGCTCCTCACCTTCTCTCGTTTGTCGTTTCACAGCCAAACACACAGTGGCCCT
This sequence comes from Pelecanus crispus, assembly GCF_030463565.1. Taxonomy (NCBI): domain Eukaryota; kingdom Metazoa; phylum Chordata; class Aves; order Pelecaniformes; family Pelecanidae; genus Pelecanus; species Pelecanus crispus. The sequence continues at coordinate 14,680,616 of NC_134655.1, forward strand.
CCGTGCCTCCTTGGTTCCTGCCAGCGCCCGCACTCTGTCTCCCCTGCGGTGGCAGCACGGAAAGCTCTCGCTCTTCCTCCTCCTTTGCCAGCGCTTTCATCGCAGCGAAACGCAACGCTCAGCTGCACTTGCCTTGCCTCCCGACGCTATGACTACGTTTTCCCGAGCTCGCTCTCCCTTTCGGCACAGACCAGCTTCCCGAAGCGCAAACGTCCCCGTCCAGCCGTTTCTCCCACAGCAAAGGTGACGGCAGCACGGAAAGCTGCTGCCGCTGCTCCCTCGCCTTCCCTCACCACCGCGTTCACGGCCAAACGCACACTGGGGCTGCGTGCTCGCCCAGCTCCTAAAACTGCCCCCACTCTCCGACTCGCTGTCACGATCGGCAGAGCCCTGCTCCCGCACCGCAAGCGTCCAGCCCAGTTCCGCCACAGCGAAGGCGAAAGCACTCGGAGCTCTTGCTGCTCTTCAGCTTTGCTCGCCGCTTCATTCACAGCCAAACGCCACTGCGGCTGCGTGCTCAGCCCGGCTCCTAAAACTGCCCAAACTCTCTCTCACTGTCACGATCGGCAGAGCCCTGCCTCCCGCGCCGCAAACCTCCAGCCAGTTCTCCCACAGCGAAAGCGCTCAAAGCCCTGGCTGGCTCCTCGCCTTCCGTTGCGTGTTGTCGCACAGCCGAAGAGACAGCGGCGCTCCGCGCCTGCTTCTTTCCTGACGGTGCCCGCACTCGGACGCTGCGGTGGCAGCAGGGAGGAGCTCTCGCTCTGCCTCACCCCTTCCTGCGCCAGCGCTCTCACAGTGACACACGCGCAACGGTGAACTGCTCTCGCTTTTCCTTCGCGCACTCCCAATGCTCATTCTCAAGCTCCCTCTCAGCCTCGGCACACATCAGCTCCCGCGGTGCAAACGTCAGGCGATTTCTCCCACGTCGCAGGCCTTCGGGCACCTCAGGCTTAGTGCCGCTGCTGCTCCTCACCTTCTCTCGTTTGTCGTTTCACAGCCAAACACACAGTGGCCCTCCGTGCCTCCTTGGTTCCTGCCAGCGCCCGCACTCTGTCTCCCCTGCGGTGGCAGCACGGAAAGCTCTCGCTCTTCCTCCTCCTTTGCCAGCGCTTTCATCGCAGCGAAACGCAACGCTCAGCTGCACTTGCCTTGCCTCCCGACGCTATGACTACGTTTTCCCGAGCTCGCTCTCCCTTTCGGCACAGACCAGCTTCCCGAAGCGCAAACGTCCCCGTCCAGCCGTTTCTCCCACAGCAAAGGTGACGGCAGCACGGAAAGCTGCTGCCGCTGCTCCCTCGCCTTCCCTCACCACCGCGTTCACGGCCAAAAGCACACTGGGGCTGCGTGCTCGCCCAGCTCCTAAAACTGCCCCCACTCTCCGACTCGCTGTCACGATCGGCAGAGCCCTGCTCCCGCACCGCAAGCGTCCAGCCCAGTTCCGCCACAGCGAAGGCGAAAGCACTCGGAGCTCTTGCTGCTCTTCAGCTTTGCTCGCCGCTTCATTCACAGCCAAACGCCACTGCGGCTGCGTGCTCAGCCCGGCCCCTAAAACTGCCCAAACTCTCTCTCACTGTCACGATCGGCAGAGCCCTGCCTCCCGCGCCGCAAACCTCCAGCCAGTTCTCCCACAGCGAAAGCGCTCAAAGCCCTGGCTGGCTCCTCGCCTTCCGTTGCGTGTTGTCGCACAGCCGAAGAGACAGCGGCGCTCCGCGCCTGCTTCTTTCCTGACGGTGCCCGCACTCGGACGCTGCGGTGGCAGCAGGGAGGAGCTCTCGCTCTGCCTCACCCCTTCCTTCGCCAGCGCTCTCACAGTGACACACGCGCAACGGTGAACTGCTCTCGCTTTTCCTTCGCGCACTCCCAATGCTCATTCTCAAGCTCCCTCTCAGCCTCGGCACACATCAGCTCCCGCGGTGCAAACGTCAGGCGATTTCTCCCACGTCGCAGGCCTTCGGGCACCTCAGGCTTAGTGCCGCTGCTGCTCCTCACCTTCTCTCGTTTGTCGTTTCACAGCCAAACACACAGTGGCCCTCCGTGCCTCCTTGGTTCCTGCCAGCGCCCGCACTCTGTCTCCCCTGCGGTGGCAGCACGGAAAGCTCTCGCTCTTCCTCCTCCTTTGCCAGCGCTTTCATCGCAGCGAAACGCAACGCTCAGCTGCACTTGCCTTGCCTCCCGACGCTATGACTACGTTTTCCCGAGCTCGCTCTCCCTTTCGGCACAGACCAGCTTCCCGAAGCGCAAACGTCCGTCCAGCCGTTTCTCCCACAGCAAAGGTGACGGCAGCACGGAAAGCTGCTGCCGCTGCTCCCTCGCCTTCCCTCACCACCGCGTTCACGGCCAAAAGCACACTGGGGCTGCATGCTCGCCCAGCTCCTAAAACTGCCCCCACTCTCCGACTCGCTGTCACGATCGGCAGAGCCCTGCTCCCGCACCGCAAGCGTCCAGCCCAGTTCCGCCACAGCGAAGGCGAAAGCACTCGGAGCTCTTGCTGCTCTTCAGCTTTGCTCGCCGCTTCATTCACAGCCAAACGCCACTGCGGCTGCGTGCTCAGCCCGGCTCCTAAAACTGCCCAAACTCTCTCTCACTGTCACGATCGGCAGAGCCCTGCCTCCCGCGCCGCAAACCTCCAGCCAGTTCTCCCACAGCGAAAGCGCTCAAAGCCCTGGCTGGCTCCTCGCCTTCCGTTGCGTGTTGTCGCACAGCCGAAGAGACAGCGGCACTCCGCGCCTGCTTCTTTCCTGACGGTGCCCGCACTCGGACGCTGCGGTGGCAGCAGGGAGGAGCTCTCGCTCTGCCTCACCCCTTCCTGCGCCAGCGCTCTCACAGTGACACACGCGCAACGGTGAACTGCTCTCGCTTTTCCTTCGCGCACTCCCAATGCTCATTCTCAAGCTCCCTCTCAGCCTCGGCACACATCAGCTCCCGCGGTGCAAACGTCAGGCGATTTCTCCCACGTCGCAGGCCTTCGGGCACCTCAGGCTTAGTGCCGCTGCTGCTCCTCACCTTCTCTCGTTTGTCGTTTCACAGCCAAACACACAGTGGCCCTCCGTGCCTCCTTGGTTCCTGCCAGCGCCCGCACTCTGTCTCCCCTGCGGTGGCAGCACGGAAAGCTCTCGCTCTTCCTCCTCCTTTGCCAGCGCTTTCATCGCAGCGAAACGCAACGCTCAGCTGCACTTGCCTTGCCTCCCGACGCTATGACTACGTTTTCCCGAGCTCGCTCTCCCTTTCGGCACAGACCAGCTTCCCGAAGCGCAAACGTCCGTCCAGCCGTTTCTCCCACAGCAAAGGTGACGGCAGCACGGAAAGCTGCTGCCGCTGCTCCCTCGCCTTCCCTCACCACCGCGTTCACGGCCAAAAGCACACTGGGGCTGCGTGCTCGCCCAGCTCCTAAAACTGCCCCCACTCTCCGACTCGCTGTCACGATCGGCAGAGCCCTGCTCCCGCACCGCAAGCGTCCAGCCCAGTTCCGCCACAGCGAAGGCGAAAGCACTCGGAGCTCTTGCTGCTCTTCAGCTTTGCTCGCCGCTTCATTCACAGCCAAACGCCACTGCGGCTGCGTGCTCAGCCCGGCTCCTAAAACTGCCCAAACTCTCTCTCACTGTCACGATCGGCAGAGCCCTGCCTCCCGCGCCGCAAACCTCCAGCCAGTTCTCCCACAGCGAAAGCACTCAAAGCCCTGGCTGGCTCCTCGCCTTCCGTTGCGTGTTGTCGCACAGCCGAAGAGACAGCGGCGCTCCGCGCCTGCTTCTTTCCTGACGGTGCCCGCACTCGGACGCTGCGGTGGCAGCAGGGAGGAGCTCTCGCTCTGCCTCACCCCTTCCTTCGCCAGCGCTCTCACAGTGACACACGCGCAACGGTGAACTGCTCTCGCTTTTCCTTCGCGCACTCCCAATGCTCATTCTCAAGCTCCCTCTCAGCCTCGGCACACATCAGCTCCCGCGGTGCAAACGTCAGGCGATTTCTCCCACGTCGCAGGCCTTCGGGCACCTCAGGCTTAATGCCGCTGCTGCTCCTCACCTTCTCTCGTTTGTCGTTTCACAGCCAAACACACAGTGGCCCTCCGTGCCTCCTTGGTTCCTGCCAGCGCCCGCACTCTGTCTCCCCTGCGGTGGCAGCACGGAAAGCTCTCGCTCTTCCTCCTCCTTTGCCAGCGCTTTCATCACAGCGAAACGCAACGCTCAGCTGCACTTGCCTTGCCTCCCGACGCTATGACTACGTTTTCCCGAGCTCGCTCTCCCTTTCGGCACAGACCAGCTTCCCGAAGCGCAAACGTCCAGCCGTTTCTCCCACAGCAAAGGTGACGGCAGCACGGAAAGCTGCTGCCGCTGCTCCCTCGCCTTCCCTCACCACCGCGTTCACGGCCAAAAGCACACTGGGGCTGCGTGCTCGCCCAGCTCCTAAAACTGCCCCCACTCTCCGACTCGCTGTCACTATCGGCAGAGCCCTGCTCCCGCACCGCAAGCGTCCAGCCCAGTTCCGCCACAGCGAAGGCGAAAGCACTCGGAGCTCTTGCTGCTCTTCAGCTTTGCTCGCCGCTTCATTCACAGCCAAACGCCACTGCGGCTGCGTGCTCAGCCCGGCTCCTAAAACTGCCCAAACTCTCTCTCACTGTCACGATCGGCAGAGCCCTGCCTCCCGCGCCGCAAACCTCCAGCCAGTTCTCCCACAGCGAAAGCACTCAAAGCCCTGGCTGGCTCCTCGCCTTCCGTTGCGTGTTGTCGCACAGCCGAAGAGACAGCGGCGCTCCGCGCCTGCTTCTTTCCTGACGGTGCCCGCACTCGGACGCTGCGGTGGCAGCAGGGAGGAGCTCTCGCTCTGCCTCACCCCTTCCTTCGCCAGCGCTCTCACAGTGACACACGCGCAACGGTGAACTGCTCTCGCTTTTCCTTCGCGCACTCCCAATGCTCATTCTCAAGCTCCCTCTCAGCCTCGGCACACATCAGCTCCCGCGGTGCAAACGTCAGGCGATTTCTCCCACGTCGCAGGCCTTCGGGCACCTCAGGCTTAGTGCCGCTGCTGCTCCTCACCTTCTCTCGTTTGTCGTTTCACAGCCAAACACACAGTGGCCCTCCGTGCCTCCTTGGTTCCTGCCAGCGCCCGCACTCTGTCTCCCCTGCGGTGGCAGCACGGAAAGCTCTCGCTCTTCCTCCTCCTTTGCCAGCGCTTTCATCGCAGCGAAACGCAACGCTCAGCTGCACTTGCCTTGCCTCCCGACGCTATGACTACGTTTTCCCGAGCTCGCTCTCCCTTTCGGCACAGACCAGCTTCCCGAAGCGCAAACGTCTGTCCAGCCGTTTCTCCCACAGCAAAGGTGACGGCAGCACGGAAAGCTGCTGCCGCTGCTCCCTCGCCTTCCCTCACCACCGCGTTCACGGCCAAAAGCACACTGGGGCTGCGTGCTCGCCCAGCTCCTAAAACTGCCCCCACTCTCCGACTCGCTGTCACGATCGGCAGAGCCCTGCTCCCGCACCGCAAGCGTCCAGCCCAGTTCCGCCACAGCGAAGGCGAAAGCACTCGGAGCTCTTGCTGCTCTTCAGCTTTGCTCGCCGCTTCATTCACAGCCAAACGCCACTGCGGCTGCGTGCTCAGCCCGGCTCCTAAAACTGCCCAAACTCTCTCTCACTGTCACGATCGGCAGAGCCCTGCCTCCCGCGCCGCAAACCTCCAGCCAGTTCTCCCACAGCGAAAGCGCTCAAAGCCCTGGCTGGCTCCTCGCCTTCCGTTGCGTGTTGTCGCACAGCCGAAGAGACAGCGGCGCTCCGCGCCTGCTTCTTTCCTGACGGTGCCCGCACTCGGACGCTGCGGTGGCAGCAGGGAGGAGCTCTCGCTCTGCCTCACCCCTTCCTGCGCCAGCGCTCTCACAGTGACACACGCGCAACGGTGAACTGCTCTCGCTTTTCCTTCGCGCACTCCCAATGCTCATTCTCAAGCTCCCTCTCAGCCTCGGCACACATCAGCTCCCGCGGTGCAAACGTCAGGCGATTTCTCCCCCGTCGCAGGCCTTCGGGCACCTCAGGCTTAGTGCCGCTGCTGCTCCTCACCTTCTCTCGTTTGTCGTTTCACAGCCAAACACACAGTGGCCCTCCGTGCCTCCTTGGTTCCTGCCAGCGCCCGCACTCTGTCTCCCCTGCGGTGGCAGCACGGAAAGCTCTCGCTCTTCCTCCTCCTTTGCCAGCGCTTTCATCGCAGCGAAACGCAACGCTCAGCTGCACTTGCCTTGCCTCCCGACGCTATGACTACGTTTTCCCGAGCTCGCTCTCCCTTTCGGCACAGACCAGCTTCCCGAAGCGCAAACGTCCGTCCAGCCGTTTCTCCCACAGCAAAGGTGACGGCAGCACGGAAAGCTGCTGCCGCTGCTCCCTCGCCTTCCCTCACCACCGCGTTCACGGCCAAAAGCACACTGGGGCTGCGTGCTCGCCCAGCTCCTAAAACTGCCCCCACTCTCCGACTCGCTGTCACGATCGGCAGAGCCCTGCTCCCGCACCGCAAGCGTCCAGCCCAGTTCCGCCACAGCGAAGGCGAAAGCACTCGGAGCTCTTGCTGCTCTTCAGCTTTGCTCGCCGCTTCATTCACAGCCAAACGCCACTGCGGCTGCGTGCTCAGCCCGGCTCCTAAAACTGCCCAAACTCTCTCTCACTGTCACGATCGGCAGAGCCCTGCCTCCCGCGCCGCAAACCTCCAGCCAGTTCTCCCACAGCGAAAGCGCTCAAAGCCCTGGCTGGCTCCTCGCCTTCCGTTGCGTGTTGTCGCACAGCCGAAGAGACAGCGGCGCTCCGCGCCTGCTTCTTTCCTGACGGTGCCCGCACTCGGACGCTGCGGTGGCAGCAGGGAGGAGCTCTCGCTCTGCCTCACCCCTTCCTGCGCCAGCGCTCTCACAGTGACACACGCGCAACGGTGAACTGCTCTCGCTTTTCCTTCGCGCACTCCCAATGCTCATTCTCAAGCTCCCTCTCAGCCTCGGCACACATCAGCTCCCGCGGTGCAAACGTCAGGCGATTTCTCCCACGTCGCAGGCCTTCGGGCACCTCAGGCTTAGTGCCGCTGCTGCTCCTCACCTTCTCTCGTTTGTCGTTTCACAGCCAAACACACAGTGGCCCTCCGTGCCTCCTTGGTTCCTGCCAGCGCCCGCACTCTGTCTCCCCTGCGGTGGCAGCACGGAAAGCTCTCGCTCTTCCTCCTCCTTTGCCAGCGCTTTCATCGCAGCGAAACGCAACGCTCAGCTGCACTTGCCTTGCCTCCCGACGCTATGACTACGTTTTCCCGAGCTCGCTCTCCCTTTCGGCACAGACCAGCTTCCCGAAGCGCAAACGTCCCCGTCCAGCCGTTTCTCCCACAGCAAAGGTGACGGCAGCACGGAAAGCTGCTGCCGCTGCTCCCTCGCCTTCCCTCACCACCGCGTTCACGGCCAAAAGCACACTGGGGCTGCGTGCTCGCCCAGCTCCTAAAACTGCCCCCACTCTCCGACTCGCTGTCACGATCGGCAGAGCCCTGCTCCCGCACCGCAAGCGTCCAGCCCAGTTCCGCCACAGCGAGGGCGAAAGCACTCGGAGCTCTTGCTGCTCTTCAGCTTTGCTCGCCGCTTCATTCACAGCCAAACGCCACTGCGGCTGCGTGCTCAGCCCGGCTCCTAAAACTGCCCAAACTCTCTCTCACTGTCACGATCGGCAGAGCCCTGCCTCCCGCGCCGCAAACCTCCAGCCAGTTCTCCCACAGCGAAAGCGCTCAAAGCCCTGGCTGGCTCCTCGCCTTCCGTTGCGTGTTGTCGCACAGCCGAAGAGACAGCGGCGCTCCGCGCCTGCTTCTTTCCTGACGGTGCCCGCACTCGGACGCTGCGGTGGCAGCAGGGAGGAGCTCTCGCTCTGCCTCACCCCTTCCTGCGCCAGCGCTCTCACAGTGACACACGCGCAACGGTGAACTGCTCTCGCTTTTCCTTCGCGCACTCCCAATGCTCATTCTCAAGCTCCCTCTCAGCCTCGGCACACATCAGCTCCCGCGGTGCAAACGTCAGGCGATTTCTCCCACGTCGCAGGCCTTCGGGCACCTCAGGCTTAGTGCCGCTGCTGCTCCTCACCTTCTCTCGTTTGTCGTTTCACAGCCAAACACACAGTGGCCCTCCGTGCCTCCTTGGTTCCTGCCAGCGCCCGCACTCTGTCTCCCCTGCGGTGGCAGCACGGAAAGCTCTCGCTCTTCCTCCTCCTTTGCCAGCGCTTTCATCGCAGCGAAACGCAACGCTCAGCTGCACTTGCCTTGCCTCCCGACGCTATGACTACGTTTTCCCGAGCTCGCTCTCCCTTTCGGCACAGACCAGCTTCCCGAAGCGCAAACGTCCCCGTCCAGCCGTTTCTCCCACAGCAAAGGTGACGGCAGCACGGAAAGCTGCTGCCGCTGCTCCCTCGCCTTCCCTCACCACCGCGTTCACGGCCAAAAGCACACTGGGGCTGCGTGCTCGCCCAGCTCCTAAAACTGCCCCCACTCTCCGACTCGCTGTCACGATCGGCAGAGCCCTGCTCCCGCACCGCAAGCGTCCAGCCCAGTTCCGCCACAGCGAAGGCGAAAGCACTCGGAGCTCTTGCTGCTCTTCAGCTTTGCTCGCCGCTTCATTCACAGCCAAACGCCACTGCGGCTGCGTGCTCAGCCCGGCTCCTAAAACTGCCCAAACTCTCTCTCACTGTCACGATCGGCAGAGCCCTGCCTCCCGCGCCGCAAACCTCCAGCCAGTTCTCCCACAGCGAAAGCACTCAAAGCCCTGGCTGGCTCCTCGCCTTCCGTTGCGTGTTGTCGCACAGCCGAAGAGACAGCGGCGCTCCGCGCCTGCTTCTTTCCTGACGGTGCCCGCACTCGGACGCTGCGGTGGCAGCAGGGAGGAGCTCTCGCTCTGCCTCACCCCTTCCTGCGCCAGCGCTCTCACAGTGACACACGCGCAACGGTGAACTGCTCTCGCTTTTCCTTCGCGCACTCCCAATGCTCATTCTCAAGCTCCCTCTCAGCCTCGGCACACATCAGCTCCCGCGGTGCAAACGTCAGGCGATTTCTCCCACGTCGCAGGCCTTCGGGCACCTCAGGCTTAGTGCCGCTGCTGCTCCTCACCTTCTCTCGTTTGTCGTTTCACAGCCAAACACACAGTGGCCCTCCGTGCCTCCTTGGTTCCTGCCAGCGCCCGCACTCTGTCTCCCCTGCGGTGGCAGCACGGAAAGCTCTCGCTCTTCCTCCTCCTTTGCCAGCGCTTTCATCGCAGCGAAACGCAACGCTCAGCTGCACTTGCCTTGCCTCCCGACGCTATGACTACGTTTTCCCGAGCTCGCTCTCCCTTTCGGCACAGACCAGCTTCCCGAAGCGCAAACGTCCCCGTCCAGCCGTTTCTCCCACAGCAAAGGTGACGGCAGCACGGAAAGCTGCTGCCGCTGCTCCCTCGCCTTCCCTCACCACCGCGTTCACGGCCAAACGCACACTGGGGCTGCGTGCTCGCCCAGCTCCTAAAACTGCCCCCACTCTCCGACTCGCTGTCACGATCGGCAGAGCCCTGCTCCCGCACCGCAAGCGTCCAGCCCAGTTCCGCCACAGCGAAGGCGAAAGCACTCGGAGCTCTTGCTGCTCTTCAGCTTTGCTCGCCGCTTCATTCACAGCCAAACGCCACTGCGGCTGCGTGCTCAGCCCGGCTCCTAAAACTGCCCAAACTCTCTCTCACTGTCACGATCGGCAGAGCCCTGCCTCCCGCGCCGCAAACCTCCAGCCAGTTCTCCCACAGCGAAAGCGCTCAAAGCCCTGGCTGGCTCCTCGCCTTCCGTTGCGTGTTGTCGCACAGCCGAAGAGACAGCGGCGCTCCGCGCCTGCTTCTTTCCTGACGGTGCCCGCACTCGGACGCTGCGGTGGCAGCAGGGAGGAGCTCTCGCTCTGCCTCACCCCTTCCTGCGCCAGCGCTCTCACAGTGACACACGCGCAACGGTGAACTGCTCTCGCTTTTCCTTCGCGCACTCCCAATGCTCATTCTCAAGCTCCCTCTCAGCCTCGGCACACATCAGCTCCCGCGGTGCAAACGTCAGGCGATTTCTCCCACGTCGCAGGCCTTCGGGCACCTCAGGCTTAGTGCCGCTGCTGCTCCTCACCTTCTCTCGTTTGTCGTTTCACAGCCAAACACACAGTGGCCCTCCGTGCCTCCTTGGTTCCTGCCAGCGCCCGCACTCTGTCTCCCCTGCGGTGGCAGCACGGAAAGCTCTCGCTCTTCCTCCTCCTTTGCCAGCGCTTTCATCGCAGCGAAACGCAACGCTCAGCTGCACTTGCCTTGCCTCCCGACGCTATGACTACGTTTTCCCGAGCTCGCTCTCCCTTTCGGCACAGACCAGCTTCCCGAAGCGCAAACGTCCCCGTCCAGCCGTTTCTCCCACAGCAAAGGTGACGGCAGCACGGAAAGCTGCTGCCGCTGCTCCCTCGCCTTCCCTCACCACCGCGTTCACGGCCAAAAGCACACTGGGGCTGCGTGCTCGCCCAGCTCCTAAAACTGCCCCCACTCTCCGACTCGCTGTCACGATCGGCAGAGCCCTGCTCCCGCACCGCAAGCGTCCAGCCCAGTTCCGCCACAGCGAAGGCGAAAGCACTCGGAGCTCTTGCTGCTCTTCAGCTTTGCTCGCCGCTTCATTCACAGCCAAACGCCACTGCGGCTGCGTGCTCAGCCCGGCTCCTAAAACTGCCCAAACTCTCTCTCACTGTCACGATCGGCAGAGCCCTGCCTCCCGCGCCGCAAACCTCCAGCCAGTTCTCCCACAGCGAAAGCACTCAAAGCCCTGGCTGGCTCCTCGCCTTCCGTTGCGTGTTGTCGCACAGCCGAAGAGACAGCGGCGCTCCGCGCCTGCTTCTTTCCTGACGGTGCCCGCACTCGGACGCTGCGGTGGCAGCAGGGAGGAGCTCTCGCTCTGCCTCACCCCTTCCTGCGCCAGCGCTCTCACAGTGACACACGCGCAACGGTGAACTGCTCTCGCTTTTCCTTCGCGCACTCCCAATGCTCATTCTCAAGCTCCCTCTCAGCCTCGGCACACATCAGCTCCCGCGGTGCAAACGTCAGGCGATTTCTCCCCCGTCGCAGGCCTTCGGGCACCTCAGGCTTAGTGCCGCTGCTGCTCCTCACCTTCTCTCGTTTGTCGTTTCACAGCCAAACACACAGTGGCCCTCCGTGCCTCCTTGGTTCCTGCCAGCGCCCGCACTCTGTCTCCCCTGCGGTGGCAGCACGGAAAGCTCTCGCTCTTCCTCCTCCTTTGCCAGCGCTTTCATCGCAGCGAAACGCAACGCTCAGCTGCACTTGCCTTGCCTCCCGACGCTATGACTACGTTTTCCCGAGCTCGCTCTCCCTTTCGGCACAGACCAGCTTCCCGAAGCGCAAACGTCTGTCCAGCCGTTTCTCCCACAGCAAAGGTGACGGCAGCACGGAAAGCTGCTGCCGCTGCTCCCTCGCCTTCCCTCACCACCGCGTTCACGGCCAAAAGCACACTGGGGCTGCGTGCTCGCCCAGCTCCTAAAACTGCCCCCACTCTCCGACTCGCTGTCACGATCGGCAGAGCCCTGCTCCCGCACCGCAAGCGTCCAGCCCAGTTCCGCCACAGCGAAGGCGAAAGCACTCGGAGCTCTTGCTGCTCTTCAGCTTTGCTCGCCGCTTCATTCACAGCCAAACGCCACTGCGGCTGCGTGCTCAGCCCGGCTCCTAAAACTGCCCAAACTCTCTCTCACTGTCACGATCGGCAGAGCCCTGCCTCCCGCGCCGCAAACCTCCAGCCAGTTCTCCCACAGCGAAAGCGCTCAAAGCCCTGGCTGGCTCCTCGCCTTCCGTTGCGTGTTGTCGCACAGCCGAAGAGACAGCGGCGCTCCGCGCCTGCTTCTTTCCTGACGGTGCCCGCACTCGGACGCTGCGGTGGCAGCAGGGAGGAGCTCTCGCTCTGCCTCACCCCTTCCTGCGCCAGCGCTCTCACAGTGACACACGCGCAACGGTGAACTGCTCTCGCTTTTCCTTCGCGCACTCCCAATGCTCATTCTCAAGCTCCCTCTCAGCCTCGGCACACATCAGCTCCCGCGGTGCAAACGTCAGGCGATTTCTCCCACGTCGCAGGCCTTCGGGCACCTCAGGCTTAGTGCCGCTGCTGCTCCTCACCTTCTCTCGTTTGTCGTTTCACAGCCAAACACACAGTGGCCCTCCGTGCCTCCTTGGTTCCTGCCAGCGCCCGCACTCTGTCTCCCCTGCGGTGGCAGCACGGAAAGCTCTCGCTCTTCCTCCTCCTTTGCCAGCGCTTTCATCGCAGCGAAACGCAACGCTCAGCTGCACTTGCCTTGCCTCCCGACGCTATGACTACGTTTTCCCGAGCTCGCTCTCCCTTTCGGCACAGACCAGCTTCCCGAAGCGCAAACGTCCCCGTCCAGCCGTTTCTCCCACAGCAAAGGTGACGGCAGCACGGAAAGCTGCTGCCGCTGCTCCCTCGCCTTCCCTCACCACCGCGTTCACGGCCAAAAGCACACTGGGGCTGCGTGCTCGCCCAGCTCCTAAAACTGCCCCCACTCTCCGACTCGCTGTCACGATCGGCAGAGCCCTGCTCCCGCACCGCAAGCGTCCAGCCCAGTTCCGCCACAGCGAAGGCGAAAGCACTCGGAGCTCTTGCTGCTCTTCAGCTTTGCTCGCCGCTTCATTCACAGCCAAACGCCACTGCGGCTGCGTGCTCAGCCCGGCTCCTAAAACTGCCCAAACTCTCTCTCACTGTCACGATCGGCAGAGCCCTGCCTCCCGCGCCGCAAACCTCCAGCCAGTTCTCCCACAGCGAAAGCACTCAAAGCCCTGGCTGGCTCCTCGCCTTCCGTTGCGTGTTGTCGCACAGCCGAAGAGACAGCGGCGCTCCGCGCCTGCTTCTTTCCTGACGGTGCCCGCACTCGGACGCTGCGGTGGCAGCAGGGAGGAGCTCTCGCTCTGCCTCACCCCTTCCTGCGCCAGCGCTCTCACAGTGACACACGCGCAACGGTGAACTGCTCTCGCTTTTCCTTCGCGCACTCCCAATGCTCATTCTCAAGCTCCCTCTCAGCCTCGGCACACATCAGCTCCCGCGGTGCAAACGTCAGGCGATTTCTCCCACGTCGCAGGCCTTCGGGCACCTCAGGCTTAGTGCCGCTGCTGCTCCTCACCTTCTCTCGTTTGTCGTTTCACAGCCAAACACACAGTGGCCCTCCGTGCCTCCTTGGTTCCTGCCAGCGCCCGCACTCTGTCTCCCCTGCGGTGGCAGCACGGAAAGCTCTCGCTCTTCCTCCTCCTTTGCCAGCGCTTTCATCGCAGCGAAACGCAACGCTCAGCTGCACTTGCCTTGCCTCCCGACGCTATGACTACGTTTTCCCGAGCTCGCTCTCCCTTTCGGCACAGACCAGCTTCCCGAAGCGCAAACGTCTGTCCAGCCGTTTCTCCCACAGCAAAGGTGACGGCAGCACGGAAAGCTGCTGCCGCTGCTCCCTCGCCTTCCCTCACCACCGCGTTCACGGCCAAAAGCACACTGGGGCTGCGTGCTCGCCCAGCTCCTAAAACTGCCCCCACTCTCCGACTCGCTGTCACGATCGGCAGAGCCCTGCTCCCGCACCGCAAGCGTCCAGCCCAGTTCCGCCACAGCGAAGGCGAAAGCACTCGGAGCTCTTGCTGCTCTTCAGCTTTGCTCGCCGCTTCATTCACAGCCAAACGCCACTGCGGCTGCGTGCTCAGCCCGGCTCCTAAAACTGCCCAAACTCTCTCTCACTGTCACGATCGGCAGAGCCCTGCCTCCCGCGCCGCAAACCTCCAGCCAGTTCTCCCACAGCGAAAGCGCTCAAAGCCCTGGCTGGCTCCTCGCCTTCCGTTGCGTGTTGTCGCACAGCCGAAGAGACAGCGGCGCTCCGCGCCTGCTTCTTTCCTGACGGTGCCCGCACTCGGACGCTGCGGTGGCAGCAGGGAGGAGCTCTCGCTCTGCCTCACCCCTTCCTGCGCCAGCGCTCTCACAGTGACACACGCGCAACGGTGAACTGCTCTCGCTTTTCCTTCGCGCACTCCCAATGCTCATTCTCAAGCTCCCTCTCAGCCTCGGCACACATCAGCTCCCGCGGTGCAAACGTCAGGCGATTTCTCCCACGTCGCAGGCCTTCGGGCACCTCAGGCTTAGTGCCGCTGCTGCTCCTCACCTTCTCTCGTTTGTCGTTTCACAGCCAAACACACAGTGGCCCTCCGTGCCTCCTTGGTTCCTGCCAGCGCCCGCACTCTGTCTCCCCTGCGGTGGCAGCACGGAAAGCTCTCGCTCTTCCTCCTCCTTTGCCAGCGCTTTCATCGCAGCGAAACGCAACGCTCAGCTGCACTTGCCTTGCCTCCCGACGCTATGACTACGTTTTCCCGAGCTCGCTCTCCCTTTCGGCACAGACCAGCTTCCCGAAGCGCAAACGTCCGTCCAGCCGTTTCTCCCACAGCAAAGGTGACGGCAGCACGGAAAGCTGCTGCCGCTGCTCCCTCGCCTTCCCTCACCACCGCGTTCACGGCCAAAAGCACACTGGGGCTGCGTGCTCGCCCAGCTCCTAAAACTGCCCCCACTCTCCGACTCGCTGTCACGATCGGCAGAGCCCTGCTCCCGCACCGCAAGCGTCCAGCCCAGTTCCGCCACAGCGAAGGCGAAAGCACTCGGAGCTCTTGCTGCTCTTCAGCTTTGCTCGCCGCTTCATTCACAGCCAAACGCCACTGCGGCTGCGTGCTCAGCCCGGCTCCTAAAACTGCCCAAACTCTCTCTCACTGTCACGATCGGCAGAGCCCTGCCTCCCGCGCCGCAAACCTCCAGCCAGTTCTCCCACAGCGAAAGCGCTCAAAGCCCTGGCTGGCTCCTCGCCTTCCGTTGCGTGTTGTCGCACAGCCGAAGAGACAGCGGCGCTCCGCGCCTGCTTCTTTCCTGACGGTGCCCGCACTCGGACGCTGCGGTGGCAGCAGGGAGGAGCTCTCGCTCTGCCTCACCCCTTCCTGCGCCAGCGCTCTCACAGTGACACACGCGCAACGGTGAACTGCTCTCGCTTTTCCTTCGCGCACTCCCAATGCTCATTCTCAAGCTCCCTCTCAGCCTCGGCACACATCAGCTCCCGCGGTGCAAACGTCAGGCGATTTCTCCCACGTCGCAGGCCTTCGGGCACCTCAGGCTTAATGCCGCTGCTGCTCCTCACCTTCTCTCGTTTGTCGTTTCACAGCCAAACACACAGTGGCCCTCCGTGCCTCCTTGGTTCCTGCCAGCGCCCGCACTCTGTCTCCCCTGCGGTGGCAGCACGGAAAGCTCTCGCTCTTCCTCCTCCTTTGCCAGCGCTTTCATCGCAGCGAAACGCAACGCTCAGCTGCACTTGCCTTGCCTCCCGACGCTATGACTACGTTTTCCCGAGCTCGCTCTCCCTTTCGGCACAGACCAGCTTCCCGAAGCGCAAACGTCCCCGTCCAGCCGTTTCTCCCACAGCAAAGGTGACGGCAGCACGGAAAGCTGCTGCCGCTGCTCCCTCGCCTTCCCTCACCACCGCGTTCACGGCCAAACGCACACTGGGGCTGCGTGCTCGCCCAGCTCCTAAAACTGCCCCCACTCTCCGACTCGCTGTCACGATCGGCAGAGCCCTGCTCCCGCACCGCAAGCGTCCAGCCCAGTTCCGCCACAGCGAAGGCGAAAGCACTCGGAGCTCTTGCTGCTCTTCAGCTTTGCTCGCCGCTTCATTCACAGCCAAACGCCACTGCGGCTGCGTGCTCAGCCCGGCTCCTAAAACTGCCCAAACTCTCTCTCACTGTCACGATCGGCAGAGCCCTGCCTCCCGCGCCGCAAACCTCCAGCCAGTTCTCCCACAGCGAAAGCGCTCAAAGCCCTGGCTGGCTCCTCGCCTTCCGTTGCGTGTTGTCGCACAGCCGAAGAGACAGCGGCGCTCCGCGCCTGCTTCTTTCCTGACGGTGCCCGCACTCGGACGCTGCGGTGGCAGCAGGGAGGAGCTCTCGCTCTGCCTCACCCCTTCCTGCGCCAGCGCTCTCACAGTGACACACGCGCAACGGTGAACTGCTCTCGCTTTTCCTTCGCGCACTCCCAATGCTCATTCTCAAGCTCCCTCTCAGCCTCGGCACACATCAGCTCCCGCGGTGCAAACGTCAGGCGATTTCTCCCACGTCGCAGGCCTTCGGGCACCTCAGGCTTAGTGCCGCTGCTGCTCCTCACCTTCTCTCGTTTGTCGTTTCACAGCCAAACACACAGTGGCCCTCCGTGCCTCCTTGGTTCCTGCCAGCGCCCGCACTCTGTCTCCCCTGCGGTGGCAGCACGGAAAGCTCTCGCTCTTCCTCCTCCTTTGCCAGCGCTTTCATCGCAGCGAAACGCAACGCTCAGCTGCACTTGCCTTGCCTCCCGACGCTATGACTACGTTTTCCCGAGCTCGCTCTCCCTTTCGGCACAGACCAGCTTCCCGAAGCGCAAACGTCCCCGTCCAGCCGTTTCTCCCACAGCAAAGGTGACGGCAGCACGGAAAGCTGCTGCCGCTGCTCCCTCGCCTTCCCTCACCACCGCGTTCACGGCCAAAAGCACACTGGGGCTGCGTGCTCGCCCAGCTCCTAAAACTGCCCCCACTCTCCGACTCGCTGTCACGATCGGCAGAGCCCTGCTCCCGCACCGCAAGCGTCCAGCCCAGTTCCGCCACAGCGAAGGCGAAAGCACTCGGAGCTCTTGCTGCTCTTCAGCTTTGCTCGCCGCTTCATTCACAGCCAAACGCCACTGCGGCTGCGTGCTCAGCCCGGCCCCTAAAACTGCCCAAACTCTCTCTCACTGTCACGATCGGCAGAGCCCTGCCTCCCGCGCCGCAAACCTCCAGCCAGTTCTCCCACAGCGAAAGCGCTCAAAGCCCTGGCTGGCTCCTCGCCTTCCGTTGCGTGTTGTCGCACAGCCGAAGAGACAGCGGCGCTCCGCGCCTGCTTCTTTCCTGACGGTGCCCGCACTCGGACGCTGCGGTGGCAGCAGGGAGGAGCTCTCGCTCTGCCTCACCCCTTCCTTCGCCAGCGCTCTCACAGTGACACACGCGCAACGGTGAACTGCTCTCGCTTTTCCTTCGCGCACTCCCAATGCTCATTCTCAAGCTCCCTCTCAGCCTCGGCACACATCAGCTCCCGCGGTGCAAACGTCAGGCGATTTCTCCCACGTCGCAGGCCTTCGGGCACCTCAGGCTTAGTGCCGCTGCTGCTCCTCACCTTCTCTCGTTTGTCGTTTCACAGCCAAACACACAGTGGCCCTCCGTGCCTCCTTGGTTCCTGCCAGCGCCCGCACTCTGTCTCCCCTGCGGTGGCAGCACGGAAAGCTCTCGCTCTTCCTCCTCCTTTGCCAGCGCTTTCATCGCAGCGAAACGCAACGCTCAGCTGCACTTGCCTTGCCTCCCGACGCTATGACTACGTTTTCCCGAGCTCGCTCTCCCTTTCGGCACAGACCAGCTTCCCGAAGCGCAAACGTCCGTCCAGCCGTTTCTCCCACAGCAAAGGTGACGGCAGCACGGAAAGCTGCTGCCGCTGCTCCCTCGCCTTCCCTCACCACCGCGTTCACGGCCAAAAGCACACTGGGGCTGCGTGCTCGCCCAGCTCCTAAAACTGCCCCCACTCTCCGACTCGCTGTCACGATCGGCAGAGCCCTGCTCCCGCACCGCAAGCGTCCAGCCCAGTTCCGCCACAGCGAAGGCGAAAGCACTCGGAGCTCTTGCTGCTCTTCAGCTTTGCTCGCCGCTTCATTCACAGCCAAACGCCACTGCGGCTGCGTGCTCAGCCCGGCTCCTAAAACTGCCCAAACTCTCTCTCACTGTCACGATCGGCAGAGCCCTGCCTCCCGCGCCGCAAACCTCCAGCCAGTTCTCCCACAGCGAAAGCGCTCAAAGCCCTGGCTGGCTCCTCGCCTTCCGTTGCGTGTTGTCGCACAGCCGAAGAGACAGCGGCACTCCGCGCCTGCTTCTTTCCTGACGGTGCCCGCACTCGGACGCTGCGGTGGCAGCAGGGAGGAGCTCTCGCTCTGCCTCACCCCTTCCTGCGCCAGCGCTCTCACAGTGACACACGCGCAACGGTGAACTGCTCTCGCTTTTCCTTCGCGCACTCCCAATGCTCATTCTCAAGCTCCCTCTCAGCCTCGGCACACATCAGCTCCCGCGGTGCAAACGTCAGGCGATTTCTCCCACGTCGCAGGCCTTCGGGCACCTCAGGCTTAGTGCCGCTGCTGCTCCTCACCTTCTCTCGTTTGTCGTTTCACAGCCAAACACACAGTGGCCCTCCGTGCCTCCTTGGTTCCTGCCAGCGCCCGCACTCTGTCTCCCCTGCGGTGGCAGCACGGAAAGCTCTCGCTCTTCCTCCTCCTTTGCCAGCGCTTTCATCGCAGCGAAACGCAACGCTCAGCTGCACTTGCCTTGCCTCCCGACGCTATGACTACGTTTTCCCGAGCTCGCTCTCCCTTTCGGCACAGACCAGCTTCCCGAAGCGCAAACGTCCGTCCAGCCGTTTCTCCCACAGCAAAGGTGACGGCAGCACGGAAAGCTGCTGCCGCTGCTCCCTCGCCTTCCCTCACCACCGCGTTCACGGCCAAAAGCACACTGGGGCTGCGTGCTCGCCCAGCTCCTAAAACTGCCCCCACTCTCCGACTCGCTGTCACTATCGGCAGAGCCCTGCTCCCGCACCGCAAGCGTCCAGCCCAGTTCCGCCACAGCGAAGGCGAAAGCACTCGGAGCTCTTGCTGCTCTTCAGCTTTGCTCGCCGCTTCATTCACAGCCAAACGCCACTGCGGCTGCGTGCTCAGCCCGGCTCCTAAAACTGCCCAAACTCTCTCTCACTGTCACGATCGGCAGAGCCCTGCCTCCCGCGCCGCAAACCTCCAGCCAGTTCTCCCACAGCGAAAGCACTCAAAGCCCTGGCTGGCTCCTCGCCTTCCGTTGCGTGTTGTCGCACAGCCGAAGAGACAGCGGCGCTCCGCGCCTGCTTCTTTCCTGACGGTGCCCGCACTCGGACGCTGCGGTGGCAGCAGGGAGGAGCTCTCGCTCTGCCTCACCCCTTCCTTCGCCAGCGCTCTCACAGTGACACACGCGCAACGGTGAACTGCTCTCGCTTTTCCTTCGCGCACTCCCAATGCTCATTCTCAAGCTCCCTCTCAGCCTCGGCACACATCAGCTCCCGCGGTGCAAACGTCAGGCGATTTCTCCCACGTCGCAGGCCTTCGGGCACCTCAGGCTTAGTGCCGCTGCTGCTCCTCACCTTCTCTCGTTTGTCGTTTCACAGCCAAACACACAGTGGCCCTCCGTGCCTCCTTGGTTCCTGCCAGCGCCCGCACTCTGTCTCCCCTGCGGTGGCAGCACGGAAAGCTCTCGCTCTTCCTCCTCCTTTGCCAGCGCTTTCATCGCAGCGAAACGCAACGCTCAGCTGCACTTGCCTTGCCTCCCGACGCTATGACTACGTTTTCCCGAGCTCGCTCTCCCTTTCGGCACAGACCAGCTTCCCGAAGCGCAAACGTCTGTCCAGCCGTTTCTCCCACAGCAAAGGTGACGGCAGCACGGAAAGCTGCTGCCGCTGCTCCCTCGCCTTCCCTCACCACCGCGTTCACGGCCAAAAGCACACTGGGGCTGCGTGCTCGCCCAGCTCCTAAAACTGCCCCCACTCTCCGACTCGCTGTCACGATCGGCAGAGCCCTGCTCCCGCACCGCAAGCGTCCAGCCCAGTTCCGCCACAGCGAAGGCGAAAGCACTCGGAGCTCTTGCTGCTCTTCAGCTTTGCTCGCCGCTTCATTCACAGCCAAACGCCACTGCGGCTGCGTGCTCAGCCCGGCTCCTAAAACTGCCCAAACTCTCTCTCACTGTCACGATCGGCA
Source organism: Pelecanus crispus (assembly GCF_030463565.1). Taxonomy (NCBI): domain Eukaryota; kingdom Metazoa; phylum Chordata; class Aves; order Pelecaniformes; family Pelecanidae; genus Pelecanus; species Pelecanus crispus. The sequence goes on from NC_134655.1 coordinate 14,700,463, forward strand.
GAGCCCTGCCTCCCGCGCCGCAAACCTCCAGCCAGTTCTCCCACAGCGAAAGCGCTCAAAGCCCTGGCTGGCTCCTCGCCTTCCGTTGCGTGTTGTCGCACAGCCGAAGAGACAGCGGCGCTCCGCGCCTGCTTCTTTCCTGACGGTGCCCGCACTCGGACGCTGCGGTGGCAGCAGGGAGGAGCTCTCGCTCTGCCTCACCCCTTCCTGCGCCAGCGCTCTCACAGTGACACACGCGCAACGGTGAACTGCTCTCGCTTTTCCTTCGCGCACTCCCAATGCTCATTCTCAAGCTCCCTCTCAGCCTCGGCACACATCAGCTCCCGCGGTGCAAACGTCAGGCGATTTCTCCCCCGTCGCAGGCCTTCGGGCACCTCAGGCTTAGTGCCGCTGCTGCTCCTCACCTTCTCTCGTTTGTCGTTTCACAGCCAAACACACAGTGGCCCTCCGTGCCTCCTTGGTTCCTGCCAGCGCCCGCACTCTGTCTCCCCTGCGGTGGCAGCACGGAAAGCTCTCGCTCTTCCTCCTCCTTTGCCAGCGCTTTCATCGCAGCGAAACGCAACGCTCAGCTGCACTTGCCTTGCCTCCCGACGCTATGACTACGTTTTCCCGAGCTCGCTCTCCCTTTCGGCACAGACCAGCTTCCCGAAGCGCAAACGTCCGTCCAGCCGTTTCTCCCACAGCAAAGGTGACGGCAGCACGGAAAGCTGCTGCCGCTGCTCCCTCGCCTTCCCTCACCACCGCGTTCACGGCCAAAAGCACACTGGGGCTGCGTGCTCGCCCAGCTCCTAAAACTGCCCCCACTCTCCGACTCGCTGTCACGATCGGCAGAGCCCTGCTCCCGCACCGCAAGCGTCCAGCCCAGTTCCGCCACAGCGAAGGCGAAAGCACTCGGAGCTCTTGCTGCTCTTCAGCTTTGCTCGCCGCTTCATTCACAGCCAAACGCCACTGCGGCTGCGTGCTCAGCCCGGCTCCTAAAACTGCCCAAACTCTCTCTCACTGTCACGATCGGCAGAGCCCTGCCTCCCGCGCCGCAAACCTCCAGCCAGTTCTCCCACAGCGAAAGCGCTCAAAGCCCTGGCTGGCTCCTCGCCTTCCGTTGCGTGTTGTCGCACAGCCGAAGAGACAGCGGCGCTCCGCGCCTGCTTCTTTCCTGACGGTGCCCGCACTCGGACGCTGCGGTGGCAGCAGGGAGGAGCTCTCGCTCTGCCTCACCCCTTCCTGCGCCAGCGCTCTCACAGTGACACACGCGCAACGGTGAACTGCTCTCGCTTTTCCTTCGCGCACTCCCAATGCTCATTCTCAAGCTCCCTCTCAGCCTCGGCACACATCAGCTCCCGCGGTGCAAACGTCAGGCGATTTCTCCCACGTCGCAGGCCTTCGGGCACCTCAGGCTTAGTGCCGCTGCTGCTCCTCACCTTCTCTCGTTTGTCGTTTCACAGCCAAACACACAGTGGCCCTCCGTGCCTCCTTGGTTCCTGCCAGCGCCCGCACTCTGTCTCCCCTGCGGTGGCAGCACGGAAAGCTCTCGCTCTTCCTCCTCCTTTGCCAGCGCTTTCATCGCAGCGAAACGCAACGCTCAGCTGCACTTGCCTTGCCTCCCGACGCTATGACTACGTTTTCCCGAGCTCGCTCTCCCTTTCGGCACAGACCAGCTTCCCGAAGCGCAAACGTCCCCGTCCAGCCGTTTCTCCCACAGCAAAGGTGACGGCAGCACGGAAAGCTGCTGCCGCTGCTCCCTCGCCTTCCCTCACCACCGCGTTCACGGCCAAAAGCACACTGGGGCTGCGTGCTCGCCCAGCTCCTAAAACTGCCCCCACTCTCCGACTCGCTGTCACGATCGGCAGAGCCCTGCTCCCGCACCGCAAGCGTCCAGCCCAGTTCCGCCACAGCGAAGGCGAAAGCACTCGGAGCTCTTGCTGCTCTTCAGCTTTGCTCGCCGCTTCATTCACAGCCAAACGCCACTGCGGCTGCGTGCTCAGCCCGGCCCCTAAAACTGCCCAAACTCTCTCTCACTGTCACGATCGGCAGAGCCCTGCCTCCCGCGCCGCAAACCTCCAGCCAGTTCTCCCACAGCGAAAGCGCTCAAAGCCCTGGCTGGCTCCTCGCCTTCCGTTGCGTGTTGTCGCACAGCCGAAGAGACAGCGGCGCTCCGCGCCTGCTTCTTTCCTGACGGTGCCCGCACTCGGACGCTGCGGTGGCAGCAGGGAGGAGCTCTCGCTCTGCCTCACCCCTTCCTGCGCCAGCGCTCTCACAGTGACACACGCGCAACGGTGAACTGCTCTCGCTTTTCCTTCGCGCACTCCCAATGCTCATTCTCAAGCTCCCTCTCAGCCTCGGCACACATCAGCTCCCGCGGTGCAAACGTCAGGCGATTTCTCCCACGTCGCAGGCCTTCGGGCACCTCAGGCTTAGTGCCGCTGCTGCTCCTCACCTTCTCTCGTTTGTCGTTTCACAGCCAAACACACAGTGGCCCTCCGTGCCTCCTTGGTTCCTGCCAGCGCCCGCACTCTGTCTCCCCTGCGGTGGCAGCACGGAAAGCTCTCGCTCTTCCTCCTCCTTTGCCAGCGCTTTCATCGCAGCGAAACGCAACGCTCAGCTGCACTTGCCTTGCCTCCCGACGCTATGACTACGTTTTCCCGAGCTCGCTCTCCCTTTCGGCACAGACCAGCTTCCCGAAGCGCAAACGTCCCCGTCCAGCCGTTTCTCCCACAGCAAAGGTGACGGCAGCACGGAAAGCTGCTGCCGCTGCTCCCTCGCCTTCCCTCACCACCGCGTTCACGGCCAAACGCACACTGGGGCTGCGTGCTCGCCCAGCTCCTAAAACTGCCCCCACTCTCCGACTCGCTGTCACGATCGGCAGAGCCCTGCTCCCGCACCGCAAGCGTCCAGCCCAGTTCCGCCACAGCGAAGGCGAAAGCACTCGGAGCTCTTGCTGCTCTTCAGCTTTGCTCGCCGCTTCATTCACAGCCAAACGCCACTGCGGCTGCGTGCTCAGCCCGGCCCCTAAAACTGCCCAAACTCTCTCTCACTGTCACGATCGGCAGAGCCCTGCCTCCCGCGCCGCAAACCTCCAGCCAGTTCTCCCACAGCGAAAGCACTCAAAGCCCTGGCTGGCTCCTCGCCTTCCGTTGCGTGTTGTCGCACAGCCGAAGAGACAGCGGCGCTCCGCGCCTGCTTCTTTCCTGACGGTGCCCGCACTCGGACGCTGCGGTGGCAGCAGGGAGGAGCTCTCGCTCTGCCTCACCCCTTCCTTCGCCAGCGCTCTCACAGTGACACACGCGCAACGGTGAACTGCTCTCGCTTTTCCTTCGCGCACTCCCAATGCTCATTCTCAAGCTCCCTCTCAGCCTCGGCACACATCAGCTCCCGCGGTGCAAACGTCAGGCGATTTCTCCCACGTCGCAGGCCTTCGGGCACCTCAGGCTTAGTGCCGCTGCTGCTCCTCACCTTCTCTCGTTTGTCGTTTCACAGCCAAACACACAGTGGCCCTCCGTGCCTCCTTGGTTCCTGCCAGCGCCCGCACTCTGTCTCCCCTGCGGTGGCAGCACGGAAAGCTCTCGCTCTTCCTCCTCCTTTGCCAGCGCTTTCATCGCAGCGAAACGCAACGCTCAGCTGCACTTGCCTTGCCTCCCGACGCTATGACTACGTTTTCCCGAGCTCGCTCTCCCTTTCGGCACAGACCAGCTTCCCGAAGCGCAAACGTCTGTCCAGCCGTTTCTCCCACAGCAAAGGTGACGGCAGCACGGAAAGCTGCTGCCGCTGCTCCCTCGCCTTCCCTCACCACCGCGTTCACGGCCAAAAGCACACTGGGGCTGCGTGCTCGCCCAGCTCCTAAAACTGCCCCCACTCTCCGACTCGCTGTCACGATCGGCAGAGCCCTGCTCCCGCACCGCAAGCGTCCAGCCCAGTTCCGCCACAGCGAAGGCGAAAGCACTCGGAGCTCTTGCTGCTCTTCAGCTTTGCTCGCCGCTTCATTCACAGCCAAACGCCACTGCGGCTGCGTGCTCAGCCCGGCTCCTAAAACTGCCCAAACTCTCTCTCACTGTCACGATCGGCAGAGCCCTGCCTCCCGCGCCGCAAACCTCCAGCCAGTTCTCCCACAGCGAAAGCGCTCAAAGCCCTGGCTGGCTCCTCGCCTTCCGTTGCGTGTTGTCGCACAGCCGAAGAGACAGCGGCGCTCCGCGCCTGCTTCTTTCCTGACGGTGCCCGCACTCGGACGCTGCGGTGGCAGCAGGGAGGAGCTCTCGCTCTGCCTCACCCCTTCCTGCGCCAGCGCTCTCACAGTGACACACGCGCAACGGTGAACTGCTCTCGCTTTTCCTTCGCGCACTCCCAATGCTCATTCTCAAGCTCCCTCTCAGCCTCGGCACACATCAGCTCCCGCGGTGCAAACGTCAGGCGATTTCTCCCACGTCGCAGGCCTTCGGGCACCTCAGGCTTAGTGCCGCTGCTGCTCCTCACCTTCTCTCGTTTGTCGTTTCACAGCCAAACACACAGTGGCCCTCCGTGCCTCCTTGGTTCCTGCCAGCGCCCGCACTCTGTCTCCCCTGCGGTGGCAGCACGGAAAGCTCTCGCTCTTCCTCCTCCTTTGCCAGCGCTTTCATCGCAGCGAAACGCAACGCTCAGCTGCACTTGCCTTGCCTCCCGACGCTATGACTACGTTTTCCCGAGCTCGCTCTCCCTTTCGGCACAGACCAGCTTCCCGAAGCGCAAACGTCCCCGTCCAGCCGTTTCTCCCACAGCAAAGGTGACGGCAGCACGGAAAGCTGCTGCCGCTGCTCCCTCGCCTTCCCTCACCACCGCGTTCACGGCCAAAAGCACACTGGGGCTGCGTGCTCGCCCAGCTCCTAAAACTGCCCCCACTCTCCGACTCGCTGTCACGATCGGCAGAGCCCTGCTCCCGCACCGCAAGCGTCCAGCCCAGTTCCGCCACAGCGAAGGCGAAAGCACTCGGAGCTCTTGCTGCTCTTCAGCTTTGCTCGCCGCTTCATTCACAGCCAAACGCCACTGCGGCTGCGTGCTCAGCCCGGCCCCTAAAACTGCCCAAACTCTCTCTCACTGTCACGATCGGCAGAGCCCTGCCTCCCGCGCCGCAAACCTCCAGCCAGTTCTCCCACAGCGAAAGCACTCAAAGCCCTGGCTGGCTCCTCGCCTTCCGTTGCGTGTTGTCGCACAGCCGAAGAGACAGCGGCGCTCCGCGCCTGCTTCTTTCCTGACGGTGCCCGCACTCGGACGCTGCGGTGGCAGCAGGGAGGAGCTCTCGCTCTGCCTCACCCCTTCCTGCGCCAGCGCTCTCACAGTGACACACGCGCAACGGTGAACTGCTCTCGCTTTTCCTTCGCGCACTCCCAATGCTCATTCTCAAGCTCCCTCTCAGCCTCGGCACACATCAGCTCCCGCGGTGCAAACGTCAGGCGATTTCTCCCACGTCGCAGGCCTTCGGGCACCTCAGGCTTAGTGCCGCTGCTGCTCCTCACCTTCTCTCGTTTGTCGTTTCACAGCCAAACACACAGTGGCCCTCCGTGCCTCCTTGGTTCCTGCCAGCGCCCGCACTCTGTCTCCCCTGCGGTGGCAGCACGGAAAGCTCTCGCTCTTCCTCCTCCTTTGCCAGCGCTTTCATCGCAGCGAAACGCAACGCTCAGCTGCACTTGCCTTGCCTCCCGACGCTATGACTACGTTTTCCCGAGCTCGCTCTCCCTTTCGGCACAGACCAGCTTCCCGAAGCGCAAACGTCCGTCCAGCCGTTTCTCCCACAGCAAAGGTGACGGCAGCACGGAAAGCTGCTGCCGCTGCTCCCTCGCCTTCCCTCACCACCGCGTTCACGGCCAAAAGCACACTGGGGCTGCGTGCTCGCCCAGCTCCTAAAACTGCCCCCACTCTCCGACTCGCTGTCACGATCGGCAGAGCCCTGCTCCCGCACCGCAAGCGTCCAGCCCAGTTCCGCCACAGCGAAGGCGAAAGCACTCGGAGCTCTTGCTGCTCTTCAGCTTTGCTCGCCGCTTCATTCACAGCCAAACGCCACTGCGGCTGCGTGCTCAGCCCGGCTCCTAAAACTGCCCAAACTCTCTCTCACTGTCACGATCGGCAGAGCCCTGCCTCCCGCGCCGCAAACCTCCAGCCAGTTCTCCCACAGCGAAAGCGCTCAAAGCCCTGGCTGGCTCCTCGCCTTCCGTTGCGTGTTGTCGCACAGCCGAAGAGACAGCGGCGCTCCGCGCCTGCTTCTTTCCTGACGGTGCCCGCACTCGGACGCTGCGGTGGCAGCAGGGAGGAGCTCTCGCTCTGCCTCACCCCTTCCTGCGCCAGCGCTCTCACAGTGACACACGCGCAACGGTGAACTGCTCTCGCTTTTCCTTCGCGCACTCCCAATGCTCATTCTCAAGCTCCCTCTCAGCCTCGGCACACATCAGCTCCCGCGGTGCAAACGTCAGGCGATTTCTCCCACGTCGCAGGCCTTCGGGCACCTCAGGCTTAGTGCCGCTGCTGCTCCTCACCTTCTCTCGTTTGTCGTTTCACAGCCAAACACACAGTGGCCCTCCGTGCCTCCTTGGTTCCTGCCAGCGCCCGCACTCTGTCTCCCCTGCGGTGGCAGCACGGAAAGCTCTCGCTCTTCCTCCTCCTTTGCCAGCGCTTTCATCGCAGCGAAACGCAACGCTCAGCTGCACTTGCCTTGCCTCCCGACGCTATGACTACGTTTTCCCGAGCTCGCTCTCCCTTTCGGCACAGACCAGCTTCCCGAAGCGCAAACGTCCCCGTCCAGCCGTTTCTCCCACAGCAAAGGTGACGGCAGCACGGAAAGCTGCTGCCGCTGCTCCCTCGCCTTCCCTCACCACCGCGTTCACGGCCAAAAGCACACTGGGGCTGCGTGCTCGCCCAGCTCCTAAAACTGCCCCCACTCTCCGACTCGCTGTCACGATCGGCAGAGCCCTGCTCCCGCACCGCAAGCGTCCAGCCCAGTTCCGCCACAGCGAAGGCGAAAGCACTCGGAGCTCTTGCTGCTCTTCAGCTTTGCTCGCCGCTTCATTCACAGCCAAACGCCACTGCGGCTGCGTGCTCAGCCCGGCTCCTAAAACTGCCCAAACTCTCTCTCACTGTCACGATCGGCAGAGCCCTGCCTCCCGCGCCGCAAACCTCCAGCCAGTTCTCCCACAGCGAAAGCGCTCAAAGCCCTGGCTGGCTCCTCGCCTTCCGTTGCGTGTTGTCGCACAGCCGAAGAGACAGCGGCGCTCCGCGCCTGCTTCTTTCCTGACGGTGCCCGCACTCGGACGCTGCGGTGGCAGCAGGGAGGAGCTCTCGCTCTGCCTCACCCCTTCCTGCGCCAGCGCTCTCACAGTGACACACGCGCAACGGTGAACTGCTCTCGCTTTTCCTTCGCGCACTCCCAATGCTCATTCTCAAGCTCCCTCTCAGCCTCGGCACACATCAGCTCCCGCGGTGCAAACGTCAGGCGATTTCTCCCACGTCGCAGGCCTTCGGGCACCTCAGGCTTAGTGCCGCTGCTGCTCCTCACCTTCTCTCGTTTGTCGTTTCACAGCCAAACACACAGTGGCCCTCCGTGCCTCCTTGGTTCCTGCCAGCGCCCGCACTCTGTCTCCCCTGCGGTGGCAGCACGGAAAGCTCTCGCTCTTCCTCCTCCTTTGCCAGCGCTTTCATCGCAGCGAAACGCAACGCTCAGCTGCACTTGCCTTGCCTCCCGACGCTATGACTACGTTTTCCCGAGCTCGCTCTCCCTTTCGGCACAGACCAGCTTCCCGAAGCGCAAACGTCCCCGTCCAGCCGTTTCTCCCACAGCAAAGGTGACGGCAGCACGGAAAGCTGCTGCCGCTGCTCCCTCGCCTTCCCTCACCACCGCGTTCACGGCCAAAAGCACACTGGGGCTGCGTGCTCGCCCAGCTCCTAAAACTGCCCCCACTCTCCGACTCGCTGTCACGATCGGCAGAGCCCTGCTCCCGCACCGCAAGCGTCCAGCCCAGTTCCGCCACAGCGAGGGCGAAAGCACTCGGAGCTCTTGCTGCTCTTCAGCTTTGCTCGCCGCTTCATTCACAGCCAAACGCCACTGCGGCTGCGTGCTCAGCCCGGCCCCTAAAACTGCCCAAACTCTCTCTCACTGTCACGATCGGCAGAGCCCTGCCTCCCGCGCCGCAAACCTCCAGCCAGTTCTCCCACAGCGAAAGCACTCAAAGCCCTGGCTGGCTCCTCGCCTTCCGTTGCGTGTTGTCGCACAGCCGAAGAGACAGCGGCGCTCCGCGCCTGCTTCTTTCCTGACGGTGCCCGCACTCGGACGCTGCGGTGGCAGCAGGGAGGAGCTCTCGCTCTGCCTCACCCCTTCCTGCGCCAGCGCTCTCACAGTGACACACGCGCAACGGTGAACTGCTCTCGCTTTTCCTTCGCGCACTCCCAATGCTCATTCTCAAGCTCCCTCTCAGCCTCGGCACACATCAGCTCCCGCGGTGCAAACGTCAGGCGATTTCTCCCACGTCGCAGGCCTTCGGGCACCTCAGGCTTAGTGCCGCTGCTGCTCCTCACCTTCTCTCGTTTGTCGTTTCACAGCCAAACACACAGTGGCCCTCCGTGCCTCCTTGGTTCCTGCCAGCGCCCGCACTCTGTCTCCCCTGCGGTGGCAGCACGGAAAGCTCTCGCTCTTCCTCCTCCTTTGCCAGCGCTTTCATCGCAGCGAAACGCAACGCTCAGCTGCACTTGCCTTGCCTCCCGACGCTATGACTACGTTTTCCCGAGCTCGCTCTCCCTTTCGGCACAGACCAGCTTCCCGAAGCGCAAACGTCCGTCCAGCCGTTTCTCCCACAGCAAAGGTGACGGCAGCACGGAAAGCTGCTGCCGCTGCTCCCTCGCCTTCCCTCACCACCGCGTTCACGGCCAAAAGCACACTGGGGCTGCGTGCTCGCCCAGCTCCTAAAACTGCCCCCACTCTCCGACTCGCTGTCACGATCGGCAGAGCCCTGCTCCCGCACCGCAAGCGTCCAGCCCAGTTCCGCCACAGCGAAGGCGAAAGCACTCGGAGCTCTTGCTGCTCTTCAGCTTTGCTCGCCGCTTCATTCACAGCCAAACGCCACTGCGGCTGCGTGCTCAGCCCGGCTCCTAAAACTGCCCAAACTCTCTCTCACTGTCACGATCGGCAGAGCCCTGCCTCCCGCGCCGCAAACCTCCAGCCAGTTCTCCCACAGCGAAAGCGCTCAAAGCCCTGGCTGGCTCCTCGCCTTCCGTTGCGTGTTGTCGCACAGCCGAAGAGACAGCGGCGCTCCGCGCCTGCTTCTTTCCTGACGGTGCCCGCACTCGGACGCTGCGGTGGCAGCAGGGAGGAGCTCTCGCTCTGCCTCACCCCTTCCTGCGCCAGCGCTCTCACAGTGACACACGCGCAACGGTGAACTGCTCTCGCTTTTCCTTCGCGCACTCCCAATGCTCATTCTCAAGCTCCCTCTCAGCCTCGGCACACATCAGCTCCCGCGGTGCAAACGTCAGGCGATTTCTCCCACGTCGCAGGCCTTCGGGCACCTCAGGCTTAGTGCCGCTGCTGCTCCTCACCTTCTCTCGTTTGTCGTTTCACAGCCAAACACACAGTGGCCCTCCGTGCCTCCTTGGTTCCTGCCAGCGCCCGCACTCTGTCTCCCCTGCGGTGGCAGCACGGAAAGCTCTCGCTCTTCCTCCTCCTTTGCCAGCGCTTTCATCGCAGCGAAACGCAACGCTCAGCTGCACTTGCCTTGCCTCCCGACGCTATGACTACGTTTTCCCGAGCTCGCTCTCCCTTTCGGCACAGACCAGCTTCCCGAAGCGCAAACGTCCCCGTCCAGCCGTTTCTCCCACAGCAAAGGTGACGGCAGCACGGAAAGCTGCTGCCGCTGCTCCCTCGCCTTCCCTCACCACCGCGTTCACGGCCAAAAGCACACTGGGGCTGCGTGCTCGCCCAGCTCCTAAAACTGCCCCCACTCTCCGACTCGCTGTCACGATCGGCAGAGCCCTGCTCCCGCACCGCAAGCGTCCAGCCCAGTTCCGCCACAGCGAAGGCGAAAGCACTCGGAGCTCTTGCTGCTCTTCAGCTTTGCTCGCCGCTTCATTCACAGCCAAACGCCACTGCGGCTGCGTGCTCAGCCCGGCCCCTAAAACTGCCCAAACTCTCTCTCACTGTCACGATCGGCAGAGCCCTGCCTCCCGCGCCGCAAACCTCCAGCCAGTTCTCCCACAGCGAAAGCACTCAAAGCCCTGGCTGGCTCCTCGCCTTCCGTTGCGTGTTGTCGCACAGCCGAAGAGACAGCGGCGCTCCGCGCCTGCTTCTTTCCTGACGGTGCCCGCACTCGGACGCTGCGGTGGCAGCAGGGAGGAGCTCTCGCTCTGCCTCACCCCTTCCTGCGCCAGCGCTCTCACAGTGACACACGCGCAACGGTGAACTGCTCTCGCTTTTCCTTCGCGCACTCCCAATGCTCATTCTCAAGCTCCCTCTCAGCCTCGGCACACATCAGCTCCCGCGGTGCAAACGTCAGGCGATTTCTCCCACGTCGCAGGCCTTCGGGCACCTCAGGCTTAGTGCCGCTGCTGCTCCTCACCTTCTCTCGTTTGTCGTTTCACAGCCAAACACACAGTGGCCCTCCGTGCCTCCTTGGTTCCTGCCAGCGCCCGCACTCTGTCTCCCCTGCGGTGGCAGCACGGAAAGCTCTCGCTCTTCCTCCTCCTTTGCCAGCGCTTTCATCGCAGCGAAACGCAACGCTCAGCTGCACTTGCCTTGCCTCCCGACGCTATGACTACGTTTTCCCGAGCTCGCTCTCCCTTTCGGCACAGACCAGCTTCCCGAAGCGCAAACGTCTGTCCAGCCGTTTCTCCCACAGCAAAGGTGACGGCAGCACGGAAAGCTGCTGCCGCTGCTCCCTCGCCTTCCCTCACCACCGCGTTCACGGCCAAAAGCACACTGGGGCTGCGTGCTCGCCCAGCTCCTAAAACTGCCCCCACTCTCCGACTCGCTGTCACGATCGGCAGAGCCCTGCTCCCGCACCGCAAGCGTCCAGCCCAGTTCCGCCACAGCGAAGGCGAAAGCACTCGGAGCTCTTGCTGCTCTTCAGCTTTGCTCGCCGCTTCATTCACAGCCAAACGCCACTGCGGCTGCGTGCTCAGCCCGGCTCCTAAAACTGCCCAAACTCTCTCTCACTGTCACGATCGGCAGAGCCCTGCCTCCCGCGCCGCAAACCTCCAGCCAGTTCTCCCACAGCGAAAGCGCTCAAAGCCCTGGCTGGCTCCTCGCCTTCCGTTGCGTGTTGTCGCACAGCCGAAGAGACAGCGGCGCTCCGCGCCTGCTTCTTTCCTGACGGTGCCCGCACTCGGACGCTGCGGTGGCAGCAGGGAGGAGCTCTCGCTCTGCCTCACCCCTTCCTGCGCCAGCGCTCTCACAGTGACACACGCGCAACGGTGAACTGCTCTCGCTTTTCCTTCGCGCACTCCCAATGCTCATTCTCAAGCTCCCTCTCAGCCTCGGCACACATCAGCTCCCGCGGTGCAAACGTCAGGCGATTTCTCCCACGTCGCAGGCCTTCGGGCACCTCAGGCTTAGTGCCGCTGCTGCTACTCACCTTCTCTCGTTTGTCGTTTCACAGCCAAACACACAGTGGCCCTCCGTGCCTCCTTGGTTCCTGCCAGCGCCCGCACTCTGTCTCCCCTGCGGTGGCAGCACGGAAAGCTCTCGCTCTTCCTCCTCCTTTGCCAGCGCTTTCATCGCAGCGAAACGCAACGCTCAGCTGCACTTGCCTTGCCTCCCGACGCTATGACTACGTTTTCCCGAGCTCGCTCTCCCTTTCGGCACAGACCAGCTTCCCGAAGCGCAAACGTCCGTCCAGCCGTTTCTCCCACAGCAAAGGTGACGGCAGCACGGAAAGCTGCTGCCGCTGCTCCCTCGCCTTCCCTCACCACCGCGTTCACGGCCAAAAGCACACTGGGGCTGCGTGCTCGCCCAGCTCCTAAAACTGCCCCCACTCTCCGACTCGCTGTCACGATCGGCAGAGCCCTGCTCCCGCACCGCAAGCGTCCAGCCCAGTTCCGCCACAGCGAAGGCGAAAGCACTCGGAGCTCTTGCTGCTCTTCAGCTTTGCTCGCCGCTTCATTCACAGCCAAACGCCACTGCGGCTGCGTGCTCAGCCCGGCTCCTAAAACTGCCCAAACTCTCTCTCACTGTCACGATCGGCAGAGCCCTGCCTCCCGCGCCGCAAACCTCCAGCCAGTTCTCCCACAGCGAAAGCGCTCAAAGCCCTGGCTGGCTCCTCGCCTTCCGTTGCGTGTTGTCGCACAGCCGAAGAGACAGCGGCGCTCCGCGCCTGCTTCTTTCCTGACGGTGCCCGCACTCGGACGCTGCGGTGGCAGCAGGGAGGAGCTCTCGCTCTGCCTCACCCCTTCCTGCGCCAGCGCTCTCACAGTGACACACGCGCAACGGTGAACTGCTCTCGCTTTTCCTTCGCGCACTCCCAATGCTCATTCTCAAGCTCCCTCTCAGCCTCGGCACACATCAGCTCCCGCGGTGCAAACGTCAGGCGATTTCTCCCACGTCGCAGGCCTTCGGGCACCTCAGGCTTAATGCCGCTGCTGCTCCTCACCTTCTCTCGTTTGTCGTTTCACAGCCAAACACACAGTGGCCCTCCGTGCCTCCTTGGTTCCTGCCAGCGCCCGCACTCTGTCTCCCCTGCGGTGGCAGCACGGAAAGCTCTCGCTCTTCCTCCTCCTTTGCCAGCGCTTTCATCGCAGCGAAACGCAACGCTCAGCTGCACTTGCCTTGCCTCCCGACGCTATGACTACGTTTTCCCGAGCTCGCTCTCCCTTTCGGCACAGACCAGCTTCCCGAAGCGCAAACGTCCCCGTCCAGCCGTTTCTCCCACAGCAAAGGTGACGGCAGCACGGAAAGCTGCTGCCGCTGCTCCCTCGCCTTCCCTCACCACCGCGTTCACGGCCAAACGCACACTGGGGCTGCGTGCTCGCCCAGCTCCTAAAACTGCCCCCACTCTCCGACTCGCTGTCACGATCGGCAGAGCCCTGCTCCCGCACCGCAAGCGTCCAGCCCAGTTCCGCCACAGCGAAGGCGAAAGCACTCGGAGCTCTTGCTGCTCTTCAGCTTTGCTCGCCGCTTCATTCACAGCCAAACGCCACTGCGGCTGCGTGCTCAGCCCGGCTCCTAAAACTGCCCAAACTCTCTCTCACTGTCACGATCGGCAGAGCCCTGCCTCCCGCGCCGCAAACCTCCAGCCAGTTCTCCCACAGCGAAAGCGCTCAAAGCCCTGGCTGGCTCCTCGCCTTCCGTTGCGTGTTGTCGCACAGCCGAAGAGACAGCGGCGCTCCGCGCCTGCTTCTTTCCTGACGGTGCCCGCACTCGGACGCTGCGGTGGCAGCAGGGAGGAGCTCTCGCTCTGCCTCACCCCTTCCTGCGCCAGCGCTCTCACAGTGACACACGCGCAACGGTGAACTGCTCTCGCTTTTCCTTCGCGCACTCCCAATGCTCATTCTCAAGCTCCCTCTCAGCCTCGGCACACATCAGCTCCCGCGGTGCAAACGTCAGGCGATTTCTCCCACGTCGCAGGCCTTCGGGCACCTCAGGCTTAGTGCCGCTGCTGCTCCTCACCTTCTCTCGTTTGTCGTTTCACAGCCAAACACACAGTGGCCCTCCGTGCCTCCTTGGTTCCTGCCAGCGCCCGCACTCTGTCTCCCCTGCGGTGGCAGCACGGAAAGCTCTCGCTCTTCCTCCTCCTTTGCCAGCGCTTTCATCGCAGCGAAACGCAACGCTCAGCTGCACTTGCCTTGCCTCCCGACGCTATGACTACGTTTTCCCGAGCTCGCTCTCCCTTTCGGCACAGACCAGCTTCCCGAAGCGCAAACGTCCCCGTCCAGCCGTTTCTCCCACAGCAAAGGTGACGGCAGCACGGAAAGCTGCTGCCGCTGCTCCCTCGCCTTCCCTCACCACCGCGTTCACGGCCAAAAGCACACTGGGGCTGCGTGCTCGCCCAGCTCCTAAAACTGCCCCCACTCTCCGACTCGCTGTCACGATCGGCAGAGCCCTGCTCCCGCACCGCAAGCGTCCAGCCCAGTTCCGCCACAGCGAAGGCGAAAGCACTCGGAGCTCTTGCTGCTCTTCAGCTTTGCTCGCCGCTTCATTCACAGCCAAACGCCACTGCGGCTGCGTGCTCAGCCCGGCCCCTAAAACTGCCCAAACTCTCTCTCACTGTCACGATCGGCAGAGCCCTGCCTCCCGCGCCGCAAACCTCCAGCCAGTTCTCCCACAGCGAAAGCGCTCAAAGCCCTGGCTGGCTCCTCGCCTTCCGTTGCGTGTTGTCGCACAGCCGAAGAGACAGCGGCGCTCCGCGCCTGCTTCTTTCCTGACGGTGCCCGCACTCGGACGCTGCGGTGGCAGCAGGGAGGAGCTCTCGCTCTGCCTCACCCCTTCCTTCGCCAGCGCTCTCACAGTGACACACGCGCAACGGTGAACTGCTCTCGCTTTTCCTTCGCGCACTCCCAATGCTCATTCTCAAGCTCCCTCTCAGCCTCGGCACACATCAGCTCCCGCGGTGCAAACGTCAGGCGATTTCTCCCACGTCGCAGGCCTTCGGGCACCTCAGGCTTAGTGCCGCTGCTGCTCCTCACCTTCTCTCGTTTGTCGTTTCACAGCCAAACACACAGTGGCCCTCCGTGCCTCCTTGGTTCCTGCCAGCGCCCGCACTCTGTCTCCCCTGCGGTGGCAGCACGGAAAGCTCTCGCTCTTCCTCCTCCTTTGCCAGCGCTTTCATCGCAGCGAAACGCAACGCTCAGCTGCACTTGCCTTGCCTCCCGACGCTATGACTACGTTTTCCCGAGCTCGCTCTCCCTTTCGGCACAGACCAGCTTCCCGAAGCGCAAACGTCTGTCCAGCCGTTTCTCCCACAGCAAAGGTGACGGCAGCACGGAAAGCTGCTGCCGCTGCTCCCTCGCCTTCCCTCACCACCGCGTTCACGGCCAAAAGCACACTGGGGCTGCGTGCTCGCCCAGCTCCTAAAACTGCCCCCACTCTCCGACTCGCTGTCACGATCGGCAGAGCCCTGCTCCCGCACCGCAAGCGTCCAGCCCAGTTCCGCCACAGCGAAGGCGAAAGCACTCGGAGCTCTTGCTGCTCTTCAGCTTTGCTCGCCGCTTCATTCACAGCCAAACGCCACTGCGGCTGCGTGCTCAGCCCGGCTCCTAAAACTGCCCAAACTCTCTCTCACTGTCACGATCGGCAGAGCCCTGCCTCCCGCGCCGCAAACCTCCAGCCAGTTCTCCCACAGCGAAAGCACTCAAAGCCCTGGCTGGCTCCTCGCCTTCCGTTGCGTGTTGTCGCACAGCCGAAGAGACAGCGGCGCTCCGCGCCTGCTTCTTTCCTGACGGTGCCCGCACTCGGACGCTGCGGTGGCAGCAGGGAGGAGCTCTCGCTCTGCCTCACCCCTTCCTTCGCCAGCGCTCTCACAGTGACACACGCGCAACGGTGAACTGCTCTCGCTTTTCCTTCGCGCACTCCCAATGCTCATTCTCAAGCTCCCTCTCAGCCTCGGCACACATCAGCTCCCGCGGTGCAAACGTCAGGCGATTTCTCCCACGTCGCAGGCCTTCGGGCACCTCAGGCTTAGTGCCGCTGCTGCTCCTCACCTTCTCTCGTTTGTCGTTTCACAGCCAAACACACAGTGGCCCTCCGTGCCTCCTTGGTTCCTGCCAGCGCCCGCACTCTGTCTCCCCTGCGGTGGCAGCACGGAAAGCTCTCGCTCTTCCTCCTCCTTTGCCAGCGCTTTCATCGCAGCGAAACGCAACGCTCAGCTGCACTTGCCTTGCCTCCCGACGCTATGACTACGTTTTCCCGAGCTCGCTCTCCCTTTCGGCACAGACCAGCTTCCCGAAGCGCAAACGTCTGTCCAGCCGTTTCTCCCACAGCAAAGGTGACGGCAGCACGGAAAGCTGCTGCCGCTGCTCCCTCGCCTTCCCTCACCACCGCGTTCACGGCCAAAAGCACACTGGGGCTGCGTGCTCGCCCAGCTCCTAAAACTGCCCCCACTCTCCGACTCGCTGTCACGATCGGCAGAGCCCTGCTCCCGCACCGCAAGCGTCCAGCCCAGTTCCGCCACAGCGAAGGCGAAAGCACTCGGAGCTCTTGCTGCTCTTCAGCTTTGCTCGCCGCTTCATTCACAGCCAAACGCCACTGCGGCTGCGTGCTCAGCCCGGCTCCTAAAACTGCCCAAACTCTCTCTCACTGTCACGATCGGCAGAGCCCTGCCTCCCGCGCCGCAAACCTCCAGCCAGTTCTCCCACAGCGAAAGCGCTCAAAGCCCTGGCTGGCTCCTCGCCTTCCGTTGCGTGTTGTCGCACAGCCGAAGAGACAGCGGCGCTCCGCGCCTGCTTCTTTCCTGACGGTGCCCGCACTCGGACGCTGCGGTGGCAGCAGGGAGGAGCTCTCGCTCTGCCTCACCCCTTCCTGCGCCAGCGCTCTCACAGTGACACACGCGCAACGGTGAACTGCTCTCGCTTTTCCTTCGCGCACTCCCAATGCTCATTCTCAAGCTCCCTCTCAGCCTCGGCACACATCAGCTCCCGCGGTGCAAACGTCAGGCGATTTCTCCCACGTCGCAGGCCTTCGGGCACCTCAGGCTTAGTGCCGCTGCTGCTCCTCACCTTCTCTCGTTTGTCGTTTCACAGCCAAACACACAGTGGCCCTCCGTGCCTCCTTGGTTCCTGCCAGCGCCCGCACTCTGTCTCCCCTGCGGTGGCAGCACGGAAAGCTCTCGCTCTTCCTCCTCCTTTGCCAGCGCTTTCATCGCAGCGAAACGCAACGCTCAGCTGCACTTGCCTTGCCTCCCGACGCTATGACTACGTTTTCCCGAGCTCGCTCTCCCTTTCGGCACAGACCAGCTTCCCGAAGCGCAAACGTCCGTCCAGCCGTTTCTCCCACAGCAAAGGTGACGGCAGCACGGAAAGCTGCTGCCGCTGCTCCCTCGCCTTCCCTCACCACCGCGTTCACGGCCAAAAGCACACTGGGGCTGCGTGCTCGCCCAGCTCCTAAAACTGCCCCCACTCTCCGACTCGCTGTCACGATCGGCAGAGCCCTGCTCCCGCACCGCAAGCGTCCAGCCCAGTTCCGCCACAGCGAGGGCGAAAGCACTCGGAGCTCTTGCTGCTCTTCAGCTTTGCTCGCCGCTTCATTCACAGCCAAACGCCACTGCGGCTGCGTGCTCAGCCCGGCTCCTAAAACTGCCCAAACTCTCTCTCACTGTCACGATCGGCAGAGCCCTGCCTCCCGCGCCGCAAACCTCCAGCCAGTTCTCCCACAGCGAAAGCACTCAAAGCCCTGGCTGGCTCCTCGCCTTCCGTTGCGTGTTGTCGCACAGCCGAAGAGACAGCGGCGCTCCGCGCCTGCTTCTTTCCTGACGGTGCCCGCACTCGGACGCTGCGGTGGCAGCAGGGAGGAGCTCTCGCTCTGCCTCACCCCTTCCTGCGCCAGCGCTCTCACAGTGACACACGCGCAACGGTGAACTGCTCTCGCTTTTCCTTCGCGCACTCCCAATGCTCATTCTCAAGCTCCCTCTCAGCCTCGGCACACATCAGCTCCCGCGGTGCAAACGTCAGGCGATTTCTCCCACGTCGCAGGCCTTCGGGCACCTCAGGCTTAATGCCGCTGCTGCTCCTCACCTTCTCTCGTTTGTCGTTTCACAGCCAAACACACAGTGGCCCTCCGTGCCTCCTTGGTTCCTGCCAGCGCCCGCACTCTGTCTCCCCTGCGGTGGCAGCACGGAAAGCTCTCGCTCTTCCTCCTCCTTTGCCAGCGCTTTCATCGCAGCGAAACGCAACGCTCAGCTGCACTTGCCTTGCCTCCCGACGCTATGACTACGTTTTCCCGAGCTCGCTCTCCCTTTCGGCACAGACCAGCTTCCCGAAGCGCAAACGTCCCCGTCCAGCCGTTTCTCCCACAGCAAAGGTGACGGCAGCACGGAAAGCTGCTGCCGCTGCTCCCTCGCCTTCCCTCACCACCGCGTTCACGGCCAAAAGCACACTGGGGCTGCGTGCTCGCCCAGCTCCTAAAACTGCCCCCACTCTCCGACTCGCTGTCACGATCGGCAGAGCCCTGCTCCCGCACCGCAAGCGTCCAGCCCAGTTCCGCCACAGCGAGGGCGAAAGCACTCGGAGCTCTTGCTGCTCTTCAGCTTTGCTCGCCGCTTCATTCACAGCCAAACGCCACTGCGGCTGCGTGCTCAGCCCGGCTCCTAAAACTGCCCAAACTCTCTCTCACTGTCACGATCGGCAGAGCCCTGCCTCCCGCGCCGCAAACCTCCAGCCAGTTCTCCCACAGCGAAAGCGCTCAAAGCCCTGGCTGGCTCCTCGCCTTCCGTTGCGTGTTGTCGCACAGCCGAAGAGACAGCGGCGCTCCGCGCCTGCTTCTTTCCTGACGGTGCCCGCACTCGGACGCTGCGGTGGCAGCAGGGAGGAGCTCTCGCTCTGCCTCACCCCTTCCTGCGCCAGCGCTCTCACAGTGACACACGCGCAACGGTGAACTGCTCTCGCTTTTCCTTCGCGCACTCCCAATGCTCATTCTCAAGCTCCCTCTCAGCCTCGGCACACATCAGCTCCCGCGGTGCAAACGTCAGGCGATTTCTCCCACGTCGCAGGCCTTCGGGCACCTCAGGCTTAGTGCCGCTGCTGCTCCTCACCTTCTCTCGTTTGTCGTTTCACAGCCAAACACACAGTGGCCCTCCGTGCCTCCTTGGTTCCTGCCAGCGCCCGCACTCTGTCTCCCCTGCGGTGGCAGCACGGAAAGCTCTCGCTCTTCCTCCTCCTTTGCCAGCGCTTTCATCGCAGCGAAACGCAACGCTCAGCTGCACTTGCCTTGCCTCCCGACGCTATGACTACGTTTTCCCGAGCTCGCTCTCCCTTTCGGCACAGACCAGCTTCCCGAAGCGCAAACGTCCCCGTCCAGCCGTTTCTCCCACAGCAAAGGTGACGGCAGCACGGAAAGCTGCTGCCGCTGCTCCCTCGCCTTCCCTCACCACCGCGTTCACGGCCAAACGCACACTGGGGCTGCGTGCTCGCCCAGCTCCTAAAACTGCCCCCACTCTCCGACTCGCTGTCACGATCGGCAGAGCCCTGCTCCCGCACCGCAAGCGTCCAGCCCAGTTCCGCCACAGCGAAGGCGAAAGCACTCGGAGCTCTTGCTGCTCTTCAGCTTTGCTCGCCGCTTCATTCACAGCCAAACGCCACTGCGGCTGCGTGCTCAGCCCGGCCCCTAAAACTGCCCAAACTCTCTCTCACTGTCACGATCGGCAGAGCCCTGCCTCCCGCGCCGCAAACCTCCAGCCAGTTCTCCCACAGCGAAAGCACTCAAAGCCCTGGCTGGCTCCTCGCCTTCCGTTGCGTGTTGTCGCACAGCCGAAGAGACAGCGGCGCTCCGCGCCTGCTTCTTTCCTGACGGTGCCCGCACTCGGACGCTGCGGTGGCAGCAGGGAGGAGCTCTCGCTCTGCCTCACCCCTTCCTTCGCCAGCGCTCTCACAGTGACACACGCGCAACGGTGAACTGCTCTCGCTTTTCCTTCGCGCACTCCCAATGCTCATTCTCAAGCTCCCTCTCAGCCTCGGCACACATCAGCTCCCGCGGTGCAAACGTCAGGCGATTTCTCCCACGTCGCAGGCCTTCGGGCACCTCAGGCTTAGTGCCGCTGCTGCTCCTCACCTTCTCTCGTTTGTCGTTTCACAGCCAAACACACAGTGGCCCTCCGTGCCTCCTTGGTTCCTGCCAGCGCCCGCACTCTGTCTCCCCTGCGGTGGCAGCACGGAAAGCTCTCGCTCTTCCTCCTCCTTTGCCAGCGCTTTCATCGCAGCGAAACGCAACGCTCAGCTGCACTTGCCTTGCCTCCCGACGCTATGACTACGTTTTCCCGAGCTCGCTCTCCCTTTCGGCACAGACCAGCTTCCCGAAGCGCAAACGTCTGTCCAGCCGTTTCTCCCACAGCAAAGGTGACGGCAGCACGGAAAGCTGCTGCCGCTGCTCCCTCGCCTTCCCTCACCACCGCGTTCACGGCCAAAAGCACACTGGGGCTGCGTGCTCGCCCAGCTCCTAAAACTGCCCCCACTCTCCGACTCGCTGTCACGATCGGCAGAGCCCTGCTCCCGCACCGCAAGCGTCCAGCCCAGTTCCGCCACAGCGAAGGCGAAAGCACTCGGAGCTCTTGCTGCTCTTCAGCTTTGCTCGCCGCTTCATTCACAGCCAAACGCCACTGCGGCTGCGTGCTCAGCCCGGCTCCTAAAACTGCCCAAACTCTCTCTCACTGTCACGATCGGCAGAGCCCTGCCTCCCGCGCCGCAAACCTCCAGCCAGTTCTCCCACAGCGAAAGCGCTCAAAGCCCTGGCTGGCTCCTCGCCTTCCGTTGCGTGTTGTCGCACAGCCGAAGAGACAGCGGCGCTCCGCGCCTGCTTCTTTCCTGACGGTGCCCGCACTCGGACGCTGCGGTGGCAGCAGGGAGGAGCTCTCGCTCTGCCTCACCCCTTCCTGCGCCAGCGCTCTCACAGTGACACACGCGCAACGGTGAACTGCTCTCGCTTTTCCTTCGCGCACTCCCAATGCTCATTCTCAAGCTCCCTCTCAGCCTCGGCACACATCAGCTCCCGCGGTGCAAACGTCAGGCGATTTCTCCCACGTCGCAGGCCTTCGGGCACCTCAGGCTTAGTGCCGCTGCTGCTCCTCACCTTCTCTCGTTTGTCGTTTCACAGCCAAACACACAGTGGCCCTCCGTGCCTCCTTGGTTCCTGCCAGCGCCCGCACTCTGTCTCCCCTGCGGTGGCAGCACGGAAAGCTCTCGCTCTTCCTCCTCCTTTGCCAGCGCTTTCATCGCAGCGAAACGCAACGCTCAGCTGCACTTGCCTTGCCTCCCGACGCTATGACTACGTTTTCCCGAGCTCGCTCTCCCTTTCGGCACAGACCAGCTTCCCGAAGCGCAAACGTCCCCGTCCAGCCGTTTCTCCCACAGCAAAGGTGACGGCAGCACGGAAAGCTGCTGCCGCTGCTCCCTCGCCTTCCCTCACCACCGCGTTCACGGCCAAAAGCACACTGGGGCTGCGTGCTCGCCCAGCTCCTAAAACTGCCCCCACTCTCCGACTCGCTGTCACGATCGGCAGAGCCCTGCTCCCGCACCGCAAGCGTCCAGCCCAGTTCCGCCACAGCGAAGGCGAAAGCACTCGGAGCTCTTGCTGCTCTTCAGCTTTGCTCGCCGCTTCATTCACAGCCAAACGCCACTGCGGCTGCGTGCTCAGCCCGGCTCCTAAAACTGCCCAAACTCTCTCTCACTGTCACGATCGGCAGAGCCCTGCCTCCCGCGCCGCAAACCTCCAGCCAGTTCTCCCACAGCGAAAGCGCTCAAAGCCCTGGCTGGCTCCTCGCCTTCCGTTGCGTGTTGTCGCACAGCCGAAGAGACAGCGGCGCTCCGCGCCTGCTTCTTTCCTGACGGTGCCCGCACTCGGACGCTGCGGTGGCAGCAGGGAGGAGCTCTCGCTCTGCCTCACCCCTTCCTGCGCCAGCGCTCTCACAGTGACACACGCGCAACGGTGAACTGCTCTCGCTTTTCCTTCGCGCACTCCCAATGCTCATTCTCAAGCTCCCTCTCAGCCTCGGCACACATCAGCTCCCGCGGTGCAAACGTCAGGCGATTTCTCCCACGTCGCAGGCCTTCGGGCACCTCAGGCTTAGTGCCGCTGCTGCTCCTCACCTTCTCTCGTTTGTCGTTTCACAGCCAAACACACAGTGGCCCTCCGTGCCTCCTTGGTTCCTGCCAGCGCCCGCACTCTGTCTCCCCTGCGGTGGCAGCACGGAAAGCTCTCGCTCTTCCTCCTCCTTTGCCAGCGCTTTCATCGCAGCGAAACGCAACGCTCAGCTGCACTTGCCTTGCCTCCCGACGCTATGACTACGTTTTCCCGAGCTCGCTCTCCCTTTCGGCACAGACCAGCTTCCCGAAGCGCAAACGTCCCCGTCCAGCCGTTTCTCCCACAGCAAAGGTGACGGCAGCACGGAAAGCTGCTGCCGCTGCTCCCTCGCCTTCCCTCACCACCGCGTTCACGGCCAAACGCACACTGGGGCTGCGTGCTCGCCCAGCTCCTAAAACTGCCCCCACTCTCCGACTCGCTGTCACGATCGGCAGAGCCCTGCTCCCGCACCGCAAGCGTCCAGCCCAGTTCCGCCACAGCGAAGGCGAAAGCACTCGGAGCTCTTGCTGCTCTTCAGCTTTGCTCGCCGCTTCATTCACAGCCAAACGCCACTGCGGCTGCGTGCTCAGCCCGGCTCCTAAAACTGCCCAAACTCTCTCTCACTGTCACGATCGGCAGAGCCCTGCCTCCCGCGCCGCAAACCTCCAGCCAGTTCTCCCACAGCGAAAGCGCTCAAAGCCCTGGCTGGCTCCTCGCCTTCCGTTGCGTGTTGTCGCACAGCCGAAGAGACAGCGGCGCTCCGCGCCTGCTTCTTTCCTGACGGTGCCCGCACTCGGACGCTGCGGTGGCAGCAGGGAGGAGCTCTCGCTCTGCCTCACCCCTTCCTGCGCCAGCGCTCTCACAGTGACACACGCGCAACGGTGAACTGCTCTCGCTTTTCCTTCGCGCACTCCCAATGCTCATTCTCAAGCTCCCTCTCAGCCTCGGCACACATCAGCTCCCGCGGTGCAAACGTCAGGCGATTTCTCCCACGTCGCAGGCCTTCGGGCACCTCAGGCTTAGTGCCGCTGCTGCTCCTCACCTTCTCTCGTTTGTCGTTTCACAGCCAAACACACAGTGGCCCTCCGTGCCTCCTTGGTTCCTGCCAGCGCCCGCACTCTGTCTCCCCTGCGGTGGCAGCACGGAAAGCTCTCGCTCTTCCTCCTCCTTTGCCAGCGCTTTCATCGCAGCGAAACGCAACGCTCAGCTGCACTTGCCTTGCCTCCCGACGCTATGACTACGTTTTCCCGAGCTCGCTCTCCCTTTCGGCACAGACCAGCTTCCCGAAGCGCAAACGTCCCCGTCCAGCCGTTTCTCCCACAGCAAAGGTGACGGCAGCACGGAAAGCTGCTGCCGCTGCTCCCTCGCCTTCCCTCACCACCGCGTTCACGGCCAAACGCACACTGGGGCTGCGTGCTCGCCCAGCTCCTAAAACTGCCCCCACTCTCCGACTCGCTGTCACGATCGGCAGAGCCCTGCTCCCGCACCGCAAGCGTCCAGCCCAGTTCCGCCACAGCGAAGGCGAAAGCACTCGGAGCTCTTGCTGCTCTTCAGCTTTGCTCGCCGCTTCATTCACAGCCAAACGCCACTGCGGCTGCGTGCTCAGCCCGGCTCCTAAAACTGCCCAAACTCTCTCTCACTGTCACGATCGGCAGAGCCCTGCCTCCCGCGCCGCAAACCTCCAGCCAGTTCTCCCACAGCGAAAGCGCTCAAAGCCCTGGCTGGCTCCTCGCCTTCCGTTGCGTGTTGTCGCACAGCCGAAGAGACAGCGGCGCTCCGCGCCTGCTTCTTTCCTGACGGTGCCCGCACTCGGACGCTGCGGTGGCAGCAGGGAGGAGCTCTCGCTCTGCCTCACCCCTTCCTGCGCCAGCGCTCTCACAGTGACACACGCGCAACGGTGAACTGCTCTCGCTTTTCCTTCGCGCACTCCCAATGCTCATTCTCAAGCTCCCTCTCAGCCTCGGCACACATCAGCTCCCGCGGTGCAAACGTCAGGCGATTTCTCCCACGTCGCAGGCCTTCGGGCACCTCAGGCTTAGTGCCGCTGCTGCTCCTCACCTTCTCTCGTTTGTCGTTTCACAGCCAAACACACAGTGGCCCTCCGTGCCTCCTTGGTTCCTGCCAGCGCCCGCACTCTGTCTCCCCTGCGGTGGCAGCACGGAAAGCTCTCGCTCTTCCTCCTCCTTTGCCAGCGCTTTCATCGCAGCGAAACGCAACGCTCAGCTGCACTTGCCTTGCCTCCCGACGCTATGACTACGTTTTCCCGAGCTCGCTCTCCCTTTCGGCACAGACCAGCTTCCCGAAGCGCAAACGTCCCCGTCCAGCCGTTTCTCCCACAGCAAAGGTGACGGCAGCACGGAAAGCTGCTGCCGCTGCTCCCTCGCCTTCCCTCACCACCGCGTTCACGGCCAAACGCACACTGGGGCTGCGTGCTCGCCCAGCTCCTAAAACTGCCCCCACTCTCCGACTCGCTGTCACGATCGGCAGAGCCCTGCTCCCGCACCGCAAGCGTCCAGCCCAGTTCCGCCACAGCGAAGGCGAAAGCACTCGGAGCTCTTGCTGCTCTTCAGCTTTGCTCGCCGCTTCATTCACAGCCAAACGCCACTGCGGCTGCGTGCTCAGCCCGGCTCCTAAAACTGCCCAAACTCTCTCTCACTGTCACGATCGGCAGAGCCCTGCCTCCCGCGCCGCAAACCTCCAGCCAGTTCTCCCACAGCGAAAGCGCTCAAAGCCCTGGCTGGCTCCTCGCCTTCCGTTGCGTGTTGTCGCACAGCCGAAGAGACAGCGGCGCTCCGCGCCTGCTTCTTTCCTGACGGTGCCCGCACTCGGACGCTGCGGTGGCAGCAGGGAGGAGCTCTCGCTCTGCCTCACCCCTTCCTGCGCCAGCGCTCTCACAGTGACACACGCGCAACGGTGAACTGCTCTCGCTTTTCCTTCGCGCACTCCCAATGCTCATTCTCAAGCTCCCTCTCAGCCTCGGCACACATCAGCTCCCGCGGTGCAAACGTCAGGCGATTTCTCCCACGTCGCAGGCCTTCGGGCACCTCAGGCTTAGTGCCGCTGCTGCTCCTCACCTTCTCTCGTTTGTCGTTTCACAGCCAAACACACAGTGGCCCTCCGTGCCTCCTTGGTTCCTGCCAGCGCCCGCACTCTGTCTCCCCTGCGGTGGCAGCACGGAAAGCTCTCGCTCTTCCTCCTCCTTTGCCAGCGCTTTCATCGCAGCGAAACGCAACGCTCAGCTGCACTTGCCTTGCCTCCCGACGCTATGACTACGTTTTCCCGAGCTCGCTCTCCCTTTCGGCACAGACCAGCTTCCCGAAGCGCAAACGTCCCCGTCCAGCCGTTTCTCCCACAGCAAAGGTGACGGCAGCACGGAAAGCTGCTGCCGCTGCTCCCTCGCCTTCCCTCACCACCGCGTTCACGGCCAAAAGCACACTGGGGCTGCGTGCTCGCCCAGCTCCTAAAACTGCCCCCACTCTCCGACTCGCTGTCACGATCGGCAGAGCCCTGCTCCCGCACCGCAAGCGTCCAGCCCAGTTCCGCCACAGCGAGGGCGAAAGCACTCGGAGCTCTTGCTGCTCTTCAGCTTTGCTCGCCGCTTCATTCACAGCCAAACGCCACTGCGGCTGCGTGCTCAGCCCGGCTCCTAAAACTGCCCAAACTCTCTCTCACTGTCACGATCGGCAGAGCCCTGCCTCCCGCGCCGCAAACCTCCAGCCAGTTCTCCCACAGCGAAAGCGCTCAAAGCCCTGGCTGGCTCCTCGCCTTCCGTTGCGTGTTGTCGCACAGCCGAAGAGACAGCGGCGCTCCGCGCCTGCTTCTTTCCTGACGGTGCCCGCACTCGGACGCTGCGGTGGCAGCAGGGAGGAGCTCTCGCTCTGCCTCACCCCTTCCTGCGCCAGCGCTCTCACAGTGACACACGCGCAACGGTGAACTGCTCTCGCTTTTCCTTCGCGCACTCCCAATGCTCATTCTCAAGCTCCCTCTCAGCCTCGGCACACATCAGCTCCCGCGGTGCAAACGTCAGGCGATTTCTCCCACGTCGCAGGCCTTCGGGCACCTCAGGCTTAGTGCCGCTGCTGCTCCTCACCTTCTCTCGTTTGTCGTTTCACAGCCAAACACACAGTGGCCCTCCGTGCCTCCTTGGTTCCTGCCAGCGCCCGCACTCTGTCTCCCCTGCGGTGGCAGCACGGAAAGCTCTCGCTCTTCCTCCTCCTTTGCCAGCGCTTTCATCGCAGCGAAACGCAACGCTCAGCTGCACTTGCCTTGCCTCCCGACGCTATGACTACGTTTTCCCGAGCTCGCTCTCCCTTTCGGCACAGACCAGCTTCCCGAAGCGCAAACGTCCCCGTCCAGCCGTTTCTCCCACAGCAAAGGTGACGGCAGCACGGAAAGCTGCTGCCGCTGCTCCCTCGCCTTCCCTCACCACCGCGTTCACGGCCAAAAGCACACTGGGGCTGCGTGCTCGCCCAGCTCCTAAAACTGCCCCCACTCTCCGACTCGCTGTCACGATCGGCAGAGCCCTGCTCCCGCACCGCAAGCGTCCAGCCCAGTTCCGCCACAGCGAGGGCGAAAGCACTCGGAGCTCTTGCTGCTCTTCAGCTTTGCTCGCCGCTTCATTCACAGCCAAACGCCACTGCGGCTGCGTGCTCAGCCCGGCTCCTAAAACTGCCCAAACTCTCTCTCACTGTCACGATCGGCAGAGCCCTGCCTCCCGCGCCGCAAACCTCCAGCCAGTTCTCCCACAGCGAAAGCGCTCAAAGCCCTGGCTGGCTCCTCGCCTTCCGTTGCGTGTTGTCGCACAGCCGAAGAGACAGCGGCGCTCCGCGCCTGCTTCTTTCCTGACGGTGCCCGCACTCGGACGCTGCGGTGGCAGCAGGGAGGAGCTCTCGCTCTGCCTCACCCCTTCCTGCGCCAGCGCTCTCACAGTGACACACGCGCAACGGTGAACTGCTCTCGCTTTTCCTTCGCGCACTCCCAATGCTCATTCTCAAGCTCCCTCTCAGCCTCGGCACACATCAGCTCCCGCGGTGCAAACGTCAGGCGATTTCTCCCACGTCGCAGGCCTTCGGGCACCTCAGGCTTAGTGCCGCTGCTGCTCCTCACCTTCTCTCGTTTGTCGTTTCACAGCCAAACACACAGTGGCCCTCCGTGCCTCCTTGGTTCCTGCCAGCGCCCGCACTCTGTCTCCCCTGCGGTGGCAGCACGGAAAGCTCTCGCTCTTCCTCCTCCTTTGCCAGCGCTTTCATCGCAGCGAAACGCAACGCTCAGCTGCACTTGCCTTGCCTCCCGACGCTATGACTACGTTTTCCCGAGCTCGCTCTCCCTTTCGGCACAGACCAGCTTCCCGAAGCGCAAACGTCCCCGTCCAGCCGTTTCTCCCACAGCAAAGGTGACGGCAGCACGGAAAGCTGCTGCCGCTGCTCCCTCGCCTTCCCTCACCACCGCGTTCACGGCCAAAAGCACACTGGGGCTGCGTGCTCGCCCAGCTCCTAAAACTGCCCCCACTCTCCGACTCGCTGTCACGATCGGCAGAGCCCTGCTCCCGCACCGCAAGCGTCCAGCCCAGTTCCGCCACAGCGAAGGCGAAAGCACTCGGAGCTCTTGCTGCTCTTCAGCTTTGCTCGCCGCTTCATTCACAGCCAAACGCCACTGCGGCTGCGTGCTCAGCCCGGCTCCTAAAACTGCCCAAACTCTCTCTCACTGTCACGATCGGCAGAGCCCTGCCTCCCGCGCCGCAAACCTCCAGCCAGTTCTCCCACAGCGAAAGCGCTCAAAGCCCTGGCTGGCTCCTCGCCTTCCGTTGCGTGTTGTCGCACAGCCGAAGAGACAGCGGCGCTCCGCGCCTGCTTCTTTCCTGACGGTGCCCGCACTCGGACGCTGCGGTGGCAGCAGGGAGGAGCTCTCGCTCTGCCTCACCCCTTCCTGCGCCAGCGCTCTCACAGTGACACACGCGCAACGGTGAACTGCTCTCGCTTTTCCTTCGCGCACTCCCAATGCTCATTCTCAAGCTCCCTCTCAGCCTCGGCACACATCAGCTCCCGCGGTGCAAACGTCAGGCGATTTCTCCCACGTCGCAGGCCTTCGGGCACCTCAGGCTTAGTGCCGCTGCTGCTCCTCACCTTCTCTCGTTTGTCGTTTCACAGCCAAACACACAGTGGCCCTCCGTGCCTCCTTGGTTCCTGCCAGCGCCCGCACTCTGTCTCCCCTGCGGTGGCAGCACGGAAAGCTCTCGCTCTTCCTCCTCCTTTGCCAGCGCTTTCATCGCAGCGAAACGCAACGCTCAGCTGCACTTGCCTTGCCTCCCGACGCTATGACTACGTTTTCCCGAGCTCGCTCTCCCTTTCGGCACAGACCAGCTTCCCGAAGCGCAAACGTCCCCGTCCAGCCGTTTCTCCCACAGCAAAGGTGACGGCAGCACGGAAAGCTGCTGCCGCTGCTCCCTCGCCTTCCCTCACCACCGCGTTCACGGCCAAAAGCACACTGGGGCTGCGTGCTCGCCCAGCTCCTAAAACTGCCCCCACTCTCCGACTCGCTGTCACGATCGGCAGAGCCCTGCTCCCGCACCGCAAGCGTCCAGCCCAGTTCCGCCACAGCGAGGGCGAAAGCACTCGGAGCTCTTGCTGCTCTTCAGCTTTGCTCGCCGCTTCATTCACAGCCAAACGCCACTGCGGCTGCGTGCTCAGCCCGGCTCCTAAAACTGCCCAAACTCTCTCTCACTGTCACGATCGGCAGAGCCCTGCCTCCCGCGCCGCAAACCTCCAGCCAGTTCTCCCACAGCGAAAGCGCTCAAAGCCCTGGCTGGCTCCTCGCCTTCCGTTGCGTGTTGTCGCACAGCCGAAGAGACAGCGGCGCTCCGCGCCTGCTTCTTTCCTGACGGTGCCCGCACTCGGACGCTGCGGTGGCAGCAGGGAGGAGCTCTCGCTCTGCCTCACCCCTTCCTGCGCCAGCGCTCTCACAGTGACACACGCGCAACGGTGAACTGCTCTCGCTTTTCCTTCGCGCACTCCCAATGCTCATTCTCAAGCTCCCTCTCAGCCTCGGCACACATCAGCTCCCGCGGTGCAAACGTCAGGCGATTTCTCCCACGTCGCAGGCCTTCGGGCACCTCAGGCTTAGTGCCGCTGCTGCTCCTCACCTTCTCTCGTTTGTCGTTTCACAGCCAAACACACAGTGGCCCTCCGTGCCTCCTTGGTTCCTGCCAGCGCCCGCACTCTGTCTCCCCTGCGGTGGCAGCACGGAAAGCTCTCGCTCTTCCTCCTCCTTTGCCAGCGCTTTCATCGCAGCGAAACGCAACGCTCAGCTGCACTTGCCTTGCCTCCCGACGCTATGACTACGTTTTCCCGAGCTCGCTCTCCCTTTCGGCACAGACCAGCTTCCCGAAGCGCAAACGTCCCCGTCCAGCCGTTTCTCCCACAGCAAAGGTGACGGCAGCACGGAAAGCTGCTGCCGCTGCTCCCTCGCCTTCCCTCACCACCGCGTTCACGGCCAAAAGCACACTGGGGCTGCGTGCTCGCCCAGCTCCTAAAACTGCCCCCACTCTCCGACTCGCTGTCACGATCGGCAGAGCCCTGCTCCCGCACCGCAAGCGTCCAGCCCAGTTCCGCCACAGCGAGGGCGAAAGCACTCGGAGCTCTTGCTGCTCTTCAGCTTTGCTCGCCGCTTCATTCACAGCCAAACGCCACTGCGGCTGCGTGCTCAGCCCGGCTCCTAAAACTGCCCAAACTCTCTCTCACTGTCACGATCGGCAGAGCCCTGCCTCCCGCGCCGCAAACCTCCAGCCAGTTCTCCCACAGCGAAAGCGCTCAAAGCCCTGGCTGGCTCCTCGCCTTCCGTTGCGTGTTGTCGCACAGCCGAAGAGACAGCGGCGCTCCGCGCCTGCTTCTTTCCTGACGGTGCCCGCACTCGGACGCTGCGGTGGCAGCAGGGAGGAGCTCTCGCTCTGCCTCACCCCTTCCTGCGCCAGCGCTCTCACAGTGACACACGCGCAACGGTGAACTGCTCTCGCTTTTCCTTCGCGCACTCCCAATGCTCATTCTCAAGCTCCCTCTCAGCCTCGGCACACATCAGCTCCCGCGGTGCAAACGTCAGGCGATTTCTCCCACGTCGCAGGCCTTCGGGCACCTCAGGCTTAGTGCCGCTGCTGCTCCTCACCTTCTCTCGTTTGTCGTTTCACAGCCAAACACACAGTGGCCCTCCGTGCCTCCTTGGTTCCTGCCAGCGCCCGCACTCTGTCTCCCCTGCGGTGGCAGCACGGAAAGCTCTCGCTCTTCCTCCTCCTTTGCCAGCGCTTTCATCGCAGCGAAACGCAACGCTCAGCTGCACTTGCCTTGCCTCCCGACGCTATGACTACGTTTTCCCGAGCTCGCTCTCCCTTTCGGCACAGACCAGCTTCCCGAAGCGCAAACGTCCCCGTCCAGCCGTTTCTCCCACAGCAAAGGTGACGGCAGCACGGAAAGCTGCTGCCGCTGCTCCCTCGCCTTCCCTCACCACCGCGTTCACGGCCAAAAGCACACTGGGGCTGCGTGCTCGCCCAGCTCCTAAAACTGCCCCCACTCTCCGACTCGCTGTCACGATCGGCAGAGCCCTGCTCCCGCACCGCAAGCGTCCAGCCCAGTTCCGCCACAGCGAGGGCGAAAGCACTCGGAGCTCTTGCTGCTCTTCAGCTTTGCTCGCCGCTTCATTCACAGCCAAACGCCACTGCGGCTGCGTGCTCAGCCCGGCTCCTAAAACTGCCCAAACTCTCTCTCACTGTCACGATCGGCAGAGCCCTGCCTCCCGCGCCGCAAACCTCCAGCCAGTTCTCCCACAGCGAAAGCGCTCAAAGCCCTGGCTGGCTCCTCGCCTTCCGTTGCGTGTTGTCGCACAGCCGAAGAGACAGCGGCGCTCCGCGCCTGCTTCTTTCCTGACGGTGCCCGCACTCGGACGCTGCGGTGGCAGCAGGGAGGAGCTCTCGCTCTGCCTCACCCCTTCCTGCGCCAGCGCTCTCACAGTGACACACGCGCAACGGTGAACTGCTCTCGCTTTTCCTTCGCGCACTCCCAATGCTCATTCTCAAGCTCCCTCTCAGCCTCGGCACACATCAGCTCCCGCGGTGCAAACGTCAGGCGATTTCTCCCACGTCGCAGGCCTTCGGGCACCTCAGTCTTAGTGCCGCTGCTGCTCCTCACCTTCTCTCGTTTGTCGTTTCACAGCCAAACACACAGTGGCCCTCCGTGCCTCCTTGGTTCCTGCCAGCGCCCGCACTCTGTCTCCCCTGCGGTGGCAGCACGGAAAGCTCTCGCTCTTCCTCCTCCTTTGCCAGCGCTTTCATCGCAGCGAAACGCAACGCTCAGCTGCACTTGCCTTGCCTCCCGACGCTATGACTACGTTTTCCCGAGCTCGCTCTCCCTTTCGGCACAGACCAGCTTCCCGAAGCGCAAACGTCCCCGTCCAGCCGTTTCTCCCACAGCAAAGGTGACGGCAGCACGGAAAGCTGCTGCCGCTGCTCCCTCGCCTTCCCTCACCACCGCGTTCACGGCCAAAAGCACACTGGGGCTGCGTGCTCGCCCAGCTCCTAAAACTGCCCCCACTCTCCGACTCGCTGTCACGATCGGCAGAGCCCTGCTCCCGCACCGCAAGCGTCCAGCCCAGTTCCGCCACAGCGAGGGCGAAAGCACTCGGAGCTCTTGCTGCTCTTCAGCTTTGCTCGCCGCTTCATTCACAGCCAAACGCCACTGCGGCTGCGTGCTCAGCCCGGCTCCTAAAACTGCCCAAACTCTCTCTCACTGTCACGATCGGCAGAGCCCTGCCTCCCGCGCCGCAAACCTCCAGCCAGTTCTCCCACAGCGAAAGCGCTCAAAGCCCTGGCTGGCTCCTCGCCTTCCGTTGCGTGTTGTCGCACAGCCGAAGAGACAGCGGCGCTCCGCGCCTGCTTCTTTCCTGACGGTGCCCGCACTCGGACGCTGCGGTGGCAGCAGGGAGGAGCTCTCGCTCTGCCTCACCCCTTCCTGCGCCAGCGCTCTCACAGTGACACACGCGCAACGGTGAACTGCTCTCGCTTTTCCTTCGCGCACTCCCAATGCTCATTCTCAAGCTCCCTCTCAGCCTCGGCACACATCAGCTCCCGCGGTGCAAACGTCAGGCGATTTCTCCCACGTCGCAGGCCTTCGGGCACCTCAGGCTTAGTGCCGCTGCTGCTCCTCACCTTCTCTCGTTTGTCGTTTCACAGCCAAACACACAGTGGCCCTCCGTGCCTCCTTGGTTCCTGCCAGCGCCCGCACTCTGTCTCCCCTGCGGTGGCAGCACGGAAAGCTCTCGCTCTTCCTCCTCCTTTGCCAGCGCTTTCATCGCAGCGAAACGCAACGCTCAGCTGCACTTGCCTTGCCTCCCGACGCTATGACTACGTTTTCCCGAGCTCGCTCTCCCTTTCGGCACAGACCAGCTTCCCGAAGCGCAAACGTCCCCGTCCAGCCGTTTCTCCCACAGCAAAGGTGACGGCAGCACGGAAAGCTGCTGCCGCTGCTCCCTCGCCTTCCCTCACCACCGCGTTCACGGCCAAAAGCACACTGGGGCTGCGTGCTCGCCCAGCTCCTAAAACTGCCCCCACTCTCCGACTCGCTGTCACGATCGGCAGAGCCCTGCTCCCGCACCGCAAGCGTCCAGCCCAGTTCCGCCACAGCGAGGGCGAAAGCACTCGGAGCTCTTGCTGCTCTTCAGCTTTGCTCGCCGCTTCATTCACAGCCAAACGCCACTGCGGCTGCGTGCTCAGCCCGGCTCCTAAAACTGCCCAAACTCTCTCTCACTGTCACGATCGGCAGAGCCCTGCCTCCCGCGCCGCAAACCTCCAGCCAGTTCTCCCACAGCGAAAGCGCTCAAAGCCCTGGCTGGCTCCTCGCCTTCCGTTGCGTGTTGTCGCACAGCCGAAGAGACAGCGGCGCTCCGCGCCTGCTTCTTTCCTGACGGTGCCCGCACTCGGACGCTGCGGTGGCAGCAGGGAGGAGCTCTCGCTCTGCCTCACCCCTTCCTGCGCCAGCGCTCTCACAGTGACACACGCGCAACGGTGAACTGCTCTCGCTTTTCCTTCGCGCACTCCCAATGCTCATTCTCAAGCTCCCTCTCAGCCTCGGCACACATCAGCTCCCGCGGTGCAAACGTCAGGCGATTTCTCCCACGTCGCAGGCCTTCGGGCACCTCAGGCTTAGTGCCGCTGCTGCTCCTCACCTTCTCTCGTTTGTCGTTTCACAGCCAAACACACAGTGGCCCTCCGTGCCTCCTTGGTTCCTGCCAGCGCCCGCACTCTGTCTCCCCTGCGGTGGCAGCACGGAAAGCTCTCGCTCTTCCTCCTCCTTTGCCAGCGCTTTCATCGCAGCGAAACGCAACGCTCAGCTGCACTTGCCTTGCCTCCCGACGCTATGACTACGTTTTCCCGAGCTCGCTCTCCCTTTCGGCACAGACCAGCTTCCCGAAGCGCAAACGTCCCCGTCCAGCCGTTTCTCCCACAGCAAAGGTGACGGCAGCACGGAAAGCTGCTGCCGCTGCTCCCTCGCCTTCCCTCACCACCGCGTTCACGGCCAAAAGCACACTGGGGCTGCGTGCTCGCCCAGCTCCTAAAACTGCCCCCACTCTCCGACTCGCTGTCACGATCGGCAGAGCCCTGCTCCCGCACCGCAAGCGTCCAGCCCAGTTCCGCCACAGCGAGGGCGAAAGCACTCGGAGCTCTTGCTGCTCTTCAGCTTTGCTCGCCGCTTCATTCACAGCCAAACGCCACTGCGGCTGCGTGCTCAGCCCGGCTCCTAAAACTGCCCAAACTCTCTCTCACTGTCACGATCGGCAGAGCCCTGCCTCCCGCGCCGCAAACCTCCAGCCAGTTCTCCCACAGCGAAAGCGCTCAAAGCCCTGGCTGGCTCCTCGCCTTCCGTTGCGTGTTGTCGCACAGCCGAAGAGACAGCGGCGCTCCGCGCCTGCTTCTTTCCTGACGGTGCCCGCACTCGGACGCTGCGGTGGCAGCAGGGAGGAGCTCTCGCTCTGCCTCACCCCTTCCTGCGCCAGCGCTCTCACAGTGACACACGCGCAACGGTGAACTGCTCTCGCTTTTCCTTCGCGCACTCCCAATGCTCATTCTCAAGCTCCCTCTCAGCCTCGGCACACATCAGCTCCCGCGGTGCAAACGTCAGGCGATTTCTCCCACGTCGCAGGCCTTCGGGCACCTCAGGCTTAGTGCCGCTGCTGCTCCTCACCTTCTCTCGTTTGTCGTTTCACAGCCAAACACACAGTGGCCCTCCGTGCCTCCTTGGTTCCTGCCAGCGCCCGCACTCTGTCTCCCCTGCGGTGGCAGCACGGAAAGCTCTCGCTCTTCCTCCTCCTTTGCCAGCGCTTTCATCGCAGCGAAACGCAACGCTCAGCTGCACTTGCCTTGCCTCCCGACGCTATGACTACGTTTTCCCGAGCTCGCTCTCCCTTTCGGCACAGACCAGCTTCCCGAAGCGCAAACGTCCCCGTCCAGCCGTTTCTCCCACAGCAAAGGTGACGGCAGCACGGAAAGCTGCTGCCGCTGCTCCCTCGCCTTCCCTCACCACCGCGTTCACGGCCAAAAGCACACTGGGGCTGCGTGCTCGCCCAGCTCCTAAAACTGCCCCCACTCTCCGACTCGCTGTCACGATCGGCAGAGCCCTGCTCCCGCACCGCAAGCGTCCAGCCCAGTTCCGCCACAGCGAGGGCGAAAGCACTCGGAGCTCTTGCTGCTCTTCAGCTTTGCTCGCCGCTTCATTCACAGCCAAACGCCACTGCGGCTGCGTGCTCAGCCCGGCTCCTAAAACTGCCCAAACTCTCTCTCACTGTCACGATCGGCAGAGCCCTGCCTCCCGCGCCGCAAACCTCCAGCCAGTTCTCCCACAGCGAAAGCGCTCAAAGCCCTGGCTGGCTCCTCGCCTTCCGTTGCGTGTTGTCGCACAGCCGAAGAGACAGCGGCGCTCCGCGCCTGCTTCTTTCCTGACGGTGCCCGCACTCGGACGCTGCGGTGGCAGCAGGGAGGAGCTCTCGCTCTGCCTCACCCCTTCCTGCGCCAGCGCTCTCACAGTGACACACGCGCAACGGTGAACTGCTCTCGCTTTTCCTTCGCGCACTCCCAATGCTCATTCTCAAGCTCCCTCTCAGCCTCGGCACACATCAGCTCCCGCGGTGCAAACGTCAGGCGATTTCTCCCACGTCGCAGGCCTTCGGGCACCTCAGGCTTAGTGCCGCTGCTGCTCCTCACCTTCTCTCGTTTGTCGTTTCACAGCCAAACACACAGTGGCCCTCCGTGCCTCCTTGGTTCCTGCCAGCGCCCGCACTCTGTCTCCCCTGCGGTGGCAGCACGGAAAGCTCTCGCTCTTCCTCCTCCTTTGCCAGCGCTTTCATCGCAGCGAAACGCAACGCTCAGCTGCACTTGCCTTGCCTCCCGACGCTATGACTACGTTTTCCCGAGCTCGCTCTCCCTTTCGGCACAGACCAGCTTCCCGAAGCGCAAACGTCCCCGTCCAGCCGTTTCTCCCACAGCAAAGGTGACGGCAGCACGGAAAGCTGCTGCCGCTGCTCCCTCGCCTTCCCTCACCACCGCGTTCACGGCCAAAAGCACACTGGGGCTGCGTGCTCGCCCAGCTCCTAAAACTGCCCCCACTCTCCGACTCGCTGTCACGATCGGCAGAGCCCTGCTCCCGCACCGCAAGCGTCCAGCCCAGTTCCGCCACAGCGAGGGCGAAAGCACTTGGAGCTCTTGCTGCTCTTCAGCTTTGCTCGCCGCTTCATTCACAGCCAAACGCCACTGCGGCTGCGTGCTCAGCCCGGCTCCTAAAACTGCCCAAACTCTCTCTCACTGTCACGATCGGCAGAGCCCTGCCTCCCGCGCCGCAAACCTCCAGCCAGTTCTCCCACAGCGAAAGCGCTCAAAGCCCTGGCTGGCTCCTCGCCTTCCGTTGCGTGTTGTCGCACAGCCGAAGAGACAGCGGCGCTCCGCGCCTGCTTCTTTCCTGACGGTGCCCGCACTCGGACGCTGCGGTGGCAGCAGGGAGGAGCTCTCGCTCTGCCTCACCCCTTCCTGCGCCAGCGCTCTCACAGTGACACACGCGCAACGGTGAACTGCTCTCGCTTTTCCTTCGCGCACTCCCAATGCTCATTCTCAAGCTCCCTCTCAGCCTCGGCACACATCAGCTCCCGCGGTGCAAACGTCAGGCGATTTCTCCCACGTCGCAGGCCTTCGGGCACCTCAGGCTTAGTGCCGCTGCTGCTCCTCACCTTCTCTCGTTTGTCGTTTCACAGCCAAACACACAGTGGCCCTCCGTGCCTCCTTGGTTCCTGCCAGCGCCCGCACTCTGTCTCCCCTGCGGTGGCAGCACGGAAAGCTCTCGCTCTTCCTCCTCCTTTGCCAGCGCTTTCATCGCAGCGAAACGCAACGCTCAGCTGCACTTGCCTTGCCTCCCGACGCTATGACTACGTTTTCCCGAGCTCGCTCTCCCTTTCGGCACAGACCAGCTTCCCGAAGCGCAAACGTCCCCGTCCAGCCGTTTCTCCCACAGCAAAGGTGACGGCAGCACGGAAAGCTGCTGCCGCTGCTCCCTCGCCTTCCCTCACCACCGCGTTCACGGCCAAACGCACACTGGGGCTGCGTGCTCGCCCAGCTCCTAAAACTGCCCCCACTCTCCGACTCGCTGTCACGATCGGCAGAGCCCTGCTCCCGCACCGCAAGCGTCCAGCCCAGTTCCGCCACAGCGAAGGCGAAAGCACTCGGAGCTCTTGCTGCTCTTCAGCTTTGCTCGCCGCTTCATTCACAGCCAAACGCCACTGCGGCTGCGTGCTCAGCCCGGCTCCTAAAACTGCCCAAACTCTCTCTCACTGTCACGATCGGCAGAGCCCTGCCTCCCGCGCCGCAAACCTCCAGCCAGTTCTCCCACAGCGAAAGCGCTCAAAGCCCTGGCTGGCTCCTCGCCTTCCGTTGCGTGTTGTCGCACAGCCGAAGAGACAGCGGCGCTCCGCGCCTGCTTCTTTCCTGACGGTGCCCGCACTCGGACGCTGCGGTGGCAGCAGGGAGGAGCTCTCGCTCTGCCTCACCCCTTCCTGCGCCAGCGCTCTCACAGTGACACACGCGCAACGGTGAACTGCTCTCGCTTTTCCTTCGCGCACTCCCAATGCTCATTCTCAAGCTCCCTCTCAGCCTCGGCACACATCAGCTCCCGCGGTGCAAACGTCAGGCGATTTCTCCCACGTCGCAGGCCTTCGGGCACCTCAGGCTTAGTGCCGCTGCTGCTCCTCACCTTCTCTCGTTTGTCGTTTCACAGCCAAACACACAGTGGCCCTCCGTGCCTCCTTGGTTCCTGCCAGCGCCCGCACTCTGTCTCCCCTGCGGTGGCAGCACGGAAAGCTCTCGCTCTTCCTCCTCCTTTGCCAGCGCTTTCATCGCAGCGAAACGCAACGCTCAGCTGCACTTGCCTTGCCTCCCGACGCTATGACTACGTTTTCCCGAGCTCGCTCTCCCTTTCGGCACAGACCAGCTTCCCGAAGCGCAAACGTCCCCGTCCAGCCGTTTCTCCCACAGCAAAGGTGACGGCAGCACGGAAAGCTGCTGCCGCTGCTCCCTCGCCTTCCCTCACCACCGCGTTCACGGCCAAAAGCACACTGGGGCTGCGTGCTCGCCCAGCTCCTAAAACTGCCCCCACTCTCCGACTCGCTGTCACGATCGGCAGAGCCCTGCTCCCGCACCGCAAGCGTCCAGCCCAGTTCCGCCACAGCGAGGGCGAAAGCACTCGGAGCTCTTGCTGCTCTTCAGCTTTGCTCGCCGCTTCATTCACAGCCAAACGCCACTGCGGCTGCGTGCTCAGCCCGGCTCCTAAAACTGCCCAAACTCTCTCTCACTGTCACGATCGGCAGAGCCCTGCCTCCCGCGCCGCAAACCTCCAGCCAGTTCTCCCACAGCGAAAGCGCTCAAAGCCCTGGCTGGCTCCTCGCCTTCCGTTGCGTGTTGTCGCACAGCCGAAGAGACAGCGGCGCTCCGCGCCTGCTTCTTTCCTGACGGTGCCCGCACTCGGACGCTGCGGTGGCAGCAGGGAGGAGCTCTCGCTCTGCCTCACCCCTTCCTGCGCCAGCGCTCTCACAGTGACACACGCGCAACGGTGAACTGCTCTCGCTTTTCCTTCGCGCACTCCCAATGCTCATTCTCAAGCTCCCTCTCAGCCTCGGCACACATCAGCTCCCGCGGTGCAAACGTCAGGCGATTTCTCCCACGTCGCAGGCCTTCGGGCACCTCAGGCTTAGTGCCGCTGCTGCTCCTCACCTTCTCTCGTTTGTCGTTTCACAGCCAAACACACAGTGGCCCTCCGTGCCTCCTTGGTTCCTGCCAGCGCCCGCACTCTGTCTCCCCTGCGGTGGCAGCACGGAAAGCTCTCGCTCTTCCTCCTCCTTTGCCAGCGCTTTCATCGCAGCGAAACGCAACGCTCAGCTGCACTTGCCTTGCCTCCCGACGCTATGACTACGTTTTCCCGAGCTCGCTCTCCCTTTCGGCACAGACCAGCTTCCCGAAGCGCAAACGTCCCCGTCCAGCCGTTTCTCCCACAGCAAAGGTGACGGCAGCACGGAAAGCTGCTGCCGCTGCTCCCTCGCCTTCCCTCACCACCGCGTTCACGGCCAAAAGCACACTGGGGCTGCGTGCTCGCCCAGCTCCTAAAACTGCCCCCACTCTCCGACTCGCTGTCACGATCGGCAGAGCCCTGCTCCCGCACCGCAAGCGTCCAGCCCAGTTCCGCCACAGCGAGGGCGAAAGCACTCGGAGCTCTTGCTGCTCTTCAGCTTTGCTCGCCGCTTCATTCACAGCCAAACGCCACTGCGGCTGCGTGCTCAGCCCGGCTCCTAAAACTGCCCAAACTCTCTCTCACTGTCACGATCGGCAGAGCCCTGCCTCTCGCGCCGCAAACCTCCAGCCAGTTCTCCCACAGCGAAAGCGCTCAAAGCCCTGGCTGGCTCCTCGCCTTCCGTTGCGTGTTGTCGCACAGCCGAAGAGACAGCGGCGCTCCGCGCCTGCTTCTTTCCTGACGGTGCCCGCACTCGGACGCTGCGGTGGCAGCAGGGAGGAGCTCTCGCTCTGCCTCACCCCTTCCTGCGCCAGCGCTCTCACAGTGACACACGCGCAACGGTGAACTGCTCTCGCTTTTCCTTCGCGCACTCCCAATGCTCATTCTCAAGCTCCCTCTCAGCCTCGGCACACATCAGCTCCCGCGGTGCAAACGTCAGGCGATTTCTCCCACGTCGCAGGCCTTCGGGCACCTCAGGCTTAGTGCCGCTGCTGCTCCTCACCTTCTCTCGTTTGTCGTTTCACAGCCAAACACACAGTGGCCCTCCGTGCCTCCTTGGTTCCTGCCAGCGCCCGCACTCTGTCTCCCCTGCGGTGGCAGCACGGAAAGCTCTCGCTCTTCCTCCTCCTTTGCCAGCGCTTTCATCGCAGCGAAACGCAACGCTCAGCTGCACTTGCCTTGCCTCCCGACGCTATGACTACGTTTTCCCGAGCTCGCTCTCCCTTTCGGCACAGACCAGCTTCCCGAAGCGCAAACGTCCCCGTCCAGCCGTTTCTCCCACAGCAAAGGTGACGGCAGCACGGAAAGCTGCTGCCGCTGCTCCCTCGCCTTCCCTCACCACCGCGTTCACGGCCAAAAGCACACTGGGGCTGCGTGCTCGCCCAGCTCCTAAAACTGCCCCCACTCTCCGACTCGCTGTCACGATCGGCAGAGCCCTGCTCCCGCACCGCAAGCGTCCAGCCCAGTTCCGCCACAGCGAGGGCGAAAGCACTCGGAGCTCTTGCTGCTCTTCAGCTTTGCTCGCCGCTTCATTCACAGCCAAACGCCACTGCGGCTGCGTGCTCAGCCCGGCTCCTAAAACTGCCCAAACTCTCTCTCACTGTCACGATCGGCAGAGCCCTGCCTCCCGCGCCGCAAACCTCCAGCCAGTTCTCCCACAGCGAAAGCGCTCAAAGCCCTGGCTGGCTCCTCGCCTTCCGTTGCGTGTTGTCGCACAGCCGAAGAGACAGCGGCGCTCCGCGCCTGCTTCTTTCCTGACGGTGCCCGCACTCGGACGCTGCGGTGGCAGCAGGGAGGAGCTCTCGCTCTGCCTCACCCCTTCCTGCGCCAGCGCTCTCACAGTGACACACGCGCAACGGTGAACTGCTCTCGCTTTTCCTTCGCGCACTCCCAATGCTCATTCTCAAGCTCCCTCTCAGCCTCGGCACACATCAGCTCCCGCGGTGCAAACGTCAGGCGATTTCTCCCACGTCGCAGGCCTTCGGGCACCTCAGGCTTAGTGCCGCTGCTGCTCCTCACCTTCTCTCGTTTGTCGTTTCACAGCCAAACACACAGTGGCCCTCCGTGCCTCCTTGGTTCCTGCCAGCGCCCGCACTCTGTCTCCCCTGCGGTGGCAGCACGGAAAGCTCTCGCTCTTCCTCCTCCTTTGCCAGCGCTTTCATCGCAGCGAAACGCAACGCTCAGCTGCACTTGCCTTGCCTCCCGACGCTATGACTACGTTTTCCCGAGCTCGCTCTCCCTTTCGGCACAGACCAGCTTCCCGAAGCGCAAACGTCCCCGTCCAGCCGTTTCTCCCACAGCAAAGGTGACGGCAGCACGGAAAGCTGCTGCCGCTGCTCCCTCGCCTTCCCTCACCACCGCGTTCACGGCCAAAAGCACACTGGGGCTGCGTGCTCGCCCAGCTCCTAAAACTGCCCCCACTCTCCGACTCGCTGTCACGATCGGCAGAGCCCTGCTCCCGCACCGCAAGCGTCCAGCCCAGTTCCGCCACAGCGAGGGCGAAAGCACTCGGAGCTCTTGCTGCTCTTCAGCTTTGCTCGCCGCTTCATTCACAGCCAAACGCCACTGCGGCTGCGTGCTCAGCCCGGCTCCTAAAACTGCCCAAACTCTCTCTCACTGTCACGATCGGCAGAGCCCTGCCTCTCGCGCCGCAAACCTCCAGCCAGTTCTCCCACAGCGAAAGCGCTCAAAGCCCTGGCTGGCTCCTCGCCTTCCGTTGCGTGTTGTCGCACAGCCGAAGAGACAGCGGCGCTCCGCGCCTGCTTCTTTCCTGACGGTGCCCGCACTCGGACGCTGCGGTGGCAGCAGGGAGGAGCTCTCGCTCTGCCTCACCCCTTCCTGCGCCAGCGCTCTCACAGTGACACACGCGCAACGGTGAACTGCTCTCGCTTTTCCTTCGCGCACTCCCAATGCTCATTCTCAAGCTCCCTCTCAGCCTCGGCACACATCAGCTCCCGCGGTGCAAACGTCAGGCGATTTCTCCCACGTCGCAGGCCTTCGGGCACCTCAGGCTTAGTGCCGCTGCTGCTCCTCACCTTCTCTCGTTTGTCGTTTCACAGCCAAACACACAGTGGCCCTCCGTGCCTCCTTGGTTCCTGCCAGCGCCCGCACTCTGTCTCCCCTGCGGTGGCAGCACGGAAAGCTCTCGCTCTTCCTCCTCCTTTGCCAGCGCTTTCATCGCAGCGAAACGCAACGCTCAGCTGCACTTGCCTTGCCTCCCGACGCTATGACTACGTTTTCCCGAGCTCGCTCTCCCTTTCGGCACAGACCAGCTTCCCGAAGCGCAAACGTCCCCGTCCAGCCGTTTCTCCCACAGCAAAGGTGACGGCAGCACGGAAAGCTGCTGCCGCTGCTCCCTCGCCTTCCCTCACCACCGCGTTCACGGCCAAAAGCACACTGGGGCTGCGTGCTCGCCCAGCTCCTAAAACTGCCCCCACTCTCCGACTCGCTGTCACGATCGGCAGAGCCCTGCTCCCGCACCGCAAGCGTCCAGCC
This sequence comes from Pelecanus crispus, assembly GCF_030463565.1. Taxonomy (NCBI): domain Eukaryota; kingdom Metazoa; phylum Chordata; class Aves; order Pelecaniformes; family Pelecanidae; genus Pelecanus; species Pelecanus crispus. The sequence continues at coordinate 14,741,947 of NC_134655.1, forward strand.
CAGTTCCGCCACAGCGAGGGCGAAAGCACTCGGAGCTCTTGCTGCTCTTCAGCTTTGCTCGCCGCTTCATTCACAGCCAAACGCCACTGCGGCTGCGTGCTCAGCCCGGCTCCTAAAACTGCCCAAACTCTCTCTCACTGTCACGATCGGCAGAGCCCTGCCTCCCGCGCCGCAAACCTCCAGCCAGTTCTCCCACAGCGAAAGCGCTCAAAGCCCTGGCTGGCTCCTCGCCTTCCGTTGCGTGTTGTCGCACAGCCGAAGAGACAGCGGCGCTCCGCGCCTGCTTCTTTCCTGACGGTGCCCGCACTCGGACGCTGCGGTGGCAGCAGGGAGGAGCTCTCGCTCTGCCTCACCCCTTCCTGCGCCAGCGCTCTCACAGTGACACACGCGCAACGGTGAACTGCTCTCGCTTTTCCTTCGCGCACTCCCAATGCTCATTCTCAAGCTCCCTCTCAGCCTCGGCACACATCAGCTCCCGCGGTGCAAACGTCAGGCGATTTCTCCCACGTCGCAGGCCTTCGGGCACCTCAGGCTTAGTGCCGCTGCTGCTCCTCACCTTCTCTCGTTTGTCGTTTCACAGCCAAACACACAGTGGCCCTCCGTGCCTCCTTGGTTCCTGCCAGCGCCCGCACTCTGTCTCCCCTGCGGTGGCAGCACGGAAAGCTCTCGCTCTTCCTCCTCCTTTGCCAGCGCTTTCATCGCAGCGAAACGCAACGCTCAGCTGCACTTGCCTTGCCTCCCGACGCTATGACTACGTTTTCCCGAGCTCGCTCTCCCTTTCGGCACAGACCAGCTTCCCGAAGCGCAAACGTCCCCGTCCAGCCGTTTCTCCCACAGCAAAGGTGACGGCAGCACGGAAAGCTGCTGCCGCTGCTCCCTCGCCTTCCCTCACCACCGCGTTCACGGCCAAAAGCACACTGGGGCTGCGTGCTCGCCCAGCTCCTAAAACTGCCCCCACTCTCCGACTCGCTGTCACGATCGGCAGAGCCCTGCTCCCGCACCGCAAGCGTCCAGCCCAGTTCCGCCACAGCGAGGGCGAAAGCACTCGGAGCTCTTGCTGCTCTTCAGCTTTGCTCGCCGCTTCATTCACAGCCAAACGCCACTGCGGCTGCGTGCTCAGCCCGGCTCCTAAAACTGCCCAAACTCTCTCTCACTGTCACGATCGGCAGAGCCCTGCCTCCCGCGCCGCAAACCTCCAGCCAGTTCTCCCACAGCGAAAGCGCTCAAAGCCCTGGCTGGCTCCTCGCCTTCCGTTGCGTGTTGTCGCACAGCCGAAGAGACAGCGGCGCTCCGCGCCTGCTTCTTTCCTGACGGTGCCCGCACTCGGACGCTGCGGTGGCAGCAGGGAGGAGCTCTCGCTCTGCCTCACCCCTTCCTGCGCCAGCGCTCTCACAGTGACACACGCGCAACGGTGAACTGCTCTCGCTTTTCCTTCGCGCACTCCCAATGCTCATTCTCAAGCTCCCTCTCAGCCTCGGCACACATCAGCTCCCGCGGTGCAAACGTCAGGCGATTTCTCCCACGTCGCAGGCCTTCGGGCACCTCAGGCTTAGTGCCGCTGCTGCTCCTCACCTTCTCTCGTTTGTCGTTTCACAGCCAAACACACAGTGGCCCTCCGTGCCTCCTTGGTTCCTGCCAGCGCCCGCACTCTGTCTCCCCTGCGGTGGCAGCACGGAAAGCTCTCGCTCTTCCTCCTCCTTTGCCAGCGCTTTCATCGCAGCGAAACGCAACGCTCAGCTGCACTTGCCTTGCCTCCCGACGCTATGACTACGTTTTCCCGAGCTCGCTCTCCCTTTCGGCACAGACCAGCTTCCCGAAGCGCAAACGTCCCCGTCCAGCCGTTTCTCCCACAGCAAAGGTGACGGCAGCACGGAAAGCTGCTGCCGCTGCTCCCTCGCCTTCCCTCACCACCGCGTTCACGGCCAAACGCACACTGGGGCTGCGTGCTCGCCCAGCTCCTAAAACTGCCCCCACTCTCCGACTCGCTGTCACGATCGGCAGAGCCCTGCTCCCGCACCGCAAGCGTCCAGCCCAGTTCCGCCACAGCGAAGGCGAAAGCACTCGGAGCTCTTGCTGCTCTTCAGCTTTGCTCGCCGCTTCATTCACAGCCAAACGCCACTGCGGCTGCGTGCTCAGCCCGGCTCCTAAAACTGCCCAAACTCTCTCTCACTGTCACGATCGGCAGAGCCCTGCCTCCCGCGCCGCAAACCTCCAGCCAGTTCTCCCACAGCGAAAGCGCTCAAAGCCCTGGCTGGCTCCTCGCCTTCCGTTGCGTGTTGTCGCACAGCCGAAGAGACAGCGGCGCTCCGCGCCTGCTTCTTTCCTGACGGTGCCCGCACTCGGACGCTGCGGTGGCAGCAGGGAGGAGCTCTCGCTCTGCCTCACCCCTTCCTGCGCCAGCGCTCTCACAGTGACACACGCGCAACGGTGAACTGCTCTCGCTTTTCCTTCGCGCACTCCCAATGCTCATTCTCAAGCTCCCTCTCAGCCTCGGCACACATCAGCTCCCGCGGTGCAAACGTCAGGCGATTTCTCCCACGTCGCAGGCCTTCGGGCACCTCAGGCTTAGTGCCGCTGCTGCTCCTCACCTTCTCTCGTTTGTCGTTTCACAGCCAAACACACAGTGGCCCTCCGTGCCTCCTTGGTTCCTGCCAGCGCCCGCACTCTGTCTCCCCTGCGGTGGCAGCACGGAAAGCTCTCGCTCTTCCTCCTCCTTTGCCAGCGCTTTCATCGCAGCGAAACGCAACGCTCAGCTGCACTTGCCTTGCCTCCCGACGCTATGACTACGTTTTCCCGAGCTCGCTCTCCCTTTCGGCACAGACCAGCTTCCCGAAGCGCAAACGTCCCCGTCCAGCCGTTTCTCCCACAGCAAAGGTGACGGCAGCACGGAAAGCTGCTGCCGCTGCTCCCTCGCCTTCCCTCACCACCGCGTTCACGGCCAAAAGCACACTGGGGCTGCGTGCTCGCCCAGCTCCTAAAACTGCCCCCACTCTCCGACTCGCTGTCACGATCGGCAGAGCCCTGCTCCCGCACCGCAAGCGTCCAGCCCAGTTCCGCCACAGCGAGGGCGAAAGCACTCGGAGCTCTTGCTGCTCTTCAGCTTTGCTCGCCGCTTCATTCACAGCCAAACGCCACTGCGGCTGCGTGCTCAGCCCGGCTCCTAAAACTGCCCAAACTCTCTCTCACTGTCACGATCGGCAGAGCCCTGCCTCCCGCGCCGCAAACCTCCAGCCAGTTCTCCCACAGCGAAAGCGCTCAAAGCCCTGGCTGGCTCCTCGCCTTCCGTTGCGTGTTGTCGCACAGCCGAAGAGACAGCGGCGCTCCGCGCCTGCTTCTTTCCTGACGGTGCCCGCACTCGGACGCTGCGGTGGCAGCAGGGAGGAGCTCTCGCTCTGCCTCACCCCTTCCTGCGCCAGCGCTCTCACAGTGACACACGCGCAACGGTGAAACTGCTCTCGCTTTTCCTTCGCGCACTCCCAATGCTCATTCTCAAGCTCCCTCTCAGCCTCGGCACACATCAGCTCCCGCGGTGCAAACGTCAGGCGATTTCTCCCACGTCGCAGGCCCTTCGGGCACCTCAGGCTTAGTGCCGCTGCTGCTCCCTCACCTTCTCTCGTTTGTCGTTTCACAGCCAAACACACAGTGGCCCTCCGTGCCTCCTTGGTTCCTGCCAGCGCCCGCACTCTGTCTCCCCTGCGGTGGCAGCACGGAAAGCTCTCGCTCTTCCTCCTCCTTTGCCAGCGCTTTCATCGCAGCGAAACGCAACGCTCAGCTGCACTTGCCTTGCCTCCCGACGCTATGACTACGTTTTCCCGAGCTCGCTCTCCCTTTCGGCACAGACCAGCTTCCCGAAGCGCAAACGTCCCCGTCCAGCCGTTTCTCCCCACAGCAAAGGTGACGGCAGCACGGAAAGCTGCTGCCGCTGCTCCCTCGCCTTCCCTCACCACCCGCGTTCACCGGCCAAAAGCACACTGGGGCTGCGTGCTCGCCCAGCTCCTAAAACACTGCCCCCCACTCTCCGACTCGCTGTTCACGATCGGCAGAGCCCTGCTCCCGCACCGCAAGCGTCCAGCCCAGTTCCGCCACAGCGAAGGCGAAAGCACTCGGAGCTCTTGCTGCTCTTCAGCTTTGCTCGCCGCTTCATTCACAGCCAAACGCCACTGCGGCTGCGTGCTCAGCCCGGCTCCCTAAAACTGCCCAAACTCTCTCTCACTGTCACGATCGGCAGAGCCCCTGCCTCCCCGCGCCGCAAACCTCCAGCCAGTTCTCCCACAGCGAAAGCGCTCAAAGCCCTGGCTGGCTCCTCGCCTTCCGTTGCGTGTTGTCGCACAGCCGAAGAGACAGCGGCGCTCCGCGCCTGCTTCTTTCCTGACGGTGCCCGCACTCGGACGCTGCGGTGGCAGCAGGGAGGAGCTCTCGCTCTGCCTCACCCCCTTCCTGCGCCAGCGCTCTCACAGTGACACACGCGGCAACGGTGAACTGCTCTCGCTTTTCCTTCGCGCACTCCCAATGCTCATTCTCAAGCTCCCTCTCAGCCTCGGCACAACATCAGCTCCCGCGGTGCAAACGTCAGGCGATTTCTCCCACGTCGCAGGCCTTCGGGCACCTCAGGCTTAGTGCCGCTGCTGCTCCTCACCTTCTCTCGTTTGTCGTTTCACAGCCAAACACACAGTGGCCCTCCGTGCCTCCTTGGTTCCTGCCAGCGCCCGCACTCTGTCTCCCCTGCGGTGGCAGCACGGAAAGCTCTCGCTCTTCCTCCTCCTTTGCCAGCGCTTTCCATCGCAGCGAAACGCATCGCAGCGAAACGCAACGCTCAGCTGCACTTGCCTTGCCTCCCGACGCTATGACTACGTTTTCCCGAGCTCGCTCTCCCTTTCGGCACAGACCAGCTTCCCGAAGCGCAAACGTCCCCGTCCAGCCGTTTCTCCCACAGCAAAGGTGACGGCAGCACGGAAAGCTGCTGCCGCTGCTCCCTCGCCTTCCCTCACCACCGCGTTCACGGCCAAAAGCACACTGGGGCTGCGTGCTCGCCCAGCTCCTAAAACTGCCCCCACTCTCCGACTCGCTGTCACGATCGGCAGAGCCCTGCTCCCGCACCGCAAGCGTCCAGCCCAGTTCCGCCACAGCGAGGGCGAAAGCACTCGGAGCTCTTGCTGCTCTTCAGCTTTGCTCGCCGCTTCATTCACAGCCAAACGCCACTGCGGCTGCGTGCTCAGCCCGGCTCCTAAAACTGCCCAAACTCTCTCTCACTGTCACGATCGGCAGAGCCCTGCCTCCCGCGCCGCAAACCTCCAGCCAGTTCTCCCACAGCGAAAGCGCTCAAAGCCCTGGCTGGCTCCTCGCCTTCCGTTGCGTGTTGTCGCACAGCCGAAGAGACAGCGGCGCTCCGCGCCTGCTTCTTTCCTGACGGTGCCCGCACTCGGACGCTGCGGTGGCAGCAGGGAGGAGCTCTCGCTCTGCCTCACCCCTTCCTGCGCCAGCGCTCTCACAGTGACACACGCGCAACGGTGAACTGCTCTCGCTTTTCCTTCGCGCACTCCCAATGCTCATTCTCAAGCTCCCTCTCAGCCTCGGCACACATCAGCTCCCGCGGTGCAAACGTCAGGCGATTTCTCCCACGTCGCAGGCCTTCGGGCACCTCAGGCTTAGTGCCGCTGCTGCTCCTCACCTTCTCTCGTTTGTCGTTTCACAGCCAAACACACAGTGGCCCTCCGTGCCTCCTTGGTTCCTGCCAGCGCCCGCACTCTGTCTCCCCTGCGGTGGCAGCACGGAAAGCTCTCGCTCTTCCTCCTCCTTTGCCAGCGCTTTCATCGCAGCGAAACGCAACGCTCAGCTGCACTTGCCTTGCCTCCCGACGCTATGACTACGTTTTCCCGAGCTCGCTCTCCCTTTCGGCACAGACCAGCTTCCCGAAGCGCAAACGTCCCCGTCCAGCCGTTTCTCCCACAGCAAAGGTGACGGCAGCACGGAAAGCTGCTGCCGCTGCTCCCTCGCCTTCCCTCACCACCGCGTTCACGGCCAAAAGCACACTGGGGCTGCGTGCTCGCCCAGCTCCTAAAACTGCCCCCACTCTCCGACTCGCTGTCACGATCGGCAGAGCCCTGCTCCCGCACCGCAAGCGTCCAGCCCAGTTCCGCCACAGCGAGGGCGAAAGCACTCGGAGCTCTTGCTGCTCTTCAGCTTTGCTCGCCGCTTCATTCACAGCCAAACGCCACTGCGGCTGCGTGCTCAGCCCGGCTCCTAAAACTGCCCAAACTCTCTCTCACTGTCACGATCGGCAGAGCCCTGCCTCCCGCGCCGCAAACCTCCAGCCAGTTCTCCCACAGCGAAAGCGCTCAAAGCCCTGGCTGGCTCCTCGCCTTCCGTTGCGTGTTGTCGCACAGCCGAAGAGACAGCGGCGCTCCGCGCCTGCTTCTTTCCTGACGGTGCCCGCACTCGGACGCTGCGGTGGCAGCAGGGAGGAGCTCTCGCTCTGCCTCACCCCTTCCTGCGCCAGCGCTCTCACAGTGACACACGCGCAACGGTGAACTGCTCTCGCTTTTCCTTCGCGCACTCCCAATGCTCATTCTCAAGCTCCCTCTCAGCCTCGGCACACATCAGCTCCCGCGGTGCAAACGTCAGGCGATTTCTCCCACGTCGCAGGCCTTCGGGCACCTCAGGCTTAGTGCCGCTGCTGCTCCTCACCTTCTCTCGTTTGTCGTTTCACAGCCAAACACACAGTGGCCCTCCGTGCCTCCTTGGTTCCTGCCAGCGCCCGCACTCTGTCTCCCCTGCGGTGGCAGCACGGAAAGCTCTCGCTCTTCCTCCTCCTTTGCCAGCGCTTTCATCGCAGCGAAACGCAACGCTCAGCTGCACTTGCCTTGCCTCCCGACGCTATGACTACGTTTTCCCGAGCTCGCTCTCCCTTTCGGCACAGACCAGCTTCCCGAAGCGCAAACGTCCCCGTCCAGCCGTTTCTCCCACAGCAAAGGTGACGGCAGCACGGAAAGCTGCTGCCGCTGCTCCCTCGCCTTCCCTCACCACCGCGTTCACGGCCAAAAGCACACTGGGGCTGCGTGCTCGCCCAGCTCCTAAAACTGCCCCCACTCTCCGACTCGCTGTCACGATCGGCAGAGCCCTGCTCCCGCACCGCAAGCGTCCAGCCCAGTTCCGCCACAGCGAGGGCGAAAGCACTCGGAGCTCTTGCTGCTCTTCAGCTTTGCTCGCCGCTTCATTCACAGCCAAACGCCACTGCGGCTGCGTGCTCAGCCCGGCTCCTAAAACTGCCCAAACTCTCTCTCACTGTCACGATCGGCAGAGCCCTGCCTCCCGCGCCGCAAACCTCCAGCCAGTTCTCCCACAGCGAAAGCGCTCAAAGCCCTGGCTGGCTCCTCGCCTTCCGTTGCGTGTTGTCGCACAGCCGAAGAGACAGCGGCGCTCCGCGCCTGCTTCTTTCCTGACGGTGCCCGCACTCGGACGCTGCGGTGGCAGCAGGGAGGAGCTCTCGCTCTGCCTCACCCCTTCCTTCGCCAGCGCTCTCACAGTGACACACGCGCAACGGTGAACTGCTCTCGCTTTTCCTTCGCGCACTCCCAATGCTCATTCTCAAGCTCCCTCTCAGCCTCGGCACACATCAGCTCCCGCGGTGCAAACGTCAGGCGATTTCTCCCACGTCGCAGGCCTTCGGGCACCTCAGGCTTAGTGCCGCTGCTGCTCCTCACCTTCTCTCGTTTGTCGTTTCACAGCCAAACACACAGTGGCCCTCCGTGCCTCCTTGGTTCCTGCCAGCGCCCGCACTCTGTCTCCCCTGCGGTGGCAGCACGGAAAGCTCTCGCTCTTCCTCCTCCTTTGCCAGCGCTTTCATCGCAGCGAAACGCAACGCTCAGCTGCACTTGCCTTGCCTCCCGACGCTATGACTACGTTTTCCCGAGCTCGCTCTCCCTTTCGGCACAGACCAGCTTCCCGAAGCGCAAACGTCCCCGTCCAGCCGTTTCTCCCACAGCAAAGGTGACGGCAGCACGGAAAGCTGCTGCCGCTGCTCCCTCGCCTTCCCTCACCACCGCGTTCACGGCCAAAAGCACACTGGGGCTGCGTGCTCGCCCAGCTCCTAAAACTGCCCCCACTCTCCGACTCGCTGTCACGATCGGCAGAGCCCTGCTCCCGCACCGCAAGCGTCCAGCCCAGTTCCGCCACAGCGAGGGCGAAAGCACTCGGAGCTCTTGCTGCTCTTCAGCTTTGCTCGCCGCTTCATTCACAGCCAAACGCCACTGCGGCTGCGTGCTCAGCCCGGCTCCTAAAACTGCCCAAACTCTCTCTCACTGTCACGATCGGCAGAGCCCTGCCTCCCGCGCCGCAAACCTCCAGCCAGTTCTCCCACAGCGAAAGCGCTCAAAGCCCTGGCTGGCTCCTCGCCTTCCGTTGCGTGTTGTCGCACAGCCGAAGAGACAGCGGCGCTCCGCGCCTGCTTCTTTCCTGACGGTGCCCGCACTCGGACGCTGCGGTGGCAGCAGGGAGGAGCTCTCGCTCTGCCTCACCCCTTCCTGCGCCAGCGCTCTCACAGTGACACACGCGCAACGGTGAACTGCTCTCGCTTTTCCTTCGCGCACTCCCAATGCTCATTCTCAAGCTCCCTCTCAGCCTCGGCACACATCAGCTCCCGCGGTGCAAACGTCAGGCGATTTCTCCCACGTCGCAGGCCTTCGGGCACCTCAGGCTTAGTGCCGCTGCTGCTCCTCACCTTCTCTCGTTTGTCGTTTCACAGCCAAACACACAGTGGCCCTCCGTGCCTCCTTGGTTCCTGCCAGCGCCCGCACTCTGTCTCCCCTGCGGTGGCAGCACGGAAAGCTCTCGCTCTTCCTCCTCCTTTGCCAGCGCTTTCATCGCAGCGAAACGCAACGCTCAGCTGCACTTGCCTTGCCTCCCGACGCTATGACTACGTTTTCCCGAGCTCGCTCTCCCTTTCGGCACAGACCAGCTTCCCGAAGCGCAAACGTCCCCGTCCAGCCGTTTCTCCCACAGCAAAGGTGACGGCAGCACGGAAAGCTGCTGCCGCTGCTCCCTCGCCTTCCCTCACCACCGCGTTCACGGCCAAACGCACACTGGGGCTGCGTGCTCGCCCAGCTCCTAAAACTGCCCCCACTCTCCGACTCGCTGTCACGATCGGCAGAGCCCTGCTCCCGCACCGCAAGCGTCCAGCCCAGTTCCGCCACAGCGAAGGCGAAAGCACTCGGAGCTCTTGCTGCTCTTCAGCTTTGCTCGCCGCTTCATTCACAGCCAAACGCCACTGCGGCTGCGTGCTCAGCCCGGCTCCTAAAACTGCCCAAACTCTCTCTCACTGTCACGATCGGCAGAGCCCTGCCTCCCGCGCCGCAAACCTCCAGCCAGTTCTCCCACAGCGAAAGCGCTCAAAGCCCTGGCTGGCTCCTCGCCTTCCGTTGCGTGTTGTCGCACAGCCGAAGAGACAGCGGCGCTCCGCGCCTGCTTCTTTCCTGACGGTGCCCGCACTCGGACGCTGCGGTGGCAGCAGGGAGGAGCTCTCGCTCTGCCTCACCCCTTCCTGCGCCAGCGCTCTCACAGTGACACACGCGCAACGGTGAACTGCTCTCGCTTTTCCTTCGCGCACTCCCAATGCTCATTCTCAAGCTCCCTCTCAGCCTCGGCACACATCAGCTCCCGCGGTGCAAACGTCAGGCGATTTCTCCCACGTCGCAGGCCTTCGGGCACCTCAGGCTTAGTGCCGCTGCTGCTCCTCACCTTCTCTCGTTTGTCGTTTCACAGCCAAACACACAGTGGCCCTCCGTGCCTCCTTGGTTCCTGCCAGCGCCCGCACTCTGTCTCCCCTGCGGTGGCAGCACGGAAAGCTCTCGCTCTTCCTCCTCCTTTGCCAGCGCTTTCATCGCAGCGAAACGCAACGCTCAGCTGCACTTGCCTTGCCTCCCGACGCTATGACTACGTTTTCCCGAGCTCGCTCTCCCTTTCGGCACAGACCAGCTTCCCGAAGCGCAAACGTCCCCGTCCAGCCGTTTCTCCCACAGCAAAGGTGACGGCAGCACGGAAAGCTGCTGCCGCTGCTCCCTCGCCTTCCCTCACCACCGCGTTCACGGCCAAACGCACACTGGGGCTGCGTGCTCGCCCAGCTCCTAAAACTGCCCCCACTCTCCGACTCGCTGTCACGATCGGCAGAGCCCTGCTCCCGCACCGCAAGCGTCCAGCCCAGTTCCGCCACAGCGAGGGCGAAAGCACTCGGAGCTCTTGCTGCTCTTCAGCTTTGCTCGCCGCTTCATTCACAGCCAAACGCCACTGCGGCTGCGTGCTCAGCCCGGCTCCTAAAACTGCCCAAACTCTCTCTCACTGTCACGATCGGCAGAGCCCTGCCTCCCGCGCCGCAAACCTCCAGCCAGTTCTCCCACAGCGAAAGCGCTCAAAGCCCTGGCTGGCTCCTCGCCTTCCGTTGCGTGTTGTCGCACAGCCGAAGAGACAGCGGCGCTCCGCGCCTGCTTCTTTCCTGACGGTGCCCGCACTCGGACGCTGCGGTGGCAGCAGGGAGGAGCTCTCGCTCTGCCTCACCCCTTCCTGCGCCAGCGCTCTCACAGTGACACACGCGCAACGGTGAACTGCTCTCGCTTTTCCTTCGCGCACTCCCAATGCTCATTCTCAAGCTCCCTCTCAGCCTCGGCACACATCAGCTCCCGCGGTGCAAACGTCAGGCGATTTCTCCCACGTCGCAGGCCTTCGGGCACCTCAGGCTTAGTGCCGCTGCTGCTCCTCACCTTCTCTCGTTTGTCGTTTCACAGCCAAACACACAGTGGCCCTCCGTGCCTCCTTGGTTCCTGCCAGCGCCCGCACTCTGTCTCCCCTGCGGTGGCAGCACGGAAAGCTCTCGCTCTTCCTCCTCCTTTGCCAGCGCTTTCATCGCAGCGAAACGCAACGCTCAGCTGCACTTGCCTTGCCTCCCGACGCTATGACTACGTTTTCCCGAGCTCGCTCTCCCTTTCGGCACAGACCAGCTTCCCGAAGCGCAAACGTCCCCGTCCAGCCGTTTCTCCCACAGCAAAGGTGACGGCAGCACGGAAAGCTGCTGCCGCTGCTCCCTCGCCTTCCCTCACCACCGCGTTCACGGCCAAAAGCACACTGGGGCTGCGTGCTCGCCCAGCTCCTAAAACTGCCCCCACTCTCCGACTCGCTGTCACGATCGGCAGAGCCCTGCTCCCGCACCGCAAGCGTCCAGCCCAGTTCCGCCACAGCGAGGGCGAAAGCACTCGGAGCTCTTGCTGCTCTTCAGCTTTGCTCGCCGCTTCATTCACAGCCAAACGCCACTGCGGCTGCGTGCTCAGCCCGGCTCCTAAAACTGCCCAAACTCTCTCTCACTGTCACGATCGGCAGAGCCCTGCCTCCCGCGCCGCAAACCTCCAGCCAGTTCTCCCACAGCGAAAGCGCTCAAAGCCCTGGCTGGCTCCTCGCCTTCCGTTGCGTGTTGTCGCACAGCCGAAGAGACAGCGGCGCTCCGCGCCTGCTTCTTTCCTGACGGTGCCCGCACTCGGACGCTGCGGTGGCAGCAGGGAGGAGCTCTCGCTCTGCCTCACCCCTTCCTGCGCCAGCGCTCTCACAGTGACACACGCGCAACGGTGAACTGCTCTCGCTTTTCCTTCGCGCACTCCCAATGCTCATTCTCAAGCTCCCTCTCAGCCTCGGCACACATCAGCTCCCGCGGTGCAAACGTCAGGCGATTTCTCCCACGTCGCAGGCCTTCGGGCACCTCAGGCTTAGTGCCGCTGCTGCTCCTCACCTTCTCTCGTTTGTCGTTTCACAGCCAAACACACAGTGGCCCTCCGTGCCTCCTTGGTTCCTGCCAGCGCCCGCACTCTGTCTCCCCTGCGGTGGCAGCACGGAAAGCTCTCGCTCTTCCTCCTCCTTTGCCAGCGCTTTCATCGCAGCGAAACGCAACGCTCAGCTGCACTTGCCTTGCCTCCCGACGCTATGACTACGTTTTCCCGAGCTCGCTCTCCCTTTCGGCACAGACCAGCTTCCCGAAGCGCAAACGTCCCCGTCCAGCCGTTTCTCCCACAGCAAAGGTGACGGCAGCACGGAAAGCTGCTGCCGCTGCTCCCTCGCCTTCCCTCACCACCGCGTTCACGGCCAAAAGCACACTGGGGCTGCGTGCTCGCCCAGCTCCTAAAACTGCCCCCACTCTCCGACTCGCTGTCACGATCGGCAGAGCCCTGCTCCCGCACCGCAAGCGTCCAGCCCAGTTCCGCCACAGCGAGGGCGAAAGCACTCGGAGCTCTTGCTGCTCTTCAGCTTTGCTCGCCGCTTCATTCACAGCCAAACGCCACTGCGGCTGCGTGCTCAGCCCGGCTCCTAAAACTGCCCAAACTCTCTCTCACTGTCACGATCGGCAGAGCCCTGCCTCCCGCGCCGCAAACCTCCAGCCAGTTCTCCCACAGCGAAAGCGCTCAAAGCCCTGGCTGGCTCCTCGCCTTCCGTTGCGTGTTGTCGCACAGCCGAAGAGACAGCGGCGCTCCGCGCCTGCTTCTTTCCTGACGGTGCCCGCACTCGGACGCTGCGGTGGCAGCAGGGAGGAGCTCTCGCTCTGCCTCACCCCTTCCTGCGCCAGCGCTCTCACAGTGACACACGCGCAACGGTGAACTGCTCTCGCTTTTCCTTCGCGCACTCCCAATGCTCATTCTCAAGCTCCCTCTCAGCCTCGGCACACATCAGCTCCCGCGGTGCAAACGTCAGGCGATTTCTCCCACGTCGCAGGCCTTCGGGCACCTCAGGCTTAGTGCCGCTGCTGCTCCTCACCTTCTCTCGTTTGTCGTTTCACAGCCAAACACACAGTGGCCCTCCGTGCCTCCTTGGTTCCTGCCAGCGCCCGCACTCTGTCTCCCCTGCGGTGGCAGCACGGAAAGCTCTCGCTCTTCCTCCTCCTTTGCCAGCGCTTTCATCGCAGCGAAACGCAACGCTCAGCTGCACTTGCCTTGCCTCCCGACGCTATGACTACGTTTTCCCGAGCTCGCTCTCCCTTTCGGCACAGACCAGCTTCCCGAAGCGCAAACGTCCCCGTCCAGCCGTTTCTCCCACAGCAAAGGTGACGGCAGCACGGAAAGCTGCTGCCGCTGCTCCCTCGCCTTCCCTCACCACCGCGTTCACGGCCAAAAGCACACTGGGGCTGCGTGCTCGCCCAGCTCCTAAAACTGCCCCCACTCTCCGACTCGCTGTCACGATCGGCAGAGCCCTGCTCCCGCACCGCAAGCGTCCAGCCCAGTTCCGCCACAGCGAGGGCGAAAGCACTCGGAGCTCTTGCTGCTCTTCAGCTTTGCTCGCCGCTTCATTCACAGCCAAACGCCACTGCGGCTGCGTGCTCAGCCCGGCTCCTAAAACTGCCCAAACTCTCTCTCACTGTCACGATCGGCAGAGCCCTGCCTCCCGCGCCGCAAACCTCCAGCCAGTTCTCCCACAGCGAAAGCGCTCAAAGCCCTGGCTGGCTCCTCGCCTTCCGTTGCGTGTTGTCGCACAGCCGAAGAGACAGCGGCGCTCCGCGCCTGCTTCTTTCCTGACGGTGCCCGCACTCGGACGCTGCGGTGGCAGCAGGGAGGAGCTCTCGCTCTGCCTCACCCCTTCCTGCGCCAGCGCTCTCACAGTGACACACGCGCAACGGTGAACTGCTCTCGCTTTTCCTTCGCGCACTCCCAATGCTCATTCTCAAGCTCCCTCTCAGCCTCGGCACACATCAGCTCCCGCGGTGCAAACGTCAGGCGATTTCTCCCACGTCGCAGGCCTTCGGGCACCTCAGGCTTAGTGCCGCTGCTGCTCCTCACCTTCTCTCGTTTGTCGTTTCACAGCCAAACACACAGTGGCCCTCCGTGCCTCCTTGGTTCCTGCCAGCGCCCGCACTCTGTCTCCCCTGCGGTGGCAGCACGGAAAGCTCTCGCTCTTCCTCCTCCTTTGCCAGCGCTTTCATCGCAGCGAAACGCAACGCTCAGCTGCACTTGCCTTGCCTCCCGACGCTATGACTACGTTTTCCCGAGCTCGCTCTCCCTTTCGGCACAGACCAGCTTCCCGAAGCGCAAACGTCCCCGTCCAGCCGTTTCTCCCACAGCAAAGGTGACGGCAGCACGGAAAGCTGCTGCCGCTGCTCCCTCGCCTTCCCTCACCACCGCGTTCACGGCCAAAAGCACACTGGGGCTGCGTGCTCGCCCAGCTCCTAAAACTGCCCCCACTCTCCGACTCGCTGTCACGATCGGCAGAGCCCTGCTCCCGCACCGCAAGCGTCCAGCCCAGTTCCGCCACAGCGAGGGCGAAAGCACTCGGAGCTCTTGCTGCTCTTCAGCTTTGCTCGCCGCTTCATTCACAGCCAAACGCCACTGCGGCTGCGTGCTCAGCCCGGCTCCTAAAACTGCCCAAACTCTCTCTCACTGTCACGATCGGCAGAGCCCTGCCTCCCGCGCCGCAAACCTCCAGCCAGTTCTCCCACAGCGAAAGCGCTCAAAGCCCTGGCTGGCTCCTCGCCTTCCGTTGCGTGTTGTCGCACAGCCGAAGAGACAGCGGCGCTCCGCGCCTGCTTCTTTCCTGACGGTGCCCGCACTCGGACGCTGCGGTGGCAGCAGGGAGGAGCTCTCGCTCTGCCTCACCCCTTCCTGCGCCAGCGCTCTCACAGTGACACACGCGCAACGGTGAACTGCTCTCGCTTTTCCTTCGCGCACTCCCAATGCTCATTCTCAAGCTCCCTCTCAGCCTCGGCACACATCAGCTCCCGCGGTGCAAACGTCAGGCGATTTCTCCCACGTCGCAGGCCTTCGGGCACCTCAGGCTTAGTGCCGCTGCTGCTCCTCACCTTCTCTCGTTTGTCGTTTCACAGCCAAACACACAGTGGCCCTCCGTGCCTCCTTGGTTCCTGCCAGCGCCCGCACTCTGTCTCCCCTGCGGTGGCAGCACGGAAAGCTCTCGCTCTTCCTCCTCCTTTGCCAGCGCTTTCATCGCAGCGAAACGCAACGCTCAGCTGCACTTGCCTTGCCTCCCGACGCTATGACTACGTTTTCCCGAGCTCGCTCTCCCTTTCGGCACAGACCAGCTTCCCGAAGCGCAAACGTCCCCGTCCAGCCGTTTCTCCCACAGCAAAGGTGACGGCAGCACGGAAAGCTGCTGCCGCTGCTCCCTCGCCTTCCCTCACCACCGCGTTCACGGCCAAAAGCACACTGGGGCTGCGTGCTCGCCCAGCTCCTAAAACTGCCCCCACTCTCCGACTCGCTGTCACGATTGGCAGAGCCCTGCTCCCGCACCGCAAGCGTCCAGCCCAGTTCCGCCACAGCGAGGGCGAAAGCACTCGGAGCTCTTGCTGCTCTTCAGCTTTGCTCGCCGCTTCATTCACAGCCAAACGCCACTGCGGCTGCGTGCTCAGCCCGGCTCCTAAAACTGCCCAAACTCTCTCTCACTGTCACGATCGGCAGAGCCCTGCCTCCCGCGCCGCAAACCTCCAGCCAGTTCTCCCACAGCGAAAGCGCTCAAAGCCCTGGCTGGCTCCTCGCCTTCCGTTGCGTGTTGTCGCACAGCCGAAGAGACAGCGGCGCTCCGCGCCTGCTTCTTTCCTGACGGTGCCCGCACTCGGACGCTGCGGTGGCAGCAGGGAGGAGCTCTCGCTCTGCCTCACCCCTTCCTGCGCCAGCGCTCTCACAGTGACACACGCGCAACGGTGAACTGCTCTCGCTTTTCCTTCGCGCACTCCCAATGCTCATTCTCAAGCTCCCTCTCAGCCTCGGCACACATCAGCTCCCGCGGTGCAAACGTCAGGCGATTTCTCCCACGTCGCAGGCCTTCGGGCACCTCAGGCTTAGTGCCGCTGCTGCTCCTCACCTTCTCTCGTTTGTCGTTTCACAGCCAAACACACAGTGGCCCTCCGTGCCTCCTTGGTTCCTGCCAGCGCCCGCACTCTGTCTCCCCTGCGGTGGCAGCACGGAAAGCTCTCGCTCTTCCTCCTCCTTTGCCAGCGCTTTCATCGCAGCGAAACGCAACGCTCAGCTGCACTTGCCTTGCCTCCCGACGCTATGACTACGTTTTCCCGAGCTCGCTCTCCCTTTCGGCACAGACCAGCTTCCCGAAGCGCAAACGTCCCCGTCCAGCCGTTTCTCCCACAGCAAAGGTGACGGCAGCACGGAAAGCTGCTGCCGCTGCTCCCTCGCCTTCCCTCACCACCGCGTTCACGGCCAAAAGCACACTGGGGCTGCGTGCTCGCCCAGCTCCTAAAACTGCCCCCACTCTCCGACTCGCTGTCACGATCGGCAGAGCCCTGCTCCCGCACCGCAAGCGTCCAGCCCAGTTCCGCCACAGCGAGGGCGAAAGCACTCGGAGCTCTTGCTGCTCTTCAGCTTTGCTCGCCGCTTCATTCACAGCCAAACGCCACTGCGGCTGCGTGCTCAGCCCGGCTCCTAAAACTGCCCAAACTCTCTCTCACTGTCACGATCGGCAGAGCCCTGCCTCCCGCGCCGCAAACCTCCAGCCAGTTCTCCCACAGCGAAAGCGCTCAAAGCCCTGGCTGGCTCCTCGCCTTCCGTTGCGTGTTGTCGCACAGCCGAAGAGACAGCGGCGCTCCGCGCCTGCTTCTTTCCTGACGGTGCCCGCACTCGGACGCTGCGGTGGCAGCAGGGAGGAGCTCTCGCTCTGCCTCACCCCTTCCTGCGCCAGCGCTCTCACAGTGACACACGCGCAACGGTGAACTGCTCTCGCTTTTCCTTCGCGCACTCCCAATGCTCATTCTCAAGCTCCCTCTCAGCCTCGGCACACATCAGCTCCCGCGGTGCAAACGTCAGGCGATTTCTCCCACGTCGCAGGCCTTCGGGCACCTCAGGCTTAGTGCCGCTGCTGCTCCTCACCTTCTCTCGTTTGTCGTTTCACAGCCAAACACACAGTGGCCCTCCGTGCCTCCTTGGTTCCTGCCAGCGCCCGCACTCTGTCTCCCCTGCGGTGGCAGCACGGAAAGCTCTCGCTCTTCCTCCTCCTTTGCCAGCGCTTTCATCGCAGCGAAACGCAACGCTCAGCTGCACTTGCCTTGCCTCCCGACGCTATGACTACGTTTTCCCGAGCTCGCTCTCCCTTTCGGCACAGACCAGCTTCCCGAAGCGCAAACGTCCCCGTCCAGCCGTTTCTCCCACAGCAAAGGTGACGGCAGCACGGAAAGCTGCTGCCGCTGCTCCCTCGCCTTCCCTCACCACCGCGTTCACGGCCAAAAGCACACTGGGGCTGCGTGCTCGCCCAGCTCCTAAAACTGCCCCCACTCTCCGACTCGCTGTCACGATCGGCAGAGCCCTGCTCCCGCACCGCAAGCGTCCAGCCCAGTTCCGCCACAGCGAGGGCGAAAGCACTCGGAGCTCTTGCTGCTCTTCAGCTTTGCTCGCCGCTTCATTCACAGCCAAACGCCACTGCGGCTGCGTGCTCAGCCCGGCTCCTAAAACTGCCCAAACTCTCTCTCACTGTCACGATCGGCAGAGCCCTGCCTCCCGCGCCGCAAACCTCCAGCCAGTTCTCCCACAGCGAAAGCGCTCAAAGCCCTGGCTGGCTCCTCGCCTTCCGTTGCGTGTTGTCGCACAGCCGAAGAGACAGCGGCGCTCCGCGCCTGCTTCTTTCCTGACGGTGCCCGCACTCGGACGCTGCGGTGGCAGCAGGGAGGAGCTCTCGCTCTGCCTCACCCCTTCCTGCGCCAGCGCTCTCACAGTGACACACGCGCAACGGTGAACTGCTCTCGCTTTTCCTTCGCGCACTCCCAATGCTCATTCTCAAGCTCCCTCTCAGCCTCGGCACACATCAGCTCCCGCGGTGCAAACGTCAGGCGATTTCTCCCACGTCGCAGGCCTTCGGGCACCTCAGGCTTAGTGCCGCTGCTGCTCCTCACCTTCTCTCGTTTGTCGTTTCACAGCCAAACACACAGTGGCCCTCCGTGCCTCCTTGGTTCCTGCCAGCGCCCGCACTCTGTCTCCCCTGCGGTGGCAGCACGGAAAGCTCTCGCTCTTCCTCCTCCTTTGCCAGCGCTTTCATCGCAGCGAAACGCAACGCTCAGCTGCACTTGCCTTGCCTCCCGACGCTATGACTACGTTTTCCCGAGCTCGCTCTCCCTTTCGGCACAGACCAGCTTCCCGAAGCGCAAACGTCCCCGTCCAGCCGTTTCTCCCACAGCAAAGGTGACGGCAGCACGGAAAGCTGCTGCCGCTGCTCCCTCGCCTTCCCTCACCACCGCGTTCACGGCCAAAAGCACACTGGGGCTGCGTGCTCGCCCAGCTCCTAAAACTGCCCCCACTCTCCGACTCGCTGTCACGATCGGCAGAGCCCTGCTCCCGCACCGCAAGCGTCCAGCCCAGTTCCGCCACAGCGAGGGCGAAAGCACTCGGAGCTCTTGCTGCTCTTCAGCTTTGCTCGCCGCTTCATTCACAGCCAAACGCCACTGCGGCTGCGTGCTCAGCCCGGCTCCTAAAACTGCCCAAACTCTCTCTCACTGTCACGATCGGCAGAGCCCTGCCTCCCGCGCCGCAAACCTCCAGCCAGTTCTCCCACAGCGAAAGCGCTCAAAGCCCTGGCTGGCTCCTCGCCTTCCGTTGCGTGTTGTCGCACAGCCGAAGAGACAGCGGCGCTCCGCGCCTGCTTCTTTCCTGACGGTGCCCGCACTCGGACGCTGCGGTGGCAGCAGGGAGGAGCTCTCGCTCTGCCTCACCCCTTCCTGCGCCAGCGCTCTCACAGTGACACACGCGCAACGGTGAACTGCTCTCGCTTTTCCTTCGCGCACTCCCAATGCTCATTCTCAAGCTCCCTCTCAGCCTCGGCACACATCAGCTCCCGCGGTGCAAACGTCAGGCGATTTCTCCCACGTCGCAGGCCTTCGGGCACCTCAGGCTTAGTGCCGCTGCTGCTCCTCACCTTCTCTCGTTTGTCGTTTCACAGCCAAACACACAGTGGCCCTCCGTGCCTCCTTGGTTCCTGCCAGCGCCCGCACTCTGTCTCCCCTGCGGTGGCAGCACGGAAAGCTCTCGCTCTTCCTCCTCCTTTGCCAGCGCTTTCATCGCAGCGAAACGCAACGCTCAGCTGCACTTGCCTTGCCTCCCGACGCTATGACTACGTTTTCCCGAGCTCGCTCTCCCTTTCGGCACAGACCAGCTTCCCGAAGCGCAAACGTCCCCGTCCAGCCGTTTCTCCCACAGCAAAGGTGACGGCAGCACGGAAAGCTGCTGCCGCTGCTCCCTCGCCTTCCCTCACCACCGCGTTCACGGCCAAAAGCACACTGGGGCTGCGTGCTCGCCCAGCTCCTAAAACTGCCCCCACTCTCCGACTCGCTGTCACGATCGGCAGAGCCCTGCTCCCGCACCGCAAGCGTCCAGCCCAGTTCCGCCACAGCGAGGGCGAAAGCACTCGGAGCTCTTGCTGCTCTTCAGCTTTGCTCGCCGCTTCATTCACAGCCAAACGCCACTGCGGCTGCGTGCTCAGCCCGGCTCCTAAAACTGCCCAAACTCTCTCTCACTGTCACGATCGGCAGAGCCCTGCCTCCCGCGCCGCAAACCTCCAGCCAGTTCTCCCACAGCGAAAGCGCTCAAAGCCCTGGCTGGCTCCTCGCCTTCCGTTGCGTGTTGTCGCACAGCCGAAGAGACAGCGGCGCTCCGCGCCTGCTTCTTTCCTGACGGTGCCCGCACTCGGACGCTGCGGTGGCAGCAGGGAGGAGCTCTCGCTCTGCCTCACCCCTTCCTGCGCCAGCGCTCTCACAGTGACACACGCGCAACGGTGAACTGCTCTCGCTTTTCCTTCGCGCACTCCCAATGCTCATTCTCAAGCTCCCTCTCAGCCTCGGCACACATCAGCTCCCGCGGTGCAAACGTCAGGCGATTTCTCCCACGTCGCAGGCCTTCGGGCACCTCAGGCTTAGTGCCGCTGCTGCTCCTCACCTTCTCTCGTTTGTCGTTTCACAGCCAAACACACAGTGGCCCTCCGTGCCTCCTTGGTTCCTGCCAGCGCCCGCACTCTGTCTCCCCTGCGGTGGCAGCACGGAAAGCTCTCGCTCTTCCTCCTCCTTTGCCAGCGCTTTCATCGCAGCGAAACGCAACGCTCAGCTGCACTTGCCTTGCCTCCCGACGCTATGACTACGTTTTCCCGAGCTCGCTCTCCCTTTCGGCACAGACCAGCTTCCCGAAGCGCAAACGTCCCCGTCCAGCCGTTTCTCCCACAGCAAAGGTGACGGCAGCACGGAAAGCTGCTGCCGCTGCTCCCTCGCCTTCCCTCACCACCGCGTTCACGGCCAAAAGCACACTGGGGCTGCGTGCTCGCCCAGCTCCTAAAACTGCCCCCACTCTCCGACTCGCTGTCACGATCGGCAGAGCCCTGCTCCCGCACCGCAAGCGTCCAGCCCAGTTCCCGCCACAGCGAGGGCGAAAGCACTCGGAGCTCTTGCTGCTCTTCAGCTTTGCTCGCCGCTTCATTCACAGCCAAACGCCACTGCGGCTGCGTGCTCAGCCCGGCTCCTAAAACTGCCCAAACTCTCTCTCACTGTCACGATCGGCAGAGCCCTGCCTCCCGCGCCGCAAACCTCCAGCCAGTTCTCCCACAGCGAAAGCGCTCAAAGCCCTGGCTGGCTCCTCGCCTTCCGTTGCGTGTTGTCGCACAGCCGAAGAGACAGCGGCGCTCCGCGCCTGCTTCTTTCCTGACGGTGCCCGCACTCGGACGCTGCGGTGGCAGCAGGGAGGAGCTCTCGCTCTGCCTCACCCCTTCCTGCGCCAGCGCTCTCACAGTGACACACGCGCAACGGTGAACTGCTCTCGCTTTTCCTTCGCGCACTCCCAATGCTCATTCTCAAGCTCCCTCTCAGCCTCGGCACACATCAGCTCCCGCGGTGCAAACGTCAGGCGATTTCTCCCACGTCGCAGGCCTTCGGGCACCTCAGGCTTAGTGCCGCTGCTGCTCCTCACCTTCTCTCGTTTGTCGTTTCACAGCCAAACACACAGTGGCCCTCCGTGCCTCCTTGGTTCCTGCCAGCGCCCGCACTCTGTCTCCCCTGCGGTGGCAGCACGGAAAGCTCTCGCTCTTCCTCCTCCTTTGCCAGCGCTTTCATCGCAGCGAAACGCAACGCTCAGCTGCACTTGCCTTGCCTCCCGACGCTATGACTACGTTTTCCCGAGCTCGCTCTCCCTTTCGGCACAGACCAGCTTCCCGAAGCGCAAACGTCCCCGTCCAGCCGTTTCTCCCACAGCAAAGGTGACGGCAGCACGGAAAGCTGCTGCCGCTGCTCCCTCGCCTTCCCTCACCACCGCGTTCACGGCCAAAAGCACACTGGGGCTGCGTGCTCGCCCAGCTCCTAAAACTGCCCCCACTCTCCGACTCGCTGTCACGATCGGCAGAGCCCTGCTCCCGCACCGCAAGCGTCCAGCCCAGTTCCGCCACAGCGAGGGCGAAAGCACTCGGAGCTCTTGCTGCTCTTCAGCTTTGCTCGCCGCTTCATTCACAGCCAAACGCCACTGCGGCTGCGTGCTCAGCCCGGCTCCTAAAACTGCCCAAACTCTCTCTCACTGTCACGATCGGCAGAGCCCTGCCTCCCGCGCCGCAAACCTCCAGCCAGTTCTCCCACAGCGAAAGCGCTCAAAGCCCTGGCTGGCTCCTCGCCTTCCGTTGCGTGTTGTCGCACAGCCGAAGAGACAGCGGCGCTCCGCGCCTGCTTCTTTCCTGACGGTGCCCGCACTCGGACGCTGCGGTGGCAGCAGGGAGGAGCTCTCGCTCTGCCTCACCCCTTCCTGCGCCAGCGCTCTCACAGTGACACACGCGCAACGGTGAACTGCTCTCGCTTTTCCTTCGCGCACTCCCAATGCTCATTCTCAAGCTCCCTCTCAGCCTCGGCACACATCAGCTCCCGCGGTGCAAACGTCAGGCGATTTCTCCCACGTCGCAGGCCTTCGGGCACCTCAGGCTTAGTGCCGCTGCTGCTCCTCACCTTCTCTCGTTTGTCGTTTCACAGCCAAACACACAGTGGCCCTCCGTGCCTCCTTGGTTCCTGCCAGCGCCCGCACTCTGTCTCCCCTGCGGTGGCAGCACGGAAAGCTCTCGCTCTTCCTCCTCCTTTGCCAGCGCTTTCATCGCAGCGAAACGCAACGCTCAGCTGCACTTGCCTTGCCTCCCGACGCTATGACTACGTTTTCCCGAGCTCGCTCTCCCTTTCGGCACAGACCAGCTTCCCGAAGCGCAAACGTCCCCGTCCAGCCGTTTCTCCCACAGCAAAGGTGACGGCAGCACGGAAAGCTGCTGCCGCTGCTCCCTCGCCTTCCCTCACCACCGCGTTCACGGCCAAAAGCACACTGGGGCTGCGTGCTCGCCCAGCTCCTAAAACTGCCCCCACTCTCCGACTCGCTGTCACGATCGGCAGAGCCCTGCTCCCGCACCGCAAGCGTCCAGCCCAGTTCCGCCACAGCGAGGGCGAAAGCACTCGGAGCTCTTGCTGCTCTTCAGCTTTGCTCGCCGCTTCATTCACAGCCAAACGCCACTGCGGCTGCGTGCTCAGCCCGGCTCCTAAAACTGCCCAAACTCTCTCTCACTGTCACGATCGGCAGAGCCCTGCCTCCCGCGCCGCAAACCTCCAGCCAGTTCTCCCACAGCGAAAGCGCTCAAAGCCCTGGCTGGCTCCTCGCCTTCCGTTGCGTGTTGTCGCACAGCCGAAGAGACAGCGGCGCTCCGCGCCTGCTTCTTTCCTGACGGTGCCCGCACTCGGACGCTGCGGTGGCAGCAGGGAGGAGCTCTCGCTCTGCCTCACCCCTTCCTGCGCCAGCGCTCTCACAGTGACACACGCGCAACGGTGAACTGCTCTCGCTTTTCCTTCGCGCACTCCCAATGCTCATTCTCAAGCTCCCTCTCAGCCTCGGCACACATCAGCTCCCGCGGTGCAAACGTCAGGCGATTTCTCCCACGTCGCAGGCCTTCGGGCACCTCAGGCTTAGTGCCGCTGCTGCTCCTCACCTTCTCTCGTTTGTCGTTTCACAGCCAAACACACAGTGGCCCTCCGTGCCTCCTTGGTTCCTGCCAGCGCCCGCACTCTGTCTCCCCTGCGGTGGCAGCACGGAAAGCTCTCGCTCTTCCTCCTCCTTTGCCAGCGCTTTCATCGCAGCGAAACGCAACGCTCAGCTGCACTTGCCTTGCCTCCCGACGCTATGACTACGTTTTCCCGAGCTCGCTCTCCCTTTCGGCACAGACCAGCTTCCCGAAGCGCAAACGTCCCCGTCCAGCCGTTTCTCCCACAGCAAAGGTGACGGCAGCACGGAAAGCTGCTGCCGCTGCTCCCTCGCCTTCCCTCACCACCGCGTTCACGGCCAAAAGCACACTGGGGCTGCGTGCTCGCCCAGCTCCTAAAACTGCCCCCACTCTCCGACTCGCTGTCACGATCGGCAGAGCCCTGCTCCCGCACCGCAAGCGTCCAGCCCAGTTCCGCCACAGCGAGGGCGAAAGCACTCGGAGCTCTTGCTGCTCTTCAGCTTTGCTCGCCGCTTCATTCACAGCCAAACGCCACTGCGGCTGCGTGCTCAGCCCGGCTCCTAAAACTGCCCAAACTCTCTCTCACTGTCACGATCGGCAGAGCCCTGCCTCCCGCGCCGCAAACCTCCAGCCAGTTCTCCCACAGCGAAAGCGCTCAAAGCCCTGGCTGGCTCCTCGCCTTCCGTTGCGTGTTGTCGCACAGCCGAAGAGACAGCGGCGCTCCGCGCCTGCTTCTTTCCTGACGGTGCCCGCACTCGGACGCTGCGGTGGCAGCAGGGAGGAGCTCTCGCTCTGCCTCACCCCTTCCTGCGCCAGCGCTCTCACAGTGACACACGCGCAACGGTGAACTGCTCTCGCTTTTCCTTCGCGCACTCCCAATGCTCATTCTCAAGCTCCCTCTCAGCCTCGGCACACATCAGCTCCCGCGGTGCAAACGTCAGGCGATTTCTCCCACGTCGCAGGCCTTCGGGCACCTCAGGCTTAGTGCCGCTGCTGCTCCTCACCTTCTCTCGTTTGTCGTTTCACAGCCAAACACACAGTGGCCCTCCGTGCCTCCTTGGTTCCTGCCAGCGCCCGCACTCTGTCTCCCCTGCGGTGGCAGCACGGAAAGCTCTCGCTCTTCCTCCTCCTTTGCCAGCGCTTTCATCGCAGCGAAACGCAACGCTCAGCTGCACTTGCCTTGCCTCCCGACGCTATGACTACGTTTTCCCGAGCTCGCTCTCCCTTTCGGCACAGACCAGCTTCCCGAAGCGCAAACGTCCCCGTCCAGCCGTTTCTCCCACAGCAAAGGTGACGGCAGCACGGAAAGCTGCTGCCGCTGCTCCCTCGCCTTCCCTCACCACCGCGTTCACGGCCAAAAGCACACTGGGGCTGCGTGCTCGCCCAGCTCCTAAAACTGCCCCCACTCTCCGACTCGCTGTCACGATCGGCAGAGCCCTGCTCCCGCACCGCAAGCGTCCAGCCCAGTTCCGCCACAGCGAGGGCGAAAGCACTCGGAGCTCTTGCTGCTCTTCAGCTTTGCTCGCCGCTTCATTCACAGCCAAACGCCACTGCGGCTGCGTGCTCAGCCCGGCTCCTAAAACTGCCCAAACTCTCTCTCACTGTCACGATCGGCAGAGCCCTGCCTCCCGCGCCGCAAACCTCCAGCCAGTTCTCCCACAGCGAAAGCGCTCAAAGCCCTGGCTGGCTCCTCGCCTTCCGTTGCGTGTTGTCGCACAGCCGAAGAGACAGCGGCGCTCCGCGCCTGCTTCTTTCCTGACGGTGCCCGCACTCGGACGCTGCGGTGGCAGCAGGGAGGAGCTCTCGCTCTGCCTCACCCCTTCCTGCGCCAGCGCTCTCACAGTGACACACGCGCAACGGTGAACTGCTCTCGCTTTTCCTTCGCGCACTCCCAATGCTCATTCTCAAGCTCCCTCTCAGCCTCGGCACACATCAGCTCCCGCGGTGCAAACGTCAGGCGATTTCTCCCACGTCGCAGGCCTTCGGGCACCTCAGGCTTAGTGCCGCTGCTGCTCCTCACCTTCTCTCGTTTGTCGTTTCACAGCCAAACACACAGTGGCCCTCCGTGCCTCCTTGGTTCCTGCCAGCGCCCGCACTCTGTCTCCCCTGCGGTGGCAGCACGGAAAGCTCTCGCTCTTCCTCCTCCTTTGCCAGCGCTTTCATCGCAGCGAAACGCAACGCTCAGCTGCACTTGCCTTGCCTCCCGACGCTATGACTACGTTTTCCCGAGCTCGCTCTCCCTTTCGGCACAGACCAGCTTCCCGAAGCGCAAACGTCCCCGTCCAGCCGTTTCTCCCACAGCAAAGGTGACGGCAGCACGGAAAGCTGCTGCCGCTGCTCCCTCGCCTTCCCTCACCACCGCGTTCACGGCCAAAAGCACACTGGGGCTGCGTGCTCGCCCAGCTCCTAAAACTGCCCCCACTCTCCGACTCGCTGTCACGATCGGCAGAGCCCTGCTCCCGCACCGCAAGCGTCCAGCCCAGTTCCGCCACAGCGAGGGCGAAAGCACTCGGAGCTCTTGCTGCTCTTCAGCTTTGCTCGCCGCTTCATTCACAGCCAAACGCCACTGCGGCTGCGTGCTCAGCCCGGCTCCTAAAACTGCCCAAACTCTCTCTCACTGTCACGATCGGCAGAGCCCTGCCTCCCGCGCCGCAAACCTCCAGCCAGTTCTCCCACAGCGAAAGCGCTCAAAGCCCTGGCTGGCTCCTCGCCTTCCGTTGCGTGTTGTCGCACAGCCGAAGAGACAGCGGCGCTCCGCGCCTGCTTCTTTCCTGACGGTGCCCGCACTCGGACGCTGCGGTGGCAGCAGGGAGGAGCTCTCGCTCTGCCTCACCCCTTCCTGCGCCAGCGCTCTCACAGTGACACACGCGCAACGGTGAACTGCTCTCGCTTTTCCTTCGCGCACTCCCAATGCTCATTCTCAAGCTCCCTCTCAGCCTCGGCACACATCAGCTCCCGCGGTGCAAACGTCAGGCGATTTCTCCCACGTCGCAGGCCTTCGGGCACCTCAGGCTTAGTGCCGCTGCTGCTCCTCACCTTCTCTCGTTTGTCGTTTCACAGCCAAACACACAGTGGCCCTCCGTGCCTCCTTGGTTCCTGCCAGCGCCCGCACTCTGTCTCCCCTGCGGTGGCAGCACGGAAAGCTCTCGCTCTTCCTCCTCCTTTGCCAGCGCTTTCATCGCAGCGAAACGCAACGCTCAGCTGCACTTGCCTTGCCTCCCGACGCTATGACTACGTTTTCCCGAGCTCGCTCTCCCTTTCGGCACAGACCAGCTTCCCGAAGCGCAAACGTCCCCGTCCAGCCGTTTCTCCCACAGCAAAGGTGACGGCAGCACGGAAAGCTGCTGCCGCTGCTCCCTCGCCTTCCCTCACCACCGCGTTCACGGCCAAAAGCACACTGGGGCTGCGTGCTCGCCCAGCTCCTAAAACTGCCCCCACTCTCCGACTCGCTGTCACGATCGGCAGAGCCCTGCTCCCGCACCGCAAGCGTCCAGCCCAGTTCCGCCACAGCGAGGGCGAAAGCACTCGGAGCTCTTGCTGCTCTTCAGCTTTGCTCGCCGCTTCATTCACAGCCAAACGCCACTGCGGCTGCGTGCTCAGCCCGGCTCCTAAAACTGCCCAAACTCTCTCTCACTGTCACGATCGGCAGAGCCCTGCCTCCCGCGCCGCAAACCTCCAGCCAGTTCTCCCACAGCGAAAGCGCTCAAAGCCCTGGCTGGCTCCTCGCCTTCCGTTGCGTGTTGTCGCACAGCCGAAGAGACAGCGGCGCTCCGCGCCTGCTTCTTTCCTGACGGTGCCCGCACTCGGACGCTGCGGTGGCAGCAGGGAGGAGCTCTCGCTCTGCCTCACCCCTTCCTGCGCCAGCGCTCTCACAGTGACACACGCGCAACGGTGAACTGCTCTCGCTTTTCCTTCGCGCACTCCCAATGCTCATTCTCAAGCTCCCTCTCAGCCTCGGCACACATCAGCTCCCGCGGTGCAAACGTCAGGCGATTTCTCCCACGTCGCAGGCCTTCGGGCACCTCAGGCTTAGTGCCGCTGCTGCTCCTCACCTTCTCTCGTTTGTCGTTTCACAGCCAAACACACAGTGGCCCTCCGTGCCTCCTTGGTTCCTGCCAGCGCCCGCACTCTGTCTCCCCTGCGGTGGCAGCACGGAAAGCTCTCGCTCTTCCTCCTCCTTTGCCAGCGCTTTCATCGCAGCGAAACGCAACGCTCAGCTGCACTTGCCTTGCCTCCCGACGCTATGACTACGTTTTCCCGAGCTCGCTCTCCCTTTCGGCACAGACCAGCTTCCCGAAGCGCAAACGTCCCCGTCCAGCCGTTTCTCCCACAGCAAAGGTGACGGCAGCACGGAAAGCTGCTGCCGCTGCTCCCTCGCCTTCCCTCACCACCGCGTTCACGGCCAAAAGCACACTGGGGCTGCGTGCTCGCCCAGCTCCTAAAACTGCCCCCACTCTCCGACTCGCTGTCACGATCGGCAGAGCCCTGCTCCCGCACCGCAAGCGTCCAGCCCAGTTCCGCCACAGCGAGGGCGAAAGCACTCGGAGCTCTTGCTGCTCTTCAGCTTTGCTCGCCGCTTCATTCACAGCCAAACGCCACTGCGGCTGCGTGCTCAGCCCGGCTCCTAAAACTGCCCAAACTCTCTCTCACTGTCACGATCGGCAGAGCCCTGCCTCCCGCGCCGCAAACCTCCAGCCAGTTCTCCCACAGCGAAAGCGCTCAAAGCCCTGGCTGGCTCCTCGCCTTCCGTTGCGTGTTGTCGCACAGCCGAAGAGACAGCGGCGCTCCGCGCCTGCTTCTTTCCTGACGGTGCCCGCACTCGGACGCTGCGGTGGCAGCAGGGAGGAGCTCTCGCTCTGCCTCACCCCTTCCTGCGCCAGCGCTCTCACAGTGACACACGCGCAACGGTGAACTGCTCTCGCTTTTCCTTCGCGCACTCCCAATGCTCATTCTCAAGCTCCCTCTCAGCCTCGGCACACATCAGCTCCCGCGGTGCAAACGTCAGGCGATTTCTCCCACGTCGCAGGCCTTCGGGCACCTCAGGCTTAGTGCCGCTGCTGCTCCTCACCTTCTCTCGTTTGTCGTTTCACAGCCAAACACACAGTGGCCCTCCGTGCCTCCTTGGTTCCTGCCAGCGCCCGCACTCTGTCTCCCCTGCGGTGGCAGCACGGAAAGCTCTCGCTCTTCCTCCTCCTTTGCCAGCGCTTTCATCGCAGCGAAACGCAACGCTCAGCTGCACTTGCCTTGCCTCCCGACGCTATGACTACGTTTTCCCGAGCTCGCTCTCCCTTTCGGCACAGACCAGCTTCCCGAAGCGCAAACGTCCCCGTCCAGCCGTTTCTCCCACAGCAAAGGTGACGGCAGCACGGAAAGCTGCTGCCGCTGCTCCCTCGCCTTCCCTCACCACCGCGTTCACGGCCAAAAGCACACTGGGGCTGCGTGCTCGCCCAGCTCCTAAAACTGCCCCCACTCTCCGACTCGCTGTCACGATCGGCAGAGCCCTGCTCCCGCACCGCAAGCGTCCAGCCCAGTTCCGCCACAGCGAGGGCGAAAGCACTCGGAGCTCTTGCTGCTCTTCAGCTTTGCTCGCCGCTTCATTCACAGCCAAACGCCACTGCGGCTGCGTGCTCAGCCCGGCTCCTAAAACTGCCCAAACTCTCTCTCACTGTCACGATCGGCAGAGCCCTGCCTCCCGCGCCGCAAACCTCCAGCCAGTTCTCCCACAGCGAAAGCGCTCAAAGCCCTGGCTGGCTCCTCGCCTTCCGTTGCGTGTTGTCGCACAGCCGAAGAGACAGCGGCGCTCCGCGCCTGCTTCTTTCCTGACGGTGCCCGCACTCGGACGCTGCGGTGGCAGCAGGGAGGAGCTCTCGCTCTGCCTCACCCCTTCCTGCGCCAGCGCTCTCACAGTGACACACGCGCAACGGTGAACTGCTCTCGCTTTTCCTTCGCGCACTCCCAATGCTCATTCTCAAGCTCCCTCTCAGCCTCGGCACACATCAGCTCCCGCGGTGCAAACGTCAGGCGATTTCTCCCACGTCGCAGGCCTTCGGGCACCTCAGGCTTAGTGCCGCTGCTGCTCCTCACCTTCTCTCGTTTGTCGTTTCACAGCCAAACACACAGTGGCCCTCCGTGCCTCCTTGGTTCCTGCCAGCGCCCGCACTCTGTCTCCCCTGCGGTGGCAGCACGGAAAGCTCTCGCTCTTCCTCCTCCTTTGCCAGCGCTTTCATCGCAGCGAAACGCAACGCTCAGCTGCACTTGCCTTGCCTCCCGACGCTATGACTACGTTTTCCCGAGCTCGCTCTCCCTTTCGGCACAGACCAGCTTCCCGAAGCGCAAACGTCCCCGTCCAGCCGTTTCTCCCACAGCAAAGGTGACGGCAGCACGGAAAGCTGCTGCCGCTGCTCCCTCGCCTTCCCTCACCACCGCGTTCACGGCCAAAAGCACACTGGGGCTGCGTGCTCGCCCAGCTCCTAAAACTGCCCCCACTCTCCGACTCGCTGTCACGATCGGCAGAGCCCTGCTCCCGCACCGCAAGCGTCCAGCCCAGTTCCGCCACAGCGAGGGCGAAAGCACTCGGAGCTCTTGCTGCTCTTCAGCTTTGCTCGCCGCTTCATTCACAGCCAAACGCCACTGCGGCTGCGTGCTCAGCCCGGCTCCTAAAACTGCCCAAACTCTCTCTCACTGTCACGATCGGCAGAGCCCTGCCTCCCGCGCCGCAAACCTCCAGCCAGTTCTCCCACAGCGAAAGCGCTCAAAGCCCTGGCTGGCTCCTCGCCTTCCGTTGCGTGTTGTCGCACAGCCGAAGAGACAGCGGCGCTCCGCGCCTGCTTCTTTCCTGACGGTGCCCGCACTCGGACGCTGCGGTGGCAGCAGGGAGGAGCTCTCGCTCTGCCTCACCCCTTCCTGCGCCAGCGCTCTCACAGTGACACACGCGCAACGGTGAACTGCTCTCGCTTTTCCTTCGCGCACTCCCAATGCTCATTCTCAAGCTCCCTCTCAGCCTCGGCACACATCAGCTCCCGCGGTGCAAACGTCAGGCGATTTCTCCCACGTCGCAGGCCTTCGGGCACCTCAGGCTTAGTGCCGCTGCTGCTCCTCACCTTCTCATCGTTTGTCGTTTCACAGCCAAACACACAGTGGCCCTCCGTGCCTCCTTGGTTCCTGCCAGCGCCCGCACTCTGTCTCCCCTGCGGTGGCAGCACGGAAAGCTCTCGCTCTTCCTCCTCCTTTGCCAGCGCTTTCATCGCAGCGAAACGCAACGCTCAGCTGCACTTGCCTTGCCTCCCGACGCTATGACTACGTTTTCCCGAGCTCGCTCTCCCTTTCGGCACAGACCAGCTTCCCGAAGCGCAAACGTCCCCGTCCAGCCGTTTCTCCCACAGCAAAGGTGACGGCAGCACGGAAAGCTGCTGCCGCTGCTCCCTCGCCTTCCCTCACCACCGCGTTCACGGCCAAAAGCACACTGGGGCTGCGTGCTCGCCCAGCTCCTAAAACTGCCCCCACTCTCCGACTCGCTGTCACGATCGGCAGAGCCCTGCTCCCGCACCGCAAGCGTCCAGCCCAGTTCCGCCACAGCGAGGGCGAAAGCACTCGGAGCTCTTGCTGCTC
The DNA here is from genome assembly GCF_030463565.1 of Pelecanus crispus. NCBI lineage: Eukaryota > Metazoa > Chordata > Aves > Pelecaniformes > Pelecanidae > Pelecanus > Pelecanus crispus. The sequence goes on from NC_134655.1 coordinate 14,772,508, forward strand.
TTCAGCTTTGCTCGCCGCTTCATTCACAGCCAAACGCCACTGCGGCTGCGTGCTCAGCCCGGCTCCTAAAACTGCCCAAACTCTCTCTCACTGTCACGATCGGCAGAGCCCTGCCTCCCGCGCCGCAAACCTCCAGCCAGTTCTCCCACAGCGAAAGCGCTCAAAGCCCTGGCTGGCTCCTCGCCTTCCGTTGCGTGTTGTCGCACAGCCGAAGAGACAGCGGCGCTCCGCGCCTGCTTCTTTCCTGACGGTGCCCGCACTCGGACGCTGCGGTGGCAGCAGGGAGGAGCTCTCGCTCTGCCTCACCCCTTCCTGCGCCAGCGCTCTCACAGTGACACACGCGCAACGGTGAACTGCTCTCGCTTTTCCTTCGCGCACTCCCAATGCTCATTCTCAAGCTCCCTCTCAGCCTCGGCACACATCAGCTCCCGCGGTGCAAACGTCAGGCGATTTCTCCCACGTCGCAGGCCTTCGGGCACCTCAGGCTTAGTGCCGCTGCTGCTCCTCACCTTCTCTCGTTTGTCGTTTCACAGCCAAACACACAGTGGCCCTCCGTGCCTCCTTGGTTCCTGCCAGCGCCCGCACTCTGTCTCCCCTGCGGTGGCAGCACGGAAAGCTCTCGCTCTTCCTCCTCCTTTGCCAGCGCTTTCATCGCAGCGAAACGCAACGCTCAGCTGCACTTGCCTTGCCTCCCGACGCTATGACTACGTTTTCCCGAGCTCGCTCTCCCTTTCGGCACAGACCAGCTTCCCGAAGCGCAAACGTCCCCGTCCAGCCGTTTCTCCCACAGCAAAGGTGACGGCAGCACGGAAAGCTGCTGCCGCTGCTCCCTCGCCTTCCCTCACCACCGCGTTCACGGCCAAAAGCACACTGGGGCTGCGTGCTCGCCCAGCTCCTAAAACTGCCCCCACTCTCCGACTCGCTGTCACGATCGGCAGAGCCCTGCTCCCGCACCGCAAGCGTCCAGCCCAGTTCCGCCACAGCGAGGGCGAAAGCACTCGGAGCTCTTGCTGCTCTTCAGCTTTGCTCGCCGCTTCATTCACAGCCAAACGCCACTGCGGCTGCGTGCTCAGCCCGGCTCCTAAAACTGCCCAAACTCTCTCTCACTGTCACGATCGGCAGAGCCCTGCCTCCCGCGCCGCAAACCTCCAGCCAGTTCTCCCACAGCGAAAGCGCTCAAAGCCCTGGCTGGCTCCTCGCCTTCCGTTGCGTGTTGTCGCACAGCCGAAGAGACAGCGGCGCTCCGCGCCTGCTTCTTTCCTGACGGTGCCCGCACTCGGACGCTGCGGTGGCAGCAGGGAGGAGCTCTCGCTCTGCCTCACCCCTTCCTGCGCCAGCGCTCTCACAGTGACACACGCGCAACGGTGAACTGCTCTCGCTTTTCCTTCGCGCACTCCCAATGCTCATTCTCAAGCTCCCTCTCAGCCTCGGCACACATCAGCTCCCGCGGTGCAAACGTCAGGCGATTTCTCCCACGTCGCAGGCCTTCGGGCACCTCAGGCTTAGTGCCGCTGCTGCTCCTCACCTTCTCTCGTTTGTCGTTTCACAGCCAAACACACAGTGGCCCTCCGTGCCTCCTTGGTTCCTGCCAGCGCCCGCACTCTGTCTCCCCTGCGGTGGCAGCACGGAAAGCTCTCGCTCTTCCTCCTCCTTTGCCAGCGCTTTCATCGCAGCGAAACGCAACGCTCAGCTGCACTTGCCTTGCCTCCCGACGCTATGACTACGTTTTCCCGAGCTCGCTCTCCCTTTCGGCACAGACCAGCTTCCCGAAGCGCAAACGTCCCCGTCCAGCCGTTTCTCCCACAGCAAAGGTGACGGCAGCACGGAAAGCTGCTGCCGCTGCTCCCTCGCCTTCCCTCACCACCGCGTTCACGGCCAAAAGCACACTGGGGCTGCGTGCTCGCCCAGCTCCTAAAACTGCCCCCACTCTCCGACTCGCTGTCACGATCGGCAGAGCCCTGCTCCCGCACCGCAAGCGTCCAGCCCAGTTCCGCCACAGCGAGGGCGAAAGCACTCGGAGCTCTTGCTGCTCTTCAGCTTTGCTCGCCGCTTCATTCACAGCCAAACGCCACTGCGGCTGCGTGCTCAGCCCGGCTCCTAAAACTGCCCAAACTCTCTCTCACTGTCACGATCGGCAGAGCCCTGCCTCCCGCGCCGCAAACCTCCAGCCAGTTCTCCCACAGCGAAAGCGCTCAAAGCCCTGGCTGGAGCCCTGGCTGGCTCCTCGCCTTCCGTTGCGTGTTGTCGCACAGCCGAAGAGACAGCGGCGCTCCGCGCCTGCTTCTTTCCTGACGGTGCCCGCACTCGGACGCTGCGGTGGCAGCAGGGAGGAGCTCTCGCTCTGCCTCACCCCTTCCTGCGCCAGCGCTCTCACAGTGACACACGCGCAACGGTGAACTGCTCTCGCTTTTCCTTCGCGCACTCCCAATGCTCATTCTCAAGCTCCCTCTCAGCCTCGGCACACATCAGCTCCCGCGGTGCAAACGTCAGGCGATTTCTCCCACGTCGCAGGCCTTCGGGCACCTCAGGCTTAGTGCCGCTGCTGCTCCTCACCTTCTCTCGTTTGTCGTTTCACAGCCAAACACACAGTGGCCCTCCGTGCCTCCTTGGTTCCTGCCAGCGCCCGCACTCTGTCTCCCCTGCGGTGGCAGCACGGAAAGCTCTCGCTCTTCCTCCTCCTTTGCCAGCGCTTTCATCGCAGCGAAACGCAACGCTCAGCTGCACTTGCCTTGCCTCCCGACGCTATGACTACGTTTTCCCGAGCTCGCTCTCCCTTTCGGCACAGACCAGCTTCCCGAAGCGCAAACGTCCCCGTCCAGCCGTTTCTCCCACAGCAAAGGTGACGGCAGCACGGAAAGCTGCTGCCGCTGCTCCCTCGCCTTCCCTCACCACCGCGTTCACGGCCAAAAGCACACTGGGGCTGCGTGCTCGCCCAGCTCCTAAAACTGCCCCCACTCTCCGACTCGCTGTCACGATCGGCAGAGCCCTGCTCCCGCACCGCAAGCGTCCAGCCCAGTTCCGCCACAGCGAGGGCGAAAGCACTCGGAGCTCTTGCTGCTCTTCAGCTTTGCTCGCCGCTTCATTCACAGCCAAACGCCACTGCGGCTGCGTGCTCAGCCCGGCTCCTAAAACTGCCCAAACTCTCTCTCACTGTCACGATCGGCAGAGCCCTGCCTCCCGCGCCGCAAACCTCCAGCCAGTTCTCCCACAGCGAAAGCGCTCAAAGCCCTGGCTGGCTCCTCGCCTTCCGTTGCGTGTTGTCGCACAGCCGAAGAGACAGCGGCGCTCCGCGCCTGCTTCTTTCCTGACGGTGCCCGCACTCGGACGCTGCGGTGGCAGCAGGGAGGAGCTCTCGCTCTGCCTCACCCCTTCCTGCGCCAGCGCTCTCACAGTGACACACGCGCAACGGTGAACTGCTCTCGCTTTTCCTTCGCGCACTCCCAATGCTCATTCTCAAGCTCCCTCTCAGCCTCGGCACACATCAGCTCCCGCGGTGCAAACGTCAGGCGATTTCTCCCACGTCGCAGGCCTTCGGGCACCTCAGGCTTAGTGCCGCTGCTGCTCCTCACCTTCTCTCGTTTGTCGTTTCACAGCCAAACACACAGTGGCCCTCCGTGCCTCCTTGGTTCCTGCCAGCGCCCGCACTCTGTCTCCCCTGCGGTGGCAGCACGGAAAGCTCTCGCTCTTCCTCCTCCTTTGCCAGCGCTTTCATCGCAGCGAAACGCAACGCTCAGCTGCACTTGCCTTGCCTCCCGACGCTATGACTACGTTTTCCCGAGCTCGCTCTCCCTTTCGGCACAGACCAGCTTCCCGAAGCGCAAACGTCCCCGTCCAGCCGTTTCTCCCACAGCAAAGGTGACGGCAGCACGGAAAGCTGCTGCCGCTGCTCCCTCGCCTTCCCTCACCACCGCGTTCACGGCCAAAAGCACACTGGGGCTGCGTGCTCGCCCAGCTCCTAAAACTGCCCCCACTCTCCGACTCGCTGTCACGATCGGCAGAGCCCTGCTCCCGCACCGCAAGCGTCCAGCCCAGTTCCGCCACAGCGAGGGCGAAAGCACTCGGAGCTCTTGCTGCTCTTCAGCTTTGCTCGCCGCTTCATTCACAGCCAAACGCCACTGCGGCTGCGTGCTCAGCCCGGCTCCTAAAACTGCCCAAACTCTCTCTCACTGTCACGATCGGCAGAGCCCTGCCTCCCGCGCCGCAAACCTCCAGCCAGTTCTCCCACAGCGAAAGCGCTCAAAGCCCTGGCTGGCTCCTCGCCTTCCGTTGCGTGTTGTCGCACAGCCGAAGAGACAGCGGCGCTCCGCGCCTGCTTCTTTCCTGACGGTGCCCGCACTCGGACGCTGCGGTGGCAGCAGGGAGGAGCTCTCGCTCTGCCTCACCCCTTCCTGCGCCAGCGCTCTCACAGTGACACACGCGCAACGGTGAACTGCTCTCGCTTTTCCTTCGCGCACTCCCAATGCTCATTCTCAAGCTCCCTCTCAGCCTCGGCACACATCAGCTCCCGCGGTGCAAACGTCAGGCGATTTCTCCCACGTCGCAGGCCTTCGGGCACCTCAGGCTTAGTGCCGCTGCTGCTCCTCACCTTCTCTCGTTTGTCGTTTCACAGCCAAACACACAGTGGCCCTCCGTGCCTCCTTGGTTCCTGCCAGCGCCCGCACTCTGTCTCCCCTGCGGTGGCAGCACGGAAAGCTCTCGCTCTTCCTCCTCCTTTGCCAGCGCTTTCATCGCAGCGAAACGCAACGCTCAGCTGCACTTGCCTTGCCTCCCGACGCTATGACTACGTTTTCCCGAGCTCGCTCTCCCTTTCGGCACAGACCAGCTTCCCGAAGCGCAAACGTCCCCGTCCAGCCGTTTCTCCCACAGCAAAGGTGACGGCAGCACGGAAAGCTGCTGCCGCTGCTCCCTCGCCTTCCCTCACCACCGCGTTCACGGCCAAAAGCACACTGGGGCTGCGTGCTCGCCCAGCTCCTAAAACTGCCCCCACTCTCCGACTCGCTGTCACGATCGGCAGAGCCCTGCTCCCGCACCGCAAGCGTCCAGCCCAGTTCCGCCACAGCGAGGGCGAAAGCACTCGGAGCTCTTGCTGCTCTTCAGCTTTGCTCGCCGCTTCATTCACAGCCAAACGCCACTGCGGCTGCGTGCTCAGCCCGGCTCCTAAAACTGCCCAAACTCTCTCTCACTGTCACGATCGGCAGAGCCCTGCCTCCCGCGCCGCAAACCTCCAGCCAGTTCTCCCACAGCGAAAGCGCTCAAAGCCCTGGCTGGCTCCTCGCCTTCCGTTGCGTGTTGTCGCACAGCCGAAGAGACAGCGGCGCTCCGCGCCTGCTTCTTTCCTGACGGTGCCCGCACTCGGACGCTGCGGTGGCAGCAGGGAGGAGCTCTCGCTCTGCCTCACCCCTTCCTGCGCCAGCGCTCTCACAGTGACACACGCGCAACGGTGAACTGCTCTCGCTTTTCCTTCGCGCACTCCCAATGCTCATTCTCAAGCTCCCTCTCAGCCTCGGCACACATCAGCTCCCGCGGTGCAAACGTCAGGCGATTTCTCCCACGTCGCAGGCCTTCGGGCACCTCAGGCTTAGTGCCGCTGCTGCTCCTCACCTTCTCTCGTTTGTCGTTTCACAGCCAAACACACAGTGGCCCTCCGTGCCTCCTTGGTTCCTGCCAGCGCCCGCACTCTGTCTCCCCTGCGGTGGCAGCACGGAAAGCTCTCGCTCTTCCTCCTCCTTTGCCAGCGCTTTCATCGCAGCGAAACGCAACGCTCAGCTGCACTTGCCTTGCCTCCCGACGCTATGACTACGTTTTCCCGAGCTCGCTCTCCCTTTCGGCACAGACCAGCTTCCCGAAGCGCAAACGTCCCCGTCCAGCCGTTTCTCCCACAGCAAAGGTGACGGCAGCACGGAAAGCTGCTGCCGCTGCTCCCTCGCCTTCCCTCACCACCGCGTTCACGGCCAAAAGCACACTGGGGCTGCGTGCTCGCCCAGCTCCTAAAACTGCCCCCACTCTCCGACTCGCTGTCACGATCGGCAGAGCCCTGCTCCCGCACCGCAAGCGTCCAGCCCAGTTCCGCCACAGCGAGGGCGAAAGCACTCGGAGCTCTTGCTGCTCTTCAGCTTTGCTCGCCGCTTCATTCACAGCCAAACGCCACTGCGGCTGCGTGCTCAGCCCGGCTCCTAAAACTGCCCAAACTCTCTCTCACTGTCACGATCGGCAGAGCCCTGCCTCCCGCGCCGCAAACCTCCAGCCAGTTCTCCCACAGCGAAAGCGCTCAAAGCCCTGGCTGGCTCCTCGCCTTCCGTTGCGTGTTGTCGCACAGCCGAAGAGACAGCGGCGCTCCGCGCCTGCTTCTTTCCTGACGGTGCCCGCACTCGGACGCTGCGGTGGCAGCAGGGAGGAGCTCTCGCTCTGCCTCACCCCTTCCTGCGCCAGCGCTCTCACAGTGACACACGCGCAACGGTGAACTGCTCTCGCTTTTCCTTCGCGCACTCCCAATGCTCATTCTCAAGCTCCCTCTCAGCCTCGGCACACATCAGCTCCCGCGGTGCAAACGTCAGGCGATTTCTCCCACGTCGCAGGCCTTCGGGCACCTCAGGCTTAGTGCCGCTGCTGCTCCTCACCTTCTCTCGTTTGTCGTTTCACAGCCAAACACACAGTGGCCCTCCGTGCCTCCTTGGTTCCTGCCAGCGCCCGCACTCTGTCTCCCCTGCGGTGGCAGCACGGAAAGCTCTCGCTCTTCCTCCTCCTTTGCCAGCGCTTTCATCGCAGCGAAACGCAACGCTCAGCTGCACTTGCCTTGCCTCCCGACGCTATGACTACGTTTTCCCGAGCTCGCTCTCCCTTTCGGCACAGACCAGCTTCCCGAAGCGCAAACGTCCCCGTCCAGCCGTTTCTCCCACAGCAAAGGTGACGGCAGCACGGAAAGCTGCTGCCGCTGCTCCCTCGCCTTCCCTCACCACCGCGTTCACGGCCAAAAGCACACTGGGGCTGCGTGCTCGCCCAGCTCCTAAAACTGCCCCCACTCTCCGACTCGCTGTCACGATCGGCAGAGCCCTGCTCCCGCACCGCAAGCGTCCAGCCCAGTTCCGCCACAGCGAGGGCGAAAGCACTCGGAGCTCTTGCTGCTCTTCAGCTTTGCTCGCCGCTTCATTCACAGCCAAACGCCACTGCGGCTGCGTGCTCAGCCCGGCTCCTAAAACTGCCCAAACTCTCTCTCACTGTCACGATCGGCAGAGCCCTGCCTCCCGCGCCGCAAACCTCCAGCCAGTTCTCCCACAGCGAAAGCGCTCAAAGCCCTGGCTGGCTCCTCGCCTTCCGTTGCGTGTTGTCGCACAGCCGAAGAGACAGCGGCGCTCCGCGCCTGCTTCTTTCCTGACGGTGCCCGCACTCGGACGCTGCGGTGGCAGCAGGGAGGAGCTCTCGCTCTGCCTCACCCCTTCCTGCGCCAGCGCTCTCACAGTGACACACGCGCAACGGTGAACTGCTCTCGCTTTTCCTTCGCGCACTCCCAATGCTCATTCTCAAGCTCCCTCTCAGCCTCGGCACACATCAGCTCCCGCGGTGCAAACGTCAGGCGATTTCTCCCACGTCGCAGGCCTTCGGGCACCTCAGGCTTAGTGCCGCTGCTGCTCCTCACCTTCTCTCGTTTGTCGTTTCACAGCCAAACACACAGTGGCCCTCCGTGCCTCCTTGGTTCCTGCCAGCGCCCGCACTCTGTCTCCCCTGCGGTGGCAGCACGGAAAGCTCTCGCTCTTCCTCCTCCTTTGCCAGCGCTTTCATCGCAGCGAAACGCAACGCTCAGCTGCACTTGCCTTGCCTCCCGACGCTATGACTACGTTTTCCCGAGCTCGCTCTCCCTTTCGGCACAGACCAGCTTCCCGAAGCGCAAACGTCCCCGTCCAGCCGTTTCTCCCACAGCAAAGGTGACGGCAGCACGGAAAGCTGCTGCCGCTGCTCCCTCGCCTTCCCTCACCACCGCGTTCACGGCCAAAAGCACACTGGGGCTGCGTGCTCGCCCAGCTCCTAAAACTGCCCCCACTCTCCGACTCGCTGTCACGATCGGCAGAGCCCTGCTCCCGCACCGCAAGCGTCCAGCCCAGTTCCGCCACAGCGAGGGCGAAAGCACTCGGAGCTCTTGCTGCTCTTCAGCTTTGCTCGCCGCTTCATTCACAGCCAAACGCCACTGCGGCTGCGTGCTCAGCCCGGCTCCTAAAACTGCCCAAACTCTCTCTCACTGTCACGATCGGCAGAGCCCTGCCTCCCGCGCCGCAAACCTCCAGCCAGTTCTCCCACAGCGAAAGCGCTCAAAGCCCTGGCTGGCTCCTCGCCTTCCGTTGCGTGTTGTCGCACAGCCGAAGAGACAGCGGCGCTCCGCGCCTGCTTCTTTCCTGACGGTGCCCGCACTCGGACGCTGCGGTGGCAGCAGGGAGGAGCTCTCGCTCTGCCTCACCCCTTCCTGCGCCAGCGCTCTCACAGTGACACACGCGCAACGGTGAACTGCTCTCGCTTTTCCTTCGCGCACTCCCAATGCTCATTCTCAAGCTCCCTCTCAGCCTCGGCACACATCAGCTCCCGCGGTGCAAACGTCAGGCGATTTCTCCCACGTCGCAGGCCTTCGGGCACCTCAGGCTTAGTGCCGCTGCTGCTCCTCACCTTCTCTCGTTTGTCGTTTCACAGCCAAACACACAGTGGCCCTCCGTGCCTCCTTGGTTCCTGCCAGCGCCCGCACTCTGTCTCCCCTGCGGTGGCAGCACGGAAAGCTCTCGCTCTTCCTCCTCCTTTGCCAGCGCTTTCATCGCAGCGAAACGCAACGCTCAGCTGCACTTGCCTTGCCTCCCGACGCTATGACTACGTTTTCCCGAGCTCGCTCTCCCTTTCGGCACAGACCAGCTTCCCGAAGCGCAAACGTCCCCGTCCAGCCGTTTCTCCCACAGCAAAGGTGACGGCAGCACGGAAAGCTGCTGCCGCTGCTCCCTCGCCTTCCCTCACCACCGCGTTCACGGCCAAAAGCACACTGGGGCTGCGTGCTCGCCCAGCTCCTAAAACTGCCCCCACTCTCCGACTCGCTGTCACGATCGGCAGAGCCCTGCTCCCGCACCGCAAGCGTCCAGCCCAGTTCCGCCACAGCGAGGGCGAAAGCACTCGGAGCTCTTGCTGCTCTTCAGCTTTGCTCGCCGCTTCATTCACAGCCAAACGCCACTGCGGCTGCGTGCTCAGCCCGGCTCCTAAAACTGCCCAAACTCTCTCTCACTGTCACGATCGGCAGAGCCCTGCCTCCCGCGCCGCAAACCTCCAGCCAGTTCTCCCACAGCGAAAGCGCTCAAAGCCCTGGCTGGCTCCTCGCCTTCCGTTGCGTGTTGTCGCACAGCCGAAGAGACAGCGGCGCTCCGCGCCTGCTTCTTTCCTGACGGTGCCCGCACTCGGACGCTGCGGTGGCAGCAGGGAGGAGCTCTCGCTCTGCCTCACCCCTTCCTGCGCCAGCGCTCTCACAGTGACACACGCGCAACGGTGAACTGCTCTCGCTTTTCCTTCGCGCACTCCCAATGCTCATTCTCAAGCTCCCTCTCAGCCTCGGCACACATCAGCTCCCGCGGTGCAAACGTCAGGCGATTTCTCCCACGTCGCAGGCCTTCGGGCACCTCAGGCTTAGTGCCGCTGCTGCTCCTCACCTTCTCTCGTTTGTCGTTTCACAGCCAAACACACAGTGGCCCTCCGTGCCTCCTTGGTTCCTGCCAGCGCCCGCACTCTGTCTCCCCTGCGGTGGCAGCACGGAAAGCTCTCGCTCTTCCTCCTCCTTTGCCAGCGCTTTCATCGCAGCGAAACGCAACGCTCAGCTGCACTTGCCTTGCCTCCCGACGCTATGACTACGTTTTCCCGAGCTCGCTCTCCCTTTCGGCACAGACCAGCTTCCCGAAGCGCAAACGTCCCCGTCCAGCCGTTTCTCCCACAGCAAAGGTGACGGCAGCACGGAAAGCTGCTGCCGCTGCTCCCTCGCCTTCCCTCACCACCGCGTTCACGGCCAAAAGCACACTGGGGCTGCGTGCTCGCCCAGCTCCTAAAACTGCCCCCACTCTCCGACTCGCTGTCACGATCGGCAGAGCCCTGCTCCCGCACCGCAAGCGTCCAGCCCAGTTCCGCCACAGCGAGGGCGAAAGCACTCGGAGCTCTTGCTGCTCTTCAGCTTTGCTCGCCGCTTCATTCACAGCCAAACGCCACTGCGGCTGCGTGCTCAGCCCGGCTCCTAAAACTGCCCAAACTCTCTCTCACTGTCACGATCGGCAGAGCCCTGCCTCCCGCGCCGCAAACCTCCAGCCAGTTCTCCCACAGCGAAAGCGCTCAAAGCCCTGGCTGGCTCCTCGCCTTCCGTTGCGTGTTGTCGCACAGCCGAAGAGACAGCGGCGCTCCGCGCCTGCTTCTTTCCTGACGGTGCCCGCACTCGGACGCTGCGGTGGCAGCAGGGAGGAGCTCTCGCTCTGCCTCACCCCTTCCTGCGCCAGCGCTCTCACAGTGACACACGCGCAACGGTGAACTGCTCTCGCTTTTCCTTCGCGCACTCCCAATGCTCATTCTCAAGCTCCCTCTCAGCCTCGGCACACATCAGCTCCCGCGGTGCAAACGTCAGGCGATTTCTCCCACGTCGCAGGCCTTCGGGCACCTCAGGCTTAGTGCCGCTGCTGCTCCTCACCTTCTCTCGTTTGTCGTTTCACAGCCAAACACACAGTGGCCCTCCGTGCCTCCTTGGTTCCTGCCAGCGCCCGCACTCTGTCTCCCCTGCGGTGGCAGCACGGAAAGCTCTCGCTCTTCCTCCTCCTTTGCCAGCGCTTTCATCGCAGCGAAACGCAACGCTCAGCTGCACTTGCCTTGCCTCCCGACGCTATGACTACGTTTTCCCGAGCTCGCTCTCCCTTTCGGCACAGACCAGCTTCCCGAAGCGCAAACGTCCCCGTCCAGCCGTTTCTCCCACAGCAAAGGTGACGGCAGCACGGAAAGCTGCTGCCGCTGCTCCCTCGCCTTCCCTCACCACCGCGTTCACGGCCAAAAGCACACTGGGGCTGCGTGCTCGCCCAGCTCCTAAAACTGCCCCCACTCTCCGACTCGCTGTCACGTTCGGCAGAGCCCTGCTCCCGCACCGCAAGCGTCCAGCCCAGTTCCGCCACAGCGAGGGCGAAAGCACTCGGAGCTCTTGCTGCTCTTCAGCTTTGCTCGCCGCTTCATTCACAGCCAAACGCCACTGCGGCTGCGTGCTCAGCCCGGCTCCTAAAACTGCCCAAACTCTCTCTCACTGTCACGATCGGCAGAGCCCTGCCTCCCGCGCCGCAAACCTCCAGCCAGTTCTCCCACAGCGAAAGCGCTCAAAGCCCTGGCTGGCTCCTCGCCTTCCGTTGCGTGTTGTCGCACAGCCGAAGAGACAGCGGCGCTCCGCGCCTGCTTCTTTCCTGACGGTGCCCGCACTCGGACGCTGCGGTGGCAGCAGGGAGGAGCTCTCGCTCTGCCTCACCCCTTCCTGCGCCAGCGCTCTCACAGTGACACACGCGCAACGGTGAACTGCTCTCGCTTTTCCTTCGCGCACTCCCAATGCTCATTCTCAAGCTCCCTCTCAGCCTCGGCACACATCAGCTCCCGCGGTGCAAACGTCAGGCGATTTCTCCCACGTCGCAGGCCTTCGGGCACCTCAGGCTTAGTGCCGCTGCTGCTCCTCACCTTCTCTCGTTTGTCGTTTCACAGCCAAACACACAGTGGCCCTCCGTGCCTCCTTGGTTCCTGCCAGCGCCCGCACTCTGTCTCCCCTGCGGTGGCAGCACGGAAAGCTCTCGCTCTTCCTCCTCCTTTGCCAGCGCTTTCATCGCAGCGAAACGCAACGCTCAGCTGCACTTGCCTTGCCTCCCGACGCTATGACTACGTTTTCCCGAGCTCGCTCTCCCTTTCGGCACAGACCAGCTTCCCGAAGCGCAAACGTCCCCGTCCAGCCGTTTCTCCCACAGCAAAGGTGACGGCAGCACGGAAAGCTGCTGCCGCTGCTCCCTCGCCTTCCCTCACCACCGCGTTCACGGCCAAAAGCACACTGGGGCTGCGTGCTCGCCCAGCTCCTAAAACTGCCCCCACTCTCCGACTCGCTGTCACGATCGGCAGAGCCCTGCTCCCGCACCGCAAGCGTCCAGCCCAGTTCCGCCACAGCGAGGGCGAAAGCACTCGGAGCTCTTGCTGCTCTTCAGCTTTGCTCGCCGCTTCATTCACAGCCAAACGCCACTGCGGCTGCGTGCTCAGCCCGGCTCCTAAAACTGCCCAAACTCTCTCTCACTGTCACGATCGGCAGAGCCCTGCCTCCCGCGCCGCAAACCTCCAGCCAGTTCTCCCACAGCGAAAGCGCTCAAAGCCCTGGCTGGCTCCTCGCCTTCCGTTGCGTGTTGTCGCACAGCCGAAGAGACAGCGGCGCTCCGCGCCTGCTTCTTTCCTGACGGTGCCCGCACTCGGACGCTGCGGTGGCAGCAGGGAGGAGCTCTCGCTCTGCCTCACCCCTTCCTGCGCCAGCGCTCTCACAGTGACACACGCGCAACGGTGAACTGCTCTCGCTTTTCCTTCGCGCACTCCCAATGCTCATTCTCAAGCTCCCTCTCAGCCTCGGCACACATCAGCTCCCGCGGTGCAAACGTCAGGCGATTTCTCCCACGTCGCAGGCCTTCGGGCACCTCAGGCTTAGTGCCGCTGCTGCTCCTCACCTTCTCTCGTTTGTCGTTTCACAGCCAAACACACAGTGGCCCTCCGTGCCTCCTTGGTTCCTGCCAGCGCCCGCACTCTGTCTCCCCTGCGGTGGCAGCACGGAAAGCTCTCGCTCTTCCTCCTCCTTTGCCAGCGCTTTCATCGCAGCGAAACGCAACGCTCAGCTGCACTTGCCTTGCCTCCCGACGCTATGACTACGTTTTCCCGAGCTCGCTCTCCCTTTCGGCACAGACCAGCTTCCCGAAGCGCAAACGTCCCCGTCCAGCCGTTTCTCCCACAGCAAAGGTGACGGCAGCACGGAAAGCTGCTGCCGCTGCTCCCTCGCCTTCCCTCACCACCGCGTTCACGGCCAAAAGCACACTGGGGCTGCGTGCTCGCCCAGCTCCTAAAACTGCCCCCACTCTCCGACTCGCTGTCACGATCGGCAGAGCCCTGCTCCCGCACCGCAAGCGTCCAGCCCAGTTCCGCCACAGCGAGGGCGAAAGCACTCGGAGCTCTTGCTGCTCTTCAGCTTTGCTCGCCGCTTCATTCACAGCCAAACGCCACTGCGGCTGCGTGCTCAGCCCGGCTCCTAAAACTGCCCAAACTCTCTCTCACTGTCACGATCGGCAGAGCCCTGCCTCCCGCGCCGCAAACCTCCAGCCAGTTCTCCCACAGCGAAAGCGCTCAAAGCCCTGGCTGGCTCCTCGCCTTCCGTTGCGTGTTGTCGCACAGCCGAAGAGACAGCGGCGCTCCGCGCCTGCTTCTTTCCTGACGGTGCCCGCACTCGGACGCTGCGGTGGCAGCAGGGAGGAGCTCTCGCTCTGCCTCACCCCTTCCTGCGCCAGCGCTCTCACAGTGACACACGCGCAACGGTGAACTGCTCTCGCTTTTCCTTCGCGCACTCCCAATGCTCATTCTCAAGCTCCCTCTCAGCCTCGGCACACATCAGCTCCCGCGGTGCAAACGTCAGGCGATTTCTCCCACGTCGCAGGCCTTCGGGCACCTCAGGCTTAGTGCCGCTGCTGCCCGCTGCTGCTCCTCACCTTCTCTCGTTTGTCGTTTCACAGCCAAACACACAGTGGCCCTCCGTGCCTCCTTGGTTCCTGCCAGCGCCCGCACTCTGTCTCCCCTGCGGTGGCAGCACGGAAAGCTCTCGCTCTTCCTCCTCCTTTGCCAGCGCTTTCATCGCAGCGAAACGCAACGCTCAGCTGCACTTGCCTTGCCTCCCGACGCTATGACTACGTTTTCCCGAGCTCGCTCTCCCTTTCGGCACAGACCAGCTTCCCGAAGCGCAAACGTCCCCGTCCAGCCGTTTCTCCCACAGCAAAGGTGACGGCAGCACGGAAAGCTGCTGCCGCTGCTCCCTCGCCTTCCCTCACCACCGCGTTCACGGCCAAACGCACACTGGGGCTGCGTGCTCGCCCAGCTCCTAAAACTGCCCCCACTCTCCGACTCGCTGTCACGATCGGCAGAGCCCTGCTCCCGCACCGCAAGCGTCCAGCCCAGTTCCGCCACAGCGAAGGCGAAAGCACTCGGAGCTCTTGCTGCTCTTCAGCTTTGCTCGCCGCTTCATTCACAGCCAAACGCCACTGCGGCTGCGTGCTCAGCCCGGCTCCTAAAACTGCCCAAACTCTCTCTCACTGTCACGATCGGCAGAGCCCTGCCTCCCGCGCCGCAAACCTCCAGCCAGTTCTCCCACAGCGAAAGCGCTCAAAGCCCTGGCTGGCTCCTCGCCTTCCGTTGCGTGTTGTCGCACAGCGAAGAGACAGCGGCGCTCCGCGCCTGCTCTTTCCTGACGGTGCCCGCACTCGGACGCTGCGGTGGCAGCAGGGAGGAGCTCTCGCTCTGCCTCACCCCTTCCTGCGCCAGCGCTCTCACAGTGACACACGCGCAACGGTGAACTGCTCTCGCTTTTCTTCGCGCACTCCCAATGCTCATTCTCAAGCTCCCTCTCAGCCTCGGCACACATCAGCTCCCGCGGTGGCAAACGTCAGGCGATTTCTCCCACGTCGCAGGCCTTCGGGCACCTCAGGCTTAGTGCCGCTGCTGCTCCTCACCTTCTCTCGTTGTCGTTTCACAGCCCAAACACACAGTGGCCCTCCGTGCCTCCTTGGTTCCTGCCAGCGCCCGCACTCTGTCTCCCCTGCGGTGGCAGCACGGAAAGCTCTCGCTCTTCCTCCTCCTTTGCCAGCGCTTTCTCGCAGCGAAACGCAACGCTCAGCTGCACTTGCCTTGCCTCCCGACGCTATGACTACGTTTTCCCGAGCTCGCTCTCCCTTTCGGCACAGACCAGCTTCCCGAAGCGCAAACGTCCCCGTCCAGCCGTTTCTCCCACAGGCAAAGGTGACGGCAGCACGGAAAGCTGCTGCCGCTGCTCCCTCGCCTTCCCTCACCACCGCGTTCACGGCCAACGCACACTGGGGCTGCGTGCTCGCCAGCTCCTAAAACTGCCCCCACTCTCCGACTCGCTGTCACGATCGGCAGAGCCCTGCTCCCGCACCGCAAGCGTCCAGCCCAGTTCCGCCACAGCGAAGGCGAAAGCACTCGGAGCTCTTGCTGCTCTTCAGCTTTGCTCGCCGCTTCATTCACAGCCAAACGCCACTGCGGCTGCGTGCTCAGCCCGGCTCCTAAAACTGCCCAAACTCTCTCTCACTGTCACGATCGGCAGAGCCCTGCCTCCCGCGCCGCAAACCTCCAGCCAGTTCTCCCACAGCGAAAGCGCTCAAAGCCCTGGCTGGCTCCTCGCCTTCCGTTGCGTGTTGTCGCACAGCCGAAGAGACAGCGGCGCTCCGCGCCTGCTTCTTCCTGACGTGGCCCGCACTCGGACGCTGCCGGGGTGGCAGCAGGGAGGAGCTCTCGCTCTGCCTCACCCCTTCCTGCGCCAGCGCTCTCACAGTGACACACGCGCAACGGTGAACTGCTCTCGCTTTTCCTTCGCGCACTCCCAATGCTCATTCTCAAGCTCCCTCTCAGCCTCGGCACACATCAGCTCCCGCGGGCAAACGTCAGGCGATTTCTCCCACGTCGCAGGCCTTCGGGCACCTCAGGCTTAGTGCCGCTGCTGCTCCTCACCTTCTCTCGTTTGGTCGTTTCACAGCCAAACACACAGTGGCCCCTCCGTGCCTCCTTGGTTCCTGCCAGCGCCCGCACTCTGGTGGCAGCACGGAAAGCTCTCGCTCTTCCTCCTCCTTTGCCAGCGCTTTCATCGCAGCGAAACGCAACGCTCAGCTGCACTTGCCTTGCCTCCCGACGCTATGACTACGTTTTCCCGAGCTCGCTCTCCCTTTCGGCACAGACCAGCTTCCCGAAGCGCAAACGTCCCCGTCCAGCCGTTTCTCCCACAGCAAAGGTGACGGCAGCACGGAAAGCTGCTGCCGCTGCTCCCTCGCCTTCCCTCACCACCGCGTTCACGGCCAAACGCACACTGGGGCTGCGTGCTCGCCCAGCTCCTAAAACTGCCCCCACTCTCCGACTCGCTGTCACGATCGGCAGAGCCCTGCTCCCGCACCGCAAGCGCAGCCCAGTTCCGCCACAGCGAGGGCGAAAGCACTCGGAGCTCTTGCTGCTCTTCAGCTTTGCTCGCCGCTTCATTCACAGCCAAACGCCACTGCGGCTGCGTGCTCAGCCCGGCTCCTAAAACTGCCCAAACTCTCTCTCACTGTCACGATCGGCAGAGCCCTGCCTCCCGCGCCGCAAACCTCCAGCCAGTTCTCCCACAGCGAAAGCGCTCAAAGCCCTGGCTGGCTCCTCGCCTTCCGTTGCGTGTTGTCGCACAGCCGAAGAGACAGCGGCGCTCCGCGCCTGCTTCTTTCCTGACGGTGCCCGCACTCGGACGCTGCGGTGGCAGCAGGGAGGAGCTCTCGCTCTGCCTCACCCCTTCCTGCGCCAGCGCTCTCACAGTGACACACGCGCAACGGTGAACTGCTCTCGCTTTTCCTTCGCGCACTCCCAATGCTCATTCTCAAGCTCCCTCTCAGCCTCGGCACACATCAGCTCCCGCGGTGCAAACGTCAGGCGATTTCTCCCACGTCGCAGGCCTTCGGGCACCTCAGGCTTAGTGCCGCTGCTGCTCCTCACCTTCTCTCGTTTGTCGTTTCACAGCCAAACACACAGTGGCCCTCCGTGCCTCCTTGGTTCCTGCCAGCGCCCGCACTCTGTCTCCCCTGCGGTGGCAGCACGGAAAGCTCTCGCTCTTCCTCCTCCTTTGCCAGCGCTTTCATCGCAGCGAAACGCAACGCTCAGCTGCACTTGCCTTGCCTCCCGACGCTATGACTACGTTTTCCCGAGCTCGCTCTCCCTTTCGGCACAGACCAGCTTCCCGAAGCGCAAACGTCCCCGTCCAGCCGTTTCTCCCACAGCAAAGGTGACGGCAGCACGGAAAGCTGCTGCCGCTGCTCCCTCGCCTTCCCTCACCACCGCGTTCACGGCCAAAAGCACACTGGGGCTGCGTGCTCGCCCAGCTCCTAAAACTGCCCCCACTCTCCGACTCGCTGTCACGATCGGCAGAGCCCTGCTCCCGCACCGCAAGCGTCCAGCCCAGTTCCGCCACAGCGAGGGCGAAAGCACTCGGAGCTCTTGCTGCTCTTCAGCTTTGCTCGCCGCTTCATTCACAGCCAAACGCCACTGCGGCTGCGTGCTCAGCCCGGCTCCTAAAACTGCCCAAACTCTCTCTCACTGTCACGATCGGCAGAGCCCTGCCTC
Source organism: Pelecanus crispus (assembly GCF_030463565.1). Taxonomy (NCBI): domain Eukaryota; kingdom Metazoa; phylum Chordata; class Aves; order Pelecaniformes; family Pelecanidae; genus Pelecanus; species Pelecanus crispus. Next base: position 14,789,905 of record NC_134655.1, read on the forward strand.
CCGCGCCGCAAACCTCCAGCCAGTTCTCCCACAGCGAAAGCGCTCAAAGCCCTGGCTGGCTCCTCGCCTTCCGTTGCGTGTTGTCGCACAGCCGAAGAGACAGCGGCGCTCCGCGCCTGCTTCTTTCCTGACGGTGCCCGCACTCGGACGCTGCGGTGGCAGCAGGGAGGAGCTCTCGCTCTGCCTCACCCCTTCCTGCGCCAGCGCTCTCACAGTGACACACGCGCAACGGTGAACTGCTCTCGCTTTTCCTTCGCGCACTCCCAATGCTCATTCTCAAGCTCCCTCTCAGCCTCGGCACACATCAGCTCCCGCGGTGCAAACGTCAGGCGATTTCTCCCACGTCGCAGGCCTTCGGGCACCTCAGGCTTAGTGCCGCTGCTGCTCCTCACCTTCTCTCGTTTGTCGTTTCACAGCCAAACACACAGTGGCCCTCCGTGCCTCCTTGGTTCCTGCCAGCGCCCGCACTCTGTCTCCCCTGCGGTGGCAGCACGGAAAGCTCTCGCTCTTCCTCCTCCTTTGCCAGCGCTTTCATCGCAGCGAAACGCAACGCTCAGCTGCACTTGCCTTGCCTCCCGACGCTATGACTACGTTTTCCCGAGCTCGCTCTCCCTTTCGGCACAGACCAGCTTCCCGAAGCGCAAACGTCCCCGTCCAGCCGTTTCTCCCACAGCAAAGGTGACGGCAGCACGGAAAGCTGCTGCCGCTGCTCCCTCGCCTTCCCTCACCACCGCGTTCACGGCCAAAAGCACACTGGGGCTGCGTGCTCGCCCAGCTCCTAAAACTGCCCCCACTCTCCGACTCGCTGTCACGATCGGCAGAGCCCTGCTCCCGCACCGCAAGCGTCCAGCCCAGTTCCGCCACAGCGAGGGCGAAAGCACTCGGAGCTCTTGCTGCTCTTCAGCTTTGCTCGCCGCTTCATTCACAGCCAAACGCCACTGCGGCTGCGTGCTCAGCCCGGCTCCTAAAACTGCCCAAACTCTCTCTCACTGTCACGATCGGCAGAGCCCTGCCTCCCGCGCCGCAAACCTCCAGCCAGTTCTCCCACAGCGAAAGCGCTCAAAGCCCTGGCTGGCTCCTCGCCTTCCGTTGCGTGTTGTCGCACAGCCGAAGAGACAGCGGCGCTCCGCGCCTGCTTCTTTCCTGACGGTGCCCGCACTCGGACGCTGCTGGTGGCAGCAGGGAGGAGCTCTCGCTCTGCCTCACCCCTTCCTGCGCCAGCGCTCTCACAGTGACACACGCGCAACGGTGAACTGCTCTCGCTTTTCCTTCGCGCACTCCCAATGCTCATTCTCAAGCTCCCTCTCAGCCTCGGCACACATCAGCTCCCGCGGTGCAAACGTCAGGCGATTTCTCCCACGTCGCAGGCCTTCGGGCACCTCAGGCTTAGTGCCGCTGCTGCTCCTCACCTTCTCTCGTTTGTCGTTTCACAGCCAAACACACAGTGGCCCTCCGTGCCTCCTTGGTTCCTGCCAGCGCCCGCACTCTGTCTCCCCTGCGGTGGCAGCACGGAAAGCTCTCGCTCTTCCTCCTCCTTTGCCAGCGCTTTCATCGCAGCGAAACGCAACGCTCAGCTGCACTTGCCTTGCCTCCCGACGCTATGACTACGTTTTCCCGAGCTCGCTCTCCCTTTCGGCACAGACCAGCTTCCCGAAGCGCAAACGTCCCCGTCCAGCCGTTTCTCCCACAGCAAAGGTGACGGCAGCACGGAAAGCTGCTGCCGCTGCTCCCTCGCCTTCCCTCACCACCGCGTTCACGGCCAAAAGCACACTGGGGCTGCGTGCTCGCCCAGCTCCTAAAACTGCCCCCACTCTCCGACTCGCTGTCACGATCGGCAGAGCCCTGCTCCCGCACCGCAAGCGTCCAGCCCAGTTCCGCCACAGCGAGGGCGAAAGCACTCGGAGCTCTTGCTGCTCTTCAGCTTTGCTCGCCGCTTCATTCACAGCCAAACGCCACTGCGGCTGCGTGCTCAGCCCGGCTCCTAAAACTGCCCAAACTCTCTCTCACTGTCACGATCGGCAGAGCCCTGCCTCCCGCGCCGCAAACCTCCAGCCAGTTCTCCCACAGCGAAAGCGCTCAAAGCCCTGGCTGGCTCCTCGCCTTCCGTTGCGTGTTGTCGCACAGCCGAAGAGACAGCGGCGCTCCGCGCCTGCTTCTTTCCTGACGGTGCCCGCACTCGGACGCTGCGGTGGCAGCAGGGAGGAGCTCTCGCTCTGCCTCACCCCTTCCTGCGCCAGCGCTCTCACAGTGACACACGCGCAACGGTGAACTGCTCTCGCTTTTCCTTCGCGCACTCCCAATGCTCATTCTCAAGCTCCCTCTCAGCCTCGGCACACATCAGCTCCCGCGGTGCAAACGTCAGGCGATTTCTCCCACGTCGCAGGCCTTCGGGCACCTCAGGCTTAGTGCCGCTGCTGCTCCTCACCTTCTCTCGTTTGTCGTTTCACAGCCAAACACACAGTGGCCCTCCGTGCCTCCTTGGTTCCTGCCAGCGCCCGCACTCTGTCTCCCCTGCGGTGGCAGCACGGAAAGCTCTCGCTCTTCCTCCTCCTTTGCCAGCGCTTTCATCGCAGCGAAACGCAACGCTCAGCTGCACTTGCCTTGCCTCCCGACGCTATGACTACGTTTTCCCGAGCTCGCTCTCCCTTTCGGCACAGACCAGCTTCCCGAAGCGCAAACGTCCCCGTCCAGCCGTTTCTCCCACAGCAAAGGTGACGGCAGCACGGAAAGCTGCTGCCGCTGCTCCCTCGCCTTCCCTCACCACCGCGTTCACGGCCAAAAGCACACTGGGGCTGCGTGCTCGCCCAGCTCCTAAAACTGCCCCCACTCTCCGACTCGCTGTCACGATCGGCAGAGCCCTGCTCCCGCACCGCAAGCGTCCAGCCCAGTTCCGCCACAGCGAGGGCGAAAGCACTCGGAGCTCTTGCTGCTCTTCAGCTTTGCTCGCCGCTTCATTCACAGCCAAACGCCACTGCGGCTGCGTGCTCAGCCCGGCTCCTAAAACTGCCCAAACTCTCTCTCACTGTCACGATCGGCAGAGCCCTGCCTCCCGCGCCGCAAACCTCCAGCCAGTTCTCCCACAGCGAAAGCGCTCAAAGCCCTGGCTGGCTCCTCGCCTTCCGTTGCGTGTTGTCGCACAGCCGAAGAGACAGCGGCGCTCCGCGCCTGCTTCTTTCCTGACGGTGCCCGCACTCGGACGCTGCGGTGGCAGCAGGGAGGAGCTCTCGCTCTGCCTCACCCCTTCCTGCGCCAGCGCTCTCACAGTGACACACGCGCAACGGTGAACTGCTCTCGCTTTTCCTTCGCGCACTCCCAATGCTCATTCTCAAGCTCCCTCTCAGCCTCGGCACACATCAGCTCCCGCGGTGCAAACGTCAGGCGATTTCTCCCACGTCGCAGGCCTTCGGGCACCTCAGGCTTAGTGCCGCTGCTGCTCCTCACCTTCTCTCGTTTGTCGTTTCACAGCCAAACACACAGTGGCCCTCCGTGCCTCCTTGGTTCCTGCCAGCGCCCGCACTCTGTCTCCCCTGCGGTGGCAGCACGGAAAGCTCTCGCTCTTCCTCCTCCTTTGCCAGCGCTTTCATCGCAGCGAAACGCAACGCTCAGCTGCACTTGCCTTGCCTCCCGACGCTATGACTACGTTTTCCCGAGCTCGCTCTCCCTTTCGGCACAGACCAGCTTCCCGAAGCGCAAACGTCCCCGTCCAGCCGTTTCTCCCACAGCAAAGGTGACGGCAGCACGGAAAGCTGCTGCCGCTGCTCCCTCGCCTTCCCTCACCACCGCGTTCACGGCCAAAAGCACACTGGGGCTGCGTGCTCGCCCAGCTCCTAAAACTGCCCCCACTCTCCGACTCGCTGTCACGATCGGCAGAGCCCTGCTCCCGCACCGCAAGCGTCCAGCCCAGTTCCGCCACAGCGAGGGCGAAAGCACTCGGAGCTCTTGCTGCTCTTCAGCTTTGCTCGCCGCTTCATTCACAGCCAAACGCCACTGCGGCTGCGTGCTCAGCCCGGCTCCTAAAACTGCCCAAACTCTCTCTCACTGTCACGATCGGCAGAGCCCTGCCTCCCGCGCCGCAAACCTCCAGCCAGTTCTCCCACAGCGAAAGCGCTCAAAGCCCTGGCTGGCTCCTCGCCTTCCGTTGCGTGTTGTCGCACAGCCGAAGAGACAGCGGCGCTCCGCGCCTGCTTCTTTCCTGACGGTGCCCGCACTCGGACGCTGCGGTGGCAGCAGGGAGGAGCTCTCGCTCTGCCTCACCCCTTCCTGCGCCAGCGCTCTCACAGTGACACACGCGCAACGGTGAACTGCTCTCGCTTTTCCTTCGCGCACTCCCAATGCTCATTCTCAAGCTCCCTCTCAGCCTCGGCACACATCAGCTCCCGCGGTGCAAACGTCAGGCGATTTCTCCCACGTCGCAGGCCTTCGGGCACCTCAGGCTTAGTGCCGCTGCTGCTCCTCACCTTCTCTCGTTTGTCGTTTCACAGCCAAACACACAGTGGCCCTCCGTGCCTCCTTGGTTCCTGCCAGCGCCCGCACTCTGTCTCCCCTGCGGTGGCAGCACGGAAAGCTCTCGCTCTTCCTCCTCCTTTGCCAGCGCTTTCATCGCAGCGAAACGCAACGCTCAGCTGCACTTGCCTTGCCTCCCGACGCTATGACTACGTTTTCCCGAGCTCGCTCTCCCTTTCGGCACAGACCAGCTTCCCGAAGCGCAAACGTCCCCGTCCAGCCGTTTCTCCCACAGCAAAGGTGACGGCAGCACGGAAAGCTGCTGCCGCTGCTCCCTCGCCTTCCCTCACCACCGCGTTCACGGCCAAAAGCACACTGGGGCTGCGTGCTCGCCCAGCTCCTAAAACTGCCCCCACTCTCCGACTCGCTGTCACGATCGGCAGAGCCCTGCTCCCGCACCGCAAGCGTCCAGCCCAGTTCCGCCACAGCGAGGGCGAAAGCACTCGGAGCTCTTGCTGCTCTTCAGCTTTGCTCGCCGCTTCATTCACAGCCAAACGCCACTGCGGCTGCGTGCTCAGCCCGGCTCCTAAAACTGCCCAAACTCTCTCTCACTGTCACGATCGGCAGAGCCCTGCCTCCCGCGCCGCAAACCTCCAGCCAGTTCTCCCACAGCGAAAGCGCTCAAAGCCCTGGCTGGCTCCTCGCCTTCCGTTGCGTGTTGTCGCACAGCCGAAGAGACAGCGGCGCTCCGCGCCTGCTTCTTTCCTGACGGTGCCCGCACTCGGACGCTGCGGTGGCAGCAGGGAGGAGCTCTCGCTCTGCCTCACCCCTTCCTGCGCCAGCGCTCTCACAGTGACACACGCGCAACGGTGAACTGCTCTCGCTTTTCCTTCGCGCACTCCCAATGCTCATTCTCAAGCTCCCTCTCAGCCTCGGCACACATCAGCTCCCGCGGTGCAAACGTCAGGCGATTTCTCCCACGTCGCAGGCCTTCGGGCACCTCAGGCTTAGTGCCGCTGCTGCTCCTCACCTTCTCTCGTTTGTCGTTTCACAGCCAAACACACAGTGGCCCTCCGTGCCTCCTTGGTTCCTGCCAGCGCCCGCACTCTGTCTCCCCTGCGGTGGCAGCACGGAAAGCTCTCGCTCTTCCTCCTCCTTTGCCAGCGCTTTCATCGCAGCGAAACGCAACGCTCAGCTGCACTTGCCTTGCCTCCCGACGCTATGACTACGTTTTCCCGAGCTCGCTCTCCCTTTCGGCACAGACCAGCTTCCCGAAGCGCAAACGTCCCCGTCCAGCCGTTTCTCCCACAGCAAAGGTGACGGCAGCACGGAAAGCTGCTGCCGCTGCTCCCTCGCCTTCCCTCACCACCGCGTTCACGGCCAAAAGCACACTGGGGCTGCGTGCTCGCCCAGCTCCTAAAACTGCCCCCACTCTCCGACTCGCTGTCACGATCGGCAGAGCCCTGCTCCCGCACCGCAAGCGTCCAGCCCAGTTCCGCCACAGCGAGGGCGAAAGCACTCGGAGCTCTTGCTGCTCTTCAGCTTTGCTCGCCGCTTCATTCACAGCCAAACGCCACTGCGGCTGCGTGCTCAGCCCGGCTCCTAAAACTGCCCAAACTCTCTCTCACTGTCACGATCGGCAGAGCCCTGCCTCCCGCGCCGCAAACCTCCAGCCAGTTCTCCCACAGCGAAAGCGCTCAAAGCCCTGGCTGGCTCCTCGCCTTCCGTTGCGTGTTGTCGCACAGCCGAAGAGACAGCGGCGCTCCGCGCCTGCTTCTTTCCTGACGGTGCCCGCACTCGGACGCTGCGGTGGCAGCAGGGAGGAGCTCTCGCTCTGCCTCACCCCTTCCTGCGCCAGCGCTCTCACAGTGACACACGCGCAACGGTGAACTGCTCTCGCTTTTCCTTCGCGCACTCCCAATGCTCATTCTCAAGCTCCCTCTCAGCCTCGGCACACATCAGCTCCCGCGGTGCAAACGTCAGGCGATTTCTCCCACGTCGCAGGCCTTCGGGCACCTCAGGCTTAGTGCCGCTGCTGCTCCTCACCTTCTCTCGTTTGTCGTTTCACAGCCAAACACACAGTGGCCCTCCGTGCCTCCTTGGTTCCTGCCAGCGCCCGCACTCTGTCTCCCCTGCGGTGGCAGCACGGAAAGCTCTCGCTCTTCCTCCTCCTTTGCCAGCGCTTTCATCGCAGCGAAACGCAACGCTCAGCTGCACTTGCCTTGCCTCCCGACGCTATGACTACGTTTTCCCGAGCTCGCTCTCCCTTTCGGCACAGACCAGCTTCCCGAAGCGCAAACGTCCCCGTCCAGCCGTTTCTCCCACAGCAAAGGTGACGGCAGCACGGAAAGCTGCTGCCGCTGCTCCCTCGCCTTCCCTCACCACCGCGTTCACGGCCAAAAGCACACTGGGGCTGCGTGCTCGCCCAGCTCCTAAAACTGCCCCCACTCTCCGACTCGCTGTCACGATCGGCAGAGCCCTGCTCCCGCACCGCAAGCGTCCAGCCCAGTTCCGCCACAGCGAGGGCGAAAGCACTCGGAGCTCTTGCTGCTCTTCAGCTTTGCTCGCCGCTTCATTCACAGCCAAACGCCACTGCGGCTGCGTGCTCAGCCCGGCTCCTAAAACTGCCCAAACTCTCTCTCACTGTCACGATCGGCAGAGCCCTGCCTCCCGCGCCGCAAACCTCCAGCCAGTTCTCCCACAGCGAAAGCGCTCAAAGCCCTGGCTGGCTCCTCGCCTTCCGTTGCGTGTTGTCGCACAGCCGAAGAGACAGCGGCGCTCCGCGCCTGCTTCTTTCCTGACGGTGCCCGCACTCGGACGCTGCGGTGGCAGCAGGGAGGAGCTCTCGCTCTGCCTCACCCCTTCCTGCGCCAGCGCTCTCACAGTGACACACGCGCAACGGTGAACTGCTCTCGCTTTTCCTTCGCGCACTCCCAATGCTCATTCTCAAGCTCCCTCTCAGCCTCGGCACACATCAGCTCCCGCGGTGCAAACGTCAGGCGATTTCTCCCACGTCGCAGGCCTTCGGGCACCTCAGGCTTAGTGCCGCTGCTGCTCCTCACCTTCTCTCGTTTGTCGTTTCACAGCCAAACACACAGTGGCCCTCCGTGCCTCCTTGGTTCCTGCCAGCGCCCGCACTCTGTCTCCCCTGCGGTGGCAGCACGGAAAGCTCTCGCTCTTCCTCCTCCTTTGCCAGCGCTTTCATCGCAGCGAAACGCAACGCTCAGCTGCACTTGCCTTGCCTCCCGACGCTATGACTACGTTTTCCCGAGCTCGCTCTCCCTTTCGGCACAGACCAGCTTCCCGAAGCGCAAACGTCCCCGTCCAGCCGTTTCTCCCACAGCAAAGGTGACGGCAGCACGGAAAGCTGCTGCCGCTGCTCCCTCGCCTTCCCTCACCACCGCGTTCACGGCCAAAAGCACACTGGGGCTGCGTGCTCGCCCAGCTCCTAAAACTGCCCCCCACTCTCCGACTCGCTGTCACGATCGGCAGAGCCCTGCTCCCGCACCGCAAGCGTCCAGCCCAGTTCCGCCACAGCGAGGGCGAAAGCACTCGGAGCTCTTGCTGCTCTTCAGCTTTGCTCGCCGCTTCATTCACAGCCAAACGCCACTGCGGCTGCGTGCTCAGCCCGGCTCCTAAAACTGCCCAAACTCTCTCTCACTGTCACGATCGGCAGAGCCCTGCCTCCCGCGCCGCAAACCTCCAGCCAGTTCTCCCACAGCGAAAGCGCTCAAAGCCCTGGCTGGCTCCTCGCCTTCCGTTGCGTGTTGTCGCACAGCCGAAGAGACAGCGGCGCTCCGCGCCTGCTTCTTTCCTGACGGTGCCCGCACTCGGACGCTGCGGTGGCAGCAGGGAGGAGCTCTCGCTCTGCCTCACCCCTTCCTGCGCCAGCGCTCTCACAGTGACACACGCGCAACGGTGAACTGCTCTCGCTTTTCCTTCGCGCACTCCCAATGCTCATTCTCAAGCTCCCTCTCAGCCTCGGCACACATCAGCTCCCGCGGTGCAAACGTCAGGCGATTTCTCCCACGTCGCAGGCCTTCGGGCACCTCAGGCTTAGTGCCGCTGCTGCTCCTCACCTTCTCTCGTTTGTCGTTTCACAGCCAAACACACAGTGGCCCTCCGTGCCTCCTTGGTTCCTGCCAGCGCCCGCACTCTGTCTCCCCTGCGGTGGCAGCACGGAAAGCTCTCGCTCTTCCTCCTCCTTTGCCAGCGCTTTCATCGCAGCGAAACGCAACGCTCAGCTGCACTTGCCTTGCCTCCCGACGCTATGACTACGTTTTCCCGAGCTCGCTCTCCCTTTCGGCACAGACCAGCTTCCCGAAGCGCAAACGTCCCCGTCCAGCCGTTTCTCCCACAGCAAAGGTGACGGCAGCACGGAAAGCTGCTGCCGCTGCTCCCTCGCCTTCCCTCACCACCGCGTTCACGGCCAAAAGCACACTGGGGCTGCGTGCTCGCCCAGCTCCTAAAACTGCCCCCACTCTCCGACTCGCTGTCACGATCGGCAGAGCCCTGCTCCCGCACCGCAAGCGTCCAGCCCAGTTCCGCCACAGCGAGGGCGAAAGCACTCGGAGCTCTTGCTGCTCTTCAGCTTTGCTCGCCGCTTCATTCACAGCCAAACGCCACTGCGGCTGCGTGCTCAGCCCGGCTCCTAAAACTGCCCAAACTCTCTCTCACTGTCACGATCGGCAGAGCCCTGCCTCCCGCGCCGCAAACCTCCAGCCAGTTCTCCCACAGCGAAAGCGCTCAAAGCCCTGGCTGGCTCCTCGCCTTCCGTTGCGTGTTGTCGCACAGCCGAAGAGACAGCGGCGCTCCGCGCCTGCTTCTTTCCTGACGGTGCCCGCACTCGGACGCTGCGGTGGCAGCAGGGAGGAGCTCTCGCTCTGCCTCACCCCTTCCTGCGCCAGCGCTCTCACAGTGACACACGCGCAACGGTGAACTGCTCTCGCTTTTCCTTCGCGCACTCCCAATGCTCATTCTCAAGCTCCCTCTCAGCCTCGGCACACATCAGCTCCCGCGGTGCAAACGTCAGGCGATTTCTCCCACGTCGCAGGCCTTCGGGCACCTCAGGCTTAGTGCCGCTGCTGCTCCTCACCTTCTCTCGTTTGTCGTTTCACAGCCAAACACACAGTGGCCCTCCGTGCCTCCTTGGTTCCTGCCAGCGCCCGCACTCTGTCTCCCCTGCGGTGGCAGCACGGAAAGCTCTCGCTCTTCCTCCTCCTTTGCCAGCGCTTTCATCGCAGCGAAACGCAACGCTCAGCTGCACTTGCCTTGCCTCCCGACGCTATGACTACGTTTTCCCGAGCTCGCTCTCCCTTTCGGCACAGACCAGCTTCCCGAAGCGCAAACGTCCCCGTCCAGCCGTTTCTCCCACAGCAAAGGTGACGGCAGCACGGAAAGCTGCTGCCGCTGCTCCCTCGCCTTCCCTCACCACCGCGTTCACGGCCAAAAGCACACTGGGGCTGCGTGCTCGCCCAGCTCCTAAAACTGCCCCCCACTCTCCGACTCGCTGTCACGATCGGCAGAGCCCTGCTCCCGCACCGCAAGCGTCCAGCCCAGTTCCGCCACAGCGAGGGCGAAAGCACTCGGAGCTCTTGCTGCTCTTCAGCTTTGCTCGCCGCTTCATTCACAGCCAAACGCCACTGCGGCTGCGTGCTCAGCCCGGCTCCTAAAACTGCCCAAACTCTCTCTCACTGTCACGATCGGCAGAGCCCTGCCTCCCGCGCCGCAAACCTCCAGCCAGTTCTCCCACAGCGAAAGCGCTCAAAGCCCTGGCTGGCTCCTCGCCTTCCGTTGTGTGTTGTCGCACAGCCGAAGAGACAGCGGCGCTCCGCGCCTGCTTCTTTCCTGACGGTGCCCGCACTCGGACGCTGCGGTGGCAGCAGGGAGGAGCTCTCGCTCTGCCTCACCCCTTCCTGCGCCAGCGCTCTCACAGTGACACACGCGCAACGGTGAACTGCTCTCGCTTTTCCTTCGCGCACTCCCAATGCTCATTCTCAAGCTCCCTCTCAGCCTCGGCACACATCAGCTCCCGCGGTGCAAACGTCAGGCGATTTCTCCCACGTCGCAGGCCTTCGGGCACCTCAGGCTTAGTGCCGCTGCTGCTCCTCACCTTCTCTCGTTTGTCGTTTCACAGCCAAACACACAGTGGCCCTCCGTGCCTCCTTGGTTCCTGCCAGCGCCCGCACTCTGTCTCCCCTGCGGTGGCAGCACGGAAAGCTCTCGCTCTTCCTCCTCCTTTGCCAGCGCTTTCATCGCAGCGAAACGCAACGCTCAGCTGCACTTGCCTTGCCTCCCGACGCTATGACTACGTTTTCCCGAGCTCGCTCTCCCTTTCGGCACAGACCAGCTTCCCGAAGCGCAAACGTCCCCGTCCAGCCGTTTCTCCCACAGCAAAGGTGACGGCAGCACGGAAAGCTGCTGCCGCTGCTCCCTCGCCTTCCCTCACCACCGCGTTCACGGCCAAAAGCACACTGGGGCTGCGTGCTCGCCCAGCTCCTAAAACTGCCCCCACTCTCCGACTCGCTGTCACGATCGGCAGAGCCCTGCTCCCGCACCGCAAGCGTCCAGCCCAGTTCCGCCACAGCGAGGGCGAAAGCACTCGGAGCTCTTGCTGCTCTTCAGCTTTGCTCGCCGCTTCATTCACAGCCAAACGCCACTGCGGCTGCGTGCTCAGCCCGGCTCCTAAAACTGCCCAAACTCTCTCTCACTGTCACGATCGGCAGAGCCCTGCCTCCCGCGCCGCAAACCTCCAGCCAGTTCTCCCACAGCGAAAGCGCTCAAAGCCCTGGCTGGCTCCTCGCCTTCCGTTGCGTGTTGTCGCACAGCCGAAGAGACAGCGGCGCTCCGCGCCTGCTTCTTTCCTGACGGTGCCCGCACTCGGACGCTGCGGTGGCAGCAGGGAGGAGCTCTCGCTCTGCCTCACCCCTTCCTGCGCCAGCGCTCTCACAGTGACACACGCGCAACGGTGAACTGCTCTCGCTTTTCCTTCGCGCACTCCCAATGCTCATTCTCAAGCTCCCTCTCAGCCTCGGCACACATCAGCTCCCGCGGTGCAAACGTCAGGCGATTTCTCCCACGTCGCAGGCCTTCGGGCACCTCAGGCTTAGTGCCGCTGCTGCTCCTCACCTTCTCTCGTTTGTCGTTTCACAGCCAAACACACAGTGGCCCTCCGTGCCTCCTTGGTTCCTGCCAGCGCCCGCACTCTGTCTCCCCTGCGGTGGCAGCACGGAAAGCTCTCGCTCTTCCTCCTCCTTTGCCAGCGCTTTCATCGCAGCGAAACGCAACGCTCAGCTGCACTTGCCTTGCCTCCCGACGCTATGACTACGTTTTCCCGAGCTCGCTCTCCCTTTCGGCACAGACCAGCTTCCCGAAGCGCAAACGTCCCCGTCCAGCCGTTTCTCCCACAGCAAAGGTGACGGCAGCACGGAAAGCTGCTGCCGCTGCTCCCTCGCCTTCCCTCACCACCGCGTTCACGGCCAAAAGCACACTGGGGCTGCGTGCTCGCCCAGCTCCTAAAACTGCCCCCACTCTCCGACTCGCTGTCACGATCGGCAGAGCCCTGCTCCCGCACCGCAAGCGTCCAGCCCAGTTCCGCCACAGCGAGGGCGAAAGCACTCGGAGCTCTTGCTGCTCTTCAGCTTTGCTCGCCGCTTCATTCACAGCCAAACGCCACTGCGGCTGCGTGCTCAGCCCGGCTCCTAAAACTGCCCAAACTCTCTCTCACTGTCACGATCGGCAGAGCCCTGCCTCCCGCGCCGCAAACCTCCAGCCAGTTCTCCCACAGCGAAAGCGCTCAAAGCCCTGGCTGGCTCCTCGCCTTCCGTTGCGTGTTGTCGCACAGCCGAAGAGACAGCGGCGCTCCGCGCCTGCTTCTTTCCTGACGGTGCCCGCACTCGGACGCTGCGGTGGCAGCAGGGAGGAGCTCTCGCTCTGCCTCACCCCTTCCTGCGCCAGCGCTCTCACAGTGACACACGCGCAACGGTGAACTGCTCTCGCTTTTCCTTCGCGCACTCCCAATGCTCATTCTCAAGCTCCCTCTCAGCCTCGGCACACATCAGCTCCCGCGGTGCAAACGTCAGGCGATTTCTCCCACGTCGCAGGCCTTCGGGCACCTCAGGCTTAGTGCCGCTGCTGCTCCTCACCTTCTCTCGTTTGTCGTTTCACAGCCAAACACACAGTGGCCCTCCGTGCCTCCTTGGTTCCTGCCAGCGCCCGCACTCTGTCTCCCCTGCGGTGGCAGCACGGAAAGCTCTCGCTCTTCCTCCTCCTTTGCCAGCGCTTTCATCGCAGCGAAACGCAACGCTCAGCTGCACTTGCCTTGCCTCCCGACGCTATGACTACGTTTTCCCGAGCTCGCTCTCCCTTTCGGCACAGACCAGCTTCCCGAAGCGCAAACGTCCCCGTCCAGCCGTTTCTCCCACAGCAAAGGTGACGGCAGCACGGAAAGCTGCTGCCGCTGCTCCCTCGCCTTCCCTCACCACCGCGTTCACGGCCAAAAGCACACTGGGGCTGCGTGCTCGCCCAGCTCCTAAAACTGCCCCCACTCTCCGACTCGCTGTCACGATCGGCAGAGCCCTGCTCCCGCACCGCAAGCGTCCAGCCCAGTTCCGCCACAGCGAAGGCGAAAGCACTCGGAGCTCTTGCTGCTCTTCAGCTTTGCTCGCCGCTTCATTCACAGCCAAACGCCACTGCGGCTGCGTGCTCAGCCCGGCTCCTAAAACTGCCCAAACTCTCTCTCACTGTCACGATCGGCAGAGCCCTGCCTCCCGCGCCGCAAACCTCCAGCCAGTTCTCCCACAGCGAAAGCGCTCAAAGCCCTGGCTGGCTCCTCGCCTTCCGTTGCGTGTTGTCGCACAGCCGAAGAGACAGCGGCGCTCCGCGCCTGCTTCTTTCCTGACGGTGCCCGCACTCGGACGCTGCGGTGGCAGCAGGGAGGAGCTCTCGCTCTGCCTCACCCCTTCCTGCGCCAGCGCTCTCACAGTGACACACGCGCAACGGTGAACTGCTCTCGCTTTTCCTTCGCGCACTCCCAATGCTCATTCTCAAGCTCCCTCTCAGCCTCGGCACACATCAGCTCCCGCGGTGCAAACGTCAGGCGATTTCTCCCACGTCGCAGGCCTTCGGGCACCTCAGGCTTAGTGCCGCTGCTGCTCCTCACCTTCTCTCGTTTGTCGTTTCACAGCCAAACACACAGTGGCCCTCCGTGCCTCCTTGGTTCCTGCCAGCGCCCGCACTCTGTCTCCCCTGCGGTGGCAGCACGGAAAGCTCTCGCTCTTCCTCCTCCTTTGCCAGCGCTTTCATCGCAGCGAAACGCAACGCTCAGCTGCACTTGCCTTGCCTCCCGACGCTATGACTACGTTTTCCCGAGCTCGCTCTCCCTTTCGGCACAGACCAGCTTCCCGAAGCGCAAACGTCCCCGTCCAGCCGTTTCTCCCACAGCAAAGGTGACGGCAGCACGGAAAGCTGCTGCCGCTGCTCCCTCGCCTTCCCTCACCACCGCGTTCACGGCCAAAAGCACACTGGGGCTGCGTGCTCGCCCAGCTCCTAAAACTGCCCCCACTCTCCGACTCGCTGTCACGATCGGCAGAGCCCTGCTCCCGCACCGCAAGCGTCCAGCCCAGTTCCGCCACAGCGAGGGCGAAAGCACTCGGAGCTCTTGCTGCTCTTCAGCTTTGCTCGCCGCTTCATTCACAGCCAAACGCCACTGCGGCTGCGTGCTCAGCCCGGCTCCTAAAACTGCCCAAACTCTCTCTCACTGTCACGATCGGCAGAGCCCTGCCTCCCGCGCCGCAAACCTCCAGCCAGTTCTCCCACAGCGAAAGCGCTCAAAGCCCTGGCTGGCTCCTCGCCTTCCGTTGCGTGTTGTCGCACAGCCGAAGAGACAGCGGCGCTCCGCGCCTGCTTCTTTCCTGACGGTGCCCGCACTCGGACGCTGCGGTGGCAGCAGGGAGGAGCTCTCGCTCTGCCTCACCCCTTCCTGCGCCAGCGCTCTCACAGTGACACACGCGCAACGGTGAACTGCTCTCGCTTTTCCTTCGCGCACTCCCAATGCTCATTCTCAAGCTCCCTCTCAGCCTCGGCACACATCAGCTCCCGCGGTGCAAACGTCAGGCGATTTCTCCCACGTCGCAGGCCTTCGGGCACCTCAGGCTTAGTGCCGCTGCTGCTCCTCACCTTCTCTCGTTTGTCGTTTCACAGCCAAACACACAGTGGCCCTCCGTGCCTCCTTGGTTCCTGCCAGCGCCCGCACTCTGTCTCCCCTGCGGTGGCAGCACGGAAAGCTCTCGCTCTTCCTCCTCCTTTGCCAGCGCTTTCATCGCAGCGAAACGCAACGCTCAGCTGCACTTGCCTTGCCTCCCGACGCTATGACTACGTTTTCCCGAGCTCGCTCTCCCTTTCGGCACAGACCAGCTTCCCGAAGCGCAAACGTCCCCGTCCAGCCGTTTCTCCCACAGCAAAGGTGACGGCAGCACGGAAAGCTGCTGCCGCTGCTCCCTCGCCTTCCCTCACCACCGCGTTCACGGCCAAAAGCACACTGGGGCTGCGTGCTCGCCCAGCTCCTAAAACTGCCCCCACTCTCCGACTCGCTGTCACGATCGGCAGAGCCCTGCTCCCGCACCGCAAGCGTCCAGCCCAGTTCCGCCACAGCGAGGGCGAAAGCACTCGGAGCTCTTGCTGCTCTTCAGCTTTGCTCGCCGCTTCATTCACAGCCAAACGCCACTGCGGCTGCGTGCTCAGCCCGGCTCCTAAAACTGCCCAAACTCTCTCTCACTGTCACGATCGGCAGAGCCCTGCCTCCCGCGCCGCAAACCTCCAGCCAGTTCTCCCACAGCGAAAGCGCTCAAAGCCCTGGCTGGCTCCTCGCCTTCCGTTGCGTGTTGTCGCACAGCCGAAGAGACAGCGGCGCTCCGCGCCTGCTTCTTTCCTGACGGTGCCCGCACTCGGACGCTGCGGTGGCAGCAGGGAGGAGCTCTCGCTCTGCCTCACCCCTTCCTGCGCCAGCGCTCTCACAGTGACACACGCGCAACGGTGAACTGCTCTCGCTTTTCCTTCGCGCACTCCCAATGCTCATTCTCAAGCTCCCTCTCAGCCTCGGCACACATCAGCTCCCGCGGTGCAATTTCTCCCACGTCGCAGGCCTTCGGGCACCTCAGGCTTAGTGCCGCTGCTGCTCCTCACCTTCTCTCGTTTGTCGTTTCACAGCCAAACACACAGTGGCCCTCCGTGCCTCCTTGGTTCCTGCCAGCGCCCGCACTCTGTCTCCCCTGCGGGTGGCAGCACGGAAAGCTCTCGCTCTTCCTCCTCCTTTGCCAGCGCTTTCATCGCAGCGAAACGCAACGCTCAGCTGCACTTGCCTTGCCTCCCGACGCTATGACTACGTTTTCCCGAGCTCGCTCTCCCCTTTCGGCACAGACCAGCTTCCCGAAGCGCAAACGTCCCCGTCCCAGCCGTTTCTCCCACAGCAAAGGTGACGGCAGCACGGAAAGCTGCTGCCGCTGCTCCCTCGCCTTCCCTCACCACCGCGTTCACGGCCAAAAGCACACTGGGGCTGCGTGCTCGCCCAGCTCCTAAAACTGCCCCCACTCTCCGACTCGCTGTCACGATCGCAGAGCCCTGCTCCCGCACCGCAAGCGTCCAGCCCAGTTCCGCCACAGCGAGGGCGAAAGCACTCGGAGCTCTTGCTGCTCTTCGGCTTTGCTCGCCGCTTCATTCACAGCCAAACGCCACTGCGGCTGCGTGCTCAGCCCGGCTCCTAAAACTGCCCAAACTCTCTCTCACTGTCACGATCGGCAGAGCCCTGCCTCCCGCGCCGCAAACCTCCAGCCAGTTCTCCCACAGCGAAAGCGCTCAAAGCCCTGGCTGGCTCCTCGCCTTCCGTTGCGTGTTGTCGCACAGCCGAAGAGACAGCGGCGCTCCGCGCCTGCTTCTTTCCTGACGGTGCCCGCACTCGGACGCTGCGGTGGCAGCAGGGAGGAGCTCTCGCTCTGCCTCACCCCTTCCTGCGCCAGCGCTCTCACAGTGACACACGCGCAACGGTGAACTGCTCTCGCTTTTCCTTCGCGCACTCCCAATGCTCATTCTCAAGCTCCCTCTCAGCCTCGGCACACATCAGCTCCCGCGGTGCAAACGTCAGGCGATTTCTCCCACGTCGCAGGCCTTCGGGCACCTCAGGCTTAGTGCCGCTGCTGCTCCTCACCTTCTCTCGTTTGTCGTTTCACAGCCAAACACACAGTGGCCCTCCGTGCCTCCTTGGTTCCTGCCAGCGCCCGCACTCTGTCTCCCCTGCGGTGGCAGCACGGAAAGCTCCTCGCTCTTCCTCCTCCTTTGCCAGCGCTTTCATCGCAGCGAAACGCAAACGCTCAGCTGCACTTGCCTTGCCTCCCGACGCTATGACTACGTTTTCCCGAGCTCGCTCTCCCTTTCGGCACAGACCAGCTTCCCGAAGCGCAAACGTCCCCGTCCAGCCGTTTCTCCCACAGCAAAGGTGACGGCAGCACGGAAAGCTGCTGCCGCTGCTCCCTCGCCTTCCCTCACCACCGCGTTCACGGCCAAAAGCACACTGGGGCTGCGTGCTCGCCCAGCTCCTAAAACTGCCCCCACTCTCCGACTCGCTGTCACGATCGGCAGAGCCCTGCTCCCGCACCGCAAGCGTCCAGCCCAGTTTCCGCCACAGCGAGGGGGCGAAAGCACTCGGAGCTCTTGCTGCTCTTCGGCTTTGCTCGCCGCTTCATTCACAGCCAAACGCCACTGCGGCTGCGTGCTCAGCCCGGCTCCTAAAACTGCCCAAACTCTCTCTCACTGTCACGATCGGCAGAGCCCTGCCTCCCGCGCCGCAAACCTCCAGCCAGTTCTCCCACAGCGAAAGCGCTCAAAGCCCTGGCTGGCTCCTCGCCTTCCGTTGCGTGTTGTCGCACAGCCGAAGAGACAGCGGCGCTCCGCGCCTGCTTCTTTCCTGACGGTGCCCGCACTCGGACGCTGCGGTGGCAGCAGGGAGGAGCTCTCGCTCTGCCTCACCCCTTCCTGCGCCAGCGCTCTCACAGTGACACACGCGCAACGGTGAACTGCTCTCGCTTTTCCTTCGCGCACTCCCAATGCTCATTCTCAAGCTCCCTCTCAGCCTCGGCACACATCAGCTCCCGCGGTGCAAACGTCAGGCGATTTCTCCCACGTCGCAGGCCTTCGGGCACCTCAGGCTTAGTGCCGCTGCTGCTCCTCACCTTCTCTCGTTTGTCGTTTCACAGCCAAACACACAGTGGCCCTCCGTGCCTCCTTGGTTCCTGCCAGCGCCCGCACTCTGTCTCCCCTGCGGTGGCAGCACGGAAAGCTCTCGCTCTTCCTCCTCCTTTGCCAGCGCTTTCATCGCAGCGAAACGCAACGCTCAGCTGCACTTGCCTTGCCTCCCCGACGCTATGACTACGTTTTCCCGAGCTCGCTCTCCCTTTCGGCACAGACCAGCTTCCCGAAGCGCAAACGTCCCCGTCCAGCCGTTTCTCCCACAGCAAAGGTGACGGCAGCACGGAAAGCTGCTGCCGCTGCTCCCTCGCCTTCCCTCACCACCGCGTTCACGGCCAAAAGCACACTGGGGCTGCGTGCTCGCCCAGCTCCTAAAACTGCCCCCACTCTCCGACTCGCTGTCACGATCGGCAGAGCCCTGCTCCCGCACCGCAAGCGTCCAGCCCAGTTCCGCCACAGCGAGGGCGAAAGCACTCGGAGCTCTTGCTGCTCTTCGGCTTTGCTCGCCGCTTCATTCACAGCCAAACGCCACTGCGGCTGCGTGCTCAGCCCGGCTCCTAAAACTGCCCCAAACTCTCTCTCACTGTCACGATCGGCAGAGCCCTGCCTCCCGCGCCGCAAACCTCCAGCCAGTTTCTCCCACAGCGAAAGCGCTCAAAGCCCTGGCTGGCTCCTCGCCTTCCGTTGCGTGTTGTCGCACAGCCGAAGAGACAGCGGCGCTCCGCGCCTGCTTCTTTCCTGACGGTGCCCGCACTCGGACGCTGCGTGGCAGCAGGGAGGAGCTCTCGCTCTGCCTCACCCCTTCCTGCGCCAGCGCTCTCACAGTGACACACGCGCAACGGTGAACTGCTCTCGCTTTTCCTTCGCGCACTCCCAATGCTCATTCTCAAGCTCCCTCTCAGCCTCGGCACACATCAGCTCCCGCGGTGCAAACGTCAGGCGATTTCTCCCACGTCGCAGGCCTTCGGGGCACCTCAGGCTTAGTGCCGCTGCTGCTCCTCACCTTCTCTCGTTTGTCGTTTCACAGCCAAACACACAGTGGCCCTCCGTGCCTCCTTGGTTCCTGCCAGCGCCCGCACTCTGTCTCCCCTGCGGTGGCAGCACGGAAAGCTCTCGCTCTTCCTCCTCCTTTGCCAGCGCTTTCATCGCAGCGAAACGCAACGCTCAGCTGCACTTGCCTTGCCTCCCGACGCTATGACTACGTTTTCCCGAGCTCGCTCTCCCTTTCGGCACAGACCAGCTTCCCGAAGCGCAAACGTCCCCGTCCAGCCGTTTCTCCCACAGCAAAGGTGACGGCAGCACGGAAAGCTGCTGCCGCTGCTCCCTCGCCTTCCCTCACCACCGCGTTCACGGCCAAAAGCACACTGGGGCTGCGTGCTCGCCCAGCTCCTAAAAACTGCCCCCACTCTCCGACTCGCTGTCACGATCGGCAGAGCCCTGCTCCCGCACCGCAAGCGTCCAGCCCAGTTCCGCCACAGCGAGGGCGAAAGCACTCGGAGCTCTTGCTGCTCTTCGGCTTTGCTCGCCGCTTCATTCACAGCCAAACGCCACTGCGGCTGCGTGCTCAGCCCGGCTCCTAAAACTGCCCAAACTCTCTCTCACTGTCACGATCGGCAGAGCCCTGCCTCCCGCGCCGCAAACCTCCAGCAGTTCTCCCACAGCGAAAGCGCTCAAAGCCCTGGCTGGCTCCTCGCCTTCCGTTGCGTGTTGTCGCACAGCCGAAGAGACAGCGGCGCTCCGCGCCTGCTTCTTTCCTGACGGTGCCCGCACTCGGACGCTGCGGTGGGCAGCAGGGAGGAGCTCTCGCTCTGCTCACCCCCTTCCTGCGCCAGCGCTCTCACAGTGACACACGCGCAACGGTGAACTGCTCTCGCTTTTCCTTCGCGCACTCCCAATGCTCATTCTCAAGCTCCCTCTCAGCCTCGGCACACATCAGCTCCCGCGGTGCAAACGTCAGGCGATTTCTCCCACGTCGCAGGCCTTCGGGCACCTCAGGCTTAGTGCCGCTGCTGCTCCTCACCTTCTCTCGTTTGTCGTTTCACAGCCAAACACACAGGTGGCCCTCCGTGCCTCCTTGGTTCCTGCCAGCGCCCGCACTCTGTCTCCCCTGCGGGTGGCAGCACGGAAAGCTCTCGCTCTTCCTCCTCCTTTGCCAGCGCTTTCATCGCAGCGAAACGCAACGCTCAGCTGCACTTGCCTTGCCTCCCGACGCTATGACTACGTTTTCCCGAGCTCGCTCTCCCTTTCGGCACAGACCAGCTTCCCGAAGCGCAAACGTCCCCGTCCAGCCGTTTCTCCCACAGCAAAGGTGACTGGCAGCACGGAAAGCTGCTGCCGCTGCTCCCTCGCCTTCCCTCACCACCGCGTTCACGGCCAAAAGCACACTGGGGCTGCGTGCTCGCCCAGCTCCTAAAAACTGCCCCCACTCTCCGACTCGCTGTCACGATCGGCAGAGCCCTGCTCCCGCACCGCAAGCGTCCAGCCCAGTTCCGCCACAGCGAGGGCGAAAGCACTCGGAGCTCTTGCTGCTCTTCGGCTTTGCTCGCCGCTTCATTCACAGCCAAACGCCACTGCGGCTGCGTGCTCAGCCCGGCTCCTAAAACTGCCCAAACTCTCTCTCACTGTCACGATCGGCAGAGCCCTGCCTCCCGCGCCGCAAACCTCCAGCCAGTTCTCCCACAGCGAAAGCGCTCAAAGCCCTGGCTGGCTCCTCGCCTTCCGTTGCGTGTTGTCGCACAGCCGAAGAGACAGCGGCGCTCCGCGCCCTGCTTCTTTCCTGACGGTGCCCGCACTCGGACGCTGCGGTGGCAGCAGGGAGGAGCTCTCGCTCTGCCTCACCCCTTCCTGCGCCAGCGCTCTCACAGTGACACACGCGCAACGGTGAACTGCTCTCGCTTTTCCTTCGCGCACTCCCAATGCTCATTCTCAAGCTCCCTCTCAGCCTCGGCACACATCAGCTCCCGCGGTGCAAACGTCAGGCGATTTCTCCCACGTCGCAGGCCTTCGGGCACCTCAGGCTTAGTGCCGCTGCTGCTCCTCACCTTCTCTCGTTTGTCGTTTCACAGCCAAACACACAGTGGCCCTCCGTGCCTCCTTGGTTCCTGCCAGCGCCCGCACTCTGTCTCCCCTGCTGGTGGCAGCACGGAAAGCTCTCGCTCTTCCTCCTCCTTTGCCAGCGCTTTCATCGCAGCGAAACGCAACGCTCAGCTGCACTTGCCTTGCCTCCCGACGCTATGACTACGTTTTCCCGAGCTCGCTCTCCCTTTCGGCACAGACCAGCTTCCCGAAGCGCAAACGTCCCCGTCCAGCCGTTTCTCCCACAGCAAAGGTGACGGCAGCACGGAAAGCTGCTGCCGCTGCTCCCTCGCCTTCCCTCACCACCGCGTTCACGGCCAAAAGCACACTGGGGCTGCGTGCTCGCCCAGCTCCTAAAACTGCCCCCACTCTCCGACTCGCTGTCACGATCGGCAGAGCCCTGCTCCCGCACCGCAAGCGTCCAGCCCAGTTCCGCCACAGCGAGGGCGAAAGCACTCGGAGCTCTTGCTGCTCTTCAGCTTTGCTCGCCGCTTCATTCACAGCCAAACGCCACTGCGGCTGCGTGCTCAGCCCGGCTCCTAAAACTGCCCAAACTCTCTCTCACTGTCACGATCGGCAGAGCCCTGCCTCCCGCGCCGCAAACCTCCAGCCAGTTCTCCCACAGCGAAAGCGCTCAAAGCCCTGGCTGGCTCCTCGCCTTCCGTTGCGTGTTGTCGCACAGCCGAAGAGACAGCGGCGCTCCGCGCCTGCTTCTTTCCTGACGGTGCCCGCACTCGGACGCTGCGGTGGCAGCAGGGAGGAGCTCTCGCTCTGCCTCACCCCTTCCTGCGCCAGCGCTCTCACAGTGACACACGCGCAACGGTGAACTGCTCTCGCTTTTCCTTCGCGCACTCCCAATGCTCATTCTCAAGCTCCCTCTCAGCCTCGGCACACATCAGCTCCCGCGGTGCAAACGTCAGGCGATTTCTCCCACGTCGCAGGCCTTCGGGCACCTCAGGCTTAGTGCCGCTGCTGCTCCTCACCTTCTCTCGTTTGTCGTTTCACAGCCAAACACACAGTGGCCCTCCGTGCCTCCTTGGTTCCTGCCAGCGCCCGCACTCTGTCTCCCCTGCGGTGGCAGCACGGAAAGCTCTCGCTCTTCCTCCTCCTTTGCCAGCGCTTTCATCGCAGCGAAACGCAACGCTCAGCTGCACTTGCCTTGCCTCCCGACGCTATGACTACGTTTTCCCGAGCTCGCTCTCCCTTTCGGCACAGACCAGCTTCCCGAAGCGCAAACGTCCCCGTCCAGCCGTTTCTCCCACAGCAAAGGTGACGGCAGCACGGAAAGCTGCTGCCGCTGCTCCCTCGCCTTCCCTCACCACCGCGTTCACGGCCAAAAGCACACTGGGGCTGCGTGCTCGCCCAGCTCCTAAAACTGCCCCCACTCTCCGACTCGCTGTCACGATCGGCAGAGCCCTGCTCCCGCACCGCAAGCGTCCAGCCCAGTTCCGCCACAGCGAGGGCGAAAGCACTCGGAGCTCTTGCTGCTCTTCAGCTTTGCTCGCCGCTTCATTCACAGCCAAACGCCACTGCGGCTGCGTGCTCAGCCCGGCTCCTAAAACTGCCCAAACTCTCTCTCACTGTCACGATCGGCAGAGCCCTGCCTCCCGCGCCGCAAACCTCCAGCCAGTTCTCCCACAGCGAAAGCGCTCAAAGCCCTGGCTGGCTCCTCGCCTTCCGTTGCGTGTTGTCGCACAGCCGAAGAGACAGCGGCGCTCCGCGCCTGCTTCTTTCCTGACGGTGCCCGCACTCGGACGCTGCGGTGGCAGCAGGGAGGAGCTCTCGCTCTGCCTCACCCCTTCCTGCGCCAGCGCTCTCACAGTGACACACGCGCAACGGTGAACTGCTCTCGCTTTTCCTTCGCGCACTCCCAATGCTCATTCTCAAGCTCCCTCTCAGCCTCGGCACACATCAGCTCCCGCGGTGCAAACGTCAGGCGATTTCTCCCACGTCGCAGGCCTTCGGGCACCTCAGGCTTAGTGCCGCTGCTGCTCCTCACCTTCTCTCGTTTGTCGTTTCACAGCCAAACACACAGTGGCCCTCCGTGCCTCCTTGGTTCCTGCCAGCGCCCGCACTCTGTCTCCCCTGCGGTGGCAGCACGGAAAGCTCTCGCTCTTCCTCCTCCTTTGCCAGCGCTTTCATCGCAGCGAAACGCAACGCTCAGCTGCACTTGCCTTGCCTCCCGACGCTATGACTACGTTTTCCCGAGCTCGCTCTCCCTTTCGGCACAGACCAGCTTCCCGAAGCGCAAACGTCCCCGTCCAGCCGTTTCTCCCACAGCAAAGGTGACGGCAGCACGGAAAGCTGCTGCCGCTGCTCCCTCGCCTTCCCTCACCACCGCGTTCACGGCCAAAAGCACACTGGGGCTGCGTGCTCGCCCAGCTCCTAAAACTGCCCCCACTCTCCGACTCGCTGTCACGATCGGCAGAGCCCTGCTCCCGCACCGCAAGCGTCCAGCCCAGTTCCGCCACAGCGAGGGCGAAAGCACTCGGAGCTCTTGCTGCTCTTCAGCTTTGCTCGCCGCTTCATTCACAGCCAAACGCCACTGCGGCTGCGTGCTCAGCCCGGCTCCTAAAACTGCCCAAACTCTCTCTCACTGTCACGATCGGCAGAGCCCTGCCTCCCGCGCCGCAAACCTCCAGCCAGTTCTCCCACAGCGAAAGCGCTCAAAGCCCTGGCTGGCTCCTCGCCTTCCGTTGCGTGTTGTCGCACAGCCGAAGAGACAGCGGCGCTCCGCGCCTGCTTCTTTCCTGACGGTGCCCGCACTCGGACGCTGCGGTGGCAGCAGGGAGGAGCTCTCGCTCTGCCTCACCCCTTCCTGCGCCAGCGCTCTCACAGTGACACACGCGCAACGGTGAACTGCTCTCGCTTTTCCTTCGCGCACTCCCAATGCTCATTCTCAAGCTCCCTCTCAGCCTCGGCACACATCAGCTCCCGCGGTGCAAACGTCAGGCGATTTCTCCCACGTCGCAGGCCTTCGGGCACCTCAGGCTTAGTGCCGCTGCTGCTCCTCACCTTCTCTCGTTTGTCGTTTCACAGCCAAACACACAGTGGCCCTCCGTGCCTCCTTGGTTCCTGCCAGCGCCCGCACTCTGTCTCCCCTGCGGTGGCAGCACGGAAAGCTCTCGCTCTTCCTCCTCCTTTGCCAGCGCTTTCATCGCAGCGAAACGCAACGCTCAGCTGCACTTGCCTTGCCTCCCGACGCTATGACTACGTTTTCCCGAGCTCGCTCTCCCTTTCGGCACAGACCAGCTTCCCGAAGCGCAAACGTCCCCGTCCAGCCGTTTCTCCCACAGCAAAGGTGACGGCAGCACGGAAAGCTGCTGCCGCTGCTCCCTCGCCTTCCCTCACCACCGCGTTCACGGCCAAAAGCACACTGGGGCTGCGTGCTCGCCCAGCTCCTAAAACTGCCCCCACTCTCCGACTCGCTGTCACGATCGGCAGAGCCCTGCTCCCGCACCGCAAGCGTCCAGCCCAGTTCCGCCACAGCGAGGGCGAAAGCACTCGGAGCTCTTGCTGCTCTTCAGCTTTGCTCGCCGCTTCATTCACAGCCAAACGCCACTGCGGCTGCGTGCTCAGCCCGGCTCCTAAAACTGC
Organism: Pelecanus crispus; assembly: GCF_030463565.1. Lineage (NCBI taxonomy): Eukaryota > Metazoa > Chordata > Aves > Pelecaniformes > Pelecanidae > Pelecanus > Pelecanus crispus. The sequence goes on from NC_134655.1 coordinate 14,814,256, forward strand.
CCAAACTCTCTCTCACTGTCACGATCGGCAGAGCCCTGCCTCCCGCGCCGCAAACCTCCAGCCAGTTCTCCCACAGCGAAAGCGCTCAAAGCCCTGGCTGGCTCCTCGCCTTCCGTTGCGTGTTGTCGCACAGCCGAAGAGACAGCGGCGCTCCGCGCCTGCTTCTTTCCTGACGGTGCCCGCACTCGGACGCTGCGGTGGCAGCAGGGAGGAGCTCTCGCTCTGCCTCACCCCTTCCTGCGCCAGCGCTCTCACAGTGACACACGCGCAACGGTGAACTGCTCTCGCTTTTCCTTCGCGCACTCCCAATGCTCATTCTCAAGCTCCCTCTCAGCCTCGGCACACATCAGCTCCCGCGGTGCAAACGTCAGGCGATTTCTCCCACGTCGCAGGCCTTCGGGCACCTCAGGCTTAGTGCCGCTGCTGCTCCTCACCTTCTCTCGTTTGTCGTTTCACAGCCAAACACACAGTGGCCCTCCGTGCCTCCTTGGTTCCTGCCAGCGCCCGCACTCTGTCTCCCCTGCGGTGGCAGCACGGAAAGCTCTCGCTCTTCCTCCTCCTTTGCCAGCGCTTTCATCGCAGCGAAACGCAACGCTCAGCTGCACTTGCCTTGCCTCCCGACGCTATGACTACGTTTTCCCGAGCTCGCTCTCCCTTTCGGCACAGACCAGCTTCCCGAAGCGCAAACGTCCCCGTCCAGCCGTTTCTCCCACAGCAAAGGTGACGGCAGCACGGAAAGCTGCTGCCGCTGCTCCCTCGCCTTCCCTCACCACCGCGTTCACGGCCAAAAGCACACTGGGGCTGCGTGCTCGCCCAGCTCCTAAAACTGCCCCCACTCTCCGACTCGCTGTCACGATCGGCAGAGCCCTGCTCCCGCACCGCAAGCGTCCAGCCCAGTTCCGCCACAGCGAGGGCGAAAGCACTCGGAGCTCTTGCTGCTCTTCAGCTTTGCTCGCCGCTTCATTCACAGCCAAACGCCACTGCGGCTGCGTGCTCAGCCCGGCTCCTAAAACTGCCCAAACTCTCTCTCACTGTCACGATCGGCAGAGCCCTGCCTCCCGCGCCGCAAACCTCCAGCCAGTTCTCCCACAGCGAAAGCGCTCAAAGCCCTGGCTGGCTCCTCGCCTTCCGTTGCGTGTTGTCGCACAGCCGAAGAGACAGCGGCGCTCCGCGCCTGCTTCTTTCCTGACGGTGCCCGCACTCGGACGCTGCGGTGGCAGCAGGGAGGAGCTCTCGCTCTGCCTCACCCCTTCCTGCGCCAGCGCTCTCACAGTGACACACGCGCAACGGTGAACTGCTCTCGCTTTTCCTTCGCGCACTCCCAATGCTCATTCTCAAGCTCCCTCTCAGCCTCGGCACACATCAGCTCCCGCGGTGCAAACGTCAGGCGATTTCTCCCACGTCGCAGGCCTTCGGGCACCTCAGGCTTAGTGCCGCTGCTGCTCCTCACCTTCTCTCGTTTGTCGTTTCACAGCCAAACACACAGTGGCCCTCCGTGCCTCCTTGGTTCCTGCCAGCGCCCGCACTCTGTCTCCCCTGCGGTGGCAGCACGGAAAGCTCTCGCTCTTCCTCCTCCTTTGCCAGCGCTTTCATCGCAGCGAAACGCAACGCTCAGCTGCACTTGCCTTGCCTCCCGACGCTATGACTACGTTTTCCCGAGCTCGCTCTCCCTTTCGGCACAGACCAGCTTCCCGAAGCGCAAACGTCCCCGTCCAGCCGTTTCTCCCACAGCAAAGGTGACGGCAGCACGGAAAGCTGCTGCCGCTGCTCCCTCGCCTTCCCTCACCACCGCGTTCACGGCCAAAAGCACACTGGGGCTGCGTGCTCGCCCAGCTCCTAAAACTGCCCCCACTCTCCGACTCGCTGTCACGATCGGCAGAGCCCTGCTCCCGCACCGCAAGCGTCCAGCCCAGTTCCGCCACAGCGAGGGCGAAAGCACTCGGAGCTCTTGCTGCTCTTCAGCTTTGCTCGCCGCTTCATTCACAGCCAAACGCCACTGCGGCTGCGTGCTCAGCCCGGCTCCTAAAACTGCCCAAACTCTCTCTCACTGTCACGATCGGCAGAGCCCTGCCTCCCGCGCCGCAAACCTCCAGCCAGTTCTCCCACAGCGAAAGCGCTCAAAGCCCTGGCTGGCTCCTCGCCTTCCGTTGCGTGTTGTCGCACAGCCGAAGAGACAGCGGCGCTCCGCGCCTGCTTCTTTCCTGACGGTGCCCGCACTCGGACGCTGCGGTGGCAGCAGGGAGGAGCTCTCGCTCTGCCTCACCCCTTCCTGCGCCAGCGCTCTCACAGTGACACACGCGCAACGGTGAACTGCTCTCGCTTTTCCTTCGCGCACTCCCAATGCTCATTCTCAAGCTCCCTCTCAGCCTCGGCACACATCAGCTCCCGCGGTGCAAACGTCAGGCGATTTCTCCCACGTCGCAGGCCTTCGGGCACCTCAGGCTTAGTGCCGCTGCTGCTCCTCACCTTCTCTCGTTTGTCGTTTCACAGCCAAACACACAGTGGCCCTCCGTGCCTCCTTGGTTCCTGCCAGCGCCCGCACTCTGTCTCCCCTGCGGTGGCAGCACGGAAAGCTCTCGCTCTTCCTCCTCCTTTGCCAGCGCTTTCATCGCAGCGAAACGCAACGCTCAGCTGCACTTGCCTTGCCTCCCGACGCTATGACTACGTTTTCCCGAGCTCGCTCTCCCTTTCGGCACAGACCAGCTTCCCGAAGCGCAAACGTCCCCGTCCAGCCGTTTCTCCCACAGCAAAGGTGACGGCAGCACGGAAAGCTGCTGCCGCTGCTCCCTCGCCTTCCCTCACCACCGCGTTCACGGCCAAAAGCACACTGGGGCTGCGTGCTCGCCCAGCTCCTAAAACTGCCCCCACTCTCCGACTCGCTGTCACGATCGGCAGAGCCCTGCTCCCGCACCGCAAGCGTCCAGCCCAGTTCCGCCACAGCGAGGGCGAAAGCACTCGGAGCTCTTGCTGCTCTTCAGCTTTGCTCGCCGCTTCATTCACAGCCAAACGCCACTGCGGCTGCGTGCTCAGCCCGGCTCCTAAAACTGCCCAAACTCTCTCTCACTGTCACGATCGGCAGAGCCCTGCCTCCCGCGCCGCAAACCTCCAGCCAGTTCTCCCACAGCGAAAGCGCTCAAAGCCCTGGCTGGCTCCTCGCCTTCCGTTGCGTGTTGTCGCACAGCCGAAGAGACAGCGGCGCTCCGCGCCTGCTTCTTTCCTGACGGTGCCCGCACTCGGACGCTGCGGTGGCAGCAGGGAGGAGCTCTCGCTCTGCCTCACCCCTTCCTGCGCCAGCGCTCTCACAGTGACACACGCGCAACGGTGAACTGCTCTCGCTTTTCCTTCGCGCACTCCCAATGCTCATTCTCAAGCTCCCTCTCAGCCTCGGCACACATCAGCTCCCGCGGTGCAAACGTCAGGCGATTTCTCCCACGTCGCAGGCCTTCGGGCACCTCAGGCTTAGTGCCGCTGCTGCTCCTCACCTTCTCTCGTTTGTCGTTTCACAGCCAAACACACAGTGGCCCTCCGTGCCTCCTTGGTTCCTGCCAGCGCCCGCACTCTGTCTCCCCTGCGGTGGCAGCACGGAAAGCTCTCGCTCTTCCTCCTCCTTTGCCAGCGCTTTCATCGCAGCGAAACGCAACGCTCAGCTGCACTTGCCTTGCCTCCCGACGCTATGACTACGTTTTCCCGAGCTCGCTCTCCCTTTCGGCACAGACCAGCTTCCCGAAGCGCAAACGTCCCCGTCCAGCCGTTTCTCCCACAGCAAAGGTGACGGCAGCACGGAAAGCTGCTGCCGCTGCTCCCTCGCCTTCCCTCACCACCGCGTTCACGGCCAAAAGCACACTGGGGCTGCGTGCTCGCCCAGCTCCTAAAACTGCCCCCACTCTCCGACTCGCTGTCACGATCGGCAGAGCCCTGCTCCCGCACCGCAAGCGTCCAGCCCAGTTCCGCCACAGCGAGGGCGAAAGCACTCGGAGCTCTTGCTGCTCTTCAGCTTTGCTCGCCGCTTCATTCACAGCCAAACGCCACTGCGGCTGCGTGCTCAGCCCGGCTCCTAAAACTGCCCAAACTCTCTCTCACTGTCACGATCGGCAGAGCCCTGCCTCCCGCGCCGCAAACCTCCAGCCAGTTCTCCCACAGCGAAAGCGCTCAAAGCCCTGGCTGGCTCCTCGCCTTCCGTTGCGTGTTGTCGCACAGCCGAAGAGACAGCGGCGCTCCGCGCCTGCTTCTTTCCTGACGGTGCCCGCACTCGGACGCTGCGGTGGCAGCAGGGAGGAGCTCTCGCTCTGCCTCACCCCTTCCTGCGCCAGCGCTCTCACAGTGACACACGCGCAACGGTGAACTGCTCTCGCTTTTCCTTCGCGCACTCCCAATGCTCATTCTCAAGCTCCCTCTCAGCCTCGGCACACATCAGCTCCCGCGGTGCAAACGTCAGGCGATTTCTCCCACGTCGCAGGCCTTCGGGCACCTCAGGCTTAGTGCCGCTGCTGCTCCTCACCTTCTCTCGTTTGTCGTTTCACAGCCAAACACACAGTGGCCCTCCGTGCCTCCTTGGTTCCTGCCAGCGCCCGCACTCTGTCTCCCCTGCGGTGGCAGCACGGAAAGCTCTCGCTCTTCCTCCTCCTTTGCCAGCGCTTTCATCGCAGCGAAACGCAACGCTCAGCTGCACTTGCCTTGCCTCCCGACGCTATGACTACGTTTTCCCGAGCTCGCTCTCCCTTTCGGCACAGACCAGCTTCCCGAAGCGCAAACGTCCCCGTCCAGCCGTTTCTCCCACAGCAAAGGTGACGGCAGCACGGAAAGCTGCTGCCGCTGCTCCCTCGCCTTCCCTCACCACCGCGTTCACGGCCAAAAGCACACTGGGGCTGCGTGCTCGCCCAGCTCCTAAAACTGCCCCCACTCTCCGACTCGCTGTCACGATCGGCAGAGCCCTGCTCCCGCACCGCAAGCGTCCAGCCCAGTTCCGCCACAGCGAGGGCGAAAGCACTCGGAGCTCTTGCTGCTCTTCAGCTTTGCTCGCCGCTTCATTCACAGCCAAACGCCACTGCGGCTGCGTGCTCAGCCCGGCTCCTAAAACTGCCCAAACTCTCTCTCACTGTCACGATCGGCAGAGCCCTGCCTCCCGCGCCGCAAACCTCCAGCCAGTTCTCCCACAGCGAAAGCGCTCAAAGCCCTGGCTGGCTCCTCGCCTTCCGTTGCGTGTTGTCGCACAGCCGAAGAGACAGCGGCGCTCCGCGCCTGCTTCTTTCCTGACGGTGCCCGCACTCGGACGCTGCGGTGGCAGCAGGGAGGAGCTCTCGCTCTGCCTCACCCCTTCCTGCGCCAGCGCTCTCACAGTGACACACGCGCAACGGTGAACTGCTCTCGCTTTTCCTTCGCGCACTCCCAATGCTCATTCTCAAGCTCCCTCTCAGCCTCGGCACACATCAGCTCCCGCGGTGCAAACGTCAGGCGATTTCTCCCACGTCGCAGGCCTTCGGGCACCTCAGGCTTAGTGCCGCTGCTGCTCCTCACCTTCTCTCGTTTGTCGTTTCACAGCCAAACACACAGTGGCCCTCCGTGCCTCCTTGGTTCCTGCCAGCGCCCGCACTCTGTCTCCCCTGCGGTGGCAGCACGGAAAGCTCTCGCTCTTCCTCCTCCTTTGCCAGCGCTTTCATCGCAGCGAAACGCAACGCTCAGCTGCACTTGCCTTGCCTCCCGACGCTATGACTACGTTTTCCCGAGCTCGCTCTCCCTTTCGGCACAGACCAGCTTCCCGAAGCGCAAACGTCCCCGTCCAGCCGTTTCTCCCACAGCAAAGGTGACGGCAGCACGGAAAGCTGCTGCCGCTGCTCCCTCGCCTTCCCTCACCACCGCGTTCACGGCCAAAAGCACACTGGGGCTGCGTGCTCGCCCAGCTCCTAAAACTGCCCCCACTCTCCGACTCGCTGTCACGATCGGCAGAGCCCTGCTCCCGCACCGCAAGCGTCCAGCCCAGTTCCGCCACAGCGAGGGCGAAAGCACTCGGAGCTCTTGCTGCTCTTCAGCTTTGCTCGCCGCTTCATTCACAGCCAAACGCCACTGCGGCTGCGTGCTCAGCCCGGCTCCTAAAACTGCCCAAACTCTCTCTCACTGTCACGATCGGCAGAGCCCTGCCTCCCGCGCCGCAAACCTCCAGCCAGTTCTCCCACAGCGAAAGCGCTCAAAGCCCTGGCTGGCTCCTCGCCTTCCGTTGCGTGTTGTCGCACAGCCGAAGAGACAGCGGCGCTCCGCGCCTGCTTCTTTCCTGACGGTGCCCGCACTCGGACGCTGCGGTGGCAGCAGGGAGGAGCTCTCGCTCTGCCTCACCCCTTCCTGCGCCAGCGCTCTCACAGTGACACACGCGCAACGGTGAACTGCTCTCGCTTTTCCTTCGCGCACTCCCAATGCTCATTCTCAAGCTCCCTCTCAGCCTCGGCACACATCAGCTCCCGCGGTGCAAACGTCAGGCGATTTCTCCCACGTCGCAGGCCTTCGGGCACCTCAGGCTTAGTGCCGCTGCTGCTCCTCACCTTCTCTCGTTTGTCGTTTCACAGCCAAACACACAGTGGCCCTCCGTGCCTCCTTGGTTCCTGCCAGCGCCCGCACTCTGTCTCCCCTGCGGTGGCAGCACGGAAAGCTCTCGCTCTTCCTCCTCCTTTGCCAGCGCTTTCATCGCAGCGAAACGCAACGCTCAGCTGCACTTGCCTTGCCTCCCGACGCTATGACTACGTTTTCCCGAGCTCGCTCTCCCTTTCGGCACAGACCAGCTTCCCGAAGCGCAAACGTCCCCGTCCAGCCGTTTCTCCCACAGCAAAGGTGACGGCAGCACGGAAAGCTGCTGCCGCTGCTCCCTCGCCTTCCCTCACCACCGCGTTCACGGCCAAAAGCACACTGGGGCTGCGTGCTCGCCCAGCTCCTAAAACTGCCCCCACTCTCCGACTCGCTGTCACGATCGGCAGAGCCCTGCTCCCGCACCGCAAGCGTCCAGCCCAGTTCCGCCACAGCGAGGGCGAAAGCACTCGGAGCTCTTGCTGCTCTTCAGCTTTGCTCGCCGCTTCATTCACAGCCAAACGCCACTGCGGCTGCGTGCTCAGCCCGGCTCCTAAAACTGCCCAAACTCTCTCTCACTGTCACGATCGGCAGAGCCCTGCCTCCCGCGCCGCAAACCTCCAGCCAGTTCTCCCACAGCGAAAGCGCTCAAAGCCCTGGCTGGCTCCTCGCCTTCCGTTGCGTGTTGTCGCACAGCCGAAGAGACAGCGGCGCTCCGCGCCTGCTTCTTTCCTGACGGTGCCCGCACTCGGACGCTGCGGTGGCAGCAGGGAGGAGCTCTCGCTCTGCCTCACCCCTTCCTGCGCCAGCGCTCTCACAGTGACACACGCGCAACGGTGAACTGCTCTCGCTTTTCCTTCGCGCACTCCCAATGCTCATTCTCAAGCTCCCTCTCAGCCTCGGCACACATCAGCTCCCGCGGTGCAAACGTCAGGCGATTTCTCCCACGTCGCAGGCCTTCGGGCACCTCAGGCTTAGTGCCGCTGCTGCTCCTCACCTTCTCTCGTTTGTCGTTTCACAGCCAAACACACAGTGGCCCTCCGTGCCTCCTTGGTTCCTGCCAGCGCCCGCACTCTGTCTCCCCTGCGGTGGCAGCACGGAAAGCTCTCGCTCTTCCTCCTCCTTTGCCAGCGCTTTCATCGCAGCGAAACGCAACGCTCAGCTGCACTTGCCTTGCCTCCCGACGCTATGACTACGTTTTCCCGAGCTCGCTCTCCCTTTCGGCACAGACCAGCTTCCCGAAGCGCAAACGTCCCCGTCCAGCCGTTTCTCCCACAGCAAAGGTGACGGCAGCACGGAAAGCTGCTGCCGCTGCTCCCTCGCCTTCCCTCACCACCGCGTTCACGGCCAAAAGCACACTGGGGCTGCGTGCTCGCCCAGCTCCTAAAACTGCCCCCACTCTCCGACTCGCTGTCACGATCGGCAGAGCCCTGCTCCCGCACCGCAAGCGTCCAGCCCAGTTCCGCCACAGCGAGGGCGAAAGCACTCGGAGCTCTTGCTGCTCTTCAGCTTTGCTCGCCGCTTCATTCACAGCCAAACGCCACTGCGGCTGCGTGCTCAGCCCGGCTCCTAAAACTGCCCAAACTCTCTCTCACTGTCACGATCGGCAGAGCCCTGCCTCCCGCGCCGCAAACCTCCAGCCAGTTCTCCCACAGCGAAAGCGCTCAAAGCCCTGGCTGGCTCCTCGCCTTCCGTTGCGTGTTGTCGCACAGCCGAAGAGACAGCGGCGCTCCGCGCCTGCTTCTTTCCTGACGGTGCCCGCACTCGGACGCTGCGGTGGCAGCAGGGAGGAGCTCTCGCTCTGCCTCACCCCTTCCTGCGCCAGCGCTCTCACAGTGACACACGCGCAACGGTGAACTGCTCTCGCTTTTCCTTCGCGCACTCCCAATGCTCATTCTCAAGCTCCCTCTCAGCCTCGGCACACATCAGCTCCCGCGGTGCAAACGTCAGGCGATTTCTCCCACGTCGCAGGCCTTCGGGCACCTCAGGCTTAGTGCCGCTGCTGCTCCTCACCTTCTCTCGTTTGTCGTTTCACAGCCAAACACACAGTGGCCCTCCGTGCCTCCTTGGTTCCTGCCAGCGCCCGCACTCTGTCTCCCCTGCGGTGGCAGCACGGAAAGCTCTCGCTCTTCCTCCTCCTTTGCCAGCGCTTTCATCGCAGCGAAACGCAACGCTCAGCTGCACTTGCCTTGCCTCCCGACGCTATGACTACGTTTTCCCGAGCTCGCTCTCCCTTTCGGCACAGACCAGCTTCCCGAAGCGCAAACGTCCCCGTCCAGCCGTTTCTCCCACAGCAAAGGTGACGGCAGCACGGAAAGCTGCTGCCGCTGCTCCCTCGCCTTCCCTCACCACCGCGTTCACGGCCAAAAGCACACTGGGGCTGCGTGCTCGCCCAGCTCCTAAAACTGCCCCCACTCTCCGACTCGCTGTCACGATCGGCAGAGCCCTGCTCCCGCACCGCAAGCGTCCAGCCCAGTTCCGCCACAGCGAGGGCGAAAGCACTCGGAGCTCTTGCTGCTCTTCAGCTTTGCTCGCCGCTTCATTCACAGCCAAACGCCACTGCGGCTGCGTGCTCAGCCCGGCTCCTAAAACTGCCCAAACTCTCTCTCACTGTCACGATCGGCAGAGCCCTGCCTCCCGCGCCGCAAACCTCCAGCCAGTTCTCCCACAGCGAAAGCGCTCAAAGCCCTGGCTGGCTCCTCGCCTTCCGTTGCGTGTTGTCGCACAGCCGAAGAGACAGCGGCGCTCCGCGCCTGCTTCTTTCCTGACGGTGCCCGCACTCGGACGCTGCGGTGGCAGCAGGGAGGAGCTCTCGCTCTGCCTCACCCCTTCCTGCGCCAGCGCTCTCACAGTGACACACGCGCAACGGTGAACTGCTCTCGCTTTTCCTTCGCGCACTCCCAATGCTCATTCTCAAGCTCCCTCTCAGCCTCGGCACACATCAGCTCCCGCGGTGCAAACGTCAGGCGATTTCTCCCACGTCGCAGGCCTTCGGGCACCTCAGGCTTAGTGCCGCTGCTGCTCCTCACCTTCTCTCGTTTGTCGTTTCACAGCCAAACACACAGTGGCCCTCCGTGCCTCCTTGGTTCCTGCCAGCGCCCGCACTCTGTCTCCCCTGCGGTGGCAGCACGGAAAGCTCTCGCTCTTCCTCCTCCTTTGCCAGCGCTTTCATCGCAGCGAAACGCAACGCTCAGCTGCACTTGCCTTGCCTCCCGACGCTATGACTACGTTTTCCCGAGCTCGCTCTCCCTTTCGGCACAGACCAGCTTCCCGAAGCGCAAACGTCCCCGTCCAGCCGTTTCTCCCACAGCAAAGGTGACGGCAGCACGGAAAGCTGCTGCCGCTGCTCCCTCGCCTTCCCTCACCACCGCGTTCACGGCCAAAAGCACACTGGGGCTGCGTGCTCGCCCAGCTCCTAAAACTGCCCCCACTCTCCGACTCGCTGTCACGATCGGCAGAGCCCTGCTCCCGCACCGCAAGCGTCCAGCCCAGTTCCGCCACAGCGAGGGCGAAAGCACTCGGAGCTCTTGCTGCTCTTCAGCTTTGCTCGCCGCTTCATTCACAGCCAAACGCCACTGCGGCTGCGTGCTCAGCCCGGCTCCTAAAACTGCCCAAACTCTCTCTCACTGTCACGATCGGCAGAGCCCTGCCTCCCGCGCCGCAAACCTCCAGCCAGTTCTCCCACAGCGAAAGCGCTCAAAGCCCTGGCTGGCTCCTCGCCTTCCGTTGCGTGTTGTCGCACAGCCGAAGAGACAGCGGCGCTCCGCGCCTGCTTCTTTCCTGACGGTGCCCGCACTCGGACGCTGCGGTGGCAGCAGGGAGGAGCTCTCGCTCTGCCTCACCCCTTCCTGCGCCAGCGCTCTCACAGTGACACACGCGCAACGGTGAACTGCTCTCGCTTTTCCTTCGCGCACTCCCAATGCTCATTCTCAAGCTCCCTCTCAGCCTCGGCACACATCAGCTCCCGCGGTGCAAACGTCAGGCGATTTCTCCCACGTCGCAGGCCTTCGGGCACCTCAGGCTTAGTGCCGCTGCTGCTCCTCACCTTCTCTCGTTTGTCGTTTCACAGCCAAACACACAGTGGCCCTCCGTGCCTCCTTGGTTCCTGCCAGCGCCCGCACTCTGTCTCCCCTGCGGTGGCAGCACGGAAAGCTCTCGCTCTTCCTCCTCCTTTGCCAGCGCTTTCATCGCAGCGAAACGCAACGCTCAGCTGCACTTGCCTTGCCTCCCGACGCTATGACTACGTTTTCCCGAGCTCGCTCTCCCTTTCGGCACAGACCAGCTTCCCGAAGCGCAAACGTCCCCGTCCAGCCGTTTCTCCCACAGCAAAGGTGACGGCAGCACGGAAAGCTGCTGCCGCTGCTCCCTCGCCTTCCCTCACCACCGCGTTCACGGCCAAAAGCACACTGGGGCTGCGTGCTCGCCCAGCTCCTAAAACTGCCCCCACTCTCCGACTCGCTGTCACGATCGGCAGAGCCCTGCTCCCGCACCGCAAGCGTCCAGCCCAGTTCCGCCACAGCGAGGGCGAAAGCACTCGGAGCTCTTGCTGCTCTTCAGCTTTGCTCGCCGCTTCATTCACAGCCAAACGCCACTGCGGCTGCGTGCTCAGCCCGGCTCCTAAAACTGCCCAAACTCTCTCTCACTGTCACGATCGGCAGAGCCCTGCCTCCCGCGCCGCAAACCTCCAGCCAGTTCTCCCACAGCGAAAGCGCTCAAAGCCCTGGCTGGCTCCTCGCCTTCCGTTGCGTGTTGTCGCACAGCCGAAGAGACAGCGGCGCTCCGCGCCTGCTTCTTTCCTGACGGTGCCCGCACTCGGACGCTGCGGTGGCAGCAGGGAGGAGCTCTCGCTCTGCCTCACCCCTTCCTGCGCCAGCGCTCTCACAGTGACACACGCGCAACGGTGAACTGCTCTCGCTTTTCCTTCGCGCACTCCCAATGCTCATTCTCAAGCTCCCTCTCAGCCTCGGCACACATCAGCTCCCGCGGTGCAAACGTCAGGCGATTTCTCCCACGTCGCAGGCCTTCGGGCACCTCAGGCTTAGTGCCGCTGCTGCTCCTCACCTTCTCTCGTTTGTCGTTTCACAGCCAAACACACAGTGGCCCTCCGTGCCTCCTTGGTTCCTGCCAGCGCCCGCACTCTGTCTCCCCTGCGGTGGCAGCACGGAAAGCTCTCGCTCTTCCTCCTCCTTTGCCAGCGCTTTCATCGCAGCGAAACGCAACGCTCAGCTGCACTTGCCTTGCCTCCCGACGCTATGACTACGTTTTCCCGAGCTCGCTCTCCCTTTCGGCACAGACCAGCTTCCCGAAGCGCAAACGTCCCCGTCCAGCCGTTCTCTCCCACAGCAAAGGTGACGGCAGCACGGAAAGCTGCTGCCGCTGCTCCCTCGCCTTCCCTCACCACCGCGTTCACGGCCAAAAGCACACTGGGGCTGCGTGCTCGCCCAGCTCCTAAAACTGCCCCCACTCTCCGACTCGCTGTCACGATCGGCAGAGCCCTGCTCCCGCACCGCAAGCGTCCAGCCCAGTTCCGCCACAGCGAGGGCGAAAGCACTCGGAGCTCTTGCTGCTCTTCAGCTTTGCTCGCCGCTTCATTCACAGCCAAACGCCACTGCGGCTGCGTGCTCAGCCCGGCTCCTAAAACTGCCCAAACTCTCTCTCACTGTCACGATCGGCAGAGCCCTGCCTCCCGCGCCGCAAACCTCCAGCCAGTTCTCCCACAGCGAAAGCGCTCAAAGCCCTGGCTGGCTCCTCGCCTTCCGTTGCGTGTTGTCGCACAGCCGAAGAGACAGCGGCGCTCCGCGCCTGCTTCTTTCCTGACGGTGCCCGCACTCGGACGCTGCGGTGGCAGCAGGGAGGAGCTCTCGCTCTGCCTCACCCCTTCCTGCGCCAGCGCTCTCACAGTGACACACGCGCAACGGTGAACTGCTCTCGCTTTTCCTTCGCGCACTCCCAATGCTCATTCTCAAGCTCCCTCTCAGCCTCGGCACACATCAGCTCCCGCGGTGCAAACGTCAGGCGATTTCTCCCACGTCGCAGGCCTTCGGGCACCTCAGGCTTAGTGCCGCTGCTGCTCCTCACCTTCTCTCGTTTGTCGTTTCACAGCCAAACACACAGTGGCCCTCCGTGCCTCCTTGGTTCCTGCCAGCGCCCGCACTCTGTCTCCCCTGCGGTGGCAGCACGGAAAGCTCTCGCTCTTCCTCCTCCTTTGCCAGCGCTTTCATCGCAGCGAAACGCAACGCTCAGCTGCACTTGCCTTGCCTCCCGACGCTATGACTACGTTTTCCCGAGCTCGCTCTCCCTTTCGGCACAGACCAGCTTCCCGAAGCGCAAACGTCCCCGTCCAGCCGTTTCTCCCACAGCAAAGGTGACGGCAGCACGGAAAGCTGCTGCCGCTGCTCCCTCGCCTTCCCTCACCACCGCGTTCACGGCCAAAAGCACACTGGGGCTGCGTGCTCGCCCAGCTCCTAAAACTGCCCCCACTCTCCGACTCGCTGTCACGATCGGCAGAGCCCTGCTCCCGCACCGCAAGCGTCCAGCCCAGTTCCGCCACAGCGAGGGCGAAAGCACTCGGAGCTCTTGCTGCTCTTCAGCTTTGCTCGCCGCTTCATTCACAGCCAAACGCCACTGCGGCTGCGTGCTCAGCCCGGCTCCTAAAACTGCCCAAACTCTCTCTCACTGTCACGATCGGCAGAGCCCTGCCTCCCGCGCCGCAAACCTCCAGCCAGTTCTCCCACAGCGAAAGCGCTCAAAGCCCTGGCTGGCTCCTCGCCTTCCGTTGCGTGTTGTCGCACAGCCGAAGAGACAGCGGCGCTCCGCGCCTGCTTCTTTCCTGACGGTGCCCGCACTCGGACGCTGCGGTGGCAGCAGGGAGGAGCTCTCGCTCTGCCTCACCCCTTCCTGCGCCAGCGCTCTCACAGTGACACACGCGCAACGGTGAACTGCTCTCGCTTTTCCTTCGCGCACTCCCAATGCTCATTCTCAAGCTCCCTCTCAGCCTCGGCACACATCAGCTCCCGCGGTGCAAACGTCAGGCGATTTCTCCCACGTCGCAGGCCTTCGGGCACCTCAGGCTTAGTGCCGCTGCTGCTCCTCACCTTCTCTCGTTTGTCGTTTCACAGCCAAACACACAGTGGCCCTCCGTGCCTCCTTGGTTCCTGCCAGCGCCCGCACTCTGTCTCCCCTGCGGTGGCAGCACGGAAAGCTCTCGCTCTTCCTCCTCCTTTGCCAGCGCTTTCATCGCAGCGAAACGCAACGCTCAGCTGCACTTGCCTTGCCTCCCGACGCTATGACTACGTTTTCCCGAGCTCGCTCTCCCTTTCGGCACAGACCAGCTTCCCGAAGCGCAAACGTCCCCGTCCAGCCGTTTCTCCCACAGCAAAGGTGACGGCAGCACGGAAAGCTGCTGCCGCTGCTCCCTCGCCTTCCCTCACCACCGCGTTCACGGCCAAAAGCACACTGGGGCTGCGTGCTCGCCCAGCTCCTAAAACTGCCCCCACTCTCCGACTCGCTGTCACGATCGGCAGAGCCCTGCTCCCGCACCGCAAGCGTCCAGCCCAGTTCCGCCACAGCGAGGGCGAAAGCACTCGGAGCTCTTGCTGCTCTTCAGCTTTGCTCGCCGCTTCATTCACAGCCAAACGCCACTGCGGCTGCGTGCTCAGCCCGGCTCCTAAAACTGCCCAAACTCTCTCTCACTGTCACGATCGGCAGAGCCCTGCCTCCCGCGCCGCAAACCTCCAGCCAGTTCTCCCACAGCGAAAGCGCTCAAAGCCCTGGCTGGCTCCTCGCCTTCCGTTGCGTGTTGTCGCACAGCCGAAGAGACAGCGGCGCTCCGCGCCTGCTTCTTTCCTGACGGTGCCCGCACTCGGACGCTGCGGTGGCAGCAGGGAGGAGCTCTCGCTCTGCCTCACCCCTTCCTGCGCCAGCGCTCTCACAGTGACACACGCGCAACGGTGAACTGCTCTCGCTTTTCCTTCGCGCACTCCCAATGCTCATTCTCAAGCTCCCTCTCAGCCTCGGCACACATCAGCTCCCGCGGTGCAAACGTCAGGCGATTTCTCCCACGTCGCAGGCCTTCGGGCACCTCAGGCTTAGTGCCGCTGCTGCTCCTCACCTTCTCTCGTTTGTCGTTTCACAGCCAAACACACAGTGGCCCTCCGTGCCTCCTTGGTTCCTGCCAGCGCCCGCACTCTGTCTCCCCTGCGGTGGCAGCACGGAAAGCTCTCGCTCTTCCTCCTCCTTTGCCAGCGCTTTCATCGCAGCGAAACGCAACGCTCAGCTGCACTTGCCTTGCCTCCCGACGCTATGACTACGTTTTCCCGAGCTCGCTCTCCCTTTCGGCACAGACCAGCTTCCCGAAGCGCAAACGTCCCCGTCCAGCCGTTTCTCCCACAGCAAAGGTGACGGCAGCACGGAAAGCTGCTGCCGCTGCTCCCTCGCCTTCCCTCACCACCGCGTTCACGGCCAAAAGCACACTGGGGCTGCGTGCTCGCCCAGCTCCTAAAACTGCCCCCACTCTCCGACTCGCTGTCACGATCGGCAGAGCCCTGCTCCCGCACCGCAAGCGTCCAGCCCAGTTCCGCCACAGCGAGGGCGAAAGCACTCGGAGCTCTTGCTGCTCTTCAGCTTTGCTCGCCGCTTCATTCACAGCCAAACGCCACTGCGGCTGCGTGCTCAGCCCGGCTCCTAAAACTGCCCAAACTCTCTCTCACTGTCACGATCGGCAGAGCCCTGCCTCCCGCGCCGCAAACCTCCAGCCAGTTCTCCCACAGCGAAAGCGCTCAAAGCCCTGGCTGGCTCCTCGCCTTCCGTTGCGTGTTGTCGCACAGCCGAAGAGACAGCGGCGCTCCGCGCCTGCTTCTTTCCTGACGGTGCCCGCACTCGGACGCTGCGGTGGCAGCAGGGAGGAGCTCTCGCTCTGCCTCACCCCTTCCTGCGCCAGCGCTCTCACAGTGACACACGCGCAACGGTGAACTGCTCTCGCTTTTCCTTCGCGCACTCCCAATGCTCATTCTCAAGCTCCCTCTCAGCCTCGGCACACATCAGCTCCCGCGGTGCAAACGTCAGGCGATTTCTCCCACGTCGCAGGCCTTCGGGCACCTCAGGCTTAGTGCCGCTGCTGCTCCTCACCTTCTCTCGTTTGTCGTTTCACAGCCAAACACACAGTGGCCCTCCGTGCCTCCTTGGTTCCTGCCAGCGCCCGCACTCTGTCTCCCCTGCGGTGGCAGCACGGAAAGCTCTCGCTCTTCCTCCTCCTTTGCCAGCGCTTTCATCGCAGCGAAACGCAACGCTCAGCTGCACTTGCCTTGCCTCCCGACGCTATGACTACGTTTTCCCGAGCTCGCTCTCCCTTTCGGCACAGACCAGCTTCCCGAAGCGCAAACGTCCCCGTCCAGCCGTTTCTCCCACAGCAAAGGTGACGGCAGCACGGAAAGCTGCTGCCGCTGCTCCCTCGCCTTCCCTCACCACCGCGTTCACGGCCAAAAGCACACTGGGGCTGCGTGCTCGCCCAGCTCCTAAAACTGCCCCCACTCTCCGACTCGCTGTCACGATCGGCAGAGCCCTGCTCCCGCACCGCAAGCGTCCAGCCCAGTTCCGCCACAGCGAGGGCGAAAGCACTCGGAGCTCTTGCTGCTCTTCAGCTTTGCTCGCCGCTTCATTCACAGCCAAACGCCACTGCGGCTGCGTGCTCAGCCCGGCTCCTAAAACTGCCCAAACTCTCTCTCACTGTCACGATCGGCAGAGCCCTGCCTCCCGCGCCGCAAACCTCCAGCCAGTTCTCCCACAGCGAAAGCGCTCAAAGCCCTGGCTGGCTCCTCGCCTTCCGTTGCGTGTTGTCGCACAGCCGAAGAGACAGCGGCGCTCCGCGCCTGCTTCTTTCCTGACGGTGCCCGCACTCGGACGCTGCGGTGGCAGCAGGGAGGAGCTCTCGCTCTGCCTCACCCCTTCCTGCGCCAGCGCTCTCACAGTGACACACGCGCAACGGTGAACTGCTCTCGCTTTTCCTTCGCGCACTCCCAATGCTCATTCTCAAGCTCCCTCTCAGCCTCGGCACACATCAGCTCCCGCGGTGCAAACGTCAGGCGATTTCTCCCACGTCGCAGGCCTTCGGGCACCTCAGGCTTAGTGCCGCTGCTGCTCCTCACCTTCTCTCGTTTGTCGTTTCACAGCCAAACACACAGTGGCCCTCCGTGCCTCCTTGGTTCCTGCCAGCGCCCGCACTCTGTCTCCCCTGCGGTGGCAGCACGGAAAGCTCTCGCTCTTCCTCCTCCTTTGCCAGCGCTTTCATCGCAGCGAAACGCAACGCTCAGCTGCACTTGCCTTGCCTCCCGACGCTATGACTACGTTTTCCCGAGCTCGCTCTCCCTTTCGGCACAGACCAGCTTCCCGAAGCGCAAACGTCCCCGTCCAGCCGTTTCTCCCACAGCAAAGGTGACGGCAGCACGGAAAGCTGCTGCCGCTGCTCCCTCGCCTTCCCTCACCACCGCGTTCACGGCCAAAAGCACACTGGGGCTGCGTGCTCGCCCAGCTCCTAAAACTGCCCCCACTCTCCGACTCGCTGTCACGATCGGCAGAGCCCTGCTCCCGCACCGCAAGCGTCCAGCCCAGTTCCGCCACAGCGAGGGCGAAAGCACTCGGAGCTCTTGCTGCTCTTCAGCTTTGCTCGCCGCTTCATTCACAGCCAAACGCCACTGCGGCTGCGTGCTCAGCCCGGCTCCTAAAACTGCCCAAACTCTCTCTCACTGTCACGATCGGCAGAGCCCTGCCTCCCGCGCCGCAAACCTCCAGCCAGTTCTCCCACAGCGAAAGCGCTCAAAGCCCTGGCTGGCTCCTCGCCTTCCGTTGCGTGTTGTCGCACAGCCGAAGAGACAGCGGCGCTCCGCGCCTGCTTCTTTCCTGACGGTGCCCGCACTCGGACGCTGCGGTGGCAGCAGGGAGGAGCTCTCGCTCTGCCTCACCCCTTCCTGCGCCAGCGCTCTCACAGTGACACACGCGCAACGGTGAACTGCTCTCGCTTTTCCTTCGCGCACTCCCAATGCTCATTCTCAAGCTCCCTCTCAGCCTCGGCACACATCAGCTCCCGCGGTGCAAACGTCAGGCGATTTCTCCCACGTCGCAGGCCTTCGGGCACCTCAGGCTTAGTGCCGCTGCTGCTCCTCACCTTCTCTCGTTTGTCGTTTCACAGCCAAACACACGGTGGCCCTCCGTGCCTCCTTGGTTCCTGCCAGCGCCCGCACTCTGTCTCCCCTGCGGTGGCAGCACGGAAAGCTCTCGCTCTTCCTCCTCCTTTGCCAGCGCTTTCATCGCAGCGAAACGCAACGCTCAGCTGCACTTGCCTTGCCTCCCGACGCTATGACTACGTTTTCCCGAGCTCGCTCTCCCTTTCGGCACAGACCAGCTTCCCGAAGCGCAAACGTCCCCGTCCAGCCGTTTCTCCCACAGCAAAGGTGACGGCAGCACGGAAAGCTGCTGCCGCTGCTCCCTCGCCTTCCCTCACCACCGCGTTCACGGCCAAAAGCACACTGGGGCTGCGTGCTCGCCCAGCTCCTAAAACTGCCCCCACTCTCCGACTCGCTGTCACGATCGGCAGAGCCCTGCTCCCGCACCGCAAGCGTCCAGCCCAGTTCCGCCACAGCGAGGGCGAAAGCACTCGGAGCTCTTGCTGCTCTTCAGCTTTGCTCGCCGCTTCATTCACAGCCAAACGCCACTGCGGCTGCGTGCTCAGCCCGGCTCCTAAAACTGCCCAAACTCTCTCTCACTGTCACGATCGGCAGAGCCCTGCCTCCCGCGCCGCAAACCTCCAGCCAGTTCTCCCACAGCGAAAGCGCTCAAAGCCCTGGCTGGCTCCTCGCCTTCCGTTGCGTGTTGTCGCACAGCCGAAGAGACAGCGGCGCTCCGCGCCTGCTTCTTTCCTGACGGTGCCCGCACTCGGACGCTGCGGTGGCAGCAGGGAGGAGCTCTCGCTCTGCCTCACCCCTTCCTGCGCCAGCGCTCTCACAGTGACACACGCGCAACGGTGAACTGCTCTCGCTTTTCCTTCGCGCACTCCCAATGCTCATTCTCAAGCTCCCTCTCAGCCTCGGCACACATCAGCTCCCGCGGTGCAAACGTCAGGCGATTTCTCCCACGTCGCAGGCCTTCGGGCACCTCAGGCTTAGTGCCGCTGCTGCTCCTCACCTTCTCTCGTTTGTCGTTTCACAGCCAAACACACAGTGGCCCTCCGTGCCTCCTTGGTTCCTGCCAGCGCCCGCACTCTGTCTCCCCTGCGGTGGCAGCACGGAAAGCTCTCGCTCTTCCTCCTCCTTTGCCAGCGCTTTCATCGCAGCGAAACGCAACGCTCAGCTGCACTTGCCTTGCCTCCCGACGCTATGACTACGTTTTCCCGAGCTCGCTCTCCCTTTCGGCACAGACCAGCTTCCCGAAGCGCAAACGTCCCCGTCCAGCCGTTTCTCCCACAGCAAAGGTGACGGCAGCACGGAAAGCTGCTGCCGCTGCTCCCTCGCCTTCCCTCACCACCGCGTTCACGGCCAAAAGCACACTGGGGCTGCGTGCTCGCCCAGCTCCTAAAACTGCCCCCACTCTCCGACTCGCTGTCACGATCGGCAGAGCCCTGCTCCCGCACCGCAAGCGTCCAGCCCAGTTCCGCCACAGCGAGGGCGAAAGCACTCGGAGCTCTTGCTGCTCTTCAGCTTTGCTCGCCGCTTCATTCACAGCCAAACGCCACTGCGGCTGCGTGCTCAGCCCGGCTCCTAAAACTGCCCAAACTCTCTCTCACTGTCACGATCGGCAGAGCCCTGCCTCCCGCGCCGCAAACCTCCAGCCAGTTCTCCCACAGCGAAAGCGCTCAAAGCCCTGGCTGGCTCCTCGCCTTCCGTTGCGTGTTGTCGCACAGCCGAAGAGACAGCGGCGCTCCGCGCCTGCTTCTTTCCTGACGGTGCCCGCACTCGGACGCTGCGGTGGCAGCAGGGAGGAGCTCTCGCTCTGCCTCACCCCTTCCTGCGCCAGCGCTCTCACAGTGACACACGCGCAACGGTGAACTGCTCTCGCTTTTCCTTCGCGCACTCCCAATGCTCATTCTCAAGCTCCCTCTCAGCCTCGGCACACATCAGCTCCCGCGGTGCAAACGTCAGGCGATTTCTCCCACGTCGCAGGCCTTCGGGCACCTCAGGCTTAGTGCCGCTGCTGCTCCTCACCTTCTCTCGTTTGTCGTTTCACAGCCAAACACACGGTGGCCCTCCGTGCCTCCTTGGTTCCTGCCAGCGCCCGCACTCTGTCTCCCCTGCGGTGGCAGCACGGAAAGCTCTCGCTCTTCCTCCTCCTTTGCCAGCGCTTTCATCGCAGCGAAACGCAACGCTCAGCTGCACTTGCCTTGCCTCCCGACGCTATGACTACGTTTTCCCGAGCTCGCTCTCCCTTTCGGCACAGACCAGCTTCCCGAAGCGCAAACGTCCCCGTCCAGCCGTTTCTCCCACAGCAAAGGTGACGGCAGCACGGAAAGCTGCTGCCGCTGCTCCCTCGCCTTCCCTCACCACCGCGTTCACGGCCAAAAGCACACTGGGGCTGCGTGCTCGCCCAGCTCCTAAAACTGCCCCCACTCTCCGACTCGCTGTCACGATCGGCAGAGCCCTGCTCCCGCACCGCAAGCGTCCAGCCCAGTTCCGCCACAGCGAGGGCGAAAGCACTCGGAGCTCTTGCTGCTCTTCAGCTTTGCTCGCCGCTTCATTCACAGCCAAACGCCACTGCGGCTGCGTGCTCAGCCCGGCTCCTAAAACTGCCCAAACTCTCTCTCACTGTCACGATCGGCAGAGCCCTGCCTCCCGCGCCGCAAACCTCCAGCCAGTTCTCCCACAGCGAAAGCGCTCAAAGCCCTGGCTGGCTCCTCGCCTTCCGTTGCGTGTTGTCGCACAGCCGAAGAGACAGCGGCGCTCCGCGCCTGCTTCTTTCCTGACGGTGCCCGCACTCGGACGCTGCGGTGGCAGCAGGGAGGAGCTCTCGCTCTGCCTCACCCCTTCCTGCGCCAGCGCTCTCACAGTGACACACGCGCAACGGTGAACTGCTCTCGCTTTTCCTTCGCGCACTCCCAATGCTCATTCTCAAGCTCCCTCTCAGCCTCGGCACACATCAGCTCCCGCGGTGCAAACGTCAGGCGATTTCTCCCACGTCGCAGGCCTTCGGGCACCTCAGGCTTAGTGCCGCTGCTGCTCCTCACCTTCTCTCGTTTGTCGTTTCACAGCCAAACACACAGTGGCCCTCCGTGCCTCCTTGGTTCCTGCCAGCGCCCGCACTCTGTCTCCCCTGCGGTGGCAGCACGGAAAGCTCTCGCTCTTCCTCCTCCTTTGCCAGCGCTTTCATCGCAGCGAAACGCAACGCTCAGCTGCACTTGCCTTGCCTCCCGACGCTATGACTACGTTTTCCCGAGCTCGCTCTCCCTTTCGGCACAGACCAGCTTCCCGAAGCGCAAACGTCCCCGTCCAGCCGTTTCTCCCACAGCAAAGGTGACGGCAGCACGGAAAGCTGCTGCCGCTGCTCCCTCGCCTTCCCTCACCACCGCGTTCACGGCCAAAAGCACACTGGGGCTGCGTGCTCGCCCAGCTCCTAAAACTGCCCCCACTCTCCGACTCGCTGTCACGATCGGCAGAGCCCTGCTCCCGCACCGCAAGCGTCCAGCCCAGTTCCGCCACAGCGAGGGCGAAAGCACTCGGAGCTCTTGCTGCTCTTCAGCTTTGCTCGCCGCTTCATTCACAGCCAAACGCCACTGCGGCTGCGTGCTCAGCCCGGCTCCTAAAACTGCCCAAACTCTCTCTCACTGTCACGATCGGCAGAGCCCTGCCTCCCGCGCCGCAAACCTCCAGCCAGTTCTCCCACAGCGAAAGCGCTCAAAGCCCTGGCTGGCTCCTCGCCTTCCGTTGCGTGTTGTCGCACAGCCGAAGAGACAGCGGCGCTCCGCGCCTGCTTCTTTCCTGACGGTGCCCGCACTCGGACGCTGCGGTGGCAGCAGGGAGGAGCTCTCGCTCTGCCTCACCCCTTCCTGCGCCAGCGCTCTCACAGTGACACACGCGCAACGGTGAACTGCTCTCGCTTTTCCTTCGCGCACTCCCAATGCTCATTCTCAAGCTCCCTCTCAGCCTCGGCACACATCAGCTCCCGCGGTGCAAACGTCAGGCGATTTCTCCCACGTCGCAGGCCTTCGGGCACCTCAGGCTTAGTGCCGCTGCTGCTCCTCACCTTCTCTCGTTTGTCGTTTCACAGCCAAACACACAGTGGCCCTCCGTGCCTCCTTGGTTCCTGCCAGCGCCCGCACTCTGTCTCCCCTGCGGTGGCAGCACGGAAAGCTCTCGCTCTTCCTCCTCCTTTGCCAGCGCTTTCATCGCAGCGAAACGCAACGCTCAGCTGCACTTGCCTTGCCTCCCGACGCTATGACTACGTTTTCCCGAGCTCGCTCTCCCTTTCGGCACAGACCAGCTTCCCGAAGCGCAAACGTCCCCGTCCAGCCGTTTCTCCCACAGCAAAGGTGACGGCAGCACGGAAAGCTGCTGCCGCTGCTCCCTCGCCTTCCCTCACCACCGCGTTCACGGCCAAAAGCACACTGGGGCTGCGTGCTCGCCCAGCTCCTAAAACTGCCCCCACTCTCCGACTCGCTGTCACGATCGGCAGAGCCCTGCTCCCGCACCGCAAGCGTCCAGCCCAGTTCCGCCACAGCGAGGGCGAAAGCACTCGGAGCTCTTGCTGCTCTTCAGCTTTGCTCGCCGCTTCATTCACAGCCAAACGCCACTGCGGCTGCGTGCTCAGCCCGGCTCCTAAAACTGCCCAAACTCTCTCTCACTGTCACGATCGGCAGAGCCCTGCCTCCCGCGCCGCAAACCTCCAGCCAGTTCTCCCACAGCGAAAGCGCTCAAAGCCCTGGCTGGCTCCTCGCCTTCCGTTGCGTGTTGTCGCACAGCCGAAGAGACAGCGGCGCTCCGCGCCTGCTTCTTTCCTGACGGTGCCCGCACTCGGACGCTGCGGTGGCAGCAGGGAGGAGCTCTCGCTCTGCCTCACCCCTTCCTGCGCCAGCGCTCTCACAGTGACACACGCGCAACGGTGAACTGCTCTCGCTTTTCCTTCGCGCACTCCCAATGCTCATTCTCAAGCTCCCTCTCAGCCTCGGCACACATCAGCTCCCGCGGTGCAAACGTCAGGCGATTTCTCCCACGTCGCAGGCCTTCGGGCACCTCAGGCTTAGTGCCGCTGCTGCTCCTCACCTTCTCTCGTTTGTCGTTTCACAGCCAAACACACAGTGGCCCTCCGTGCCTCCTTGGTTCCTGCCAGCGCCCGCACTCTGTCTCCCCTGCGGTGGCAGCACGGAAAGCTCTCGCTCTTCCTCCTCCTTTGCCAGCGCTTTCATCGCAGCGAAACGCAACGCTCAGCTGCACTTGCCTTGCCTCCCGACGCTATGACTACGTTTTCCCGAGCTCGCTCTCCCTTTCGGCACAGACCAGCTTCCCGAAGCGCAAACGTCCCCGTCCAGCCGTTTCTCCCACAGCAAAGGTGACGGCAGCACGGAAAGCTGCTGCCGCTGCTCCCTCGCCTTCCCTCACCACCGCGTTCACGGCCAAAAGCACACTGGGGCTGCGTGCTCGCCCAGCTCCTAAAACTGCCCCCACTCTCCGACTCGCTGTCACGATCGGCAGAGCCCTGCTCCCGCACCGCAAGCGTCCAGCCCAGTTCCGCCACAGCGAGGGCGAAAGCACTCGGAGCTCTTGCTGCTCTTCAGCTTTGCTCGCCGCTTCATTCACAGCCAAACGCCACTGCGGCTGCGTGCTCAGCCCGGCTCCTAAAACTGCCCAAACTCTCTCTCACTGTCACGATCGGCAGAGCCCTGCCTCCCGCGCCGCAAACCTCCAGCCAGTTCTCCCACAGCGAAAGCGCTCAAAGCCCTGGCTGGCTCCTCGCCTTCCGTTGCGTGTTGTCGCACAGCCGAAGAGACAGCGGCGCTCCGCGCCTGCTTCTTTCCTGACGGTGCCCGCACTCGGACGCTGCGGTGGCAGCAGGGAGGAGCTCTCGCTCTGCCTCACCCCTTCCTGCGCCAGCGCTCTCACAGTGACACACGCGCAACGGTGAACTGCTCTCGCTTTTCCTTCGCGCACTCCCAATGCTCATTCTCAAGCTCCCTCTCAGCCTCGGCACACATCAGCTCCCGCGGTGCAAACGTCAGGCGATTTCTCCCACGTCGCAGGCCTTCGGGCACCTCAGGCTTAGTGCCGCTGCTGCTCCTCACCTTCTCTCGTTTGTCGTTTCACAGCCAAACACACAGTGGCCCTCCGTGCCTCCTTGGTTCCTGCCAGCGCCCGCACTCTGTCTCCCCTGCGGTGGCAGCACGGAAAGCTCTCGCTCTTCCTCCTCCTTTGCCAGCGCTTTCATCGCAGCGAAACGCAACGCTCAGCTGCACTTGCCTTGCCTCCCGACGCTATGACTACGTTTTCCCGAGCTCGCTCTCCCTTTCGGCACAGACCAGCTTCCCGAAGCGCAAACGTCCCCGTCCAGCCGTTTCTCCCACAGCAAAGGTGACGGCAGCACGGAAAGCTGCTGCCGCTGCTCCCTCGCCTTCCCTCACCACCGCGTTCACGGCCAAAAGCACACTGGGGCTGCGTGCTCGCCCAGCTCCTAAAACTGCCCCCACTCTCCGACTCGCTGTCACGATCGGCAGAGCCCTGCTCCCGCACCGCAAGCGTCCAGCCCAGTTCCGCCACAGCGAGGGCGAAAGCACTCGGAGCTCTTGCTGCTCTTCAGCTTTGCTCGCCGCTTCATTCACAGCCAAACGCCACTGCGGCTGCGTGCTCAGCCCGGCTCCTAAAACTGCCCAAACTCTCTCTCACTGTCACGATCGGCAGAGCCCTGCCTCCCGCGCCGCAAACCTCCAGCCAGTTCTCCCACAGCGAAAGCGCTCAAAGCCCTGGCTGGCTCCTCGCCTTCCGTTGCGTGTTGTCGCACAGCCGAAGAGACAGCGGCGCTCCGCGCCTGCTTCTTTCCTGACGGTGCCCGCACTCGGACGCTGCGGTGGCAGCAGGGAGGAGCTCTCGCTCTGCCTCACCCCTTCCTGCGCCAGCGCTCTCACAGTGACACACGCGCAACGGTGAACTGCTCTCGCTTTTCCTTCGCGCACTCCCAATGCTCATTCTCAAGCTCCCTCTCAGCCTCGGCACACATCAGCTCCCGCGGTGCAAACGTCAGGCGATTTCTCCCACGTCGCAGGCCTTCGGGCACCTCAGGCTTAGTGCCGCTGCTGCTCCTCACCTTCTCTCGTTTGTCGTTTCACAGCCAAACACACAGTGGCCCTCCGTGCCTCCTTGGTTCCTGCCAGCGCCCGCACTCTGTCTCCCCTGCGGTGGCAGCACGGAAAGCTCTCGCTCTTCCTCCTCCTTTGCCAGCGCTTTCATCGCAGCGAAACGCAACGCTCAGCTGCACTTGCCTTGCCTCCCGACGCTATGACTACGTTTTCCCGAGCTCGCTCTCCCTTTCGGCACAGACCAGCTTCCCGAAGCGCAAACGTCCCCGTCCAGCCGTTTCTCCCACAGCAAAGGTGACGGCAGCACGGAAAGCTGCTGCCGCTGCTCCCTCGCCTTCCCTCACCACCGCGTTCACGGCCAAAAGCACACTGGGGCTGCGTGCTCGCCCAGCTCCTAAAACTGCCCCCACTCTCCGACTCGCTGTCACGATCGGCAGAGCCCTGCTCCCGCACCGCAAGCGTCCAGCCCAGTTCCGCCACAGCGAGGGCGAAAGCACTCGGAGCTCTTGCTGCTCTTCAGCTTTGCTCGCCGCTTCATTCACAGCCAAACGCCACTGCGGCTGCGTGCTCAGCCCGGCTCCTAAAACTGCCCAAACTCTCTCTCACTGTCACGATCGGCAGAGCCCTGCCTCCCGCGCCGCAAACCTCCAGCCAGTTCTCCCACAGCGAAAGCGCTCAAAGCCCTGGCTGGCTCCTCGCCTTCCGTTGCGTGTTGTCGCACAGCCGAAGAGACAGCGGCGCTCCGCGCCTGCTTCTTTCCTGACGGTGCCCGCACTCGGACGCTGCGGTGGCAGCAGGGAGGAGCTCTCGCTCTGCCTCACCCCTTCCTGCGCCAGCGCTCTCACAGTGACACACGCGCAACGGTGAACTGCTCTCGCTTTTCCTTCGCGCACTCCCAATGCTCATTCTCAAGCTCCCTCTCAGCCTCGGCACACATCAGCTCCCGCGGTGCAAACGTCAGGCGATTTCTCCCACGTCGCAGGCCTTCGGGCACCTCAGGCTTAGTGCCGCTGCTGCTCCTCACCTTCTCTCGTTTGTCGTTTCACAGCCAAACACACAGTGGCCCTCCGTGCCTCCTTGGTTCCTGCCAGCGCCCGCACTCTGTCTCCCCTGCGGTGGCAGCACGGAAAGCTCTCGCTCTTCCTCCTCCTTTGCCAGCGCTTTCATCGCAGCGAAACGCAACGCTCAGCTGCACTTGCCTTGCCTCCCGACGCTATGACTACGTTTTCCCGAGCTCGCTCTCCCTTTCGGCACAGACCAGCTTCCCGAAGCGCAAACGTCCCCGTCCAGCCGTTTCTCCCACAGCAAAGGTGACGGCAGCACGGAAAGCTGCTGCCGCTGCTCCCTCGCCTTCCCTCACCACCGCGTTCACGGCCAAAAGCACACTGGGGCTGCGTGCTCGCCCAGCTCCTAAAACTGCCCCCACTCTCCGACTCGCTGTCACGATCGGCAGAGCCCTGCTCCCGCACCGCAAGCGTCCAGCCCAGTTCCGCCACAGCGAGGGCGAAAGCACTCGGAGCTCTTGCTGCTCTTCAGCTTTGCTCGCCGCTTCATTCACAGCCAAACGCCACTGCGGCTGCGTGCTCAGCCCGGCTCCTAAAACTGCCCAAACTCTCTCTCACTGTCACGATCGGCAGAGCCCTGCCTCCCGCGCCGCAAACCTCCAGCCAGTTCTCCCACAGCGAAAGCGCTCAAAGCCCTGGCTGGCTCCTCGCCTTCCGTTGCGTGTTGTCGCACAGCCGAAGAGACAGCGGCGCTCCGCGCCTGCTTCTTTCCTGACGGTGCCCGCACTCGGACGCTGCGGTGGCAGCAGGGAGGAGCTCTCGCTCTGCCTCACCCCTTCCTGCGCCAGCGCTCTCACAGTGACACACGCGCAACGGTGAACTGCTCTCGCTTTTCCTTCGCGCACTCCCAATGCTCATTCTCAAGCTCCCTCTCAGCCTCGGCACACATCAGCTCCCGCGGTGCAAACGTCAGGCGATTTCTCCCACGTCGCAGGCCTTCGGGCACCTCAGGCTTAGTGCCGCTGCTGCTCCTCACCTTCTCTCGTTTGTCGTTTCACAGCCAAACACACGGTGGCCCTCCGTGCCTCCTTGGTTCCTGCCAGCGCCCGCACTCTGTCTCCCCTGCGGTGGCAGCACGGAAAGCTCTCGCTCTTCCTCCTCCTTTGCCAGCGCTTTCATCGCAGCGAAACGCAACGCTCAGCTGCACTTGCCTTGCCTCCCGACGCTATGACTACGTTTTCCCGAGCTCGCTCTCCCTTTCGGCACAGACCAGCTTCCCGAAGCGCAAACGTCCCCGTCCAGCCGTTTCTCCCACAGCAAAGGTGACGGCAGCACGGAAAGCTGCTGCCGCTGCTCCCTCGCCTTCCCTCACCACCGCGTTCACGGCCAAAAGCACACTGGGGCTGCGTGCTCGCCCAGCTCCTAAAACTGCCCCCACTCTCCGACTCGCTGTCACGATCGGCAGAGCCCTGCTCCCGCACCGCAAGCGTCCAGCCCAGTTCCGCCACAGCGAGGGCGAAAGCACTCGGAGCTCTTGCTGCTCTTCAGCTTTGCTCGCCGCTTCATTCACAGCCAAACGCCACTGCGGCTGCGTGCTCAGCCCGGCTCCTAAAACTGCCCAAACTCTCTCTCACTGTCACGATCGGCAGAGCCCTGCCTCCCGCGCCGCAAACCTCCAGCCAGTTCTCCCACAGCGAAAGCGCTCAAAGCCCTGGCTGGCTCCTCGCCTTCCGTTGCGTGTTGTCGCACAGCCGAAGAGACAGCGGCGCTCCGCGCCTGCTTCTTTCCTGACGGTGCCCGCACTCGGACGCTGCGGTGGCAGCAGGGAGGAGCTCTCGCTCTGCCTCACCCCTTCCTGCGCCAGCGCTCTCACAGTGACACACGCGCAACGGTGAACTGCTCTCGCTTTTCCTTCGCGCACTCCCAATGCTCATTCTCAAGCTCCCTCTCAGCCTCGGCACACATCAGCTCCCGCGGTGCAAACGTCAGGCGATTTCTCCCACGTCGCAGGCCTTCGGGCACCTCAGGCTTAGTGCCGCTGCTGCTCCTCACCTTCTCTCGTTTGTCGTTTCACAGCCAAACACACGGTGGCCCTCCGTGCCTCCTTGGTTCCTGCCAGCGCCCGCACTCTGTCTCCCCTGCGGTGGCAGCACGGAAAGCTCTCGCTCTTCCTCCTCCTTTGCCAGCGCTTTCATCGCAGCGAAACGCAACGCTCAGCTGCACTTGCCTTGCCTCCCGACGCTATGACTACGTTTTCCCGAGCTCGCTCTCCCTTTCGGCACAGACCAGCTTCCCGAAGCGCAAACGTCCCCGTCCAGCCGTTTCTCCCACAGCAAAGGTGACGGCAGCACGGAAAGCTGCTGCCGCTGCTCCCTCGCCTTCCCTCACCACCGCGTTCACGGCCAAAAGCACACTGGGGCTGCGTGCTCGCCCAGCTCCTAAAACTGCCCCCACTCTCCGACTCGCTGTCACGATCGGCAGAGCCCTGCTCCCGCACCGCAAGCGTCCAGCCCAGTTCCGCCACAGCGAGGGCGAAAGCACTCGGAGCTCTTGCTGCTCTTCAGCTTTGCTCGCCGCTTCATTCACAGCCAAACGCCACTGCGGCTGCGTGCTCAGCCCGGCTCCTAAAACTGCCCAAACTCTCTCTCACTGTCACGATCGGCAGAGCCCTGCCTCCCGCGCCGCAAACCTCCAGCCAGTTCTCCCACAGCGAAAGCGCTCAAAGCCCTGGCTGGCTCCTCGCCTTCCGTTGCGTGTTGTCGCACAGCCGAAGAGACAGCGGCGCTCCGCGCCTGCTTCTTTCCTGACGGTGCCCGCACTCGGACGCTGCGGTGGCAGCAGGGAGGAGCTCTCGCTCTGCCTCACCCCTTCCTGCGCCAGCGCTCTCACAGTGACACACGCGCAACGGTGAACTGCTCTCGCTTTTCCTTCGCGCACTCCCAATGCTCATTCTCAAGCTCCCTCTCAGCCTCGGCACACATCAGCTCCCGCGGTGCAAACGTCAGGCGATTTCTCCCACGTCGCAGGCCTTCGGGCACCTCAGGCTTAGTGCCGCTGCTGCTCCTCACCTTCTCTCGTTTGTCGTTTCACAGCCAAACACACAGTGGCCCTCCGTGCCTCCTTGGTTCCTGCCAGCGCCCGCACTCTGTCTCCCCTGCGGTGGCAGCACGGAAAGCTCTCGCTCTTCCTCCTCCTTTGCCAGCGCTTTCATCGCAGCGAAACGCAACGCTCAGCTGCACTTGCCTTGCCTCCCGACGCTATGACTACGTTTTCCCGAGCTCGCTCTCCCTTTCGGCACAGACCAGCTTCCCGAAGCGCAAACGTCCCCGTCCAGCCGTTTCTCCCACAGCAAAGGTGACGGCAGCACGGAAAGCTGCTGCCGCTGCTCCCTCGCCTTCCCTCACCACCGCGTTCACGGCCAAAAGCACACTGGGGCTGCGTGCTCGCCCAGCTCCTAAAACTGCCCCCACTCTCCGACTCGCTGTCACGATCGGCAGAGCCCTGCTCCCGCACCGCAAGCGTCCAGCCCAGTTCCGCCACAGCGAGGGCGAAAGCACTCGGAGCTCTTGCTGCTCTTCAGCTTTGCTCGCCGCTTCATTCACAGCCAAACGCCACTGCGGCTGCGTGCTCAGCCCGGCTCCTAAAACTGCCCAAACTCTCTCTCACTGTCACGATCGGCAGAGCCCTGCCTCCCGCGCCGCAAACCTCCAGCCAGTTCTCCCACAGCGAAAGCGCTCAAAGCCCTGGCTGGCTCCTCGCCTTCCGTTGCGTGTTGTCGCACAGCCGAAGAGACAGCGGCGCTCCGCGCCTGCTTCTTTCCTGACGGTGCCCGCACTCGGACGCTGCGGTGGCAGCAGGGAGGAGCTCTCGCTCTGCCTCACCCCTTCCTGCGCCAGCGCTCTCACAGTGACACACGCGCAACGGTGAACTGCTCTCGCTTTTCCTTCGCGCACTCCCAATGCTCATTCTCAAGCTCCCTCTCAGCCTCGGCACACATCAGCTCCCGCGGTGCAAACGTCAGGCGATTTCTCCCACGTCGCAGGCCTTCGGGCACCTCAGGCTTAGTGCCGCTGCTGCTCCTCACCTTCTCTCGTTTGTCGTTTCACAGCCAAACACACGGTGGCCCTCCGTGCCTCCTTGGTTCCTGCCAGCGCCCGCACTCTGTCTCCCCTGCGGTGGCAGCACGGAAAGCTCTCGCTCTTCCTCCTCCTTTGCCAGCGCTTTCATCGCAGCGAAACGCAACGCTCAGCTGCACTTGCCTTGCCTCCCGACGCTATGACTACGTTTTCCCGAGCTCGCTCTCCCTTTCGGCACAGACCAGCTTCCCGAAGCGCAAACGTCCCCGTCCAGCCGTTTCTCCCACAGCAAAGGTGACGGCAGCACGGAAAGCTGCTGCCGCTGCTCCCTCGCCTTCCCTCACCACCGCGTTCACGGCCAAAAGCACACTGGGGCTGCGTGCTCGCCCAGCTCCTAAAACTGCCCCCACTCTCCGACTCGCTGTCACGATCGGCAGAGCCCTGCTCCCGCACCGCAAGCGTCCAGCCCAGTTCCGCCACAGCGAGGGCGAAAGCACTCGGAGCTCTTGCTGCTCTTCAGCTTTGCTCGCCGCTTCATTCACAGCCAAACGCCACTGCGGCTGCGTGCTCAGCCCGGCTCCTAAAACTGCCCAAACTCTCTCTCACTGTCACGATCGGCAGAGCCCTGCCTCCCGCGCCGCAAACCTCCAGCCAGTTCTCCCACAGCGAAAGCGCTCAAAGCCCTGGCTGGCTCCTCGCCTTCCGTTGCGTGTTGTCGCACAGCCGAAGAGACAGCGGCGCTCCGCGCCTGCTTCTTTCCTGACGGTGCCCGCACTCGGACGCTGCGGTGGCAGCAGGGAGGAGCTCTCGCTCTGCCTCACCCCTTCCTGCGCCAGCGCTCTCACAGTGACACACGCGCAACGGTGAACTGCTCTCGCTTTTCCTTCGCGCACTCCCAATGCTCATTCTCAAGCTCCCTCTCAGCCTCGGCACACATCAGCTCCCGCGGTGCAAACGTCAGGCGATTTCTCCCACGTCGCAGGCCTTCGGGCACCTCAGGCTTAGTGCCGCTGCTGCTCCTCACCTTCTCTCGTTTGTCGTTTCACAGCCAAACACACAGTGGCCCTCCGTGCCTCCTTGGTTCCTGCCAGCGCCCGCACTCTGTCTCCCCTGCGGTGGCAGCACGGAAAGCTCTCGCTCTTCCTCCTCCTTTGCCAGCGCTTTCATCGCAGCGAAACGCAACGCTCAGCTGCACTTGCCTTGCCTCCCGACGCTATGACTACGTTTTCCCGAGCTCGCTCTCCCTTTCGGCACAGACCAGCTTCCCGAAGCGCAAACGTCCCCGTCCAGCCGTTTCTCCCACAGCAAAGGTGACGGCAGCACGGAAAGCTGCTGCCGCTGCTCCCTCGCCTTCCCTCACCACCGCGTTCACGGCCAAAAGCACACTGGGGCTGCGTGCTCGCCCAGCTCCTAAAACTGCCCCCACTCTCCGACTCGCTGTCACGATCGGCAGAGCCCTGCTCCCGCACCGCAAGCGTCCAGCCCAGTTCCGCCACAGCGAGGGCGAAAGCACTCGGAGCTCTTGCTGCTCTTCAGCTTTGCTCGCCGCTTCATTCACAGCCAAACGCCACTGCGGCTGCGTGCTCAGCCCGGCTCCTAAAACTGCCCAAACTCTCTCTCACTGTCACGATCGGCAGAGCCCTGCCTCCCGCGCCGCAAACCTCCAGCCAGTTCTCCCACAGCGAAAGCGCTCAAAGCCCTGGCTGGCTCCTCGCCTTCCGTTGCGTGTTGTCGCACAGCCGAAGAGACAGCGGCGCTCCGCGCCTGCTTCTTTCCTGACGGTGCCCGCACTCGGACGCTGCGGTGGCAGCAGGGAGGAGCTCTCGCTCTGCCTCACCCCTTCCTGCGCCAGCGCTCTCACAGTGACACACGCGCAACGGTGAACTGCTCTCGCTTTTCCTTCGCGCACTCCCAATGCTCATTCTCAAGCTCCCTCTCAGCCTCGGCACACATCAGCTCCCGCGGTGCAAACGTCAGGCGATTTCTCCCACGTCGCAGGCCTTCGGGCACCTCAGGCTTAGTGCCGCTGCTGCTCCTCACCTTCTCTCGTTTGTCGTTTCACAGCCAAACACACAGTGGCCCTCCGTGCCTCCTTGGTTCCTGCCAGCGCCCGCACTCTGTCTCCCCTGCGGTGGCAGCACGGAAAGCTCTCGCTCTTCCTCCTCCTTTGCCAGCGCTTTCATCGCAGCGAAACGCAACGCTCAGCTGCACTTGCCTTGCCTCCCGACGCTATGACTACGTTTTCCCGAGCTCGCTCTCCCTTTCGGCACAGACCAGCTTCCCGAAGCGCAAACGTCCCCGTCCAGCCGTTTCTCCCACAGCAAAGGTGACGGCAGCACGGAAAGCTGCTGCCGCTGCTCCCTCGCCTTCCCTCACCACCGCGTTCACGGCCAAAAGCACACTGGGGCTGCGTGCTCGCCCAGCTCCTAAAACTGCCCCCACTCTCCGACTCGCTGTCACGATCGGCAGAGCCCTGCTCCCGCACCGCAAGCGTCCAGCCCAGTTCCGCCACAGCGAGGGCGAAAGCACTCGGAGCTCTTGCTGCTCTTCAGCTTTGCTCGCCGCTTCATTCACAGCCAAACGCCACTGCGGCTGCGTGCTCAGCCCGGCTCCTAAAACTGCCCAAACTCTCTCTCACTGTCACGATCGGCAGAGCCCTGCCTCCCGCGCCGCAAACCTCCAGCCAGTTCTCCCACAGCGAAAGCGCTCAAAGCCCTGGCTGGCTCCTCGCCTTCCGTTGCGTGTTGTCGCACAGCCGAAGAGACAGCGGCGCTCCGCGCCTGCTTCTTTCCTGACGGTGCCCGCACTCGGACGCTGCGGTGGCAGCAGGGAGGAGCTCTCGCTCTGCCTCACCCCTTCCTGCGCCAGCGCTCTCACAGTGACACACGCGCAACGGTGAACTGCTCTCGCTTTTCCTTCGCGCACTCCCAATGCTCATTCTCAAGCTCCCTCTCAGCCTCGGCACACATCAGCTCCCGCGGTGCAAACGTCAGGCGATTTCTCCCACGTCGCAGGCCTTCGGGCACCTCAGGCTTAGTGCCGCTGCTGCTCCTCACCTTCTCTCGTTTGTCGTTTCACAGCCAAACACACGGTGGCCCTCCGTGCCTCCTTGGTTCCTGCCAGCGCCCGCACTCTGTCTCCCCTGCG
This sequence comes from Pelecanus crispus, assembly GCF_030463565.1. Taxonomy (NCBI): domain Eukaryota; kingdom Metazoa; phylum Chordata; class Aves; order Pelecaniformes; family Pelecanidae; genus Pelecanus; species Pelecanus crispus. Next base: position 14,847,294 of record NC_134655.1, read on the forward strand.
GTGGCAGCACGGAAAGCTCTCGCTCTTCCTCCTCCTTTGCCAGCGCTTTCATCGCAGCGAAACGCAACGCTCAGCTGCACTTGCCTTGCCTCCCGACGCTATGACTACGTTTTCCCGAGCTCGCTCTCCCTTTCGGCACAGACCAGCTTCCCGAAGCGCAAACGTCCCCGTCCAGCCGTTTCTCCCACAGCAAAGGTGACGGCAGCACGGAAAGCTGCTGCCGCTGCTCCCTCGCCTTCCCTCACCACCGCGTTCACGGCCAAAAGCACACTGGGGCTGCGTGCTCGCCCAGCTCCTAAAACTGCCCCCACTCTCCGACTCGCTGTCACGATCGGCAGAGCCCTGCTCCCGCACCGCAAGCGTCCAGCCCAGTTCCGCCACAGCGAGGGCGAAAGCACTCGGAGCTCTTGCTGCTCTTCAGCTTTGCTCGCCGCTTCATTCACAGCCAAACGCCACTGCGGCTGCGTGCTCAGCCCGGCTCCTAAAACTGCCCAAACTCTCTCTCACTGTCACGATCGGCAGAGCCCTGCCTCCCGCGCCGCAAACCTCCAGCCAGTTCTCCCACAGCGAAAGCGCTCAAAGCCCTGGCTGGCTCCTCGCCTTCCGTTGCGTGTTGTCGCACAGCCGAAGAGACAGCGGCGCTCCGCGCCTGCTTCTTTCCTGACGGTGCCCGCACTCGGACGCTGCGGTGGCAGCAGGGAGGAGCTCTCGCTCTGCCTCACCCCTTCCTGCGCCAGCGCTCTCACAGTGACACACGCGCAACGGTGAACTGCTCTCGCTTTTCCTTCGCGCACTCCCAATGCTCATTCTCAAGCTCCCTCTCAGCCTCGGCACACATCAGCTCCCGCGGTGCAAACGTCAGGCGATTTCTCCCACGTCGCAGGCCTTCGGGCACCTCAGGCTTAGTGCCGCTGCTGCTCCTCACCTTCTCTCGTTTGTCGTTTCACAGCCAAACACACGGTGGCCCTCCGTGCCTCCTTGGTTCCTGCCAGCGCCCGCACTCTGTCTCCCCTGCGGTGGCAGCACGGAAAGCTCTCGCTCTTCCTCCTCCTTTGCCAGCGCTTTCATCGCAGCGAAACGCAACGCTCAGCTGCACTTGCCTTGCCTCCCGACGCTATGACTACGTTTTCCCGAGCTCGCTCTCCCTTTCGGCACAGACCAGCTTCCCGAAGCGCAAACGTCCCCGTCCAGCCGTTTCTCCCACAGCAAAGGTGACGGCAGCACGGAAAGCTGCTGCCGCTGCTCCCTCGCCTTCCCTCACCACCGCGTTCACGGCCAAAAGCACACTGGGGCTGCGTGCTCGCCCAGCTCCTAAAACTGCCCCCACTCTCCGACTCGCTGTCACGATCGGCAGAGCCCTGCTCCCGCACCGCAAGCGTCCAGCCCAGTTCCGCCACAGCGAGGGCGAAAGCACTCGGAGCTCTTGCTGCTCTTCAGCTTTGCTCGCCGCTTCATTCACAGCCAAACGCCACTGCGGCTGCGTGCTCAGCCCGGCTCCTAAAACTGCCCAAACTCTCTCTCACTGTCACGATCGGCAGAGCCCTGCCTCCCGCGCCGCAAACCTCCAGCCAGTTCTCCCACAGCGAAAGCGCTCAAAGCCCTGGCTGGCTCCTCGCCTTCCGTTGCGTGTTGTCGCACAGCCGAAGAGACAGCGGCGCTCCGCGCCTGCTTCTTTCCTGACGGTGCCCGCACTCGGACGCTGCGGTGGCAGCAGGGAGGAGCTCTCGCTCTGCCTCACCCCTTCCTGCGCCAGCGCTCTCACAGTGACACACGCGCAACGGTGAACTGCTCTCGCTTTTCCTTCGCGCACTCCCAATGCTCATTCTCAAGCTCCCTCTCAGCCTCGGCACACATCAGCTCCCGCGGTGCAAACGTCAGGCGATTTCTCCCACGTCGCAGGCCTTCGGGCACCTCAGGCTTAGTGCCGCTGCTGCTCCTCACCTTCTCTCGTTTGTCGTTTCACAGCCAAACACACGGTGGCCCTCCGTGCCTCCTTGGTTCCTGCCAGCGCCCGCACTCTGTCTCCCCTGCGGTGGCAGCACGGAAAGCTCTCGCTCTTCCTCCTCCTTTGCCAGCGCTTTCATCGCAGCGAAACGCAACGCTCAGCTGCACTTGCCTTGCCTCCCGACGCTATGACTACGTTTTCCCGAGCTCGCTCTCCCTTTCGGCACAGACCAGCTTCCCGAAGCGCAAACGTCCCCGTCCAGCCGTTTCTCCCACAGCAAAGGTGACGGCAGCACGGAAAGCTGCTGCCGCTGCTCCCTCGCCTTCCCTCACCACCGCGTTCACGGCCAAAAGCACACTGGGGCTGCGTGCTCGCCCAGCTCCTAAAACTGCCCCCACTCTCCGACTCGCTGTCACGATCGGCAGAGCCCTGCTCCCGCACCGCAAGCGTCCAGCCCAGTTCCGCCACAGCGAGGGCGAAAGCACTCGGAGCTCTTGCTGCTCTTCAGCTTTGCTCGCCGCTTCATTCACAGCCAAACGCCACTGCGGCTGCGTGCTCAGCCCGGCTCCTAAAACTGCCCAAACTCTCTCTCACTGTCACGATCGGCAGAGCCCTGCCTCCCGCGCCGCAAACCTCCAGCCAGTTCTCCCACAGCGAAAGCGCTCAAAGCCCTGGCTGGCTCCTCGCCTTCCGTTGCGTGTTGTCGCACAGCCGAAGAGACAGCGGCGCTCCGCGCCTGCTTCTTTCCTGACGGTGCCCGCACTCGGACGCTGCGGTGGCAGCAGGGAGGAGCTCTCGCTCTGCCTCACCCCTTCCTGCGCCAGCGCTCTCACAGTGACACACGCGCAACGGTGAACTGCTCTCGCTTTTCCTTCGCGCACTCCCAATGCTCATTCTCAAGCTCCCTCTCAGCCTCGGCACACATCAGCTCCCGCGGTGCAAACGTCAGGCGATTTCTCCCACGTCGCAGGCCTTCGGGCACCTCAGGCTTAGTGCCGCTGCTGCTCCTCACCTTCTCTCGTTTGTCGTTTCACAGCCAAACACACAGTGGCCCTCCGTGCCTCCTTGGTTCCTGCCAGCGCCCGCACTCTGTCTCCCCTGCGGTGGCAGCACGGAAAGCTCTCGCTCTTCCTCCTCCTTTGCCAGCGCTTTCATCGCAGCGAAACGCAACGCTCAGCTGCACTTGCCTTGCCTCCCGACGCTATGACTACGTTTTCCCGAGCTCGCTCTCCCTTTCGGCACAGACCAGCTTCCCGAAGCGCAAACGTCCCCGTCCAGCCGTTTCTCCCACAGCAAAGGTGACGGCAGCACGGAAAGCTGCTGCCGCTGCTCCCTCGCCTTCCCTCACCACCGCGTTCACGGCCAAAAGCACACTGGGGCTGCGTGCTCGCCCAGCTCCTAAAACTGCCCCCACTCTCCGACTCGCTGTCACGATCGGCAGAGCCCTGCTCCCGCACCGCAAGCGTCCAGCCCAGTTCCGCCACAGCGAGGGCGAAAGCACTCGGAGCTCTTGCTGCTCTTCAGCTTTGCTCGCCGCTTCATTCACAGCCAAACGCCACTGCGGCTGCGTGCTCAGCCCGGCTCCTAAAACTGCCCAAACTCTCTCTCACTGTCACGATCGGCAGAGCCCTGCCTCCCGCGCCGCAAACCTCCAGCCAGTTCTCCCACAGCGAAAGCGCTCAAAGCCCTGGCTGGCTCCTCGCCTTCCGTTGCGTGTTGTCGCACAGCCGAAGAGACAGCGGCGCTCCGCGCCTGCTTCTTTCCTGACGGTGCCCGCACTCGGACGCTGCGGTGGCAGCAGGGAGGAGCTCTCGCTCTGCCTCACCCCTTCCTGCGCCAGCGCTCTCACAGTGACACACGCGCAACGGTGAACTGCTCTCGCTTTTCCTTCGCGCACTCCCAATGCTCATTCTCAAGCTCCCTCTCAGCCTCGGCACACATCAGCTCCCGCGGTGCAAACGTCAGGCGATTTCTCCCACGTCGCAGGCCTTCGGGCACCTCAGGCTTAGTGCCGCTGCTGCTCCTCACCTTCTCTCGTTTGTCGTTTCACAGCCAAACACACAGTGGCCCTCCGTGCCTCCTTGGTTCCTGCCAGCGCCCGCACTCTGTCTCCCCTGCGGTGGCAGCACGGAAAGCTCTCGCTCTTCCTCCTCCTTTGCCAGCGCTTTCATCGCAGCGAAACGCAACGCTCAGCTGCACTTGCCTTGCCTCCCGACGCTATGACTACGTTTTCCCGAGCTCGCTCTCCCTTTCGGCACAGACCAGCTTCCCGAAGCGCAAACGTCCCCGTCCAGCCGTTTCTCCCACAGCAAAGGTGACGGCAGCACGGAAAGCTGCTGCCGCTGCTCCCTCGCCTTCCCTCACCACCGCGTTCACGGCCAAAAGCACACTGGGGCTGCGTGCTCGCCCAGCTCCTAAAACTGCCCCCACTCTCCGACTCGCTGTCACGATCGGCAGAGCCCTGCTCCCGCACCGCAAGCGTCCAGCCCAGTTCCGCCACAGCGAGGGCGAAAGCACTCGGAGCTCTTGCTGCTCTTCAGCTTTGCTCGCCGCTTCATTCACAGCCAAACGCCACTGCGGCTGCGTGCTCAGCCCGGCTCCTAAAACTGCCCAAACTCTCTCTCACTGTCACGATCGGCAGAGCCCTGCCTCCCGCGCCGCAAACCTCCAGCCAGTTCTCCCACAGCGAAAGCGCTCAAAGCCCTGGCTGGCTCCTCGCCTTCCGTTGCGTGTTGTCGCACAGCCGAAGAGACAGCGGCGCTCCGCGCCTGCTTCTTTCCTGACGGTGCCCGCACTCGGACGCTGCGGTGGCAGCAGGGAGGAGCTCTCGCTCTGCCTCACCCCTTCCTGCGCCAGCGCTCTCACAGTGACACACGCGCAACGGTGAACTGCTCTCGCTTTTCCTTCGCGCACTCCCAATGCTCATTCTCAAGCTCCCTCTCAGCCTCGGCACACATCAGCTCCCGCGGTGCAAACGTCAGGCGATTTCTCCCACGTCGCAGGCCTTCGGGCACCTCAGGCTTAGTGCCGCTGCTGCTCCTCACCTTCTCTCGTTTGTCGTTTCACAGCCAAACACACAGTGGCCCTCCGTGCCTCCTTGGTTCCTGCCAGCGCCCGCACTCTGTCTCCCCTGCGGTGGCAGCACGGAAAGCTCTCGCTCTTCCTCCTCCTTTGCCAGCGCTTTCATCGCAGCGAAACGCAACGCTCAGCTGCACTTGCCTTGCCTCCCGACGCTATGACTACGTTTTCCCGAGCTCGCTCTCCCTTTCGGCACAGACCAGCTTCCCGAAGCGCAAACGTCCCCGTCCAGCCGTTTCTCCCACAGCAAAGGTGACGGCAGCACGGAAAGCTGCTGCCGCTGCTCCCTCGCCTTCCCTCACCACCGCGTTCACGGCCAAAAGCACACTGGGGCTGCGTGCTCGCCCAGCTCCTAAAACTGCCCCCACTCTCCGACTCGCTGTCACGATCGGCAGAGCCCTGCTCCCGCACCGCAAGCGTCCAGCCCAGTTCCGCCACAGCGAGGGCGAAAGCACTCGGAGCTCTTGCTGCTCTTCAGCTTTGCTCGCCGCTTCATTCACAGCCAAACGCCACTGCGGCTGCGTGCTCAGCCCGGCTCCTAAAACTGCCCAAACTCTCTCTCACTGTCACGATCGGCAGAGCCCTGCCTCCCGCGCCGCAAACCTCCAGCCAGTTCTCCCACAGCGAAAGCGCTCAAAGCCCTGGCTGGCTCCTCGCCTTCCGTTGCGTGTTGTCGCACAGCCGAAGAGACAGCGGCGCTCCGCGCCTGCTTCTTTCCTGACGGTGCCCGCACTCGGACGCTGCGGTGGCAGCAGGGAGGAGCTCTCGCTCTGCCTCACCCCTTCCTGCGCCAGCGCTCTCACAGTGACACACGCGCAACGGTGAACTGCTCTCGCTTTTCCTTCGCGCACTCCCAATGCTCATTCTCAAGCTCCCTCTCAGCCTCGGCACACATCAGCTCCCGCGGTGCAAACGTCAGGCGATTTCTCCCACGTCGCAGGCCTTCGGGCACCTCAGGCTTAGTGCCGCTGCTGCTCCTCACCTTCTCTCGTTTGTCGTTTCACAGCCAAACACACGGTGGCCCTCCGTGCCTCCTTGGTTCCTGCCAGCGCCCGCACTCTGTCTCCCCTGCGGTGGCAGCACGGAAAGCTCTCGCTCTTCCTCCTCCTTTGCCAGCGCTTTCATCGCAGCGAAACGCAACGCTCAGCTGCACTTGCCTTGCCTCCCGACGCTATGACTACGTTTTCCCGAGCTCGCTCTCCCTTTCGGCACAGACCAGCTTCCCGAAGCGCAAACGTCCCCGTCCAGCCGTTTCTCCCACAGCAAAGGTGACGGCAGCACGGAAAGCTGCTGCCGCTGCTCCCTCGCCTTCCCTCACCACCGCGTTCACGGCCAAAAGCACACTGGGGCTGCGTGCTCGCCCAGCTCCTAAAACTGCCCCCACTCTCCGACTCGCTGTCACGATCGGCAGAGCCCTGCTCCCGCACCGCAAGCGTCCAGCCCAGTTCCGCCACAGCGAGGGCGAAAGCACTCGGAGCTCTTGCTGCTCTTCAGCTTTGCTCGCCGCTTCATTCACAGCCAAACGCCACTGCGGCTGCGTGCTCAGCCCGGCTCCTAAAACTGCCCAAACTCTCTCTCACTGTCACGATCGGCAGAGCCCTGCCTCCCGCGCCGCAAACCTCCAGCCAGTTCTCCCACAGCGAAAGCGCTCAAAGCCCTGGCTGGCTCCTCGCCTTCCGTTGCGTGTTGTCGCACAGCCGAAGAGACAGCGGCGCTCCGCGCCTGCTTCTTTCCTGACGGTGCCCGCACTCGGACGCTGCGGTGGCAGCAGGGAGGAGCTCTCGCTCTGCCTCACCCCTTCCTGCGCCAGCGCTCTCACAGTGACACACGCGCAACGGTGAACTGCTCTCGCTTTTCCTTCGCGCACTCCCAATGCTCATTCTCAAGCTCCCTCTCAGCCTCGGCACACATCAGCTCCCGCGGTGCAAACGTCAGGCGATTTCTCCCACGTCGCAGGCCTTCGGGCACCTCAGGCTTAGTGCCGCTGCTGCTCCTCACCTTCTCTCGTTTGTCGTTTCACAGCCAAACACACGGTGGCCCTCCGTGCCTCCTTGGTTCCTGCCAGCGCCCGCACTCTGTCTCCCCTGCGGTGGCAGCACGGAAAGCTCTCGCTCTTCCTCCTCCTTTGCCAGCGCTTTCATCGCAGCGAAACGCAACGCTCAGCTGCACTTGCCTTGCCTCCCGACGCTATGACTACGTTTTCCCGAGCTCGCTCTCCCTTTCGGCACAGACCAGCTTCCCGAAGCGCAAACGTCCCCGTCCAGCCGTTTCTCCCACAGCAAAGGTGACGGCAGCACGGAAAGCTGCTGCCGCTGCTCCCTCGCCTTCCCTCACCACCGCGTTCACGGCCAAAAGCACACTGGGGCTGCGTGCTCGCCCAGCTCCTAAAACTGCCCCCACTCTCCGACTCGCTGTCACGATCGGCAGAGCCCTGCTCCCGCACCGCAAGCGTCCAGCCCAGTTCCGCCACAGCGAGGGCGAAAGCACTCGGAGCTCTTGCTGCTCTTCAGCTTTGCTCGCCGCTTCATTCACAGCCAAACGCCACTGCGGCTGCGTGCTCAGCCCGGCTCCTAAAACTGCCCAAACTCTCTCTCACTGTCACGATCGGCAGAGCCCTGCCTCCCGCGCCGCAAACCTCCAGCCAGTTCTCCCACAGCGAAAGCGCTCAAAGCCCTGGCTGGCTCCTCGCCTTCCGTTGCGTGTTGTCGCACAGCCGAAGAGACAGCGGCGCTCCGCGCCTGCTTCTTTCCTGACGGTGCCCGCACTCGGACGCTGCGGTGGCAGCAGGGAGGAGCTCTCGCTCTGCCTCACCCCTTCCTGCGCCAGCGCTCTCACAGTGACACACGCGCAACGGTGAACTGCTCTCGCTTTTCCTTCGCGCACTCCCAATGCTCATTCTCAAGCTCCCTCTCAGCCTCGGCACACATCAGCTCCCGCGGTGCAAACGTCAGGCGATTTCTCCCACGTCGCAGGCCTTCGGGCACCTCAGGCTTAGTGCCGCTGCTGCTCCTCACCTTCTCTCGTTTGTCGTTTCACAGCCAAACACACAGTGGCCCTCCGTGCCTCCTTGGTTCCTGCCAGCGCCCGCACTCTGTCTCCCCTGCGGTGGCAGCACGGAAAGCTCTCGCTCTTCCTCCTCCTTTGCCAGCGCTTTCATCGCAGCGAAACGCAACGCTCAGCTGCACTTGCCTTGCCTCCCGACGCTATGACTACGTTTTCCCGAGCTCGCTCTCCCTTTCGGCACAGACCAGCTTCCCGAAGCGCAAACGTCCCCGTCCAGCCGTTTCTCCCACAGCAAAGGTGACGGCAGCACGGAAAGCTGCTGCCGCTGCTCCCTCGCCTTCCCTCACCACCGCGTTCACGGCCAAAAGCACACTGGGGCTGCGTGCTCGCCCAGCTCCTAAAACTGCCCCCACTCTCCGACTCGCTGTCACGATCGGCAGAGCCCTGCTCCCGCACCGCAAGCGTCCAGCCCAGTTCCGCCACAGCGAGGGCGAAAGCACTCGGAGCTCTTGCTGCTCTTCAGCTTTGCTCGCCGCTTCATTCACAGCCAAACGCCACTGCGGCTGCGTGCTCAGCCCGGCTCCTAAAACTGCCCAAACTCTCTCTCACTGTCACGATCGGCAGAGCCCTGCCTCCCGCGCCGCAAACCTCCAGCCAGTTCTCCCACAGCGAAAGCGCTCAAAGCCCTGGCTGGCTCCTCGCCTTCCGTTGCGTGTTGTCGCACAGCCGAAGAGACAGCGGCGCTCCGCGCCTGCTTCTTTCCTGACGGTGCCCGCACTCGGACGCTGCGGTGGCAGCAGGGAGGAGCTCTCGCTCTGCCTCACCCCTTCCTGCGCCAGCGCTCTCACAGTGACACACGCGCAACGGTGAACTGCTCTCGCTTTTCCTTCGCGCACTCCCAATGCTCATTCTCAAGCTCCCTCTCAGCCTCGGCACACATCAGCTCCCGCGGTGCAAACGTCAGGCGATTTCTCCCACGTCGCAGGCCTTCGGGCACCTCAGGCTTAGTGCCGCTGCTGCTCCTCACCTTCTCTCGTTTGTCGTTTCACAGCCAAACACACAGTGGCCCTCCGTGCCTCCTTGGTTCCTGCCAGCGCCCGCACTCTGTCTCCCCTGCGGTGGCAGCACGGAAAGCTCTCGCTCTTCCTCCTCCTTTGCCAGCGCTTTCATCGCAGCGAAACGCAACGCTCAGCTGCACTTGCCTTGCCTCCCGACGCTATGACTACGTTTTCCCGAGCTCGCTCTCCCTTTCGGCACAGACCAGCTTCCCGAAGCGCAAACGTCCCCGTCCAGCCGTTTCTCCCACAGCAAAGGTGACGGCAGCACGGAAAGCTGCTGCCGCTGCTCCCTCGCCTTCCCTCACCACCGCGTTCACGGCCAAAAGCACACTGGGGCTGCGTGCTCGCCCAGCTCCTAAAACTGCCCCCACTCTCCGACTCGCTGTCACGATCGGCAGAGCCCTGCTCCCGCACCGCAAGCGTCCAGCCCAGTTCCGCCACAGCGAGGGCGAAAGCACTCGGAGCTCTTGCTGCTCTTCAGCTTTGCTCGCCGCTTCATTCACAGCCAAACGCCACTGCGGCTGCGTGCTCAGCCCGGCTCCTAAAACTGCCCAAACTCTCTCTCACTGTCACGATCGGCAGAGCCCTGCCTCCCGCGCCGCAAACCTCCAGCCAGTTCTCCCACAGCGAAAGCGCTCAAAGCCCTGGCTGGCTCCTCGCCTTCCGTTGCGTGTTGTCGCACAGCCGAAGAGACAGCGGCGCTCCGCGCCTGCTTCTTTCCTGACGGTGCCCGCACTCGGACGCTGCGGTGGCAGCAGGGAGGAGCTCTCGCTCTGCCTCACCCCTTCCTGCGCCAGCGCTCTCACAGTGACACACGCGCAACGGTGAACTGCTCTCGCTTTTCCTTCGCGCACTCCCAATGCTCATTCTCAAGCTCCCTCTCAGCCTCGGCACACATCAGCTCCCGCGGTGCAAACGTCAGGCGATTTCTCCCACGTCGCAGGCCTTCGGGCACCTCAGGCTTAGTGCCGCTGCTGCTCCTCACCTTCTCTCGTTTGTCGTTTCACAGCCAAACACACAGTGGCCCTCCGTGCCTCCTTGGTTCCTGCCAGCGCCCGCACTCTGTCTCCCCTGCGGTGGCAGCACGGAAAGCTCTCGCTCTTCCTCCTCCTTTGCCAGCGCTTTCATCGCAGCGAAACGCAACGCTCAGCTGCACTTGCCTTGCCTCCCGACGCTATGACTACGTTTTCCCGAGCTCGCTCTCCCTTTCGGCACAGACCAGCTTCCCGAAGCGCAAACGTCCCCGTCCAGCCGTTTCTCCCACAGCAAAGGTGACGGCAGCACGGAAAGCTGCTGCCGCTGCTCCCTCGCCTTCCCTCACCACCGCGTTCACGGCCAAAAGCACACTGGGGCTGCGTGCTCGCCCAGCTCCTAAAACTGCCCCCACTCTCCGACTCGCTGTCACGATCGGCAGAGCCCTGCTCCCGCACCGCAAGCGTCCAGCCCAGTTCCGCCACAGCGAGGGCGAAAGCACTCGGAGCTCTTGCTGCTCTTCAGCTTTGCTCGCCGCTTCATTCACAGCCAAACGCCACTGCGGCTGCGTGCTCAGCCCGGCTCCTAAAACTGCCCAAACTCTCTCTCACTGTCACGATCGGCAGAGCCCTGCCTCCCGCGCCGCAAACCTCCAGCCAGTTCTCCCACAGCGAAAGCGCTCAAAGCCCTGGCTGGCTCCTCGCCTTCCGTTGCGTGTTGTCGCACAGCCGAAGAGACAGCGGCGCTCCGCGCCTGCTTCTTTCCTGACGGTGCCCGCACTCGGACGCTGCGGTGGCAGCAGGGAGGAGCTCTCGCTCTGCCTCACCCCTTCCTGCGCCAGCGCTCTCACAGTGACACACGCGCAACGGTGAACTGCTCTCGCTTTTCCTTCGCGCACTCCCAATGCTCATTCTCAAGCTCCCTCTCAGCCTCGGCACACATCAGCTCCCGCGGTGCAAACGTCAGGCGATTTCTCCCACGTCGCAGGCCTTCGGGCACCTCAGGCTTAGTGCCGCTGCTGCTCCTCACCTTCTCTCGTTTGTCGTTTCACAGCCAAACACACGGTGGCCCTCCGTGCCTCCTTGGTTCCTGCCAGCGCCCGCACTCTGTCTCCCCTGCGGTGGCAGCACGGAAAGCTCTCGCTCTTCCTCCTCCTTTGCCAGCGCTTTCATCGCAGCGAAACGCAACGCTCAGCTGCACTTGCCTTGCCTCCCGACGCTATGACTACGTTTTCCCGAGCTCGCTCTCCCTTTCGGCACAGACCAGCTTCCCGAAGCGCAAACGTCCCCGTCCAGCCGTTTCTCCCACAGCAAAGGTGACGGCAGCACGGAAAGCTGCTGCCGCTGCTCCCTCGCCTTCCCTCACCACCGCGTTCACGGCCAAAAGCACACTGGGGCTGCGTGCTCGCCCAGCTCCTAAAACTGCCCCCACTCTCCGACTCGCTGTCACGATCGGCAGAGCCCTGCTCCCGCACCGCAAGCGTCCAGCCCAGTTCCGCCACAGCGAGGGCGAAAGCACTCGGAGCTCTTGCTGCTCTTCAGCTTTGCTCGCCGCTTCATTCACAGCCAAACGCCACTGCGGCTGCGTGCTCAGCCCGGCTCCTAAAACTGCCCAAACTCTCTCTCACTGTCACGATCGGCAGAGCCCTGCCTCCCGCGCCGCAAACCTCCAGCCAGTTCTCCCACAGCGAAAGCGCTCAAAGCCCTGGCTGGCTCCTCGCCTTCCGTTGCGTGTTGTCGCACAGCCGAAGAGACAGCGGCGCTCCGCGCCTGCTTCTTTCCTGACGGTGCCCGCACTCGGACGCTGCGGTGGCAGCAGGGAGGAGCTCTCGCTCTGCCTCACCCCTTCCTGCGCCAGCGCTCTCACAGTGACACACGCGCAACGGTGAACTGCTCTCGCTTTTCCTTCGCGCACTCCCAATGCTCATTCTCAAGCTCCCTCTCAGCCTCGGCACACATCAGCTCCCGCGGTGCAAACGTCAGGCGATTTCTCCCACGTCGCAGGCCTTCGGGCACCTCAGGCTTAGTGCCGCTGCTGCTCCTCACCTTCTCTCGTTTGTCGTTTCACAGCCAAACACACAGTGGCCCTCCGTGCCTCCTTGGTTCCTGCCAGCGCCCGCACTCTGTCTCCCCTGCGGTGGCAGCACGGAAAGCTCTCGCTCTTCCTCCTCCTTTGCCAGCGCTTTCATCGCAGCGAAACGCAACGCTCAGCTGCACTTGCCTTGCCTCCCGACGCTATGACTACGTTTTCCCGAGCTCGCTCTCCCTTTCGGCACAGACCAGCTTCCCGAAGCGCAAACGTCCCCGTCCAGCCGTTTCTCCCACAGCAAAGGTGACGGCAGCACGGAAAGCTGCTGCCGCTGCTCCCTCGCCTTCCCTCACCACCGCGTTCACGGCCAAAAGCACACTGGGGCTGCGTGCTCGCCCAGCTCCTAAAACTGCCCCCACTCTCCGACTCGCTGTCACGATCGGCAGAGCCCTGCTCCCGCACCGCAAGCGTCCAGCCCAGTTCCGCCACAGCGAGGGCGAAAGCACTCGGAGCTCTTGCTGCTCTTCAGCTTTGCTCGCCGCTTCATTCACAGCCAAACGCCACTGCGGCTGCGTGCTCAGCCCGGCTCCTAAAACTGCCCAAACTCTCTCTCACTGTCACGATCGGCAGAGCCCTGCCTCCCGCGCCGCAAACCTCCAGCCAGTTCTCCCACAGCGAAAGCGCTCAAAGCCCTGGCTGGCTCCTCGCCTTCCGTTGCGTGTTGTCGCACAGCCGAAGAGACAGCGGCGCTCCGCGCCTGCTTCTTTCCTGACGGTGCCCGCACTCGGACGCTGCGGTGGCAGCAGGGAGGAGCTCTCGCTCTGCCTCACCCCTTCCTGCGCCAGCGCTCTCACAGTGACACACGCGCAACGGTGAACTGCTCTCGCTTTTCCTTCGCGCACTCCCAATGCTCATTCTCAAGCTCCCTCTCAGCCTCGGCACACATCAGCTCCC